>NC_049564.1:2715755-4038632 GCF_013368755.1 Talaromyces rugulosus
TCTGCATTCGCTAGTTCTGCCCAAGGGGACCGCCGACGCATGGTGATGATTGCCACCATGGAATACGATATTGAAGACTGGGGTATCAGGATCAAGATCGGTGGTCTTGGTGTCATGGCCCAGCTAATGGGAAAAAACCTCAGCAACCAAGATCTTATTTGGGTCGTTCCCTGTGTCGGAGGAGTTGATTACCCCGAAGACCAAGTCGCAGAACCTATGTTTGTGAAAGTTCTTGGCAACTCCTACGAAGTCAAAGTGCAATACCACGTCCTGCGAAATATCACTTTCGTGCTTCTCGATGCCCCCGTTTTCCGCCAGCAAAGCAAGACAGAGCCATACCCGGCTCGTATGGACGATCTGGACAGTGCTATCTATTACTCAGCCTGGAATCAATGTATCGCCGAAGCAATGAAGCGGTTCCCAATTGACCTTTACCATATCAACGACTACCATGGCTCATTAGCTCCGCTATATGTTCTTCCCCAGACTATTCCAGCTTGTTTATCACTCCACAATGCCGAATTCCAGGGCCTTTGGCCAATGCGAACCCAAACTGAAAAGGACGAGGTGTGCTCAGTATTCAACCTTGATGTCGACGTTGCCACGCGCTATGTCCAGTTTGGCGAGGTTTTCAACCTCCTTCACGCCGGAGCTAGCTATCTTCGTCTACACCAACAGGGATTTGGTGCTGTTGGTGTCTCGAAAAAGTATGGAAAACGATCTTATGCTCGTTACCCTATCTTTTGGGGGCTTAAGAGAGTTGGAAATTTGCCTAACCCGGACCCATCTGATACTGCAGAATGGGACAAGAGTGTCCCCAAGGACAGCGAAATTTCGGTTGACCCTGAATTTGAATCCGGAAGGGCAGAACTCAAGCGCCAGGCGCAAGAATGGGCTGGTCTTGAACAAAACCCTGACGCTGATTTGTTGGTATTCGTCGGAAGATGGTCCATGCAGAAAGGCATAGATCTTATTGCCGACGTAATGCCCGCTGTTCTTGAAGCCCGACCAAATGTGCAGTTGATCTGCGTGGGACCAGTCATTGACTTGTACGGCAAATTTGCTGCCCTCAAATTGGATCGCATGATGCAATTATATCCTGGCCGGGTATTCTCTCGACCTCAATTTACAGCACTGCCACCGTACATCTTCTCCGGCGCCGAGTTTGCCCTGATTCCATCTCGAGACGAGCCATTCGGCTTGGTGTCGGTCGAATTTGGCCGCAAAGGAGCACTGGGTATTGGTGCGCGAGTAGGTGGTTTGGGTCAAATGCCTGGCTGGTGGTACACTGTTGAGTCGACCACGACCTCTCACCTACTTCATCAATTCAAGCTGGCAATCGACAGTGCTTTGAACTCCAAAACAAAAGCTCGAGCGGAAATGCGTGCCAGGTCTGCCAAGCAGCGATTCCCCGTGGCACAGTGGATTGAGGATTTGGATATCTTGCAGAGCACCGCGATCAGAATACACACAAAGGAAGTCGTCAGGGCCAATGGACAAATATCTACGCCAACAGGACACCGCACGCCCAGTGGATCGACTACTCCGGGGATATTAACATCTGGATCTGGAATGTCTTTCGGAACGCAGACTCCCCCTCTGCTAGAACCAAAGAGTATGAATTGCCCAAGTCTTCGCTATAGCATGGTTGGTCCACAGCAGAGAAACACCATCGTCTACAGCCGCGATCCTAGTCCAGGGCCCGACGATCAACAAAAGTCAGCTCTGAGTCGGCAATTATCTCTTGGTGTCCGATCTGGACCTGGCCATGTTGCAGCCATTGAACGACGGAATCGTCTGCGAAGGAAGAGTCACAATGTAGTGATCTCCGATGACGTGACAGACAGCGAGCGTGAGGCCGAGTACGAAAGTGACGACGAGAACTTGAATTCGTACTTTACAGAAGATGAATACACAATGACTCCTGAGCAGGCTGAGATTAGCCGGCGAATGGATGTGGACAATCGTCAATCATTCTCGGGTCATTTCCCCGGACCTGGGCAGCAACCCATGGCCTCGGATATGCGGCGAAATAGCACTTACTATCCATATATGCCTTCAACACCCGGCACCCCAGACACAGAAGATCCTCTCATACCACCTAATCGGCCGTATGTCGAGTCTGAAAACCGCCTCAGCAACTCCTCCGTTCTTTCTCTTGATACCGTGGTAGGTGACAAGAAAAACTTCAAACTACAAAAAGTCGATCCCTTTTTCACAGACAGCACTGGTGAATTTTACCGCAACTTTGAAAAGAAACTCGAAGAACTCAGTGGATCAAACTCAGACTCGCAGCTATGCATTGAAGAGTACCTGGTCAAGAGCGAGAAGAAGTGGTTCGAAAGATTCCGCGCGGCTCGCCTCGGCCGAGACTCATCACCTGTCCCATCAATGAAAGGAAAAGGTCATTCTGTGTCGCCTACAGGATCGATATCCAATGGAGACAGCAACAGCGAAATCCAGAAAGAACCAGATGAGTTCCTACTTGGTGACGATTACAAGCCACCAACGGGCCTCAAGAAATGGATGCAACTTCGCATCGGAGACTGGCCAGTTTACTCTCTGTTTCTCGGCTTGGGACAGATTATCGCCGCCAATTCTTACCAGGTTACTCTTCTGACTGGACAGATCGGCCAAACGCCGGATGAACTCTACGCTATTGCTACGACATACTTGATTACTTCTATATTATGGTGGTTTGTCTTTAGAAGCTTCAAGTCTGTTGTTGCTTTGTCTACTCCATGGTTCTTCTACGGTCTTGCTTTTATCCTGATTGGCATAGCGCATTTTGAGGGCAATTCTGGACATCGTGCGTGGATCCAAAATGTAGCAAGCGGTGTCTATGCAACAGCGTCATCCAGTGGTTCAATTTTCTTCTCACTGAACTTTGGTGATGAAAGCGGTGCGCCTGTCAAGGACTGGGTTTTCCGTGCGTGTGTTATCCAAGGGACTCAACAGTTGTATGTTGTTGGCTTGTGGTACTGGGGCTCTTCTCTCTCTCGACAGACGCAAGCTGGTGTTAGCAATGTTCAGGGTATCATCAACACCTGGAAAATCACAGCAATTACCGTCCCCATAGCAGTTCTTCTCTGGGGCATAGGTCTGCTGCTGGCTTTTGGTCTACCTGACTACTACCGTCAAACACCAGGCAAGGTAGCATCGTTTTACAGATCAATCTACCGCCGAAAGATTGTGCTTTGGTTCTTTGTCACTGTGATAATCCAAAATTTCTTCATGTCAGCTCCTTATGGACGCAACTGGAGTTTCTTGTGGAGTTCCAACCACGCATCGACATGGCAAATATTCCTCTTGGTGGTTTTGTTTTTTGTCTTTGTGTGGAGCATCATGCTAGGAATCATGTGCTTTCTGTCCAAATCGCATAGTTGGATTCTACCAGTATTTGCCATTGGCCTTGGTGCTCCTCGCTGGGCACAGATCTGGTGGGGGACATCCAACCTGGGCCAGTATCTTCCATGGGCAGGTGGCTATCTTTCCGGCGCGTTGGTGTCTCGCAGTCTGTGGCTGTGGTTGGGTGTACTTGACTCGCTTCAGGGTGTTGGCTTTGGCATGATACTTTTGCAAACACTCACTCGACTGCACATCTGCTTCGTCCTCCTCGGTGCCCAAGTTTTGGGTTCTGTCGCCACGATCGTCGCCCGTGCCTCTGCTCCAAACAAGATTGGTCCCGGAGATATTTCGCCTGATATAGGCACGGGAATCAGCAGTTTGTGGGCGGCATGGTTCTGGATTGGACTCTTTTTCCAACTTCTTATCTGGTAAGTTTTATTTTTGCTTCGTGACTCGATTATTCACAAAGGCTAATTTTTTTTTTTTTTTGCCAGTGGCGGATTCTTTTTGTTCTTCCGCAAGGAACAACTCAGCAAGCCCTGATCCATTTTTTTCTTCTTCTCAAACATGTAGATTTCCGATACCCTCTCGTTTAGATCGTGTTTATATGGTACAGAATTTTTCCTTTTCTTTCTTTATTTCTTCTAAACTGGTTATGTTCCTATTAATTTGTTGTTGAAGCTGGATATGTATTGTTGAGAACTATGGGAAGACTTCGTGTGTATTACCAATTTTTGTGTTGCCTATATAATGAATATTGAATTTTTTTGACATAGCTCTCGCATAATAAATCCAGTCGTCGCTCTTATGTCGCCTGTAGCTTTCGTGCTCGTTATTCGTGCTCGCTGTGGAGCGGCCATCAGATAGTTAATGACACAACACATAGGCCAAACATAGGCATTTTTCTCGTTTTCGAATTTACAATCGGTAATCTATCAAGACCAATTTACAAAAAGATAGATATTTTAACTATTGGGAAAAACAAGGAGAAAAAAAAGTAGCAGTTGTCATTATCCATAACCTATACAATTTTCCGTTCATGTGGCTTTTTTTGTTTTGTTTTGTTTTGTTAGCTTCTTCATCTCAACTTCTCTTCGAATTAGACGGACAGATGGGCATCAATAGTGGAAAAAGCAAGATACAAAAAAGGTTGCATAATATGTCCTGAACATGCTCCCGAAAATAACATTAATGTTAAGAATAGTGTTCATCATAACGATGAGACAAGGGGGATATAATTTGTTTTTTTGTTTACCACTCAAGGGGCTCATTCTTGACATCACCACGATTCGTCTTGGGGACTGGCGCAGCTTCAACCTTTGTAGCACCACCATTACCACGACGATGCTTTTTCAAGTAGCCGCTGCCGTCCAACCAGGGGGTCTCGATACTCCGTTTCGTCTCAAAGACGCGGATCTTGCTCTCCATCTGGAGAGTAAGACCAATGTCGTCGAGGCCGTTGACAAGGCAGTGTTTCCGGAATTCATCGACCTCGAAGGGGGCAATGGTGTTACCGTCTGCATCGCGGATGACTTGGTTGACGAGATCGACTTCGATTTCCTTGCCGGCGGCAGCTTCGGCGGTGATCTTTTGGAGAGCGGCTTCATCGGAGATGGGGATTGGAAGCATGCCGTTTTTAAACGTGTTGTTGAAGAAGATGTCGGCAAATGAAGGTGCAATGACACACTTGATGCCAAAGTCGAGCAGTGCCCAGGGTGCGTGCTCACGCGAGCTACCGCAGCCAAAGTTGGGCCCGCTCACGACGAGGATCTTGGCATTACGGTATGGCTCCTGGTTGAGAACAAAGTCTGGGAGCTCACTGCCGTTGTCGGAGTTGTAGCGGAATTGGTGGAAGAGGGCGGTTCCAAGGCCTGTTCGCTTGATGGTCTTGAGGAACTGCTTGGGGATGATGGCGTCAGTGTCGACGTTGGCACGGTTCATTGGAGCAGCAATGCCCTTCAGGGTAGTGAACTTGGGAAGACCCGCGCTCGTACCGCTGGACTTGGTGTTGGCGTGTGGCTCGTTGTCTTCGGGGACGTCTAGGATGCGTTCGAGGTCACTCTCGGTGTCGAGCTCCTCAATCTCGGGCTGAATGGAGATGGGAGCAGCCTTTCGAGAAGAGCTAGTAGCCTGGGCGAAGTCCCGAACATCGGTAAGCTTTCCAACAATGGCAGCGGCAGCAGCCATTGCGGGGGCCATCAAGTGAGTTCGACCAAGAGCACCCTGTCGACCTTCAAAGTTACGGTTCGACGTACTAGCACATCTCTCGCGTGGTGATAGAATATCTGGGTTCATTCCCAAACACATAGAGCAACCTGCTTCACGCCACTCAAAACCAGCGTCAGTGAAAATCTTGTCCAAACCCTCGGCTTCTGCTTGCTTCTTGATGAGACCAGAGCCGGGAACGACCATGGCGCGCTTGATGTTCGCAGCAATCTTCTTGCCCTCGACAACTTTAGCAGCCGCACGCAAATCCTCTAGTCGAGAGTTGGTGCATGAGCCAATGAAAACTTTGTCCAATTCAATATCCTTGAGGGGGGTCCCGGAAGTGAGACCCATGTATTCGAGAGCGCGCTTACAGCTGAGCTTGCGGTTCTCGTCTTCGAAATCATCGGGAGAGGGGACAACGCCGGTAATAGGAAGTACATCCTGAGGCGAAGTACCCCAAGATACGGTGGGAAGGATGTCCTTGCCATCAAGGAACACGTCGATATCATACTTGGCGCCTTCATCCGAGCGCAAGCTAGTCCAATAGTTCACAGCCTTCTTCCACTCGGCACTGTCATACTTGGGTGCCAAGGGTCGGCCCTTGAGATATTCGAAAGTAACCTCGTCCGGAGCCACCATACCGGCACGGGCACCGCCCTCGATTGACATGTTGCACATGGACATACGGGCTTCCATGGTAAGACTTCGGATAACCGATCCGCAGAATTCAATGACGCATCCAGTACCACCGGCAGTACCAATGACACCGATGATGTGAAGAACAACGTCTTTACTCGTAACACCAGGGTGTAATTCACCGTCGACTTGAACGCGCATGTTTTTACTCCGTTTCGTCAAGAGGGTCTGAGTGGCCAGGACGTGTTCGACTTCACTTGTTCCAATACCGAATGCAAGGGAACCAAAGGCACCGTGGGTAGAGGTGTGGCTGTCACCACAAACGACAGTGGTTCCGGGCAAGGTGAAGCCCTGTTCGGGTCCGATAACGTGCACGATACCTTGGCGGTCATCGTCAAGGCCGAAGTATGTCAAGCCAAAGTTCTTCACATTCTCTTCGAGGGTCATGCATTGAAGACGGGAGTCGGCCTCCTCGACAAAGGTCTCGACATTTTTGAAGTTTTTTCTTGGGGCGGTGGGGATATTCTGATAGTTAAGTAATTAGATATATACCGCTGAAGGTATTGCATTGTCCTGGAAACGTACGTGATCGACAGTAGCGAGAGTGCAATCCGGTCGGCGGACTTTTCGGCCGGCATTTGAGAGGCCTTCAAAGGCTTGCTAGATGCTTATCAGTTTGGTGCGCTGGCTTCATGCAAGTGCGGGCGCCATACAGGAGATGTGACTTCGTGGACCAAATGTCGGTCTGTTTCGGAAACATATTCAGCAACGGAAAATTACGAAAATGAGGACTCTGGATGGACATACCAATATACAGCAAAATCGTGCCGTCGTCTTGTTCGTTGACAATGTGGTCTTCAAAGACCTTGTCATACAAGGTCTTTAGTTTTTTGTCTGCTCCGGGCATGATGAAATATGGATTACACCGGTCAAAAAAAGATCAAATAAAAGAAAAACCGAAAACGAGCCTACGCAAGGCAAAGAATCTGAGGAGAGATATATGAAAGAATAGGATAGGAAAATGCAAGGTTGATATAATGGCCAGCGACAGCCTTGTCTAGCCGACCCTGGAGGGGCTGCGCGCCGGTGTCGGCTCGGTAATCAGAAAGCTCTGCGCCGCCATTGGCTGTGTGGCGAGGCTGCCGGCGCCTGATCGCCGTCCGACATCGGGGCCGCTTCTGGGGAGGTCACGTGGTATGATCCTGGAGTAATTAGCGCCGAGGCAGGAATGTCATTAGGTGTTCTAGAAATGAGCGATTAATGCACTTAATGCTTAATGCACTTGTGAGCGACATAACATACGCTCCGTCGCCAATCAGCGGGGGCGCAATTGAAAGAGCCTGCGCCGATGTCGCTCCTTTGTTTCAGTGCACATCACGTGACGAGCGGGCGCGGCCGTCGCCAAGAAAGCAGTTGAACCCCACGCGATCGGCAGAATTTATAGATCGAGAGCTCAGTTCACGTCTCTTTTCTTTGTTGCACAATCTGTGTTGATGGACGTTTTCGACAGTATTTGAGATAACACTAATATAACCAATTGGGGGCATATATTTTTACTGTCCGAAGATCCAACCATGCAATTAAAGGACTTGGCGTCGATTGAGCTTCCGCCTACGGTAATAACCATATTTTCGACCTATCGATTTTCGTATATACTAACTCAAACCACAGGCGGACATGCATGTGCATCTCCGACAGGATGCCATGATGGAGCTCTGCACGCCATTGGTCGAGAAAGGAGGATGCGACATAGTCTTTGTCATGCCAAACCTGACTCCCAAGATTGGAAGTGTGTCGCAAGCATTGGAATATCACGAAAAGCTGAGCAAGATTGCTCCCAATGTCAAATTCCTCATGTCACTGTATTTGCACACTGGTTTGACCGAAGAAGAAATTGAAAAGGCTGCTAAATCCGGTGTTGTCTATGGGGTAATTCTCCAAGTATCCAAACTCCCAAGTATGCATCATGCTAAACAAACCCGATAGGTTAAATTCTACCCTGCTGGCGTATGTACTCGGATATAAGTCTATATTTCCTGGTCTAACCCCCTGCCAAAAAGGTCACAACCAACTCTCAAGAAGGTGTACTCGATATCGAGCAACTATACCCCGTTTTTGCCGCTATGGAAAAACACGACCTCGTTCTTAACCTTCACGGCGAGATGATCAGCACACCCGCTAGTGCCGTGGGAAAACAGGTAGACCCAGTCGTTACTGTTCTCAATGCTGAGCCGCTTTTCATCCCTCAACTTGCCAAACTACACAAGGCGTTCCCTAAGCTGCGAATAATTTTAGAGCATGTCAGTACGCGACAGGGATTGGAAGCCGTTCGTGCTTGTGGTCCAAACGTATGTACAAAAACAGTCTTGCTGATCCAATCTTTTCACTGATTTGTTTTTTTAGGTTGCCGGAACTATCACTGGTGAGATAGATATTACATCTCCGGTATCATGAGATCTAACCCATATAGCGCACCACCTTCAAATCACAATCGACGATGCAGTTGGTGACGTTTTTAACTTCTGCAAACCAGTCGCAAAGGTGTGTTTTTAATTTATCCTGTTAGAAAATCTTACATTAACTTTTTGTTAGACCCCCGAAGACCGTCTGGCGCTAGTCAAGGCCGCCATCGACGGCTCTGGCAAATTCTTCTTTGGTATGATCTACCTACTACACTCCTTTATTTGTGAGATGAAAAGCCGGGGTTGATTTTATTATAGGAAGTGACTCGGCACCTCATCCAGTTCAGTCCAAGAAAGGACCAGGAGCCACCGCTGCCGGGTGTTTCACTCAGCCATATGTTTCTCAAATCGTCCTCGGCGCTCTCGAGGAGGCTATTGAACAAGGATGGATTCAAGCAGACGAGGTCACCCAAGAAGCCCTCGAGGGATTCTTGTCCGGATTTGGGCGGAAATTCTACAAAGTTCCGACCTCGAACTCAACTAAGAAAATCCGTCTGGAGAAGAAGGGAGAAAAAATTCCGGATATTATGAAGTCAGCGGATGGGGCTGTTGAGATTGTTCCCTGGGGTCGAGGAAGGGAAATCAGAACACTTTCGTGGGTTTAAACGGTGTCGTCATTATGGGCCATATGAGAAAAAGATACACATAGATGCGAGTACAATCAAGCAATCAAAACAAACGTCTACTAACTGTTTCCATAGGTATAAAAGTTCAACATTATTTTATATCACCCTTTCCCAGTATCCCAGTAATAGTTGGTGTATCTTAGAGTCAACCTTAACTCCTTCTCTATGCAGCATCGGCCAGAGCTCTCTCCCGGCTTACTTTCAAATCCCCTTTGGTAACGCCAATTTCTTTGATGACCAGCCAAGCAGGGAGAAGGGCAATGGCCCAAAGTCCAAAGTTCAAATAGACACCGCCAACAGCTCCCATGATTGTGACACTGGATAGTCCGTACTGGATCAATAATTATTAGCAACGTCCCAATATTTTCTTTCATCACAAGCGGAAAATATATATGTGTCAAAACTCACACTGACTGCCTGTGCAGCAGACTCGGTACCACGCAGTAAACCCGCGATGCGAATCACTTCTTCTTCATTTTTGGCCAAGTTGCCCACCACAAAGTAACTATATTGTCAGTACCATAGACAAACATTTCAGCCCAGATAGGCAAGATAAACAGGAGGAGGTATCAACTTACAGATACAGGTAGTTAACCTGAAAGCCGATAACCCAGAACAAAAACAACGCAAACCCCTTGCCAAACCCTGCAGTTGTCCAATCGTACACGGGGTTTGTCTTGTTGAATTCGGTGACGATCACAGTACCCCAGACCCACCATGCGCCTTGGAGTCCCAGGACGACGATGAAGGCGCCTCTGGCCCGTGACTTGAGAGATATTTTCTTTGAATCAAGGAATGCTCCCAGAACATTACCAGCAATCAATGCAACCACCCCGGACAAGAATGAGCCTAGTGCTCGTGCTCTGACGGAAAACCACAAGCCTTGAAAAGTAAACATTACAGCTTCACTATAGACAGCCTGCGCAATGAGCGGTACAATCAACAGAAAGTCACGACTGAAGAATAGCTTTGTCACTGCTAGAAGCTCCGTGCTCCACTTGTGATCCAAAATCCTCAAGCGGACTGGCAGACCATCGGTTCTCTGAACTTGCTTTGGCTGTGAAAGCAGCAGACCGACGAAGGGGGCTAATGCCTGAAGCGCGATAAAGGCCTCGAAGACATGGTACGAGATCTTTCCGGCATTCTCGTCTTTGGCATCCACACCCAGGTTAATAGCACCGCCGATAATCTGGCCACCAACCCGAAAACTAAGCCAAAATCCAAGAAAACGGCCCTGGTTGTGCGGCTCGGGGTATGAAAGTGCAATCGCTGCTTCAGCCATCCAGAATATTCCTGCAGAGAGACCACAGAGCACAGCCCCGAGAATGACAAGCCAGTCGAACCCGTACCGGTTATGCGTGTACAACCCTGCCGCATAGGGGGCGTATCCTATTGTGCCTATGATGAATGTCCATTTAATGCCAATGTACTTCACAATGACACTTCCGAAGAAGCAGGACAGCACCATCAAGCAGAATGTAAGTGCATTCGCAGTGTTGACCAAGTACGGTGACTCATCACCACCACCACCTAGAGAGTTCATCGCGCCCCAGATACCGGGGGCGAGGAAATTGCACAAACCCAGTATGAGGGCATTGTAAAAGGTTGACCGGTACCACTTGACTGTTTCACGTTTGTTTTTCGTTAGAGTACTCGCGCTTCTATAATTTTTTTATTTTATTTTTCAAAGTTCTCACCTGGATATTTCTCTTTTTCGGCGCGGTTCTCAATCGCATCGCCATCATAGTCAGGATGCGCAGAACTTGTCTCTGTATCATTGCGCTCTTCTTCGTTTGGCGCTTCCGCCAAACCTTTGACGGTTTCTGCCATTGCTATATTTGCAATTGGAGAGCCAATCCAAGTGCTTTCAGACTAGAAATCCGTTCCTTCGTCGTATCTCTGAGGAGCGCTATGTTGGGAACTCTATATCTGAGGTGGGAAAAGTAACAAATATAAAGAAATCTCCGAAATTTTGACAGTTTCTAGAGAGGCGGACTCTGCATATGGCGTCAGTCTCGGCATATGGATCAGAGAGCTTGGACCATTTAACGCTCTTCCTCTTTCCCATCAGAGGAATGATAAGCTCTGTCCAACTTAACAAGGCCTTGAAAACAATACTAGCTCGGAGTAGTGGAAATAAAAGAAAGCCTAGAGCCCAGAGACAGAAAACCGGTTACAAGAAGCCACGCGTGGCTGGCTGCATAGTTAAAAGAAGTCACTGAAGTACAGCGGTAATTTTCATTTCGGAAACGATTGTGAGACCAACTGTATCAAAACGCGTCAGTGCTTTGTGCAACGTAGTTTACTGGCTTGATTGTTGATGATGCTGTTTCCCACGCGGATTACGTGCTAGCACGGCATCCTGGACAGGGGTGAGATCGCTGCATGAGACTGTTTTATTGGTATGTGTAATGGTACCTGTACTGTACTTTTGTAAAGCTGTATAATTTTGTAATTGCGTTTAATACAGTTATTTTCAATGTAGTATGTATGCATTTGGGGCATAATCAGTTCTATACTCGTTTTCAGGGAGGTTAGCCAAGACTTTCCCTAGAATCTTAACATTTGCCTTGCGTCAATTGTCTAGCCTGAAACAAATACTGAAGAACAAGGTGCAATTACTACGTGGGGCTTTATCAACAAGCATAATCGTTTACCTATGCACTATTGTGGGTAATGTCATCAATGGATGTCTCGACACTTCAACCGCCACAGCACGGGGCACAGGATAAGAATTGATTCGAAACTAAATCTAGTTTTCATATTATTGTTTTACTAGTTTATCGCCTATAGAAGATTCAAAGTTTTAACCGAGGCTGAAAATTACGTAGAATCAGTGTAATTTCAAATAATAAATCCCTCTTACTATAGTGGATTCAGTTGAGTGACCCTCTATTTCAAGTTCTAGATTACTTGCTAACTATTATCAAACAACAGGTTCTTCTAAGTATCTGTAAGCCTAAACCATAAATCAAATCATAAAAAAGCGCGAATAGGATTATCACGAAGATAGAAACCGGGGGGGTCATTAAACCAGAGATCTTTGTCCAGCTTAGTACACCTGTTTGTATTTCGGAACAAGCCGGAATCAAGGTAGGAACAAAATGTACGAGACTGGAAGAATGAAGATATGTGCTTTTAAAATTATTCAACAAGACTAGCGGTAAACAGTTCTTCAACTAAGAATCCTAATGAAGGGTAGAAGAGGTTGAGGTGTATAGGAATTTCCTAAAGCGGCAATCACGACTAGTGGCGCTTCCCATTTTCAAATCTAGGCCGGCGACTATTTTTCGACGTGATTTATGAAATTTCTCCATACCTACACTTGGGTAGAAAAGTCGTGTCGAATCCGTTTACTTAGGACTGTGAGCACCTCTTGATTCGAGGTCAAGCCCAATGAATCCACGGATGATGAACATGGGTGTGACGTTCTATCATCTGTGATGATGTACTGCTTTCTTGTTGGATAAGATTTTCTAACTGAGAAGAAATGCAGCTAGAAGAACCGCATATTTTTAGGGCACTCTTCATGTGTGGTGTGGTATCGCAGGCAAAGACAGGCAGGCAGCGAACTTGAACCATCAATGATGAAATGATGTTAAATTCTAGATGTTAAAAACTAAACTAGTGCACGTCTACGTGCTATCTAATCTCCTACCACACTATGAAAATGAAGACATTAGATAAATATTATTTACTATCGGTTAATTCCTCCGTATTTAGCCTGCACCACCATCATCTACTCAACTCGGCGTGAAATAACCCGAAACAACACGCTATGGCTTGAATCGTTACCTCCGATTCAGCGCCACCCAATGACCTAGAATATAAAGGATTATCCTTCTTCTGCTATAAATCGCTACGGCTATTGAACGGCTATAGAAGAATGTGAGGGGGAAATAATTCTCTGGGGAATTTGGAAACCCCGGGCCCGCATAGAGCGAGCCCCGGACGATGTATCTGCCGAGCGGGGAATAAAGACTTGCTCAAGCTGCCTTGCAGCTCATCATTTAAATCAGATGATCAAAAATTGAATTTCAGATACTCGTTTACTTTTTGTAAACCTCAATTAGGGAACCAGTCGCGGCTGGCAGTAAACCCACGATGGAGCAGACAAAGATCGAGACAGAGACAGTCGAGAACTGCGCTCGCACAGAAACAATGGATGGAGAAACTACCAAGAAAGGTGCACTTCTAATGAGATCCAATGCCGACGATCTCAGCATTTGGCAAAGTGTGCGGCAATACAAATCGTTGGGCATCGTGGCAATGGCTGCGGCGTTTAGCGCGTCGTTGGACGGCTATCGTATGGAAACTCCTTTCCTGCTTTCTTGCTCTAAAATTATGAACTTTGTCTAATAAAATCCATCCACCCAGAGATTAACCTCAACGGTGGAATTGTCGCAAACAAGGGCTTCATCCGACAATTCGCCAGTCCTGGCACTACGGTCATCAAAGGCACTTATGTCTCGGCCTGGGGTGGAATCCAATCTGCGGGCCAAACAGTTGGGCAAATTGTATGATCCAAGTCCTTCGTCTCCATTAAATTGGATTTACTTACTCACTAGGTACGCAGCTTCTTCAATATGCTACCGAAGCGTTCGGTCGTAAAATCGCGCTCTATATTATCTGGCTTACTCTTGTAATGGTGAGTATTGGCTTCGTGTCTTTCTGTGTGGCGGTTTATTAGGCTAATATTTATTCTTGGAGTAGAGCGTCTTTATTGAATCATTTGCAACGCGTTGGGATCACTGGCTTGTAGCAAAGCTCTTTTCTGGAATGGGTGTCGGCATGTTACAGTCTACGATGCCTCTGTACCTGACTGAAATTGCACCAACTCAATTGCGTGGCTTCTACATCAATGCATACAGCTTGTGAGTCTCCGTACTTGGAAAATAACTTTTATTTTCACTGCTAAAAATTCCATTGTCGCTAGATGGTTCGTGCTGGGACAGCTTTTCGCCTCGGTGGCTCTCAACAAGCTCAATGCAGTGGATCCCTACGATTTCCGTACTCCCATTTATACACAGGTGAGCCTGGAACCGCGATAATTTTCAAAGTTTTAAGCTAAACTGGTTTGACATAGTGGGCAATGATAGGCGTCATCATCATTATATTCATACTAATCCCTGAAACACCTTGGTGGCTCGTCAGCAAAGGAAAGTTTGACCAAGCATCGAAGATACTGCAACGATACAATGGCAAAATCCAAGGCTATGATGTGCAACAACAGATTGTTAGTTTTCTGTCTCCTTATTTGAACTTTCTATACAACAGTGTATCCACGGTCCCATTATATTGTTACTGACTAGAGTAATAGAGTATCATGAGCAACACAATTGAGGAGGAGCGTCGTATCGCTGTCCAGAACTCTGAGCAAGGAATGTGGGCAATTTTCCAAGGCCGAAATCTGATTCGATTCATAATTGCCGGATGGCCCAAAATCACCCAGCAGTTTGTCGGTTTGGCCGTGTTCAATACGTATGCTACGTACTTTTGTAAGTGGATCCTGCCTCTATACCAACTTGACGCACCCTTAACTTTATGATATAGTTCAATATGCAGGCAGCAAAAACCCCTTCTTGGTTACTCTCATTCTTTCTTGTGTTCAACTTCTCTCCATGATCCTAACGGCCACACTTACCGACCAATTTGGTCGTCGACCTTTGACGATCTACCCGTATGGAGTAACCGTCTTGTCTGTACTCTGTTTGGGGATCATTGGCTGTTTTGATTATACCAAGTCATCTACAAGTTCGCTCCTGGTAAGCCCAAGATTTAACAAATGCAAGGATTCTCCAGCTAAGGAATATCCCCTCAAACAGATATTTTTCGCCTGTCTAGCTACATTCTCCACAACCGGTGCCTCAGCCATCGGATATGCCTATGCAGCAGAAATTCCTCAGCAACGACTCCGTGCGCAGACTGCTGGCTGGTCGCTGGCTTCGTCAAATTTGATCGCAATCATGTTCAGCTTCTGTACGCCGCTGATGATCAACGGGACAGTCACCCAGTGGGGTGTAAAGACTGGCTTTTTGTAGGGTCCCCCTTTTTTCGGTAGAGATGTTGAAAAATCTTGCTAAAAGATGTATAGCTTCGCCGCCACAGGTGCCATTTCCGTTGTCATAGCCTGGTTTATTCTTCCAGAAGTAACGCGTCGGACGCCTGGAGAAATTGATGAGATGTAAGTTTAACAATCCTGGATTAAATCCTTTCCAAGCTGGATAGAGTTTCGCTATATGTGCCTATGCTAACTGTGATGCTTAATAGGTTTGAGAAGAAGGTCAATCTGCGCAAATTCAAGTCCCACGTTACTGAGGTTCAGATACGTGCCAGTCAGGAGCACGTAGAAATGGAATAATTCGGTAGGGATACTCATTTCGTTGAATCTATCAAGTACCAGGCGTTTCTAAAGTGTCAACTGGTACATGTAGGTATTGAATACAAACAATCAATATAGCATTTAATTATTCTCGTTACGGTTGTGTACATAACCATCTCATGGGGTCGATCCAGGAGCTTATTAAACTCTCTTTTAATATTCAAAACACTGGATCTGGAAACACTGCCATCCTTAAGAGGGCGAGCATGTTGAAGTAGAGAAATCTTATAGGATTCACCCTAGATGTGTGCCATCATTGATCTCATGCCCCATTTACAATCCATTTTGTATTGACATAATCACCGGTCCTTTAGATAATGTGGAGAAATCAGTCTAAAATGCATCTCGAATACCCCGCGTCGACAAATTGTCTTAACCACTTGTAGACCTAGCCTGAAGTTCATTTGGTCGGGTAATATCCGGCAATATTAATTAACAGCGTCTAGAAATCCAATAGCCGTCCCAAGCTTGACTTGAATGCAACCCGGATGCAATTAACCCGAAATCTAGAGTCGATCACGATTTGAGTGAATCTTCTGACAACCCAAGTTTTAGAAGCTATATACACGGGGCTCCAAAGCTTCTTTTGAGGACCAGTGTCATAAAGGCAAAATGGTTTCACCAGAAGAGCAAGCAGTATGTCTAGCATGTCTCGTCTCTACTACTACTATGGACGCTGACGGCACGGTTGCAGACAATCAATGCGCTTCAGGCCAACTGGGCTTGGCCTCCCAACTGGGTTGATTCATCTACAGAAAATACGGCTGGAAGAATAGTCAAATTCACGCGTGAGCTCAATCTTTCCAGTATACCGACACGCGCACTACTGCATTTCTCTGCCGACACGAGATACAAGTTCTATGTCAATGGCACCCGAGTCGCTGTTGGGCCGTCGAGGAGCAGTCCGTGGATTTGGTACTATGATACACTTGATATATCTTCGTATCTTCATGCTGGAATTAATGAGATCCGGTTTGTCGTCCTGCGCTATTTTGCGGCTTCGCGAGGGGCGATGCCATTCGAGAGGACTTCGATGCCGGGTTTGACGGTTGTCGGAAACGCGGAGACCGCTGCGGAAACCGTGCAAATAAGCACCGGGGAGGGTTGGCAGGCTGAGGTCGATTCTAGCATTAAATTTCCGATGGGATTGATTGATGATGGGTTCCTTCATGTAAGCTTGTTGTTTTCAAAACTTGGCCATTGCCTGATTCTAATTGCAATAGATAAGCGAGCGTATTACTCCAACGACAGCGAATCCACCTGTCATACTGACAAAGTACGGCTTGAAGACACTGAATGGTGATCTTCTACCCTGGCGTCTCCGTCCACGTGCAATTCCCATGCCAGAGGAGAGCCCTGTTTCCGTTAGCATTGTGAGGCTGTGTGAGAGCAAAGCCTCACCCGAAAGCTGGGCCACATGTTTCTCTGAAAGCAAACCATTGGTGTTACCTAGTGGCTCCACACATAATGTAGAGCTGCAGGCAGAGGTTCATTCCACTGCGTTTGTACGATGGGCTTTTCGAGCAACTGAAAAACAGTCCCAAGTCAGATTGAAGATAACGTACTCGGAAGGCTACGAGCTTGAACCGCGGCAGTACCCATTCTTCCGGACAAAGGCTGATCGTTTGGATGCAACTGACGGACATCTTATTGGTCCCTATGACGAGATAACTTTGGATCTTCCAGGCACGGAGAAAGTCATATATGAACCATTCTGGTTCCGCACCTTTCGTATTATGCGCCTTGAAATTGCCGTTGGGTCTGAGCCTGTTGAACTCTTGTCATTCGACGCTACCCAAGTTAATTATCCCCTCAATGTCAGAGCTAGCTGGAAGGAGCCCGGGGATTCACATAGTGAGAAGATGTGGGAGGTTTCAATCCGGACCATGCGAAACTGCATGTTTGATGGATACTCGGACTGTCCTTTTTACGAACAACTTCAGTAAGCTGCCTCTGGAGGGGGAAAAAAAAACCAAAACTTGTCATTAACTATTATCACAGATACTCTGGTGACAGCCGCGCCGTCGGCCTTTTCCATTACCTCCTCTCTGGAGACGACAGACTCATGCGACAAGCAATTACCAATTTTGCATCATCCATAACCTCCGAGGGCCTTACACAATCACGGTTCCCATCGCATGTTCCTCAATTAATTGCAGGCTTCTCCCTTTACTGGGTTCTTCAAGTATGCGATCACCATCTCTTCTTCGGCGACACGCGCTTTGCGCGCTCTTTCCTACCGCGAATCGACGGCGTTCTGGATTTTTTCGATAGACATGTCGATCATCTTGGTCTTATCAGTGGCTTACCGGAAGATGTATGGCAGTATGTCGACTGGGTGACGAGCTGGGGCGCAACAGACGAGCATCCGGATAAAGGGGTTCCAACTGCTGGCAGGACATCAAACCGTCATACGTATTTCAGTATGTTGTACGCTTACGTCTCGAAGCAAGCTGCACGGCTCGTGCGCGAGGTCGGACGACCAGGTCATGCAAAGGAGTATGAGGACCGCGCTGCATCAGTGCTTGAAGCTATTGGAAAACACTGCTACGACGGACGATTCTTCACGGATTCCACGGCAGATATTGCCAATGAACAGGCATACTCGCAGCACTGCCAGGTCTTTGCAGTTCTCTCTGGCGCGGCAGATGTACTACTCAAGGATACAAACGACTCTTGTGCCCGTCTTCTAACGGAATCTTTCTCCAACGATCGCTTCTCACAGTGCTCATACATGATGCAATTCTACGCTCTGCGCGCATTTGCTCTCGCTGGCGACGAAACGTACGAGATATATTGGCAGAAAGTATGGGACCCATGGCGTGGGATGCTTGCTAATAACCTATCTACATGGGAAGAAGACGCTGTGCGTCAGCGCTCCGATTGTCATGCTTGGGGCAGTGTTCCGATTTACGAGTACTGCACGGAGCTAGCGGGCATACACATACTTTCCCCGGGAGCGAAGAAGGTGCTTTTCAAGCCGCGGTTGGGATTGAGTGACTCTGTTGAGGCGAAAGTTGCGTTGGGGAGGGACAATTTGGCAAGTGTATTTTGGGAAAGTCGTGCTGGAGGAACGGATATTCATGTCGACTTGCGCTTGGAAAATCCGGTTGAGTTGATGAGCCAGCTTCCTGGAGGAAAAGTGGAAGAACACGGTGTGGTTGACCGTGTTACGTTGCTTTATAGTTTTTAAAGTTGATACTTCAATGTTCATTGTAGATATGAATATATGCAATCCCTAGGTATTTTAATATGAACTCATGTCTATATTTTAATGTATATTTATTTGCAGATCATATAATATTTTGATCTATCAGTTGATATGTCGAACTTCCAAAACAGTGAACACATGAAACTCCACTTCGTTTTGGAGAAATATCTATTAGCATATCTACCATAACGACGATACTCAGAAAGAACCGCAACAAATTCCGACTAACACTGCATCTATTCAGACGAATGCACACTTTTTAATCTATTCCATTTCAATGGTAGCAGGCGGCTTGCTTGAAATGTCGTAAAGAACTCGAGATACTTGTTACAATGTTAGTATTAAAAACCAAAAAAAAAAAACTCGTGTTACTGTTTGTAACTTACTACCGTGGACTTCGTTGATGATTCTGGTAGAGCATCTCGACAAGAACTCATTATCGAATGGGAAAGCTCGTGCAGTCATAAAGTCTGTTGTTTCTACTGCACGCAGGATGATGATTTCAGCGTATACGCGTTTGTCGCCCTGGATTTTTTTGCAGATTAGCAGAGGTAGACTGGGATGTTAGGGATGGTGGGAAACGTACCATGACACCAACGGCTTTACTAGGATCCAAAGCAGCGTAGGCCTGGGAAATTTGGTCGTAAAGACCCGCCTCTCGGATCATGGAGATGAAAATGTGGTCGGCTCGACGCGCGAGTTCAACACGCTCCGGGGTTACCTCACCCAAGACACTATTGCCAAGTCAGTGGTTGTAATGTGAATGATATGCAATGGATCTACCTACCGGATAGCGATACCTGGTCCAGGGAAGGGGTGCTTCGAGGTTGTTAGTATCCAAGTATAATTATAGAGAATAAAAACGTACTCTCATGACAAGTTCATGGGCAATTCCCAGCTCTCGTCCGAGCTGACGGACTTCATCCTTGAACAGCTCACGAAGAGGCTCAATGAGCTTCATGCCTTGGCCATCAATCATGCGTTCTAGATAGGAGGTTAGTATAGCTAGACATATAAAGTTCATGACAGCCCAACTTACGGGGCAGACCGCCAACGTTGTGGTGAGTCTATTGCTTCCGTCAGCGTCTTAGTAAATGTCATATTTCCTTGAAATTCTCACCTTGATAGTAGCAGAAGGTCCCTTGAAGGAGATACTTTCAATGACATCAGGGTACAGAGTTCCCTGAAGAAACCACTTCACTTTGGCGCCGGTGTTTTCGGCAGCAGCTTCAATCTTCGGCACTTCCTCTTCAAACACTTCGATAAAAGTGTTGCCAATAAATTTCCGTTTCTTCTCGGGTTCTGTGACGCCCTTGAGACCGTCCAAGAAGCGCTTTGATGCATCGACAACCGTCAAGTTAATGCCAAGATGCTTGTTTAGCCTGTCCTCGACATTTTGGCATTCATTCAGACGCATGCATCCGTTGTTGACGAGAACGGCATGGAAACGATCACCAATCGCCTCCTTCATCAATTTCGCCGCAACAGTAGAATCAACACCACCGCTAACGGCGCCGAGCACATGGTCCGTATCGCCCACCAACTTGCGAATTCGCGTGATCTCTTGGTCGACGAACTTGGACATGGTCCAGTTTGGCTTGGCGCCACAGATATCCACAGCAAAGTTCTTCAAGAGCTTGGCTCCATCGGGTGTATGCTATAATTTCCTTTTTGTTAGCTTGGTGTGGCTGGCGCGTGGGTGGGCTCTTCTCCCTTGCGTACCGTGACCTCTGGGTGGAATTGGATTCCTAATTTGTTATTAGAAGGCGCGTAAATAAATATTCACTAGTCAAAACCCACCATAGATATGTTTTGTTTCATGAGCAATACCGGCAAATTCAGAATTTGCCGAGGTAGCAATGGTGTGAAATCCCTCTGGGAGTTTGACCAGCTTGTCGCCGTGGCTCATCCAGACCTTGAAATGGTCCTCCAGACCAGCAAAAAGCTGGTCAACGTGTCCCTGACTGTCGAGTCTTTTGGCGGTCACATCGGCGTGACCATATTCGCGAGCGGTGCCGGCGACAACGTTGCTCTTGTCCCGCCTGTAAGCGATTTCCTGCAGACCGTAACAGATTCCGAGAATAGGGACGCCGAGATCGAAGAACGCGGGGTCACAGTGAGGAGCACCATCTTCGTAAACACTGAATGGACCACCGGAGAGAATCTTTTTTTTTTTCCCCGATGAGTCAGAATGATTTCCTTGTCACTTTGTCGCGTCTGTTTCCACTCACAATTCCTTTGGGTTTGAACGAAAGGTCGGCAAGCTTCTGGGTGCATGGGAGCATTTCACTATAGCAATTGATCTCTCGCAAGCGCCGGGTAATCAAGTGTGTCTGCAAAAAAAAAAAAAGTCAGTCTGATGTCCCATTCTGTTCTTCTTCTAGGTATGACTCACATATTGAGACCCAAAGTCCAGAGTGAGAATGGTGTCGAACGTGGCGGAGGGGATCTCGGAGTCGGCCATTGTGACTGTGAAAGGGAATCGCCCAGGGATGTTCCAGGAAGAGGAAGATAAAACGAGGAACAGTGTTTAATTGCACAGGGCGAGACGAAGAGGAAAGGAAGAAAGAGATGAATTGCGGGCGGTCAAGGCGGGGCGAGCAAAATTTTGCCGTTATCGATAAGCATTAAAGTTATCGCACGCGCTATTCCCGACTAGGAAATTTTCTGTACAAATTACAGACACATAGTAGTTTTTTTCTCGCAGCTCAATGCATTCTGAATACACTAATGTCAATAATAAATTTGGTCGTATACTACATTAATTCAGACATCGTCAACGCCCCTTCTACTCCGTATCATCCGGGTGGAACACCAAAGCCCGGATCTCAATACTCTCCCGGGAAGGATACTCATCCGTCTCAGTCTCCTTGTTGACAAAAGCAGTATGCGGAACCCGCCTGGCGCGTCCATCTGTCTTGGAATCAAAACATTTGATCAAAGTCACGATATCAGGTGTTTGCCCGTAGCGAAAGTACCACTTGTGCGCCTTGTTGGCTGTGACCGAGTACGTCTCGCCCTCGCGGTCCGGGTAGATCAGCTTGGTCCCTACCAAGTCACTGTCGGCGACGGAATGGGCATCTGCGACGGCGAGCGGGTCTTTATAGATGGCTTTGATGGGACGCCACACGTTGATGATCTGGTATCGGCCCTTGAGCAGGGTGGGCGCCTCGTCTGGCAGATGGTGGGTTACGCGGTTGGTGGATGCCTGGTAGCTCTGATCGATATGCACACGCTGGACAGGGCCACGGAGCGTGGCAGTATCTTTAGGATCTGCCGATTTTGGGGTACGTCGGACGGTATGGTCGAAGATAAAAATTTTGGATGCGCCGGTTCTGTTTTATCAGATTAGCCCTAGCTGCAAGATAATCCGAAATTTCAAGAGGCAAACGAGCTTACGCATCCTTCAGCAACTGTTCCGTTTCCGCATAATACTCGCCTTTGAGATTGTCGTCGTCGACAAAGTCTTTTTCCTTGCTCTCGTGGTAATAAAATTGGAACCCATTCTTATCGAGTGTGTAATCCAGCTCATTCCCGGAGATATCGTGGATCGTCGCTTCAAGGGTCTCATGCTCGCGATAATACGTCTCAGGCTTGCCAACGTAGCTCGGAGGCGGGGGAGAGCCATCGGCAGAAGGTTTTAGGTAGTTCAGCGTCGTCTGGACATGATGTTTCTTCTTGTCTGCTGGGGGCACGGGGAATTGGGCGACCTTGAGCACCGGCTGGTCGGCCGGGATGGAAGAGACTGCTGCGGAAGCCATGGTAGAAGCTGATTATATCCCAAACTCGACTGTTATTATTTGGTTGAGATAAATTAAAATAGAAAAACAAATAACCCAGATATAATCCCAGTCAAAGCTCTATTTATACTTCATTATTATCGGCAAGGCGGGGTAGGAACTTGGCCATTATTAATCGCCTGGTCGGTCGACATGGACAACGTTAGGGGAGCACGCAATCCCAGCTGGCTGCATCGCCATGATCACCAATGCCAGCCAGTCACGCTCGGTTTGATGAGAAATCAGAAAACGGCTTCTGTTATGGTGCCATTGGACAAAGGCCGTGTTGGATGTTACACTTTTCCTACACACGTCCTACATGTGCATTGGCGCATGCGGCTGTTGTCGGCTCAATCTAGAACAAGGCCGAGGTATGCTGCATTTATCAGCAACAAACAATCATTGTCCTGGTCTCATGGAGTAGTTTGTCAGCGGTGAGTGTCGCCGCGTAACAGTCGACGAGAGTTGGTTCTGCTGTATCGCATCCGTATCAACCGAAAATCATCGCTGTCGTCACAAGTCATCTCCATCGTATCGTTCTAGCCATGATGTCTTTGTATATTCTATGCAGACAACCCTATCAAGTCTACCAGTTTGAGTAAAGGTATCCATTCGGGTCCTTTTTCTCCATGCCCTGTCGCATCGCCTCGGCAAAGGTGTCTTTGGCGGCAGCCTGCCTCAGCGCCGCCAAACCCAGGGCACCGCTTCCATTCGAGGTCTCAATAGCCTCGTCTCTGACTTGATCAATGGCAAACAGGCCCTTGTTCTCGTCCTTTTTTGACAGGACCAACTCGGCGCTTCCCTTCATGGCCTGCGCCGCGAGGTGTAATGCATCAGGCTCACTGAGCCCCCTTGTCATAGCTTCTTTTATAATTCCTTCCAATGCAACAGTTAAAAGCGCCGGGGCTAGTCCGCTGGTAATCGAAGCTTCGCTCATCAGCGAATCCGGTACATAAGTGACCGTCCCGATGCTAGAGAAGATCCAAGTAGTCAAGTTTTCAAAATCCGGCGATAGCGTTGTATCCGCCCCTGCAATGGTCGTACTGATCACCGTGGCTGACTGCCGCACGTACGCCGCTGCGTTGGGGCTGGCTTGTACGATAAAACATTTCTCGGCCTCGACACCGCTCGCATCGTGGTAGATGAGTCGTTCGATCTGGTGCGGAGAAAGATTGGCGCAAGTACTGAGCAGCAGTTTTCCGGCCAAACGTTCGGCCAACCCCGGATCACCCAAGATTTCTGCTGCTTGGTCGGTTGTTTTGCAGGCAAGCAAGATCACGTCGGCCTGCTGCACTGCTTGCGCGACTCCGCCTTGTGAAATCTGGACGTGTGGGAACGAAGAGCGCGCGAGATGACCGAATTGGTTGCGTAATCGTAGCACGGATTCTTGAGTGTTGACGCAGGCAATGAATCTTGTTGGTTTGAACTTCATCGACAGGATTGGTAGTGTTTGATGGTGAGGGTTGGGGCACGGCTGCGACAGCGACGCCAGCAAGACTTCGAGGATCGCGGTTCCGATCTGGCCACAGCCGACGATCGCCAGGGTTTTCCCTGTTCTCATATTCAGTAAAAAATTTGGTGGAAAGGAATTATAGATGACAGAGTCGACAAAAAAAAAATAACTTTCCCAAAATTATAGAACAAACCCGAGAAATAACCGGAAGCAAGGACAAAGAGGAGGGGACGCCGGTATTTCGCGCATACAGGCATGAATGAATGAATAGCGACCCACCGCTGTGACTCCAAAATGCGACACCGGGCATCCTGATACGCGAGCCTCGCCTGCTAGCATTCGTTCTAGACAGCTTGGGGACTAACCTGCCAACTAGGCACTGTCGCAGGTCCACTTGGTCGTTATCGATAGGCGATGCTGCGGGGTGCGACCCTGCAAGATGATGGAATCGCTGCTGGTCGTGTGCCACAGGGTGCAGGGAATCTCTCGTGCCAACAGGCATTCTTGTTGGTTGAGGGATCCATGAAGGGGGTGTACCAGAGGAGGCGTATGTGTAGGTATGTGGAAGGGGAAGAAGGTTTGTTTTGTTGATTTGTTGTTTTGTCTTCCCCTGTTTCGACACAGCCAATAGGAGACCT
This sequence comes from Talaromyces rugulosus, assembly GCF_013368755.1. NCBI lineage: Eukaryota > Fungi > Ascomycota > Eurotiomycetes > Eurotiales > Trichocomaceae > Talaromyces > Talaromyces rugulosus. Next base: position 2,740,499 of record NC_049564.1, read on the forward strand.
CCCACAAGCCGAGGCTCATTTATCCGGGGTGAATCGGTCAGTAATATAGTTATTATAAATGGAATTAGTGGTATCATTAATATTCATCTGAAAAGTAATATATTTGACGCTTGCTCACTTTAACAATACCATTTAAAAAACCCAATCAGTCCCATCTTAACTCCAGGTACAGTGCATATCTCTCTATACTGATCTATGTAATAGAGCAACTAGAATAGCTATCACAGCTTACGCGAGTGCACCAACTTTGTAATGCTGGTCCCATCGTCCAATACTTCCACCTCTTCCTCCAGCGTATATCCGCCCCATTTGGGAAGAAGTACGGTCCAGATGTACCAATATAGAACGCCGAACAGTATGCTATCATGCCGTTAGAACTGATTTCACTTCCTTTTTGATTTAGGGTTCGAGAAATAATAAACTCACATTCCGATGCCAACAATGGCATACGTCGCGTAAAAAAAGTCGACATCACCTTTCCAGCCCGCCGGTGGGAAAAATGGCGCTGCCAGCAACGCTACACATACAATACCTCTCAGCCAGACAGCCGGCAACCAGGCCTTGAATGGCCGTCGGAGATCAGGTCGTCGATAGCGAAGAATAATTATGCCAGCGGTAATGGCCAGGGCAAAAGCTTGCCCGGGGTATCCTTCGACGTCTAAAATAAAGTTGTAGGCTCCACCCTGCGGAGGAATGGCAATCACCAGGAAAGACGGTATGTAGTGGACGACGAGACCCCAAAATGGAGAGTTCCATGGTTTGGACGAGGAGATGGTTCGGGAAAATGGAAGGAAACCCTGACGGGCGACCTCTTGGTTGACTCGAGCCTATTCTATCAGTCAGACAAGATATTTGAAAAGAAAAAAAAAGTAGTTTTAAATGCCACTTACCAACGCGAAAGTCACCACCATCACATTTCCCACAGCCGAAGTAGCAATCATCAATGGGAGAATGGTTCGGCCGAGATGCGGGCCAAATGCACGCTCAAAGAAGAGCGCAGCAACCAGTTCTCCGCTCTCCTTGATTTCCTCAATGGGGACGACGAGGAAATAGGATACATTGGCCAGCAAATACAAGAGACATGCCGTAATCAGTGCAGCCGGGCAGACTGTCTTGAGCGTCCGAACTGGGTTTTTGACCTCGTTCAGCACATTGTTCATGTTGTTCAAGCCAGCGTAGGAATAAAACACTTTGAATAATGATGTTGACAGGTTATTCCAGCTCCAGTCTGAGTCCTTCCACAGTTCTTTCCATAGACCTGCATCGCTTGATGCAAATGAAGTGACAGTTTCACCTCGCTCGTGAAATAGGATAACATACACCCCACTTAATGCCATGAACAGGACCAGGAATATTTTGACCCACCCCAGAGCATTTTGTATAGCAATCCCGGCCTTCATAAAACGGCCATGGATAATGGTAATTATCGTGAGCAATCCCAACGCCAACGCTTTACTCTGGAATTCCGTCGGTTCGATACTGAATGCAAACGAGAGGTACTTGGAAAAAATAATGCAGTTGCTAGCTGTGAACCCCAGCAAGACTGCCTGCACGGCGATCAACGTCGACGCAAGGAACTTTGGATGTCGATATGTAAACTCCAAATATACTTTGTCGCCGCCTGATCGAGGCAGCATGCACCCGTATTCCAGGGACACAGCCAGTCCGCAGGCCGAGAGTACCGCTCCGGCGACCCATAAAGACAGCGCAAGCCCTATGCTTCCAACGGATTTCACTATGGCGCCGGGAGTAGCAAAGATACCGCTTCCGATGACGCGCGATATTACCAGGATATATGCACTCGTCCAGGACAAGTTCCGCCCAATCGTGGCCGTCTCCGGGATAGTATCATGTTCGATGGAGCGGTCCGGATGATCCGGAGAAATGATATCTGGCGAAAGCGTTGATGTTGGCGAGAGAAGAGGGCTGGTTTCTGAAGATTCGACGTCCGGCATGGTGCTTCTATGTTGACTGATTAATTTAATCAATCGGCTTTCGCTTTAGTCGGCTAAAACCCCTTGTGTTCCGTTATCAACAGTCATCGACTTCATATCACTCGATCGTATTATCAGCTCCAGACATCCACGATTCGAAAGAGAAAGAAAAAAATCACAACAGCGTGGTTAATGAGAAACCTGAAATGCAGAATGCGATGTTTTGACAGCTGTGTAACTCCATGTTGCTGTCAAGTGATGCTATCAGCTGGAAGGAGCCTTTAGCAAGGGGCCGGCACGTCATTCTCAGCACGGTTGATGCGACGCGTAGTATTAATAATGGACAGCACACACACACAACTTTCAAGAAAGGACATGTGTGTTATGAGGCCACCATGCTTGTTTATTGCGACTGCGATTGTGTCGCAGATTTATCAGCATTCGTTCATTCGTTCCAAGTATACATCCCGAGCGGAGCGTCGCGTGTTCATCGGCCCCGCGGCGGCCCTTGATGTTTAAGTCGACGGCGTCATTGCTTAATTTCCTTTAATATTATCAGCAGCAGCAAGCTAATTAAATTGCAAAAATTGTGCCATTTCTTACATGCGTAACATTTGCAAATATCTCGCGAAATAATACAGCGTATTGTGACCGTCACGGTACCTTTGATCAACATTACCGAAATAGGAAATATCACGCCATCTTTCCCGGCCCAGACGCAATACTGCTGTTTTTCTCATTACTGGGATGAATACATTATTTTGTAATCTTGATTACTATAAGGAAAGGCCAGTCAGCGAGCTATGGATTTGCACGTTTTTCTGGTTTCGATTGCGAATCTGTCCTTTAAAGTTCGGTCATGTGTCCACTCTATCTATACATTATCCCACAACCATTACCAAGCAAAATATTAGTACTTTCTTTACAAATGAAAGAGGAAATGACTTCTTAAACGTATTGCTGCTGTTCTAATAATTCCAAATGGTAATTTTCCCACGAGCCTGGGAAAAAAAGACACCATTCAGAATACGGCATATTTAAAAGTGAAATATACGTTTTTTAGATTGCATGTGCTATCAAAGCCTTTTTCATCGGTGTGGGTACTCCTCCACACTTCTTGCTTGGCCATAGTTAGACTCCTGTTATCGGAGGCAGTCCAGGTATCCAACTAATTGATTGGATTAATTGACGTATTACTCTAGTCCTGATTCCTGGGCTCTAAGATCGATCCAACCCATGCGGCGGGGTCCCATGCGCATGAGCCGGCTTTAATTTCTTCTCTACTAGAACTGCAGCAGGTCTTTTGTTTGATTTTGCAGGTTGGCCAAACTTGACTTGGTGCATTACTATCTCACGAGCCCGACCAGTTTGCACACACCACACACAAGAATGTCAACGACCGCTACATGGGTGGCCACCCTACCCTTAGCCAGTGAACAACAACAAAATCATGCTTCCAGAGAGTCGACGACTCCTTTTAGCTACAAAGATGAATCTCGGCCGACAGACGTTGTCGACTCCAATATAATAGAAACCCGGCCGCAAGAACAGATACAAAGCCAGCTGTCGACATCGATCAGCGCGCCAGCAACCATCCAAAACGCTCTTGTTCTTCATGCAGTCAAAGAAAAATACGCCCTCGTTTCTGATCACGCAGTGCCGTCGATACTTCACCAAGATGAGATTCTCATCAAAATCTCCGCCATTGGCCTGAATCCTATCGACTGGAAAGCACCGTATGTTCCTTCCCTGCCTCGAATATTATTGACACACAAGAGTGAACATGTCCTCACAAATAAACCCAAATTTAGGGCATTCAACTTTGGCATCCCTAGTCTTCCATGGGTTTTTGGCCGCGATCTGGCTGGCACAGTCGTCCAAACTTCCTCCTCAGACTCACGCCTCAAAATCGGCGACCTCGTGCTCGTGCCATCAACAGACTATCGAGATATCCGCAAAGCCGCATTTCAAGAATACGCCATTGCAACACACTTTAACGCGGCCAAAATTCCAGCCACGGTGCCAATCCACAGTGGTGCATCGATAGGTGTTGCATATGTTGCCGCCGCCCTGGCACTGGGCATTTCATTCGGACTCGACTTTGGGCTAGCAGAGAATGTTCCCGGGCCAAATTTGAGGCGGATACTGAGGGAGATTAATACGCAAGAAATCCCAGAAGACGTCCGTGAAGAATGTCTACCTTCCGAAACAGATTCCTCCGAGGTTGTGCAAAAGGGAGATTGGATTGCCATTTGGGGAGGTATGAATTATTCTTTTCCACTCATTCTTTCCCTCCTTTGATTCTAAAGCTAAACAAACATACAGCATCCACAACAACAGGACACATAGCCCTGCAACTCGCCAAGCTCTGCGGCCTCAAAGTCATCTGTATCGCCGACATCGCACGACACGGTGCCAAATTACATGCTACTGGCGCAGACATTCTCGTGGACAGACACGACACAGACCGCGCAGTCGAAATCATCAGAGGCGTGACTAACGGCCGTTTACGGTTTGGACTCGATATTGTGGGTCGTGAGACTGCCACCATACTCCAAAGGACCCTGTTCACGAGTGAACATGATGGGCCACAAGCACACCTGTTAGGGCTTACGGGATTGCCGAAAGAAAAAGACCCGCGCATCAAGTCTCATACCGTGCCTATCAAAATATTTCATTCGTCGGCAGCCGTGGGCGAGGCACTGGTGACGTGGCTGGAGAAGTTGTTGGAAACAAACTCGCTAAGTCCGCCGGATGTTATTGTCAAAAGTGAGGGTGGCCTCGGAGGAATTAATGACGCCCTAGAGGTGCTGAAAAGTGGCGCTGCGAGTGGTAAAAGAATTGTTGTCGATTTGGGAAGGGATGATTGATGAATTTCCCCGCCATATAGAGCTCTGCTTCTCACTTGTGGGTTTAGATTTTACTGTTGTTATTACTATTTGCCTTCAGATGTATGCTTACTTTTGCATGCATGGAATTGGTAGTTGATTAGAAGATCAAGGTGAAAAATTTTTACAGATAGTATATAGTATTACGAAAGTTAGATATATGAATAAACTGACCTGAACAACGTTTACTTTGCGAATTTTTGAATATTTCGTAAATTAATAAAAATTTAATCTATCTGAAATACGTATCCATCAGTCATCATCTATATTACATGTAGAAATTCAAGGTCAACAGCATCATATCCACTCTGGACCATAACGTTGACAAAATTACTTCCCGGCAGCAAATCCAACTGCAATGGCACAGTCGTGAAACTACCTCCAGTCGGTGGCAGGCTCACTGTATTGTTAGCAACTCCTGGAGAACTATTCACCACGATTTCGGCCACCGCAGCAGAATCCCCCGAATTCGCGTATGACAGCAGTGCTTCTCTTGGCCCGGTTCCTTTGCCGTGATCATATATTCCAGAGAACAAAACGGAATTTCCATCTTCTAAATATCCGACTACAGCCCCATTGGCAGTTGCATTTGCTTCAGTGGGGCTGAAAACCACCTCTGCAGATGTGAGCACGGCGTCGACAGCGTAATAAACACCAGTAGTGCGGTCTGGCGGAACCCAAACTTGCAGCTCACAGACACCAACAAATAAGTCTGCCTTATTATACATGTTGACGGCGATGAAGCTGCTCTCGACGGTTTGGTCAAAAAAGATTGTGTTCAACTCGTTTGGCATGCAGGTATCGAACGGGTCGAGTTTTGCCAGCAATACAGACCCATTGGTCTGATCGGAACCGTATATTTCGATGGCCTGTGGGCAATCGACTGTTCCATTGCGTGCCACATCAGAGTAGATACCAAGTGTGACGGAAGAAAAGGTTCGTGGGCGCGGGAAAGTAATCTTGAGAGTATCGTTTGCGTTTGGCGACCCATAGTTGGTCCAGCGATTGTCTGGCTCGGAGTAGTAGAAGAGATATCCGTCAATAGACTTGTACGGATCGTCAAGTGTGAAAGTAAAAGTTGCATCGGCCAAAGGGTATGCTCCACTCCCGAGAACATTTGCCGCTATGTTAACGGGGACGGTGTCGTTGATTCCATTTCCACCTTCGATATTGGATTCTGGCAACTGAACTTCGGCCTGGAGATCAGGGCCTGTGTGAATCCTTTGGCCATTGACAAAAACATGAAGACCGGATCCTTCACCGTAACGAGTCCCATCAAGATCGTAGAGAATAGTGAGAAGATGACCATGGTACGGGGCATTCTCAAGCGCAAAATACGTCCAGTTTGAGGGAATTATTGGTGAAATTTGCAGAATGCCGTCAAGCCGTGGAACCAAACCCAGCAGACCAGTGATGACATCGTCGTTGTTGGTTGAATGATCATAGTGCTCGGAGTGGTTGAAGCTGTCTGCACTCCAAGAATCGAGATCTGGGTAATGGGATTCTGCGACATATGGTTTTCCATCTTTATGCTGGGTTGTCGCGTATATGCTGAGATATTGATAGTACTGTTCAGCTACGACACTGCAGCTATCAGAGCGGTGCATGGCCGCCAGAGACTTGAGCACATGTGCAGTGGAAAACGGCCATGACTGACCATTCCAGTAGCAACAGTAGGAACTCGGTTTGATGGCATCATAGTACTGGCTGCGCACCTCTAGCGTAGTTGGACCATATTCAGTATAAAATCCGTCTGGATTGAAAAGTTCTTGAGAAGAGGGCGCGCAATATTCCTCTTCAAGGCCAATTCCAAAGCGGAACGGAAACAACCCAACCTCTTCACGTCCCTGAAGTTGAGCAAGATTGGGGTTACCAGGTCGGATTACGTCGACGAAGAAATTCTGGTCTGCGCTCCACAGGTGTTCGTACATGGCTGTTTCAACTGTATCTGCCAGCAATGTGAAGTTGGCCGCCAATGTATTGTGGCCGGCTATTTTAGCTGTCTCTGCAACGGCACGTGCATTTGCGACCATGTACGCATTGTGGCTTGGTCTGTATGTATTTGGGCCAGGCAGTTGAACACTAGAGTTGCTGGTCTCTGCCGCCTCGACATAGCCTGGCAGGCTGTACTCCTGGGCATCATAAACAGGTGTGTAGTAATAAAGGCCGACATCAGAGTCAAAGACAAAGTCCCACTCGTCCCACATGCGGACAAACCCGTCCAGTTGGCTAGTCAGAAACTCAACATCGCCATTAACATGCGCCCTGCGATAGGCCGCGTCGGTGATCCAGTTTGTGTACTGGGTTGTATTCCCCGGTCCTCGCGTATAGATCTGGATGTAGTCGCCAGCGTAAAAGCCGCTGCGAAGCCACCTCGCCTCATCAATCTGATGGCCCGCTGCTGCGTCAATTGTATTATACTCTTCAGCGTATCCCACCGGCTGGATGAACTCTGTCAATATGTAGCCACTTCCTGCGGTGGTGTATCGCAAATGATCCACCAGAGTTGACCAGCGGTAGTAGTAGACTTCTTCGATATTTGCATCAGGTATGTCAATATAAGGAATGTTTTGCTTCAGGAACTCTTTGCCAAAGTAAGAGCTAATAGGGCTATCGTGGTCTAAGAAATCTGTGCCCAGGACAGTGTCATCTGTTGGTGTGGGAGGCTGTTGTGCGAGAGCTACCGCCGCATAGAGCAGACAAAAAAATAGAATCATGGTGAGTCAAATTCTTCTTGTGGAAATCAATTTCTCATTTATGAAGCTTTCCACATATACAGGGCATACTGTATTTGCATTTAGCTGAAAATATTATAAAACTTTCATGAACCAGTGAACAATTTTAAATATCTACAGCTGCATTATTTTTGAAAAACAAACTGTCTATATACGTATATAAAACTGGGCCTTGGACATAATTTTAGTTAAAGCCGTTACTATGTATGAAGGTATTGTGGAATGTAGGGATGACTGACGCGAAAATCTCATATGATGTCGCGCAAGGGCCTGGATACCATCACGTCGCTCGCATCATGAGCCCATCAAACAAATAAGTAGAGTGCAAAAAACATTCATTGGGTAGGTTTAATTACGGGAACCCAGTAAGTTTGATCAGTTCCAATTCAGCGCGCAGTCAGGAAACAATTATATGGAATGTATACAGCACACAACCTCCCTAGCATCCTATTTAAGTCTTGTATGCACATTTCGGTTATGGATATTTGACATAAATAAATACTCAAAGAACAAAGAAAACAAGACTGCGATTGTATACGGAGAACTCATGTTGATCTCCAGGTGTCAACAGTAGACTCGCTATGTAGTCACATGCCATAGTCACCCATATGGGCCATATCCTAGCTCCGGCTAGCCCACGTTTTGACCGGGGTCTCCAAAGCTTGGCCTATTAATTTTCGATATTAATTCTATGGCCTGCTGATCGGTGATAGTTCGTCGTCTGCTGGAGCGATAGTCAATGCTCACGGGCCGGCATCCGCTTGTATCATGCTGGCAAAATATTTCCCGATTAGGAAGTGATCTGGTGCCAAGTTTTGTTCCTGCATATTGCATCACGTCAACTGCCTCGAGATCTTTAGCGATGGAGAGTTTGAGAGCTCAAAAAACACATGCTGCTTTATGCCAGTTTAAATTTCAATAATTTGAAACAGGATGAATCCTGCATTTATGCTGCCTAGCTAGAAGAACATTTCCCCTGCCGCCTTATGAGCCATCGGAAAGATCGATTTACCATTCTTTTCGCGTCATTTGCAGCCAGAGACATCTAGAGACCTCAAGATACATTTTTATTAACTGTTGATAGCTTCATAATCTTCTAGCACTGTTCTTAAACAGATTCTATTCCAGGAATCACTTGTCTTATTATCTTGTTACATGTGACTGTTTTTAATATGTGCGCCGGTCAAGTTCAAAATCTTGTCCTCGGCATGATCATGTGCAGCTTAACGCACTACATATAAGTTTAACATATGGTGAAACCGTTGGTGTTTTCAGTGATGGGTCACTCAGAGAAACAACAATGTAATGAATGAATGAGACTGATTAGTTCCCATGATCGACCGTCAACATGACTGCACTAGAATACGGTACATCAATGGTAATCACGCCATTTTTATCAGCACGAGCTGTTTCGCCTACTGTCACATTTCCCAAGCGAACCGGTTTGCCACCCTCTAGCTCGTAGTTGTACGAGTAACCATCCCAAGTAATGCCAGAGAGCGCATTGCTTCCGTTCGCCAGGAGTCGCTGCACCGACACCGATTTAAACTCGGACGGAAGCTGAAAGTCATAAGATGCTGATGGTCGAGGAGCCGTTGGGTCCGAGTCAGTATAGTTGTACTCGACGAGGTTGACCACTGCAATCCGGGCCAGCTTGCCGCCCACGTAGGCCGCATATGCCGATTCTGTTTCGTTGGAAAGCGGGAGATCTGTGATCTGTACATCTGAATCTCCGTGCACCATTGCGGCCACAAACACATTTCCGTAATAGGGAGGCTTTGTCCCCAGGGTGGTGTTCTCGGTTTCGACCGGCTGCCAGGATGCGTATCGATAGTCACTGCCCTGATGCATGTGTTGTCGGCGAACACCCTGGGAAGCAGCGTACAGGTTGAAGTCGACTCCCCAGATAGCGGCACCAAAGGCGTTGGAGAGCCCTGGAGCACCTTCATTATAGAGCGAGTTGTGCTCGCCTAGGATGAAAGGGATATTTGTTGTAAGGTTGTCGGCCGCAAGAACCTGAGAAAGGTTTGATAGTGATTTAACTTTTGTCACTGTGACTGTGTGATTCATCAGAGTTCCTTGAAGGGTTATACCAGGTTGTGTTGCTCCGCCGATATAACTGATTCAAATATAATCAGCATCATTGTATAAGATGAAAAAAATGAAAAAAAAAAATGAAAACCCTGGTGAGGGTACTAACTTATGCACTGAATTCAAAGCAATATTTTTATCAGTATTTAGGTCATCTTTCCAAGTTGCCACCGGATCCAGACTATTCGTAAGGCCCGCAAAAGAAGGAGCAAGATATTGGTAATTCTTCTCAGTTGCCATTTCCGGACACGCCTTAGCCAGAGCATCGTGAATCTTCCGGGACTTTGCTAGCCATTCATCGACGTAATCTTGCTCTGTCCAATTGGATGGTCTGACGGGGCCCTGCGAAGACGTTTTAAACAGATCTGGTTCATTGCCCAGTTCCCAGTACGCCAGCTTTCCGTCTTGAAGAGCTTTGCAAGCCAATGGAACAGTATTGAGGAGGGTCTCTAAACCTTCACTTCCATTCTTACCCAGATTAAAGCCGTGGGAGAATTTGGTCTTTGGCCAGGTTGCGTAGGACTCGAAAAAGGACGGTCCAATGTAGATGATGTAAGGATAATCAACCGACTTGCTGGGGATCACGGTTCCATTGATAGCATACTCCAGACTAGCATTATATAGCGCGTAGTCCCTAAATCTGTCAGCAATAATATTTTATAGGGGTTGGATCAGTCATACTGCGTATTTCCTCCTACCCGTATGTACGGCTTTACCCCTTGAATGTCGGCAAGATTGTCAAGCAACTGATTAGAGAAGTTGTTGGGGTGGGATTTATTTCCTGCTAATGTTGGTACATTTTATGCAATTTTTTTTTTCCAATTTCACGTACCTGCGTAGTCTGGGAAGTAGCAAAATTCAATAGAATACGACATGTATGATTCCAGCAATGCAGGTCCTGCGGAACTAGGCACGTCCTTGTCGACTGAGATGGCCGACACATCGCGAACGACAGCTGCCGCTGTGGCAGACACCACTAAAGGGAAAATATTTAACAGCCTCATTGCTTGTTTTTTGTTGTTTATTTGCCGCTGTGATGGTGAATGGCGGGCAATCCGTCGCAGCTATGTACATCTGATCGGCAATTGACGAGGATGCGATTTGTCCGGCATTCCTCCGCTATCATCGGCAGAAAAATGGTCTATGCGTGTCTGCAATGAACAAGATTAAACAAGATTCACCAAATGGAGCTCAGGGTGATTGACCGCCATAATGATTTTGCGGGGGTTAGTGGTTGTTACAGTTGCATGATTGCGCGTACGCGATGCCTCATTAGGAAATTCGTATACATTGGCTTCGTTTCTACCCCGCGTTTTGCCGACGAGATCGACGATTTAGTCTCTACATGCAGACGTTAGAAGGGATTATATCAATAGCCGATGATATTAGCATTTTAAAGCTTTGTATTTAGCCGACCCGTGTGCTTAATCTTGTCTCTCAACTTTATATGTAACCTTACATGTAAGGTCAAATTAACCTTGACAAGAGAATCTCAACTAAGCGTTGAGTACGTTGAGTACTTTATGGTCACCTTTAGATTTAACGTTGACGTAATCCTTTCATATATGCAATAATAAACAAGTCGGATATAATGATGTAGTGCATGGTTCTATCCCCAGATGCCGCATCGTCAATTGATATCTGAAGCAGCGTTAAAAGATGTTTCATTAGGGTCATAGAATATCTACTAGCTGTATTCAACATAAATTGATGAGCAAGTGCACAGTAGATACACATAAATTTTGGCACTTTTTCTACACGGCCATTTCTAAATCTTAGTGTCAAAAGCTAAATGGATGTCCAGACACTTGATATTTGTAGAAAAAAATATGTTGGCGCCTGTGATAAACCATAGATTGACTGCCCAAGAGACTAAAGGTCTTTTGGTGCGGCTGTCAACATAATATTCCAAACCACCATTAAAAGATCCCCTTTGAGTACGGCCACTCTAATTTAGCTATTTCAGTAACTCGTCTATATTAATATATTTGGGATAAAACAAAAATTTAAGAATGATACATGTAGTGCATGGCCGTCTTTCATAATTAGGAAGTTTCATAACTAATATTTATGGTGATTCGTCAAATTATGCTCCTATTTCTGCTACATACTTGGTCTATTTTCTTTAAATATTATCTCCACGGAACATTTAATTGAAAGCGCACTTCAATTTTAGTAGATTTATCAATTGATGCTATTAGTTGACATTACATTTACATGTGGTTTATATATGGTTAACGGTGGGAGCAACAGTATTTAATGTATATCAAATGGTGTGTACCAGAATCATACATGTAAGTACTATTGACCTGTATCGAGGGCAATTTATATTAGTTCAATGTCTTTTTACATTCAGATTTATCTATTAAACAAAATAATCTTCCCTTTATGTAGCCAAGACAGTAATTCCCTCATCACATGCAGTGAGGATGCATAGTAAGTCAACTCTCATAAAATATACATTTATTCGCTACATATATGTATGTACCTTACAAGATCTTCCATACTCTACACAGCCAATAAAATCTAATTTTCTATAAAAACCCCATTTCATAATGCTAAATTACACCATATCTCGGAATTCCTAGAAACAGCAAGTATCGTTCCAAAACGGGAAAACTTACAGGACCATGTAAATACATACGAAATTTTGTATCATTTCGGTAATTTGCAAACAACCACCCTCTTTGCTCTTACATCACGTTCCCAGTAAAGCACGCAATCACTCCATTATATGTAAATATACATGATAAGTAATTATTGGTAAATAATGTATGGTATCTTTCAACGTCGGAGAATGTCCGAGAGGAGGGGTATTTTCACCGTGTACTGATTTGGCCTGGCCGATATCGCGGCGAAGAGGTATGTACGTGTTATCAGGGGTGATTGCATCATCATCAATTTTTTGAGCTGGGTTTATTAGCTTTTTTAGATATAACACAGTGGGTTAGATTTCTCAACTGTTTAATGTTTGTGTTGGAAATATCCTTGATCTAGCTAACCTCGTATAAACATTTGATATACTACTATTCCAAAGTAATTGAAATACTGTAGATAGTAAGTAATAACCATACAAAACTACACATCCCACCACCCCTCACAATGCGACTTCAAATCTACATCCTCGGGTAACTTCAAATGCGGCGTCAACTTAACAGCAGCACCCTCATCATCATCGGCGACATTCTTCTCCCTCGCCCTCCACCCATCCCCCAACCATGCAAACCGATTGCCACTTTTATTCGTATACGTATACTCAAAATCTTCCCATCTTGGGTCTCGGCGAATATAATTTGACGCTGCTGCACTTCCAGGGAACAAGCCTACCACGCGTCCACCAGGGATTCCAGCGTTGTACCAGGATGAGCAATTCTTGCTGTTGTCGGAGGAGTCGTTGTTTCCAGTCCACACTGTCCGGGGGAAAAACTTGTCGGCGTAGTCGATGAAATCCCTTGTTGCAGCGAACGAAGGCGACAGAGAGGCGATTCCCTGACTGCGTAGTTTGCGAATCACTTTGGCAATATAGGTCACTTGGTTCTCGATACTGTTTGGCACTGTTCCACTGAAACCCGCAGATAATGGCCCACCAACCCAATTGATATTGGGAAACCCTGGTGCTGCCATACCCAGATAGATATAAGGGTAGCCGTACGAACCGCCTGGCCTCCAGGCTTCTTGCAAATTCACACCGTTGGCCACGATGGGGAACGCCGGCGCAAAATCAACGTTTGCCCCCGTGGAACAAATCACCACATCAACTTCCCTCTCAGTCCCGTCTACCGTGACAATACCCGTCTCAGTAAATTTTTGGATGCGTGTCTGAATAAAGCTAACATTCGGCTTCGACAGTGCCTCCAAATACCCCGGTCCTGGCGTTGGTCGACGGCAATTGGGAGGAAAATCAGGGATAATCTTGTCTGCCAATTCGGGCCCTACGCGACGAAGCATCAATTCGGTCCACTTCTCGCGCAATCCTTTGTTTCCCGGTGTGTCTTTGAAAATATTTCCAAACTGGCGGAAATAGCCCGCTTCGATTTTGCGACGGTATTCGAGATGTGTTTTTGGGTCGTTTTTGAAGGACTCGAGTTGCTCGTCGCTGAATAGGTTTGGTTCGAGCCGGCGCACGCCAGAAGGGCCGAATGAGTCGACTATCCAGGTGCGGTTACGTGCGTAGTGGTCGACGTGGCCTGAAATGGGCTGGATTGATGGCAGTACCTGGAGACCTGAAGCGCCGTTTCCAATCAGGGCGACGCGTTTGTCTTTTAGGTCAATGTCGTGGTTCCAGTTCGAGGAGTGGAAGAGTGGGTTTTTGAACGACTTGATTCCTTCATAGTCTGGGAGTTTCCAGGCGTTGAAGTGGCCGATTGCAGAGACGATAAAGTCTAGTTTCTCTTCATATATGTTGGCGGTGTTTAAATCCTCAATGGTCAGTTTCCATTTCGCCTCCTCGTTGAGCCATTCCGCGCTGAGGACTTTCTGTTTACTTTTCAAATGCTTGTACACGCCGTGCTTCTGGGCGAGGTTTTGCCAGTAGTTGCGAATCTCATGGCCCTGCGCGAATTCCTCGGTCCACTGCGAGTTGGCCTCGAAGCTGGATTGATAGACATGAGCAGGCACATCGCAACGGACACCGGGATATGTATTCTCAAACCACGTGCCGCCCTATACATGTCAACTTTGTACCGACACAGAAGATGGGAGGGCGGAGTCATACCACGTCGCCGTTTTTGTCGTAGATTGTCAGGTTTATCCCAGGCAGTTTTGCTGGGAGCAGCGTCGCTGCTGTTATACCTGCCAGCCCGGCACCAATAATGCCAACCTTGATGTCGCGCACATGATCGACTGGATGGTCTTCGAGCTCGAACGCAGGTTTGTCTTTGGCTGATGGTTCTATTTCCGCTGCTGCTGCTGCTAGCGAGTCCGAGACAAAGGTTTCTCGGACTTGAGCGCTGGTTTTCAGATTATCGGGTATTGTCCCGTTTGCAATGGGAGGATTCTGTAAAAGAGTCATTCTCAGTAAGTTTTTTTTTCCAAAAGAAAAAAAATGAGTGACTGAGAAGAATGAGAAAGAAAAAAAACCGCAGTATCTCAACTTTCGGCAGGTATAGAGCTTGCAATATACTCACCAGCTGGCGCCATAGCAGATAAACATGAGGATGACGAGCCCCTCAGTGGACCTGTCTGAGTCGACACTAGGAGCACGAATTGGAGGGACCGTTATGTTCTCAAATTATCAAAAGGTAGATAAACATTACATTACCTTGACACAATGTATAATAAATACATGTACGCTTGCACGTACGGTAAATCACATACCAATTCGGGTAATTAATCAACTTGCACCATCGCGGAGTATGATGGTGTCAACCTCGGGCGACCGGACATCACGCCGACCTCTTGAAAATAAAGATAATATGGGTACTATAGTGTAAGAATATGTATTGCAAATAATCTATACATGAAAGGTAATGAATAATACAACTAGAACAAAACGGGGTATTTGAAAATCACAATGCAAATTATAAACCCTGTCGGACGTCCATCATACAGAGAAAAAGTTCCGATTGTCCGCTGGAAAGATGAGAAGCGCCATCCGGTGACGAACAAACAGGGCAATTAGCCCCACTATTGTCTGCAGCAAAACGATATGCAGGGCCAGTCGATCCTCTCTCATCGGGCCAAACCAGAGGATCCATAGATTGAGAAGGGTCAGGTTTGTTGACTCGATGATTTCGCCCTTTGAGTTTGTCTTGAGCCCAACCAATCGTAGCCGATACAAAATCTTGAGTATGACATTGATCAAAGGTGATGGAGGATGCGCCCATTCGGTGACAGAATTATCCAGCAGGCCAGTTGCCGCGTTGAATTTGGGGAGGCGGTGGCGTGGGCAAGGAATAATGTGAAATAGCTGCGGGCATGAGTAGAGGAAGTTGAACATTTGAGGGATGAACAAAAGTAGCAGGGTCTTGCTAAAATGCCCCAGGATGCCAACAACGACAAATACCATGCCAGCAAAGTAGCAGTATGTGTCGCCGACAAAAACCTTGGAGGGATACCAGTTGTGGCAGAGGAGAGCAAACGATACTCCAATAAATGGCAGCAGAAAATAGATCGAAAAGAGATGAGAATCCATCGCCGGGTGTGGATACGGAGTGAAAGGTGCCAGGTATAAGGAATCATTGATCAAGAGAAGAATGGCAATGACGAGCGACTGGGCAACCTCAACGCCATTTATCCCTGCCAGCATGTTGATGCTATTAGGGCAAAAGATGGCCACGGCGGCCATATATGCGTAGTACAGCCAACCAAGGTTGATAGTTTCTCCGAGATAAGATCGCAGCGGCATCGGGACTACGACCTGGGTGACGCCAAAGTCGACAAAGTAGACGACTAGCATAGGGAAAGCTCCGAATGCTGGTATCAGAACCTTGTGTCGCCATCTGATATCGAGAAGGTCATCTCCAATGCCGAGGAGCACGATGGCTTGCAGCGAGAGAAGTCCTGACAGGTATGATGCCAGCTGCATCAATTAGCTTGGCTCAAGAAGTGACAGGAGAAAAAAAAATACCTTATTATGCGGAAAGCGATGAAGGTAGCGTCCCATTTCGACATGCTGAGCCTCCTGGACGACGTCTCGGTTTCCACCACCCGAAGTGGCGGCAACAATATCTTTGTAGAAAGGAAACGGAATAAAGGCAATCAACAGCAGTAAATAAACGACTGCACACACTGCACCCATTGTCTCAGGTCTAAAAGAAGCACACTATTAGCTTTATACAATGCGATTGCCGAATTGGTTCGTACATCTCGGGCCGCTTGACTTTGGACATATCCCTCCCCTTCAAGCCGACCTTTATGAAGCTAGGCCCTAGCCATCGGATAAGGCTGTAGGTGGCGGAAAATGCGAACAGACTAAAGGCGATAGAAACCATGAGTGGCTCTCCATCGCCATGAAACGAGTTTGCGACAATGGCGACAGAGACACCGGCGAGAGCCAAGAGGCTCCAGGCCTCTGTTCGCGACAGACTAGTGGAGAGGCTCATTGTTTAGCGAGAGCTCGTTTAGAGAGCTCAAGTTGTGCGGCAGCGCGCTCTATGGTTCAGTCATTTGTAGACGCTAGCAGCGAGGGACGAACAGTTGTTTTGTCTTGAGGAGCGACGCGGCGATCTGGCATCAACGACTACATTTATTCTGCCGGCCAAAACAGACCGCCCTAGGGGCGGTAGCCGTGGGGCCCAATCACGGGGTGGGGATTGCGTATTATCGCGGAAGCTCGATCAGCGCCTTCCCCAAAGCAGAATTGCGGGCGAGTTGCGCGCTTGAGATCGAGCACTCTCTCCACAGTCAAGAATCCATGCATGTGAGCCGTGACTAGGTTGCATCGCGCCAGCTCACTTCGCATTATTACTATCGAGGACACGCTCTGTACACTGCAAACAAAGTACACACAGAGCGAACGAGCAGTTCAATTGGTCCTTACGGACTGGGCCTCGCGAGATGAGGATTGGCTTTAGCGATTTTGATGCCGGCCACCGCGACTTGGTCACGGTCACCAAGTTTAATTTCTACGGAAATCGCATTGTCACAGCGTCGTCCGACCACCGTCTAAAGGTTTGGGACCAGAAAGATGGCGAATGGCAGTTAACCGACACCTGGCGCGCGCATGACGCCGAGATTCGGGATGTGAGTCGAGTCCGCAACGATGGCGAGGGTGAATGCTGAGACTTTAATATGTAGGCCTCTTGGAACGGCCCTTTTGCTGGGCAGCACATTGGCAGCGTCGGAGAAGATATGCGACTCAAGATTTGGCAAGAAGACGTGACGCAGCCTCCTAACTCCGGGCGGCGATTCAAGTCAATCTACCGACTGACAGCGCCTCATCGGGTCCCCTTTGTGTCGTTGGATTTCCGCAACGTCGACTTGGAAACATGGCTCGCGCTCATTACGAGAGATGGCTACCTGATGGTGATGGAGCCGGTCATGCCAGATGGTCTGGGGGAGTGGCAAGCGCTGGACCAGTTTCGGGTCTGCCCGGCACCGCAGCGCGGCGAAGAAAGCAGCTTCCGAGTTCAGTTCTACCACGATACATTTGACGTGACGCACCCGTTGATGCCAGAGGGTGATCGCAAGGATCTGTCCCTTGTGGTGGCAGCGATGAACTCGGTGAAAGTCTATCGCACCGACGCGAGCCGTCGGTTCTACCACGCAATTGAGTTGACTGGGCACGGTGGCCTGGTGCGCGATATCTCATGGGCCAATGGGTCTATCCGAGGCTGCGATCTGATTGCGACCGGCTGCAAAGACGGATTCGTCCGCATTTTTGAAATCTACACATCGCTGTCCAACTCGGGCTCGCATGCGAACTATCATCGGCCATCGCAGGTAGCGGTCTCGTCCCCTTCGCAGCGAGCAACGGTGCAGTCGGGCATTGGCACGGCTCTGGCGAACCGGGCTCCCACGCCCTCGTCACATCGGCCGGCTAACGGAGATAGCCCGTTTAAGCACGAGTATAAGGAGGTAGCTTGCATCGACAGCCGGCACCTGGATGTTTGGCAGGTGCAGTTTTCGTTTGCCGGTATGTTCTGAGAAGCTTTTCTGCTGTAAACATTCATTCACTGACTGGCTTTCTCTCAGGGGACTGCTTGATCTCGTCCGGGGACGATGGAGCGGTGCGGTTCTGGAAGAAGGCGATTTCGGGCGAGTGGTTGGAATTTGCCGAGACGGACATGACGGACGAGATTGTAGGCTGATTTTCCGTGTGGGAAGGGATGGTTTTTGCAAACGTGGAGTTTGGTGATGGATAGATACTAACTATAACAGCAGCATGTTGTTGACAGATGATACCCCCTCGATATGGCTCGATTTTTGTGTTGGTAGATTAGGAACGAGTCAATCTTTTTCTTTTCCTTTTTCTTTAGTTATTTACAATAGTAATATAATAGTAACAGGCCTCGTCCGGACATTGTACGATGAACGCTGCTGTGTAACCGGCGACGCCAGGCAAAGTGGGGACGGGCGATCGATCGACAGAGCGCGTGTCCCAATTCCCAATAGCTTAATTAATAGGCAGCCCCGTGGTCACAGAACGACAGACTGCGACGGCAACGATTGGCAAGCAGTCTTCTGCTGGGAAGCCTGGGATACATCACTACATATACTAGTACAGTACGATTAAGGTCCCGGCCCGACAAACGGCAGTCCCGCTGGCTCCCGCCCAGGGCTCAGGGTGGCAACCGCGCCTTCCTCCTGTGTGCACTCACGACGACACTATTATTTCCTTCCATCTCTGCCCTTGCTCTTGTGTTTGATCCTGCTGCTTATCACCTTCTTCCTTCTCTTCTACCGGTCTGTCTGTCTGTCTGTGCAGTGCCAGCTCAGATGACAGCAAACGAGGAATGACTCGTCGCCCACACCATTTCCCACTTGCCCCATCGGGCCGTCGCCAGCGTTTTGTGCGCTTCGTCCTCTCGTCTTCCCTCGCTCTTGACTTTCCCTTCTGCCTGGAGATGCAAGTCCCTTTTCATCATGACTCTCCTGCTTTGTCTCTGACTTGATCACTCATTGTCGAGGCTACCAAGAAAGAAAAAAAGAAAGAAAAAAAAAGGACGCTCTCTGTCGATCAGCCAAAGCCCAGCCAGCACACACTGTTACACTGGGCCAAGACCTGATGTCGTTGCGATATGGACACACGCTCCCGCTCGTTTTGAATCATGAGTCATCTCGAGACTATATTACTCTCGCAGTATTTCGCTAAAACGGGCATTGGTAAGGAGTCTCTGGCTCTGGCTCCCTGGGCGGTGTCGTGCTGTGCTGCAGCGGCGGCTGCTGAGCCAACCGTTTGTTCCCCTCGCCCGCCATGCATGATACCTGAACTGAACTCCCTTTCTCCTCCGTCACTCACCACGCTGCTGCATCGCTGGCGAGCGTTTCTCTCCTTCCTTATTCTTATTCTTCTTTTTTGTCCCTAAAAATTCCCATTTCTACCCTTTTCTCTTTCTGCGCTTCTATCTTTTTTTCTTCTTTCTTTCCATCCACAGACATTTCAAATCTGTCTGATACAGCCCTGACTCGGAAGCCTACACATGATGACTGTCCAGGCCAGAGGATTCTCGCCGCTTTATTACTATTATTACTATTGACGCCTTTGCTGCGACAACTAATGACCCTGCAGATGCTAATGGATTCTAGGACGTGCTTCACCCCTCTTTGAGTCTCTGCCAGCTGCTTCTTCTCTATTCTCTGCTTTACACTTTTCTTTTCTGCCTTCCTTCTGGCCCATCGTCGCCTTCTTTTTTCTTTTTTCTTTTTACGTCTTTTCTTTTCTTTTCTTCGTCTTCTCTTCTTCTCTATCATTTTCCCCTATCACTTTGCATTTCCCTCCCCTACCACCGCTCCTCCCACAGTCGGCCAGGGCACGTGCAGCACCTCGCCGGTCAGCGCGCCATGCCGGAAACGGCTAGTGCCGCAGGGCCTTGGGCGAAAGCAACAGAGTGGGTCCCTGAGCCGCTGCTGACTGGTGAATCCACGGTGACTGTCGTCCGCGGTCCACTGCGCTTGGCCTATTCAGGCAGCAGCACAGCCGATCCCAAGGGCCAGCACTGCGAGGATGCGACATCATTGGCCAATTTCCAGCGGGCCCTTCTGCAGCGCCTCTGACTGGCCAGGAATGCGGGGCCCGCTAACCGCTACTGGTATCCCCCCCCCCTCCCTTCAGCCGGGCCCACGAGCGCTTCGACCAGAACATTTCAAGGCTCGCGAGAGAAGAAGCCAGTGACTAATCCTGCGATCGCAACTTGGCCGCTCGCTTTGCCTGCGACTCTTGTTTTGCCCTGGTCGGATGCGCCCTCTCAGTCTGATCTTGTGTTTCTGTTGCATCCCCCCGTTGATCGCCCTCGCCCTCGCCCTCGCCCCCTCCGTCGTGCACTCACAGGCACTCACAGCGGTGCCAGCAGCTAGCTAATCGAAGCCCGGCCGGCCGCCAACCCCCTCGGGACCGCGCCTTTCCTCTTTCGCTGCCTTCGCCTGGGTCCTGCGCGACCTTCAGGCCAGTCCCGACGCTCTCGCTGTCTTCCTCTTCGCTCTCCTCCCTCTTCTTCTTCTCTTCCTTGCCCATCCTCCCTACCAACCCAAATTCCCCTCCCGCCTCGTTTTTTCTCCTTCACGCTCCCGATCTAGGCCTTTTGGACACTTCTCTTCTTTTTTTTCTTCTTCGTCCTTGCCACCTTCCTCGCTGGACGTCCCCCTTTTGCGTCCGCCACGCCTACTTTTTCAACCATCCGGAAATCGCCATAGACTCGAGTCTTTTTTCACCATTTTTCACCTCTGTTCGCCTCACGCGCCTCAAGCCATCCAGCGACTGCCGTATTCTCCCGCTATTCGAACGCGATTCCATTCTTGCCGACCGTTGCGACCGTCGAATTCGTTGACGATACCATCACCACCCTCGGATCTCGATCGACACACACCATCGCGACCCGTCCAACTCGTGTTTCGCTTGCACTCCGCTTACACTTCCCATCCCTCGACGCTCTTCCCTCGTGAGATAACGACTCATTCCATCGCTTCCGCCTCTTGCCGTGTCGAGTCAGGAGCGAAAAAAAAAAGAAGAAAAAAAACTCGTCCTCTTGAGGCGCCTTCGCTCCTCGTGACCTCGCCCTGGATCCCAGCATCGACGTGGCTATTGAAAAACATCGCTTGTCGTGCGTCTCCATCGACTCCCCACAACTGCTGATATGCGCGTTGGGGAAGCCAGCCATCAAACTGGGTGCTGAGGAACGTTTGTCACTACCTGTTGAGGGAAAGGGGGCTATCTGTCAGATTATGACAGATACCTCCTTGCTCGCAACAACGCCTTCGACCGGAGACCCGTTCCCGGTCGCCGCCCCTCCGCTCTCCCCGGTGCCCAACAGTGCCGTTTCGGATCCCGTCCCGGCCGATGAAGAAGAAGAGCCCTACACCATCAAATGCATCTGTGCCTTTGAGGATGATGACGGGAACACTGTCTTCTGCGAAAAGTGCGAGACATGGCAGCACATTGAGTGCTACTACCATGGAAAACAGGTGCCAGACGTGCATTTCTGCATCGACTGCTCCCCTTCACCTCGCTACATGGACGGAAAACGCGCCACAGAACGACAACGGCGATTACGAGAGCAGGGCGACGGCGGCGACCGAAAGGTCAAGCGACCTGCGGCCAAGGCTCAAAAGAAGAAACTCGTCAAAGAGCACGACCAGGTCAATGGCCACGTTCGAAGTGATTCCAGTTCTCGGGACCAACCCAACCTTGCAAAGCGCGCCAAGTCTAGCCACAAGCCATCCGCGTCGATGACTTCCTTCTCGAATCCGCCCAAATTGACTGTAGAACCACGGAAGCGGTCCGGTTCAGCCGTCACGGCGATGAGCCCGACCAAGTCGTCCGGTCCGCTCATTCCTCTCTACTCAACCGAATTCCTCCATCTATACGACAATGACCAAGGCCATGTAAACATGGACAGCAATCTAGTCGTCAGCCTGCAGCTGTTATCCGACATGGGCTCGTGGCTCAAGGATCCCTCTTCTCTCCCTCGCGCAGCTGCTGGGCGCTCCTCACAAGATACTTTTACTTACGCCGACGCTCTAGATTCCTCGCAGTGGCCCGACCTCTCTATTAAAACCATGTTTGACGACGATCTCGAGGTTGACGGTATTCGGCCAAAGTGGAAAGGCGTCAAAACTGGAGGCACTGTTCACAAGGATCAAATTGTTGGCGAAATCAAGGGCAAGGTTGGGCAGTTGCGCGACTATTGTCTTGATCCAAGTAATCAGTGGCCAGAGCTCAGACATCCCCAACCTTTTGTGTTCTTCCACCCCCAGCTTCCTATTTATATCGACACTCGCGAGGAAGGCTCCATCCTTCGATACGTTCGCCGTTCGTGTCGCCCCAACGTGACGATGAAAACAATGATTACCAACGAGATCGAATATCATTTCTGTTTTGTTGCTAACCAGGAAATTGCTGCTGGTTCTGAAATCACCGCCATGTGGTATCTAGATCCGCAACTGTTTGGCTCGAACAATCTGGGTAAACAGGAATCAGGGGATAACGATCAAGAAGAGGCTAGAGCTATCGCTATGAGCAACGTGCTTGCTCATTTTGGTGGCTGTTCTTGCAATCAGTCACAGCCGTGCCTCTTGGCCGCTGTAGATCGCCGTCGCCACCCGAGCTCCAAACAAGTGAATGGCAAGCGCAAAAAGACGAAACCCGCCAAGTCAACAGTATCACCCAGTGCTGCTCGGTCCAACACCAGTCGGGCAGGTAGTGAGGCTGCCATTGATGATGAAACTGGCGACAACCGCTCGACATCGGGCTCTGCCCGCGGTCAAGCTCACAGTCGAGATCTGACTCCCACATATCCGCCACCAGAGTGGGCGTTGGCTGATTCGGAATTATCTGCACGTGACAGGCGCAAGCTTGCTGCGGTTGAGAAGAAGTTCGAACAGCTGGAGCATGAGCCACGGAAGAAGAAGCGAGGCAGTGCAACCTCGGGCCATTCTGGCCAGCCGACGCCGATGCCTACAAACTCAGTATGTTTTTATCTTGCTGTTGTTATCGCTCTTGCTAATATTCTTGAACAGAAGCATCCAGGGCAACCCAAATCCAAGTTGGAGCGGCGATCGAATTCACCGCCATATCGTCACAAGTCCACATCGTCAGCTTCAGGCTCCAAGCAATTTTCCGTGCGCTCGCGTTCGTCTTACGTGGATGGATCTCAGCAAACCCACACAAAGGTCGATTTCTCCCCCCTTGGCCGACGACTGTTGAAACGATGCCATGAGGATAGTGTTAAATTTCAGTGGTCACCCAAGCCGCCAAGTACCACAGCGGATGTTGCAGTTTCTCCTACTGTTACAGAGACAAACAACGTGCATTCTGGTGCCGCGCATTCACCGAAAGATACCGAAGATGTTGAAATGACTGATGCCGGAAGTGATGTGACGCCACCCAAACCTCGACCCTCGGAACGACTCTCTTCTCCTGATGTGATGAGCAAGCCACCTCTACCTTCTCTTCTACCTTCTATGGCTGCCCACAACACCCCTATCCTCAAAAAGCGAATAGGTGATCTTCACGTTCAACTTCCTACCAATAATTTCGCTCTACCGGCAACAAACCCTCCTCCTCCATCTGCCACTACTCACGCTTCCGTCCAATCGCCGTCGGACTCGCATACGCAACCACCTCAAACACCAGGCGGCAGTCTCACAGCTCCTAGTCCAGTAAAGAAAAAGATGAGTCTGGGCGACTACCTAGGCCGTCGAGGAACCATGACGACGCCTACAACTGAGAAGCCGCCACAACCTTCAGTCAACAACAGCACTCTCGCTCCTCCAGGCAAGCCCGCCCCTCACTTGCAGTCCACCACGCCGCCATTGTCAACAGATGGAGAACCACTGCATCTGCCCAACAATAACGAAGTGCGGAACGAGACCGACGTTACGATGAAAGATGTTTCCAAACCCCCAATCTCTCCTCCTTATGCTCCTCCTCCTTCGCTCGGAATGCCGGACGACAAAGTCTCACCGACAACATGATACCCTAGATTATTTTTTATTTTTATTTTTTCGTTTAATGTTTGACAAAAGATGTTTCTAATGAATGAGATATTGGTACTTTTATTATCTTTATCACGGAGTTTTTTATTTCTTTTAAAACCAGACAATCAGTCTGTGAAAGGGGTTTTGTTGTCATGTGCTTCGGCCGGCCGGCGTTTCTCTGGCGTGAGGATTTTTTTTCTTCTTTTTAATCATGATGATTCGGAAACAAAACATCGGGAAACTTTGGGCAGGGAACAATATCACGGTAGATTTATCGAACTTTTTTCTTTTCACTTTCGCTTCTTTTTTTTTTTTTTTTCCTTCTGTTGCTTCTGTGACTGATTGATTTGAGAAAAACCAAACGATAACAGTTATCAAGCTTGTTTAACTTATTTTACTACCTCTTTTTTTTTAAGCCTTTGTTTTTTTTTCTTTTTGCCTTTTATTAATTCAGTGTAAATATACTTTTTTTTATTCAATCTCTTCTTTTAACTATTTTATTCTATTCATTCTATCATCGATTGATGTTCTTCCGTGAGACGATTCCAGTGTAGAACTGTGCCCTAACACAAGTCATTATAATTGATATCAAGTCTTCATTGTATCCATCTGATGATATTTCTCTTGCCCGGACACACATTGGAAAGTATTATTTATGTATAATAAGAAACGAAAAATGACAAATACCGCTCGAAAATGACATGAGATATGAAAAGAAAAAGAGTAACCAACCAACCAGTTCAGTCCACACTCCAGTACCAATAATTCTTGAATGATAATAAACAAAAAAAGAAATATAAAAATAGTACACAGATATAATAAGAAGAAGAAGAAGAAGAAGAATAAGGCTACTTATTCAACAACCCTTTTGCTTTCATATTCTGCTCCACCACATCCCATATATGCTCAACAATCTCCCTGTCAAGCCACCGACCAGCCCCGTCTACACCCTTTTTCTCATCCCAGCGCGACAATGAAAAAGTGCTGACGCCGCGGCCCCAGTCTCTGATTTGGGCGGGGACATGGTCGCCCGTCATGTTCACGTGGATGCCCGCTGCATGCCGGAAAAGTTCGGGCGGGTTGGTCCATTTGTAGGATTTGAATTGCCATGCTTGGCCAGTTGTGAACACGGCGACGAGGCGTTGCCAGTAGTCCGGTTTGAAGTTGGCCGTGCTGTCGGCGAGGATGAAGCGGGTGGGTCTGCGGGATGTGTTGTTGGTGCTACCACCACCACCAGAAGTACTGCTGCCGCCCTTTCCAGGACCGCCAGTGGTAGAGTCGCCGTTTAGCCGGAGTTGACGAGTGATGAATTGAATATTAGACGTCGTGTGAGATGCAAGAGTCGGGTGGTCCGGCGGCACAAAGACACCGTCTTGCAGGAAAGATTTGATATTCGAAAGCCGGATCGGCGAAGAGGCAGAAGGAGAAAGAAGGATGATAGGGTCGAGACGGCGTGAAGAGGAGGAAGAAGACGAAGAAGTTGACGATGAAACAGCCATGCTGCCAGGCTTTTTGGGCAGCGCGAGCCCCGCGGATGGCGCTGGGAGGATTCCGCCTTTGCCAGATATTGCTGGTTTGGTCGCGCCGGGTCGAGCATTGCGGTTGTTTCGGCCGAGGAAGATTTCTGCGGTTTTGCGGACGTGTGAGAATTCCTTTGGAAATTTATTAGCTTCGATAAAAAAATAAAATAAACAATGTGTTAGTTCGAGCATACCGTCGGTTTGATGCCGCGTAGCACAGTATTCCGATCACCCAGTTTCCGCTCCCCGTTATAAATCTCCTGCAGTCGAGGATCAATCACCTTGGCTGGCCGCGCTCCAGGAACAGCGGCGGCGGTAGCAGCAGTAGTAGGCGCCGTCGGTACTGGCACAGCAGCCTCTTCCAACACTGTTGCCGTTGTAGGAGCTGCCGATGCTGCTGCTGCCACGGCCGCCGCCTCAGCTGCTGCCGCAGCGCCTTCCAGCGGCTTAATGTATTCACTGTCGTCCGAGGCACCCTCGAGCCAAGTAATCAAATCCAAGCGTTCCACAAAGACCAAGTTCAGAATCTGCTCTTGCGTTTCGCCACCATTTTGCTTGTTGTTCAGAGCGTCATTGACTTGCTGCGCCGAGGCAATGTACTCTGGAATCGCAACGTCCTTTTTCTGCCACGCGAAAAAGATGCTGCGCAGGTCGACGGGGGTGTCGTTGCTAGCCGCAGAGACAAAACGCGTCGCCGTGTTGAGAGGGATTGTGTGCGGTGGGTTTGATGATGGGAAAAACAGGTGGCTGGCCTCCGCGAGGTCGTCGGTTACACTCTCAGCAGCTGTCGAAATGTCCGCCGAGGTCGTTGGAGATGGCAGGGCTTGCGCGGCGATGGCCCGGCGCAGCGAGAGTAAAGGGTCTGAAGGAATTGAGTCGGTCGCCATCGTGAATGGGGCAAGATTTCCCCTTCCTGGGGGCTTTGGTGGGTAGGGAGGGGTGGTTGAGGTTCTTGTCGAGACTCGCAAACGCCTTTGTCTTGATAAGTTGATGCTGGCGGAGAGCAACGGTGTGGGTCCGTCACGTGATTCCCTATATAATAAATGAGTATGACATATCAAAAAAAGTCACGATTAACACTCCATCAAATGCAACTAGGTATCAAGTCTTAAAGTTTGTATATATAATCTCCTACTATATACATAATCTACTATGTACAAGTGGTGCAGACCTCACAGAGTATAATCGCTTCACTGCGTTCCGCGATAAGGAAACAAATTGTCAAAAGAATGATGCCCAGCCTCCCATGACACGCTGAATGCACAAGGAAACGGCAAAGAGGTATGGTATGTATCAGCTTCAAAAAAAAAAAAATTGCTGAGAAATGAGAAAATGCAATTATAAAGAAGGGCGAAAAAAATAATAAGTTTCCGAAAAACAATGACCCCAAAAGTTGGAATAACAACGCCTGCTCAATGCTTCAGAGATTGCTCTCTTATGCTGTAATTCCCAGATATGGCGGTGGAAAAAAAAAGTTGAAGAGAAAAAGAAAAGAAAATGTAGATCCGTCGCAAATAAGTGGCAAGAAATATAAAAAGTCAGGAGCCCTTCCATGTCTATCGTGCGACC
The DNA here is from genome assembly GCF_013368755.1 of Talaromyces rugulosus. Classification (NCBI taxonomy): domain Eukaryota; kingdom Fungi; phylum Ascomycota; class Eurotiomycetes; order Eurotiales; family Trichocomaceae; genus Talaromyces; species Talaromyces rugulosus. The sequence continues at coordinate 2,767,810 of NC_049564.1, forward strand.
CGTAGAATGTAAGGAAAATCGTAAGTTTTTGGCCGGTCATTCTTCAGTCGAAAAAAAGTTCTAGAAGCAGATGTTTCATGTCGACAAGAATAACAAGAAAGAAAGAGAAAAAGCGCTGCATTAAAAAAAAAAAATACTCTCACGTCCTCACTGAACGGCTTAGCGAACGTTCGGGAACCGGAGCGGGCGTGGGAGAGTACGCACGACCATTCGATCCCAGATCAAAGTCATGCTCCTGCAAGACAATGGAGTATTTGGGATCACGAACAAACTTGGGAACCGAGTCCTAGACACAAGTCAGAAAAAGAAGATAGGAAATTCAAGACAAAACTTACACTAGACATCAATTTGAAAACCGAAGTCTGGGCCAATTCAAACAGATTGACGACTTCCTGAAGACTTTTGAGCATGGACTCGTCGTTGCCAACGGCCTTTGTCATGCGACTGGCAAGACTGTTACGCAGACCATGCTCGATGTTGAGCTCGCAGGGGGATCCCGGTGCCAGGAAAGCATTGTAAAGTCCGTAGGCGGCAGCCAGGGTTTCTCGAACGGTATCCATCTTGTTAAATGCACCGGCCTTTTCCAGTCGGTGGTAGTTCGCTGTAAACTCGGAGACATCAACGTAGAAGGACAGGTTTTCCTCGCACAATGAGTAGCGCAGGAATTCGCGAAACAACAGCCGCAGGGCAGCGTCGTGCAGGATATGGTTGAGGCGCGCATTGTTGGAGTCTCGTGCACCCCGATTGTCATATTGTGACACGGCGCTCCGGTCACGGGCGATCCACCCGCAGACCCGTTGGCCATGCTCAGTGACTGTGTAGATGGCGTACTTGGTAGGCTGGAAATCCACAGCACTCGGGTCCTGCTGGGCAAACTGGCGATCCTCCTGGACAGCGGTAATCATTCCATGCTTGATGAACAAGGCGGCAATCAGACGTGTTTCCCGGCGGTCGTTTGTCGTCGAGCAGTCCATCAGCCAGTCGGTGGCAGCCTTGCCGGTAAATGTGTTTGTGTGGATCTTATCGAGAATTTTGCGCTCCTTGGCCATCTTCACTCCCACTAGACCATTCGAGTACTCACTCAACGAATCCGAGTCGGAACTGGAAATAGAAGATTTCAGGTTGGGTCCATCTTGGCCTGCAAAGCGACGGAAAATGACTTCGATGGTGGAACGGTCTGTTGAGAGCTTGTCGGTATCGGTATCTCGTTCCAGGTTCACCAGCTGCATGGTATTTCGCGGAGAATCCATGACGTCCATGACATGGCGAGCAGTAATGCCGTTTCTTTGGCAGAAGCGGTGCAAAATATTGATTCCCTTGGGCGTCAATTGGTACAGGCCGCCCTTCATTGGGAAAAATCCAACGCTCCGGCTGTCAATGGGCTCGATGAAGCGAGCGTCGACAAACCGCTGGCAGACTGAGCGGGCCATCTCCTTGGCCATGGAAAAGGTGGTTGTGGTGGTTGTCGTCACAATGCGGGAGGGGTCTTTGGGATCGGGCATCCGGTTGGATTGGGAAAACTTGAGAGAGCCGAGATTGTTGATCGCCTCGTCCGAAGTAAAAGTGTGTTCGAACTTTGTGAAACGCACGCGGTGGGTGTCCAGCTTCAAACTAACCATCAACGTCGAGAACAGATCGTTGAAGTCCTGTAGCAGTTTTAGCATATTTGGCAATAAATAAGAGATTTTTTTAACAAGGCAAAGTACCTTTGTGAAGGGACGGTCATCCTCCGTCATGCGGAGCAGCCTCGACGACGTCTGATGCATCTTGCTGGAACTATCGGTGTCGAGCAGGACTGAAGCAGTAGGGTCGCGAGGCAGCAGTCGCACGGTGTTTCGGCGAGAGAGCGTCGTGCTGGCGCGGTAGTTTGTCTGAAAGGACTCCTCGTTGGCGAGAGGGGTCGTCTCGTCGCCGGCGAAGCGGGAGGAGGCGGGCTTGGACTGCTTGGACAGGCTCGCCGAGGAGGTGCTGGTACGCAGCGAAGACGCTGGAACAGTGGTTCCTCGCGAGGCGAGATTCGCGATCGCGTTGGAGGTTTTCTCAATGGCAACCAAGGCAATGGACCGTCGACTCGCTCGCGACAGGGAACCGGCGGGGATGGGAGCGGGAGTGGGAGCAGTAGTGGTGGTGGTGGTGGTCGAGGGCGTCTTGGTGAGCAGGTGATATGGCGAGGACGAGGGCGGATCTGGAAGCTGATTGCCAGCAGATGTCGTGGTCATTGAAAAGTAAACCCAGGTCAGGAGGACTAGGGGAGGGGAGGGGGGGCGATGATCGACGGGGAATTAGAGGCAGGACAGTCAGGCACAGGGGTTGTAGGAAGAGGAGCAGCAGGACGAGCAGGATGAGGAGGAGGAGGAGGACGCGAACAAGCTGGCGATGAGGTAAAATTACTGCGGGCTGGTCTGGTGGGATGTGGACAAACGGGAGCGACGGGCAGGCCACGAGTGCGACCAGGCGAAACGACGTGCAGCAGGGACCCAGTCGGGCGATTATGGAGCAGCGAAGATGGAGCATCCGCGTCCGCATGTGGTGTAGCAGCGTCCTGGGGCGCGCCCCGCTCTATTACCCTGTACGTTTTCTGCATAAAAGCAGCGCCCGGTACCGTACCGTACGCCGTACCGTACCGTGACGCCGCACAACGTGCCCGGCCCGTGCCCAATGGCGGCGCCGCATGCAGCCCGAAAAAGCAGCCGCCTGCCGATCTGCAGTATTGCCGATACGTAAATTACCCAGTACTATCATAACACTCTATCTCGCTACCGAGCAGTAGTACGTCTATTTCAACAATTTACGTGGGAATTGATCACCCCAAGTGGGCCCCGGCAACCCTGTCGGATGATCGGCAGAACCTAGCCCTGTTAGCAGCAGAACAGAGTACGTAAAACACAACTGCTGTTTGCGGCAGTGAGAACACCCTTTCTTGGAACACACAACACATCAGAAACACAAGTATGGCAATCGTCTTTTTCGGTGGTTACCCGGCTAGTCCGGCTTGCTTAGGGCTTCGGAGCTGGGAGCCCATCTGCCGGAACATCAATCGTGGTTGGTGCGGAGATATGAATTAGTGTTTCACAGCAATAAGAATAAATCATCAGATGTCGATTCCGACCAGATGTCACTGTCAGGCTAATTTACGGATTTTCAGTACGTAGTACGTACCACTACTGGATCTCGGCCGAAGACCGATCATCCATGACGACGCAAATAATAACGATCTAGGCTCTCGATAATACTACAACATAATGGCTTGTTCGGCAAATGACGGCAGCAACTCTCTCAAAAAGGGGGTTTTCCTGCAGCGTTCCGCAAGTCTGTACATCTGATACGGAGAACACGGTAACAGAAATACAGCCGACCGACCCACAAACGACCGGGATGAGACCTGTAACAAATGCAATACAACTGCATTGCATGTATGAGACCACTAGCTTATATATTATTACTAGTATAGTTGAGGGCAACGTTTCATGGCCTGACTCAAAACGCACGTGGAAAAGAAATAGCGTTGGGTAATAATAAGCATAACGCTGCTAATTATTTTTCCGCCTTGTATAAATTAAAAATTGAAGAAATTTTGTTGCTACTGTACGGGAGTAGCGATACTCCTTGCAGTGGCTTGTGTGATCGGTATTATGATATAATAATCTCTACAGTTGTATCACATAATACATCATCATCTATTTTTTTTACGGGTCGTTAATCTTCATGGCTTGCCGACGGAAAGCGACACACACCCACCACTTTTGAAGTGGGGTAAAAACGGTGAGGAGCGGTGAAAAAAAAAAAAAAAAAAACCAACTTGGAAAAAAAGAGAGAAGGAAAAAGTACGAAGCAGAACTCCGTTGCATCAGGATGATCCCGTTACTCCGTACAACCGAATACCTTGTAGCCGAGTGGCAAAAACTGAGATTCTCGATCACTCGACAATGACATGTCGTTCTTTTAAGTTTGACAGGTCAAGAAGAAGAACAAAAACTTAAAATATTTTTTTTTTCTTAATAATATGACAGATAAAAGTCTCCCGGTAATATATTTTAAAAAAAAGTTTATACTTTACAGCACACATGGTAAATGTGCTCGGACTGCAAACGCTTTGTTTTTTTTTTACAGGGCAATAGTGGTACATAGTAATCTAAACGAGCGCCATGAAAGATATCCTTGTCCCACGTGGGCACACGTGGTGTTTCGGCTGAGGAGGCTTAGCCAAGCCTTAATTCGTGGAGTTTTAACTTTTTTTTTTTGCCTTTCGGTCGCTTTATTTTCTATTCAGCTCTGTATTATTAATTCATATTGGAATTTTAAAATGATAAGGTTGAAAAATAAAATAAAATAAAAAATCAAGTACCGGGTGATCAGCCTTTCTCCTAATCGGCGCGACTCTCGTACAAAATCTATGACTCATTACTATTAGTACCAAGTTCCAAACAGGCGGTATGGAAATAAATCTTGTAAAAGGAAAAGGGCAGAAAGACGTACAGGTCACCTGAACAGTCGTTGTACGAAGTAAATTAGTTGGGTGTTGGGTTGTCTCACTTGAAACCAACGAATGAGCATCCCGGTAGTTGTTGGTCACTAAGCAGTACCCTTGACTAGATGGTCTAGGCTGAACTACGAGCTGAGAGTAATGAACGGGCAAAGAGTCGATCTACAATAATAGTAAGATTCATAGTCGGAGTATCCGGAAAGTTTAAATGGCGGTGAACATATCAATACCCAACAAAAACTTGATAACAGACGAATAATAACAATAATACCAATTTGCAATTATGGATTGTTGATTTCGCCATATACAGCTAGATATACAAAAAGATATCGATATTGTCAATTTGTCATAGTACCCGTATATAGATAGTATTTACTACGAGTCAGTGGTAACCGCGTATAAGCATGGCTGGTGGGCTGCCACGCGGCGACGGGCGGCCATGCGGCGGCTCGGAAAGAGAGGAGCTCCCCAAGTCCTTAGGCAGATCTTATTATAGGCATTATTTTTGCAACAGACTTTTAAGTTTTGCCTCGATAAAACTTGACCTGCTCCAGTAGGGCTTACCTTTTTGTTTTTGTTTTTGTTGTTGCTTCTGTCTACATATCCCATTATACTGCGTATCCCGCTAAGCTTCACATCTTGCCGAAAAGAGACTAAGTTCCACCGCCAAGAATGCCGAGGCATAAGCAGGATCACGGGACTCGGTTCCGTACGGAGTTTACGGAGTATCATTTATTACGGCGTCATCGTCCCTTATCTCTCTCTCTCTCTCTCTCTCTCTCTATCTGCCACGTGGGAAATTAATACACTAGTCAGTACCATCTCTGATAGAGATGTTTGTAATTCCTCCCGCAATCACCCGTACTATTATTATTATTTATTATTTTTGAGGATTTTATAATAACAGTAATTATGTCTTAGCACTTTGGAATTTGTCTGTGCCGGTACTCGACAGCAGAGACTCGTACTCGTAAATTCGAGTTGAAGACACTGAATCATGTACTTTGTCAGCCTCACATCTAGGCACACTTTAACATTATCGACTAGCGCATGGAACTCCTTTTACGGAAAAAGCATCGACGATTATAAAAAATAATAGTGATAACATCCAAACAACAGAATCGTATCTGCTCGGACCGGTGGGATCCCCGCACGGGTCGCTCACAGGATGGAAATATAGTACGTGCTCTTAGTCTCCTTTACGTAGTGTGTGCATAAAACAAGGCAACCTATCAGGAAACTTCAACCGTTGAGAAGAAAGAAAGAAAGAAAAGATGACACCGGGAACGAGTCGTACCTGTTTCCCCGTCGGAAGCTAGGGAAGCAATAACGTGGGCTATACAGGTCTACACAGCGAGATACCACTAGTTTGTATCTGAAACGCCAGTTTGATTCGCATACCTTGACACATGACAAATTGAAAAATTAAACAGGGGTCATTACATGACTTGATTTCTTTTACGAAGAAACCACCAAAGGGCTGAAAACCAAACCCAAAAAGAAAAAGAAAAAGCTGACAGACCCAACAGACTGGAAACCAATGACGTCTTGTGGGAAGGCAGCTAAGGGCTGTTATGACGGGAATTGCTGACCGGATAGATGCTTCCAAGGCATGTACACGTCAGTCACCCGGACTCACTGAGTCACTACTTCCTTAGGCCTTCCTCAGGCCTTCCTTGGGCCGTTTTTCCTCCCGGAAAGTGTGGGCCGTTCCATGGATAATGTGGACGCCAAGTTTTACTAGAAAAGGAGTAGAAATCTCCGGATCTTGGCGGTTCCAGATAAATTCCACATTATTGTATCAGCTGTGTACTGTATATTAATTAATTATGAAACAAAACCGGAGCAACTCATCAATAAGCGATAGGGCCAGCCAATTACAGACGTATTCAGAGTCGTTGTTGGGACAGAAAGTATATATTCTGTAATTGTATACTGTGTATCACTATACTTGGCGACATTTCGTTACAAAATTACGGTAACAAAAAAACCTAATCGGCCACGCGGTACTCCGCTTTCGTTAGCACAATCTGCACAAGAGAAAAAAAATAAAAAATAAAAAAAACACGTGGAAGCTTGTAAACTTTACGAATGAAACCGTAAAATATACATACTTAGTCAGGGGACCCACAAACCGAAAATGGGCTTTAAAAGCAGCGACAAGTTGCTTCCCAATACAGCCCTATGGCCGAAGAGGATCCCATCCATGGGCGGCTACAACCGTATCTTTTTTTATCCTTTTATGTCATCCTTCTTTTTCTTCTATCCATGATCAATATTTTTAGGCTAATTGCGAGGGTGGCGAACATCAAGGTTTTTTTTTTTTTTTTTTTTGTTGGTTTTTTTCTTCAGATTTCAATTGCTGAGGAGCCCTCGTATCGACTTACCAATGTACGGATAGTGACTAAGAAAGAATATGCAGTAACGGCGATACCATGTATGTAATAATCGACATGATCCTCGCTTGCCACGTGAGTGCCCGAGTCAGTGCCCTTTTTTTGTTGATCCCAATATGAACAAAAACGTGAAGAACAAAATTGCCGACCTGATCAACCGTCAAACAAATTTCGGACACAGTCCGACCGATGCAAAGCATAAACAAAAACAGGCTCGACCGAGACTGATTTTTGGCTTTTTTTTCTTCTCTGATTTTCTCCCGACCGCGGCTCCACCTGAGTTGATCTAGCCGCTTTGGGGTAAGAACCCTGAAATTATACCTTCCCCTTTAGGAAAGAGGTTAGTGGCAAACTGCCTCCATACGGCATCCTCCGCTACTACATACTACTACATGGTGGCAGTGAGGATCGAGCCAGGGAGTAGTATAGCTTATGCTTAATTTACACCTGCAAAATACCATCAACCAGGGAATAGTAACATTCCATACTTTTGTAATAATAATATATATCTTATGTATTCCTCAATTTTGGTCCTGCGGCAGTCCCCAAATGTGGCAGTGCATACCCACCTTAGCCCTTGCTTTTAGTCCAATGAAACTGACGAAAATCATTTGTTTTCGCTGAACCATGTGTTTTGCTTGGCGATCTTTTTTTTTTTTTTTTTTTTCCTCGTCCACTTTTTTTTCGATCCGTACCCCTTTTAGAAGTTAGTTGCATCGCACCAATCAAAAGTTGTTCTCGGTAAAACGATGAGAACATATGATGAAAGGAGTCGGAAGAGCCATTCTTATTCTTCTTCTTTCCACTTGTCCGGACTGCTTACAAAGTGCAGGCTATCTATTCTTTCACGTGACTTCTAGTGAAGATGGAAGATTGAAGAGATAGTATAGTTATCCATTTAACTCTGCCTATTAAATTTGGTCCTGTCCGGAACTATCCTGTCAACCAGCATTAAAATATCATTATATTGGAGTACTATATGTTCAGTATATCTACTATAATATAAAATTATAAAATTAAAAAAGAAAAGTTAACCAGTGCTATGGCAAGAGTATGTAGAATAATAAAATATGGCTGGTATATCTTTAGGCCGACGGGAGGAGACAATGTGGGGATGGCACCTTCCCCGGCATCAATGACGCGGGGTTGATTTACTAGTACTTGCTTTCTACGGAGAGACTTGCATATCTGTCATTCTAACTGGAGACGTCTCCCTACCCCTGCAAGTATGACTGTTGTTGCCATTGATCAGTTGGCTCGTGCTATTCTAGTTTGTGATCTTCTGTGCTCGCTTCGGGCTATCTCAACCCCAGGATAGACTCGATCACCCAAGGGATCTATCTCTCTGGGCAAATACCCTTTCGTTGCTGAACCGGAAATTCACAACATGATGTCAGGAGAAATGTCCAATTGCACCTTCAGGGTCGCATTATCTTCCTGGTGAATCCATGATGCCTTCGGAAGACTCAGTTGTGTTGTGGTATAACCATCATCTGGACAGAGTCCTGTCTTCTCGGTAGACAATATGCCGAGAGACCTTATACAGTTGCGTCACCAAAGGAGGGGAAGTGGCCATGGGATTTACTTGCTGCCTACCTATATATATATATGTGTGAAACAACGTATGTAATTCCCTTGCTAAGCCAGCAAGAAAACCTACTCAACATTTGCAATGCATCTCCTTTTCCTCACAACAGCGGCCATAGCCGCTCAAGGCGTGCTTGCAGTTGGCACCAATGATCAGGTTGAAGCTGATATCGACTATGGAACCTTTCAGAATCCTTCAGCAAACGTTAGACCACGTTTCCGCTACTGGGTAAACGATGCATCAATGAACCTCAACATTGTAACAGAAGACATCAAACAGATGGGCCAGATAGGGGCAGGAGGGCTTGAGCTTCTGGGTTATTATTTCTATGGAGATGCATCGTATTCTAATTCGGAACAGCCGTCCCTCCAGACGGACTGGACAACATATGGGTTTGGTGGCCAGGCTTGGAGTAAGATCTTTTCCAGTGATTTGAGAGTTAAAAAAGATTGACACAGGATCTGGTAGAGGATTTATTAAGCACTGTTCTGACGGCAGCGAAGAAATATGAACTAATCGTGGACTTTGCTATGGGCCCCAATCAAGGTGCTGGTGTCCCGGCGCCATACGATGATGACGGCTTACTCTGGGACCTTGCTGCGTTCAACCAGACAGTCGCCATTGGCAGCAGCTTTAATGGCACTGTCCCTGGATGGGGCACAGGCTCTTTGGTTGCAGCTGTCACCGGCGTTGTCACCAACTCAACCGATAGCACACATAAAACACTGGCCGAGAGCTCCCTGGTCGATATTACTAGCCTTGTCAGTTCGAGTGGGCAGCTCCAGGTGCAGTTAAATAATACGGACGGAGTCGAAAACGAGGTGTTTGCCTATTACTTAATTCACTCCGAATATCGCGAAGCTCAAAGCCCTGGCGACGTCCCCGCGGCTGTCCCACAGTCTCCAGTCACGACATACGTCCAGAACGGATCGTGGGTGGTCGATCATTACTCCGCCAAAGGGGCCCAGGTAATCATAGACTTCTGGAATCAGTCACTGCTTGATGAAGGGACAAGTGAGCTCATCCGTGAAGTGGGTAATTATATGTGGGAAGATAGCCAAGAATTCAGCGTCTCTACATGGTGGACTCCTCTTTTTCAACAAGCTTTTCAAGCAAATCGCGGTTACAGCGTTAACAAGTTTATTCCTCTCTTGGCCAGGTCGGATGTTACCTATACTACTGATGAAGCTGATGCGGGTGCCAGTCACATTGTCGACTACCAGCAAACCGTACGTGTTCTTCTTTTTATATGTGCAAACAAACCATGAAAAATGCTGACTTGAGTGAAGCTGACGGAACTAAATTCCGAATATCTTGATGCTTTGACACAATGGAGCCAAAGTCTCGATATCCAGTTCTCAGCTCAAGTTGTTTACAATTTGGCCATGGACATGCTAGCTAATATCCCTCACGTCAACGGCCCCGAATGCGAGACCCTAGGATTTAGCAATAACATGGACAGCTACAGACAATTTGCAGGTCCTGCCCACCTTGCTGGCAAACGCATAATATCCAACGAGGCTGGCGCAGAAATGTTCCAGGTATACCAAGAAGCTGTCTCCGAGGTCGTGTGGTCTCTGAACCGTGCCCTGGCCACGTCTATCAATCAGTTTGTGCTTCATGGCTATCCAAACTCGGGGAATTACGGAAATACAACGTGGCCCAGTTTCACAACCTTTGAGTATCAATTTTCGGAAATGTATGGGCCTCAACAGCCAGCATTTGCCTTTTATTCGGATTTTATCAACTGGCTTGCCCGCCATCAGTTTGTCTCGCAAACCGGCATTCCCAAGGTGGACATTGCCTTTTGGTCCAAGTCTACTGCTTACACGAGAGTACCGACGGTGTATAGTTCTGTCGACTTACAGGAAGCAGGTGAGTGCTCTACTCTTTTGTCGTTCCCGCCGTTAGCCCTAACTCTTTACTACCAGGCTATTCCTACGAGTATCTAAGTCCTGACAACTTTGCGCTCCCCGAGGCTTACGTATCGAATGGCATTTTCGCGCCAAATCGACAGGCGTTTAAGACTCTGGTAGTCTGGGCTAACGAAACTCTTACTGCGAATGGGACAGCTAAACTTGTCGATTATGCCCACGGTGGACTTCCGGTCATCTTCAGTGGCGGGCTTCCCTCGAACTTTAGCGGGTACAACCCTACAGCTCAAGCATCGGCCATTGAGTCTGTTAAGAATCTCACCTCTTTGTCTAATGTGCATGTTGTTCCGTATGACGGTCTGGCAGCAACACTCCAGTCACTCAACATTCTGCCCCGAACATCTGTTACTGCAAATGGGACTTGGTTCACCTACTGGAGACATGATACAAACACTTCGACAGACTATGTCTACATATACAACGACGCAGCTGGAATCCCTTCTGGACAGGGTTTAACAAATGGCAGCATTTCATTTGAGACAACCGGAAAGCCCTTCTTGTACGATGCCTGGTCGGGAGACGTGACTGCTTTGTCCTCGTACCAGAAGTCAGATACACACATCGAGATCCCGCTTCAACTTGCCGGCAATCAGTCTATTATCATCGGCTTCAACAAGACTTCTAAACACCAAGTCCATGTCCAAGAGAGTGCGGAGGGAGTGTCGGCTGTCACAGAGGATGCGGCTTCCCTGACCGTTTCTAGGTCTTTTGACCAACAGTCCCGTTCGATTCGCCTTTCAAATGGTGATTCTGTAACGCTCGCCCCAATGCTAACCCCGGCTTTCACGCTCAGCAACTGGACCCTGATACTTGAATCGTGGACGCCGCCTTCTGATATCTATAATATCGAGCTCGGCCCGACGCGCACTAATTCTACATTCCAAATCCCGACTCTACTTCCTTGGAACCAGATCTCGCCATCTTTGGCCAATGTATCTGGGGTTGGCTACTACACAACGACATTCAACTGGCCGCCGCAAAAATCTTCTTCTTCATCATCTGCCAATGTATCAGGCGCGATCATCGATTTGGGCCAAATTACACACACAGCCCGCGTCACTGTGAACGGACAGGTATTACCCCCATTGGACATTACCTGGGCCAGGTACGATATCGGAAGCCTGCTTCAAAAAGGACCAAATACCGTGCAGGTAGTTGTCAGTACACCGCTCGGAAACGTACTACGCACGTACTGGGACCAACTCGAAACGAGTGGCGTGTTTGCGTCGAATATTGTCGCGCCTCCTAGTGAGGCGGATTATGGGTTGATTTCTCCGGTGCAGATTGTTGCGTATCGGACGGATCGTGTTTTTGATTTTTGATTGAGAAATCAATTCAGTTCTACAAAAGGGGGAATTGAGAATTCCTGCTCAGGCAATACCTTTTTTTTTTTTTTTTTTTTGTATATCTACTTTATATACTGTAGGTAGCATTCTTTACACACCTCAGTTTATGCGACTCAAAATTGTCAGTGTACCAAATCAACAAATAAACCCTACTTTTCATTCACGATACATGTTTAAATACTCTTGGACCCTGGTATTAGTTATACAGTATTTAAATAATACCTACACATCAATTGTTTTTTTTAAAAAAAAAAGGGTTTGGAGAATCAAGGACGAATGCGGAATGTGGCTGAATAGACTCACTCAAAAGGGAAAAATGTGGCTGACTCGGTGAAGAAAGTTTATTTTTTAAAGTTTGATAGAGGAAATTCCTCATTTTACTTGGATGTATCACCAAACATAACCCCTTTTTTTGGTCTGTACATACAGAGTAATAAGGACTCATGTTGCATGGAATGATGGTTACGCTAACCCGTTTCTTTAGGCTGCGCTGTTGAATCCCTGTTACGCTAAACACCTTGCATATCATTGTACTTTCATGTATGGTTTTTTTTGTCTTGCAACGGTATGTACAATATGTAAGCCCTAGCAGTACACGTTTACCGCCACCCCCTGTGACCCCCTCTTTTAGTGGTATTGTATGTAATATTTATTGACCGTTTTTTGTTTTGTTTTGTTTTTCTTTTTTCGGTTTGCAGTGCAGTGCAGTCACACATGGCCGTAGTGCGGGGTATGCATGACGGGTAGAAAACTTGCTGGTTTGATCGTGGCATGGTGAGGGGTATTGGTAAGAAAATCATCTTTTTTTGTTGATTATTGAAGAATGTATTTACAGATCAAAGATTTGTAAGGAACTTGATATGCCATGTTTAAAGCATCTACTCGCGAGAGACTATTCAACATTGAAATATCGATATATACCACATGTGTAGTTGACAGTGCGTCTCAAGAAAATTAATATGCATAAGATATGTCGATCATAAACTTGATCATAAAAATTTGGTCTCGCCTCCAGAAGCGATTGCTCTAAATTCGGCAGTTTTATGCATGACACTGATATCGACTCGGGAAAATACATGTACCTTTCAATTACAGTCGAGTCCAAATATACAGAACAAGAAACTGACAACACAAGCAGGGTACAAGGCAAAAGCGGCACCAGGTTTGGATGTCTAAAAATGGAAATACAACCCCCTTGCCTAATAAGCCCTAAGGAAACAGTCAATAACATATCAACACCAGACATTAAAAGCTTGGCTTAGTAATACTTGGCCTCATTTTTTAGATCCATCACTCAGCATACATATTTAGTCAGACAACACACATACATAATTGGATATTTTCTTTTTTTAAAAAAAGAAACTGCACTCAAAAATTTGCCTCGCGGGGAGAACTAGGGTTCGTGATTTTCGGCTCCCCCGAAGAAATAAAAATAAATTTCGTAATAACAATCCAGTTGCACAATTTAAAAAATAAACCATGTTGCCAAGATACTCTTTTACTATATTCGACATCCCTGTACGGCTCGTTTTTGTGGTGGCCATGCGGACATGCATGGGCAAGCAGGGATTGTTATATTACATGTAGTTACTCCGTGGATATTATTATTGATCGGAGAGAATGCCGATAGATGGAAGCTCATATTAAGAAGTTATGCAGGCTGAAAAAAGGTAAATACGTAAAAATGATAGGTAGGTTGATATTAATTATTAGTTTGGTACGACATCAGCCAGCCAAGACGTTTATACAAGTGCATGATTAGGCATCGATATTCTGATATTAATTGATGAGTGGCGGAAATCGTAAAATAATGGCCATTAGGTCAAAGACTCAAACGCCATGTTCAAATGATCAGCACAGAAAGATAAGCCACGTTTGCATCTAGCCCGGATCCAGGCTGCATATACAAGCCCTGCAGCTATGTATCGTCAAGACATAGCTCGCTGGTTCTAAATTGGGAAACAGGCCATGCTGACGCAAGCGGGTGGCCAAGCCAGCTGGGCACTGGGCTCCCCTGTCTGTGCTGTTCAGCAGATCATTGCATAAATACGCATGTATATCGGTTTTATTTCATACGTACTGTATGAACATGGGTTTGGTATTGGAACATGAATATACGACAGATGTTCACTTATTTTTAATACTGAAATTATATCATTTGCCAAAACATTGCTAGATTTGTATATATTATTTAATGAATTCCATGCTGTATTCGCATATAAATCTACTGGTTGATATTTCATTGATGCTAATATTCCATTATGTTGGCAACTAAACATTGGACATGCAAGGTCAACTAGCCCTTAAGATGAATCGAACACCTATACAAATATTAACAATATTCTGCTCTACCATTGAGCTATAAGTACCATAGCATCAATGATCAACTCACATTACATGCACATGTATAAATGATGGAAATAAAATACAATGTATAATCCTAGTATATATTTCTATACATGGTAAAGATCCAGCATGAAAAATACAATGAGCAAAACGTTAATCTCGCATGTTGCCAAGCACAAGCATGAACTACATCACCCTCAAGTTCCGGGTTTAAACCTGTACTGGTTTTAAATTCGGACTGGTCTAGTTCGGCGGAGATTGGTAATAGCGCCACTGGTCGATATTGTTGATGCCTAGTCAGAGACACCACACACTTCACACAGCCTTCTTTTCGGTATTCTCGAGGTAGCCAACCCTCATGTAGGAAAGGACAATCAGGCTCGCCACCATCTTCCCAGCGATCCTCCACCGCCAACCATATCGGTCACTTCCTCGAAGCTGACCTCTACCCGGAACATCTTCCCATCGGTCGTACCGTTGCCCGATCCTAGAGGCACGACGACCCCCCAGCCAACCAGTTTCTCCCAGGCTTCTCGCGAGACATCGCGACCCCATACCCGGCCGCCGGTCACCGCAGCTCCCTGTGCTGCCGCGTTGGCCTTTGCTGACGTCAACAGACGGACGTATTCTGCGTAGGCAGCTGGGAACGACAGGGCAAGTGGAGCCACGTCTTGTGGGTTGCCCATGTCCACCCCAGGATCGTGGAGAGCAGTCAAGCGGGTGGCGGCTAGCAGTAGAGAGAGCGGCAAGGATGTCGAGCTGGCCGATCCTGTCATAGATAGCGCAAATGGGAGAGGAGCCGGGTCGGGGCAGGCCAAATTGTGTGATACAAAGCTTTGCGGAGTTGGTACTTCAAGCGATGTCGACTCTCCGTCAAGCACTCCAAAAGCGCTTTGATGTAGATTTGATATCGGTAGTAAAGCGCTGGAGAAGAAGTCTTTAACAGACTTGGTTTGGTTGTAGATTCGGAGTAAATGCCCTTCGAATTCTTTATCGGCCCATAATCCCTATATAACCAATTAGCAAGGATTCGAAAAATGTAGAAATGTTGAGCCTACCTTTAAGAAAATTCTCCAGCTGTCGATGAGCTGCGAGCGAGGACCTGGTTTTAGTTGCCAGAGCTCACTATCCTGAATCTCCTCATCTGCAACATCCAATGCAGAAAGACAGGCTTCCGAGAAGCCCTCAAAAGTCCTTGCCGACGGCAAAAACACATAGCGATGGCTAAATCGACTTTTCACTCGCTTCTCCAAAGCTTCCGTGACATCGACCTTTGTTGTTAATCCGAGCACAGCGAGCGGGGCTTTCCGAGCCTGCGCAATGTCGAAAAGATTATATAAAAGAGTTTGACGAGGATGTGTCGCAAAGAGATCAAATTCTTCGAGAACAATCACAACTGACTTGGCAGTGGGGATACCAGTCATGTCGGAGCCGTCAAAGAGCTCCTCTGGATGTGACAGTAAGGCGAGCAGCGTTGCCATTGTATCGGCATAGCTGTTGACTTTTGAAGCTTCGTCTTCTGTATGCGTCTCTCGACCTAGTTGCCTCCATATTTCCCGAAGAGCGAGGCGGTCATCGGTATGGAGGAATCCATTGAGGCGAACAACATGAAAGTCATCCTTGTGGTCCTTTGCCAAGGTTGAAATAATCGACTCAACCATTGCCGTCTTGCCGCTGCCCCGAGAGCCCATGAGAAGCATCGAGTTTCCTTCTCCAGCAGTAACAGTTTGCTCAACTAGCTGATATACTTTTTCATATTCGGCGTCCAGGCCTTTCAACGGCACCAGTCTCCTCCCAGTTAGCTTCTCAAGGACAAGATTGCTCAATATGCCAACTTCTTCACGAAGATGAGGGTCGCATGTTTTGCAAAATGTTTCTGCATAGTCTGGGAGAGGAGTAATTTGTGGTTGTTCCTCATGCACGTCGACATCCTGTATCAAGTCTTGCTGCAGCTGTGCCGTCACTGGATCATAACTATCGTCCATGCCTCCATTCACCACAAGAGGCGAATCAGTAACATCTTTGGCTGCATCTGCTGTAGGCTCCGATTCTTCACTATACTTCTTCCTCGTAGTTCTTGCTGATCTCCTTCGTGAAACGGAAGCCTTGGGCTCTGGCGATCCATCATCATCATCCGTCATATTCATATCATCCGGGGAATCCTCTTTCCGCACACTGCGCGCACCCCTTGTGGACCGTGGTGTCTTGGAAGGAGTTTCAGCTGCTGCTGTCCTTCTGGGCCTGCGGGTTTTCTCAAGAGCCACTGCATCCTCTTCATATCTCTGTGGCGCTTTTCGCTGCCTGCCACTTGCTCGAACGCTCCTTGACGGGGTCTCGGTGTCTTCTTCTTGTTTAGCTGCGCCGTTGACTGTGGATCGTCGTCGTCGAGAGGATTTCGAAGGGGTGGCAGCAAGCGCCTCGTCGGCTTCAGGGCCGTCAATGTCCATTGCCATGAGATCGTCGTGCTCGTCTGGAGGGGGGGTCGCCGGGATTTCATCGGATTCTATGGTGTGTCCATTGGTTTCTGGGGTTTCAGAGACCCTCCTCCTTTTGGACGCTCGCGACTCGACCATTTCAATTCACTGGTTGTGTAGCTTCTCGATAGATGATTCTTGAACACGGTATTTTTTGGACGGGACGACGATGTTTGAAGGACAAATCGTTGTAAGTCTACGTCTGCCAGGCGTAAAAGTCAACAAAGGACCAACCTCAAGATTTCAAGGTCCCGAGATCGCAATGGCAGCAACGTCAAGCTGAGAAAGCAATTGAAATAAAAAAAGAAACCTTCCCACACAGCTGGAGCACGGATAAAAGCAATGATTAGTGCTGGCGCAAAGCCGCAAGGTTGTTATTGTAGTCTGGATGATGATGATTGAGGGAAGCGTGCCTGGGCCGAGCTATCGAAACGGGAATACCAGACCCACTGCCCCACAACCTGTACTCTTCTTGAGTATAGGGCGTATGAAGTTGATATTCACTTCAAATTATCACTAGTATCTATGGGCTGAGCATCCATTAGTTAAATAGTTTCTTTCGCTAATATTTTGTGTTCAAGCGACCTTTTTCTCTAATCATTGTGGTGCTAAAACCCAAGGATAGAGCCAGTATATTCCAATTGAAGCTCACTTCCAGCCATTAGAGAAAAACCAAATATCGCAATAGCTACAAATCATCTAAAAGTTACTATTCCCTCTGTTTTCTTCATCTGTTATCAGTTTAAAATGGTAAATTAAGCAAACCTGATAAGATCTCGCCCACGGGCGAGAGCATCACACGGGCCGAGGCACCATCTCGGCCCCGGCCGAAACATTCGCGAACAATCATGAACGCTGATACGAGCTGATCAACCCCATAATAATGCGCTCTACACGTTTCAACTCTCCATCTTTTATGATTTTTTGTCCAGAACTACACGTCAGCTAAAATACGACGCCATTCATTCGTTTTTTTAAACAAGAAACTATCGTTCTGCCTGCCTGCGCAATAGGTCAAAAACACCATGGCCAACGACAAGAAATACGACGAGTTCGAGACGGGGCTTTTAGAGATATATGAGCACATTAGAAGCAAAGCGCCTAGTGAGGGGAATCCGGTGAGCATGTCCCTCTATTTATCGTACTTTTTTGATTCTAATGGATAGTTTCGCAGGGCTGCTGGGATCTCGACCACTACAAGGCCAACGTCCACCTCGAATCCGCAACCAAGGGCCCCCCCGGCAGAGCCGTATATCGCCTCACCGTGACACCGGAAATGCAAAATACTCTGGGCAGTCTGCACGGCGGGTGCGCTGCTACCATCATTGATAACCTGACGTCTACCATTCTCATGGCCGTGTCGCGGCCGGGCATGTTCCAGTACGGTGGCGTCAGTCGGAACTTGAATGTCACGTATCTGCGACCACTGCCTTTGAATACAGAGCTGCGGCTTATTTGTGAGGTGGTGCAGATGGGGCGGAGATTGGCATTGATCAAGGCGGAAATGCGACGGGTTGATGATGACTCGCTTTGCGTCGTGGGCGATCATCAGAAAGCGAATATGGACCCGGAGGCGAACCAGAAACTATAAAATATCCTGTTGTTTATATATATTTCTGAACGGCTCTACTGCACATGTGATCGATTATGGTTTGGTTACATTGGAGCAAGCTGTTATTCAGCGAATGGTGTATTAATTCTAGAGGAAGGCTTATCAACAGATAGGAGTATAGAGATAGACAGAATTCATGAAACTAAGGAATCTTTCGGTCACAGGCTGATTCGAAGCCATTAGATTTCTCAAAAAAAAAAGAGAGGGCATTTAGCAGTTAATCAAACAATGCTTGCAATTCTTTTTTTTTTGAGCATGATATTGCATTTAGCCAACAAGATAAACAAAGCTCTTATTCTTCGTTAACAAGGTTCTGGCCTTCGCGAAGGCCTTCAACAACAAGCTCATGGCCCTCGGCACGCTGGTAAATATCACGAACATCATCTAGTGTATGTTAGCAAAGGGAGTCTTGTCCAAACATCAAAGAAAACTAACCGGTAGTAGTCTCAAAGTGTGAAGTGGCATCGTAGCTCTTGGAGATGAACACGTTGTCGTTCTTGCCGTCTTCGAGAGGCTCGTACAAAGGAATAGGAGGGCCCATAAATGTCTCTTCAATCTTTCCAAGTCTCTGGAAACCAGGTTCCAACTCGACGTGGTGATTAGCTTCAGTCTCGGCAACGGTAGAGATAATGGCGACATAGTAGCCCTTGGGGCAGACGTTGTGAGCAGAAGAGACCACGGCAATATAAATGTCTGCAAAATTGATTGTTAGAATCTACTATCACGCATAGATATACAAAAATACATACCGTGCTTGCGTCCAACTTGCGATTGAGGGATGATCAGCTGTAGAGAGTCGCTGCTGTCGGTCTTGTCGACGGGGTGTTTCAGGATGCAAATCGCGCGAATCACATATCCGGTAATCTTGGACTTTCCAGTAAAGTATGAAGGATCGGCGATGATCTTGGTTGTCTTTGTTTCGAATTTCATACCCTCGCCAGCTTCGTCACGCTCCTTCATGGTCGCTTTGATGCCAGACACCTTGCCATTGCTGTCATACAGGACTTCGTCGACATCCGTGTTAAGCATATAAGTACCACCGTAGATAGCCGAGAGACGGGCAAATCCCTGGGGCAGTTCACCGAGTCCATATAGCGGGTAGATGTAAGGGGATTTTCCATATCGCGCCATCGAGTTGACATATAAACGAATACGGTTAACCGACTCCTTCACTCCTCCAGAAACCAAGATATAGTCGTCTGACTGGTACAGTGCCATCGAATGACCAATAAAGTCGCGGGTGGTGGCCTCTAGGCCGAACTTGTCGTAAACATCCTTCATAGTAGTAGTGGCTAGGTTGAGTCCTGGGCCGGCCGATTAGCCTCAAGTTTCAAGTCTCTGCGAGTTTTAAGCCTTACCTTGGTGAGTGCTAGGGTCGTCATCCTTGAATTCTCCAACCCACTCCAAAAACTTCTTTGCGCGCCTCTTCTCGAAAAGCCCCATCAGGGACGAACGCAATGCCTCGCCAGAGTCCGATGGAACCTTGGCGACAGTGGCCTTGGGGCCCTCGCCCTGTTGCACATAGCTTCCAGCAATCTGCTTGAATTCCAGGTATCTCGTCACATCAGTGGACACCAAGATGTTGGTCAACTCTCCGTTCGACATGAGCAGCTTGGGGATCAAGTCGACGTTCCAGTCGTTGACTCGGCCGTATTTCTTCCATGGCTCCTCGCCCGGGCGCACGTTTCCGTATTTTTTGAAAAGCTGCGTTCAAAAGTCAGTGGCGATAACTATTAAAAAAAGAGGGTGCGTATTTACTGTTTCAATGTTAACAGATGCCGCTTCTCTGTGTTGTGAGGGTCATTCGTTAGCACACTCCATGAGGGGTTGGTTGGCTGGCATATAGAGCTTACCCGCCGTAGTGATCATTGCGATCAATATGAAGCACCTTCTTGCCCTTCACACTCAGGACACTTTGGAATCGTTAGTAAATCTTCCAGTTCAACTTGCAAACCAGAACGACATGCTTACCCAGAAAGCACACACTCGGTCAGGCCTAGACGAAGGTTGTTAGCTTGGGACAATGATGGGCTGCGGGGTAGATGAGATCAACCATACCGGTGCCCAGCACAACGACATCATACTCCGGCGCAATCTCATCCATGGCGTATCGAGTCGGAGGCAGTAGTATTAATCAAGTAGAGACAAGGCAGTAGACGCTGGTGTAGAGTCGAAATCCTTCAAAGGCGATCGATGAAAGGGGAAGTCGAGGACTGGTGGATGCTAACTGACTGACTAGTTAACCTAGCACTCTCAACCCGGTTGCGATCCCCGCGGCGGAGCCCAAACGGCGGTGTCACCCGCGCCCCCTAAGCCCCTGATAGTCTGTTTGTTGTGATCTGCCTAGGACGTACGATATTAATATTTGATACAGAGTTATTATTTATGCGATTGAACAGGATAAGAACAAATAATATAGTTTACAGGAGTAGCTACAATGCAACTTACGACAAAATAAGCTTGTTGCTTCACTCCAAAAAAAATAAAAAACACGGAAACTTGTAGTAGTACCAGAATACAATGCTAGAAAGAGTCTCCATCCTACTTCTCCGACGTTTTCGCCTTCTTCGCCTTCTTCGACTTTGGTTTTCGCCTCAGAAGACTGCTTGTCGGTACTTCTGGATCGGTATGGTTTAAAATGGTGTCCGTATGGGTTTCAAGCAGTTCTCGCGCATCCTCCCAAGCATACCATCTTTCACGAAGAACGTGCTTGATCGATTTCTGTGTAGTCACAATCTGTGCAAATATCCGATAGAAGTTAGTAAACTGTATGTGTTGAACGAGAAGAAATAGGAAAAGGAAAACTAACCGCGCGGGCGCGCTCAACGGACTCTGCTTCTCCGTAACCAGCCTTGAGTCTGTCTCTCTCCAAATCCGAAGTTGCCAGTCTGTTGCGCTCCTTGGCGCAAACCCACCATAGGCAATGGAGATCATCCCATGACTTTCCACGAAGTTCTTGGATCGACCAAGGACGTCCTGCTTGAACATGAGTCTCTTGATACAGACCTACAATTAGTGAAGGGAGGAAAAAAAAAACATACCGTGCGTAGAATCGTATTCTGGCGTGCTCAAGGGGTGTCTATTCGGAGGGAAAAAGGCCCATAGCCCATGATTCGGATCCGATTTGCGCGCAGGAAGCTCGGATGCAGGGACTGGGGTCGGCAATGGATATTTTGCGGCACTCAATTTATGCTTGGGGCCTGTCATGTGAATTGCTGAGACACCACGGCCTTTACTCTTGTCAGGACCACGGCGGGCTGCGTTGCTTGCTGTGGAAGAGAAGGGCGCGTGCTGTGTTGTTGCCGAGCTGATGACATTGGTGTGCCATGCAGGAGCAAGGTAGGGCGGCGGTAATCCTGCAAGTAAAGACGGTTTCGACTGGTTGGCCAGTCGGCCTATGAATTGTCGATTCATTGTGAACAAATTGGCCAACCTGGCAGTTGGGTGTCCAATGCCAGTTGAGTTGACCGTGATGAACGTCTGGCCTGACACTCGCGGGAAAAGTTCCAAAGTCCGCTACCTGGCGGCGGCGGCAAAGTCACGTGACTGGCCTAGAAGTTACTAAGTTAGTGTCGCGCCTCAAGGGACGTTCGCAGCCTCATGTTTATCATTTGAAAAGTGTGCTAGGAAGCAGACTGTACATACTACGTATTCCTTGTATTATATATACACCTATCTGCATATGTAGATTAATCCCAGCCTTTCATCTAAAACCAGTCTGGCAGCGGTCACCGCGCGATGCAAGCCCAATCAAAGTGGCTAACCTGTAATCAACTATTCAGAAATATTCACTCTGCTCATTCAACGTAAAACTAAACATATATAGCATGGCAATCCAAAAGCCCATCAAGTGCTCACATTCCACCGAGAAGCGAGCAAAATGGCCTTGTGGCCCGTGCACAGATCGAAGCGCGCGGCTATCATCTCTCCGCCCGTGATCAGTCGGCCCCAGTCTCAAGAGCACTGCTTCATCTGCAGATTTGCATGCTTGTTCTACGAAAACACATCAGCAGTGCTAGCACCTCGGTCGACAGCAAGACACACCTCTTCCCTCGATTTATACACCCCTCCAGCCACGATCTCCGAAGAATTTTGAAGTCAATCTCACCATGAATAGGCCAGGTTTGTGACCTCTGCCCCCGCCATTGTCCATGCGACATTGCAAGCACTGGCTGGCTGCCATTCCATACCGTCACGAAGCAACCATCTGGAACACTTGACGCTGGTTCTCCCTTATACTGCTTTGGCAGACGTGGATAGTGGCCAGCACAGCCATGCCAGCACTCGAAACTCGAGAAAAGGCGTTTCTGCGACAGGGTCGAAGAGTCGGTCGCGTGGTGCCTTTTTGCATTCCAATCTCTGGAGAAGAGACGCCCGAGAGACACAAATGGCCAGCCTCTTGAACGAACAAATACTGATGTGTTGAGGAACGTCTAGGACCAGGCCCGCAAGCTCTCAGAAGCATGCCGGGCTTTCCAGCTCAGCAACAGGCACAGGCTCGAAATGCAACGCTAGCTTCAAGTCGAATCCCCAATGGTAAGATTGGTGCGTGCTCCTAGAAGCTTTATTTTTTTGGGGTGAAGTCGTGTTCTGATTCGTTTGGGAATTGCGCCGGACAGGGACAAGTGGCAACTGGAACTTCGGTGGTCTCCCCATGGGGGCAGCTCCAGGACTGCAAAATCACCAGCAGCGAAACATCGGGTCGATGGGAACGTTTGCTCAGAGCCTCAGTGGATCTCAGCCTGCAACACCGTTGGATCTTTCGTGAGTGGCCGGGATAGCAAAATAACAACTGCAGACAAGCTGACATTCAGCGTACCAAGGGAATTCCCTTCGTTATCCGGAGCGCCGCAGCAGAATCAGTCTCAAAACTCAGCGCAAGCAGTGTGGGCGAATGCTGGACAGCGAGCCACGCAGACACCGGTGCAACGGCAGCCGCCTCCTCCATCGAGCCAACCGCCGTCGCGAACCTCTCAAACGCAAAGCCACTACACGCAGCAACAAGCGTCTCAGGACGACCTGTTCCCCTCGGGCGCGCAGTTCGCCAACCGGCTGGACGATTTCCGGAACAACGGACAGGGACAACTGGGCGCGGGCGGACAACCGCAGACTGGAAACATCGAAGAATTCCCGCCGCTGGGACGCAACACGGCCGATTTGCCTCCAGGCGGGCTGCCCGCGCGCATGAACGACATCGGGCAGGAGCGACGGACTGGCTTCGGCAGCTACGGGCCTGGCTTGGCGTTCTCCGCGCAGACGCAATCCGCCCAAGCCCGCAACATCCTCACCGCAACGCTGAATGGCCCCGAGAGCAGTCGCGTCATGTCGCCAGGAACAGCAACAGGGGCAGCTGGCTCCGGTGGTGCGTTGCGCCCATCTGTATTGCGCGTCTGTTGATGCTGACTTGTTTGTGTGTGTGTGTGTGTGTGTTATAGCTCCCGGCATGCCGACCTCGAGATCTCCGCAAGGGCCGAACGGCGTCGCAACCCAGGAAAAAGAGGTACGGCGGCCCTCCATATACCCAGCCATCAAGCAGAATAAATACACTGACGACTATTCTGTTTGGCAATTGCAGCAACGACAACCCCAGGGAGAAGCACAAGAATCCTCGGCCTCCGGCCAGAGTGCGGAGCAGCCACCGTTATCGCAGATGAGCGAACTCGACAGGTTCGGTCTCGCAGGCTTGCTCAGGATGATCCATAGCGAAAGTCCTGATGTCGCAAGTCTGGCCGTTGGACAGGATCTCATGACGTTGGGATTAGATCTCAACCAACCCGAGTATGACTGACTGCACGCGATCCCTATAAATTACACGTGACTAACCCGATGTCAACAGGCCTCTGCATCATTCGTTTGCCTCGCCTTTTGTTTCCTCCATGTCTGCGCTCCCACTCGAACAGGACTTCACCATTCCCGGTTGCTATAATGTCGGAAACGTACAACCCTTGCAAACCCGCATCACGAGCTTTAGCGACGAGACTCTATTCTACATTTTCTACAGCATGCCGCGTGATGTGCTGCAAGAACTGGTGGCCGAGGAACTCATGGGCCGCAAATGGAGATATCACAAAGTCGAGCGCTGCTGGCTGACGAGAGACGAGACGTATCCAGGCCCTGTCGACGTTGAGCGCGGTGTCAGCGAGCGTGGTGTTTATCTGTGGTGGGACCCTGCAACGTGGAAGAAGATTCGCGTATGTATTCTCTTTTTTTCATTTACTACTATCCAAAGACTAACGTGCCCATTCTGTACAGCGCGAATTCATTCTCCGCTACGAAGACCTTGACAACAGGCTGGATCCTGCGCGGGGCATGCAACGTGTCGGATTTCCACCTCAAGCGTCGTAGTTTTCCATCTTATGCGGCATGTGTTCATGGTTATTTGTCTGGTGGAATGGGAGAACAAGCAGTCAATGTTTGGGCAACCGGGGGCGTTAGTTATACTAGACAATGGTCTTAGCATTGGGTGGCAATGTATGAACGACATGGTTATGAATCTGAAGAGTGCACAGTCAATAGCTTGCACTTTGGCCTCCGCATATTCTCTTGTGGAACAGCATATTCCTATGCTAGACCCGTAATGTCGTAGTGCTCTACGTTGCCAGGTACATCCCACGTATAATCGTCAAGAATTTTGGGATCCTTGGTAAGAGCGCATTTGATTTTATGAGAGAGCCCAATTATTTAGTCTGATAACCAATTAAGACCCACGATTCATCTTTTATCCACCCATTCGGATTATGCATGGAACAATAGTAATAATCTACTCATCGCATGCACGCGGATTTCCATGCGGGGCGGGGAACACGTTAGCTAATCAGCACGTGACGTCTAAGCTTGATTAGGCAAACCATAAACAGCTCCCGCCGGCCCAAACAAAGCAAAACAATCCCATCCTCTCCGCACCAACGACAGCGAAGACGACCGATCTCCATCCACGAGTCTACGAGTCGCAAAGACGTCTTTTCCGCAAGGCGCGGCCTACTAATGCTATAAGAGCTCCCAGGGAATTGAGAAAATAGTATATGGTTGCTGCGCAACGATGAGGATCGTTGAAATCATTATTGACGTGGGTGTTTTGTTTTCTTCGGCTGGATTTCGGTTTATGCTGATTTATGGAATCAACAGGGCTTCAAGTCGTATGCCGTGCGAACGGTAATTACAGGATGGTATGCGCCTGCAAATACTGTCTTTTCGCATTTATTTGCATGCGAAATTATGATTTAGTTGTCGGTGGTTTTTGGAATAGTGAGCTAACTCGCGCAGGGACGAATCCTTCAACTCGATCACCGGTCTGAACGGTAGTGGGAAATCCAACATTCTCGATGCCATATGCTTCGTCCTCGGTATCACCAACATGAGCACAGTCCGCGCACAAAACTTGCAGGACCTTATCTACAAGCGCGGACAGGCCGGAGTCACAAAGGCGAGTGTTACGATAGTCTTCGACAACCGCGACACGGCCAAGTCGCCCATTGGATTCGAAGAGTACGGAAGCATTTCCGTTACGCGACAGATTGTGCTGGGCGGCACCAGCAAATATCTTATCAACGGTCACCGCGCGCAACAACAAACAGTGCAGAACCTCTTCCAGAGTGTAGGGCTGAACATCAACAATCCGAACTTTTTGATTATGCAAGGACGGATCACCAAAGTGCTGAATATGAAGGCTGTTGAAATATTGTCCATGATCGAAGAAGCCGCTGGTACGCGGATGTTTGAGGACAGGAAAGAGAAGGCAGCCAAGACAATGGCCAAGAAGGAAATGAAAGTTCGCGAAATCGAAGGGCTTTTGAGCGAAGAAATTGAGCCCAAGCTAGAGAAGTTGCGAGGTGAAAAACGTGCTTTCCTCGATTTCCAGCAGACACAGAACGATGTTGAGCGTCTCACGCGCTTGGTGGTAGCCCACGATTATCTTAAGGGCAAAGATCGGTTACACGCCGCTGGGGAAGATTACGAAGCGAAAAAGGCCAAGACGCAGAATCTCGAAGACAATGCCACGCGGCTCAAGAGCGAAATCGCGCATCTGGAAGAGGACGTTAAACGCGTCAAGGCTGTGCGCGAAAAGGAGCTTCGGAAAGGAGGGAAATTCCAAGCACTGGAAAGAGATGTCAAGGAACACTCTCACGAAATGGTCCGACTAGCCACTGTCATTGACCTGAAGAATTCCAGCATGGCAGAGGAAAAGGAAAAGCGAAAAGCCAGTCAGAAGAATGTCGCCGACCTTGAAAAGCTACTCCAAGACAAGAAGAAGGTCTACGATAAGCTCCAAGAGCAATACGATGCCGCGAAAACAGAGCTCGACGCTCAAACTGCAGAGGTTGAGAGGAAAGAAGAGTTACTTCAGACTCTGCAAACTGGTGTCGCATCCAAGGAAGGCCAGGAGAATGGTTATCAGGGACAGCTTCAAGACGCTCGAAACCGCGTCAGCTCTTCTGCGACGGAACAAGAGCAAGCCAAACTCAAGATCAGCCATCTTGAGAAGCGAATCAAAGAGGAGGAGCCTCGTGCGAAGAAGGCCAAGGAGCAAAATTCCGGCCTCTTGAAAGACTTGGAATCGTTGAGGGCACGAGCGGCAAAATTAGAGACTGATATGGTCAAACAAGGGTATGAGCCAGGCAAGGAAGAGCAGATGTACCAAGAACAAACGACTCTGCAACGCGACATTCGCGAGCTTCGGGAGAAGGCCGATAGTCTAAACAGGAGAGTAGCAAACCTTGACTTTTCTTACTCCGATCCTTATTCCGGCTTCGATCGATCAAAGGTCAAGGGCCTCGTGGCTCAATTATTTACCCTCGACAAAGACAGAACCGAAGCAGGTACCGCACTTGAGATCTGTGCTGGTGGGCGTCTCTACAACGTTGTCGTTGACAATGCAGAGACTGGCTCACAGCTGCTTCAAAATGGAAGACTGCGCAAACGTGTTACCATTATTCCCTTGAACAAGATCTCGGCATTCAAGGCATCCGCCGACAAGATCTCTGCTGCACAGAGACTAGCGCCTGGAAAGGTCGACTTAGCTCTGTCATTGATCGGATATGATGACGAGGTGTCCGCCGCCATGGATTATGTTTTTGGCTCAACGCTCGTCTCCCATGATGCGCAGACCGCGAAAACCGTTACTTTTGATCCTAGCGTTCGCTTGAAGAGTGTAACTCTGGATGGCGACGTTTATGACCCCTCTGGAACGCTTTCCGGAGGCAGCTCACCGAACTCCAGCGGTGTTCTTGTTGTTCTCCAGAAGCTTCACGAGATCACAAGGGAAATGAAGAGCAAGGAGCGTCAATTAACTAACTTGCAAGAGACTATGGCAAAGGAGAAGAAGAAGTTGGATGCGATGCGTGCGATCAAGCAAGAGCTGGACTTGAAGAACCATGAGATTAAGCTTACCGAAGACCAAATCAATAGCAACAGCTCGTCATCGGTATGTATAATTCTAATTACGCAGGAAGATACGTACTAACCAGCGTAGATCATTCATGCCGTTGAGGAGATGAATGAAACCATCAACCAGTTGAAAAACGACATTGCTGATGCCAGAACCCGGCACTCCGAGGCACTCAAGGATATCAAGAGGATCGAGAAGGATATGAAAGAATTCGACAGCAACAAAGATAGCAAACTTGCCGAGCTACAATCCTCTCTCAACAGCTTGAAAAAGGGTCTCAATAAAAACTCCATTGCCGTCAAGACATCTCAAAAAGAAATGCAAGCTTCAAGACTTGAAGCAGAGCAGGCTGGAAGCGATCTTTCAGCTGCAGAGGAGCAGTTGGCCGAAGCTGATGTCGCCATGAAGGCTCAGGATGAGGAGATGGAGGCTCTGAAGAAGGAACAGGCAAATATCAAGGTGAGTGGCAAGACATATGCTATTCACCGGCAAACATGAACTCATCTTTTTCAGGACGCCCATGATATCGCTCAAGCCCAACTAGAGGAAGAACAAGCCAAATTGACCGGGTTCGATGACGAGCTTAGCGACCTCGAGGAGGCCATTCGGTCAAAGAATGCGCGTATTACCGAAGAAGCGCTTGAGGTACAGAAACTCGGACATCAACTTGAGAAGCTTCATAAAGACCAGCAAGCTGCTGCTCAGATGGTGGCGAGTATGGAAGGCGAGCATGAATGGATCGATGAGGAAAAAGACAGTTTCGGCCGTCCAAATACGCCATACGACTTTAGGGGCCAGAATATTGCAGAATGCCGGTCAACGCTGCGTAATCTGACCGAGCGATTCCAGGGAATGAAGAAAAAGATCAACCCCAAGGTTATGAACATGATTGACAGCGTCGAGAAGAAAGAGGTTGCGCTCAAGAATATGATGAGGACTGTTATCCGAGACAAGGGTAAGATTGAAGAAACCATCATCAATCTCAACGAGTACAAGAAGGAGGCCCTGCACAAGACGTGGACCAAAGTCAACGGCGACTTTGGTCAGATCTTCGCAGAGCTCTTGCCAGGTAGTTTTGCCAAGTTGGATCCTCCAGAGGGCAAGGAAATCACCGACGGACTGGAGGTCAAGGTTTCTCTTGGTAAAGTCTGGAAGCAGAGTCTCACAGAGTTGAGTGGTGGCCAACGGTACGCTTTTTTTCCCCTGGTTATACGGAAAGTACTTTACTAATTAAACGGTCTAGGTCGCTTATTGCCCTTTCATTGATCATGGCGCTTTTGCAGTTCAAGCCAGCACCAATGTACATTCTCGACGAGGTCGACGCCGCTCTCGACTTGTCGCACACGCAAAACATCGGTCGCTTGATCAAGACTCGGTTCAAGGGATCTCAGTTCATTGTTGTGTCGCTCAAGGATGGCATGTTCCAGAATGCCAACCGCATTTTCAAGACGCGTTTCAGCGAAGGCACCAGTGTGGTTCAAGCACTGACGCCGGCGGACACGAAGTAATCTTCCTATAATGAATGATACATGGATACATGTTTTTTTTTTAACTTTACTTTACTGTTATTGATTATGCGGGGTTTTGGGTAGGCGATTGGTGTTGGACGAAGTAATGTCTGTACATGACCGTAGATGTTGATATGGGCATTCATTCTCAATGCTACGAAGTTTTTGTTCTTTGTCTACTTTATAAATACCTACCAAGTGTTGTCCGGACGGACCGACGAACGCGGCCAAACCGGTGGAGCCAGCTGGGGCCTCGGGTCAATGCGCCGCCGCAATCGCCCATCCCCTTCTATCCACCTCTCTGATCATCCATTCCCCGACCGCCAGGACACCGCCATATCCTTCATCGTCGCTCATAATATTTTCTATCACTACGATATCGAACAAGCTTTGCAGAGCCTTGTTCATTTCTCAAACTCACTTCTCTCGCCAACCGTTTTCTCTCTGTGCCAGCAAACATCCGATCGCGTGAGCATACCGGCATCATTCCTCCAGTGCCGCCACCCTGTCATTACAGCGCAAGCCATTTCGCCTTATCAGATCGCCCGCAGAACACCACGAGGCGATTTACGCTTTTCAAAACTCGACCCAGAACTACCCTTTTTTTTCTCTTTCGTAATAACCAAGCGCCTTTGGGGGAAACCCTTCCAACAAAAAAAGCGTGTACCGTTTGCGCTCTTAATTGCCCCCCGCCTTTAACTACCGACCAGCTGGACGACAACCTCCGACCGCCGAACAGAGCAGCCTTTTCAACTAATCACAACTCCCCTCTCCTCTCTCCAGTATGGCGGACGTAGAACCATCGGTCAATATTCCCTCGCTGGTCACATTAGCGGTGATTTCATTCTTCGTGATCCGGTGGTTCCTAAACCGCAACAGCCCGGATACCGCCAATGCAGCCGTCGCCCAAGCACGGGGTCGTATTATCGACCCGGCACAGGTGGAACAGATCTCGCAGATGTTCCCGCAGCTGAATCGGCGGGATATCATGTGGGATTTGCAGAGAAATGGAGGGAGCGTTCCGGCGACTACGGAGCGCATCTTGACGGGACGCGGTTTGGATACTGTAAGTATTTCTTCGCTGGGCGCATCATTATGGTGGCGGTTTTATATCCCCCTAACTTGCTTCAATACTGACCGGCTCTCTTTCTAGCCTCCCCCGTCATACCAGCCTCATATTCCACAGCCTGCAACTCCCGCCGTCAACCCGAATCCTACTCCAATCTCCAAAGCAGGAGCCCAAGACCTCATCTCTCGCTATAACCTGAGCAACCGACTTTCGGAAGAATCAGAAGCAAACTCAAAAACGGACAATGGCTGGTCGCAAAATAAGACCGAGCGGCAGCGTCTACTGCAGAAGCGCCGAGATGATATGATTTTGGCAGCTCGAAAGAAGCTTCAACAGAAAGACAATGAGAAGTCTCACGCTACTGGTCCTGCGCTGTGAAGAAGAAAAGGATGAAATCTTTATAAATATGTTAAAACCGCAAGCCCCATTGTTAGAATGTTTTTTTTCCCTCCCTTTTTAATACCATAGGATTTGATTAAATCGACACCGTATCTTGGCTTTCGCTTGGTGCAACTTATAATCCCCTTCTTACTCTTTTCTTCTTCTTTTTAATGATTCGACATTCTGTATGCCGTCTATGAAATCAACGAACACGATGCTCGCAAATACTTGTAATGAGATTCAACTCTTTGGGTATATATTGCAACTGTATCTTTCGCTAAATTCAACACAGCCTCGCCCAACCAACCGCCCAATGCGCCGCCCACCTTTTTTTTTAGAACTCCAAAGAACAAAATGCGAAAATATATAGATGTCATGTAGAGAAATCAGACCCCGATCCTAAAACTCCATGTCATCGTCATCATCCTGGGTATACCCTTGCGTAGGTCCTTCTTCAGCGAGCTGTTCTCTTCGGGCCTGTTCGCGAGATGCGCCGATTTTCCTAAGCCCTTCGACTACTCCAGCAACGAAGCCTCGCATTTCCCCGATTTCCATAGCCCCGACACCCGTAAGGGCGACGCCGCCGCCGGCTGTTGCGGCTGTGTCCAGGATATCCACGCCCTTGCGCATCTTGGACATGCGCACTTCTCGCAAGTCTTTTAATAGTCGCCGCACTTGGTCCGGGTCGATGAGGTCATCACTCGCGGCGTCGAGCAGCATATTGCCCACTTCTAGCCAGTGGTACGGCAGGGCGATTTCTTTGTCGA
Organism: Talaromyces rugulosus; assembly: GCF_013368755.1. Taxonomy (NCBI): domain Eukaryota; kingdom Fungi; phylum Ascomycota; class Eurotiomycetes; order Eurotiales; family Trichocomaceae; genus Talaromyces; species Talaromyces rugulosus. Next base: position 2,799,099 of record NC_049564.1, read on the forward strand.
GTTCGGATTCCTCGGCTGGAGTCAGCGCGGTATTCTGTGGTAGGAATGGCGGCGTGGGAAAATATCGCGCTCCATCGAGCGTGTGCTTTGGTCGAGGCATGGTAACCTGCGGTCGTCGATTGTTGTCGTCACCCGGTCTGCGTTGACCTGGTAGTCGCGGTGGCGGGGAGAAGGAATCTGAGTATTCTCGGGTTTCTGTTTCGAATTGAAGGATTATTTGTAATGACTCTGGGTAAAGCCAGTATGGAGGGACGATATTGACGCGCCGTTGTCGTTTGAGTAGGATTGCCAGCCAGAGAGGAAGTGTCGTACGCTGTGGCGGTAGTAATCGTTCTGTAGGTCCCTAAATAGTACACAACAGACAGACAAGTCAGCTCTCTCTAATTCCTCCCTCGCCCCTATCAAAACACATGTATCCCGGAATGAGAGCGCGGTATGCGCAGCCCGCATATCTCTCTGCGGGGTGTTTTGGGCTGCGGGGTTTCGGCTTTTTTTTTGTTGCTCACTGATAACAAATCGAGGCCATCTAGACGCTGTCGAGGCACAACAGTCACGAGTTCCATCTCCGAGATGAATTCGATTTCCGAGGGCGTGATTCCTCGCGGTAGTGGAAAAGCCATTGTGGCGTTCTGGGTTTTTTGGTTCCGGAGGAAGAAACTGCGCGAACGAGAGAGAAACTAGAAATCAATGACACAAGAAAAAGATAGCGCCTTGCGGCCAATTGGGAGAGAAGAGGGGCATGCAATCTTATAGAACCAGCATCTTTCTGCCGCCGCCAAACAATTCAAGAAGACCGAGAAGGGCGAGTATGGAGTATGATGATGTATTGTATTATCGCGGCGGAATGCTGGTTCGTGTTTGAGCGGTTTGCATCCTCGCGCGAGCCAACGGGAGCTCCGGCGTCCAGCAACTTGGTCACATTCTTTTTTTTGCTTGTCAACCAGCTTCCAAATTCCGGAGATAAACTATTGCCTAAAGGGCCAAAGCGCATGCTTGTATAGGATTAGAGCTCCTCCAATGCTTGCTTAGGGGTTCGGACATAGCCTGGCGCAATGAGCTCTCCCCAGTTTGAGACCGGCCTCACATTGGCCGGCCGCTATCTGGTGCCTTTCGTGTTGCTCTCGCTCCTGCTTTGGAGAAACCTGGTTAGCAAAACTGTCCAGGAGCCATATCTCGATGAGGTTTTCCATGTTGGCCAGGCACAGGCTTACTGGGCCAACAATTGGTCCCATTGGGATCCGAAAATCACCACGCCGCCTGGCCTTTACGTATGGTCATATGTGCTCTGCGGCAGCGTTCTGCTGCTCCGAGGATCTCCTACAGACGTTGGAGTCGATGAACTGCGTGCTACCAATCTCGCTGCCTCGGGACTAGTCCTGCCATGGCGTCTTCAGACTCTATTGGATTTATTGCGAAAGGAGCAGAATACCCGGCAGTCGGGCGCTTGGGTCAGCCATACAGTGCTGAATATATGCCTCTTTCCGCCGTTGTTTTTCTTCTCCGGGCTGTATTATACTGATGTCCTCGCTCTGCTCGTTGTTGTGGAAGCGTATATTTGGGATATCAAAAGATCGGATGCAAATGGCGCGAAGAAGACAATCGGAAGCGCTCTGCTTGGTCACACTTCGTTGCAAAGCTTGGCCTTTGTCGTGTTGGGTCTCGTTGCTCTTGTTTTCAGACAGACAAACATATTTTGGGTTTCTGTCTTTATGGGTGGTTTACAGGTTGTTCGGACTATTCGCCAAAACTCGAAATCTCTCTCGTATACCAATTATTTTGCAATGGTATCCCAGAGCTTCCAGGGAGAACTCTACGATCCGCTTGTGGCGGAGGCGAGCTTTGTTGGTGAGTTCATTCTGTTTAGTGTTAGCATATGGTTTTCTGACAGGGCAAAGACTATTTCAAGACCGGCCTGTCCCTCGGGTGTGCTGCATTGGGCCAGCTGCCTCTTGTCATTGCCTCCATCATCCCGCATCTCCTCATTCTAGCAGCATTTGGCGGATTCGTGCTCTGGAATGGCAGCGTCGTTTTGGGGCATAAAGAGTTCCACAGCGCTGCTATCCATGTTCCTCAGATGCTGTACATCTGGCCGTACTTTATCTTTTTCTCGTGGCCACTGGTGATCATTGGCATTGCCAATGTCACTGTACCCAGCGGGCTCCTTCCAAAGTTCTTCGACTATCGACTGAACAATACTCACAGACTTCCGCGGTTTCTCACGGCTCTAGGTGTCATTCCTTTGATGCTGGCCGCTATCCACTTCAACACTATTGTGCATCCTTTTACTCTGGCTGATAACAGACACTACGTTTTCTACGTCTTTCGAATTTTGACCGGGTATCATCCTGCTGTCAAATACGCAGCGGCCCCAGTCTACTTCCTCTGTGCATGGGCCGTCTTTACCGCAATTGGGATCTACTCGCCTCCCGGTCCAAAAGGCCCATCTATACCCCCTGCAATGCTTGACGCTGCCGCAACTCAGGACGAACAAGCAAAGCCAGCCCAGAAGAAAGAATTAGCAAGCAAGAAGCAGCAAAAACAGCAAAAGAAGCAGTCTCTAAAAAAGAAAACCACATCATCCGCAGAACCCCCAAGCACTCAGGTCATCACTCCCGAAGTTATAGCCCGGATCCAAGCACACATGAATAAACGCCAGCAGCAAGTCGAACGGCAACAAATCCGCGTTAGCTTCGTTCTCATCTGGCTCGTCGCTACAGCCCTCTCGCTCATCACAGCGCCTCTGGTCGAACCCCGGTATTTCATTATTCCGTGGGTGATGTGGAGATTGCATCTTCCTCGCCTGCCGACTCCAGAAGTCTTCCGGGAGCAGCAGCAAAGGGAGGAGTCTGGTTTGTTCAAGGCGCATTTTGCTACGGCTTTGCCGCAGGTCATGGAGACAGTTTGGTTCTTGGTGATTAATGCCGTCACGGGTTACGTGTTCTTGTACAATGGGTTTGAGTGGCCGCAGGAACCGGGGAAGATACAGAGATTTATGTGGTAAAATTAGATTTTCTTTTTGTTCTTTCTAGATAAAGTGTATTACTAGCAATTTAACCAGATATATTGGATGATGGTGATTCCTTCGCCGCAAGAAGAGAAGCACGTCTAAATCTTCGCTTTGAGTGTGAATTTCACTGTACTTTTCTTGTTTATTACTGCTGCGTGCTCACCGTCCGCTCCCTGGACTCGTGCCCCTGAATCTAGAAGTATTTGGACAATGCCATGCTGCCCAGCTTGAACCGCGTACTGAAGTGCCGTGAACCCTATACCGTCCTCTCGATTAATATCAACACCAGCCGTTGATATTATAGACGCGACGATATCCGTCAGACCCGTTACCGCGGCCAGATGTAGATACTCTTCAGGGTAACTATCTTCTTCTCGCTTCGCAAACCGAGACCAGGTCTCAGGGCCCACCGTCTCATGAAGATTCACACACCGCAGGAAAAACCCAGGCTCAATTGACGCGGGGCTGCCGGGGCAGTCCACGTCAGGAAAGCTCTCGTCCGTAGTCGGATATCGAAAAGATATAACTTTTCGGAGATTCAGTGGTCCGGAATTCAGCAATTGCTCTAATAGTTGCAGCACGTTCGGCGGGATTTTGTTGTCGAGGCTGCGGATGTGTGCGTCAAAGTAGCTGGCACAATAGGGCAAGATTGTAAAGAGGCTATCTTCTGGAGGAGTGTCGGCAAGCAAATGTTGAAGACAGTAACTTGAAAGTCGAATATTGGCTTCGCGTTGGCTCGGAAAGAATTCTTTCAGCCCTATTGCGGTGTCATCATCGTGAATTGCAGAGCAGATGAATCTCTCGCTATCGTGATCAAGCGGTCTTACACGGTTCAAGCCAAACCCTGAAATTAGCAGCAGATCGCAGGTTGCGTTTCTCAAATCGGTGAGGGTGTAAAAATATTCATGACCTTTTGTGCGCTTGGGACTCGTCTTGAGGTCAAGGGCGACGGCGTCTAAGAGCTGGGCTGTGGTTATAGGTTTCTTTGCATACAACGACCAAAGGAAGCAATTTTGAGCAAGAGAGCGAAGATTGCACCCCTTTTTGTCCACGTCTAGGGACTGAAGTTTGTGAATGAATTTCGAGTGTGAGCTGTGTTTTTCCATGTTTGATACCGATAACATCGGGTTGTGTTCTAGTTTGAAAACTGGCTGGGATTAGTATACAAAAGGGCGAGAAATTAGAAGAAGCTGCAAGTAGGGAGAAAAATCACAACTGAAACGTCAGTTGTGTCAACTGTGTGTCACTCATGTTTTGGGATGCCTGGATATCTAGGGCAGACAAAGGAGAAATGAGTCATTGGCGGCACCGCTATTAGATGTACGATGCATACATGTATGTAAAGCAGGATTGTATAAATATAGCTGGAAATATTTGTATTTACAGATTTTGATATTTTGTATTAATATACTGTCATGGCAGTTGACCTGGATCTTTCAGACTACATATTCTACGATATTCAAAGTGCTTTCTAAAAAGTAGAAATCCGAATTATATAATAGACAACAATGAGAAATCCAAGAACTTTTTGACCAAAGAGATATCATCATATTTCCTCATTCAATAGCTCCATGTTGCTCCAAAAATTCCGCGGCCTTGACGAGCCCCATGGCTCTAGTCATGCCAAGTGGTGATCCTTCCTTTGTTCGTAGATTGATGTCGGCACCTCCATCAACAATTATCTTCAACATGCTCAAAGAAGTATTTGGTCCACACGCAAGATGCGTGGGTGTAAATTCGCCGACGTCCACGCGGTTTACATCAGCACCTTGTGCGATTATCTCTCTTGCATGACCTTCTAAACCAGCAGCGACCGCGAGGCTTAAATAACCTTCTGGATAGCTTTTGAGTGGTTCCTTACCATTCGAGTACCGCGACCAAATTGAGGGCACCTTGTCGAGTTGGGTGCATTGCATGAAAAACACCGGATCCATTGAACTGGGACTTCCTGGACAGCTGATGTCGGGATAGTTTTCATGTGCAAGGGGCCATCGCCACGCCAGGATCCGCAAAAATTTATGTGGTTCATTATTGAAGAGCTGGTCAAGTAGATCCATGAGCTCATCAGGCAATGTAGCCAGTTCTCGAATATGACGATCAAAGTATGCGCCACAGTAAAACAGACCTGTGGATAGAATATTGCCTGGAGGTACATTCTCCGCCATCATATGCTGCAGGCACATGATGGCCATCCTTGCATTTGCAGTGTCTGAATCAGGAACGTAACACTGTAAATCTACTGGTATAGGGCATTCCGGGTTCAAGATAAACTCTTTGAAAGAAAAGTGTAGGGGCCGGACGCGACCCCAGTAACCTGGCGCAATGATTAACTGTTTGGTGGCACCTTCGATTTCCATCCAGCCATATTTTCCCTTCTTATCCTCTGATAGTTTGGCCTCTAAAGACACCAGGTCGCAGAACTCGGATCGTCCTGTCAATCTGTAGCTGTAGAGTGCCCAGATGAAACAAGTTTGCGCCAAAAGTCTATTTGCCCGTGGTTGCGCATTTATTCTCCGGAGGCATTCGATGTAAGTATCTGAGAGTCCAGAAGGAAGCATTGTCAGTTGATTTTCGATGTCTGATTGCGGGATTTGGACTAGATCATTTAACTGCAAGTCGACCCAGAGAAAACTTTACAGAAAGCCAGGTTAGCCATGAAGTCTTAGACAGAGCAAGGCAGTCACTCAACTTGCCTTCCTGCAGATTTTTCAATCAGTTGATTTGTTATCTTTTCACGAAGATCTGGCGTGATGTGCCTGAACTCCTGTTCCACTCGATGTCTAACAGACTTGGCAATATCCTCCGCTGAGGGATCCATACTAATTCGGAACGAAAGGGGGGATTTCAAGGAATTTCGATATCACGTTCCCACCGGCTCGTTACAATTACTTTCACACTAGTACAATGTGTCCCTATTTCGCGAATAAATGCTGAGAGTTGATTTCGATGCCTTCTTTCGCATTCGTCGAAAGCATCAAGTACGACAACTACTGTTCCGAGATGGCCTGCACAGTCTATAAATACTGACCTGAGGTCTTCAAATGTATGCTGTCGTGCGTTTTTCTCGAAATCCCGAAAGAATTGAAGAGTTCGCTCGGGGAGGGTCTCAAGGTTCCAACAGAGTTGCTTGACCAGCATAGACATGACGCGAGAGGGTAAGTGTTTTGTATCGACTTCTTCTCCTTTGAAATACATGTATGCGACGGTGTAATCCGGGTACTTGGTACAATCCTTCAAATGATCGATGACCATGGATCTTTGATATTCTTCAGTTATCGTCAACTCAGAAGGTTTAGTAGACTTACGCAAGGACACTTTTTCCAGTTCCAGCTGGAATAAATTTTTAGCAATGGAAGAGCCATTAATAAGTGCAGAATAATAGATAACATACCCGGCCCCGATATCCACAATGGGTGCGTGCCTTTTTCTAAAATCCATGATTTGTAGCTGCGGTCGTCCAGCAGCCATAGTCCGGTATTAGGATGGCGTTTTTCTCGAACGATTCCATGTATTTCCTCGATTTCGTATTTGCATATCCAATCCAGAAAGTTCCTTCTTTCTTGTTCTATCTGAAGCTTAGTGGAGAACATGGATTAAAAAGAGGGACTAAACACACGGATATCAAGCGAACGTTTTTTCTCCAAATTATCGCGAATAGTTAGGCTTGAATTCAAGATTATTGCGGTAGAAACCATGCCCAAGTTCTTCGTGTAGTGTTCCAGGTTTGACTGTATCTGACCGAATTGTTGCTCGAACGGAGCCCATTGAATTCTAGCGAATGCGAGGCTATTGGATGCTACATAAAATTAGCAAGATTCATTTATGTATATAAGTCGACTTGCCTGTAGAGTCTCCTTGGCTAACAAAAGCTCGGCGTGCATATCGGCGGAAAGCAAGAATGTTTCTATAAAGCACTACCAGGGTCTGAATGTATTTTAAGTCAGCCAATTTTCGAATTTTCGGCTAGGTAAATCCATCCTAATATTCTTACCCGATGTAAGATCTGTTCATCGGAGTTGTTTTGAGTGAAAAGGTCGAATATTGCGATATGTTCAGCAAGGCGTTCCAGCATCTGAGACAATTTCTCGTAGTATTCAAAGTATTTCACAGCAACCTTTGTGGCGTCAGCAGAGGAGGGGTTTTACAAGACATCAAATAATCGACATACATTAATCACGACTCTGACGACGCCGACCACTATGGCGCTGACTTCTGGATATGATTGAATCCCAATCGCAACCCCGGACATCAATGTCTCAAGCGCCTCGAAAAACCGAAGTGTCTTGGCTGCGACTTTACGAGAGATCGAGTGTTCCCGATGCAGTTTATCCATGTCTTCAATTGTCTTTTGCACCTTCAACGGAGATTTGACTTCTTGGAAGCTCCATTCAACCTTTTCGCTTTCGTCCAGATCCATCCAGTGCATCCGCCATGCTTCTAGAAACGCAGCATTTGTAGTTTTCGCGATGACCTGTTCGGTCTGTTCAGGGTTCCAGTCCGAAGTGTAGACCTGAGGCCGCTCGGCCGGTGTCGTTTCTTTATTTTCCTTGGGGTTGCCATTCTTTTTTCTGAATCTTTTCAAAAGGTTCATAATTTGATCAGAAATAAATATGCGCTACATGGAATCTCGGAGGCTCAAGAAGCTTCTGAGGAGGCCGACTAAACGATGAACATAGGAGGACGTCCCTGAGGGACATCGGCATAATAAGACAAAACATCTTGTTTGCAAGGCTGTGCATAAAGTGACACGACTAACTATTGGGCCAATAATGTCTGTAGCCGCCGAAAACATCATGCATGCATATGCTAATGGCCAATAGGTTGAGGTTGGTGAGAGAGAAGAGGGCAGTGCCACTGGCTGCAGCTAGCCACTAGCCGGGAAGGGTGGCCGCATGGCCATGCACCCTTCATTCACTGGTGCATCAACCATGATTATATGCGTGCAAACATGGATATATACATTAACAATTGTGTGTATATCTATATATGTTTAATTTTGAATGTTTTGTGTACATATATCCTAGAAACTTTCCTATGTAGCTCTTATTTTGTTAACATGTAAGGCATTCAGCCGCTACAAAAACAGTCGTTACTATCTATTACTCAACTCCTCCAATGCTCTCCAAATATTTCGCAACATGGAAATTGATAGCAATTTTACGCGGTGTTTTCCCGTCGTCAGTACGCAAGTTAATGTTTGCTCCCTCCTCAACGAGTAACTTCACGATTTCAAGTGGACAACCCGTATCACAGCCATAGTATAAGGGTGAACGCCCTGTGACATCAAGTTGATCTGCTTCGACACCCTGAGCAATCATGTCCTTGACAGTATCTTCTAATCGACCAGCCACTGCCAAATGGAGATACCCATCTGGGTAACTTGTCGGTTGCTCAAGGTGCGAATACCGTTTCCAAAGCACATCTATTTGGTCAAGGCCCGTACATTTCATGAAAAACACGGGGTCCACTGATTTGGGACACCCCATGCAGCTGATATCGGGATACGTTTCATGAGTAATGGGCCACCGCCATGTCAAGATTTTCAAGGGCATATGTTTCTCTTTGATGAGTATACGGTCAAGTAAATCAATCAATGCGCCCGGTATTTTTTTCAATCGTTTAATGTGAGTTTCAAAGTACGCAGCACTGTAGAAAAGAATGGTATCAAAAAAGTCCCGTGGAGGCACGTCGGCTAGCAGGTGTTCGAGACACAGAATGGCCAATTGTTGATTAGCAGACTCAGAGTCGGGGAGGAGGAACTCCCGCAGGTCAGAAGGAGGGCTGTCTGAACTTGTAGCATATTCCTGTAGCGAGAAATGAACAGGCCGAACACGTGAAAACGGAAATTCAGGAACATTTAAAAGGTTTTTGGTCACTGTTTCCAAGGTATCGATACTATAGAGATCCTGCTCGTTTCCGGATATTCTGAGATCTAAAGACACTGCATCCCTTAACTGGCTACCGGTAAGTCTTGCATTGGTATGAAATGTCCAAAGAAAGCAACGTTGCGCCAGGGTTGTGACTGTCTGGGGCTGCATGTTTATACCACGAAAGTATTCAAGGTATGTTTCTTCCAACCCAGATGGAAGCGTATTTAGTTGGGCTCTAATGGACTGTTCTGGGATTTTAGTCAGATCATTTAATTGAAAGTTGACCCAGAGAAATCTATTGTGGCAGGTCAGTGATATGAAAACTTATAAGAGATTTTGGACTGTGCTGACTCACATTCCTCCAGACTTTTCGATTAGTAATTTTATGACTTCTTCTTGGAATTCAGGCTCAATATGCCCTAATTCATTAGTAACGTGATGCTTCACGACTCGAACCAGGTCTTGCCGAGTTTGAGACACGCTCTCAATAGGTAAGCATTCACAGCGATGAAGCACGTTCTTGATATCGTTTTCCAACCGACTTGTGATGAAAATTTTCAGATTCAACCGTTGTGCAAGTGTTTGAGAAATGAAATTCAAGAGCTGTTTCCTTTTTGTCTCTTCGTATTCGTCTAACCCATCCAAAACGAGAACCGTTTTACCGACATGGTTCAAACATTCAGTGAACAAGGCCTTGATGTCCTCAGACGTAGGTTTGCGCGCATTTCTTTTGGAATTGCGGTAAAATTCCAAGAGCTGCTCGGGAAGGACGTCAATATTCCAGCAAAGTTGTTTCACAAGCATAGACAACACGTCGACTAAAGAATTCCGCATAATGGTGGTATCTTCTCCTTTGAAGTAAATATGGATGACTTCGACATTGTCCTCATTTTTAGAGAAATGGTCAATGACCATAGATCTGATATATTATCTTTCAGCCAGATTTCTAAATGCCTTCATGTCAGGAAACTTACGCAAGAACACTTTTGCCAGTTCCAGCTAGGTTGTAATTGTTAACGATTAAAGATTCTGCAGAAAGGCAAAAGCATACCTGGTCCAAAGAGCCACAACGGTCCAACCTTCTCTTCTAGAGCCCACTTCTTATAATTTAAATGCTCGAAGAGCCATGAGCCAGTATCTGCAAGTCGCTTTCGACGAATCATGCCATGGATCTCTTCAATGCTCTCCGTGCTGATCCAACTCAAGAACTCTCTTCTTTCATTTTCTATTGAAAATTAGCAAGTAGTTAGTTGTTAAGAATATATGAAAAACATACGAGCAGTTTCTGGAGCTTTCTTCACATCCTCACGAATTTCCAAGGTCGAATTCAGGGTTATCGCTGCGGATATTCTGTCTAGATTCTCGGTATGGTGTTTCAAATTAGATTGTATTCGGCCGAATTGCTCTTCAAATGGAGCCCATTGGACTTTGGCCAACATTGCGAAACTATTTGAACCTGTTGAAAATAAGCTATTCCGTCTATGAGAAAGTCCAAGTGAACGTACGTTTTATATCCCCTTGGTCAACAAAAGCACGCCGTGCGTATCGGCAAAAGGCGAGAATGTTTACATAAATTGCGACCAGTGTCTTCATACATCAGTCTCTGGTCTCAAATGTTTGAAAGTAAGTGTTTACTGAATGCAATAACGGTTCCTCGGATTTATTTCGCGTAAAGAGATCAAGGACCTGAAGATGATCTGAGAGGCGTTCCAGCATCCCGGTCAACTTCTCATAGTACTCGAAATATTTCACCGCGATCTTTCCAATATTAGCAAACTCTCTTTAATGGAGCAGAACAGAAAAACACACATTAATCACAACCCGAACAATTCCGACGACTATAGAACTGACATCTGGGTATGCCTGCATTCCAATTGTTACTCCGGCCATCAATGTCTCAATCGCTCGGAGAAATCGCAAGGTTCCTTCTGCGCATTTTCTAGCGACGGATTGATCTCGGTGGTACTTGTCCATGTCGTCAATTGTTTTATGTACCTTTAACGGAGACCTGACTTCTTGGAAGCTCCACGCAAGCTTCTCGCTCTCGCTGAGTTCTTTCCAGTGCATCTTCCATGCTTCTTGAAAAGCCGCATTGGTGGAGTTTGTGATAATCTGCTCTGTATCCTGTGGACCAAGTTTTGAGTATACCGGAGGTGAATCTTCGGATCGCAATGTCTCTTTCTTTTTAGTCCTTTTCGTTTTGAATCTTTTCAGGAAAGACATGGTGTCTCCCTAAGATGGTTCCAAATTCGCTAGACCGCAGGGTGCTTTTTCAAGGAAATCCAGTGAAAAGCATGCCAAAAAACAATAGAATTTAGACACCCTTGATACTGTCGAAGCTATCCAAAAATGCGACGAAAGGTATATATTCACGAAACTGCAAAAGACACGGCGACAAAGTAGAAGATTGTGCGCCGCGCACTGAAGAGAACTGGGCAGAAGCGAGTGCAAGACCATCTTGGCGAGGCTGTGCATTGGTACGACCAAGGCTGTTCGAACGTGGGCGCGTAGTATGGAGAAACGATTGGGTCGAGATAGGCGCCAACAGTGGGAGCATGCATGAAGCCGAGAACCAATTGTTGCCGCGGAAGGCGCAGGGGAGCGTTGTTGGCGCCGCTTCTTCCCGCGAAGACCAACGCGTGCATCATTAGTCTTCTTCCGCTTCAAATCGTCTTCCACCATGGACCGTCCAGCGAAAAGACAGCGTGTCGCGGATTTTTCTCAAGGAGATGTTGTCGAATCTCCTACTGCAGGGCACGCGTCCCTGGCGTCACTGCATAGGGCGGTTACGCCGCCTCCCAAATCTCGCCCTCGACAGCTGTCTCCAAGCACCACCCCATGTACATCTGATGTTGAAACTGCTCGAGTGTCAGGTATTTCAGATGGCCAAAAACCTGGTTTTCCTAAACGAGAGCCTCGGATTCTACGCTCGCCTTTCCAGCTCACTCACATTCGGGATTTTCCTCCATCATCAGGGAATAATGTTGACACTATCCGGTTACGGGATATCCTTGGAGATCCCATGATCCGCGAATGTTGGCAATTCAACTATTGTTTCGATGTCGACTTCGTGATGAGCCAGTTTGACGAAGATGTCAGAGATATCGTCAAGGTGAAAATCGTGCATGGCTCCTGGAAAAAGGATTCTCCCACTCGTATCGCAATCGATGTATGGCCGATGGATACCAAAATTGGTGTATTGCGTGTGTATTGATTATCTCCAGGAAGCCTGCGCTCGTTATCCAAATGCCGAATCTATGACAGCTTACATGCCGGAGCCGTTTGGCACCCACCACTCAAAAATGATGGTTCTTCTTCGCCACGACGACCTAGCCCAGTATGAAATGAAAAGCCACCTGAAGCATCGAAGCCCTATCCTAACTTGTATACAGGGTAGTTATCCATACCGCAAACATGATTCCTGGTGACTGGGCAAACATGTCTCAAGCAGTTTGGCGGTCGCCACTACTTCGTCTAGCTCCTGTAACTACACCCACAATGCGAGAGCCCCCTGCTTTTGGGAGCGGAGAGAGGTTCAAACGGGACCTGCTGGCCTATCTTGATTTTTATGGAAGCAAGAAAACCGGGCCTCTCGTAACACAGCTCAAAAAACATGATTTCTCATCTGTTCGTGCTACATTGATAGCGAGTGTTCCTTCCAGGGAGAAACTTTGCTCGGCAGATTCGAAAAAGTCGACAATATGGGGCTGGCCGGCATTGAAAGATACAATTCGTCAAATACCGCTCAACGATGCGGGCACCGATGTAGAACCACATATTGTTGTTCAAGTATGTTCCTACAGTTTTCCCTGTGAGCTTTCAATACTGACCATTTTAGATTTCGTCCATCGCAACCCTAGGTCAGACTAATAAGTGGCTAAAAGACGCTTTGTTCTCTTCTTTAAGCCCACCGCCAAGCTTATCTCCGGCTACGACATCAGCTCGACCAAAGTTTTCAATAGTTTTTCCAACACCGGACGAAATCAGAAGGTCCTTGAACGGCTATGCATCTGGAGGATCCATTCACATAAAGCTACAAAGTGCTGCTCAGCAGAGACAACTCCAGTATCTCCACCCCTTTTTCTGTCATTGGGCTGGGGATAGAGATGAGATTGCCACGGGCATCACAAGAAGTACCATCCCATCTATGCGGGTTCCGGGCGCCGGTCTAGATAAGAAAGAAGCAGGTCGTCGCCGTGCCGCACCGCATATCAAAACCTACATTCGGTTTTCAGACAAGTCTAGAATGGATCAGATTGATTGGGCTATGCTAACCTCTGCTAACCTATCAACACAAGCTTGGGGAGCAGTTCCCAATGCAAATGGAGAAGTAAGAATATGTAGCTGGGAAATTGGAGTAATCGTGTGGCCGCAGCTGATTTCTGGCAATGGTGAAGCAGAGATGATACCTTGCTTCAAGAAAGATATTCCGGACCCAGTTTCAACGTCCGAGGTGAATTTTCCTGCTGTTGGCCTACGGATGCCCTATGATCTACCGTTAACACCGTATAACACGCATGATGTTCCTTGGTCCGCGACCACGGTGCATTTAGAACCGGACTGGTTAGGGCAAACTTGGCAGGGGTACTCTAGTTGAAGAGTATACTTCAAGGGAGTGGAAATATGTTAATGGCCACACTATTTTGACTAAACGTATTGATTCCACATTGAATAATAAGACGTACATCAATTATTCAAAATCCAAATAACCGATAATATGTTATTCCTCGTAAATATCTACCCCAAAGCTATCAAGCGATAAACAAAAACGGGCAAAAACCGGTTTAAATATAGTGTATATACCATCTTCATCATCATAATCTTCTTCTATTCTTTCTTCGATTATTCCTTCAAGCCATATTTCTCCTTGAGCTCGTTGACCAATTCAGTGTATTGCTTCTGCGCATCCTCCGGGGCGAGGTCCTTGACCTCCTTCCAGGCCGCATACTTCGCTTTGGCCTAGATAAAACGGAAACAAAGATCTCGTTAGCCTTTTTCGGAGATGTTACACAAAAATGATAAGGGGCTAGTGTTTGTCTAACCTCCCATTCCAAAATTCCCGTTGGCTCTACAACTTTTGAGAAGTCCTCGCCGGATCCCTGCTTGAATAGGCCGTAGAGCTATTCAAAAGAAGAAGAAAAAATATCAGCAAGAAATAACCAAACCGGTTTATTAGGGCGGAGCGCTCACCTTGAGCAACTCAGATTTCGCCGGTAAAACCTTGAGCTTTCGGGACTCGATGATGGCGGTATCGAAATCGGCTTGTGTGGACATGATGGCGAGGATATATAATAATTTATTTTATTATATATGTTGTGTAGGACGGATGAAGATGATCGTATGAGAATCTAGAAATATTTATTGCCAATTAGTTAGCCCAGATTGTTCTTTTCTTCCTTTTCTGATGACGAAGTGAGATGAGAGATAGAGGAAATGAGGGGTAGAATTTCAGCTTCAGATGGGGAAATCATCCTCATCTCTTCGCCTCTTTGCTCCTCCTGTCAACAAAACAAAAACAAAAACATCTCCAACTCACCTGTATGATATGGAAGTAGGTCTGCAGGATATAGATGAAGAACAACAAACAAAGCTTTCTTTCTTTCCAAGACAAGCCGAAGAAACCCAGCGGTGGGGGGGGCCAGAGAGAGGTGGGTCCGTTTTTTTCCAACAGTTTACAGTTTACAGTTTACAATTACGTAGCATCTGACCAGGCAACTAGTCTATGGATGGTTAACTCTGTTATTAATTACTTAGTAGTATGTGGTAAGTTACTATTTGCTATTGTCATGTATTGGCATGTGGCGGGGTATGGGGACAAATCACATGGCGAATATTGTTTTAGTAGTCCCCAACGCATATGGATTGGTGGGGATTGACACAATGCGATTGTACTCGGTTTAATTTTTTGAAAATGAATATGTTTAAATATCATCCAAAAAGTAGAAATATGTATGATTAGAAATGAATCATGCACAGGTGAATAGAAAATTGAATAAAAAAACGCCATCCGAAATGCTCCAAAGTAACAAGAAAAATAATCCAAAACCCGCTTTCCATGCTGCTATACCAAAGAGAGAGGAAATAGAAAGATTAATAGTCAACAGCCCAGCCGTTTTTGTCGAGGAAATCCTCGCATGCCGCCTTGAGAGAGTAGTTCGGCCGCAAGTCCTTGACCGTCATGGGCATGCGGGTCACCGGGTCGACGGGCGCCTGCTCGAGATACCTTGTGATGCCGATACGGTCGAAACTATGGCCGGAGACGGTCATAACAGGGTCGTGCATGACTTCAAATGTGATGTTATCGATTAGGTAGTCGGGGACGACCTATAATGTCAGTACAAAGTACGAGGGAAAAAAGGTCACGGCATTCAAAAGAAAAGCCAACAGGGAATAAAAAACATACCCGTTCTTGGATTTCACCACCAGAAGCACTTTTAAACGCATCACGCACATTCTGGACCTTTTTGGCCGCTTCCCCACGGAGCGCCTTTTGGTCTTCGTTGAACCCGATTTCGCCAATCTCGCCATTGGACAGTTGCTTATTCAATTCGTCTAGCGATTGTGTCAAGTCCGCCTCGATCAGTTGCTCGACGCTTGCGAGTGTTTCGTTCATTTCACGCAGCCGCGACGTTTCCTTGGCCGCCCATATATGCTGTTTAGCGCGGAGGACGATCTTGGATAGGTTCTCGGACTGTGCGTTTTTGACGCTGAGGCTGGCGCGGTAGGCGCCAATGGCAATCTCGTATGCTTCCTGGGGGCGCTGCAGCTCGAGCAGGGCCTGTGACAGGTATAGTGAGCTCTTGAGACTGGCAGTTGCTTTGGGGCCGCCGTGCAGCTGGATAGCAGCGCGCGAGTCTTGTTCGGCGCCGGTCCATTTCTCGAGACGCAGGCGAGTGACGGCGCGGTTGGTGAAGAAGCTTGGTTCTTTGGGGTTCTTCTGGATGCTGGATACCAGTTAGTTGGGACTTTTTAAGTCTGGTATCAATGGATGTGCGCACGCTTGGGAGAACATCTCCTCGGCACCGGCATAGTCGGCTTCCTTGAAGAGCTGGTTGCCCTTTTCCTTGAATTCGAACGACATCTTGGATAGCAACGGAGAAAGAATTGTTTGTCAGGTCAGCTAGGAGAGACAGTCCAAGACATCAATGACACAATAACAAATGCGACAATGGCAGAATGAGGGGCTCAGCCTCCTCGGCAGTATTGACGGTGGGGTAATGTCTACTTTGTCATGTGCAAATATCAAGGCTTATAAACAAACAAGAGACAAGTTGATTCCAAAGTAATGTTCAGAGGAAGAGAACGCATGTGCAAACGGAGAGTAATTCGAAGCACGAACAAGTCATACGGCGAAGCGCCAGATCAGGCTTAGCGCGGCCCGATAGAAGGACATCGATCGCCGCAGAACCCGAAGCTGGTGACCAATCACTTTTTTCCATCTATACACTCTTGGATATTTTACTCTTATTCATATACAGTAATATTTGTTTTGACTTCTATGTCTATTTTATCCAGCGATAACCCGCCCGGGAAAAGACAGAACATGGAAGAAGAAGAAAAATTTTCCAACAGCTCCCCGCCAGCGGAAACCATACAGAGTTGTTCCATTGCTGCTGCCGGTGTAAATCAAATAGGTATTATATCATATCATTATCCAGGCTCAAGTCGGAAATCGGAAATTGCCAGTATCCACACGAAGTAGCAAAAGCGCAAAACGATCGACATTCAAGAGTCACAATCTAAGCGTTGAGCTTCTTCTCGTAGTCGTTAATGGCCTGGACCTTGGCGGCCGAGCTGCTCTTGGGGTCGAAGCGGTAGGTGAGCCAGTCGAGAGCAAGCTTCTTAGCCAACTCAATACCGACAACACGCTGGCCAAAGCAGAGCACCTGCGCGTCGTTGCTCAGAACGGAGCGCTCGACCGAGAAAGGATCGTGGGCGGTCACGGCGCGAATGCCGGGAACTTTGTTGGCAGCGATGGCGACGCCGAGACCAGTGCCGCAGATGAAGAGGCCACGATCAGCCTGGCCTGCGGCGATCCGTTGCGCAGCCTCGACAGCCGGGTGAGGATAGGCGGTCTTGTCAGAGGTCGTGGTGACGCCTACATCGACGACCGACTCGACCAGCGGGCTCTTTTCGAGCAGGGCCTTGATGGCGAGCTTGTAGTCGACGCCGGCGTCGTCGCCGGCCATGACGATGCGGAGAGGCTTGAGGTCTGACATTGTGATTATGAGGTTGTTGGGGTGATTGCGATTGGTGGTGGATGGATAGATGACAAAAAGTATATACAGTAGTTAAAGCACAAGCGACGAGGGCGCTCTTTATATACGCGCAGCCTCGACATCTCCCAAACCGGTTTCCCGTGTCGGTGCGATGTTCTCCAGTTGCTGCGGGGGAGGCAAGCAGGAATGCAACGAATCGACAGTACAAAAAGGCTCAAGCTCCCCCACCTTGATTCATAGGGCCCCTGTTGTCTCCACCAGGTCAAATACATACAGTCTGGTTGCGGCGTCATCAAACATGGTTAGTCGCTGTCTCCGCCAATAAATGTACCTGGTGCCTTTGACCGTGGTCGGGGCAATTAGGATTCGGCCATGAAGGTTATTACATAGCCATAGGCCGAGAGCAAAGTCTGGGGTGTTACGATTATTCCAACACATGTGAATGTGGCGGAGGAAAAGGATATTGTCCCACCCATGATGAAAACAACACATACTTTAGTAGCACTGTACAAAAACAGCGGCTACGTCCAGGAACCACAGCAAAAAGTAGACACAATACTAGTAAATCTCGCTCTAGGCCCAACGATGTACGGCATTGCCTATTGCGGGCTTTCCGGTTGTCAAACAACACAGCGAGAGCCCCGCCATGGTCCAGTTCATGCAGCATCAGTGGACCGGTGAGCTCCAGTCTTGGGTTTTTTTTGTATGCATCTCGGCCGAGTTGCACTAATATATTTTTTGTCCCCTTTTTTCTTTTTTTCTTTTTTTTTCTTGCTGCGTGATCAACAGAAAATTGTATATTACTATTGAATCGGCGTTGCTCCGGGAGGGCAGTTGTCACGCTAAACCATATTCGGGCGGACACGGCAAAGCGCCGATGGTGATGTTAATAACTGCTCCAGTCCCCAACAACTTGACGACATCTTGAATAACAAAATCACTGCTACCACGAATTCGTCGACCCCTCTCCCTCCAACCAGTCTAGAACAACTCCCTTTTCTAGACTCGCGCCTATCCGTCGTACTACTACCCCGGCCTTTTCTTCTCCAGGTTCCCCAGTCCCTTTTTCGCAAGAAAAAAAGGGGAACTTGACAGCCAAAGCCCCGCGCAGTACAAAAAGTGACTAAAGGGACTAAAGTACTTCGAATCCAAGCGTCCAAGTTACTTCGTGAATCTGATTGGAATTTGATTTGACTATATTTACTATCCTTGTTCAAACTCTAGCATCACGGTGCAGAGCTCTCCGAAACGTCGACCGGTGACATCATCGCGGCACGACACCCACCGATTTCCTCCGACCACAAACAACGAGATCGATCGATCAATTGATCCAGGAGAAAGGAAGAAGAAGAAAGAAAAGAAGAAGCTACACCCAAAATGGCCACCTCTGCAGCAGTGTCGTATCCCGTGTTGCCGGAGAAGCTTCTGATCATCTCGCTCAAGATGTACTTTACGCCTGCCCGCACGCTGCAGTACCTCCGCGACCTGCTCAACCCCGAGAACGAGATTGTGCTGCCCAAAAACCGGTCAAAGCTGCTACTAGCCCTGATCCCGGATTTTTTGACTATCTACCCTTCTGCAGAGATCATTCGCGAGTGGACGGCGAAGCTGCCACAAGGGTCTAACGAGGA
Organism: Talaromyces rugulosus; assembly: GCF_013368755.1. NCBI lineage: Eukaryota > Fungi > Ascomycota > Eurotiomycetes > Eurotiales > Trichocomaceae > Talaromyces > Talaromyces rugulosus. The sequence goes on from NC_049564.1 coordinate 2,817,826, forward strand.
TAAGCTGCCGCCTCCGTTTCTGCTTGGTGGTCAAGATGCCTTTTGGGATGCTACTGGCGCATACACGGGTGAGGTCTCGCCGCAGTCTCTGCACGAGATCGGCGCGTCTATTGTCGAATTGGGACATGCAGAGCGGCGCGCCATCTTTGGTGAGACGGACGAGATCACCGCGAAAAAGGCCGCTGCTGCTTCAGCACAGGGATTGATTCCGCTCGTGTGCATTGGCGAAATCAGTGCTCCGGGGCAGGTTGCATCGCAGGCGGTTGGGTTGGCTGTGAGTGAATGCGAGGTGCAGATTCAGGCTGTCCTGAAAGCTATTCCGTCGCATGCCCCTGTTATCTTTGCGTATGAGCCTGTCTGGGCAATCGGTAAACCGGAGCCTGCTGGGGTTGACCATGTCTCGGCCGTTGTTGCAGGTATTCGTACCGTTGTAGGGAAGCGGGACGGCGATGTTAGGGTTTTGTATGGCGGCAGTGCTGGACCCGGTCTTTGGGGCCAGGGAGGCCTGGGCAAGGCTGTCGATGGTATGTTCCTCGGCCGCTTTGCTCATCAGGTCGACGGAGTGAGGAAAGTCGTAAGAGAGGTGGAAGAAACATTCTAAATTCATCCGAACGGAACAGAAACAACCCGAAAAAAGTACCCGACACAGAGACGGATTATGATAATGACAGTACATAATGCATAATTTACATCTATTTCTTTTTTTTAAGATAAAAAAAAAACTCACGTCTATTTTTCCCTTACTTCACGAAGTTCGTTCTTCACTCGCGTGACGGTTCCTGATCCGCCATATGTGATTGCTGTGTACATCATGGCAACAGATGCTCCTGCGTCGAGGACGGCCTGCGCCTGTTGGCCAGTGGTGATGCCACCAGAAGCAAAGATGGCCTTGGGAGCGCCCTCCCCGGCGAGTTTTTCCTTGTACCGTGACACCAGCGCAACTGTACCCTCAAAAAGCTGCGGCCCCGAGTATCCGCCCGTCTCGGTGAGCGTCTGCTGTTCCTTGGCCGGCAGCACGTAACCCCGAGGTAAAGGATTTGGTCGACGGTTTGTTGTGTTGCCGACAATCACTCCATCCACACCGGATTCCCGCACCGCATGACAGATTCCGTCGACTTGCTCGTCAGAGTCCTCGTCGGGACTTACTTTGACCATGACAAAGGGTTTGGTCTTGCGATCAATTTTTCTGGCTGCGCCAACAACACCCTTGAGGATCTCTGTCAGAGGGCCGGCGGCTTGGAGACCGCGCAGGCCCGGTGTGTTGGGGCTGGACACATTGACGACGACAATGTCGGCGTAGGGCGCAAGTCGGTCAACACAGTACACGTAGTCCCCCGCGACAGCTGCAATGTCTGACTCAGGCGTGAGTTTGTTCTTGGCAACTTGCACAGCAAGCAGCTTGCCATCGAACAGACTTCCAGGAGGAACGCCTGCTTCGCCGTTCAACACGCGTTGCTCGGCGACATCGTGATCGCCAAAGCCGTGCGCATAGGCAAAAGCGCGGACGCGCTCTTTCAAGACTTTGGCCATGTGATCAGCACCCTTGGAGTTCAGGCCATAGCGATTGATCATTGCGGACTGAGAGACCACTCTAAACACGCGGGGCTTTGGGTTTCCGTCTTGGGGCAAGGGGGTTGTGCCTCCAACTTCTACAATAGCAGGCCCCAGCTCAAACAGAGGATCTGGGATATCGGCATGTTTGTCTAGACCTCCAGATATGCCAATAGGATTGGAAAGCGTGTATCCAAAGACCTGCCAAAGAATTAGCCTCAAGTGCCTGAAGTTGCTATTCCCTTTTTTTTTTAAGTTCCCTACCTCCGTCGCTAATTTCCCATCTTTATCAGGAGAATCACGCTCCCGTGGGTGCAGACCTAATCTGTACAGTTCCTTGAGCCCATCAACGCCCGCATGATGCGCATCCTCCGCATCCGGATACAGCCATCGTACCAGCGGCACAGCCACATATTTATGTACGCTGGCTCGGGTGTCTGTAACGTAGAGATATCCACCGAAAAGTACCAACGCAAGCGATGTGCGAAAAACGTATTTGCGAAAACGACTCTTGGAAGGCTTTGCGGGAGCTGTCGGAGGAGCTGCCGTAGTAGTAGTAGACGTGAAGCGTTTATTCCAAGAGCCTTTGCCTCGCAGGAGCAGCTGAGATTTGTGGCTCGGTGTTGAAAATGTGGCCCCGTTCAATCGAAGGGGCCGAAGCGTAGATCGTGTAGCCATTGCTTGACCGACGACCGTATATGCCCAAATTAGAGATGAAATATTTGTGCGCTGTCAGTGTGTTCCTATTGATGACGACGGCCCTGTGGAGAAATATTGCCAAGCTGTCTGTCGGAACTCGGCACAAGATGGACGGTCAATTCAAGCCGAGCGGCGTAGACGAAATTTCGTGGCTTTCCTAGCTCAATTGACCGTGCAAAAAAATACCTAGTTAATAATGAGTCCGGTGTGAAGCTTTCTCCGACTTCGTGTTGAAACCCGCACTCTAGGGCGGTGAGCGTTTCTGCCGGGACTGATCCCAGTACAGCCAATCATATCTACTTCCCGCCGTGAGCCAAAGCACTGAGAATACGATCTCACTTCGTTTTGCTATTTTGACCTAATAAGTTAGGCCTGTATAAGCTTTCCGTAAACAGATCTATTCTTTTTTTATGTCGTTTTCCCCGTTCATAAAATTAATATGTCCCAATTAGTATGCAATCTCGTATTCGCCTTGCCACTAGTAGTAACTAGGGACTAGCTCACCAACATTACGAGAGCTTAAGGTTATTTTTAGTCCAGTAGTGCCAGCAGATGGCAGATACCAGCTGAACATGAATTTTAAAAAGCAACATTGTCGATCAAATATGTCGTAAGGGGGGAACAAGTGACAAATTCATCGCAGGTGTATGTGGTAGATATTGCCGTAGTTGAGCTGAGATTATGGAACGTTTTTAAGTCGTTATATTCGACTTTTTTTTGCAAAAAGACTGGCCGTCGGCATTTTCAATGTTTTTTTAATACCTTTATTATTATTATTATCATAATATCTAATATTCGCCTATCCCGCGCTATCCCCTTCTCATACTAGGCCAATGGATCTGCTCAACGACATCTTCGAATTCGTCTCTGGCGGTGGACATTCTGGAAGTGGGAGTGGAAGTGCCATTGGAAATGGAAATGGAAGTGGAGGCCATGGAACAGGAGCTGTCATCGTTTCTGATATGGGTATCAATGAGATTGGCTCAGAGTATTATGGAAACGAGCGAAGAACGGGTTACCGGTGCTTTGATATTCACAGAGACGTTAGTTTTGTATTATCTCAATAAGGGGGAAAGCATTGCTGACACAAAAAACATACAGATTTCATCAAACCTGGATGCATTTTCGATACGACAGTCTACCGCATCACCGGACATCACGACCCCAGCTCCAACTTTTTACAGTCGACCGTTGGTGACTGGCGGTCAACAAGGGAATAATATGGTCGATTCATTCCATATCTATGCCGACAGCTCAATGAGCCATGCAAACAATCGATTTTCCACCATACCAAAAACTCCAGATCTTGTATCGCACATTCACTTCCAAAAGGAGCACATCACTCTGTCGATGAACACTATGATTGCCCAGGTAAACATCTTCGGCTCCAACCCCCAGTTCTACCATGGCAATAACGATCCACAACGACCAAAAGGATCAATGATGATTCTCCACGAAGGCTGGAAACGCAAATATCGAGTCGATATAGCTCGATATCGAGATGATGGACCAGGACCCATAACACAGGTCTTTTACTGGAAAGGCCCAATGTCACCAAGAGCTATTTTCGGTAGCCATAATCATAATAGAACGACAAGTCAGGGTAGCAGTAGTACAGAGTTGAAGCTTGTGTCGGCCGACCATCCTACCCAAGTTCTGGCGGTCTGGAAGAGCGGTGACGGTGACGGTCAGCGGGGGAATTTGACCATATTCGAAGGGGTTGGTTTTGCTGAGGGGGGAATACTAACTGAAATAATAACCAGTTGTCTTGTTGTTACCCTTTTCGAGCGTAATTCATCGTTCGGGATATTGGATTGGCTCACAAAGTGATACCCCCCTAAATCTTGCATCTGTGTGCGTGATGCACACGTTGTGGCATGTATTATTATTGTTTTTTTTCTTCTTCTTTCTTCTAGGCCATAATTATGGCTCCCACGTGATAAATCGAGTAACGAGTCAATTGTAAACCTCGAAATAGGGGTATTATTTTATTGCCAGCTTGAACTTAAAAATCACCCCTTTATGTAACCCGACGCCTGAATGCAAGTGGTACGATTAGCAGCCTCTTCAAATTTCAATTCCACCCGATAGTCAAGGCGTGTTAACGTGGACTTGGTGCGCATGGTCTGGTCTGGTTCAAGATTGAGCTTAAACCTGTCAAATAGTTTATCCTGCTAGAGGGCGTGTCTAGTGCCAAGTGAAAAAGCCCACGTCATGAGCACAAAAAAGAATTTCAAATAATGCTCGAGAGAAATCTCGTCCTACAATCATGCATGCCAGATGATTCACATCTCTGGTCCAATTCAGTAACCTTTTTTGGGCAACACCCTTTTTATTGACCGCCATCTTCTCACTTTAACTTTAAGATGATATTCGAATGACTAAACCATTTCAAGTTTAAACGGTGGTGTCAAAAAAAAGAGTATTCCGCACGAGACTTAGCCTTGTGCATCCGCTCGAGGAAAGTAACGGGAGTAAACTCAAAAATTTGCATTTCAGGGATAGCAATTAAGTTTGAGACAGTTGAACATGGCACTGAAGATCCTGAAGATCGGCTTGGCTTTGGTGAAATAGTTTCCGTGTGGTCGTGTCTCCTCGCCTTGGTATCCCCTGAGACAAAGCTTCGTGTCGTCGTGCAAGAAATTTTCCGGTCGATCAAGACTGTAAATGGTTTTTTATTACTATTTTTTCAACAATATGATATAGCAAAATTAAGGGGAAGGGGGGGAAATAAAAACCTTATCTGATAAGTTCAATTTTGTCATATGAAGCTTCTCGCTTTCTGGAGCGTCAACGGGAAATTCTTCCAAGGGATTGATTGTCCTTCTATCGTACCAATAGTACAAAACTTGAAGAGGCTGCAGAGTAAAACACGGAATCACATCTCCATGTGGTGGAAAAATGAATGTGCCCGACACGATAAAAGGCGCGGGCAGCTATCAAACAGGTGGCTGAAATCGCCGACCAACAATGAGGTGGATAATTTTTTTTCTTTTCTTTTCTCCTTTTTTTTTTTTTTTTGTAAATAATATTTCTGGCATAAGAAAACACCACGCAAGGTGGGATGGATGTTGTTATGCATGTGAATGTGTTTAAGGCCCCCTGTTCAGCGCCCGATTGACCCTCCCTTCATAATTGTGACGAATAAGAAGATGCATCTTGCCACGACTTGCCACGACTCGCTGCACCTGTATGCACACCGTCTAGCTAATGACAGCTGCGTTCATAGCACATACATATGCTTGAAGAAAGGATGGAGTAAGAAGACAGAAAAAAGTGGCCGGTATGTAAGGGATTGTCGTCATCCCACTAGTCTGGTTTTCAAACAGCCAACGGCAGTGAATTATCGATTAAATGTTGGTTTGGTGAAGCTGAGAAACTAGCAGCAGTCATAATAAAATCGAATAAAAGAAAGGGGAGCTTTTTGATAGTAACGTGTTAGCGCGGGGGTTGAAGATACGGCTAAGGCAAGAGCAATGGACATGCCAATAATTAAAACAGGCGCAAAAGGCGCGCTGGATATTTTGGACATTCTTTCCCCCAAAAAACAGTGGAAATATTCGATATTGACGTACTTATGGAGTACTTAGAATCCTATGGAAATACCAACATTTGAAACCGGGCAACTACTGCGGTAAGAATCCGCAGTCTAGTGTAATAGTAAGTTTATTTATCATGTTTTTTTTCCTCGGTCAGCATTAAGCTTGCATGTGAAACTATAGGCTTGAAAAGTGAATCCAGAACGTCATTACGTATCAACAAGGCTTAATGAAAATACCCCGATAAGAGGGCACTCTTCCGGGTAACATTTGAACTCCAAGTTGCCAATCCTAGAAGTACGTTCCAAAAACGGAAAAGAGGAGAGCATACTGCGCTCGAAAGGGGAATTGATTTCTTCATGATTGTTACGTATGGCCTTGAGCAACCCTGATGGTACCTAGCCTATTAATGCGCGTTGAAGTAAGGTTTCCGTAGTACATATGCACTCGATTCAGAAAAGTTAACTCGGATTTTCTTCACACAGGCAGGAGTTTGTTTGGCTTACGTATTTGGGTGCATCGCGAATCCTGACCCCTGACTGCTTTCCTCATTTGGCATAAGCCTGGAGTTCTTTCCAAAATTTTCCAATCGGAGACTGCGGAGGGAGGTGAGACTCGAGAGTAGCGGGAGCGGGAGGAAGCCTAGTAAGCTTCGTCAGTCTTTCGGGTGATTCGACAGGACCAGCGACAATAACGGAAGCTCAGCCTCCGCCCTATGGGGATTGTCAGCCAGCCTCAGCTGGCCACAGCTCGATAGTCAAATCTGCGTGGAGCAGGCTAGCAGCACGGCCCGTCGACCCGCTCGGGCCTCTCCTGAATCCTCAGTCCTGGCAGGCGGGGTCCACAGTTGACATCCACATGTCCAATGATACCCGAGAAAGCAGGATTTAGCCTTCGTAGCGCGCGGCTTTCCCGCAAAGGCTCCAGACAGACGGAGCCACGGTCCACATCAATATGGTATCCAGCCAATGAGGAAGCCCCAAAGTGCCCCATTGATCGACAATTACCGATCAGGCGGAGGAGCAGCGACAGCTTGATTCTTGTACAGAGGGCAGGAGCGAATATGGCCGCTCCTTCCCCACCCACACCTGCTCTTTCTATCTCTCGCTGCTTTCCGTCTGATCTCTATTTTCCTCTTGTTTCTGTCTCGTTCTCGTTCTCGTTCTCTTTCTCTCTAGTTCCATCCGGTGTTTCGCCTTCCCTTCGCTATCATGATGAACATGGAGCAGGCGAAGGAAGAAGATGCCAGAGACGAAGAGAGCTGAAGAATAAGAAACATACTAGCAGCGGATGGACTAGCCTCTAGGCCGAAACCTAGTTTGATGCATCGATCAATGATCTCCAGCTGTCGCCAGCTAGCCTCTGCCAGGTTATGAGTCCGCCTACCATTCACATTCGCCGGCAACGTGGCTTTCTCGAGACGTATACAGCGGCTAGTCACGCAGCAATTTATATTCGGACCGGAAGTCTCACTAAATAGTCGTTCAGCCACAATGGCCAATGGGCGGGTTGGTGTGGCATGGGCTCGTCGAAAGTGTGCAGATCCCACTAGTACGGAACAAGCTCTAGGACCAACGCATCCTGTCATCTCGTCCCTAGACCGCCGCTTCTATTAGTGAAACTTTACACAACGGGCATTAGGGAAAATAAAAAGTCCATTGCCGGGGAGATATGCGTACCAGAAAACCTGTCTAGGTTCCGCCACCGCTCCCGCTCGTGATCAAGGAAGGGTTTCACGACGACCCAGATTGGACCTCCACTTGTCCAACCTGTTCTTACCACATAGTCTCGTTCTTGTTACCTTTGATTGCAATAGAGCTTTCTTCTCGTTGTGACTCGCTCTTGGGGTTGCGGGACAACACTAGATGATTGATTTCCCAAAAGAGATGTATAAGTACATCGAACTATTTGTGACCGCACCATAGGGCTTCCCTGCAAGAGTGCTGATCCGTCTTCATCAGTCAATAAAAGCGTGCATGACTTTTTTTCTGCATGCTTAGGACGGGTACCGACAGCTCTATCTGGTATCCATCTCATACTAGGCCCATGGCACGGGCCGGGTCCGTTTGCAGCCCGACCAGTCTATGCGAATCAGAGTTGAAAGTCAGCCATGATTTTCACGCCAAAACAGCCAAAGCAAGAAAAAGAAAGAAGAAGAAAAATCAGCACACCAGCGGGCGAGTCAAAAACAGAAAAAGAAAGCTTTCTGTACTTTGTTTTCTGCTTTGCGGGTCAAACCTGTTAAGCCACTAGATTGGACTGTGTTAGGGGCTTGATCAATCCATCTCACGTCAGTATCAATCTTCGTATGGGACATTTATGGATAAAGCTTCCAAGTGTCCGATTGGACTGAGGACAGGCCGAACGAGTGATCGCCTATCCGGGAAACGGTAAGTTACGGGTCTGAGCAAGAGAGTAAATAGGAAAGTCCAACCACACTTTGACTGCCACTTTAGAGGATCTGACCTGCATGTATGTGTAACCCAACTCGGACCCTCGTCTGCTGCTGCTGCTGTCCTGCAGTGATAGTCGCGCATCTCAAACCCAGTTCTCTCCATGACAGGTGGGGTGAGAATTGGTATGCCCCTGTTGAAACGCCAATAATGTTGTTTTTTTTCTTTCGCAGTATACCATCGTCACTGGTTCGATCTTTAGTCTTGGTCAAACATCCACTTGAGGAAACGCGCAAAGATCGAATCTGATTATTGGGACGCACTTGGCGGGGATAGCTAATAGTCCTTAAAGACTAGAAAGCCACACGACGACGACGCCACCCTGGCTAATCTTTCAAAGAATACCATTGTCCGCTTCAAATATTAGACGGGCTCCCACTCTTTAGAGGTCACGACGGCTGTCCATTTTCTGAAGGCCTCTCTTATCGTTTACCACTCTTCCTCGCAACCCTCCTTCAAAGACGACCAAGTAGTCCTGTTTGCAGTATCATGATGGTCCGGAGTAACATGGATCTCTCGAATAGAGGCCACAACCCTGAGATGGTCCAGCAGCCGCGTCGTTTTGCTTGCGATCGCTGTCGTATGCAGAAGCTTCGCTGTGAGAGGGACACCTGGAGGCCATCTCTCATGCCATGCAAACGCTGCCGCAAGGCGCACATGAACTGCACAATTAGCTCGATGGATCGTTCTAGTAGTAAAAAGCCAAAGGAGAAGTTGTTGGCCGCCAGCAAGGTCGACAAAGCAAAGACCCCGCCAAAGCAGATGTCTGGAAGGCCCTCCCCTTCGGAGTTGTCTCAGCAGTATTCTGCGGATATTGCACTTGCATTTCAAAACAAGGTGATGGCTGCCGGAGTCGGTATGACAACACCATCACAGATGAATCTGGACGGTCTTCCCGAAGACTGTTTCACAGCAAATGGAAGCTTTGATGGGTATACAGTGCCCGTTTTCTCGGGATTGATCACGCCTCCTTCCATGGAGGGGGAACCTGTCCCGATTTCCTTTATGCCACACGATCAGGAATGGACATCGCCCCTGAGCGACTCGCAGGGTCTCGACTATGAAGAAAGTAGGTTCTTCTTTGCTCGACATATTCCATACACAGGATGCTGACAATATCCAAGGGTTTCCTTGTTTAGATAATAGAGAACAGCATTGGGACCAGGAAAATCTGCGAAGATTGTTGGATATGAATATGTACCTGTTGGACTGTCAACACTCGGTCTCGCAAAAGCTACTCATGTTAGGCAATATGTCCCCCACCATCGCGGTGCATAACCTGCAGATGGCGCTTCAAAGTGTGTTGGAATACTCACGTCAGTTTATTCAGACGGTGAAACTGTGTAGTCAGGGAGAGGCGGCCGACTTTCAGGTTGCAACATCCATTACCACAAATGGAATGATAATGCCCCTGCCCACTCCCAGCCAGTCTCGGCGTCCATCTTGCCTTCAAATTGGTGGCGAGACGGGAGTGGGTCAACCAGAAGCTGCCGTTGCTCAAGGCAGTCAGACATATAGTCAACAAGGACGATTTGACGATGTCCAAATATCGCTAATCCTGGCTATTATTAACTGCTACGCCTGCCTTGTGGGAAGCTACCACATCATCTTCTCGTACCTTTTGCAAGAGCTCATGGCCAGCTCACCATTTGCGCCTCAGCCGTCGCCCATCTTCCCAAGCTTTGCGTATGCCACTGACAGCGAGCCCAACCGCGAACTGCATCTGCGATACATTTTCAACAACAGCATGCGCATGCTCGCCGAACTCGAGGCGACGCTCAGTCTTCCAGAGACGCACTCGGTGGCCTGTTTGCCGGGACAAGGCAGTAGCCGCCCAGATGGTATCCTCGCGAGCCCGTCTTCGTCAGTTCTGCTGGACAGCCTGGCGAGTCAAGGGTTCGGGATGTGCGTGAATGGACTGGCGACGGGGAAGAATTCGTTGAAGGAGATTGTTCAGGCTATAAACCAGTTTCTGGATCCTGTGTGAAGACAACCGTGTCAGCGAGCTGTTTTCACCCATGTATTAAATAACATATGTCCCTTTCTTTCTTTCATTTCGTTCGTTGTTCTTTTTATTCAATGTTTTTTTTTTTTTTTTCGTTGCATCTTCATCTGGAAAGAGGGGCCAAAACAGAAGAGAGAGAAAAAGGATAATAATTAGCCATCTCGTCCAAGCTAATATAGGACGGCGAGTGTTTTTTTTTGGATCATGCGTTATGAGATATTATAATATGGAAATGAACTGAATTCTGACATTGTGAAAAATCTGAAAATCAAAGATTTTTGAAGTTTTGAGAGATCTGAAGACATTAAAAGAGGGCCTTTTCCCTCCTCCTTTGGCTTCTCCCCAATTATTAAATGACTGGTACAGGCACATGTACATGCACATATGTACACTGTGGATGAGATATTAATGCGCTGGCGCTATCCCCACCGCGCCGACGCTTCACGAGAAGGCATAATCCCTGTTGATACAAAGCCCGTACCCTCTTTTTCCACACTCATCTCACATACACACATATCCAAGACAAATACTACATGCCCCATCTATGTAGTACACAGCATATTCACCGGCATTAACTCGGGCCAGCCCTACATGTACATTACATATCACTTATAGGAAGAAAGAGAAAAAAAAAAAAAAAAAAAAAAAGAGGCAATAGATACATTGTTTGCCACCCCTCGCTTGCCCATGGAGCATGTATCTCTCACATTTGTTTAGCAAGGGGCGAGTGGATTGGATTGGATTGGCATAGCAACGGGTTTTTTCGATCTTTATTTTTTAAGGTGTTTATAAGGTTGGATTACTGTGATTTTGAGGCGATTCAGCGTAAGGCTGGGAGGAGGGTTATCAAATATGTTGTACATATAGTAGTCTAACAGTCAAAACGAGTGAATAATATTGATATAATTATCGGCCAATTATCTACAGAGACACTACATACTCGTTCTTTTTGTACACGTACACGTACACGAGTTCGTTTCGTCGGCTCGTTTGTTTAATTTTTTTTTTTTAAATTAAGATCAACTATCCATAATATTATTATTCCCTACCCATTCTAGTTCTAGATTCCCTCCCCCTGTTAATAATACATAAATAATGATGGCTGCGCCCCAACTGGTGTAATATCGTCAACGTCATGCATATGACTAGCCTATAGAAATTTCTATCTATTATGGATTTATGATAACGGTGAAACAACGAAGACGTTGAATGACGATCTTTCTTCTTTTTGCTTTCGAGTTCAGGGGTGGGTGCTGCTTAGTTAATTATGCCGTGTCTGGTTTGTTAACTCGTATAGTCGTATTCGATCTTGGTCATGTTTTGTTTTGTTTTTTTTTCTGCGATAGATCGATTTTTTGGTGACACGACGGGGGTGTTTCGGGATTTGGGGGGAGCAGGGATAATCCTTGTTTGGAATATGGGTTGTTTTGACTTGTTTCAGTGTGCAAATATTTAATATTTAGATGGTTGTTTAGTAGTGTCAAATATGTAGTTCTATGGATAAATAAATAAATATGTATATATGTATATATATATAACAATAATAATACCAACATTGGACGATACAATTGACACCTGGGTCTATTAAAAACTCCTGTCAAATCGTGTACATGTGATGTTCTAAAAACCGGATCTTGCTAGTGGTGGGTATTGTGCATGACATGTCTCTTGCATGGTTACACAGCAGATCAGATGACATTCTAGCAATGACTACGTAATTAGATAAAGAGAGCTCTAGATCGTTCTGATATGATGTATATTTTGTTCAATGTTTATTCAATATTAATATTATCACCGACGTCAACTGATATCTCGATATAGACAATACCCACAGCGTGGAGACTTGGGAGTTATCGGCCCCTCAGAGGGGACAAAGACCCGGCAGCCCCAGGGCGGGAGTAGAGTTGTGTGCTACCGACTACTACTGCCAGGTACCAAGTGGACTTGGGACAGTCCATCTTGGTTAGTTTTTAGATCATGGGCTCCAGTCCTTTGACTCCATACGGGCGGGCGATGGGTGGGGAGATCTGGTCAGCCCTGCGATGTTTATTTTGATGTCTCTTTACTGCTCTATACCACGACATAATTACTATTATCGACTGTACAAATTAATAATAATAATAATAATCATATTGGAAATCTCATGATTTGACAAGAACAATTGACGTCACGCTTAGATACATCGGCGTCTCCGACTTGGCTGAACTCTCTCGAGTGAGCGAATTAATATTAATCGCCGTCTTACGATGACTGCCTTGATCGAATTCAGAGGGCAAAAACCGAGCCATGGAACCCGACGATCCAAGTCCACGGTCGACACGATCAGAAAAGAATGTTTCGTTTTAGTATTTACCCATGGAACGAGCAGTCTAGTGGCAACGGCAGAAAGTTCGGTAGTTTTTTTCCCTCTACGTACGTACTTCGTACAGAAACAGAGTGGTAGTAGCACTAATAGGATCGTCACATACTCATCCTCCGGTCTCCCGCGTATAAACCAAATTCCGCAATTCGGGTAAATTCGTTTTGTCTTTTTTTTGTTTTTTTTTTTTGTTTTTCGCTAGTGCATGCGCGCATTTTAACTAGTTCCAGCCACATACTAGTTACTCCTACCAGCATAGCCTCGTTTGAAACTAGTCAAGATCGCCGCATTCGGCTTCCCGCCCGTACATTTGGGTGAAGCGGTTCCCGGTTTCGGCCAAGATCGACTTTTTTGTTGAATTTCTATTGGGATTTTCGTGCTTGTTTTTGGAATGTCGATGCGATTGTAGGAGATAATGTGACTTGAAATATTTGAACTGTTGGTGACTTTTGTACTGACTCTACTGAGTACTGAATTATTATACTCGGTACTCGGCATCGATGTTGGTGGGTCTCTGCCTAGGCCGAATTAGGAAGTTGGAACCTGCGAATAATTTGCTCGTCGGAATTTGGCCGATAGTAATAATGCTGGTATGGGAGAACTATCTTCACTATTTATTTATTGTTATTATTGTTATATACAGGAGAAAACACCAATTGATGTGTATATGTTTGTGTACTTGACGTTGTGGTATTTTCCGGAGATTGATCCACTTGGAATGCGGAAAATCCCCAGTCTCCATGGCGGGGCGTACTACTACAGAATCACTATAGACGAAAAACATTAATAATAATGTATATTATTTTTTTGTGAAAAATAATTGATATTGCTGATGAGAAGAAGAAGAAGAATAAGAATACAACGTTGCAACTGCAAATCAGTCATGCATACTACGCTGCCAACCAACCCAACTGCCAAGCCGCAATTGGCCCGATCGGGAAGGCGAACTATGGGCAAGATTACTATCTGTCATTATTATTACTTGCCATTAATAATTAATTATTGAATAATCCAATAAATTGTAAACCCGCTAATTTCAAACTTTGACATTTTTTTTTCCCTTTCAGACAATAGGTCTTGACTCTTATTAGTCATATGTCACGAGTCATCTAAAAGTCTGGCCATCATGTGATCCGGTGGATGCCGATGCACGCACCGGGCGTATCACCACGGACAGCTGGGTTGGGCCTATTGCCGTTTCCGGCAGAGTGAAACAACATTACTTGATGTTCTCTAGGGAGGATTGTTTCGACACAAATGGAAAAGGATTGCTCATGTTGTACTATGTAAGAAAATTTAGAGAAAAAAAATGCCAGATTTGATACATTCCTATTCCAATGACGACAGCGAGCGTTTAGGTGCATTAGCTCGGCGGTGTTGGCTTGACTAGCGCGGGATTCCTCAGCGAGTCGGCGTTTGCTTTGGAGTGCTTGCACACTTGGTTGAGTTGGGTTGTGGCGAGGTGCAAGACATGCTATAACATGGAGGATAATTAATATCAAATTTTTTTATTCTGGATATAAATTAGTAGTATTCAGATTATTGCGGGTATTCTTCTCCAGAATTGAAGAATATTGATGAGGCTAATAAGATCCGCAAGTGGGACAGCCAGGAACCCGCGCCTGGTGGAGGGAATCCACAGCGTTTAAGCATATTTGTTCTCCATCTGCACTTGTATACATGTACTACATGTAGTACATATACAAAGCATCAGTTGTATATCCCCTAGATATATCGATATCTATGTATCTGTACAATATCAGTTTAAACACGTCAGCTCCCTTCCATATTACCTAAGTCACCAGGAAATAATACTAAATTTGTTTCCCAAGTACAACCCAACTCAGGGTACTGGTCAGGTACACGTGCGTGCGACTGCGGTGGCGGGATACCTGCTGGTGATGAGGACTCGAGGGCGAGATGTGCCAGCACAGCACCTCTTGCCTCTTTGGTTTTCTTGTGCAGATGTCCTTTTTTTGTTAGAAGGATGTCCAACCTGGAGGGTGGCTATTGCCACGCACTGGCGTCGAGCCACGGCCGGCGCCACCTGGCGATTGGGGCGAATCAGGGGGCAGCCGAGTTCCCCGTCGGCTCCTTTTCTGTTGATTCCGGCTTTCTCTTTGTGCAGATGAAAAAAAGGGTTATATTGTTAAATAACAAGATTTAGAAATAAGAGAATTAGAAATTGGTTACAAAAGTAGCCAATGTGATAATAATCATAATAATCAGTAGTAACTGATAACAACAATAGTACCACTACTAACCCAGAACAATCGCATCGTCATCGTCAACTCGGCTTTGCGCTTGCCCGGCATCGCAAGCGGTAACCAGCCAGCCCAGCGTTTGCCGACCGCGGCCGTTCTCAGCCCGCGCAATTTCTCTTATTTTATTATTACTTTATTATTCAAATGATTAAATTTTTCAAAGTTTTTTCTTTACAAAAAAAAGCGAGAAAATTTACCCTTTCTTGGGTCGGGAAGCTTGCTTGGGCTTAGTTTCTCTTTTTTTTTCTCGCCTCTGCCGAGTCTCGAAGCTGCCACGCCACCTTCCTTCTCTCCCTTTTCTGCTCCTTCCCTCTTTTCTCTCTCCTTCGCACTTCTCTCTTCCCTCTCTCTCTCCTCACACTCTGTCGTCCACCGCCACCGAGTCTCCTCCACCTCGCCATCGAGTCTTCATCACCGTTAACTCACGTTAACAAGCTCATCACCAACATCATCAGTGGCGCAAAGTAGCCCGACTGCACCCTGTCCGCCCCACTGCCGTTCCTGGTGGAGCCCGCCGGCTGCGATTTTGGCTTTCGCTCGCTCGACCGGCTGCGGATAAAGAGAAGTTCCCACACCACGCTCTGCCCTGGGTGGACCTCCGACTCCTGCAACCCCCCCATACAAGCAATTTTTCTGCACCACCCATCACAACCTTCTTTCTTCCCAGTGGAGTTCCCGATCTTGATCTGATCTTCTCTCTCTCTCTCTCTCCTCCTCCCTCTTTCTCTTCATCTTTTCTCTTGACTCGATTACTCTGTCGTTCTCGTCCGTGCTTTTTCTTTCTCTCCCTCTCTCTCTGTCCGTCCGACTAGCTTCACGACCCCCGTTCGTGCCTGCTTCGTGACGCGTGAAAGGTCGGCAGACGGTCGCCCCCGAAGGAGAAAAAAAAAAAAAAAAAAAAAAACAACACGCACACAACAACCCGCTCCACCATCACCAAATCTACAACAAAAACACGTCGTGTGATTGTGGATATTCATTGAGTCGAGCAATTGGAAACGTTATTCGATGATCAAGGAAGTTTGAAAAGAAAAAAATTGAAATTTTTCCCCTTCTTCTCACTCGGTCGCGTCTTCTTCCCCTCTCCTTTCCCCTCTCTCAACCCCCAACTCCAATTTGCTCCACGTCGAGGTCCGCCTTTTACCCACAGACTTGTGTGTCAAAACAAAAAGCGTCATGGATCCCCGTTCTCAGCACCCGTCGAGACCCCCCTCCACCTCGCTCCCGCAGGGGTCGGCTCCGCTGTCCAGCATGCCAATGCCTCAGTATCAAATGCAGCCGCAGTACTCCGTGTCGCAACCTCACACATTGCCGCCGTTGCAGCCTCATCATAGCCAGTCGCCCTCTCCGTACATGGGGCAGCAATATCGTCCCGATATGTCTCGCTTCCCCGCGACGTCTGCTCACGATGTCTACGCGACTTCGGCCGGCCCAGTTGGTCCCCATAACCCGGTGAACAGCCTGCCGCCAACCTCGTTCCTCGCCCATCCCGGAGGCCAGCATCCTCCTCCAGGATTTCAATCCTCCCAGACACTGTTGCCTCCCACATCCGCCTCGCAGACGTATCCGCAGCCCATTGCTCCCGCTCCTCCGCGGGACCGTCGCTCTGATTACGCGACCATGCCCTCCGGCGCGTTCAGCCACCCCGAAGGCAAGGGTCCCATCTGGGCGAATGCTGATGGAATGGCTGCTGCCAACGGAATGGCTCCTCTGCCAGGCAAAGAGCCCCCGCGCACTCAGGTTGTTGGCTCTCAGGGCCGTCGCGGCATCCTGCCCAGCGTCCCCGGCCGTGCCGCCGTCACCAACGGAGTCAATGGCGCCGCGAAGAGCACGACAATTCCGGCCAAGGACGCGGACGGCAAGTTCCCTTGCCCGCACTGCAACAAGACGTATCTACACGCGAAGCATCTCAAGCGCCATCTCCTAAGACGTGAGTGACCCAATACTACCCGAGGGTTATTGTTTATACTAACGCGACTACTAACGCTACAGACACTGGTGATCGGCCATACATGTGTGTTCTCTGCAAAGACACCTTCTCTCGAAGCGATATTCTGAAACGCCACTTCCAAAAATGCTCATTACGCCGAGGAAACCCCACCGGGGCGAGCCATCTCTCGCATCCTCAGGCACACCTGAAGCGGTCTCAGGCGGCCGCCAATGCCGCCAAGTCCGTACAGGAAGAAGTCAGTAATCCCATCCCACCTGCCAACGGCCTTGTGGGTACGACTTTTGGCAATGCGCCCGTGAACGGCCACGGGCTGGCTTCGGCCAGCCGACCCGCCTCCACGGAGCAGCAGCCTCTGGGATTTTCCATGTCCTCTGTCAACGGGTTGAACAATGGTCACTACAATGACGCGTTCACCCATTCGCAGGCTGACCAGAAAGCGTCCTGGATGGCTGCTCATAGGCAGAGCCCGTACCTCGTCCACCCCGGTTCTTCTGATGCTCCCACCGGACAGGGGAATAATATTGACCGTCATTTGCTTGAACAGGCTAAACCTCCTATGGTCCAAGACCCGAAACGCCCGCACATGATGCCCGGCCAGCAGCCCGGCCAGCCCGGTGAACTCGACTGGGCCACCATGTTCCAGCCCGCCGCCCCCGATGGCTACATGAACCCCGTCTTTCCCCAGTCAATGGCCCCCGGCCACGAGCCTATCCACTCGCACGTCGACCCGGACCGCAAGTTCTACCCGACCACCACGGCCGGCCACCAGGACAATGGATTGAATGGGCTCTACTTGGCGTCGACCAGCTTGAGCGGTGATGGTATGCGTGATCCCCGCGATGTTGCTCCGAAAAGAAATCCACCGGAGCCTGTGACTACGTGATAGATATTTTTTATATCACGTGGCAGAAAATGATTGATGAATTAACTTGTTTGGCAGGATCCGTCCAACCCGCTAGGCAATAAAGAGCGAAAGTTTGGCAGTCTTCCCTATCATCATTCTAGAATTCGGGACAGACTCGACTGTCTAGTCGGAACATCAAACAAGATACGGCCATGATAACAGCGAATCGTTTAATTTTTGTCATGAGTGGTACAGAGGTGGGGTGGTTCAAACCGGCGTCAGATCATCTATAGACTTTGGGGCGTGTGTTTTTCTTTTTTTTGGTGTGTTTACAGCTTTTTTCATTCTTTCTTTTCTCACTGGAAGAAAAAAAAAAGGGCAATAGACCAGTGGGGGGAGCTGATATTATTGATATCGCTTGTTTCTGGGTCGATTTTTTTTCGTTTTTGATAGGGTTTTTTTTTTCTTTCTTACTGTCACGGCCGTTTTCATCTGGACTCACCTATGTAAAGTGTTGTTTCCTATTCTTTCCGCGCGGACAAAGAAACTGGGAGGAGATCTGCTTTTTAGTTGGTGTTGCAGTTATTGTTTTGACAAATCGTTTCTCAGATGCTACTTTCGAATCTTGATTTCGACTCGACTCGAATCAACTCAATGCTCTGGTTATCTCTTCTTGTTGCATGTCTGCTTGTTTTGCATTGGCTTGCTTGTACTTTTTTTCCCTATGTTCCCTGCCATTCGGTGCCCAATTTGATCTGAACTTGTCCTCTTCATTCGGAAGAATGAAAAGAGAGAGAAAAAAGCAAGGAGGCTATTGTTTTGAATGTGCAAAACTTTGTTGTTGTTTCCTTTTCTTTTTTTCCTGTGTGTTAAAAAACAAATGGTGTACTGAAAATCATTCTTCCAAGTAGATAATATAGACTTGCAAAGGAAAAACAGGTGACAGGAATGCACGATTATTCTTTTTGAAGTATGAGTAGAATCTGTAAAAGACTGGAAGCACTTTGTCTATAATTATTCTCTGTGGAAGATATCCTTGATGACGTCTTATCTTCATTGGTACGGAAGTCGACAGAGTACTACTCCGTATGTGTATTTTAACCAGAGAACTGCTTGATTATGCATCATGGCTTTTAGCAACTAACTGCCGGGCAGTGTATGTAATGTAATATGTAGTATCAAAGTGCCAAAAAAAAAGCAAGTGCCCAAGAAAATGATTTACCATCCAAGCAACAAACTCCTATTCAATCAACCAAATCTCAAATCATGTAAATTTTTTGTCGATTTCATGAATCCTTCCTTGTTCGCCAGAAAACCAAAAAAAAAAAAAAAAACTCCGTTTCGTGAAATCATTCATTCCTTATCGTACTAACCCAGACCATATAGCCTAGACCATACCTCGAAAGTGGGTAGGTAAAAGGTCAAGAGCTACAAACTGAGCTGGTCAACACTTCCAACCCGTCCGCTCGCACCCAACCGGCCTCCTCCCTTGGTCACCATGCCCAATCGATAAAACCGCTCCTCACCCGTGGCGGTGCGTCCGCCAATGTACCATTTCTCATGGCCCAAAGCATCGCGGAATCCGCCGGAGCCGCTAGAGCTATCACTGCCGCGGCGGCCGCGCCGGTGTTGGTCGTGGTTGTTGTAGACGATGGGGATGGGCCCTGAATGGGGTGAGGATGGTGGTTGTGGGGATGTGCTTGTAGGAGTGTTGTTGTTGTTGTTGTTGTTGTTGTTGTTGTTGTCAGAGCGAGTGTGTGAGTGTTGGCGAGTAGCCGGGTGTTGGTGGTGGTTGTGGTTGTGGTGATGGTGTGATGTATTGGTTGTCGATGATGTGTTGTTCGCAGCGTTGTTGTTGGTATGGTTTTGCTGGTGATTGTGGTGATGGTTATTATTCCCCTTGGTCGCCGTGGCTGTGGCTGTGGCTATTGTTCGCGTGCCCGATGATATTTGCGACGAAGAGAGCGATGACGACGATGGCGAGCCCGCGGACGATGCCTTGAACGCGGACTGCGCGCGAAACGCGGCGAGGAAGTTTGCTAGAAAGGGCCGATTCGTCGACATTTTTTTACTTTTATTGTCTCTTCTCTTCTGATTTCGAGGTGATCTGTGAGATGCCCGGCCTGGCCGTGGTGGTGGCTGCGGGCAGCCAGTCGGTGGAGCAGGATGCAGTAGTAGTATGGGTTTTCGTTTGCGAAAGGGTGCTGCGAAAGGGATGAACTGGCGGCTATTTGCAAAGCGCACGTACGAGTATCAAACGTAGATAGAGAGAATCGTAGAGCAAAGTCAAGTGTGAAACGAAGAACAGAAGAGATGGATGTAGATGAGAAGTTGGAAGTCCCAGAGGCGGTCCCGGGGATTCCCGCTAGCCAGTCACTGGCCCTGCATTATTATGTACGATGTACTACTTACTATCTACCAACCATGCAAAAAGACAGCCTTCCGACCGGGCCCAGATCCGGGCTGGGGAGCAATCCATGACGTTTACTCTTTTTGACTGGTATTATTATTACTTGCTTTTCTGTTTGTTCGTATCCTGCAGGATCTGCCGCCCCGCGCGTACATGTAATGTATGTGATCTATCTGATCACTTTTGGTTCCACTGAACACATCAACTCGACACGGCACCAAAACCGGGCTACCCCCTGGGCATCGGATATCGGATATCTCCATTCGATGACCCTGATCACACACCGGTTATGCATCCTTTGCGCCGGGCCAGGCGCGAGGAAAAGTCGGGATGGGGCAGGCCTGCCAATCACATGCCGCACATTTCGAAGCGCGCGATTCCCCTCATCAGCCCCGCATGTATATAGCATACATATTATTATTATGTACATGTAGTATTTGGAACTAATATCAAATATATTTTAATAATCACCAATTCTTCGTGATCGAGGACTGCTTTGCAATCGCATCCTCTAGTCCAACTCTCAACTGCTGGATGCCCGTTTGCAACCCGACCATTCTCTGCTGCAGATCTGTGGCGGCCGATATCATCGCCACCGTCGCATTTCCGGATGTTTGCTGCTTGTCAGCCTTGGCTGGCGATGTCGTCGACGATGCCTCGGCTGAATTTATGGCCTGCAGCAGATCGCCAACGCGCTTGGTCAGGTGCATGGCCAGTTCCTGGATGACGATGATCTCCATAGGCACCACTGTCGACGACGAGGAGGGCACGTACGAGCCTAGGCGCATCTTGGCGCAGTGTGCTTTGTGCCGCTCGGCGCCCATGGGCAGTTTGTCTGTGCGGAGGACTGTCTTGGAGTGCGTGAACATGCAATGCCAGAGGTCGATGAGCCGGTGATGGCTGGAAAACAACAGGTAAACTAAAGACGAGTCGTGGGCGCTGATCCGGCCGCCTTCCGAGTCGACTACTACCGAGTCGTCGCGCATTACTCGTCGCTGGGCGAGGTGGGTAAGTACACCTTGGTATAGATCGACGAGTTTGTGCATGACAGCAAACACGTTGCCTGTCTCTGGGTCGGTGTCGCTCTCCGTGGCTGGACTGCTTGCGCTTGGTTTCGATGACGGTGGTGTCTCTATACCAAGCGGACTGTCGTCGCCTGCGGTCTCGTGCAGAGAAAATGCGGGAAGCTGGCGGGATAGATTCTCCAAGTGTACTGACAAGTTGATCAAATCTAGGAACAAGCTCGGGCTCTGCATTGCTTCTGGCACGGGGTAGCCCAAGTACTGAGCAGACGGTTTTGGTCTTTGCGTTGGCTCGTTTGGCACTATATGGACTCGCTCGTCCTCTGGGCTGTATGAATTTGTTATCTCGCTTTGATACTTGTTGGAGCTGTCTGTATTATTAGTCGAGTCTGTGTTGCTGTCGAACTGGGGCATTGCTTCGCCGTTCATGGCTGGTGTGTGCCAGGACTCGGTCTGCGGTGGCAGCTGAGAGATCCAGTCAAAGCCTTCGTTCAACGACGTGTGATTCAGAGACGTAGAGTTATGTGCAGACCAATCCATGGCCATATTATTGAATAAATCATCTACTCCAGTTAGGTCTATTATCATACCGAAGAAGAAGAAGAAGAGGTATGGGGAAATACCTTCTGCCAAAACTGGGACAGCCTCGTCAAAGCCCGCTTCGACGGTATCCCTCAATATCTCATGCCCAGAAGGCGCCTTTGCGCGCACTTGGCCTCGCATTGAAGGGCTATATACACAGGCAGTGCCAGCTTTGAGACATCGCGCGCAAATGCCATTGCTGTTGGCCGCCGGCCGCGGGCATTTCAGCTTGAATGAGTGGCACCTATCGCAGGCCAGGCGACGGCGCACTGAAGATGACCTTTCTGTCGACATGTATCAGTTCAGTTTGAGGTGGTGGATGTGGTTCGAATTATAGGAGCCGTGTTTAGTAATAGACGTATCCGGGTTCTTTGCTGCTTGTGAAGTCGCTGTGATTTGGTACTATTGCTGAACCACGAAGATACCCGAGACAATTGGATTATAAACCGATTAATCCTTGATATTTCAAATATAACAAGATTATATACAAGATACTTCAGCTTATTGCTCTCATATTTCCCAAAGTTCAACGGGGCGGGCTCCACGTGATCTCCACGCGCTATACCGCATCGGGGCTGGCAGATCGGGGCCGCAACAAGCTTCCGGTTTTTGTTCGACCACGCTTCACGCTCTGCTCCAGCCTCCCCTCGCCTCGTTTTACCTGAGATTCGATTCAAACCGACCCCCAGGAGAGTCACAATGGTATGCTACGCCCTCGTTTTTTTGGTCTCTGGGTTTGGCCCGGTCCAATGCGTCGAAAGAGGCGAGTTTGCACCGGCCGGTTGATGTCGGATGTCATCATTCATGCGTCCAGAATGTCCTCGGGACTGTGCAACTTGCGACAATGAATACACTGCTACAATTGCTTGAGAACATGGGCTAACTACTGTTTTTTCTTTGTGTATAGGTTGCCCAAAACCTCCTCGACCGCGCTGCATACCCCCAGCCGTACAGGTCTCCTTACGGACCGAAGTGAGTACACTCCCTCAACGTCCCACCATTGGATTCGACTCTGCATTCGACACCCTGCAACAAAATCGATGCAATGACTTAGATATATGGACCGGGAGGATATTGACTGACCGGCTACTAGATACGCTATTCCTACCCACTGGCATGGCCTGACCGCTGGCAAGTTCATCAAGTAGTGAGTTTAACATGTCCGATTGCTGAGATAAAAATAAAATAAAAACACCCGTTGCTAATTTTCATGATAGCGGCGTCGTTGCCGGTACATTCGGTGCCTCCCTTGGTGTTTTTGCCCTGTTCTTCTTTGGCGAGGTCCCCCGTGTCAGGAAGGATATCTTCCAGAAGCTCCCCTTCTTCGACCGCTACTTTGACCGAACCATCCCCCCTGAGGACAAGGTATGTTTCTTTCCATTGAATGTTAAAACCATGCTAACCGTTGATTAGCCATTCTAAATGATATATCGGAAAAGTTTTTGCTGCCTCCAGCACTGTATGTATGGTATGGGGATGGACGGAGCATGTTAGACAGTGCACCAAGCGCTGCGCCTGTAGAGTACCCCGACTTGACCACATCTAGACGTCGAAATCCAAGCGTTTATTTCCTTTGTGAAATAGTTCTTCTTCGTAGAAGCTAGCGCGAACCTTGCGTTGGCTGTTTCGCAACCAAACTATCTACAAAGTATCCAATATATACAAGTAATACCTAGTTAATGTCTAACTTAATATCTACTGTAGACGGTCAAGACAGCCTTACTGCATCTGGCATCTAGATTGGCCAACTGGCGCTTTTCCCACAGGGGAAACTGCACGCGAATGGGTTGCATACGTCGTGGCTCGGCGCGCTTATCAGGCTATCTGGTGGCAGCTGATAGCCATGCGTCCTCCCTATTAGCCTGCTACTCCGTCTCCAACATTGATCATCGACAAAACAGTATCAGCTCATCAAACTCTCGTCTTTTATATCATCTACATGCACGCTCTATCCCGACTGCAGATAAGCCCAAAAAGGCGCATTGACCCTTTTTTCCCCGGGGAATATCACGCGACAGATATCGACCCGGATGATGCGCCTTAATAGGCTGCGTTGCCACGCCGGGCTTGCTAAGCAGGAGAACATCCAACCAGAATGCTTTGTGATTCGTTCATACCGCTTGAGCCATGTATTCTTCAACTGTCAACAACCATGCGTCGCGCTTCTAGAGCTAACTGGCGACCAGCCGGACCGCTCCACTTAGCATGGATTCCCTTATCTATGGGGGTAATCCTGTCACTTCCCAATTGAGACGCTATGGCTGCAGCAGCCAGGAACTGTACATATATAGCGGCGTGGGCAGGCTGCATGGGATTTCGGTCCAAGATCTAGGTGCCATCCTGCCGTCGAATTTCAACTCGATCAGCTTGCGAATGTGAAGAGCGCATCATGAGTGAACCCTCGGCCAAGGACTCCAGTCCAGACGTATATCGAGGCGACAACAATGCGCCCGTCACGTCTGTCCTCCCAGATGGCGACGTGCCCATCTCGGACCATGCCTTGAACGCGGATGAAAGCGTCCTGGCCGCGCTCGGATACAAACAGGAATTCAAGCGCGAGTTTTCTCTCTGGACGACCTTTTGCGTCAGCTTTGCTGTGCTCGGCTTGTTGCCCTCGTTTGCTAGTACCATGTATTACGGTATGGGATATGCAGGTACGGGTGGCATGGTCTGGGGCTGGTTGATTGCCATGGTGTTTATCCAATGTGTTGCCATGTCGATGGCAGAGCTGTGTTCTGCGATGCCGACCAGGTGAGTTGCTACAAAACCCAAGCATCATGATTTTCTTTTTCTCTTGCTGATTTGTGTGTTTTTTTTTTGTCAGTGGCGGTCTGTATTATGCATCAGCAGTCCTCGCTCCCCCCGGATATGGCCCTCTGGCTGCCTGGCTTACTGGATGGTCGAATTGGATTGGACAAGTCACCAGTGCTCCCTCGGTGGACTATGCATTGGCTGCGATGATCCTTGCTGCTGGGGCTATCTATAATCCGGAATTTGTGCCTACAAACTACCAGCTCTACCTCTTGACGGTCCTCATCCTCATCATCCACACTGTCATCAGCAGCATGCCTACCAAGTGGATCGCGACGGTCAATTCCTGGGGATCAACTTTCAATATCATTGCGCTGGTCATCGCCCTCATTACTATTCCAGCAGCAACCAGCAACACGCCCAAATTCACCTCGGCCAATGAAGTCTGGAGTGTGATCGCCAATGGCACGGATTACCCCGACGGAGTTGCTATTCTCATGTCTTTCGTCGGCGTCATCTGGACCATGTCTGGCTACGACTCCCCCTTCCACTTGTCCGAAGAATGCTCCAACGCCAGCATTGCCTCACCGCGTGCAATCGCGCTGACGTCGGCCACCGGCGGCCTCTTTGGCTGGTTCCTGCAGCTTGTAGTTGCCTACACCGTCACCGACATCGACGCCGTCATGAACTCGGACCTCGGCCAGCCCTGGGCTTCTTACCTGCTCCAAGTGCTGCCCCAAAAGACCGCCATGGCGATCCTCGCTCTCACCATCGTCTGCGGCTTCTCCATGGGCCAGGGCTGCATGGTCGCCGCCTCGCGCGTCACCTACGCCTACGCCCGCGACGACTGTTTCCCCTATTCCAACGTGTGGAAACAAGTCCACCCACTCACCAAAACCCCCGTCAACGCTGTCATTATCAACGGCATCCTCGGCATCCTAATGTGCCTACTCATCTTTGGCGGCGACGTCGCCATCGGTGCGCTGTTCAGTATCGGCGCCATTGCGCAATTCATTGCCTTTGCCATCCCCATCGCCATCCGCGTGTTTGTTATCGACGACACCCGCTTCCGGCGTGGACCCTGGCATTTGGGCAAATTTTCGAAACCCGTGGGTACCGCCGGCGCGTTGTTTGTCTTGCTCATGCTTCCGATTTTGTGTTTGCCGAGTGGCACTGGTGCCGATGTGACGCCGGATCTTATGAATTGGACGTGTCTGGTGTATGGTGCGCCCATGCTGGCGGTTATGGTGTGGTGGGTTGTGGATGCGAGGAAGTGGTTCAAGGGTCCCAAGGTTAATGTTGAGCATATGCTTTATGGAAGAGAGGAGATTGATGGCACGGCTCCTGAGAAAGAAGAAGAGAAGACTATCATTGATGGTGTTGCTGCTGTTCCTGCTCAGACCAAGGAGGAGAAATCCGATAGCACTTCTTCTTAGATCAGTCCAAGACGATATTGAATAGGGAGTGTGTCTCTTTATGTATATGTAATTTTTACGATAGTTAATATGTAGTTAGTTACCCAAAACTTTCAGCTTCAGTTTCAACGTGGAATTCAACATTTAAAGTATTTGCTCGAGTGCTAACCCAGAACACCCAATCGTGCATGTGCAACAAACAGAAATACAAAAATTAATCGCGTTAACAAAGAGAGTTGCAATTAAAAAAAGGTCAGTTTCTATAGGTACATATGCTACGCTTTGCCCCCGAACAACACAACTCGTCTGGATTTCTCCAGAGATTTCTTACAGGCCAGCCATTGCATGTCCGTCCGCTTCTTAATGTAGTTTTTTTTTTTTATAAAAAAAAAAGACAGACTTGAATACGAAAATGTTTGGCGGTCAAGGGAAGAAATCAACAAGAAACAGGAGAAAAAAACACAGCAAGAGAAAAGGAAAAGGAAAAAGGGAAGGGGAAAAAAAAAGAATATACGTGACATAATAATCAGTCAGTCGTTACTAGTCAACTTTGCCCGTTGATCCACCATTCAATAACCCTTCTTTCCCATCAAGACGGAAGAAACCACCGCCGTTGGCATTATTGCCCAGGATACCGCCGCCATTATAACCAAAGTTGACGCGTCGAATCGACCTCTTGCGGTATGCGACATAGGATGCGATGATGGTGAAGATGAAAATGATGACGGAGAGGATCCGGTGATTGGAAATAAAACTGCGCGTGTGGAAAAAGGTCGCCTCGAAGACGCCAATGGTGGATTTGGACTTGAGCTTGGGCGGGTCGCTGATTACCAGGGGGATTGTCTCTAGGATAGACGTGCGAGAGACCATGATGTTGGCTCCGCTGCTTGAAGCGTCCCAGTAGCGTCGGTTCTGCAACAACTTTATTAGTTCATCTTCTTTACAAAGAGTTGGTATATCACTTACATCCTCGTCGCTTATAATAACCCGTTCACCATCTCTCACATCGACCCCGTACGATGTGCGGACCCAGCGGTCCCAAAAGTCGCCATCAACCCATGCAAAGACAACTTGCTTCTTGTCCTCCTCGTGGATGTTGATGTGCATGCTCTTGGCAGCCCGCAGTGCGCGTTGGTCGTCACGGTCTTCGGCCTCTTCAATGCGCAGTTGCTTAGCATCTCGCAGTTCCTGTCTTTCCAAGCGGAAAAGTTGGGTTTGTTTATCCATCCACTCTAGGGCAGCGTTCTTCAACTCGAGTTTTCCAAGACGAAATTCGTCGGATCTCTTCTGGCTGAGTACTCCGAGAACAACGAATTTGCCATCCATCAATTCCTGGGCATTCGATGCCGTCAGTTCTGGTACGATTGGAAGCCAGACACTGCGCATCCAGTTCAAGACCCGCGGGTTATCCCGCATATCATATGGAGCCAAAGCATTAAAGTACGTCGGGCGACCATCTCGAACAACAAGCAGACGAGGCCAGGTAGAGATCTTGAACCGTTCTGCAAGAGCCGGACTGTCAGTCTTGACCAAGCGTGCGTGTCCAATCAGAGACAAAGTCAGGCGCTCCAACGCAGCGAAATCTTCCGCGGTGGTCGCATGGTCAAAAAAGTAAAGGAAAATAACTTCCCCAGTCTCCTCCAACGCCTTGAATTTAGCCTCGTCGACGTATTGGACGCCAGCGCCAGTATCGACAGCCTTCTGAGCGTAACTGACTAAATCACCCAGCCCACGTAGACCTTGATACTCGACCTTCTCTCCGCCCTTGAAAAAGTACATGGTCGGGAAAGCCTTCACGCCAGCATCCTTGCAGAGTCTTTTCTCGAGTTCACAGTTGACCTCTCCAACGTTGAGTTTCCCTTTCATTTCTTTAGACATGGCGAGCCAAGCCGGAGCTAGCGCTTGACAGTGATGGCACCAAGGAGCATAAAACTTGACGAACCAGGGGTCACGCGATCTAGTGACAAATTTTTGGAAGCTTTCCGCAACCAGAGGGACAGATGTGCCTTGAGGGTTGTAGATCACGCCGGGTTTCTCTGGTTTCTCTGGTTTCTCTTTTGGTGCCTGAGCCTGAGTACCCGCGCCGGGCTTTTTCTCCTCGCCGTTCTTCTCTGCCAATTGCGCGACTTGCTCGTTGTGCTTTTCACCAGCTTTGGCGCCTGCAACAGGGTCCTTGTCCTTTGCTTCGGGAACGTCGGGCTCGGCAGAGGTGTCGAATTTCGTTGCTCCAGGCTCTGGCAGCTTAACTCCATTACGAGGACGAGAGCCCGGTCGAATCAATTCCAACTTTTCTTCAATGAATTTATTCAGTCCTTCCATCGTCTTCTCGCCTTGGTATTGTTCCACCAGCTCGCCTTCGTGGTAAAGAGCAAACGTAGGAAAGTACTTGACATCCAATTTGATGCACAGGTCGCGATAGGCCAGGCAGTTCATCGACGCAAAATGAAAGTCGTAGAACCCGGTGAAGGAGTTCATAGATACTTGAGTATCGAGGGATTTAGCGGACGAGGACGACAGCGGGTTCGAGGTCTGTCACGAGTTAGCACGAATAGCGGCTCGTCAAGCCTTGGTTTCTTACATAGTAATATTCATATAGAGTCTGCCACTCAGGGGCGATGCGTCGACAATGAGGGCATGATGGCGAAAACTGTTTTACAAACCTGAATTTGATATGTCAGCGTCTTCGCCTTTATGTTACAAGACGATAAAGTGTGTACCAGTAGCCATCGGAGATGGTGCTCTTGAAATTTTCCGGATCCAACTCCTTCTGTGGAGGCACTTCGATGCCATTAAAAGTAGTGCTCGAGGGTTCATGTTCATCGTTCGCCGCGACGTCTTGTTCTGCTCTCTTGAAGAGGGTGTGAGGCGACGAATCTGCGGCCAGAGCCGAAATGGAGAAGAGCGATAGGAGCAGTCCGCGCAACAGTGAGGCCTTCATAGTGGCTGGTGTTCGAGGTCAGCGACCTGGAGTGGATTGTATATGATGAACGGTCGTCTCGAGGTTTATCAATTCGACAGCAAGGCGTTTAAAATAGCCACATCGATCAGAGTGCTAGATGCCGATCCATGCGGCACAGGGAAGACGAACGAAACCCCACGCCTGGAAGAGTGCACGAAAACGGCAGGCACGCAAAGTTGGACACAAAGAAAACAAAGAGTAGCAAAAGGCCAAGCTAGAGCCCAGAGACGACTAACGATCGGCTTCGTAGTGGGCGGAGTCGCAAGGTGGCACCCCCTGGAGAGTCTAGAAACCAGCGAAGGTGTTTGGCCCGTTTCGGTCGGCGCCGCGCAGGTTTCTCCGTTCCGGCAGCCCGCGAGCAACAACTCTCCTCGGGCGATGATACGGCGGAAAACCAAAGCAATCGAACGCCAGGTTTCCTCGCCAATCTGCATCCTCAGGCACAATTGGGTCCTGCCGACCTCTGATCAATTGACTCCTCGCCACAGCGCACCCGTCGACATGAGGTCAGCCCTCAGGTTGCTGGCTAATGTCAAGCCAGCTCGCTACCTCGAGCCTAATACGCCGATCGGGTTGACCGGTTTAACGACGCACCCCAGTCCTCGCCCAACGCTCATCCACGTCTATCGCCAGACTCTCGAGAAACTAAAGACCTTCCCCGAGACGTCGGTCTATCGCAAGTCGACCGAGGCACTTACCCGCCACCGCCTGCAGATTATCGAATCCACCAAGCCCCCCGGATTTGATGCCTGGTTTGAGCGCGCCAAGGAAACCGTTGCAAAGCACCCAGAGCACTTCAAAAACCTCAAGTTTGCTCCCGACGGTACCTATACCATCGCCGTCGAGGCCGAAAGCGCCAATTCCGGGGCTTCATTCCCTCCGAAGACACCGGAAGAAGTTGCCAAGTACGAGGAAGAGGCAGCCCAGTTTGTGAAGGGAGAGCTTCCCGAGAACCCTGTTTTCTTCAAAAAGGTCGCTCAGACAGAGTATGACCCAGTGCTGGAGAGTGAACCCGCCCTGGAAGCAGAGCAGTAAGTGATCGACATCTCTTGAGAAAGCCAAGTTTAGGTTTTTGATACTGAACGCCGGTAGGATTGCCGAAATCGAGAATAAGATCGGTGCTGGTTTGATCGAGGAGGTTGTTGTCGTTGCCAACGACGAATTCAAACTTGTAGACACATTGGCCGAGTCTCAGGTGTAAGTGCTTTGCTGCTTTTAAGTTGGCCGTGCTAACATTGAGATAGGTGGGAAGAGCTCGAAGAAAAGCCAAGTCCGGGACAATGGACTTACTTTGAACGTGGCCCTGAAAAGTCATAAACTCCTCAATGCGAATTTACATGTATTTATAAGCTTTAGAGTTCTTGCTATGAGGGACCATTTCTCCAGACTAATAATGGTCATGACAATATACTGATATCCGAGTTGTTTTTTTGAATTTTTGTCCTGCACTGGTGCAACCAAATTTAATAGATTTTGTGCCACTTCTGAATTGAATAAATATCTTCACAATATCAAGCGTAATTGAGTGCTTAAATCTACTGTTTGTGGTAGTGCTAAAGCTGGGCGGTTCCGCGCTAAACCGCTTCGGGCCAGCCCACGGCGAACTGGACACATTCGATCTCCACGATGACTTCCACGCCGCACCGCAAACAAGACCTCCGCAGAGCTACTGCACCCCTCTCATAGCTTTCCAGAGGTCCTTTTCTCTTTCCGAAGAGCGTCTCCTCGGCTCTATACACTGCGGTGCATTGCATCTGACCGCGCCCGTTCTCACGGGCACACCCCCGACACCCCTAGCCACACCCACACTCAACCACCATGCGGCTCGATATCAAGGTGCGTCCTTCGTCGCTAACAAAACTACGCTACCCTCTCAGGCATTGGGGCGCTGCAGTTTTGTGCAGTTACATGGGCATTCGCTGATTTTACTTTTATTATTGCAGAGACAACTCTTTGCCCGCTCTGAGCGAGTCAAGGGCATCGATTTCCATCCCACCGAGCCATGGGTAAGGACCACGTCGCTCCAGCTTTGAGACTATAGCTAATGCTTGCTTGCAGATCTTGACCACCTTGTACAGCGGTATGAATTTGGCCTCTAGGTATCAATCTATTCGAGGGGATGCTAATTGGTTTAGGCCACGTCTACATCTGGTCCTACGAAACACAGGTATACACCACCACCTTTCTATTTTGAGTCGCCGACTTCACTCGGGGCTCGGGATACACTCGTGCTATATTGGATAGACAGTCCTCTAACGCTCTCTTTAGTCGATCATCAAAACGTTCGAACTTACCGATGTGCCCGTGCGCGCTGGTCGCTTCATCGCTCGAAAGAACTGGATTGTGTGTGGTAGCGATGATTTCCAATTGCGCGTGTACAACTACAACACATCCGAGAAGATCACTTCGTTTGAAGCCCACCCTGACTACATCCGATCGATCGCCGTTCACCCCACACAGCCTTTCGTCATCACCGGTTCCGATGACATGACAATCAGGTTGTGGGATTGGGAAAAAGGCTGGAAGTGTGTCCAGGTTTTCGAGGGTCACAGCCACTATGTCATGGGGCTCTCAATCAACCCAAAGGACACCAACACATTTGCCTCTGCTTGCTTGGATCGGACGGTCAAAATCTGGAATCTCGGCTCGGGACATGCCAATTTTACGCTTGAGGCTCATGGTATGAAACCCCCTTGCTATTCTGTCGGTAGATGTTGGGTATGCTTACGCTCCATTAGAAACAAAGGGTGTGAACAGCGTCGACTACTACGGACAAGCCGACAAGCCTTACCTGTTGACGACCTCGGATGACAAAACGGTCAAGGTTTGGGATTACACCACCAAGGCATTGATTGCCACATTAGAGGGACACACAAGCAATGTCTCCTTTGCCTGCTATCACCCGGAACTCCCCGTCATTATTTCAGGTTCCGAGGATGGAACGATCAAAGTCTGGCACGCCAACACATACCGCCTGGAACAGTCCCTTAATTATGGACTTGAACGGGCATGGTGTGTTAGCTACCAGAGAGGTCGTCAGGGCATTGCGATGGGTTTCGATGATGGTGCCGTTGTGGTGAAGATGGGCAGAGAAGAACCTGCAGTGTCTATGGACACCTCCGGAAAAGTCATTTTCTCTCGACACAGTGAAGTGGTTTCAACAGTGATCAAAGGTGGCGAGGAACTGAAAGATGGCTCTCCCCTCTCCCTACCTTCTAAGGAGCTGGGATCATGTGAAATTTACCCCCAGACTCTGGATCACTCTCCGAATGGCCGCTTTGTTTCGGTTTGCGGTGACGGCGAGTACATCATATACACGGCTCTTGCATGGCGTAACAAGGCATTTGGTCAGGCTTTGGATTTCGCTTGGGGCTCCAAAGACAACAGTAATGACTACGCCATTCGGGAATCCGCCACTAGTGTCAAGATTTTCAAGAACTTCAAAGAAAAGAGTGGTGGTCTGGACGTTGGTTTCCAGGCTGAAGGTCTGTCCGGTGGTGTTCTTCTCGGTGTGAAGGGACAGGGTGGTATTGGCTTGTTTGACTGGGAAACCGGTAGCCTCGTTCGTCGCATTGAGGTTGAGCCGCGTGAGGTAAGTTGGCTCGGTAATGCAATTAAAAAAAAAACACATGGACTAATCCCAGCAGGTATATTGGTCTGAGTCTGGCGAGCTGGTGGCTCTTGCCTGCGAGGACACTTGCTACATTCTACGGTTTTCTCGGGAGAATTATGTCAACGGCCTGAACGCTGGTGAGGCCGACGAAGATGGAGTTGAATCGGCGTTTGAGGTTGTTACAGACATTAGCGAGACAGTCCGGACGGGAGAATGGGTTGGCGATTGTTTTATCTACACAAACTCAACAAACCGTCTAAACTACTTGGTTGGTGATCAGACGTACACTATTTCCCACTTTGACCAACCCATGTACGTGCTTGGGTATCTCCCTCGAGATGGGCGAATCTATCTTGCCGACAAAGATGTTGGCGTTGTGTCTTTTGCTCTCTCGCTGTCTGTGGTTGAGTATCAAACCCTGGTTCTTCGAGGCGACATGGACTCGGCGGCTGAATTGCTGCCCGATATTCCTTCTGAACAGATGAACAAGATTGCTCGCTTTTTGGAAGGGCAAGGGTTCAAGGAACTCGCTCTCGAAGTGTCCCCGGACTCGGAACACCGGTTCGACCTGTCGCTTGCGCTTAACCGCCTCGACATCGCTCTCGAGCTAGCCCGCGCTGCGGATGTCGAGCACAAGTGGAAGACGGTTGGTGACGCAGCTCTGACGACCTGGGATCTGGGACTGGCGCAAGAATGCTTTACCCACGCCAAGGACCTCGGCTCTTTACTGTTGCTCTACACCTCTAGCTCCAACGCGGCCGGACTTCGGTCACTCGCAGAGCAGGCCTCAGCTGCTGGCTTACACAATGTGGCCTTCTCGGCCCTGTGGACTGTTGGAGACATTGACGGCTGCGCTGATCTCTTGGTCCAAACGAACCGTCTTGCCGAGGCCGTGCTCTTTGCGCAGACATACAAGCCATCCAAGGCGCCGAGCCTGGTCTTGCAGTGGAAGGAGTCTCTTGAGAAAGGCGGCAAACCCAAGGTTGCTCGTCTCATTGGAGTGCCCCCCGGTGCGGACGATGGTACTACTACAGATGATGACCTTTTCCCCGAGTGGGAGGAATACCTGCGCCTGGAGAAAGAAGGACCACCTGAGCCTCCTTCTTCCGAATCCTTGATTGACGTAGGGGGAGAGGGCGAGGCAGTAAACGGAGCAGCCGAGGTTGAAGCCGAAGCGTAATGTATTGTTTCCGTTTTCATTTTTGTCTTGTCTTGTTATACGTTTAATGGGATCCATGTCCGAATTCGCTCTCCTGAATTCTTTGTCTAGTTGCCATTTTTTTATTTATTATCTTGTGAATGTTCAAAATAAATGTCGTCTACGGAGGCGGTAGATAGTCTATAAATCCGATGCAGTTTTTGGAAGTCTTTTTTGCCCTGCAAACGATGTCAACAGAGAGGATCAAGAACGTGTTTCGCCGTTTCGGGAAATTCCTCATCTGTTCAAGTGGGGCATTTTGTGCCACATATCTGCCGTGATTGGTGGAATGGGCGCGTTATTGACCCACTTATGTCTTTCGGCCAATAGAAAGCAGAGTATTCACATACTTCCCTCAGGCTGGCCCAACATGCCTTGCTATCTCCAACCTCCGCAGAACACGCGAAAAATAAGCGTTTTCAAAAAAAAAAGATGGCAGGAATAATGATGCGTGGAATGAGGGTGCGATCTGCGCCGTTTATATTCTCGAGGACAGACGCTCCTGACCTTTAATGTCCTCCAAACCTTTTCGAGAATTGAAAATCACTACTATTGCTGATTTGAAGATATCATCAACATCATCATGCTTCTCACATTAAACACGTTGTCCAAGGTCTTTGCCTTGGCCTCTTTCATTCTGAGTACTCTGTGTCTCTTTGCGGGGTCGCAGAAGTCGATTATGCAGGATGCGAGTGTTATGACTGTTAGTGAAAGACCCCCTATGATATTTGAAGCTAACCATCTGGTACAGATTGACACATCTGGCTCGGAGCCAATCTCAGCAATCAAATCCGCCAAAGAAAGCAATGATACCGATCTAGGCCTAAAGGATTTCTACAACGTTCACGTTCTGGCCTACTGCGAGGGTTCCTTTGGCGACGACGGCCAGCACGACGTGACGAGATGCTCCAAACGAGCTGCCCCCTTTGCATTCAACCCGGCCAAAGTGCTGGAGTTTAAGAATGGGTTCAATGTCTCCGATATCGATTGGCCGGATACTATCACCGACGACTTTAGTGTCATGGAAATAACTACAAAGGCCATGTCTGTGCTCTATATTATTGGGGTTGCGGCAACCGGCGTTACGTTTCTCATGGAGATCCTGCTCACGCAGGCTGGCGGGCGGCCGTCGATGATGGCGCATTTGTTCTTTACTGTGGTAAGTTGTTGCGTATTCCTGTCATTATCATCGCAACACTGATGTATATTTGTTTGCAGCTAAGCTTTGTCTGTCTCGGAGTCTCATCCTCAGTGGCGTCGGTCATCGCCGTGCAGTTTGTCGATCTCATCAACCGCCATGGGAAAAACTACGGGATTGTCGCGGCTGGAGGCAGCAAGTTCTTAACTATTACCTGGGCTGCTGTGGTTCTCTTGTTCTTCACTGTGGTTATCAGTGTTATTACACTGCCGTCTAGCGGTAGCATGTCGACGTCGGACAAGGAGGTTGAGAGTCAAGTCTAATATGGATGTCTGTTATAGTGTATTATTTACGACATCTGGAGGAGTAACTCTGTTACATGTACATTCAAAATGTTAGCGTTGGACGCCTATTTATTCGTCTACATACGTGCCTATACATATGCATGTATATATATATTGCACTTGCCTGTCAAAGGTCATTACTCTCGTTATATTAGCTCAGTAATCCAACCAAAGCGACATCTGGAACAACGTGATGTCCCTGAATTGCGTGTAATAATATTGGGCGCTGGTCAGGCACTGCTCAACCCAAACCCCGAGTTATTTTCGTGTTGCAGCCGGGGGGGTGAAGGATAGATAGTCAAGGTATCATCGCCAACCCGCGCTTGAAGTAATATCTAGCCGGATATGGTCCCTGCGTAGGAAAAAAAAATTGGAAAAAATGAGGCTTTTTCTGGTAATTTATATCTATTTGTCCGAGTCATGTACGGTATAGTATTGGGTGTTATTATTGAATTCTGACTATACAATGTTGGTTGCACCGATATTTAGCCGGACGGCTCGGAGGACAAAAGACGAGGCGTAATGTAGTACTATAGTCGGAATTAGCACATACTTGGAGAATACTGTTGACTCGTCAATGAGGGATTTGATAGAGAATGTACAGATATTTCTTGTTCAATGTTTTCAAAGGCGACAAACTTGCATCACGATGATTATATCATGTTGTCGTCGTTACGCCCCCCCGCAATGGACGAACTCTAGTACATGTAGTAGTACACGACTGTGTAAGTAGTACTAGTCGTATAGCTGCATAGCGTGTAGTTTCGTAGTTAGTAACCACTAGCTCACCGAACACGACACGCAATTAAAAGCCACCAGCGCTTTGTCGCATCGCCGAGTTGCCTTGCGGGGGAATAGGGAAAACACCGCATCGCATCGCCATATGGAAACATGTGATTGCGACTGAAACCACTCACCGGCGGCCCTTGTACTGTCGAGGGAGAGACGAAACATGTACCAAGGGTGCGACTTGAGTAGAATGATACAGCGCGCTAATGATGATGAAGGATAAATAAGGGCAGCCAAGGCAGAGGCATGACGGAAGGCCCCGCGATGACATCGTTGGTGGTTCTGGCCTCCGAGAGCAAGAGCGCTGAGCCCCTCCTGCCTTTTCGTCACACCGTCGCCCTCTCTTCTTCTATCATCTTCGTCCGCTTTCTTCGTCTCTTCTCTTCTCTTTTCTTCATCTCTTCTGTCGAACCTGTCTTTGCTTGTGCTATATTGCTTCATCTCCCTCTCTACGTAAGCTCTTGCTATCTACTTGCTCCCTCAGCCAATAGGCAACCGTACTGACGGGCGATTCTCATAACAGCTACATCTTCGCTGCCGAGACATTCCACACACCCCGCATTAATCCAGTTAATAAACCGACCATGGGAAAGAAAGCTATCCAATTTGGCAGCGGCAACATTGGCCGTGGCTTTGTCGCCGAGTTCCTGCACCAGTCTGGCTACGAGGTCGTCTTCATTGATGTCGTACAGCAGATCATTGACTCCTTGAGCCAGAGCGAGTCCTACCAGGTGACTGAAGTTAGCGACGATGGCGAGAGCACCAAGACTATCACCAATTACCGTGCCATCAGCTCCAAGACCCACGAGCCAGAGGTCGTCAAGGAAATCGCAACTGCTGACGTCGTCACCTGCGCCGTCGGTCCAAACATCCTCAAATTCATTGCTCCCGTCATCGCCAAAGGCATTGACTCTCGTGAGGGAGACAAGCCGCTCGCTGTCATTGCTTGCGAAAATGCCATCAACGCTACCGATACTCTGCGTGGCTTTATCGAGGAGCACCTCGACAAGTCCCGCCTAGACAGCCTCCCGAAACGTGCTCGCTTTGCCAATTCTGCTATCGACCGTATCGTGCCCACCCAGCCTGAAAACGCCGGACTCAATGTTCGCATCGAGAGCTTCTACGAATGGGTCGTCGAGCAGACGCCGTTTGGTGAATACGGCCACCCGGACATTTCTGCAATTCACTGGGTCGACCACCTCGAACCGTACATTGAGCGCAAGCTCTTCACTGTCAACACCGGTCATGCTACTGCTGCTTACTTTGGTTACAATGCGGGCAAAAAGACAATTCATGAGTCTCTAGCTGACAAGGACATCCACAAGGCTGTGCATGATGCTTTGGATGAAACTGCTGCTTTGATTGTTGCCAAGCACGGGATTTCTAAAGAGGAGCAGAAAGGGTACGTTGACACCATCGTCAAGCGTATCTCGAACCATTACCTCGAAGATGTTGTGGAGCGTGTTGGTCGTGCTCCCCTCCGCAAGCTCTCACGCAAGGAACGCTTCATCGGCCCGGCTGCTCAACTGGCCGAACGTGGCTTGAAATTTGATGCTCTGTTGGGTTCTCTCGAGAAAGCCCTACTCTTCCAGAACGTGGAAGGGGATGAAGAGAGCGTGGAACTAGCCAAGATCCTCAAGGAGAAATCTGCCGCCGAGGCTACTCTACAGCTCACTGGGCTTGAATCCGACCACAAGCTGTACCTGCCTGTCTTGAAGTTGGTTGAGAAGGTTCAATCAGAATCAAAGTAGGATTCCCAGGGACTCAGTTTCGTACCCCTACCTTTTCTTCTTTTCTTCTTCATTTTTCTTACTCTCAAGACCCATTCCTGATACGGAGGATAGAGTACCGGCCCGAATATGAACTCTCGTGAAGGATGTATGGATTTAGCCTGGCCGGACCTACCAGTTGACACCGTCACCACAGTCACAGAATGCGTACCGACCACCCCGCAATGTACCACCAGCTGCACGCAAATCAAGTCAGCTGCGGTTTAATTAGTTATTCATGTTATTCAGCGATATCAAATTATAAATTCAGTTACTCAAATTCCATTCTCCTTGTTTTTCAATTGCTTCTTTTCTTTGAGTTTGTAGTTGATTACCCAGAGTTTATACAAACAACTACATAGCATTGGTAGATATCAATTGAACAATGATGTGGATATGTAAAAATAAATAAAATGCATAATGTCATTCATTTCAGAAACCTCATTTCAAACAGAAAGAAGAAAGAACCCGTTCCATAGCCAGGCTCAACAAAATAATACGGGTAAATGGATTGAGAGTATTATCACTTCGAGAATCACAATAAGCAGAAATTATCTACCCCTTGATAATCCAGCCACTGTGGACCATAAAATCAAAGATGCGGCCTGCTTTGGCGACGTCGATCTATACAACCAAAGAAATATTAATTAGTTATGGTTCGCTTTTTTTTTCCGGAAAAGAGACATACCTTGCAGATAGTTCGAGCGTCTTTTTTCTTTAGACTGCCATTCTGTTTCATGGATTCCTTGAGCAAAGTCTCCTTGATAACAAGATATGGTTTCGGCTGCACGTGTAAAGCATTGCACAGATCGATTTCTTCCTTGGCTAACAAGTGTAGATCTGGTGCACCTTCATTCTCCAGCTTCCACGGGACTACCCCGTTGAGCGGCTGCACGACGTACTTTGATTTTGCGGCGGGTTGAGGAGTGCCGACATCACCAAAAGCACGATCGAAATCATTAAGCGGGACATTTGTGTCGGGACCGGCTGCCGGTTTGGCGGCCTTTTGGAAGCGTAAAGGTAGCTCGGGTGTTGTGAGTAAGCTGGCTTGCGATGGACCTTCTGGTTGTTGCATCTGTTTCGCCGGACGCACGCTGGCGAGCCGATCAAACGAACCTGTTGGAATGGCGCGCTGCGCTCGTGATTGTTTTTCCTGTTCGTATTTTTCGCCGCTTTTGAGGTCGGTGATGCCATACTGCCGCCATTCTTGCAGCTGAGATATCGCTAGTCGGAGATTGTGTTCGTATTCGAGACCCTTGCAGAACTCTTCAAAGTCGTCGTGGTTCATCATCCGGGAGAAAGGCTTGGCCTTGTTCATCAAGTCCTTTTCTTCCTTTGTTCGCTTCTTCTCTTGCGCCGTGTTTTTCCGGTATTCGAGCAAGTTGTGCTCGAACAAGACCTTTTTCCGCTCCGTCCGCTGAGTTAGGCGCGAATTGTAGATTTCCATAACGGTCATCTTCAGCTCCATTTCAGGTTCCATCTCGCCGTTTGCATTCAGGCCATTGCCAGGCTCAAATTGCATGTGCTGAACGGCCTCTTCGGCCTCGTTGCAGAACTCAGTCTCAAACTCCAGCCGCCCAGGCATATAGCCCTGGACTTCGTGACATGACGGGACACTGGCCGTGGGTTTTTGTTTGGGAGTCGCGGGCGGTGCTGTCTTGGCAGCATCTTTGCGCTCTTCAATGCGCCGCTTTTTGCGTGTTTG
This sequence comes from Talaromyces rugulosus, assembly GCF_013368755.1. Taxonomy (NCBI): domain Eukaryota; kingdom Fungi; phylum Ascomycota; class Eurotiomycetes; order Eurotiales; family Trichocomaceae; genus Talaromyces; species Talaromyces rugulosus. The sequence goes on from NC_049564.1 coordinate 2,857,186, forward strand.
AAATTCTTCTTTCGAAATGAGGTCTTGTAAGGTTTTATCTTCGGGATCGGCTCGGGCTGGTAAGGGAAAGTTTGGATTGTCGAGATACGTGTCAACGTAGTGGTCGCGCACTTCCTCCTTGGTGCGGTATCCTCCGATATGGTCGGCGATGTCGGCCCATGATCCTAGCCCGTAGATCTCGGCGCCTTCTAGCAACAATAGTTCCTCATCGGCGCCCCAGTCTTCTGTGTATATAGGCACCGAATTTTGTTCGATTACATGGAAGGGATGGGTTCGGGGGTCATGCGTTTTGGAACTCTCGCCAGCCGCGAAGCATGGAACGCAGAGGTCATATTCAGGACAGGATGAATGCGCGCAAGATATTCGGACCTAGTAGAAAACCATCAGCAAAGGGGGCACAACACACAAAACAAAGTTGTCTCTTACAGTTGAAGTGATATCAATAGAGCAGACGTCGCAATGATATTTGGTGCCGCCTTCTGTGCCGCGCGTAGCGGTCTTCTTCCGGATTACACCCATGGATCGTCCGGCCCTTTCATCCTCCGCCGTATCCGAATCCGTCTCGAAAAGCAAAGCCCCCCAGAAGGCGAAGAGGGCGGTCTATTGTCGGCCAAGGGCGGAGGGAGGTATCGGGAGGCGATGACTATCGCGATATAGCCTTGATTATAGATGAGGTGAACGCGTCTGGGGCGGGGGTCGTTCTCGAGGGCGATAGAGGCGCGTGTAACAGGAGGCCTGTCAGGAACGCTAGGCAAAGTTCTAGAGCAGCCGGCGCGTTTGATTCCTGAATGATGGAGGCTGCAGCGGCGTAGAATGTCGTCGTTGATGTTGCTGCGGTAAGTAAGCGCGGTATCGGCAAGCGCGACAGCCGAGCCTTGGAGGAGCGAGCCAGGTGGGTCTGTATGTCTGCTGTGGTTGGCTGACAGGCCGAGGCGGACGGCCCCTTGAGGCTGGGGCGGAGCTGTGGCAGTGCTGTATTGTGCGGTAATATGATTACCACCTCCCGGCTACCAGCGTGATTAATTACTCTGGCCAACGGTACGGACTCTGTACGGTCAATACGCCCCTGACCGTACGCTCACCGACTCACCCCGCTTTCTGGCAGAACCAGCCTGAATCTCCAGGCACCCCTCACCTGAGACGGCGTTTGTTAGTCCCCCGGGAGTCCCGTTCTTCATTGTCAACACGGGCTCTTGTACCCCCTTCTCTGTAGATATCTCCAACTCATCGTCCCACCTCGCTCGCCCGTCCCTGCCATCTCCTTGTTGCTGACAAATTATTTATATATTTCTTGTCCATACTTTCCCCCGTGACTCCAGGTGTCTCGAGTCGCCTCGCCTGGTGTGTTGGCCGCCCGTCGATCGCTCTTGTGTGGCTGATCGGCAACGGTGCGCTGTGTGCTGTTGCGTAACGACGTACTCCTCGACCGGACAACATCCGACTGAGCTCGAATTAATCCGTTCTTGCTTTCGTCGTCGTCGTTTCTACATCCAGCCACGATGTCGTGGAAAATTACGAAGAGTATGTCGATCGCCCTCAGGAGATAGTTCTGGAAGACAGTCTTGGACTCGGAATCATTTTCTAACACTTTGCAGAGTTAAAGGAGACACACCTAGCTCCCCTCACCCAGTCCTTTGGCCGTTCGTCGTCGACTTCGACCATCAAGGGTGACGCAGCCGACGAGACACCAGCAACCTCGCAACCCCCGAGCGTGGTATCACAAAGTTCAAATGGGATTGGTATGTGCACAGAACCTATGAGCATTGGAGAGGCGATGCTAATTAGGACGTAAAGCAACTGCCGAGGATTTGATCTCTCCCCCTGTTGCGGAAGTGAAGAAGCCGGGTATCCTCATCGTGACCCTGCACGAAGGCAAAAATTTCTCGCTTTCTCCTCATTATCAGCAAGTTTTTGACTCTCATTTCCAAAACAACAATGGTCCCATTCGCCCCAATTCGTCCTCTTCTCATTCCGGCCAACCCGCGGGCTCTTACACCCAGCCCGTTCGTCCGCAGTCTATCAGCAGCGGCATCAACGCTGCGCCAACAATCCACGGACGGTACCTAACTAAGTACCTACCCTATGCGCTCCTTGATTTCGAAAAGAACCAGGTCTTTGTCGATGCGGTGTCCGGCACGCCAGAGAACCCACTATGGGCAGGCGACAACACCGCCTATAAATTTGACGTTTCCCGCCAGACTGAATTGAGCGTCCAAATATATCTCCGCAACCCAGCTGCTCGGCCTGGAGTCGGGCGTAGCGAGGATATCTTCCTCGGAGTGGCGAAAATGCAGCCGCATTTGGAGGAGAGGAAGCCCTACGTTGAGGACCCCAAACTTAGCAAAAAGGACAACCAGAAGGCGGCCGCCGAGCAGGAGAAGATCGCTGGACAACGCGGCACCGAGTGGCTGGAATTGCAGTTTGGAACTGGCACAATCAAGGTTGGCGCTTCCTTTGTGGAGACTAGAGCTCAAAGTATGAAACTTGAAGATTTTGATCTTCTTAAAGGTGTGTCTTTTTTTTTAACAAAATATTTTCTGCGTGCTAATTTATATGTGAACAGTTGTCGGAAGGGTACGAGCTCCGAGTGTATATGTGTTTAAATCGGAACTGACTGACTTTTTATAGGGCTCGTTTGGAAAAGTCCTGCAAGTGCTGTAAGTTTCAGCTCTTATTGCTACGGGGTTTTTTGTTCCGAATTGTTGACAATTTGTAGAAAGAAAGACACTGGCCGTATCTATGCTCTCAAGACGATCCGCAAAGCACATATCATTTCTAGGTCAGAAGTTGCGCACACGTTAGCAGAGCGATCGGTCCTTGCTCAGATCAACAACCCATTTATCGTGCCTTTGAAGTTCACTTTCCAATCGCCAGAAAAGCTGTACTTTGTCCTTGCATTTGTCAATGGTGGCGAGCTGTTCCACCACCTCCAAAGAGAACAGCGCTTTGATATCAACCGAGCCCGCTTCTACACTGCCGAATTGCTCTGTGCGCTCGAGTGTCTTCATGGCTTCAAGGTGATCTACCGGGACCTGAAGCCAGAGAATATTCTGCTGGACTACACTGGCCATATCGCCCTGTGCGATTTCGGACTGTGTAAACAGGATATGAAGGACGAGGATCGGACCAACAGTGAGTTTTTTTTTGAGCTTTTTGGCAAAATTCACGCACGAAGATGAGACCTTGCTGACATTGACACTTCGACAGCCTTTTGCGGTACACCCGAGTATCTCGCACCGGAACTGCTTCTTGGAAACGGCTACACAAAGACAGTGGACTTTTGGACATTGGGAGTTTTACTATACGAAATGCAAGTTGGTGCTGAAATATTCGAGGCCAATTAACTAACAAGTGCACAGGTTGACGGGACTGCCACCGTTTTATGACGAAAATACAAACGAAATGTACCGCAAGATTCTTCAAGAGCCATTGACATTCCCTGGCCCAGAGATTGTTCCTCCGGCAGCTCGTGACCTTTTGACGCGTTTGCTAGACCGTGATCCTCAGCGCCGGCTGGGATCCAACGGAGCGGCAGAAATCAAGGCACACCATTTCTTCTCGAATATTGATTGGCGCAAGCTTCTGCAGAGGAAGTACGAGCCGACATTCAAGCCTAATGTGGTACGTTACCTTTTTTTTTTTTTTTTGTGATTGAAAGGAATGCTTGCTAACATTATTTATCAGTCGGATGCCCGGGATACGACCCAATTCGACGAGATCTTCACTGAGGAAGTCCCTCGAGACTCGTATGTCGATGGACCAGGACTGTCGCAGACCATGCAGCAACAATTCACCGGCTGGTCGTACAACCGACCGATCCCGGGACTCAGCGATGCGGGAGGAAGTGTCAAAGACCCGTCATTCGGCAGTATTCCTGAATAAGCTATCTTCCTGTTCGGAAATAGGCCTGATGACTGGTTAAAGAGAAAGAGAGAGAGCAAAGAGCGAAAGAAAGAAGAAGAAAAAGAAGAAAAGGCAGGACCTTATACTCATGAGCCTCTCGATGTCTTTCCACCAATTTTTCTCTTTTTTTTTCTTTTCTGTTTTTTTTTGTCGGTTTAGCAGAATCATATATCATGTGAATGTCTACTTTTTTTTTCTTTTTAAGATTTTGCGGCAAGTCCACGTGCAATGTTGATGAGGTAGAACATGTAGATGTTATGAATGATACTCGTATGTGTAGATGTTGATTCTGAAATATATTTCTTAGTCTCTTAGTCTTCGATTTTGCGTGTATGACATTGAAGACACCTGAACAGTTGGACTAGACTTGCCATATGGGCCATGGCATGAATTGAACTTATCGATGGCCGAACTTAGGAGGATTCGGGACATTATACTTTACAGAGAAAAAAATCTCTTGACAGTCGTAGAGGTCGTGTATAAGCATCAAGTATCAAGGACAACAGCGTCTGCTCCACATAGGCTAGAACCTCCCTAGAAATTATCTCTGGCAACGAATCGCGAAAAAAAGATCTCCCTGGTATCTTATCATCGATAACCCATGTAAGCTTCTCAACATCTCCTTGGTCATTCTTCTTGAAATTCAGTAACCATGCATCAGTTCCATAGTGAAACAGACCCCGCTTCGTCCGCTCCTCTGCCGAGGGCAAGAAGGAAAACGTAGCATTGTGATGATGCGTCAGCGTATGGATTTGTGAGATCTTCTCATTAATGCTGAATTTGAGAACTCCGTCCTCCTCAAATACCTCGAAAAAGAAGGCCTTGGTAGAATGAACATACGTTCCGATGAGTTCTTTACCCGATGGCTGGGGAGTATTCGGGATTTGTTCCTTTTTCTAGTGTTTCGACAATCTTCTAGTATCCCGCTCTCCAGTTCTTGGTTGTTTTTTGAGCAACTGGAAGAAGATCTATTGTGGTCTCGAGGTTCAAGACAGCCTGAAGAAGCGTTTGAGCAACCCAATCGGCAATATCACCTTGCGAGATCGAGTTTGTCAAGACCACGATTGCTATCTGCTTCTCGGTAGCAACATGATACAATGGTTGTAACCAGGGAGGGCACCGTTGTGATAGAAGACAAGGTTACTATTGGATTTAGATCTAATCACCGGCATAGCTTTTACTAGGGCCTGGGTTGAACCCTGTTTTTCCAAACTGTGCTGGTAGAGTGACTTTGGCAAAACCAAGCCCGTACATTTCGTCGAATGAGGCTGATTTGTTGATGAAGCTGTGACCAAATAGAATGTTGTCTATGTGATAAAGAGGCGATTCTTCGCCCTAGAGAATCGATACTAAGAGGCCACCCCACGAGAGTAGATCATGAAGTGTACTTCGGACTCCCCCAGCCGGCGACATGAATTTCCCATCCGTGAATCTGACATCACCAATCCGCCACTTCGTCTTGTCATCCAGGACTGCGTATGGCAATGCTGTCGAACCCGCTGGAATTTCCGATTCGATAACTGAAGATTGAGACATGCCGACCTGGCTGAGAACGCGTGACTCTAGAGCTTGGCCCCATGACACATTCGCGACTCGTTCAATAATCTCACCAGCTAGAGCGTACATCCAGTTGTTGTACAACCACTTGGAACGGGTTTGGGTATAGCGCTGGCAAGTGCTTGCACATGGCAACAGTAAAATCCTTGGGTATGTTAATCTCGTTATTCGCACCAAGCCACATGGCATCTAAGCCGGGCAGACCTGTCTGGTGGGACAAGAGATCAATCAATGTGAGCTGGTCAGCAGGCATTGGGCCGGCGATGGAAGAGAGCTCAGGTAGGTATGTGGTGATGGGTTCGTTCCATTGGAGCTGGCCCTCATGAACCAACTGCGCGACCGTGGCTGCGACGAAAGATTTCGATAAGGAGCCAATTGGATATCGCGTTGTAGATTCAGCAACTCGCTGACTTTCAACGTCTGCAAAGTGTAGGTGGTGCTCAAGCAGGATTTCGCCATACTTTATGACTCCAACAGACATGCCTGCCGTTCCACCGATTTCACGGAGAGCACGTATTGAAGGGATAATATCGTTGATATTTTCGCGGATGTCATGGCTGGAGGACGTTGTGACAGGCAATAAACGGAACCGGGGGGCAACCATGGTAAGAGGCCAAAAGACTTGCCCTAGACCTGCAAGCATCCTATATTATTGCTTGTGGAGTTTCAGTCAGAATCACGACTAGCTATAACAAGAGGGGGATATTGAGAAAACAAAGGGATGCGCGGTATTGTAGCTTTATTTGCTGGAAATTAATTCCGAAATATGAAACCAGAAGGGAAACGAAAAAGAAAGAAAGAGAACCGAAGGAAAATAACAGCAGGGCTCAAATAATTGTACCTAGAGCTGGGCTATTATTGTTTGGGGTGTTCATAAGGCACATGTGTATCCCAGTTGACCGGCAAAAGAGACCCTAGTCGTACTACCTATGATATAGATAGATTTGACAGAATAATGCAGCTCTCTTTTCCCAAAGGGTGGCAAGAATGAATCTACCGAATTCATGTGACGTACCTTCCGAAGACGTTTGATTCCTATCTAGGGTTGCGGTTCTCTAAGACAGCAAGCATGAGAAAGGAACTTATCTGCAAGGATTCGCAGGAAGGTTTGATCCTGTGGGCATATGTAACAGGCTTGACCCTTTGTAGCTCCGTAGTGAGGCTATTCCCAGATCTAGCACCGCGGGTTAGGGTTGTTACCCTTCCCTGCACAAGGCTCCCTTAGTGATAGCCTCAGCCGTCACAATTCAGTCATAACACATCCACTCTAGCAATATAAAGATGCTATAAATGAGCATTGTTAACTTAGACTATCCCAGAATTTTGGTGTAGCTAGGACCTCAGTCTCGGCATCAGAACCACACCGGTCTATCTTATCACAACTCTAATCCTCGTCAACATGGATCACGATGGAATTGGCCTGCGTGCCTAACTCGGAGGAAACGATGGAGTCGTGTATGACCACTTTGGTCTATTCATAAGGCCTGGTGGGGGATTGAAGCTTCGGGGTATCAAGTTAGCGAAATCAATAATGCCCATAAAAGGCGTATTACCGAAAGCTTCGCGTGTTTTATCTGTAAACGAGGTTATATTGACCAGAGCATAAGAAGAGACAGAAATAAATACGTATTGGATAATATTGGGAAAATTGAGCACTGGGTTAAGATATAAAGACTAGGTTATTGGAGGCTAAACAACTTGGGAATAAAACAGGACTGTCAAAGATTCAAAGGAGTCAAAGCTGTCAACAACACGTGCTTCCCAAGTATACTACTACATATAACTACGGAGTACTCCGTGCCAAGTACGTAATTAGCCCTCTCATGTCATTGTCACTGTCACTGTCACGGTCACTGTATAAATAGCACCCCACTCTATCCCCAATACAGCTAGCGCATACTAATAAAATTTAGCTCGCTTCTCGTGTCCTGGCTGGTCAAGTCAGCGGAGCAGAGGGGTGCACGTGGGTGGGGCTCCCGCAGCCACCCGCGAATAGGAAACAATGCAATTGAAAAAGCACAGACTGAGTGGGGAATGGGCTGGGGAAGGCTATTCGCACGACGTCAACAATGGGTTGATCTCTATGCACTCCGTACCAGGGGGTTGGAATTTTGTTGTTGGTTGGGATTGTTATTGTTGTCGATTTATATCTTTTTATATGCAGTACATAGCTTTTCTGTCAGTGTATACTGGTAGTATATAGATGCATGTTCAAATACTGTGCCTTTGCCAAACCATGGATGTGGCAACACTTCGGAACGCGGAACCAGGAGGCAGAGTTTTTTCTAGCCAACCACTGGAGAGACTACGAAGGCTACAGGTTGGTGTGGGTGCCACCGAGTGGGCTATGGCTAGTGGCGCACGTGTTGTGTCGTTCGAGAACATCTGATCCACCCTCCATGACAGTGGAAAGTGACAGGCAGACTCGCCTAATGCAGGCACCAGGCGGCTAAGCAATGAACAAGCAATGTCAAGCATGGGCTAGAAGAATGTGGGCGTTCCGTTCTAGTACGAATCGAGTACCCATCTCCTTTGAGGCTTGGTGGCGACGGCTGAAAATTTTGTTGCCCGGTGAAACACTGGGTTCCCTGGTCGTCGGGCGTCTGTTTCCATCTCTCTGCGAGAGTTTAAATTTGCTGATGCTGTAGTACAGCTTGGCATCTTCAAGGCGGCTCATAAGCTCCGAATCGATGACCGCTGGATACGTAAGACCAAGACTCTAAAGAACCCCGGCGTCGATCTGGTGCATGTCAGTTCGAATAAATAGAATATATGAAACATCCTTGACAATTTCCCAAGGTGACATCGACGCGAAGATCCCGGCGGCCCCTGGCAAGTCGGACTCGCAAGTCGCATGTAGTAGGTAGTACGCAGGTCGCAGCGTGGCGGCCCCTAGTCCACGAACCACCAGGCAAAAAAAAGATCGTAGCAGCGACAAATGATAATTCCCATAGACTGCATACTGTCATGCATGCTAGAAAAGCTGGATCGGCTAGCTCCGGGCCTACCGACGCTCGGTTCGAAGCTCCCAATAATAACCCATCTAGCAAACTCGAGTCAGCCTCGCGATGAACTGCCAGCCCGTGGAGAAGAGTGCACCCACGAGGGAAAAAAAAAGAAACAAAAAAAACAAAAGGTGATAGGAAGATGAAGTAGGTAATCTAACTAATAACAATAAATAATAATAATAAACAATCGTTAACAAAAGCGAGAGGGCGCGCGTGGCATGGTCGAACGAGGCTTGATGATTCGCCCGGCAGTGGAAAGTATAATTCGTGTCTCAGCGAGAATAAAGCGGGACTCCAGGGTCAGGCTGTCACTGGGCACTCGGGATTGGCGGTAAAAAGATCAATTAGATCGTTGATCGAATCGCAAGTAATATTATCACGATGCAAGTTGACGGAAGTCGGGACAGGCACAGCACAGCGCGCGTGACCAGGAGCAGGTGCAGGAAGCTTAGCGACGCATGCTTATATAATACAATTCGTATCCACTGATTCAGGTAGGCGCAGAGAGGCAACTTGAGGAAGGCGCAGAGCAGAGTTTTGCGCAAGGAAAGAGCGACCCGGCGGCGACGGTCAGCATGACGCTTGCAGCCGACCCCGCGCTAGGCCCAATGAGGGCGCCCGCAAAGAGCAATGAAGACGGCCGCTGCACACACGTGTGCGGACGCCCCGCGCTGATTGGGCGACGGCTCTGGGGAGAGCCCTTTTCGCAGTATCGCCAGCTTCGGCCGTCAACAACTGCAACTCTGGCCCATCATGGCTGCGCTTAACTCGGTTCCATCGGCGCTGGCCCATACGGTGGAGGGGAGAGCTGTGCGCTCCGCTGGCATATCAGCGACCCCCATGCCAAAACGTGCCTCTGCCAGCCCCGCCCACGCCCTGTCTATATAACCAGATCTGCCCTCGCCATCGCTCTGTTTCTGGAAGCCGGACGACTCGCAACTCTCAAGCCTCGCCTTGATCTGCCTTGGCTTTCTGCCACTTCTCTTGGCTATTGTCGCGTTTCTTGGCTCTTGGTGCGTTTGTGCGAACTCGTGTTCGTCGGTGGAAAGAGTAATTGCGTGCTGACTTGCATCTAGATCGTTTCTCTCTCTAGACGAGCAGGTACAGAGAAATTCAACCAGCCAGCACAATGACCACTCTCGGTCCCAACCCTCCCCATGGCCCCGACATGGGAGGCCACCCCGAGTCCGAGGACATGCACCCTCACGAGAAGGACGCCTTCGACAAGCTGCTCCGTCCCGACGACAGCTACACTCCGGAGGGCGTCTACTGGGCCGATCTGCCCATCGGAAAGCGAGTTGGCTTTGTCTCCAAGATCGACCGTGAGGAGGCTGCTCGCGAGCTGCGCACCATCGGCCGCATGATCAAGGAGGATCCTCTGTCGCCCGTCAGCTTCTACTTCAAGAACATGGTTCTACCCGGTGCCGGTTTGCTTTTGGAGGGTTATGTCCTGTTCTCCATCGGTAATGTCACCCCGCTGCTCCAGGCCGCCTTCCCCGACTGCTGGAAGCACCACACCACTTGCAACATCAACTGGATCAACTCGATCAACTATCTCGAAGTTGCTGGTATCATCGTTGGTCAGATTCTCGTCGGTTACTTGGGTGACATGTAAGTTGCACACGTCTCAATGCTGTCTGTCGTTCCACTCGCTAAACTTGTCCAGGATCGGTCGTCGCTGGGGTTTGATCCAGGATGCCGCCATCATGTTTGTCGGTCTGCTGATGCTGACTGCTGCTTGGGGTCTCACCGAGAACGGCTGGATTATCTGCTACGCCTGGTCTCTCTTCTTCTACAGTATCGGTGTCGGTGGTGAATACCCCATGACTGCCACATCCGGTATGGAGAACGCTGTTGGGTCTGGTCGTGTTTCGACCCGCGACGATCGCCTTCACCGTGGCCGCAAGGTCACCAGCGCTTTCCTCATGCAGGGTTGGGGTCAGTTCCTCAACCAGGTCATCCTCATCCTGCTCCTCCTTATCTTCCACTCCGGTTCCAGCCAGCCCCCATACTCGCCTCTCTCCGCCCAGTGGACCTACCGTGTCTCGTTCGCTATTCCTGCTGTCGGTACTCTCTGGCTCACCTACTACCGTGCCTACCACATGAAGGGCGCCTCCAACCAGCTCCAGGCCATCAAGAAGAAGGCCTCGGTTACTGGCTACGATGTCGAGTCTCTGCGCATGACCTTCAAGCACTTTGGTTTCCGTCTCTTTGCTACTTCGGCTGGCTGGTTCGCCAATGATGTGTTCTTCTACGGAAACAAGCTGTTCCAATCTCAGTTCATTGCCGTCATCCTGCCCAACGAGAAGTCGGTTATGCCCAACTGGCTTTACAGTTTGCTCAACATTGGTGTCTCCCTGTTCGGATACTATGCTGCCTCGTTCTTAATTGATAACAAGCTGTACGGCCGTAAGTGGATGCAGCAGGTGGGTTTCCTCATGTGCTTCATCTTCTTCATCATTCCGGGCTTCAAGTACAAGTACTACACCTCGTCCGAAAACATCCACTCTTTCCAGGCCATGTATTTCCTGTCTTCTTTCTTCAACCAGTTCGGCCCCAACTGTGTCACCTTCGTTGTCGCCGCCGAATGCTACCCGGCTTCTATCCGTGCCAGTGCTCACGGTATGTCTGCTGCCTGGGGCAAACTGGGTGCTTTGGTCACCGCTATCATGGGCTCGTACACCACCGTCCAGCAGCGTTTCTACATTGTCCCATGGTTCGGTCTTGCCGGCATGGTGGTCACATTCTTTTTCCTTCCTGACACCACCGGTCTCGACCTGAAGGAGCAGGAGCGCCGTTGGTGGTACATCCGCCAGGGCCGTGAGAACGATTACCATGGTGTCGCCATCCACCCTCAGCACTTGTCTTTGTGGGAACGCTTCCGCGGTGTTAGCAAGAACTACGACGCCGACCTCGACTACAAGCAAAAGCTGGAGGACTACCGTGTCGAGTGGGAGGCCGGCATCTCCCGCAAGCTCTCTAACGAGGACGGCGAGCTTGATGTCGACACTGAGGAGCACCTCTTTGAAGGCCACGTCCACACCTACTTTGAGCGTACCAGCCCAATGTTCCGTGGCAACGAAAAGACCGTCCAAAAGTTCTCTGCTCTGCCTCCTGCCGCCAACTCGATTGAAAGTGATACTACCGAGGCTGTGACTGAGAAGTAGTTTTTTTTACCTTCTCGGTCTACCTGCCCAAAACGGCCTCGCGCCTACATGCATCTTTTTTCCCTTTTTTACCCCCATTGACCCAGATTAGATATCCATGTGTGATTAGTTCGTGTTGATAATTTGTTCGCATTTGGTTCTGTTCTTTTTAGAGCCACGACCATGCCTAGTTGGCGCTGTGAATAGCCTAATTATAATTCTTGCCTATTTTTTTAACCTTTTATGATCTTTAAATAGATGATGTAAGCATAGTAGTACTCCGTAGAGAAGTAGAGACAAGATGCCCGTAAACGGCGGTCCCACCCTGACTTGGTGGGGCATCGATCGAAGACTACATTCCAGTCCACCACTTCTCTGGCGAACGTCCCACAACTCACAATCCACAATCCAGGCAAATCAATAATGAAGAACCCACAGCCATAGCTATCTATACAGGCAAAAAAGAAAATGCCGGTATATGCCTTTGGCTCCAACGGCTCCGGCCAACTGGGCATCGGCCACACGGACGACGTCTGCACGCCAACGCGCTGTTTTTTCTCGAGACCTGACGATAGCACCACCACCAGTAGCACTGGTGGTGGTAGTGATACTACTATCGATACCGATCCCGATAAGGTTATAGATGAAGATAGAGATCGGGTCCGCCGCATCGCCGCAGGCGGTAATCACACCATCATCCTATACGCCAGTGGAGCCGCGTATGCGGCAGGAATGAACGCCGATGGGCGCTGTGGAGTTGGGGATGTAAACTCTAATTATTCGTTTTCTCCTTCTACAACTAAATCTGAAACTGATTTGGGCGGGGAAGAAAGAAGAATGTTGGTTCGGTTTGCGCGTGTTAGGCTTGAGCTGGCGGATGGCCGTGTTGTGGATCGGTTCGCCGATGTATCTGCGTCGTGGGCTGCGACGGTGTTTGTAGCGCTGTGCGGAGAGGAGGTTTATGTCGTGGGATCGGGGGAGAAAGGGGAATTGGGACTTGGTGAAGCTTGTCAGATAGCTGCTGAACCAACGGTTATAACCGATTTCCCTCCGGCAGGGTCAAGTGTCACGGCTATTGCTAGCGGAATGAGCCATGTGGTTTGTGTCTTGTCGAATGGACATGTCTACGGCTGGGGCGCTGCGCGAAAGGGGCAGTTGGGTCATTCAGCAACAGCATCAAAGGCGGCGTGGGTGCCCGTTAGTATTGAAGATGTATCGTTTCGCGCAGATGGCGCCGCGTGTGGAAGGGAGTTTACGGTTGTTGTCGGCCGTGCCTCTGGGGAATACGTTGTTCTTGGGTCTGATAAATGGGGTATTGTTTCTGGTGCTACTTCTTCTGCTGCAGAAACAAACCTCAAAAAGGGGCGTGTTTCTACAAGCTGGCATGGAGTCTATATACACAACGCTGCCGATAACTCTCTTGTGGCCTGGGGCCGCAACGACCGCGGCCAGCTTCCGCCGTCTTCATTGTCCGAAAAAAAAGTCGCGCAGTTCGCGGCGGGCAGTGAGCATGCTGTTGCACTCCTGTCCGATCTGACGGTTGTCTCGTTTGGGTGGGGCGAGCATGGGAACTGTGGTGCGGCGGTGGACGCGCAGGGAAACGTCAAGGACCGGGTTAATGAGATTCCGCTGTCGCTGGCCGACGATGAGCGCGTAGTCCGCGTGGCTGCTGGCTGTGCGACGAGCTGGGTTGTGACGACTCGTGGCTGAGTATCAACAAGATTTTATCCTCTAGGTCAGTCGAAAAGACCGAGGTTCCGGACCTGTGATATACGCTGCGTTGGCGGAATGGCCGTCTCGTCAGGATCCGGCTGCTTCGTCTCTGATGGGAATGATGGGTAGCTGTCTGTCAGTGGCCGTGGACGGCCTTCATGATATGCACCCTAAACAAATCAGCAATCAGAATGAGTAGTACAACTCACTCTTGAAAAGTAGGAACAAACCGCTTCGACCTTGGAGTTCCAGGTCAAGATATCCTCCTGTTCTTCCTCATAGTCCTGCTCATCCCACTGTCTGTCGTCGTCTGCCGGCACAAAGAGACTGTCGGTTAGGTCTGCAAATGCAGACCTCGACGCATCCGTCGAAATAATCTCAGACCGAGAAGGCGGAGGAGGCAACGGCCGAGATGCTGAAGACCGTGCCGACGGCGTCGGTGGAGGCATTGACGGTCTTCCACTAGCAGGCACACGCTGAGCTGCCGGCCGGGCAGAGAGCTGGGATGCCGGTCTCGATGATGAGGCTGGCTGGTCGTCGTCGTTGTCATCAACTTCGCCTCGCGTCATCAGAGTGAATTCGGCTCCGATTCCTTCCGACTTATAGGTCAGTTGCATGGGTCGACAGGGCCGCGTGTACCGTGCGGTAATCGGCGTTTTCAAGCTGTCTGCATGGATGACTACGGCTTTGAAGTCTTTGGCGCTGATTGCAACGTGCAGGCCGTCTTTGACCATGTATTCATCGAAATCTTTACTGTCAAGCGTTACAGATGTATGCAGCGGCTGTTTCAATATCTCTAGCTTGTGTGTCAGCGTAGTTCAACCAACAAAGAAAAATAAAGCTACCCTTTCCGTCGGTGATTTTATTGGTAAAACTAGTAAATACGGCTTTACCGCCATCAGGATACATGTCAAGCTGCTCCGCCGAGGGGCTAAAGTAATCGATAATCTCCCGAAGGAGCTTAGACTCGACTCGCCACTGGTTCTGCGTTCTGGATTGATCAAACATGGCGTGTTGCACATTGATCGGTTCGTATGTGAGTCTGTATGACTTGACGACGCCTGCAAGTATAAATAGCCTGCTGAAGCCAAATATGCAAATAGATTCAACGCACCCTGACCACATATCATTTTGATAATCAGCCTACATTCGGGATCGTCAGGAGTATCGCGGAGTTCCACGTCACAGCGTTCTACTGCAGTGTCCTTGTCACGCGACTCGCTAGCTCGGCCCTTGAAGACTGAGAGCAATGCCTATCAGAGTCAGACTTCAAATGAATACCAGTATCACCAGAAACGTACCTTGAGGTATAATTGGCACGAGAAAGGATCTGCATTCTGGCCTCTAGCTAGGCTGAAAGAGTATTTTGAAAAGAACTTGTCTGAATCGAGGACAAAAGACGAATATGCAGTTTTCGCCGTGTTCAATGCGCTGAAACGGAGCTATAAATAGAAAGACAAAAAAAACACAAGTCAGCTCCAGGCAAATGGTGGCCCTCTCGATCTAATTACCATGTCATATTCGGCCTCAATCGACACGCTTTCGTTGAACTTGGTGAGACACACAAGCGCGTCGTGCAGCCGAAACAGCGCGGGCGGCTCCATAGAAAACGACAGTGTTGCCATGCTAAGCGTTTAAAAGACGAGTGTTGGTTGGTGTCGGTGTGGATGGTGAGGTTAAAGAGTGAAGACAAAGACGTATGTTGACCCCACTTTGTTTATTGGCCAATAAAGCTGTAGGCAGTACTACCGCTCCTGTCAGTGAAGAGAAACTGACAAAACGTCCACAAACAGTTTCCTTTTTAGAAAAGCAATAAATATTGGGATATAAAATGGCTCTTCCTGAGTATTTTCTCCGTTTCTTCTTTCTTCACTCACCATCAAACTCACGGCAAAATGGTTGATCTGCCTCTCGACGTGCTCCTCCTGATACTGGACAACATCACAGTCAGTGCTCTCATTACCGGCGACTATGAGGACCTCTTTCAATGCGCATTGACCTGCAAATCGCTGACGAAACCAGCTCTGAGTTCTCTGTATCAGTTAGTAACTTGCGTTGTCAGATCTTTTTCGCCTTTCTAACATCTTATAGAACACCCCCAAGAGATCTGGAAGAGCCGCGGCTCTCCATAAACGAAGAGAACAATGCACGCAAATGTGCAAACATGTGGCGATCCATTATCCTGTCTATGTGCAAAGACAGGACATATCTACCTTACTACGAATACATTAAATCCTTTTATCTTGGCAGTCTGAGGGATATGCTTTCAAGATCAATAAACGAGTAAGTTTCGAAGCTCGGTCTACAGAAGCGCACTAATGAGACAGTGATTTTTTTATCAGGGATCTTGATGAACTCATGCACCGCGAAAACGAGGACGTTGGTGGCAAGAGATTAAAGCTTTCAAAGGGGGATCTAACTGCAACGACAGCGATGGATATTTTGTGCCCATGTGAGTGGATATACGAATACACATAACTCGTCGTTTTTATTCTAATGCGGAATAGTAATCTTTAAAAAGGCGTATAAGATCACAAAGCTCGTGGGGAACGTGGGGAAAGGTATGACTGCATGCACGCACTCTAAATCATAAGATTACGTGCTAATACTCGTTTCTAGATGATTGTTTTCCACTCAGAGCCTGGGTTAGCCACTTGCCTAATCTACAGTCCCTCTCCCTTTCGCATAGTTATCTCTTGGGCGACAACGCTCAAGAAAGCATATGCGAGCATTGCCCGAGTTTCAAGGAGCTGAATGTGAACTATTGGTATGTCTCAGAAAATGATTTCAATGTATAAATCTTAAATTCGCAAGCTTGTAACATTATTACAGGGCCTGTGACTATCAAGCAGAATGCGTTCTCAAAGGCCTCCGTCCGAATTCGTTGACTTCTTTCGGGGTTGCTTTTAGTTATGGACCGTGTGTTATCCGTGCAATTGGTTGCCACTCAAAATCACTTACCACATTAACCCTACCTAGTCTTCCTCGAGTGGCCTTCATCGAGCTGCCGACCATCGGGGCTTTCGAGGCCCTTGAAACTCTCCGCATTTTCCGTTTGTCACCAGAAACCTGCAGCGGTGAGATGATCCCGGCTGTCGCGAAATGGATCTACCATTGCAAGAATCTGCTGTACCTAGATCTCAGCTTTGCTTGGAGAACTTCATGCATCGAAACCCTAATGCTGGCCGTCGGGGAATTAAACCAGTTACGCAAGCTCCAGCTATGGGATCGTGGGTCACCAGCCCAACTCAGGGCTCTGCCGCGCTTACCCAACCTCGAGACGTTGAATTTCCATGGGAAGGATATGGATGATGACATTTGGCCGTCGTTTTTCGGTTTGGAGAAGCTCACTACTCTCCGCTTATACGGGACCTCCAAGTTCACGGCCCGGGGTATTCTTGACTTTATCTCACAGCTAGGTCCGGGCAATAAGGGTATCTACATCACGGTCCGTATAAATGATAAGTTCTCAGAGGAAGAAGTCGCTGCTATCAAAGACACACTGGAACAAAAAGCCAGGGGGACCTTCGACTATTAGTTACGGAACATGTGAAATCAATAACGACTTCCCACAGAAAAACGTATTCCAAAGTAGCCTACTTAGTTTTGAACGAGTAGGCCGTCTATAGTATGTAATAATAGTCAAATACGTACCATCACTTGTAGCGGGGTTCAGCATTCCAAAAAGATAGTAACAACTTTCTAACAAGACGTAAAGGCCACTTTACGCCTTTGGGGCTTAGCGTGTTGCGTCGCGTCTTCCGCGTCCCGTGTTTGGCGTGTACCCGCCGCCGCCCTTGCACGCAAGTCTCCAATAACACACACCACGTCCCACAACGGTGCCCTTTCTTGTTGTTGTCTATATGATTTGAACATAACATTCTGTTATTTTGTCTTTGCTTGTCTTTTTCCTAAAATGCCTGCCTCGCGAGGTGCAAAGCTCGCAGAGCTCAGGGCTCTGCGAGCCGCGGGCAAGAAACGCCTTTCCACCTACGAAATCGAGGAGCAAGGGTCGCTATACGACGAGGTCGACGAAGAAGGTTATAAAAAGGTAGTCCGAGAGCGTCTCGACGAAGACGACTTTGTCGTCGACGACAATGGAGCAGGATACGCCGACGACGGCCGTGAAGTCTGGAATGACGAACGTATGCAGTATAGCGACAGCGACGACGAAGAACTTCCTGCCAGAGGCAAAGCCGCGAAGAGAAAACGCGAAGAGGAGAGCAAGCGAAAGGAGCAGATTAATAACGGCATCTCAAAGTATTTCAATGCCAGCACTGCCCCTGCTGCTCCAAAGTCGAGGGTACGTGGCCGTCTTCTCCTTGTGCACTGAGAAAATAAATTAACGTGTTGTAGCCCGTTGCAACTGCCGATGATGAGGCTTTCATGGCGGATCTACTAGGAAATGTTGATACCAACGTCCTGCCATCTCGAGTTCCGACAAAAAACATCCTCAAGTCTGACACGCGTCGCAAAGTCCGCATTCTGTCCCCTCCGCTGTCCGAGAAATCCCAAACCCCTAAACCCCGCATGCGGAAAAAGGGCGACGATACCCCAATTCCAGTCAAAGAAGAGGAACCGGACCCTGACTTTGACGACGATGGTCCCCTGCCGTCAATGGACGATGAAGAAAATGTTCCAATGAGTGACGCCCTGCCGTCGTCGCCCGTCTCCAAGGCCGTGGAAAGAAAGATCACCAAAATCGAGGAAGAGGATGAAGATGACATGGACGTTGCTCAAGCCACTGGCTACTCCGATGCTAAAATTTCTAGCGTCAATATGACTGGAAGCCGCCCTCCGCCGAAGATCAAGAAGGAGATCAAGAAGGAAACGTACCCGTCGCCATCGAGTTCATCTCCTCCACGAGCCCCCGCCGAAGTGGAGGCTTCATGGGACAATGTGACCAGCAAGCTTAACATCTTGAGTAGTCCGGCTACGGAAAGCCTTTCCTTTGGCAAAGTACGGGCTCAGGATGTTGTTGAAGATGACGGCAGTGTGCAAATGTTTTGGCTCGACTATGCCGAAGTCAACGGAAGCCTGTGCTTGTTCGGCAAAGTGAAAAACAAGAAGACTGGCTCCTATGTCAGTTCATTTGTCAAGGTCGACAACATTCTACGCAAACTCTTCTTCCTGCCTCGTGACAACCGCGTTAAGAGTGGGCAAGTTACCGATGAAGAGGTTGATATGGAAGATGTGTATCAAGAGGTGGATGACATGATGACCAGACTCAAAGTGGGCATGCACAAGATCAAGCCGTGTACTCGCAAGTATGCCTTCGAGTTGAAAGGCGTTCCCAAAGAAGCCGATTATCTAAAGCTCCTCTATCCATACGACAAAGCCGCCTTGCCCATGGACACCAAGGGCGAGACTTTCTCCCACGTCTTTGGTACAAACACAGCGCTTTTTGAACAGTTTGTTCTCTGGAAGCGTATCATGGGACCCTGCTGGTTGAAGATTGCCGAAGCTGATTACACGGCTGTTAACAACGCTTCCTGGTGCAAGTTCGAGTGCCAAGTTGCAAAGCCCGCCCTGATCACCACGCTTCCAGATTCGGAGCTTGAGACGCCTTCTCTAACTCTGATGAGTTTGTCGTTTAGAACTCAGCTCAATGTCAAGGAGAACAAACAGGAGATTTTGGTTGCGAGTGCTCGTATATATGAAAACGTTTCTCTTACTGAGACTACACCCCCAGAAAAGCTTCCCTGCAAGACATTCACAGTGATGCGCCCTTCTGGTGCTGCCTACCCTATTGGCATTGAGGCCGAGGTCAGAAAACAGCGTGGCACATATATGTTAGAGAAGACGGAGCAGATACTTCTCAGTAAATTCCTGGCTCTCTTTGAGAGAATGGACCCTGATATCCTCATGGGGCATCAGCTTCAGGAGGTGGAGCTGAGCGTGCTCCTAAACCGCATGAGGGAAAAGAAGACGCCTGGCTGGTCTCGAGTCGGTCGATTGAAGCGCACCGAATGGCCAAAGAACTTCAACAAAGGGGGCGGATTCTTTGCCGAGAGGCATCTTATCTCCGGTCGGTTGATGTGTGACCTTGCTAATGATATGGGCAAGGTAAGTTATTCAATTTCATCTTGGCTAACTACTAAACTAACCTATTTTAGTCTCTTATGTTGAAATGTCAGTCGTGGACCTTGACAGAAATGTGCCAGCTCTATTTGGGTGAGGACAACATTCGTAGCGAAATCGATAATGAAGCCGCATTGAAAACCTGGGCTACTACGAAAGAAGGGTTGATGAAATACGTCACTCATTGTGAAGCTGATACTTATTTCATCGCTGCATTGTCCTTGCGTCTTCAAATGCTGTCACTTACCAAAGTGCTCACCAACCTGGCTGGAAACTCATGGGCGAGAACGCTCAGCGGAACCCGAGCTGAGCGAAACGAGTACATTCTTCTGCATGAGTTCCACCGCAACAAATATATCTGTCCAGACAAGTACTCGATGAAACTACAAAAAGCCGAGGAAAGAATGGAAGATGAGGAAGAGTCTACCGATAAGAAGAAGAAGGAAAAATACAAGGGTGGTCTCGTCTTTGAGCCCGAAAAGGGACTCTATGATAGATTCGTTCTTGTGATGGACTTCAACAGTTTGTACCCTAGTATCATCCAAGAGTTCAACATCTGCTTCACGACTGTGGATCGGAATACGACGGTACGTACCGTATTTTTTTCTTTCTTTTTTTTTCCCCGTAAACATCATACTGACTAGAATAGGCTGAAAATGAAAATGAAGAAAAGGTGCCGGAAGTGCCTTCTTCAGAACAAGGCCAAGGCATTCTACCAAAACTGATTGCAACTCTCGTTGGTCGCCGGCGAGAGGTGAAGAAGCTCATGAAAGACAAGCGAGCAACACCCGAACAACTTGCCTTGTGGGATACCAAGCAGTTGGCCTTGAAGCTTACAGCCAACTCTATGTATGGTTGTTTAGGATACACCCAATCTCGCTTTTATGCACGACCTCTCGCTATGCTCACCACATTCAAAGGTCGAGAAATTCTTCGTGACACCAAGGAATTGGCAGAATCCAAACAGCTGCGCGTCATATACGGTGACACCGATTCCGTTATGATCAACACCAATATGGATACGATCAGCGATGCCTTGAAGGTTGGTGAAGAGTTCAAGGTGTCTGTCAATGAGCGCTATAAGCTCTTGGAGATTGACATTGATAATGTCTTCCGCCGGCTGTTGCTCCATGCCAAAAAGAAATATGCTGCTATCAACATGACTGAAGTAGATGGCAAGTATATCGACAAACTCGAAGTCAAAGGTCTCGACATGAAGCGACGTGAATACTGTGCCTTGTCGAAAGAAGTTTCAAAGAGGCTACTTGACGAAATCCTTTCCGGCGAGGATTCGGAGGTTGTTCTCAACAAGGTCCACGAGTATCTTCAGGATGTGAGGTCTCAGATGGAAGAGTACAAGGTCCCGGTACAAAAATACGTCATCTACACAGTAAGTTGCCCGTTTAAAGGCTAGCAAAGTATATACTGATGCAAGTAGAAACTTTCCAAACGGCCAGACGAGTACCCCAACAAGGAGACGATGCCTCCTGCTCAAGTTGCTCTCAGAGAGATTGCTCGAGGCAAGACAATTCGACCAAACGATGTCATCTCGTATGTCGTTACCAACGGTGACTCGGAAACTGGCAGTCTACCCCCGCCGAAGCGATCTTACACCCTTCAAGATGTAATCAAGCCGGGGTCCGAGCTTAAGCCTGACGTTGAATATTATCTTCTCAAGCAAATATTCCCACCCATCGAGCGTCTTTGTGCTCCCATTCCCGGAACAGATGCTGTTCGTATTGCAGAATGTCTTGGTCTCGATGTTCGGAAATACCAGATCAACACGAGTCGTTCGAATAGTCAACAAAACGCCGAGATTTATCCACTAGAGTCGCAAATTCCCGATTCGGTACGTTTCCAGGATTCGGCTCGTCTGAACCTTCGGTGTCGGCACTGTGGCCAGTCTTCTACATTTGAGGGTCTGGCATCGTCCTCTAAAATGTGTACACCGCATGGCGTTATATGCTCGAACGAAGCATGCGGAAAGCCATTCTCAATTATCTCGATTGTGGCACAGGTGGAAAGCCAAATCCGCGCTCAAACAGCCAAATACTACGAAGGCTGGCTTGTCTGCGACGACTCCTCCTGTGGCAACCGTACTAGACAAATGAGTGTCTACGGTCATCGTTGTCTTGGCCCTCGTGGCCGCGCAGAGGGCTGTCTAGGCCGCATGTCTTACGAATACACTGAGAAGAAAATGTACAATCAATTGCTTTATTTTGCGGGACTGTGGGACGTGGATAAGGCCAAGTCTGCAGCCGATAAAGAACCTGCTACTGCCAAAGATGACATACGGACTCTTGCAGAGTATAACCGAATGAGGTTCGGCACGGTCAAGGGTATTGTGGATGGGTATCTGAAGAAGTGCGGTCGACAATGGGTTGGAATGGATTCTTTGTTTAAATTTATGATAGCCTGAGCCTTTGTTTAGTGGATTATTATTATGATTGTTTTGTGTAATAATGAATTTATACTTGATGTTTGTATATCGCAGGGCTTCATTGCCATAGTAAAAGTCCTTCAATATTGTCACGGGGCAATTCTTTCCAATACAGCTTAGATGAAGAAAGCCCTGGTTTGTATTCTCATGTGCTCAGACTTGCCAAATCTGGATATGTCAGAGGTCAAGCGGGGCTGACCCGCAATTATTTTCTCTGCCGACACCGGATACTTTGACATCATACATACAATATCAATCAATTGCGACGTTTTCGATTCTTTTGTTGCCAAACTGCGTCATCAAATTCATTTGATTGAAGACGGCTGGAGGAAATCATGCCCCCGAAAGTGCTCGTTATTGCGGGCTCTGACAGCTCGGGAGGAGCGTATGTTTACTTCCATCCATCCAGCTTTGATGTAGAAAACACTAAAAAAAACATCAAAACAGCGGCCTTGAAGCAGACCAGCGAGTCCTGACAGCCCACGGCGTGTACTCGCTTACAGCGACGACAGGCTTGACGGCGCAAAACACGCTGGGTGTGCAGGACATTCATATTGTTCCGTCGGGGTTTGTGAGGAAGCAGATTAATGCTGCGCTAGATGATGTTGGGGCAGATGTTGTCAAGCTTGGTAAGACATTGCTTTTTTAAGGCCTACCATGTTGGATGATACAAAAGTCTAAGAATGGTAATGCAGGAATGCTTTCATCGGCGGAGACGGTGGATGTCATTGCAGAGGAGCTGACAAGGCATGCTGTCAAGACGATTGTGCTTGATCCAGTGCGGACCTCTCTTTTCTATTCTAAACCAGGGTGTCATTTCTTCTAACAAAAATAAAAGGTGATGGTGTCGACGTCTGGCTCTCGTCTTCTTCCATCGAATGCAATCGAGAATGTCCGCACAAAACTTCTCCCCCTCACCACTGTCCTCACGCCCAACATCCCGGAAGCCCAGCTACTACTTGAGAGCGCCGGTGTTTCATTTACCAAACCCGAGAATATAGACGACATGATCGCCCTCGCCAAGAAAGTGCAAGGGCTCGGATCAAAAGCCGTGTTGCTCAAGGGCGGCCATCTACCGCTGACATCTGACCGGAAAATAGCCAAATCGCCTGCAGATTCTAAGATTGTCGTTGACATTTTGTTTACTGCTGATAATGATGAGGAACAAGTTACCCTGACCGAAACCGAGTTTCTTGTCTCTAGAAACACTCACGGCACAGGCTGTTCTCTTGCTTCGGCCATCGCGGCTAATCTGGCCCTGGGCAATAACTTGAAGAAATCAATCCGTGCCGCAGTGAAATACGTCGAGGCTGGCATCAAGACGAGTGTTGATATGGGTCAGGGAAGCGGTCCTATCAATCACTTTCATTCGTTTTATATGCTTCCGTTTGCCCCGTATGTCTCTCTCTTTAACCGATTACATTTTAATTTGCTGACTATTCCTTGACAGTGGGCAATTCATAGACTATGTCCTCAGCAGAGAGGATATCGAGCCTATATGGCATAGATTCACGCATCATGCGTTCGTAGAGGGGATGGGGCAAGCAGCGCTTCCCGTGGACAAATTCAGGGACTATCTTGTGCAGGATTATCTCTATCTTGTACATCGTCCCACCCTACTACGGAATATATGCTGACTTGAATAGGTCCATTTTGCCAGAAGCAACGCCCTAGCATCCTACAAAGCTCGATCAATGGAATCCATTGCCGCGGTACATCTCTCGTTCTGTTGATCTTACGCGTGCATGCCTGGACTAACATGAACAGTCCGCAAAAATAGTCCTCCATATCAAAACCGAAATGGCCCTGCACATCGACTATTGCGCAACTTTCGGCCTGACTCGCGACGAAATGGAATCGACGCCGGAGAACCAAGGTTTGACCTTCCTTCTTTACCCCCAGAAATAAAATTTGAAATTAATTCTTTTCATAGCATGTGTAGCGTACAGCCGCTACATCCTCGACATTGGCCAATCTGAAGACTGGTTCGCTCTACAAGTCGCGCTGGCGCCATGTCTAATCGGATACGGCGCCATTGCGCGGCGTCTATATGACGATACAACGAACACGGTGCGGGGAGAAAAGGATAATCGGTATTGGAAATGGATTGAGAACTATACGGCGGAGGACTATACCGATGCCGTCAAAACGGGATCTGGTGAGTTATATTACTAATGGTAGTACACAAAGGATGACGAGTTAACTGGTTTTTGTGATAGCATTGCTGGAGGATCATATGCAACAGGTCTCGCCGCACAGAATGGAGCAGCTGATTAAGATTTTCAAGAGAGCTACGGAATTGGAGATTGGGTTTTGGGATATGGGGATGGGTTTGTAGAGTATACATGTATACATACATCAAACTTGACTGTGCTCAACCTGACCTACTTCATCAAAAATCAAATTGACATGCAAATGAATATGTATTTTTAATTAGAAATCAAATGATAAGCTCCTGAAGACAAGACCCAATGACGTCTAGGCTTAATTGGCTTTATCAAAAAGAACAAAAATCAAACACAGCGCCCTCCCCTAATACGAATTTTTCTCCTGTTCAGCCGTGATGCGTGACATTCCCGGAAGTCATTATTCAAAAAAAAAGACAAAAGGAAATAGAAAGAGACAAAAAACGGTAAAGGCAAGGCTAATGACAAGGCAGTACGATAAAAATCTCTCAACGGCCGTTTCCAATGCTATAATCATAATCGCTGCTGTAAATCACATATTATGTGATACAGCTCCTTAGCTGATTCTGGCCGTCCAAGCTAGAAAAAAAAAGTCAGCATTGACATCATGATAAGAGGTGATGGTGATCTAGCATACCCTAAGCAGTAGAGGCGTGGTTGTCCCATTTTCTATACTGGCCAAGTTTAACTGTTTAGTCTTGGGTTCTTCTCCAGTCACATCCCCCACGGGCATGCCCTTGAAGATGGGGGAGTTGAGCATCACACGCAAGACTCCATCAGCACGCATGATCATTCGCGCAGATACTTTGTCGTTTTCGGCATCGCCTTCTTCTTTGACGTTGATTTTGAACGTGCCTACCCCGCGCTCTTTCCACTCCTTGTTTGTGAAATGAAAGAGTTTGGCCTTGCTGGAGAAATATGTCTTCTCCTCTTCCTCTCCAGTTTCGACTAATTGTCACATTAGTAGAGTTTCTTTTTCGTAAAATTGAATGAAAACACACTTTGCTGTTCGTAGAACCGCTCGTCTTCTTTCTCCTTCTCAAAACTGGCGACGGCGTTGCCTTCTTCCTCTTCGTCTTCTTCTCCATCTGAATCTGCTGCGGCTCCAAACGGTTTGCTAGGTTTGCTAGTCGTGGTGCCAAAGCCAGGTCCGCTAGCAGAGGCGAAACTACTCAGCTTGCCAGTGCTTCCACCACCGAAACCCCCGCCAAAACCGCTTCCAAGGCCGGAACCACCAAGACTTCCAAATCCAGATGTGGAAGTGCTAGCAAACGGCGATGCTCCTGCAGCTGCAGCAAACCCACTGGCAGCAGGTTTTTCCGATGACGCCGAGTCAGCAGCTTTGAATACTGAAGGGGTGCTTCCTGAGCCTCCTAACGTGCCAAATGGTGATTGTTCTGACTTTGCAAAGGATGCTAATCCTGACGCTGCAAACGAAGACGACGATGTGATTTTATTATTGGTTTCTTCGCCCTCAGTCGACTGGGCACCTAGTGAAGCGAACGGCGAGACGGCAGATGTGTTCAGAAAAGACTTTGGTAGAGACGACTGTTCAACTACTGTTAATATAAAAACCGGCAATACGGAGCCTGGCCTAACTCACCTTTGTCGACGCTGCTGCTGCATCCCGTCGTTCTTCAGAAGCATCCCGGTGCCTTTTCTTCTCGCGTTCGCCCTCTGCTTGAAACTTGTCGTTTTCTTTGGCATTCTCTTTATCCTCGTTGGGTGTGTTCTCGCTATCCTTCACCAGCTGGTCCAGACTCCTCTTCTTTTTCGGGCTCAATATGTGGCTCGATTCGTCGTTTTGTGTCCGGTCAGGCGTGCTCTTTCGGGCATCTTCTCCTTCTTTTCCTCCCGATATATCCTCGTCATCCTTTGAGTCTCGTGACCTCTTCCTGCGGTGACCATGCCCAGGATCCTGTTCTGCGACATCGTCTTCTTCATCAGCCTGCATATCATCGCGAGACCTCTTCTTCGTCAAACGGCCCCTGTCAGCGGCGCTGCCATCGTCGGAGGAGTTCTCAGTGCCATCGGTGGCGGCGGCATGTGAATCAGACGTTATCCTCGTTGCCTTGAGCTTTCTGCGGACCGGTCGCTCGTTGGCGGTATCGTTATCGGAGGTTGTTGTTTTGGCGTCCTCTTCCTTGGCGATATCAACTTCTTCGCTGTGTGTGGAAATGTCTTTTTCAGCCTCGGCAGCCATGGCGATGACAACAGCGATGAACGAATAAGCTGTTGACGTTGCAGGACAAAGTTAACAAGAGCTAAAAAAAAAAAAAAATGCCGGTGATGTCCTTTTTGTCTTCAAAAATAGAGTTTGGCGGTCAGATAAAGGAGATGTCGAGTAATTGTGACCTCTCAGATGTTTCAAACACTCGTCGAGGGTGACGGCATGGACCAGAAAGAAACGATAAATTGACAAGACCAATCGCCGAATCCAAAAGATATCGATAGTCTATGGACAATAAAACCCGACAAACCGAAATAATAAAGATGCAAGGACAAAGTGTTGTTGTCACACAGGTAATAATAATAAATAATAACAGCAATAACAACAATGAGTGCTGTTTCTGTTGCCCCTCGGTCGCAGGGCCGACACCGGTTGGTCGGAAAGAAAGCCTTTGTGTGTGTGTTAAAAGAAATCCCGAACAGACAAAAAAAAGAAAAGTTTCCTCAGGCGGCAGATCTAAAGCGAATCGATCGAACGGCGTTTTGAATAATGATCGCAGGTGCGAGAGGGCTTTTTTGTTGGGAGATGCTTTCGTTAGCGGGAGCAGCAGCGAGAGAGAGAGAGAGAGAGAGCTGAAGCGCAACTAGTTAGTCGATGCTACTAATAATAATAAGCGTAACTGCGGGAACCAGCACGGTTTGGCCCGCAATGGGCATAGCTTGGCTATCGATCGATATAATTACAGATGAATGCTAAACAAAGGAGAGGGGGGGGGTTTTAATAAAACAGGTAATAAACAGATCTACCTGACTAAAAGTAAAAGGGAGTGTGAGCTGGCAAGCATTGCTGTCTGGTGAACTATCTGTCGCCCCGCTTTGTCTATCTTCTTGCATACATCGATCAGTCTATGTTACGTAGTAGTAAACTGCTAATAGAAAAATTGCATCTTAATTATACACACAAAAGGTATATGAAAATAAAATAAAATAGAAAAGTAAAGTATCAGAAATATCACTGTTCATCGCAGTCTCGTTCTTCCCCAAACTTTCAAATTTCAAAACATGCCCAAGCACACAAACATCATCGGAGCATGAATTTATACGTACAATGGCCGCGTCGCATTTCATCCTGGCTGGTCTCGCTGATTTAGCTGATGAAGCACAGACAGCCGATCGAAATATAAAACACCAGCAAGGGGTAGACAGCAATGCCAACCCGATTTTTGACCACGCCCGATCCGCCGAGGATGCTTGTGCCGGCGGCGAGAGACCAGGCAATCAAGACCAGATAGACGGGGATTCGCACAATAGTAGGGAGGCCGAACGCGCTGAGTATCGAGGCTATCACGAGAGGGAACAGGGTGTAACCGATGATACAGACTGACTGGAAGAAGGAGCTGCAGGAGACTGTTAGCTTTTGGTTAATCAAGGCAACAAAAACGGGGAACCATACATATTGCCTCCGAGAAGCTTGATCTGCAAAGTCACAATCGCCTCACCGATCCAGACCATGGAAAACACGCCGGAGAAGACAAGCGACGACTGATCGTCATGAGCACGCATCGAGAGAAACATGCTAAGAAGCAAGCAGAAAATCAGAGGGCCCCTGCAAATCATAGTCAGTCTACTATCCTTTTTTTTTTTCCTTTTTTTTTGTTGCAACTCACCATAGATCCCAGTCCCTCAGACCCTCACTCATCCCACCCTGCAACACAACATCGGCATCAGGCCAGCGCCCAACAAGGCCGCGCAATCCATTACTGCCAAACCCAGTTGCTGCTTCACCTCTCTCAGCAGCACCAATACCGCCTCCGCGCTGCATAAACCCGCCCAATAGATACTTTGGCCACAGCACCTGCCGCATCTTCTCCCACACAGCCAAAAAATCGCGCGACAGCGTGTCCCAGACGCTCTCGTCAATGGTGTTTTGCGGCGCGCGACGGTCTTCGCCGGGGATTGAGGAGGTGAGGTAATTTGACGAAATCCTGTTTCCTCCTCGTGAGGACGAAGAGCTGCCGACGGCGTTGACGTCTGATTGGATGTTGCCTCGTAGAGGTGCTGTGTCGGAGGTGTTCAACGGGTCGTCGGCCTCGATGGCTGTGTGTGCATCGCGCGCGTTAGCAAAAAACCAAACTTGTAGTCAAGGAGAATGGGCTTATATAATACCGTCATCGTCATCAATAAGATCGCTATCGAGGATATCATCGTCGTCTTCATCGTGCAGGCGGCTGTGTGCTGCTGTCGAAGCCATGATGATGCTTTACACCTCCGCAAGGCAGCTGCGCGCGTTCTCAACAATCAAAGGCCTGGAGGGGGAAAAAGACCTGACTAGTCTCAAAATAATTCACGGAAACTCTATCGAAAACAAAAAAAAAGACAAGGGCAGTGGCGTTGCCTTTGAAGTTCCTGATTCTTAATTGACACAGGTTACGGAGAAGCTAGAGTGGCATCAAAGCCAAAACGTTCAGTTCCCGCCCGCGCGCGCTTGTTTCGGCCAGTCATCGGGAAGCTGTGGGGGACTAGCTAACTACCACGTTTATTAAAAAGTAATAAATAATAATAATACTAATTTAAGTCTATTAAATGACATCAATTGATATTAAATGCTTGTTGTCACAGAACTGGAGATAGATGATATATATGTGTATGTATACAAATGTTTCCCTAAAGTCATATGCATATTGCCTCAATGCCCCATTCAAAAACGCCGGATAATGCATAGATTATTCTAATATACAAAGACTGCTTTCCCTCTGATGGACATCAAAAATAAAAAAAAATTCAATGTCCTCTCATCTTCTAATTAACGTCCACCTATAGCCTCCCAATGCTGTGGCAGCGGCGTAAGTTGAGAATTCTCAAACTGAAGCGCGACATCAGGCTTGGAAAACTTCCTCAGCTTGGTAGCCAATTCCCGCAGCCATTGACGATCCAACTCGGACAGAGTGTTTTTGTAATGCGTGCTAAGTAGCTTATCAAGCATCTGGCGGGTCTGGACCATAAAGTTGAGGGCATAAAAGCCGTTGACCATGCCCGGCCGCGACTCGGGGGTATATCCGGATGAATGGACACCCCTAGGGTCCTCCATCACTTCATACAGGCGGTTGACGTGCGGCTCGAGGCTGGTGACAGCTGCCTTTTGCAACGACCATCGCAAGTTGCGCCCCATGGTAGTGAGGTTAGTGGTAGCTTGGTCAGAGCTAGTTAGACCTCTCAAACCCAAAAGCCACTGAGGGTTCGATATCAATGCATCGACAAGATTGAGGAACCCTTGCAAGGGTCGGGGGTCCGACAGAGGCAGGCTTTTCTCCATCAGAGAAAGCATTTCTTGCGCGTTCAGGAACACATTCGGGTTCTGACGATCCCGCAAGCAGCAGCTCATGGCAAGGTGGAACGTGATCCCTCGAACGTCAAGAGCTGGAACCATCTGATCCCGTATCAAGTCGACGGCTCCCTGGCTGGATCGCGCAACTCGGAGAAGTCGTAGGTATTCGTGGAAATTGGGAAGGTCGGGTTGGATTTTGTGAGCATTGTCGGGGCCACCTTCTATGGTGAAATACTTCCAGTACTGTCTTCCAGCAGATGTTCCTTGCGTCATGATCCGGCACGTTTTCAGAACCGAGTTCAGGATTACGTTATTTGGCGTGACCTGTTCAGAAGGGTCCGAACTACCCTTTTTCCGCTCCACCGGGTCGAAAACGTCTTCGAGGTCTTCCACATACACCTTTTCGTCCGCGGGATCGAGGGTCTTTTCCGATGGCGAGTCTTGCTCAGATGGTGTTTCCATCTCTGCCTCTCCATCTTTCTCAAGATCTAGCTCCTCGCTAACAACTTCGGACGCATTCGTGACCTCGCTAACGACTTCTTCCGGCGGCACCACGCCCTCCTCCTCGGTTGGCTCCTCCTTGTTTAGTTCCTCCTCGCTTGGTTTAGACTCAGACTCAAACAAACTGGCTCTACTCTGAGGTTTGCGAGCAAAGATAGGAACGCCGAGGGTCTGGTTGAAGAGAGCCAACACATTGTACGAACTCGACTCGTCCAACGGGTCCAGCAAGATCTGGGCCATTGTGCTGACAAGTTCATTGTCAAGCTCCAACTCGCCATCCTTCCATTGGCTCATGACATCTGCCCAAATCCTCTTCACATCCAGAAGTAGGGCCTCGCGCTTCGCACTTCTCATCTTAAGACTGACTTGTTCAGGGTCGTCTTGCGGTAGAGACTCGATTGCATACTCAAAGTTATTCTGCAACGCCATGAGAATAACAGTATATGTCTGGGCGTTTGGTCGAGCGGAGCCTTGCTCCGGAAGCTCGCCGACCACGTTCCATAGCGCATCCATGTTATGATAGTTGCCGCATACTTCGAGCATTGCATGGTGGTGGTAGTGTGATGGCGGGACGGGTGATTTTGGGTCGAGCAATTGCTTGTAGATTTTCTGCGCGATTGGAACTGGATTCCACCCGGGCTTTTTGATTTGCGTGGACAATCCCTTTAGCATGATCGTGTACGTTCGGTCCGTCGGCTGGCGATGTCTTTTTTTCATCTGTCAAAAGGTATTAGCCATATACTCAAAACGAGATCACCCATTCAGAATTAGCTCACATCATTATAGAAACTGAATGCCGCCTCAGGCGCAGACTTATAAAAACAATACGAAAGCAACCTATTCCAAGCGACCGCACACTCCATCTTCAACGCCTCTGCTTTACGAATCATCGCAACAGCCAGAGCAACCTGATCCGCTTGCAAAAGCCTTGCGATACGAATCGACATTTCTTTTGGGTCTTGCAACCATTTCAACTCCTTGTTCACCACAGTCGGGTTGATCGACTGCGGCATTTCGCGGGTTTTGGCCAGCGCCTCGAGCATCTTGACTTCCTTGATGTTACCCATACCAGCATTATTGCTGCCCTTGTTCCGTCGTGATTCTTTTG
Source organism: Talaromyces rugulosus (assembly GCF_013368755.1). NCBI lineage: Eukaryota > Fungi > Ascomycota > Eurotiomycetes > Eurotiales > Trichocomaceae > Talaromyces > Talaromyces rugulosus. The sequence goes on from NC_049564.1 coordinate 2,888,323, forward strand.
CTTGGTGGCGAGTATACCTCAAACTTTCCACTAACCGCACCTTGCGATCTGAGGTGTCAAATGCTCTACCATCACCATCATCATCATCCCTTCTCCTATTCTCCGCCGATCTTCTTCTTGGTGCTTCTCTTCTTCCAGTCCTGATGCGCGGGCCCCGTCTGTCTGATTCTTCCTCGTCGTCGAGTGCAAACGCTTCAGTTTTTGCAAAGGATCCAAAGGACCCAAAGGACGAATTCTTTCGCAGTTGTTGAGCTGTAGGTATTAGAAACTGTCTGTGTACTGCATATCCGCCTCGAAAACGTGTTGTCCCCAGACGAGCGCCGGCGCCCAAGTTGCGAATGCACGCAGATGTGCAATTCAGCATGGCGAAAGTTTTTCGTAGGAATAATTTCTGCGCGTATTCAAAAACTTCGATATCCCATGTGTGTGTTTGTATATTATCGTGGTGGGTCCAGGTAATGCGACTGGTGGCGTGAACGAACTTCGTTTGGCGAGAGGAAAGAAACTGAGATAGGCGTTCGACCGAAAGAGCAATCAAACCCACACGATACCGATTAATCAATTTGTAAGCTCGATCGACGCTCACGATGATAGACAAGGCGAAGTGGCCGTTAAAAGGAAAAAACTGTACAAGGCGCAAACAAGCGTATAAGGGGAACGAAAGTCCTGGGCAACTGTTGAAAGCCGCGAAAGCTATTGAAAAATACAATAAATAGAAGAAGAGAATAATTCCCAGTCTACTCTTGAAAAAAAAAAAAAGTAGATGGTTAGAAGGACAAAAAAGCAACAGGCAGTCGCGGACAGGTTCGTGAAGGTTCACTGGAGTTTTTTTTTTTTCAGAAAATAATAACGGAAGGCGATAGCAAGGCAGCTTGCCGAAACAGGTTAGCCTGGTTGTTCCTGATAAAGTCGACTTTAGCTTTAGCGTTCGATTTAGTTCGACCATACAATTTATATGAATTTAATAATAATTAGTAGTATTGATTCATGTTCTCGCTCCTGGACTGGCTCAAGTCTGACTAGACTTGGAAAATATGATCACATTTAGACATCAAGCATTCGAATAGATCGAGAAGATCTTGCGACCACAGGTGAACAAGGTAGTTCACTCTCAACATCTAATAGCGATTCTAGTCAATACACTACTACGTATACATTTAAACTCTCAAAACTTGCGTGGATATGCTCATCTTACATCGCAAGATAATAATATTCAGAGATGAGAAATGGGTTAAAATACCAGCGTATAAATTGAAAAACCGCAGGAAATAAATTTAATGCAATAAGACCGGGAGATTCGTATAACAGGGAATAACAACATGTTGAAAAGTTTAAAGAACACGCAGAACCAATCGACAATGACCAGCGTACATAGCAACAAACAAAAAAATCTCAAAGGCCAGAACAGAGCAACAGCTAAACGAGCCAACAAACCCAGAACAGGAAACATGCTGGATCGATGCAAAAGTTCCGCCACGCTTCTGATGGATTAAAAAAAAGGAGCTGAAAAGAGAAAAGAGAAAAAAACAGAAGACACCGCCAATATCCAGTGCGATGATCCCCCTTGGTTTGAGATTTCTTTTTCCGTTGATGTCCGAATTTTTTGTCTTCCCCGGATGTCCGCGCATCCTCCATGCCCAATACGCAGTAGTCGAGAAGGAAAGAAGACAAAAGCCGGCCAGGTCTACTTTCCATTCTTCCAAAAAGAAAATATAAGAAAAAGAAAGAAAGAAAAAACGAATCATCCATCCGAGGCCAGGAGTGGTATCATAAAAACGAAAACATTTTTATATTAAAATCGGGAATGTCGGTGCGCGAGATAAATGCACGGGGGGGGGGGGGGAGTATTAAAATATCGTGAACATAGGTGATACAGCCGAGTTGTCTATTGGTAGTTTCCAGATTGGTTGTCTGGGGCTAGAGAATCAGCCGTCAGCACCACAATGCGGGACGATATTGCAATAATTCGTATCCATGCGATGCTCTTGGGTCCAAGGCGAGGCAGAAAGGACTAAGTGGCGACAGCTACTTACGCTGGTACACCTGGTTGTTTTGGGCGTAAGGAGAGTGTGGGTAATTGCTGTAAATCTGGGCGTTACCCTGAGGGTACACCATCTGGCCGGCACCACCAGCGGCGTATTGACCGGGAACTTGGTTCTCGGCAGGCTGGTAACCGATGGGAGGCAATTGACGCACACCACCTGCGTAGGCAGGAGGTTGGCCTCCCTGCGAAGGATCCGCGGGGGGACCGCCCTCAGGTTGAGCCTGAGCTTGGGCAGCAGCCTGGCGTTCGCGCTCTTCAGCGGCCTTGCGCTGGTTCTCCTCTTCCTTCTTGCGAGCCTTCCACTCTTTGCGGATTTCCTTGAACTCTGTCAAAAAAAGATGGGTGGTCAGCAACGACTTCATGTGAGCCAATTCTTTTGCTTCTGCTTGTAAAATGTTTTTTGTGCTTTTTTGAGTGGAACAGATGAGATGCCAAAAAAGACACTATCGACGGAGGCTAGGGCTGTGCAAGATTTAAGATTAACGTTGCCGCCGGTGCGAACGCTACTGCGATAGCCGCGTGCCTTAGCATCGCGTGTTGTGTAACACGACTAACGATGCAGGCGCCGCACTAACCTCATCCGAGGCCCGCAACAACAACAGTCGCGTCGCATCCAACAAAACTCGCGTCGAGTTTTTTTTTTCTTTCCAAGGGCAGAATGATAAAACAAGTAATAAAATAAGCAGCTTACCTTCTGGTGTTCGTTTTGAACCGTGCGATTGCATGGTTACATGTGCATTAAGGTGATTCAAGGTACCATAGGCCTTCTCGCAGCCATTCCAACCGCATTTGTACATACGCTCAATTTCTTCATAACGGCGACGCGGGCGCTTGTGCTGCTGGGCACCAGGAATTGGGACGAAAGAATAGACCTAAACACAGAGAGAGATATTGTCAGTAACAGATTAGCCAAATCAAATGTTTTTTTTTTTTTAAAAAAATCAAATAATAATGCATCTTCACGCGTGGTGAAGACATAATATCTTCAAATCTTTCAGGCAAAGGCCGCCCAAGGAGATGACTAGCACGATCTTTTCTTTCTCTTTTTTTATCTTTTTTTTCTTTTCTTTTCTTTTTTTTGCAAAAAATCGTGCGCCAAAACCGAATGAACGTACCTGACCAGGGCGCGGCCCTGCGGTCGCAGCAGGGGAGGCAGAACCAACCGTTGGGGCAGGGGAGCTATAAGGACCCGGCATGTGAGGTTGCTGGTGAGGATAACCATGCGACCATTCCGGACGCGCATACATCTGCGGGGGCGGATGACCCTGGTACTGGGCCATATCGTGACCCTGAGGCTGGTAAGGGGAATACGGGGGAGGGTATGTCGGGCTGGAGGCCGCAATTGAGGGATCTATAGGAAGGTCCGCGTCAGACTTCAAGTTCGACTGATTGCGATGGTCATCATGCTTTCCATCGAGGGTGGTGGACGAACTCGTTGCTTGGGCCATGGCTGGCGCGTCGCCGGTCTGTGTATGCGACGGTGGGTGATAACGCGCGAGCGAAGACTCTGGACGTGCGGCCGAATGGTATTCGGGTGGCGGGGTGTTTCTCAACGTGTGAACGTTCAGAATAACAGTGGCAAACCTGACTGCGCGTAATCAGATGCAGGCCTTTCCATAAAATGGAGCTCTGTTTTTGGTGGTGTGTGTGGCGCGAAGAACACAACTCACACCAAAGAGACGAAGAAAAGACACCGGCGCGTACCTTGTTCACTGAAATTGACCAGTAGTTTTTTCCCTGTTTCCACTAACTTTTGGAGAAAGAAAGTAGAGTGGCAAAAGAGAGCAAGGAATATAGTAGGGTCAGCCTGGTTCAGACGCGACCGTCACTAGAACAGACGCGATGGCAAAACAAGAGCAGCGCTCTCAAGACAAGTGGACTTGGTCTGATGAACGAGAAAAGAAAGGCTCGGGAATTTTTGACGCGGTCGACGGTCTAAAAGGCACGGACGACAAGCGATTTGTTATGAGCTTCCTTCGTCCTGGGGTCAGGAGAGGCTTAATCAACCCTAGCCGGGATTTTAGGGTAACCGAACGGAAAGAATGCCTTGCAGTTTGCAGCTAAGGAGGATAGTGTAGCAGTAGTCGCACGAGGAACCGGCGGGAAGAGAAAAGTTGGCTTGACCAGGTGGGAATGACGCGAGAGTTTAAACCAGCCGAATGAGACCGCCGATGGATGATATGGGGGGGAAGGAAAAGCGACCAGGACCAGGTACCCTCAAAAACTAGTGTGCCTAGTGGGGGTTTTTTTTGGTGCAATGATTTGATTTGGTTCTCGGATTTTCCCAGCAAGGCGGGTGGAAGAATAAGTGGGAATAGCGGTAGATGCTGACGGCGCTTTCGCCCTAACAGGACGGAGGAGTGGACGACACAAATTAATGGCAACGGGAGCACTTGGAGGAAAAGGGGAAAGCGAGGTGGGCTTCAGGGGAGGGCCGCCTAAAAAGTTGCTCAGAACTTCAGATGGGCAAGGCTTTGGGAAAGCTGGTCCGCCGTTCGGGAGGAGAAAATTGCGACTCGATTCCTCGTGGTGGATAAGCCGGGACCCAGTTTTCGCGTGGAGTCCGTATTTCCAGCGTCGTGGTTGGGTGCAAGTGACGAGGGGGCGGCTTCCTACTGGAAGGCGAGCCGGGATATTATTTATTGCTGATGATGCTTGGGAGCGCCGGAGCGGAGCTGTATCTCGTTGCGGCGTCAAGCGCAGCCGGGTTGGGCCAACGAAAGAGACCAGCGACCCACTCTGATGGGAGATGAATGCTTTCCCCTCTCAGCGCGATGCCCGTTGGTTGAAATCGGAACACCCCGGACAGAACACTGGAAGTATTTTTTTGGTGGTTGTTGTGTTTTTTTTTTGTCAGCTCAGAAAAAGACAGCACAATGTCTTTCTTTGGGCGCAGGTGTGCACGGTGGTAACGCGGGTTCTGCGGCTTGTGATATTATTATTTTTTCCCTTTCTCTCTTCTCTGTAACTTTAATTCCGTACTTTCGTCCTTGACGGTATTTTTCGACCCACTTTCGAAAAGGGCACCAAAGCGGAAGTGGCAAGGTCGAAAACAAAAAAAAAAAAAAAAAAAAAAGTATCGAAAAGGCGTGCGATACGATACGTCGAGGTGGGTTTGCCCAAGAGTGGTTCCGATAACGAAGACGGAGGGCCGGTCGGCGGTCGTAGTGTAAAAGGGGGCCCCCCTATGGCCAGTGTGCAATAATGCTTACTGCGTGGACAGTGGCCCTCTGGCCGTGGTTTTTTGGGAGGCGAGATAATAAAAAAATTATAAATCCAGAAAAGCGGCCTAGCGTGGACAGCGTTCTGGACAAGATGACAGCGTCGTAGCGCACAGTAGCAAGGGAACGCTGGACCCAGGAAGGTTAGAGAGTTGGCTGAGAAGGGTTAGGTGTGGCCCTAGTGATGAAGCGGGCGTAGTGCAGGCCGGGGAAGCGGTGACGGCGCGACGCAGGATTTGGGATTGACGAACTAAAAGGTGGAGAAGAACTGGAACGATGAGATGGGTCGAGATAGCAGATGGACGATGGGGAAAAAGAGAAAGTCTGTTGATGGACGGTGGCGAGGAGAGTTGAGAAGTGGCAGGGATAGGAAAATGGGAGTGGAAGGGGAGGAAAAAAAAAAAAGGGCAGGCGCGACGTGGAAGCGCAGGGAAGACCGAGGCGGCGAGGCCACAAGGCATCAAGGCATCAACAAGGCATCAACACGCGCGCGCATAAAACGGGACAGGGGATTGGTCTCTAATTCGTCCATTCTACAGTTTGTACACTGCATATGCTACGCCCATAGATTCCTGCGGTTATTATTATTGGGGCAGGAAATGTGACCTGCTCGTAAAATTACTCGAGGAATCAGGCGGCCATTATTGGCTAGTAGGCGCAGGTGTTGTCTTTCGGATCCGGTGAAGCCGATGACTGCATCTGGCGGTCAACAAAGTTGCGGTCCGGTTCTTGCACGGCGGCGATGGTACATAGTGCTGCGATCTCGATGTGCTGTTGCTAGGATCTAGTTGCGATGAGTACGTAGTAGTTGCAGTAGCAGTAGCAGTAGCCAAATGTAGCCAAGAGATGGTGGCATGGACAGCATGACGGACTAGGGAGCGCAAGTCAGGAACGCGTGGTCCCGAAAAGGGGCTAGTGCTCCAAGGCAAAACAAAACAGAAAATAAGAATGGGCCGGCGTCTCCAGCGAGTCACTAGAGCCCGGCGACACTGGCCGGCAGTTGCTAGCGAGTGCCATAGGCAGCGCGCTCCGAGCAGAGATATGATATAGATGAAACATGGGATGGTAATTGGACCAGAATGGCGATAATGGTCACCACTGGGGGGGGTGGATTTACTGATTATTGGCAGGACCTGACTCGCGTCACATCATTCAGATTTCAGTTTCCAGATTAATAATAATATTTCAGTTTCGAGATGATATTATTATTTCAATTGATACAGTCCATGTGAAAAGGAGTCAAAAAAACCGTCCCGTCGCGTCGGGATTTATCCGCGGCGATTCCCAATCGGGAAATGTTTCGCACAAATCCCGCCCGCTGCACTTGGCACGCACGCTGATTGGCCCATAAATAAAATAGCGGTCCCGAGACCGGCGGCCGGAGTGGGGGCAGCGGCTCAACCAATAATGTTCTTGTATATACAGTATAACTCTTAACTAATAACTATACGGTGATACACAAGCCATAGTTGCTATCATCTATGCCGTTCTTTGGCCCCAAAAGCTACCAAGGCTACGCACTCTGCACTTGGGCTATGGTTTCTTTTCCATGCAGCATCTCCACAGCCACATCCACGTCAAGCAACAAACAAGTACCGCATGTGGGCCCCGCCCGCCGGTCATGTGCCCCCGGTTCGCCGTCCTGGTTGGCCCGCCGCGCAACCAGCATTTTCCGTTATCATCCAGCTGGTCGGTGCAGCACTCGCATTATGTAGCATCCATTCCGCCATCTGCGGCATGTCAGCATCTGAAACTTGATGATATTTTTTATTAAAAATTCTAGATAATAATAATAACATAATATAAACCCCAAGTACGGAGTTACTTTGTCAAAGTACGGGTATCCGTATCCGCACTTTAGTTCTATACAGGTTATTCCCCTTTGGGCGACGTGCATGCGCAGCCCAAGCCGGATGGAGAAATTCTGGCTCTGCCGCGTCCGTGCCCTCGGTCGTATCGTATCATGTATGTATTTATTATCATTTATGGTAGTATTTTCTCGCTATCATCCTTGTCTGTTTATCATCGCAATTACGTGGCAAATCCAACACTGTCGGATCGAAGCGATTTGTCAATTGTTTCAACTATGCGAAAAATCCTACTCCACCTTGCGCATGCAACCTCTTGCCGGTGAACCGAGCATGAATCATGCGTTACTTTCTATGATAAATTCAAACCAATATTGGACCTTTTTTTCCTTCTTCTTGGTCCGTGTTTTATTAGACTTCTAGTGGATCCCAGTCAGCTGAGATTGATAATGATATACTACGTACCTCCATACGGAGTACTCCGTACGTAAAAAGGAAATAATTAAACGAGGACCACGGTTTTTGTTTTGTCTTTTTTTTTTTTCTTGGCGTATTGTACCGAGGCTCCGTTTTTCTCTCTCCCTATTGCGGCATCTTCCGATTACCAAGGAAATACAAATTACTAATTAATGCGAGGAAAACCCCCCCCCAGTATGACCCAATCACACACAGAGCGACAAATCACGCCATTGGGGGAGAAATTGCCGATCCCTGTGGAATTTTCTTATCTTTTTTTCTTCTCGGATTATGTGGGTTGACTGTTGTTGGCCATCTGGTGACTTGCGCCTTTATTTTTTTTTTTTTTTTTTTTTTCGACGTTGACTTTCAAGTCTTTTACACGTTCTTAAAACGCTTAAAGAAATGGCTAGTAGATCGACGACCAGTCGGCCTCTAAAGCTTAGGCTGCTCCGTAACTTAACTACTAGTACTAGCTACACTACACTCGACGGCGGCTGCGGGTAGACCGTCGTGACGCCGCTGGTTTATCAGATTCATGCTAAGACTACGGTTGAGCTAGTGGTAGTTGATGAGCACTTGATATTATTGGCGGTTGGATGATGTACTAGAGATGTCAAAAATAATTCCATGTTATTGTAGAGAGTGTTTTTATATCAATTTATATGTATTTTATGTAGTCTTTATATTGTATATTGTATATTGTATTGATGTACTTGATACAAAATTTATATATCAACTAATTATTCAACTCTCAATACTGCTATTTATATATATATGTATATATATAGATATATATATACAGTCGACAACAGTAAGCTATACATGTTCCATGCATATTCTTCGCGCGCTCCATTCCATCTTGTGCAACTCGGGCTGCACCTAGTCGTCCTACATACATGTTTGGTGTAGTCCTGCAACAATCCGAACTCGTGGCGTACTAGTCCACCCCAGTTGACCCCTCCATGCATCTAAGCTCTAACTAGGTACCGGATACTATTTTTTTTTTACTGGAAATTTACTAAAAAAAAAAAAAAAAACCGAGCTAAAATAACTCCATATCGAGTACCAAACTTCCAAGAAATGCCAATGCCCCTCCCCTCCCGCTAGTTTCGTGTAGCCTTGGGGTTTGAAAAACGGTCTTATGTCATATGTGCCATGCAAACTAAGGTCCAGTTGATTGTTATTATTGGCTACATGTATATATTTTATATTTAGTGTGATTATTTCCATGGTTGGCTGATATTGTACCTGACAAACGCAGCATATGTAATGAATATCAATGTGGGGGGTGTTTAATTATATTTAATTTCCAAGTAGACTGGTAACACCAGACCATGGTTCTTTCCATTGTTGGTTGACATTGTATGTATGTGTCGATTGATGTAATGAATGGATATTAATAATATGGGGTGTTCACTTATATTTAATCTCCAAGTACATACAACCAACACGCGGCCGTGGTTCTTTCCGTGGTTAGTTGGTTTTGTATTCGACGTACGTAGTATACATAATGAATATCAATGTAGACAGATCATATTTAATTTCTAAATACATCATTGTGGGTTACACTAGTATACTAGATTTGTTCAATGCTCATGTTACATACATAAACACTAGTCTACATGTACAAATTGACGTCGATTTTAATGCTATCAGTTGAATACTAGCTTTCAAGCAAATTACACACATATAAGAGACACCTGCACAATAAACCATAATTAAATAACTCACTCCTATAAACTCAATATCAGTACTAAAGCGGCCAGTACCGCTGCATCTCAGGCCCAAGCCCATGACACACAAAAAAAAAATCTAGTCAACCAAACATAAAGATCTCGGTCTTAACTCGAGATAATCAGTAATGTACGACGAAGGAAAAGCATTCTATGGTAAATCCGACAAACGCCGCCGATAACTGTAAACGAATTGACAAGTCAATGTCAAAGCACCATTTTTTGTTTCCTCTCTTCTTTACCATCTGCGGTGACCACCAATAGGCGCCGAGTTGGACGCGGTGTAGCCACCACCACCACCACCACCGCGGTGATAACCACCACGGCCACGACCACCACCCCAACCGCGACCACCACCGCCACCGCTGTACCGGCACATCTCATGTAGACGGGGATCGATTTGTTGTTTAGCCTCGGTCAGAATAGTCACAAGATCGCGAGCCTGCTTGGAATCTGTAACACGTACTGTTAGCTGTGAACTCGCTAGAAACAAAACAAAGACACTCACTGTCAGTGGTGAAGAACGTAATGGCCGTTCCCTTGGCACCGGCACGGCCAGTACGACCGATACGGTGGACATAATCCTCCGAGTTGTTGGGATAGTCATAGTTCAATACGTGAGTGATATCGCGAACGTCTTTACAATTACAATAGGTTAGCAAATAGAGCAACAGTTTCGGAGCAACGTGGCCTTGGCCGCTTGTCGGTCGCGCGAGACTTGATGCATTACTCTCTTGGGAGGTTCATCTCCAACAAGATAATTCAGTGAGCCCATGGGCTGGCAATAATCACGGTCCTGGAGTAACCTTGGATGGGAGGCAGCTTGAACAAGTCCACAAAGAGACTAACCCGCTCTAACAAAACCTGGGAATGTAGAGCCGAAGAATCCATGAAGCGAATCTGCTACACTGCACTGTGAGTCCAAGGTCCTCCTGGCTTGTCTACCAGTAAGAAGACCCGAGAAAGCCTGGGCTAATCATGTATACGAACATGCTGAAAGAGAGCAAGGCACCGTGCCATTGTCACACGACGTCAATACGGGTTTAGGCTCAAAGTGAGCCAAAAAGGGTTCCACAGGAAGGGGAGGAAGGGGGAAGGGAGGGGATTCGATTGCAATCATACCAATACCACGGGAAGCCACATCGGTAGCAACCATAATTGGGCTCTTGCCGTTCTTGAATTCTTGCAAGACCCAGTCACGTTCGTTTTGTTGTTTGTCACCGTGAATCGCTAAGAGAATATTAGTAACGTAGAAAAATTGGGAAGATGAATAAAGCACAACTTACACAGTGCTGGCCAGCCGTCCTGGCGCAGGAAACGAGTAATTTCATCCGCAATACGCTTGGTGCCGGTGAAGATGAGGATCTTGTTCTTGCCGTCATCCATGATCTTCTCGAGATGCTTGATCATCTTGTCACGCTTTTCAAAGTCGGACACAACCTCGACGATTTGTGTGATTCTGTGGTTGGCAGAGAGATCCATGGATCCAATGTTGACTTGAATAAAGTCGTTCAGGAAGTCACTGGCGAGTTGACGGACCTCCTTGGGCCAGGTAGCAGACCACATGCAAGTTTGACGGTCAGGGCGAATCTGGCCAATGATCTTGCGAATCTGAGGCTCGAAACCCATATCAAGCATGCGATCAGCCTCATCCAGAACAAGGTAGGTGACACGGCGGAGGTTGGTCTTGCCAGCCTCAAGCATGTCAATCAAACGACCAGGCGTAGCAATGCACACCTCGACACCGCGGCTGAGGTCACGAATCTGGGGGCCCTTGGGAACACCACCATAAACACAGGTGTTGCGAATACGAGAAGACCGGCCAAACTTGCTGATTTCAGTTTGAATCTGAACAGCCAACTCACGAGTTGGGGCAAGGATGAGCACAATAGGTCCGTCACCCGGGGAGAGAAGGGGCTGGGCATTGATATGAACGATGGCGGGAAGACAGTATGTCAAGGTCTTTCCAGAACCAGTCTCGGCGATACCAACCACATCACGACCAGAAAGAGCCATGGGCCAGCCTTGTGACTGAATGGAAGTGGGCTTGTCAAACCCTTGGGCTTTAACCTCAGAAAGCACGTAGTTGGGGAAGCCAGCCTCGTCAAAAGTCTCGACTGGGCGAGGTACATTGGTTCCGGTGACAGCCATCTGGTTGGCTTTACGGAAAGCGTCGATGTCCTTCTGGGAACGGTTGGTCACTTCTTCATTCTCCTTGTAGAAGGACTTTTCGAATTTGGGCAGGGAAGAGAGGTCTAGTAAAATTGTCACGTTAGCATAATACTCACGACAAACTCATCGCCATTAGGAACATACCAAAGTCCTGGTTCTTGAGGTTGGCTCCAAGAGCAGCCATCCGGTCACCACCGCCGCCACCGTAACCACCACCACCACCACCATAGCCACCACCACCACCACCGTAGCCGTTGCCGTTGCTGTGACCGTTGGAATAACCGCCACCGCCACCGCCGCCGCGTCCTCTGTAAAAAAAATAGATTAGCGTTTGTAGAACTATTAGGACACACAGGGTTTGAAATGAGTTGTAGAGTGAGTGTTGATAGGCGTGGTAGATTATAGCGCCGATACCAACACCCCTGATTCTCCAACTGGAAAACTAAGAAAGGGATAAAAAAACACTAAGTAGACATACCTATAACCACCACCGCCGCCTCCGTGAGAATCGCGAGAGCCGTAGCCGCCGCCGCCGCCGCCGTGATAAGCCATAATGTAGTTATGCGGTGCAGATAATGTCCAGGACAAGAAAATAAAACGATGCGCACTTGGTACGCGGTGAGAAATGTGGAAAAGAGAATAAACTCAGCGGTCTCAACAAAATTCCCAGTAACGTTGCGATGGAATGGGATGAGAGCAAGAAACAGCGAGGAGACTTGACGAGGATGAAGAGAGATGGAAGAAAGGCTGAAGAGGGAAAAAAAAAATGAGGAAGGGACGCTAACAAAATATTATTTAATCCGCCCGGCGGCAAAAAATCAGAGCGCTAGTGCCTACAAAAGCGGTTAGCGTGACGCCAGTGGCAGAACCAGGCGAATGATTGGACGAACATGTAATTTTTTCTCGCCGCCTACAGAAGAATACATTTTCCTGATTGCGAAGAGAGCCTAAACCGAGGTTATAGGCACCTCATCGAGGCTGTTTTGATAGATAGATAGGATGGTCTCGAATTGTACTGACGACGATAGCTTTTTGCGTTCTTTCAAGCAGAGCGCATCGCTTTGTATGCCAGAAAGAAGGAATATAGTATTTGGTTTCACCATATATTGGCACACGTGACTACGCGTCGTGACCAGAGCCGCGCTTAGATAGCCTTCTCTTCAACCCCCCTCACCTCACCATGGGATTCTCCGGCGAGCATGGCCTTTGCTGTCACATCAGGGATGAAAGGAAAATACAACAAGGATAACGACGAAAACGATCACCACAGCACCAATTTCAATGCGCGTATAGACCCCGCATTACTGGCGCTAGACTCCAGCACAGTTACACCATCGGTCGAGTCGACGGAAACTGCAAAAGGCTACGATGCTCCTCCCCAACCAGCTGGCAAGACCGGTAAAAGGAAGGCTCGCGGGCCAAAAACACCGTCAAAGCCACCCAGAGTACCGTCAGGTCCTTGGCCGGAGCAGTTCAAAACTCTGTCTCAAACACATCGAGCCCTGAACTTGGTTTACACGTTTTGCTGCACGCGAAAACATCTTGCCACCACGCTTGACACGATCAAAGCGGCCGTGCGAGCTCAACTGGGAGGCCGGGAGCTTACCGTGGACGATGTGTCCAGAATAAAAGTTCTCATTCCGCGCGCAATTCGATTTGAGTATGTCGACGAAGCAGCTCTCGAAGTCATGGGAACCGGCGAAGGTGGGAAAGACGATTACAAATGGCTGAATACAAAAAGTGCTAGTTTGGGTGGCGGTTTTATTCCCAGTGAAACCGCGAATGACACAACCCATACGCAGTCTTTTAGACAGGACGATCTGAATGAATCAAACCCTGTTCTATTCTTTGAGTTTGTTGACGAAGATCTCAGGCGACAGGTTCAAAACAGCAAAACGGGTGAACCGGTACGGCCTACTAAGAGACTGAGAAATGACGAGCTGAAAATGCCCGTCTTTAGTCAAAAGCAAATGCTGGGCTTGATTGAGAAGAGAAACACAAAATTCTCTAATGCAATAGACGCCTTCTTGGTCAAATGCGAGGATGAAAATGCAGATCCAGTGGAGCGGTTGGAGAATGAGAAAGTGATACCAATTCCACCAACAAAAAACACAGCGAATACTCGTTTTGCACTTGTTCCTCCAGAGATACCCAAGGAGCGCAAATCGATTGCCGAAATTATAGCTGAAATCAGGGAAAGTGAATGGTACACAGCGCAGATAGTGCCAGAGGGCCACCGGGTTTTTGATTCGCGATTGGCAGTCGATGGGGACCTGTCCTTTCAACTGTCACAAAATCTTGTCAATGCCCTTTACAATACGAAAGGAATCACCCAGCTATATTCGCATCAGGCCGAAGCTATAAACAATATCTACGATGGACATAGCGTCATCGTCTCTACGTCAACAAATTCCGGAAAGTCGTTGATATATCAGATTCCGATGCTACACGAACTTGAGAATGATCCAAACAGTCGAGGCATTTATATTTTCCCAACAAAGGCTCTCGCGCAAGATCAAAAGCGTAGTATGAAAGAGTTGCTGGCCTACATGGATGGTCTGGAGGATATCATTGTCGAAACATTTGATGGAGATACCCTTATGAGCGAGCGGAATACCATTCGCGATGAAGGCCGCATTATTTTTACGAACCCTGATATGCTGCATGTCACAATCCTACCGCAGGAAAGTTCGTGGCGGACATTTTTGCAGCATCTCAAATTTGTCGTTGTGGATGAGCTCCACTCCTACAATGGTCTCTTTGGATCTCATGTCGCCTTCATAATGCGGCGACTACGACGGATTTGTGCGGCTGTAGGCAATCGACATGTGAAATTCATTTCGTGTTCTGCGACTGTTGCCAACCCAGTGGAGCATATGAAGACCATCTTTGGCGTGGATGATGTTCGCCTAACTGACTTTGACGGCTCTCCGTCTGGCCGAAAAGAATTTATATGCTGGAATACGCCATTCAAAGATCCACATGATCCCACCTCTGGTAGAGGAGATAGTGTTGCCGAAACAGCAAGGTTATTCTGCCAGCTGGTCTTGCGCGGTGTCCGGGTCATAGCATTCTGTAGAATCAGAAAGCAGTGCGAGATTGTATTGGCGGCAGTCAAGAATGAATTTCAAGCACTGCAACGACCAGAGGTTGGCCAGCTTGTCATGGGTTACCGCGGCGGTTACAGTCCGCAGGATCGACGGCGCATCGAGAAGGAGATGTTCGAAGGCACATTGATGGGCATCGTGGCAACCAACGCCCTTGAGCTCGGAGTGGATATTGGCTCTCTAGATGCAGTCTTGACTCTGGGGTTTCCCTTTTCAATATCCAATCTGCGGCAACAGAGTGGGCGAGCTGGTCGACGAAACAAAGATTCATTAGCCGTCCTCATCGGCGACAGTTTTCCAACAGATCAACACTATATGAGCAACCCAGACGAGATTTTTAGTAAACCTGACTGCGAGTTACAAGTGGACTTGACAAATGAGCTCGTGTTAGAGGGTCATGTCCAATGCGCTGCATTCGAAATGCCCCTGAAACCAGAGGAAGACAAAGCCTATTTTGGCCAACAGTTGGGCGAGTTCGCATCGACCCGTCTTGTCCGAGATGCACTCGGATTTTATCACTGTAATGAGCGATTCCGGCCCAAACCGTCGCAATACGTGTCAATTCGAGATATGGAAGACAGCACGTTTGCCGTCATCGACATCACTCATAACAGAAACATAGTCTTGGAAGAAGTCGAAGAATCACGGGCATTCTTCACCATATACGAAGGTGGCATTTTCATGCACCAAGGTTTGACATATGTTGTCAGAGAGCTTAATACCGAGAAACGAATTGCCCGCGTAGTCGAAGTACAGGTGGACTGGAACACGCAACAGCGCGATTTCACCGACATCGACCCGGTTGAGACGGAAGCCATCCGACACATCAGCGGCTCGTCAACGTCACGCGCCTTCTTTGGCGCAATCCAGATCCACGCGGTGGTATACGGATTCTTCAAGATCGACAAGCGCGGACGAGTCCTCGATGCTGTGCAAGTGGACAACCCGCCTATTGACACATTTACGAAAGGCATGTGGCTCGATGTGCCCAAACAAGCGCTGGAAATTCTTGAGTCTCGCCGTCTCAACATTGCAGCTGCCATCCACGCTGCCGAACACGCCGTGCTGTCTCTGCTGCCCACCTTTGTCATCTCTCTGCCCGGCGACGTACGCACCGAATGCAAGGTAGCCAAGAAAGAACTTGGCAAGAACCTCAAACGCGCCAACGAGTCGTCGTTGGACGGTAGCACTACCAAAATCACCGCCACGAAAAATCAATTCAAGCAACATGGACCTGTCAACCGTGATTTCCTCGAACCACCGCGTCGCCAACGCCCCGCCCGATTAACCTTTTACGACGCCAAGGGCGGCTCTTCGGGGTCTGGAATTGCGCTGAAAGCCTTTGAGTTCATAGATAGCCTGCTGCGGCGCGCCGTCGCGCGCATCGAGAACTGCACCTGCGTCACGCCGCAGGGCTGTGTAGAGTGTGTCTGCGACGAGCGCTGCAAGGAACGCAATGTCGTCATGAGCAAAGCCGGCGCCACAGTCGTGCTTAAGTGTCTGCTGGGATGGGATATTGATGTTGATGCTCTGCCTTGGGGCGAGGATTTTGAGGGTGATGAAGGGGGGGGTGAAATCGTGGGCGGTTACGAGACTGTTGTGGTTGCAGAGGAGGTTAGGGGCAGAATTGGTGGTCAGGTCCGTGTTCATGGAAGAGAAGATGATGGAGATGCTGTTGTGTCAGGTTGAGGGCATATTTTTCACGGCTATGATTGACTATAGTGATACCGTGACTTGTACTTGCAAAGCGAGGACTATCGAGCTATTTTAGTCGTATCGTCATCACTAGGTTACCTTCTGCCCTTCCTCGTCTCCATTCCCCCTATCTTCAGATGGGGAGGTGCCGTAACATTTATGGAAACTAACAAGAGCTCTTTCGTCAGCGACACCGTAGTATTTTGGGAAATATGACTTGGTTCTCTCTGGAGAAACTCGAACGATTCTCTCAAATGCTCGTTGCTCTAAGATGAATGGATCGTAATCTTCTTTCACTCGGTCAAATAAAGAATAATTTAGAACCTCGGGAAAAGTTCCGATTAACCCCATGAGCTGTTGATCTCTAACTGGATGGAACTAATGTAGTTTCGTTCTTAGTATCTTGGTCATGTTTAGGATTTGTTCATACCCACTTGTTTCACTACGAAATGTTGCTCGTCTGCCGTGGCTAGCCACACGGATATCGGATGATTTTTGTCCAACCTTATTGGCCTTTTCGGTTTAAGAATACCGTATTCATATGGCTTGGGATTTCTCTGGTTCGTCAACGAAAATGTTGTGTTTGACGCTTGGAGTGCGGTAAATCCACTAAAAAACTCCTTCAGCCAGGAACTAGTTTCGTTTGAGTGCTGAATTTCCATGCCGAATAGGGAATTATTTTCTTTCGATATGAGTGTCCGATAGATAAAAGAGACCTAGTGCCTTATTTGTGCATAGTTTAGGGATAAGTGAGTCAACCAACTAAAGTACTTAATACAGAGGTTTAAAAAAACTAGTTGACTGTATAACAAGAACTAAACCAAACTAGGACACTCAACCCTTGCATCCCATCCTTGCCCTTGCCTTTAGATGATTTGTGACCCCCTCTATCACCGTCTATTTGATCAGTTCAATCAATTCGCTCCCCATTGGATTCTCTCGGTCAAAGCCAAACAACGCCGCGGCCAACATTGACGTGGAGCCCTGGCCCTTGTTGCGGTGCCTTGAAATCATTTCCCCTTGGATTTACTACCACACTTCAACTACAACAATGTCGTTTTGAAATAGATCGAAACGTAATTGTGCATTTGAAAAATCTCGGCGAGCCTAGACCGGCTTTGGTCCGGGGCATTTTAACTCAGATACATCGCTATTATCCAAACCTAGTCATTAGCACTGATAGACTGAATATAGTAAACTGAATAGAGTGTGTCCTTGGGCTTCTTCTTCTTCTTCTTCTTCTTTCAATGGTGTATAAATACATGTCCACTTCATGCAAAATAGGGTATTCTATATATGCGCTCAACCGAATAATGGCTAGTGAAAAAAAAATAGTAGGAAAGAGGACTAGGCCCAGAATATAACTGATCTAGACTAGCATGCAACATTTCATAAATGTTCGCGTAGAAAGTTTTTCGTCTCCAAGATAGACATCTTCATTAAGCATTGGTATTCATCATAATCCATTTTTAGTATGTCCTTTTGTTTGAACGGCGCCAGGCTGTCCAATTCAAAGCATGAGGTTCATATATTCACTTTCTATTGGGGTGCCTGTCCAGATGTCGACGACTGGGCAGGTGATGATCCAGTGAACGTTCCACTCATAGGGCTGCTCTCCTGGCTGCCAACATCGTCAAGACGCATCTTCGAGAAGAGGGACTTCATGTCCCGAACATCTTCGCGAATCTGATCTCGCGGGTTGTTCGTCCGTTCTTCTGTCAGAGCCCGGATTTCTTTTACCAGATGTGGGCATCCTTCGTCGTCTGGTATCCACCACTGCTGTACTGTCGGATCGGCCCAGAGCTCTCCAAGGCTCTCTCGGACTTTGGGAGCATATACATATCTACAACGGAGTGGTCAGTACTTCAATCTTCAATAGTACACAAGAGACGAAAGAAATTGGCTCACCCGTTTATTTCAAGTCGGGCAATCATCCTCCGACTCCACATCATGTGCTTCGAATCTCTTGGTAGGAACATGGCGGTGAGAATTAGCCAGTTATGGAAAGCGATGACAGTTCCAACGTCGACTTCAGGCCATCTGACTATGCTCTCGGCATGATGACAGATTTGTAACGCGATCTTCTGAAGCTCGGGTCCTTCTGGATGCCCGATACAAATATGTGATTGATATTTGAACATGAGCTCTGTACTAAGCACATCAGCCCAAGCAAAGTTCACCCTCCACATGGAATCTCGGTAGAATCGACAAGGCATGCTTGTATCAAGTACGTCTTCTGGCCCCTGAAGCGGAACAGCAGGACCGGGCATCGTGATTTCGGGGCAAGTGTCGTATTTTTCTAATACACGATGCAAGAAATCGACAGTCTTCCCTAATTCCTCAAGTTGTTTCGCGAATTCGTCGTAGGCGACCAGACCGCGAGCAAGCCGCGCAAATAAAGAGGCATAATCCATTGCGAAAAGCCGCGTTCGGGATGAGACTAATTTTATCTGGATCTCAACATCATCTGGATTTCGGGCTGCTTGAGCGGCATCATGTTCGTCAATTGCTGTGTACCATTCACGACTGAGGATAGCCTCGCTGTTGGCAATAAGCCCCGCAACAAGGTCGAATCGGGCGTGCCAGATGAATAGGAAGCGATGGATTTGGTTCTGGGTAATGCTTTGAGGGGTGAGAATTTCATGTACTAGAGCATCTGCAGCCTGATGATGATCAACGAGATTGACCCAGTCACCGATAGTTTCCTGAGAAGCATCATCGTCAGCACTTTAAATCATGCACATAGTACACAAAGAACAAACCTCGAAAGTGGATAGTTGAAGAACAGTCGCGAGCATTGCTTCAGTGTGTATTTCCCCCGAAGCTAGAGACTTTCGAAGAAGCTGAAGAGACCGGTCATAGTATTTGAGAAACTCATACATCTTTCCGTCAGGCCGTTCAAGACTGTAATGATATGCAGCGAAACCGACAAGCGCATATAGGAGTGGTTTGTAGTCTAAGGCCAAGTCAAATAGCGTGCCGCGAAAGAACATGTTACACTCGTGGCTCAGAAAGTAATGATTGTTACTCATCCTCTCCTGGTGATACCTTAGAAAAAAGCGAATATCTTCTCTGAATCCCCGCGAGCCGTGAAGCTGGGTCAAGTCTCGAGCTGGCTGCTGCGTGAAATGGCTCTTATATCGTAGATCTGAGAGAGGGCTTGATGATTGAGATAGCTGCTGCCAGTCTGAAGCGGGCGATTGTGACTTGGCTTTGCTCATAGAGGATGTTTCTGATGTTTGCCTGGGCCGAGGCCTGTTCATTGACTGCATGCTTTTCTTTTTGGATATCGATGGCTCTGACGGGCTGCTGAAGGGACCAAAGCTTTCATCTTCGTCCGGAATCACTTCCAGACCAGCTTCTTCGTCTGAGGAAACGCTCCCTCGGTGTCTACGGGCTTTGGCCGAGCGACCGGACGATTTTGTATTTGGCTGAGCATATTCGCAATCGCGGTTTCCTTTTCGACACCCTGCAACGCATGTCAGTCAAAGGTTGAAACGATAGAGTAGTATAGCACGTACTCTCGCATATTGGCCGACCTTCATCGCACTGAAGTTTCTTTAGTGTTAGCTTTGTGCTATTTCTTTGCCTCTCGCAGCGGGGAATTACCTTTATTCGACGGGTGCGACATGTGAGACACCCGCTGCGTGTGCGCTTGTGCTTTCGCTGTTCTGAAGCGAGTTGTTGCTGTTGCGATTGCGATTGCGGTTGCTGCTGCAGCGGAGGTTGTTGCGTTTGCTGCTGTTGTTGCGGCGAGGGTAAACCAACGCCAGCTGCAATATTTGGTTGCTGAATTGGGGTTGAAGTATGCCAGTACGCAAGGCTCTCCGGCACATGGCCTGATCCTAGTAGCAAAGGATAGGCCGGATAACTATTGGGATTGTGATATTGCATCCCATGATCACCGGGGTAGGAGCTCATAGATGGAGCGGCAGACTGATACGGTTGGCTCATTGCGCGATCTCGGCGACTCACCCGAAAGTATCTCCGTTCAGAATTGGTGTCATGAGAGATCCGTCCGCCTCAGCAGGGTCGATGTTTGCGCGATGCGATGCTGTCAGGACATGGAATTGCGTAGTTCCCGTGGATGAAGTAGTGATCCGGACCGCATACGACCAGAGACGAAATCGCGGCGAATGTAACTATACACACAAGGACAGAAGGAATCGGTCAATTGCGCTGTGACAGAGATGCTCGATAATAATAACAATGCTGTTGGACCATAGCAGTTAATGATGGGGGGTCTCTTGCACTAGGAGAAGGTCGGCCTAGTCGCATTATCCATGCGAGCCCCACCGAACCTCAGAGCAACGGTGACAGGAGGTCAGACGAACGGTAATAATAATAATGCCGGGAGATCCAATTGAGGAATCAATAAAATTGATCGTTCTGGAAGCCGGAAAGTGTAGGAGTCTAAGAGTGCATGTGTGCACTGTGCAGAGCCTCTCCGATGGGGAATGATCAATATTACAACCCTAGTCATGTATCTCTCTCGACGTGTAAAAAGATACGGGGCCCGATAACCCCCGTTGCCAAGAGCTCAGTGGGTGGCTAGTGCCAACTAGTATTTGCAAGCCACTCCTGCTTGCTCCTCGCATCAGTCGATCCCGGTGAGTGACAGTTGGCTGGGTGGTATGCAGCAGTAGCAGGGAGGCCGATGATGAGATGCGTGTTGGCAGTAGGAATAGGAGACGATGACGTCTGCGTCAACGATGGCCTCGCATTTCTTCTTTTTCTTTTTCTTGTCGTCGTCGTCGTTGTCGTTGTCGTCGTCGAAAGGCATGGGTTGGTTGCAGGGGAAAGAGAGAGCGTGACAAGGGCGATCTGAGTCTGGGCGCGATGACGATGAATTACCGCTAGTCCCGTTGTGGCCAGGTTTTAATTTAAAGTGTACGAAGTGACCTGCGGCGGGCTGGGTGGTGTTACCAAACTTACCGTACGCAGCAGTCCGAAACAGGACTAGCGGGGTGTGGGCCATGATCGATAAGGGATGGTCTGTGGTTTGTGGGGGAAGGAAAAGGGAAAAGAGTGGGGCGGCCAACACCAGGCGGGATTCCGACTGCGTGCTGGACCGGAGCATCAGTGGGACTGGTCCTGCCCGTATACGGCCTAGCGCAGGCTCCGTGCTTATTCAGCGCCTGGTAGCCTCGTACGACCTACCTGTTCGGGAAGGAGCCAGGCCGATCTCTGGCCGGCTCGGATAAATGTTGTCGCCGGCGCGGCGCAATTGAGTTTGCTCGTGTGGGTCCTTTTCGCATGGACGCCCGTGGTTGGCTGGGATAAAAATATAACTACCGCACTACTGCACGCAGGCCTGATCGATGCACATTGCTGCTAATTAATAATATAAATTAACTGCCAAGCAGCTAATCATCCGTTGAACCAACACCCAGTGCAGCTCGCTCTCGGCCAATCGGTGACAAACCAACCTGCAAGCCCACCCCGCAAAGCACCAAGGTTTGCGTCGTGCGTGTCGGTGAACGGTCGGAATGGGCCCGTATCTTACGCATGTCAGCATTTTGCCTTTGTATGATAATAGCAATCTGTATAAAATAATAATCACTACAGGAGTCTAGAGTGCCACTCGTATTTCATTCCAATTGCTCCCGTCACCCGTGCGGACGGGGCCAAAGGATCGATGATAGGCAGTCTAATTGTCACATATGTAACTCACCCGGCTTGGGGCCGTTGTAGTTCTCCCATGTGAGCAACAACTATATCCAAGTACCAATAATAATGGTACGTAGTATTGTCCGTCAGACTGGATATTATTGACGTTGGGGTTACTCCCCCGGTCATATACGAGTTATGAATGGAATACTCCATATGTCACCCTGCATATTTCTAGACTGTCATCTATTTGATTGTTTTTGCTTTTTCCTTATGATGACTATTATTATTATGATTATTGTTGTTATCAAGTTTCTGGGACGAATGTATGGAGACTCCGTAATGGAACACAGCGTTACAAGCGGCACACCAGGCAGATCAATTCGATATAAATAGCAATTGACAGTTGTTGATCCATGCAGTCTGCAGAGATCACATGTCCGAATGGAGGTGTTCTAGGCTTCCAGCAGCGTCGAATCGTAATCAGCACTTGCAATCCAATTTAATAATAGTAAAATGGCCTTGCGTTTGCATTGCATATTGCGTTTTAGTCCGCCCGAAGGAAGATCACTTGCCAACTAGTTAGTACTAGTACTAGCCACTGATTCGGTTTCTTTTCTTTTCTTCCTTCTTAAAGAAAACAGGAAACCAATCACATCTTTACCATCCCAATCCTCGGTGCATTTAGATTTGTTTTTGCTGTCGTGTATCCTGACGTCCCCGAGCCAATCACCGTTGCAGATCATCCTTTCTTTCATGCCTATAATACACCGAGGTCTAACGTCAAAGATCCTTGCATGGGTGGTTATTACTAGTTTACGAAACACGAAAGTTTTAATCTGTGATCTATTTACAACAAACTTTACAACAAACTGTTGTGGTGTAACTGCCATGATGCCGGGGATCTACCGGACCCCGGTGGTCGCATTTTTCTCTTTTGCTCCTAGTACTCCATATTTAATTATTAATATATTAATGAATGACTCGGCCTCGTCCGTCCACCAATTGCCATTAGTCACGTCCGCAAAAGATGCCCTAAAACAGTTTGCGTTTGAATCAGAGGCTTTCAGAAATATTGGGGCCAGCCGCCGGTGGCTTGAGCCGTCTAGTCTGGATGTAGAAGGATCCGCGAGCATCCTGAGTCGTTCTACTTTACTACTATTTTGTTATTTTTACCTTTTACTTCCCTCCTGCTACGTACTATTATTATCACTATTGACCTTGGTCAAGCGTCGTAGAACCTAAACTATGCAATAATAAATGTAACTCTACAAAGGCGTCTTATTTTCGACCCATCACGCGTCCTCGTGGGACAATCCGCCGTACACTCTACAACGAATCGGAAATGCAAATCATATCATAATTTATAATTCATTGAATAACACTAAGTACGTATCAAAATACTACTTTATTCCTATTAATACTATACTACTAGTAGTAGTTCATTCGCTGATTTAGTCTATGGCGATCTTATCAACTGATCCAATTGGTCATTATACTCTGGAATCCGCTGTTGTAATTTGTAAGAAGCTGGAACCTTTGACCACGGATCTGCGGATCGATTCATCCGGACCGTTGGTTATTATTACTATTGAGGTCATTCGGATATTGATTGAAATGAGGAAAAAAAGTTACGAGTTGGTTTTGCGGACGCCCGGACCCGGTGGCTTTTTGAGTTTCGCCAGAATCCACTGTGGAGTGGAATTTGCTATTTCTTTTTGATCATTTATCATAATAATTTAATTAGGCGGGTCAGTTATTTTACATTGCTTCGGTATGTTCCGATGAAATTTTGAATACAGATCAGATCTCATTTGAAGCCACGAGGCGGGATTCAATCTGAAATTTTTTTTTCTCTCTCTCAATGAGCAGGACCCATGGCCCTTGGTCCTTCCTAGTGTTTGTTTCCACTTTTGACCTCAAAATGGGTGTATTGCTCTTCCTGAAAGGTAGGCCTGAAAGGATTTGATTCCCAACAGGCGGATTATCAGTGGAGCGCAGCCTGTCGCTGTTCGTCGGAAGATATTCAGCAATAATATCCGGTAAAGCTTTGTTCGCTCAATAGGCTGACTTGGCACATGAACTTTGGCACAAGAACCAATAAAAAAAAGGGCTACTCCATGCTGGTAGAGAGAGACCATCTAAACATAGCTTCATGCCGACGCTGCAGAGCGCTTTTTTTCTTTCACCTCTTGCATTGCAATTTGAATTCCTTCGATAACGGCTGCCCATTCCGTCTCGTGGACCTTTTGCGTGAAGTGTTCTAGGTTTTCATCTGAGCCTTCAACGAATGGAATTTCTTTGACGAGAATGGGTGTTCCCATGTCGACTTCGGAAATGACATCGTGAATCATAACGCCGGTTTTACTAATCTCTCCTCGTCGCCAGGCTGCGTGGGCACGCTCAATGGCATCCTATTGAGGTATCAGAACTGGCACTCTCATGGAGGTAGAGAGATAGAGAGAGAGCGGGAGCTAGAAAAAAAGAAGTGGAAGAAGACTTACAATCCCATTAAACGCCCCCGGTAACGCCGGATGCAAGTTGATAATCTTGAGTCCCTTTTCTTCAAGCGGCTGCAAAAAATTCGTCGACAAAACATGCATAAACCCTAGACAAACAACCAACCCGGGCGAATCCGCCAACACCAGTCTCGCCAGCTCTGCATCGTATTCTTCTCTAGCCACCTTGATTCCTTCGGGTGTTGGTGGATGCGCCTTTTTGTATTTGACGAGATTGTGATATACGGTTGGGATGCCTGCGGTTTTGGCGCGTTCGAGGCCAAAGGCGTCCTTGCGGTTGGATATAACGCGTACGATTCGTGCAGACGGTACGAGTTGGTTGGCTTGGATTTTGTCGATGACGGCTTGGAGATTGGTGCCGCTGCCGGATATGAGCACGGTAAGTCGGATTTCGTTGTCCATTGTATGATTGTGTTGCTCTTCTTTCTAGAAGAGACTTGGAAGAAGTCCGGATTCGTAGTCGTAGATGTAGTTCAGATGTGGTGTTTTGTGTGTGCACTGTGCGCGGTCAAGACACTTAAAAAGTAAGTAATCAGAAAATAATCCGTTCAGCGCATCAGCCCCTTCTAGACACGGTCGTTTTATCTCCGAGTTATTACTCTCTTGCAACTTGACTTATCGCGAGAAAGTTTCCTGGGAAAAAAATTGCGGGGAACCGTCGGAGCCCCTCCGCGGCTTAGTCAGTACTACAATTCTACGACAAGCTGCCATGAAAAGAATATCTATTTCTAACAAGAAGTTGACATGTCACACTGAACTATTTTTGGGAAATCTGGCTGAAGGGTTCTCCATTGTAATTCCCTTAATCAATCAAGACAAGGACAAGCATTACCATCGGGGAATCACAGAAAATCATATAAAAGTAGTTTAATGGTATCACATAGGAGAAAATATCCAAAAACCAAGATAGAACAGGGAAAACAAAATAAAACAATAACCTCCAGCTCAAACAGGTTGTCCATCCAGTTCACCGGGAATGATGCACAAAATGAAACCACGATAATGATATATAACCATCTGTTTGAAAACACGCAATGCCCGAACAATGACGCTCACAATAAAACAAACGCTACCAAATGAGAATAGTAATAACATCGTACAAAATGGGAATCTGGATAGTTCAGGGATTCTATGATAAAGAGCATAGAAATATGACAGGTGGGAGCGGATGAGAGGAAGCGTTGGCAATGGTATGAAATCTTATGCAGAAGCTTCTTGAGCAGGGGGCTCGTTGGAATTATTGGAAGTCTCAGCGACTCCTTCGCCTCGGCATAGAGGGCAAGAGTTTCGTCCAGTAGTAAGCCACTAATGCAACAGTCAGCTGAAGGTCAGTAGAATATGGAGGCGTGAGTTCAAAATACCTGATCGATGCATTCTTTGTGATAAGTATGCTTGCATTTGGAAAGCTGTCGAACTTCCTCGGCTGCCTGGTACTCGCTAAGACAGATTAAGCACCTTTCGTTTTCTCCAATGCTAAGATTTTCATCGCTTTCGAGGGCTTCTGCAACTAAAGTACCGGCATACTCGACTAAACGAAATATGCCACCCGCTGAAGTGACGTCGTCCTCAGAGGCAACAGGAGGCTTTGCTGGCCCAAGGAGTGAAGACAACAAAATCATATCTTCATACGTCGGGTTCTGTGACATTGTTAGTTTCATCTTTCTTATTCATTACGGAGTAACTTACGTCAGTAAACAGACTCGGCGTTGCAAAAGCCGGGTGGTTCTCAGAAAGGTTGGTGCCGACGACATATATCACCCAAGTACGACCCGTAGACGGGGTTGGCTGATCTGGTTCGACAACTCCGTTGCGCCGCGCGGCACCCAAGCCCAAATGACGGTGGCGAGCAAACTCGGAATCACTTCGGCGACGTTGCCGGGCACCGGTAGTAGGAGCTGTTGTGGCCGAAGCTTCCGACTCAACCGTGGGTTGTCGGGGAGATTCTTCGTGAACTTGAGGCAGAGGGTTCGGAAACATTGCCGAAGCTGAGGACGGCCTCCGACTTGGAGTAGAATTTCCCGATGAGACTGCAGATAATGCGGGTTCGGCTGGCGTTGATGGAGGAGGGTGCGGCCCAGGAGGACTGTCTGATAGGGTGGTTGGGAGTGTAGACGATGGTGCATCAGTGGATGTTGAATCTGGCGGTCTTCGTTGAGATTCATTCGACAACGAGCGGCGAGGCTGATTATCTAAACCACCAAGGATCGAGTTTGCAGCTCCATCGATAGGCCTGGGGGGAGGGAGCCTGGAAGAACCATCCGCATTCCGGAAGATGTTAGGGCGATCTCGCGGCACAGCGGTTGATGGCATTAGCGGTAGGCCAAGAAGAGCGTCCAGCCCCATGCCGCCGTTATTCTGTTGACCACCGAGAGGCCCGTTGGTTGGAACTGACCTCACTCCAACAACAACTAAAGTCACAGTGCGACCCTCGGTTGTCTCCTCGCCAGGCTCGTCAATATCCATTGGATCCGCAACTCCAGGGCCGTTGTTATCTCTATTTTCTGTACTCGACCGCCCCCCTTGGTTGTCAGAGTTTGCAAAACGAAAGACACGCAGGAAATTAACTGGAGCTGGAGCAGCACTGCCATCTGAGGGTGGACTTGGAGTGCCTAAATTACCCGAGGGACTGCCCTGAGTAGACGTGGCCTGCTGCAAGCTTTGAATTAGATTTTCAAGAGATGCATCCAATCCATCATTTCCAAGGGACTGGATATTAGGGAGGGTAGGAACTGTGCTGCCTGAGAGTTGTGCTGCGATAGCGGCAGCGGCTAATTGAAGAACACGAGAGAGTGAAGTTTGATCTTCACGCCGTGGTATCCGAGACGAACGAGAGCGTAGAATGCCAGGAAGTCTTCTGACAGGGCCTGGTCCCTGGTTCATGCGGGATCGAGGGGAAGTTGATGTTAAAGCGTCCATAGATGACGGCTCAACCGAGTCCATCTCTGTAGCCTCATCAAAACCCATGGTGGTATCCATCGGAGCCAAAGGAGGAAGCAAGCGGTCAACATCATCTGACATGCTTGAGCGGGGTGGTAGTTGAGGAGGAGGAGGAGGAACTCTCGCCGCATCGGAGCTCGATAAAGACGGTGGCCCGAATAAATGAGAAATTGGTGTGCTCAAAGAATTTCGCACGCGGTTCAAGCGAGGGCTACGCCGCCATCCTCTCACAGAGCCTGGAATTGTCTCCAAATTCGGGCTAAGATATCTTGATGAATCATCTGAGACCAGTGTTCCGTCAGATCGAGGGACTGGATAGGGACCGCGGATCGAGCGACGTCTGGTGATACCTCGAGATCCCAGGGAATGAAAGGGAGAAAAGCGGCCGCTGTGTGTTGTTTCGGCTCGAGATAAAGACCTTGATATGCGACCATTTCGATGGGCATGGCCCTCCGCTGGTGTCTCCTCCTCGCTATTAAGTAAGCCACGGATAACGGAGTTGGGCAAAATTCGGGATCCCAGTCTCGACATGGTAGATTGTCTCCTGGACATGAGTCGTGACGTCGAGGGACCTCGCGAGTCTTGCAGTGATTCCGGGAGCGGTCGGAGGTCTTGTGTGTAATCGATGGAGTTGGTTGGTTGAGTGTTGCCACTATTAGCTAGCATGTTGGATAGGTACTGGGAAGATGGGTCTCTTTCGAAGTTGAAAGCGCCGTTGCTTTGAGAGTCACCCCCCTCTTCCCGAGGGAGGTGTGTGTTTATCGGTTGTTCTGACATGGTGTGAGAATTCAAGGAACCGCCGTGGCCATTGCTATGCAGCCGTGAGGGTGTAATGCTTCGCGCAGCGTTCTCTTGCCGTTGATCCCGTTGTGAAGAAGATGCTTGTCCCATAGTAACAACTGGGCCTACCCAGAAATTACTGCAGAGGTGGCGAGTGGCGGATGCTAATATGAATCACGCAAATGACTGGGTGCTAATGCTCCATGAAAGGCGTCACGTCACAACTCGGAAATGACAGCGATAAGCGGGAAGCGGTTTGTAACAGGAACGTCTGACGGCGGCGGCGATGATACGACGAGATTTGAAGAGTCCGGCAGGTTTGCGTAGAAAGAGGCAGCCCAAAAATGACTTTCAGGCTCAGCGTATTAGACTGTCAGCAGAGAAGGCTGAGGACCTGAGCGTATATCCGTTGAAATTGTGATGGGAAGATAAGACTGCGAGGAAGCACCCGATGTGGCGACTAGAGCGATGCGGCAACGTGGTGGAATTCAGACGAGATGACCTCAGCAAGTACTGCCACTCGAAGCCAGGACCGACGTGTTGAGGAGAGGACACACGAACAGCAGCAGGCGAAGAGGAGGCTGAGAGTGGCGCTTAGATATGAAACAGAACAGTCATCAACAGGATGGATGGGCTGTCACGCAGTGTGCTTGACCATGCCAAGCCACCCTGAAAATGTGACAGGCGACGGACGAAGGCCTCGCAGTCGACAGAGCAGGCCGAGATGAAGCAAGAGGGTAAACAGTTGGCAATAACAATCTGATGTGTAACTCGGAACAGCGCTGAGGGTGAGGGGGGCGCGTGACGGCAGCTGCAGCCTGAGGCACTTAATAATGCACTCGGGAGAAGGCGGCAGGCGGCAAGCGGGAACCCGCCCGGGCCGCGCTTTACTAATATCATATTACACGTCTACGGAGCACTCTCTTCTGCATATGCATCTCTGATCACTTAATTAATTATTATTACGAGTGCGTACAGCAATCTTGATTGTACTCCGTACGCTGAATGAGAGACGGCATTTTGTGACATGCACATGCACTCCAGCAACAGGCAGAAGCAATTTCCGGGCAGCCAGGCGCTTACGAATAATCACTTCTCCTATTATGCTGCTGCTATGAATAATCCACTGTTCCATCTGTTTCTCTCGGCTAGTGACTCACTAACCTACTGATATTGTCATAACCAACAGTCATTATTAGGGGGGTGCTGATTCTTGTCCAGCCAGCCAATCACAGCGCACGCTGATGCCAAGAACGTGAAATTCGAGACTGCCCGGAAGGAGAATCTCCTCGACAACGCTCCTTTCTCTCTCTCACATGTGCTGTGTCACCAACGAGACACGGAGACCAGTCTCATTCGTGGACTGAATCACTGATTAGACAGACAGACATGATAGGAAATGATGCGCCACACATACACAGCCTGGGTATTGCGACAGTGTTTTGGGATCCGCATTCATGATTAACCCCAAAGTGTCCGTGTTTTCTCTGCCGCTCGCACCATGGCAGCAGAAGCCCAGTGTTCGTGTCGAAAAGTACGACGCACGAGCCGGACACAAGCGGCGGAAGTCCGGAGACCATTGGGACGATGAAGATCATGACCAAGGCGATACAGACGTGGACACCGGCCCGGAGGTGACTTATAGCCAGGGCCCGTCGCTTGTTCTATCGCCAGACGAGGTGCACCAGTATCGAATTGCTGGCTTGCCATTTGGCCAAGAGCTCCCTGGTGGGAATTTCCCCCACGCCAACGTAGTAGACCGAGAAAGAAAGCGGCCGGATAAGCATCATATCGAAGAACTGTCGAACCAGTCGCCTCCCATTTTCATTCCTGGATCTGAGACGACGGATAGTACCCTGCATTTGCGCCACTTAGGTGTGCTCACCACAATCCTGCACAGATGTCTCCTGGAAGGCGACTTTACTCGCGCGGGCCGTGCATGGGGGATGCTTCTTCGCGAGAGAATCGGTGGCCACCTGATTGATATTCGACTGGAAGGAAGATGGGGCATTGGAGCAGAAATTCTCTTTCGCCAACCTCCTAGGGAATCACGAGCCAAGTCTCCAGAAAACGTAGGCATCAGCGACAAGCCTCTTTTCACTCGGCAAGGATTCGAGGCTGCAAAAGCTTACTACGAGGGACTGATTATTCAGTATCCCTATCGAAAATATGCCCCGAATAGCGTCAGCTCCGTGCATTTTTACCCGGCTATGTTCAGTCTGTGGATCTATGTTGTAGACGCCGAGAGCACGAATGCTAGAGAGGCAGTTGAAAACGAGGAAGACGACGACGCTGTGTCTGACAGCCTTTCGGAAACGGGCGATGTTTCTATGTCGGAAATGGATGGCGTCGAAGACCAAAACCGAAAATTATCCACTCAAATTGCTAGGATTCGATCAAAAGAGCTGACCGAAGCACTGGAAATCGCAGCGCGCATGGACGAGCTTCTCATATCACCACCTTGGTCAGACAACCCAGAACTTCTCCAGCTTCGGGGAATGGTGGCCCTGTGGATCGGGGATTTACTTGTTTCGTCTCTGCCAGAGGCCACCACAAACACCCACCGAGAGTCGTCAGACTCACCCCAGGTGCTCCTCGCGCGAAGAGAAACAAAACTTGCCAAAGAGAAACGAGAGGCTGAAAAAGTGAAAGCAAGTGAACTCTTTGAAAAGGCAAAGATGCGGCGACGAGTGAACCAGTCAATCGAAGACCATCATATGTGAATGGTCTAGTCCCTGTTGTAAATAGCTTTAGAGATACCCATGTATAATTAAGAAATCCGAGTTGCTATCAATTACTACAGTCTACAAAGTAGTTCTAGAAAAATTAATGTTCTATATGATCACGTGCGCGTAGCAAAAAATAGCTGTTGATAACTTGACGGGCGCCGGCTGTTACCGCAGCTAGCCAAGCTCTATCAAGATTGGGCGGCCCCACCAAAACAAAGACAACTTCAACGTCTTAGCTGCGGAGCGGATCGGCCAAGAATTCCTTTTGATGTAGTCTTGCATTGGTTCTGCTGTTCCTATCTTCGCTGTGCGGGGTGATTCGTCTCAAAAAAATGGGCGTTGGCGAATACATTCATGCAAGAGAGGGTGATCACCATCAACCTTTCCAGCGAAGCAACACGGAACAGCTGTTCAAGCTTCAACAACAGCAACAGCAACAGCAACAACAAGACAGACAAGCTAAAGAAAGATCTGGCAGTGGTATTCAATATTCAAGATTTACGAGACCTTTCTCATGGCAACATGAGACCTATACGCAACAGCTGCAGCAACAACAACAGCAGGAAGAAGAAGAAGAAGCTGCAAATTACAAGAGCGTCTTTGATACAGATGTCGAGGGTGTCGATGACTCGACAATAACGGTGACCAGCGTTGCTGCTGGCAACGATCATGGCTTTGAGATTTTCGGCAACCGCCACGTTAACTCTATCAATTGGAATGATAGTGTGCCCTCCGAGTCCGACCAGCCTGTCGAAGACCAGGTTGAAATAGACGAAGAATTTGGCAAACATTCTCCCGTCTCCTTAATAGGAGGCGACGAGGCCAATGCGAAAAAGAAAGTGACTGATACATTGGACTGGGTCCAATATCAAGTTTCTCAACAGTCCACGACAGGAAACGATACCCCGGCCTCGAAGAGAAAATCTCTAATAGGTCAACGAACAGACCAGTCCAGGATACCCATGGCATCTTCTCGAATGGCGCTGAACCGCAGCGACAGTGACCCGGTACCCCGTTTTTCTTCTGCCACTGACGAAGAAACCAAGATGGCTCAGATGGCCGCAACTCATCGTCGCAATAATTTGTCACGCAGTTTGGCGACGACGCCGAATAATCGGTTCAATTTCAAGACTGAGCGGCCATACGAGCGCCTCATTCAACAAACGCAGCAGGAGCAGGAGCAGTCTCCTACCCGTCGGGCTAGTGGTCCACGGCCACAGCCTCCTGAGCGGCAAAGCTCGTCAAAGCCGACGGGTCTTTTTAAGAGAGATCAAGCGAAGAACAGAGAGCGGGGGGAGTCATCATTCAACTACTATGACAGCTTCCTCGACAATAATCGAATCAGGAGTACTCTAGACGCAACTGATGACGAAGGATTCGAAGACGACACACTCAGTAGTATCAACATACCATCGCCACCACCGATAAAGAAGACACATCAAAAACTACCGGCAACAACAACACCAGCAGTAGCTCTCTCACTCTCAGATTTCGACCACGATCACGATCACGACCAAAAGTTTGAATCCGACTATCCCGACGAGATCCTTCAACAAATGCAGTACTCTCAGCTGGAAAAGGAGTCCTTTGACCACACGCCAACGCCGCCAGCAATCACAACCCCTAAAGAGCCAACTACCTCACAAAAGACCCCCTCAGATGATGCCAAAACCGCCAGCGAAAAGTTATCCTTTGTATTAAACTCCCTCCCCATTGAGGAAGACCGTCATCGATATCTATCGTCCATGACACTGCCCGAATGGGAGGAATTCGGCGACGAGCTAATCGGCCGACTTGGCGACATGATGAGCAAGATCAAAGACGCGCGCCATGCTCGTCGAAAGACGACTGCCGTATTCGAGGCGGAAATCAAGCGGAGACATGAGGATGTTCAGAAGAGAGATCGAGAGCTTGATAGGAAACTTGGCGATATGAAACAGGGTGGGATGGGTGTGTTGAAGGGGCTGAAACCGAAATGATAAAAATTGCATTTCAAAATTTGATTGTACCAGTTGACATACAGGCATGGCCGGTTGCATCAGATCAGCGTGTTTTTTTCATTCTTTTTTCCCCCGTTGTTTTCACGTTGCATTGTCGGTGGAAATTGTTTGCATTTTGAGGACCCGGCGTCATGATTATGGATATGCTACAATGCTATCTTTTGACAGAATTTGTAATTGAAGTGTTATAACTATATAAGACTTATGCAATAATTGCTAATCTACATGATTCAATCTAAAACGACAAATAATTGTGTTAAAAACAAGGCTCAATACTTGAGTATAATATTGGCCATCCTCCGCCCGGTATAAACGCCGGAAAAATGCTCCATATAACGGCCCGAAAAAAAAAAAAAAACTGTGTATAAATCAGTTAAGTTATTGGTTTGATTGGAATAATGCTGCGGCAAGTCTTTTGTAATCCTGGAGCAACGCGGCAACTTCACCAACACGCAGATCTTGAGCATCTTGAACTTCTAGGAACCTTCTAATAGGTGGGTCTAGTCTTGTCGAAGAAGGCTCGAATTCTGATGCACTTGCATCAGTAGACAGAGCCTTCATACGGTCTGGCAGGGAAGATGAACTGCCACCACCGATAGGCGTCTCGGGTGTGTTTCGACCCAACCCCCTAATCATGCCTGGAATGTGATTGAGTGGATTAAAGGTATTGCCAAAGTGCTTCATTGATTCCAATGGTGTGGTAGGGCCAGAGTTGAAAATCGAACTACCACCACTTGGGCTAGGAGTAATCTGATCTCGTGTATTCAGCCGAGCTGTCGTTCCAGGTCTTTTGCTCTCGCTGCTGCGGACACTGTCTGCGCTCCTGTCTCTTGGAGTCTTATTGCGTAGGTCTTCTGGCTTCAAGGTTGATGATGGCCGTCTGCCTTCTCTCGTGGTGGAATCTTCAATGGAAATCTCACTTGCTACTTCACTGTCGTTTATCACAGGAGGGCTAGTCACAAGGCGTCTAGCTTCGTCCAATGTTTTGGGCACGAGTGGTTGTTCGTTTGCATCACGGTTAGATTGCATCTCCTTCATCCGCCCAACTACAAAGTTGAAGCTATTATCCAGTGCATTGCTGAGATTCTTCAGGCCCTGGTCAGCAGTATTACGGACTGCATCATTTGCAGCCCCCAATACCTTGGAAGGCGGTTGGAATAGGTTACTGAGACGTCGCTGTTGGACTGTGGGGGCACCAAGTTGAGATCTCGATAGCGTTGAAGATGCCGTCTCTTTGCTAGACTTGGCGAATTCTGCTGTCGCTGTGTCTGAAGGCTCATTGGAGAGACTAGATTCAACTTCTGTGCCTGAAGTCATTGCAGCATTCAGAAGCCGTGGTTGACCGTCAGCAGGAAGATCTCCGCTCAGACTTGTGAGATCCACGGCCTCTAGGAACGCAATTGCAGCCTCTAGATTGGTTAAACAGTAAGCGGACTCCCCGTCCATCTTGCTCGCGGATCTGAAACGCTGGATGAAAAGAAGATTACTGATCACATTGATTCCTTCTGGTGGAGAGGTGATTAACGTGTAGATTAGTGTGGGCAAGATCTCATCGGCTGAGGATGATGACCCGAGCAGGGTCGTAAGTGTATCGACAATTGCTTTGTGTGCGGATTTCAAGCACTGAAGCTTTCCCAGAGGATACCTTGCTTCGTTCATTTTACTCAACCATTCTCGAGCCGGTGCAAGCCGTGAACTTGCCTCAATCTCTTTCCCTTCATCGATCTCGGGAAGCTCGATTCCCAGATCTTTCAGTCCGATGCCAAGAAGAGACAACGCCGCTGTCTTGGAACGTAATTTCTCATCCCGTACTTCATCGAGAGTACTTTTATGACGCCAGATCTTGTCATGGATACGCTCGCAAGCCCGCCTT
The DNA here is from genome assembly GCF_013368755.1 of Talaromyces rugulosus. Lineage (NCBI taxonomy): Eukaryota > Fungi > Ascomycota > Eurotiomycetes > Eurotiales > Trichocomaceae > Talaromyces > Talaromyces rugulosus. Next base: position 2,923,010 of record NC_049564.1, read on the forward strand.
TCCACGGTCTCCTCCAGGGCAAGGCGCTTGTACGGCAGTTGTTTTCGCGCTTTTCGCCTCTCCGTGATTTCGGACGCAGTAAGCATTTGTGTCGTGGGGGTTTTACCCCCATCTTTCTGGGAAGCATTGGCTGAAGAGCCATCGCGGTTGATGCGCGATGCAAGAGCTGAGATGTGGGTGGCGATGTGGGAGTCTGCTCGAAGGTAGAACTCTTGAAACAGAGTAGCGATTTTCTCAATCGATGGAGGTACTGAATGAACCCGGGCACTTAACGACTGGACAAACCTACACGTCATCGATATATCAGCAATGATTCTGTTATAAGGGGTGGAGAGTTGTGGAATACCTGTCTGTCATGCTGGCTAATTCTATTGGAAGCTCATGCTGGCCATCCTCGCCCGGGAGGGTTTCAACCGACTGCTCGCCATGTCCAGCGCCGTCAACCGAGTCTACGGAGTCACGCTTTTCAAAAATATCATGTCCGTGGTCTGTACCATCAACTGCTGGCTGCAAGGCGGTCGTACCGTCGCCATTCCCAGCTCCTGCGGTGCTCAGTTCTTGCATGGTCTTTGCTCTATTCCGCGGGGAGGCGTCGGCGGCGCTTGATTCCATCCGAGTGAAAGAGCGCGTGGGATGAAGCGCTCTCGGAGACCTCGAGCTGTTCTCGGGCGATTCTGTGGAAGCCATTATTTATCTGCAGCTGGTCAAGCTTGCCAGCAAGCAACACAGCTTGTAGAGTTGATCTGCTGATAACAGATAATACAACAGCACGCTGCACAGCTAATAGACCCGCCGGGCTTTAGCGGCCGCAGCAGGCAGCACCACTAGTAACAGTAACGCTGGGCCAGAGGGGGATAACGTGTCTCAACCATGCGGATGGGGTGCACCATGCCTAGCATCCAATGGTGTAAATCAGTGAGGGATCCATCGATAGCTTCCGAGGCAAGGTGGTGAGCAGGCTGAGCCTATCAACGAAGTCGCAATCGCTGCCAAGCGGTCAAGTGACCTGCCAGGGCCGTCACGTGCCAGGCGGGCGGTTGTTGATAAGGCAGGTGCCTCGCCCGGCTGCGTCATCCCCGACTGTTATCAGCATCCGATCGTTGATGCTCTACGCTGCCTGCTTCGGCTCAGCTCGAGTCGACCACACGCCCTGCATTTCTACTACCTCAACCGTCACGATGCCGCATCGCTCGCGAGGCTCCTCGCGGTGGCGACTCTCGTTGCTTGCCACTTTCTACGCGGGACTCGCCCTTGCCACAGCCTCCTATCACAACCAGCAGTTTCCCATCCTACCACCTCAGATCCCCCAAGGAGAGGGCTCCAGCGGAGGAAGCGGGCAACATGAGTTTGTAAGGACTCACCTCACACTACCGTTCTTCTTTTTCTGACCCTGTTTATAGACCCTCCGTCAAATCCACCTCCGCGGTACACACCAAGACCCGGATCTCCATTTAAAGCTCGACGTTACTCCAGAGACACGACTAGTGACAATCGCCGAAGATACGGGCTTGCCAGAACCTGCCGAAATATCACATACGGAGGCCTTGTCCATAAAATCCAACTCATTATACATCCAGAGGCTAGCAGACCGCCGGCCTTCGGTGATTGAAAGCCATCTTGAGTATGCTAGGTCTTCGGGGGCTGCCACCGTCTTGTCTGACGATGCCTGGGTCATGGATGAGATCGACGGGCCTGATGTTACCAGCAAGGACACTATTCTCACACTTGCTAAAATGACAGCAAACGACTACATTGGGGAACCGGGCAGTGGTGACTGGAACGTAATCAGTGGAAAGTTCAACTGGTCAACAAGTTTCGGTTGGCAGGGAGATAGTTTGAGAGGCCATATATACGCGGACAAGACCAACAGCACTGTCGTCATATCGTTGAAGGGGACATCGCCTGCGCTATTTGATGGGGCAGAGACAACAACGAACGATAAAGTGAACGACAATCTGTATTTCGGCTGCTGTTGCGGTCAGGGAAACTCCTACCTCTCGCGTCAAGCGTGCGACTGTTCCACATCGGTCTATACAGCCAACTTGACTTGCATCGTAGAAGCGATGCATGATAGGAACCGTTACTACCAGGCGGCCATCGACCTATATACGAACGTGACCGAAGTTTATCCCCAGGCTAATGTTTGGCTCACGGGCCATTCCCTTGGTGGATCAATGAGCGGACTTCTCGGCCTCACATTCGGCCTTCCAACCGTTACTTTTGAATCTATACCGGATGCGCTTCCTGCGGCGAGACTCGGGCTACCCACCCCTCCTGGCTACAATCCTTTACTTCCTCAACTACGGACGAACACCGGTATCTTCCATGTCGGCCATACTGCTGATCCTATCTATACGGGAACGTGCAACGGTGTAGGCTCCACTTGCACTTGGTGGGGCTACTCTCTTGAGTCGGCATGCCATACTGGATCAATGTGCGTCTATGACACGGTCGAGGATAAAGGTTGGAGAGTTGGAATCGGCACACACCGAATTAAGAGCGTTATCAAAGATGTTTTGCTAAAATACGATGAAGTTCCACCGTGTGTGCCGGAAGTGGAATGCTATGATTGTCAACTGTGGAAATATTTCAAGAGCAATGGATCTGAAATTACTACCACAACCACAACTTTGACATCAACGTCCACGCCAATTACCAGAACATCAACGTGCCAAACTCCTGGGTGGTGGGGCTGTTTGGATAAGACAACCACTACCGGCATGCCTATTACGACTACCGAAGATATCACGACCACGACCACGACTTCGACGTCAACTTCAACTTGCCAAACACCAGGATGGTTTGGTTGCTTGGACAAGACGACTTCCATTGTTTCTACTACACCAGAAATCCCCACCGCCACCGCCACCACCACACCAACATCAACATCAACATGCGAAACGCCAGGGTGGTTTGGCTGTTCGGACAAGACAACTTCTATCAGCTTGTCTATTACGACCCCACCAGAAGTCACCACGACATCTATTTCCGACAAGGGAAAGCGGTAGTCGTGTTTCATGAGAATGGGGTTCACGGCGCTTATACATAAATATTTTTTAGACACATTTTCTGTCAAAGACCAAGGTGGATCATTGGATTATCACCAATTTCTCAGTCATAGGCAGTTTAGCGAAACATATAAGAGGAAGGCTTGCTTCATAGTCATATAACTGAGCCAATCAACTATTATTTTAGAATTAATGTTTCACGTTCTATGAGTACTACATGTATTACCTACCCCTCCTCGGCTTTTGGTCTCTGCTAGCTAAAAAAAAAAAAAAAGAGCCCCAAAAGTCAACTGGTTCCTTGGAATATCTAGCATGGCTGTACTCTTGAGCTTGACTTACTACAGACGATCCGCGAAGTGACCGTCTTTGCATGGGGCGTGGTCGGTATCAACTCGCCTCTGGAGCGATTCAAAAGCGGACGGCCACAGGGAGATGCACTGCCGGTAGAGGGTGTCCAGGTTTGGGATGCGCTGGCTGTTTTGAAGCAGGAAAATATCTCTGATAATACGGGTATTCAAGACAGCCGTGAAGAAGATGAGGAGCTTGAAAAGGACAAACTTGAATATGGAGATAGCAAAGAGATAGCATAGAGTAATACCGTTGTTTTCATCGACCCACGCTGTAATTAAGAGGTCAATGTGAGCATGGTAGTAATAAGCTCAATATTGGTTCTTATTAATTACATCTAAAAGAAACCAGAAGCATCACGCGAATAGCGACTACTTATTCAATCCCAATGGATTCTCAGCAGTCTGCTTCTGACCACCACCCGTCGTGCCTCCAGCACCTCCTTGTCCAGAACCACCACCACCAATGCTACTTAGTCCGCCACGAATGTTCTCGCCAGCGCCCGACGCGGTATTTCCAAGTCCCTGAGATACATTGGATACCGTGTTTCCCAGCCCCGATGTTGCGTCGCCAACAGTCTTGCCTAGGTTTCCGAGAAGACCACCGGCGGTATTGGTCACTCCGCCGACGGTTTTGCCGGCTGTGTCACTGATGCCGCCGAGGACGTTGCCTGTGGGATCTGGTTTTAAGATTAGTCTTTTTTTATTCTTTCCTTCAACGTGGCAAGGGATGTTTACTGGTGCCACCTTGGTTATCCGACATGGTGTTGATATCACGGTTTATTTTGTTTTGTGAGAGATGTTTGTGTAAAGCAAAGCTTGGTTTGTATATGTAGATTGATTAATGAAGATTCTAAAAAGAAATCCAGGATGTATGTGGCGGAGGCGTTCTATTTATCCAACAGCGCTGATATCATCATACCCCAGATCTCCATCCGGTTAGGGCTAGATGATATCATTCTTGTGGAGCCAGCCACTTCCAAGTTCCAGCGCAGTAATAATACATACACTACAGCTCAGTTGTGTACCAGTGAGTACTACTATTAATAGAATCACATATGATAGCCAACTTTTTTGGTCCAGATTTAATTTATTAGTATTCGTCATTGGCTGCTACGACCTGGATGCGCTGACGGATGTGGCTGTTGCGGGGGCAAACCATGATGAGAGAAAACAGTCGGAGTAAACTTTGAAGCTTGGGTATGTATTTTCTTCTGGTCGATTGGAATTTCCTCTGATTAACTGGCAGTTTTATGGGTGAGGTAATATTAGAGCTGCATGTATGTATATATATTATCCAGTAGTACGTTTATTTGTTATTCTGTACTAGTGCAGAATTTCTGAATACGACCAGCTCGGGTACAATATTCAATTGGCTGTGCGTTATCCCTTCTCATGATACGTCCTAGATAGGTTGGTTTCTATATGCAGTTTCATGATGCTTGCCCACGACAACAATACTTGGTTCTATAAAAAGTATGGTATGATGTCTAAGCCGCCTAAGTTGCCAGTTGACTCACCTCCACAGCTGCTTGCCAACACCAATTTAGATTTTGGGTTGTGGGGGCTAATCTACTCTATGTCGGAGGCTATAGTTAGTATAAACAAAGTAGATCCGCATAGATCCGCATGCTAAGGCGCATGTAGAATAGACGCATTCACTGCATTTTCCAACAGAAACTGAAACAATTTGGAAATAATCATTGAAGTAGCTCCTTGAAGACCGTTTTCTTATTCCCACCTCATTGATTGACATTCAAGCTTTCATTATTGATGTGGAGTTTGGCGATACGCTTCAATCCACCGCTGAAACATACTAGAGTAGTGTGGGGGGGGACATTGACATTTGTTTTAAATTATTTCCGAATTAGGAATATGGTACCTTTGAACCACCCTTGGGCAAGCCAGAAAGGGACTTGTTCGATTGGCAAAACAGCTAGAAAGTTAAATTCCAATCTCATAATTCTTTTTTTTTCCAAAATTTCCTACCTAACTGGTGCGGGAACCGGGTCATTCAGCGGCCGCCACAGTCCGATGCGATGTAACGTGAATCCGGCTTCGAGGACACGAAACTTATGAAGAGCAAACGACTTTGGATGAAAAAAAAAAAAGGTATATAATCACCGCCGGTTGTCCCAATCTCATATAAAGTCACAATTTTACGGGTGTATTAAGTGCAACGTATTGGCTCATCACGAAGACATTCTCAAATAACAGAATATGCATCTACAACTAGCTTCTATTTATATAACGGCTGCTCTGCCGGTCATTCACGCCGCTCTGAACCCTAGCTGTGCTCCTGGGGGAAATTTTGATCTAAGCCCATGGGAATTGCAACTTCCAATTGGCTCCACCGGCTCTCCTGAGACCATATCGTCGAGCAGCCTGCAAGGCTGCAGTGGTTATCAAGATTCTGGCCATCAATACTTCTTCACCGAGAGCGGAGATGGTGCTCTCGTCATGAAAGTTCCTGGTGGGACATCAACGGGATGCGTGACAACACCAAACAGTAAACACTGTCGTACTGAGCTCCGCGAAGTCGATCCATCTACCGGCTCGCCAACTAGTTGGGATCCCAACGCAGGGACAAACCGACTGAGTGCAACCCTTATCGTGCCGGAACCAGATAACAGCGGCCACGGAACAGTCATTGGGCAAGTGCATATCGATGACAGTGTCTCCTCCAAACCTGTCTGCGAATTGTACTACAATTCTAGTGGCGACATTGTTATGGGGGTAGAGCAGACCCGTTCAGGCGGCAATGAGAAGTTTACTACTATCGGAAATGTCCCCGTTGGAACCCAGTTCTCATACGAGCTTTCGTATGAGAGTAATGTGTTGAGTGTTAGTCTCAATGGTGGCTCGCAACAGACTTTGTCGACATATTCCCTAGATGCTCCGACCAGTTATTTCAAGGTTGGAAATTATAACCAGGGGACAAGCCCGTCTGATATCCACTTTTTTGCCATCAGCGTGCAGCACTAAGCAGCACTTTCAATTCCTTTCAATGTTTCCTAAGCTTCATGTCGTTTACGCAAACATTATGAAATATTATATACCATGACTGGAACCTTGCTACATACCAAGGACGTGTACAAAAAAAAAGGCCATATCGATGATTAGTGGATGTTCGGGGTTTATACACAAATATCGTACCTCGATATCCATTACCGACATTAGCCTAAGTTTCATTATAGTTATAACCGATCGTCATGCTTATTGATCTCTGAATTACTGGAAAAACAAGCTCCACCAATCATAGCGAGTCACAACCCTTCCACGATGCTACCCCGGATTTTGCTCCGCACTTTCAATTGCCGATGTTTGCCGTTCAAGAATCCATCCTGCGTCACAATACTCTGGTCGTGCCATGCACCTTCTAAAAGAAGATGGCCGAAGAAATGCCCCAAGATGATAATTCGGAGGATACTCTTGGAAAAAACACATCCCCCGACCGGCGAGATGAGCTGGACGAGTTGTCTGCCTGCCAGTCGTGCAGAAAGCGCAAGTTGAAATGCTCACGCGAAACTCCTGCCTGCTCGCAGTGCTCTAGACTTTGTGGGTGAATCAATATAGCAAGATAAATCCGCCTGACTACTAACTATTTCGAAGCATGTCCCTGTATATACGACCGGAAGAAACAGAAGCCTGGTCTTCGGAGTGGGGCAGTAGAGAGTCTCAACCAGCGAATTAGTTAGTATTCACGCTGTTACGCATAAATTATTAAAATTTCTGATAACTTTTTAGGTGTTTTGGAAGGACTGCTTTTAAATGGAGAGCGTCGATCTTGTGTTCCCCCGAATAATGTAACTCTCGATATGCGAGGGTGCGTGTATCATGCAGCATTGCTTATAGCCAACTCTGTGAAAGAAGGGACAGAGGGCAGTAATGAATTGCAACCACAGGGACAAGTAACATATGATTGCCAGGGAGCGCGCCATCTGACTCCTGATACTTATACAGCTTACAAAACTGGCGAAAGCAGTGCAGCCAAGAGACGGAGAACTGACACCGACGAATCAGAGTATACTGCCAGGGTTGACCGACAAGAATTTCTACCAAATCGACACGCGTTGAACAGGATCGTCAAAAAATACTTTACTAAAATCCATCCATGGCTACCATGTGTGCACCAGCCGACCTTTGAAGATCGATTAAAGAATCTCGAACATGATAAGAATCTTGTTGTTCTCGTTCATGCAATGGTTTGCGTCACCCTTAAACATATGGGATTAGATGAAATAGGCATAGAGGAGTCAAAAAGAGACTCACAAATAAGAATTTCGCGAGATATGGTGATGAGGATGGCAATAGTTGACCTGTCCGTCGAGAGCTTGCAGGCAATGATCATTATTGCCTCAGACCGAGTGAGCATCTTTCTCTTCACAACTTCTCTTTTTCTCCAGTGCAGTTTTTCTTGGTGTTAACTGTATCAGATGGGTGACGGAGATCTTATTAGTGCATCTCCTATCATAGGATCGCTCACGCGGACAGTAGAGTATCTACAACTAACAATCGAACTGGATGAGAAGCCTAAACCAGCTTTTCTTCAGCCCATAACGCTCCTGCAAGACTCTCAGACGTGGGCTGAGACTGAGGAGAGACGACGGGTCTTCTGGAACGTCTTCATTCTCGACCGGTATGCTGTTCAAAGTATAGATAACTTATATTTACAAAATTTCTGACGCACATTAGGCTATGTTCTGTCACAGCAGGGTATGGAACTGCCCCGGACCACTTTCATTGATAGAATGCCCCTAACAAAAAAATAGATGGAGTACAAGCCTTACTTCCGATGACGTCCGCCGCCGTCTCCCATGCGACGGTAAAATATGGGCCAGGGGTGATAAAGCAGTAACACCCTATTTCGGAATCTGGGACAAATCGGCCGCCAAAATCGGCAACCCCATTTCACCACGCAACATTTCCACAGTACGAACACCTTCGTCACCCGCGTCTTTCTGGAATGATACCTCTCCAGCATCAGAGTCTTTGCAAGTCGGGGCCTTGGCATATCGCATTGAGGCTACTGAATCGTTATGTCAGGTTACTTCTTTCTTTTTGCAGCAGCCAGTTGATTTCACGAATCGACAAGAGGTAGGAAGTTGGTTGACTCGGTTTAAGGAGCTTGATCTGAGACTGGTTCAGTACGTGTTGCCCAATTATCCCATTATAGAGAGATATGCGGACTAATTGAAGTAGCTGGAAAAATTTCCTCCCTAGCAAATGGAAAGACTCTAACATCTCCCATGACAAGGCTGTCGTCAAAATGGACCCAAACCTGACCCTGGCACATGTCACACATAACACGTCCATGATATTGTTGCACCAGCACATAGCCTATCCGCCGGCTCAACTGAGTAATATTGTGCGGTTGCCTAGCGTATGCAGTGCAGAGACATGCCAGCTCGCAGCAATTGAGACCTCGTCGATCTCGCAAAAGTTCCTGACCTACAGCGAATCGAATATTGTTGTTGCACAGTTCCCATTTTGTGCATTTGTTGCGGCGAGAGTCTTATTAGGTTCGCCGCTTTCCATTTTCTTTACCTTATCCCTCTTATTTCCTGTTGGTAAACAAGCTGATTTGATTAGTTCATTGGAAGTTTTACGGAGCACCGCTGGCCGCTGAATACTTCACTCTATTACAAAGCCTAAGAGATATGTCACAACGTTGGCAGGGATATTTATATCCTCGCAGCGTAACAGTTTTAGCGGATAGCAACGAGCAGAAGCAACACCTGGATTTAGCTGGTCGATACGTTGCTTTACTTGAAGGATTGCACTCAAAGTGTCTAAATGAGCAAATTATATCGACAGAAAAGCTGTTCCACTATGATGTTATTACTGGTTTGGACATTTTACGAACTCATGCAGATAAATCCCCTCGATCAGTAACAGCTGCTAGAAACGGGACTGGGAATCAAGAACTCTCCATGGCTGTCGACAAGTTCACGGCACAAACTCACAACTCTCAGTCATTTTGGGATTCATTTTCAAATAACATTTCTGTGTCTGGGAATAAATTAGGAACACTTCCGCGTCACAACACAACATTTGGCAGCGTTTATGCTGGTAATATCAACGGATCTGGAGTATCTGAGTCCTACGGCGGTACAAATCTAAACACGCATGCGCAACCCCCAGCGTTTGGTTTCGATGGAACGACAAGCGACGATGAGCTAACTTTAATGTCCAATGTTTTGCTGGATCGTCAGTTCTCGCAGATGGATAGAGTGATTACGCTGGATGGGACGGACTTTACATGGGACATGGATGATTTGGCAGTCAACTGGCAGAATCCTGCATAAAATATGTAGAAGCTATAAATCTTTGGGAATGTGCTTTCCACATTATTGATGTAAATACAGTTTATCAATGTAAGCTTGCAGTCTACCTATCTAGTCCTACTCTACATCCTTGTATTATCCAAAAGCGTGAACCATCACAAACAATGCGAGCGAAGAAATGCGATCAAACCAATCCCATTCTCAACAACTTATTTCCGAGCTCTAGGAAATAATAATCCGCATACACCAGACCATGATCAGAGTATCTCATGATGGCATGTTCGTTGTTGTTTGCCGTCGCATTCTTCAGAATGGACTCGAAGCCCGGCTCAACAACATCAACCATGCCGTTCTCGTTTAGGTGGAATGGAGTCTGATCATCCGCAAGTGATAATTTAACCGTGTCTTTGGAGATACTTATTGCGCCGTCAAGATAGATACTGCTGCTTGAGCCGCCTACCAGCGCCTGGTGGAGTAGTAGCATCCCATTCGCGGCTATCATTCCAGCGGAAGTGTCTCGTAAATACGGTTTCTGGGTATCGTCAAAGTCCCATAGAGGAACGTAGGGGTGATGGTGCCGTGCTGAGTGGAGGCGTTGAAGGAAGTGGTCAGCAAGAGAAGTTGCGACAGAGAGGAAAAAGGGATCTTTCGTCCAGTGATATGTTTGTGCAAAGCCAAGAATTCCCCATGCTTGCCCCCTGGAGAATATTCAGTATTAACGGAAGACTTTCTTCTTAATGGCAACAAAACACGTACCGACTCCAGGTAGAATTATCACGGTATCCCTGGTGTGTATATTGCCTCTGGATGTCACCCGTTTTGGGATGAAAGTTACAAACATGAAAGCTAGAACTATCCGTTCGAATGATCGCTTTTGCGACTTTTCGTGCATGTGCAGTCGCAATATCCAAGTATCGCTGATTGCCACTGTGGTGACCAGCATAAAAAAGGAGATCCAAGTCTTCATGCCATCATCAGTAACATTTCCTCGACGTGTATTTCATGGAAAGAGGGGACTCACTGCACATGCTATCTATAATCACCAAAAAGTTCTCCTCCTTGTCTACAATGCTGTATCGTTTGCTAAAACTCTGATCCCAGCTTCTTATTGCGCCTACTCTCTCATCGAATCTCGACGCAAGACTCTCTGCCGCTGTCAGGATACTCTGGATACTTCTCTTGTTACCAGTCAACTCCCAGTCCTGTCTCAGTGCCGGCATGATAATAAACCCGATATCGTGAGTGTTGGTCCGAAAAGCCATGTCGTGTAGAGGCTCAGACCAGCGACGGCACAGGGCCAGCAGCTGATCGTGTAGTTTCTGTCGGTCTATGGAACTGTCTTTGATAGGAAACGATTTGGGGAATCGGCTGCTTCGCTCAAGAAGACAGTATAGACTACCTGGGAAAAACCCGCATGTCCAGAATTTGGCTTCGCGAGTAGTGTACTTTCCGGCAGTGGGCCCAGAAGACAAAACATGTTCTGGGAAGCGGTCTATTGTTTCCTTTGTACCCTGGAGTGTCAGATGCATATCTGCTTAATATAGTTGGGAGGAAGGGGGATGCCAACGTTTTGCGGGATCAAATGTACAGCTGTTCTCCAGATCTTGCCGGCGCCAAACTCGGAGAATAGCTCTTGCAATTCCATATCGATTCGCCTCATGGGTTCAACAGGGATAAAATTACCATCAACTTCCGTCGATGACGGCGGAGAGCTCTCTAGGGAAGTTTCGGTGCTGCTCATCCCTTGAACGGAGTCCTTAAAGACTCCTGTGTCAGAGTATGAAGATGTGGAGTGATACAGAGTTTCCATGGTGGTGTAGTAGAAAAAAGTGGTTTTTGAAAAAATATATATATATATATATATAATTTGTTTCACGCACCAGATATGGTACTAGTCTCAGCTTTTATTCTCACGTAAACATCTACAAAGCCATACCCCAAGCAACAAACCGTTACCTCGAGATAAACGGACAATATTCCGGCGCTATCATTTCGCTTTCCAACCTCATTCATTTGCTAGTATCGGGGACCGGGGGAGAGGCCGGCCGACAATTCGCCCGGCCCGCGCTTGTTTGCTCCTGTGCATGGGCATGCTTCTCGATTCTTGAAAGCTCTAGGCTGCTTGTGCTCGGGTCTACCTGGAAATCCGATCAAATAGCCCATAACCGATTCTGACGATAATTGTTCTGAGGTGTCTAATTTAGCTATAGTAAATACATCTGTTCGAACATTCTCCTACATGATTATTCTCCAAATGTCTCTTAAGCGCATGGAAAGTTTCATTAAATCTCATCAATTATATTGACTTAGGAATACCTAAACAATAATAGTCCATTTAAGCTACAGGATTCACGTCCTCAACTGTCTCCACCGTAGCCTTTTGGGCCTCACTCTGCTCCTCTTCGTCCAAGTTCTTGCCTGGTGTCTTTCCGTCCAACATCTGAGTAACTTCTTCAAGAGACAACCCCTTTGTCTCAGGATAGAAGAAATAAATCACTATGAAGTTACTAACAAGCATGCAACACCATACGATATAATACTTCCATGAAATCGCATCTAGAGCAATCGGATTGACGAATCCACTGAAAAGGTTTGCTCCAGCATCACCAAATTGTTTGAGTACAGATGTTTTTGCGCGCAGATTATAGGGACTGATTTCCATGAAATACGGTTCCTGTGTTGGGCCCGCGAGTTTGTAACCGACGCCAAATATATAGATCATGGCGATAGTGCCACCGCCCAGACCAGCATTGGAGAAATTATGGCTCGCATTGATGCCAGTGAAGATGGTAAGAAGCAAGTAGGCAATGAACATCACAACCATTCCGCTCAAGAACATTTTACGTCTTCCCACCTTATCGATTAGAAGCGAAAACGACATTCCCAAAATGAGCCCTTCAATAGTATATCCACCATTGATCAGCAATTGAGTTTTCGTGTTGGTCACGCCAATTGAGTTCAGGACAAGATGCAAATAGTACGAGACCAGTGCATTCCCACACCACTGGATCAAAAAGGCTAGCGACACAATAACGAAGAGTCGGTGACGATTAGCAGGCGTGCGGAACCATTCCATCCAGGACGATTTTGCATTGGCTTTTTCCAGCTCGAGTTGGTAGTCAATTTCTGCCATTTCAAACGCCAACAGCTCCGAATTTTCGTCGCCCTCAGCGTGGTATTTGCATAGTATTTGGCGTGCCTCCTCCCGACCATTGTTGTAGACTAGCCACCGTGGCGATTCAGGCATGAAAAAGACCATAATCAGTTGGAAAATGGAAGATAGTGCTTGAAGGAGACTAGGAAGGCGCCAACTCCATGAAGTCAACATTCCTGCCGTTCCATATGTGATCCATGCGGCCATAATTTGGCCCAGAGAGCCGGTCGAGTTCAAAATCCCGGTAATCTGGGGCCGTTGTGAAGGGTACGCCAGCTCCGACAATAGAATCGGACATGTAGATTGCTGTATATTGTTTCCGAACCCGATTAAAACACGCCCAATTACGAACATGGCGGTATTCGTAGCAGCCGTTTGCACGGCAATTCCCACCAGCATGATCACGGAACCAATGGCAATAGGCTTCTTGCGACCCAATCTCTCGATGAGCGGATTAACAACGAACAAGGCCCCTGCTTGGCCAATTCGAGTTCCATTGGTGATCAAGCCAAGTCGCGAGCCAGAGGGGTGAGCGAAATACTCCTGCCATTGTGGGATGATTTGTAGGCCGTTAAGCATGGAGCCATCATAGCCGTTGGTTATATCAGCAGCAATGCATCCAAGGAGGAGAAGATTGAGATTGAGTAGCGATTTGTATTGAAACCACCACTTGTCGCGCTTTGGGAGGACATCAAGAAGGACGGTAGGTGTCATGCTAACAGTCCTTTTTTTTTGTGAACGATTCAATCAAATTGTGTAGTTTGGCGGTTTACAAAACGCTACATTTCAGCTCATGATCCTTTCTTATCATATAATAAAGCATAGACTGAACTTAATTCTCCCCGGATTCTGTCCACTTTTTCCCCGGACTTCCAGTTAGCAAGTTAGGGCAATTATCCGTCGGCCGACACTTCCCCCGCGCCCGGGGAACTCTCTGAGGCCATTAGTCTCAGTGGCCAGAAAGTGCTTTTCTACCAGTTGACGAACCGGTGAGAAGACCGTGGATAATTTCCGCTCTGCGTTATGTCAATCTATTTCTCGGATTAAATGGTGGTGTTATTAAATCCAAAACAACATCCCCGGTCAAATGCATCAGCACACCCATCAAAGGACCCATGTAAATATCCTTTTTTTATAAGATCAAGAAAAAGAGAAATCATGGATATCGACTCTAGCAAAATCTCCCCAGCGAGATTCAATCCCCTATCAACCAATCCACTCAAAACTCGCGATGACATCGTCCAAGCCTGTCATGCCCTCTTCAATCCTCTCCTCCCGAAATTCTCCCCTGGGAAGGCACGTGTGCAGCTAGATGCCTCAAGTTCAAACTGGGATCGCGCAGCCTGTGACCTTGAAGGGTTCGCTCGTCCTCTTTTTGGATTGGTACCTCTAGTCAAAGGTGGTGGAAATTTTGATCACTGGCATGTTTACCGAGAGGGACTAAAGAATGGCACCGATCCCAATCATGCAGAGTACTGGGGTGAGGTCACTGACAAAGATCAGAGGCATGTTGAAGCGACAGCCCTTGGGTATGCATTGCTCGTCGTACCGGAACATGTATATGATCCTCTTGACGAGGATTCAAAAAGAAACCTAGCGACCTGGTTAATACAGAGCAGAAATACGCTGCATGCCAATAACAACCATAAGTTCTTCCGTGTCCTTGTTGATCTGGGTCTTGAGAATGTCGGCGTTCCAATTGATAAAAATGGCACAGAAGAGTATTTGCAGGATCTTGACAGTATGTATATTGAGGATGGTTGGTATCGAGACGGAGCCGATATCCAGGATCCACGCAGGTTAGACTATTATAATCCTTTTGCCTGGCATTACTACGGCCTTTTATACGCTGTTTATCGACCAAATGACAAGCCCCGTGTCGACCGATGGCGGGAAAGAGCCGGGAAATTCGCAAAGCATTACATCCACTGGTTCTCTGAAAACGGAGCTAATGTCCCATATGGACGTAGTCTCATATATCGCCATGCAACTGCTGCATACTGGGGTATGTTAGCTGTGGGGAATATTGAGGTTTTGCCATGGGGTGTTATCAAGGGACTTTATCTACGCAATTTGCGTTGGTGGGCTTCTCAACCGATCCATACTCTGGACGATGGCGTTTTGACACTTGGATATGCATACCCCAATCAACTGATGACTGAACGATACAGCTCAACAGGCTCGCCGTGGTGGTCAATGAAAGCATTTGCTCCATTATGCCTTCCGGCTGATCATCCATTCTGGGCTGCCAAGGAGCTGCCAATGCCTCCTAGGGCTGATGTTTACACAGACCCAGTTGCTGGAATGGTATTCACACATCAGCCGAATCATACCGTCATGCTTGTCTCAGGACCTGGAACGCAGCAGCTAATGCGACACGTGCCGGAGAAATACATGAAATTCGCATATTCCTCTCGGTACGGATTTAGTATTGAAAGTGATCCACGGGAGTTTGCACAAGGCGCCTTTGATAGCATGATCGGCCTGAGTGATGATGGCCGCCACTTTCGTGTTCGGGAGTGGTGTGAAGTAGCGATTCTAGCAGGAGATATCCTCTTCTCCAAGTGGAAACCATGGACAGATGTGCTGGTTGAGTCGTGGCTGATCCCGGCAGGAACATGGCATATTCGCGTGCATCGAGTCTCATCACCAAAGGAACTTGATACAGTGGAAGGCGGATTCGCTTCACCACGGACAGATTTTGACCGAGATACCAAAATGGAGGATAGATGTCAAGCATATGTTAGTAGTAAACTGGGTGACTTTAGCGGTATCGTCGATCTTTCATCTGAAACTTGTGCACGAAGGGCGCAAGTTGTTGCGACACATGGAAATACAAACGTGATGTTTCCCAGAACTCTTGTACCCCAAGTTCTCGGGGTGGTGAAAGCAAATGTACCCACTGTTTTCGCTGCAGCTATTCTCGCTGGACCTGACGGACAAGAGATGCAAAGACAATGGAATATCCGGCCACAAATTCCGACAGTCGATCAGCTGGAGAGTATCGTCAAAGACAAAGGCGTGAGGGTTAAAATTACCGAAGCTTATATTCCTTCACGAAAGGGCAATGCGTAGCAACCCTTCTATCTTTCAAGAAAGATAAAGTCCATCTTCTAAAGCGTTATCTCGGCCTACAGTCATTATAGATCTCTGTATCCTATAAGAGTCAACGATATCAACCCAAAAAAAAGACATAACTTTATATTAAGGTATTTAGCTTTTTATTAAGCAAAATAATATAATCTATATAGATCGCTGAAAAACTCCGGTACATATTAATTTACTGATCTGTGACTGGTTGAGCGTCCCCAGCGTCAAACCTTAGATACATAACACCCCTCCGAGTTTCTTTTCAACATTGTTCATATGGTACATGCGGGCTGCAGATGAAGTGAGGTTAAACTATCTCGACAACTTTCAGCCTAGCCTTGCTAGAATCTCCTTGCGACTGAACAGTTGCCTGATAACAACTTTCCAGGTGGCGGCGTGGTCGCAAGATACAGCCTGGTGTTGTTGCTGCCTAACCAACAAGGCTGACCCCATGTACATATATAATATGTACTATACTAAAATCGCTTGAAATAAGGATCATTGGTTCTGGCTGTATCGAAACCCCCCTGTACAATATAGACACGCAAATCCGCCTAGCGCGCTAATGCTCGTTGAGTGTGGCTCAGTCCCGGATTATCGCGCAGCTGACAGGTGTGCCTCTACCATTGGGGAAATAATGAAATTCGCAAAATGTGGCACTGGCGCATGTGATACTCTCGATGCATGTAGCCTTGTTGCACAAAATGAAAGCAAGAAGCTCTTGCGTGATACAATAGACAGTGCCACCGGGGCTATATATCCATCAATTGTAGCTGTTCCTTCAATGTTCCTTCCTCGACTGAAATAAATTTCTAAGTTGACATCAATTACCTCACGACCTCACCAATATTTCACATTTCACCATGTCCAGCGCATTGCAACAATATCGTATCACCCCTAATAGCACCACATCAAGTGTCGCAGTCCCAATAACCCCGACACCGGATTACGTCGCACAGCTGAACTCTCTTGTGCACAGCCAAGAGGTTTTGGCTTCGACTGGATATATCGTTAAGGAACTGTCCGACGAGGATCTGGAGAGTAAAAAGAGGTGCTCAGGATGTGGGATACGTATGATAGGCTCTAATAACATGATTTCCACAAGTCCTAAGCTGACTCCTGACAAAGAAATGTTGCGGTTGCAGAAGAATGAGAAGAGGAACGAAAAGAGGAATGAACAGAGAAACAACAAGAAGAAGGACAAGGAACATGCTCAGGACGAAGGAAATTTGGAACGAGCTTGCGCCGTGTCAGTTTCATCATCCTCTAGTGACACCTCGAGCGATGGTCCTGTCAGCCATGGAGTTGCACTCCCCAACAGCACGCCCCGTATGCGGTGCAAGTTCCACAGTGGCTGGCTACATTTAAAGGTGTGTGTGTGTTTAGGTTATTAGATGAACTGTACTAAGAAAGACAGGCTTGGTCGTGCTGTGGGAAAAACCCAACGGACCCTCCATGCGTGCAACGCGAGTATCATATCCCCAGATCGGATGTATCCGGCGAGACTGAAAGACTATGGCAACACCATCCAACCAAGATTGGACAAACCCAATTCTCACACCGAGCAGCAGTCGCCATTGACTGTGAAATGGGTACAACAATGTCCAACGACTCTGAGCTCATTCGCGTGACGCTGCTAGACTACTTTTCCGGACAAGTCCTTATCGACAAGCTCGTGTGGCCGGACGTGCCCATGTTGCATCTCAACACCCGATTTTCTGGAATACGCTGGCCCGATTTGCACAATGCTCGCCGCAAGCGTAGCTGCTTGTTTGGAAGGGACAATGCTAGGGCCGCTGTATTGAAATTTATCGGACCGTCTACAATAGTTGTAGGACACTCGGCGCACAATGACTTGACGTCTCTCCGGTGGATCCATCACAGAATAGTCGATACTTATATTCTCGAATCTGCCCTCAAAGAGGCGGCAGAGAAAGCGGTCACCGAGTCACCACAGAAGACACCGGTAGAGCCTACAACTGTTTCGGATACTAGCCCTAAGAACGCGGATGGCGGCCAGAAACGCCCCAAAGGCCGTGGTTTGCTCTCCCTAAAGACGTTGTCAAAGGTAAAGCTGGGGCGTGAAATCCAAGTTGGACGCAACGGACACGACAGCATCGAGGATGCTCTCGCTGCACGGGACTTGGTGCATGTGTATCTGACCTCTGAGGACAATCGAGCAGTACACGAAATTTTAGATGAAGAGATCAGATCAATGGCTACGTGATAGGCTTGTGTATGTATTAGAACTGTGGTTTCATAGCTTCTCGTAGTTTCGCTATCAAAGAAATATACAGTTATTCATTTCCATTTTACTCGTGAGACCACTCGGCTTTCTTCTTCTCAGCGAATGCGGTCATGCCTGCAGATATCATTAGCTGCGTCCAATACGAATTAATATGGTTAAACTCACCAATTTTCTGGTCCTTGCTGCCAAACAACCCGTGGAACAAACGTCGCTCGTACTCGACACCTTCTCTCAAGGACAGCTCTTGGCTCTTATCAACCACCTCCTTGGCCGCGACAACAGCCACACGGCTGTAACTCGCAATAGTCTCTGCGGTTTTCAATGTTTCGGCCATGAGCTCCTCCTTGCCACCTTCAATGACCCGAGCAGCAACCCCCCACTCGCCGGCCTCCTTTCCGCTAAAGTTCTTGCCCGTGAGGATCAGTTCCATCGCCTTGCTTTTGCCAATGGCTCGCGTCAAGCGCTGAGAGCCTCCAGCACCCGGAATGACGCCCAGCTTGATTTCGGGTTGGCCAAAAGTGGCCTTGTCGGTGCAGTAGATGATGTCGCACATCAGCGCAAGCTCGCATCCTCCGCCGAGAGCATATCCGGACACGGCAGCGATGACGGGAGTGCGGATCGCGTTGGCGAGATGTGACCATGGAGCAATAAAGTTGTTCGAGTATGCAGCCGAGAATGTGAGGGGGGCCATTTCCTTAATATCGGCACCGGCTATGTTCGAGTTAGACGACAAGTTTTTTTTAGGGCATGTGCGTTTGCTGACTGACCAGCGAATGCTTTTTCACTTCCCGTGATGACAATGGCGCCAATGTCCTTGTTTTCGTCATATTTGCTCAGCGCATCGTTCAATTCTTCAAATAGAGGACTGGACAAAGCATTGAGGGCTTTGGGGCGGTTCAAGGTAACTTGTCGTCCGTTAGTTGACAATTCTGAGAATTCACGACCCATTGGCAGGCAGTATCAATAAATTTCTTCTTCTTGGAGATAGACTCACTCAGTCCTACACCAGGCTTGGGGACTTCTGTCAAAATATATTCGTACGAAGCTGGAGATGTCGACGAAAAGGGCCGGCTAGCTCTTGTTAGGTATGATGTCAGGGCTCGGTTTGTACTGGACGTTGCCAGTCGCGAGCACCGAGAGAAGAGCATTGTCGTTTAGTTATAAAATTTATCAAAGGCCTGGCCGTATATTCCCACTCGAAAACACCTTTGGGGATTCAATTCGTTTTCTTAATGTAGTTGTTATTGAAAACAAGACGAAGCGATAACGACGACCGAGGGCGGCTATCCGCAAGCTAGTAGCCGAGGCAAACCGCGGACAGCCGAACACGTGAGCGATGGTCTGTTTGCACCGTTTGGCTCCGGTTCCGGACACGTGCGTGGCCTGTGGCTGGTGGCTGTGGCGGAGCGGGATTGTTTTCGGGCCACTTTTCAGTTCCACGGGCTATGCATCATTAACAACCAGACGTTCATTGCAACACGCCCATTTCCAACGTTCGTTTTCGCCAAGTACAGCTGATAAAGCTGCGCGACTGCCTGCACCTTTTTCCCGCGCTCTTTGGGCACTCGCAAGTAATTCCAAAAAAAAAGCCTCTCCTGGTTGCCTTTTTTTTTTCAATCATCAACTCCTTTTTCAACAACCAACCAGCTCGTCATAATGGACGCTCCGGAGCCGGAACAGACTCCTTTCAATGCGGTTCAGGCGCAGACGTCTAAACTTGCCAGGGTGAGTCCATTATTTGATTCTTGATTCCCTAAGGCGATGCAAAGCCGTTATCGTGAGACGAGACCAAAAATGACTGATTCCCTTCTCCACAGCAATACCAAGCCAACTTGGATAAACTGACGCCGCACACAACCTATCGATGGGCCGGAACCGTCGTTCTCCTGTTGATTTTCTTCCTGAGAATCGTGGTGGCACAGGGATGGTATATCGGTACGCATACACCCAGTGGCAGGTTGCGTCAAAACGGAGGAGTTGTCTAATTAACAAAAACAGTTGCCTACACCCTCGGAATCTACCTGCTCAACCTGTTCCTCGCCTTTCTCCAACCCAAATTCGACCCTTCTCTGACCCAAGATGAAGGGCTTGAGGATGGCGAGGCTGGCTCGAGCCTTCCCGTCAAACAGGACGACGAGTTTCGCCCTTTTATTCGCCGTCTGCCCGAGTTCAAGTTCTGGCACTCGGCCACTCGTGCCATTGCTATCGGCTTTGTGTGCTCGTGGTTCACCTTTTTCGATATCCCGGTTTTCTGGCCCGTGCTGGTCATGTACTGGCTCGTTTTGTTTTTCCTGACGAGTATGTATACCTTTTTTCCTTGAAAAAACTCCCCCGATATCACATAAGCTAATTCATTTACCAGTGCGACGCCAAATCCAACACATGATCAAATACCGATACGTCCCTTTCACCGTTGGAAAGACCAGATATGGACAGAATTAACCCTGTTCTGCTTTTTATCGAAGTCTTTTTTTATAATGTGACCGACGCTTACCCCAACGGCTGGCTTTTTTTTTCTCAAATATTTTTTGCTAGCCAATTCCGCGAGTCGAGGTGATTTCTCTTTCTCTTTTCTTCTCTTTTTTTATCGCTTCGCTCAATAGATTTCTTGAGTTGTACTGTTATTGATGTTTTACTTGTGTTGTATTATACATTAACATGCATCTCCTAGTCGATTTCGGATTTCAAAATAATATTTTAACAAACTTAGCACGCTGTTTTTTTATTTATTTTTATCTTCCATACAGGAGATTTGCTTTTTTCCCTTTTTCATTCGTCGAATCTCCTTTTGTAACTTTCCTTTGCTGTGTTACTTTTTAACTTTTTTATTTCTTTTTCGAGCTTTACTTTTTGTGTTTGTCTTATTTCTATTACAATTTTTTTCACGGCAGTCATGATTGAGAAGTCAGTGGCTTTATTTGAAAAGGGGGTTCGAGGAGGGACATCAGGGGGGATGAAAGAGAGAAGGGAAAAAAAAAGTCGAATTATCGATATTAATAATCACACTGGATTAATCAATCACATTAATGATATCAATTGATATATAACGGAGTAAATTCCCATTTTAAATATGTTTAATATTTGCATTTAATCTATTTTTGGGGATCATAGCATTTAAATCAACAGAACAAATTTGGTATCAACCAATCCTCACGCTAATAAACCTGACAAGTTTTAGAAGAGAATATTATATAAAGCTTTCGCCCAAACACCTCTTTACTCATTCGAAAGACGTAGAAAAAAGATTTCAAAAAAGGTACAACAAAGCAAGTTTAAATAGATAACGCTTCCACGTCAACGCTGTTGGCTCGATTGGCCTTTGCGCGGGGACTCGAGTCGATTTCGGCGGTTTTGGTGAAAATCCATGCAGATGCGTACATGTTGACGCTGAGGATGAAGTTAGTTGTTTTATCTAGGCTTTATTTCAAAGAGGGAAGAACGTTACCGGTCAATGCAAGATCCAGGGAATCGCGCGCCAACCCGGCGCGGACTGAAGCCGTTAGCTTCAAAGTCCTTGATATACCACGGCTCGATGCTGGCGGAGCGCAGCAAGATGCGGCCGCCCATTTTCATGGCTCGGTTGAGGGCTTGTGCCTGCTTGGCGGCGGCGTCTTCGTCTGGGTTGAACCAGTCCATGGAGTCCATCACCTGCAATCCGTTAGCATAATCTTATACCATTCATCCATAGGCAGAGGGACGTACGACGGCGATGGTCAAGGTTCGCGGCGTCATGCGTGCAATGACTTCGTTCAGACCATCTGTATGAATGCGAAGACCGTCAAAGGCTCCGGGAGACGACAGCTTGTTGTGTGCTTTGGGTGTCAGGTATGTGGGATGGCAGCTATATCAATTAGTGAGGGACATTGTACCAAAACATGGCTGTGAGCTCACCTTCTGGAGAATTTTCCCTGGAGACAGAGATAGTAAAAGTAGTTGTCGTTGCTAATAAGAGTATCCTTGGCAACGGGGTCAAAAGTATCCACGACATACTCCCAGATTGCTTGGCCGCTGACGTCTTGGTTCTTCTTGATGCCACCGCTAAGCCCCTTGCGCTTCAGGTAATCATCAATGATCATGTTGCGTTGTGGTGGGGGGACACCAGCGGCTTTCCAGGCGAACCACTCTGTCTTGACGATAGCCCAGTTGAGGACTCTGCTGAGGAGGACTCGCCGAATGGTTGGCCACAGCTCTCGCTGCTCGTTCAAGGTCTGGGCCTCGCACAGCTTGGTGTTGGAGCTTCCAAGACCAAAAAGAGTGAACAGGTAGCGGACCATCTTGATGGCCACTCGCGACCCACCGGTCTCGTACAAGCCCTTGTTTGACTTGGACGTAAAGACCTGAGCGTGTTCGAGCCAGAATTGGAAGGCCTGGCTAGATAGGTGGGGACTGAGTTTGGTGATTAGCAATTGACGGAATTCAGCGTGCTTTCCCTCCCCAAAGATCTTCCACACATCCTTGTAGCCAAGTGCAGCAAAGGCGGCGACCTTGAGCTCGAGAAGATGGTTCTGGTTCGGGTTCATATCCACAGCGTGGATGCGCTTGGGGCTGTTTTGGAGGTAGTCCAGGATATTATCGCCGGCACTCGTGATGGTCAGGATGACATCTTCACTGTTAATATTCAGCAGGCGGTGGTCCACGCGAGGATCTTCCCAGTTAAAGGCATAGATGTATTCGTCATTGAACTGGGTATGCTTGGGGAGCTGGTCGTTGTAGTAGATGCGATAATGGTGGTTCTGGTAAAAGGCCGAAGGAAGAGGAAGGTTGGAGCTGAGGTTGACAATAGCAGACTCGTATGCCTTTGACTTGATCTCGGGCGTGGCAATTTCAATAGCCTCGTTCATCGCCTTGCGGTGGTTAGCCGCAGACAAATACGGCGACTCGGTGAAGGTGGCATTGAGTTTCTCGATGCTGGAGCTGCCCGAGGTAAAGTCCTTTTGACATCCGAGGAAGATGTAATAAGGAATACCGCCAAGGAGATAGTTTCTTTCGCTGGCGGAGACGATGGTGCCGAATCTGTATTCCAAATAGTCCCGACGAGCAGCCTCCAGATTGACGCGGTCGAAATCGAACCAGGTGCGCCAGAATGCACGGCCGAGCCAGTTTACGTGTCGGTTGAACACACCGCCAGTGTAGTTACGGCAGGAGACGTCGACAATGTTTTGAACTGTTCAATTAGCTAGTGATTCAATGGCAACAAAAGAAGGTCTTACCGTAAAAGTCAACAACACCGAGAACAGCATTGGTCTTCATGAATTTCGTCAACGAGTCAACGACGCTGTAGTAGTCTATAATCTCATTAGTAATGGACAAGTAACCAGTGACTGTCGGACAAACCAGGAATCATCGACAAGCTGTAGCTCATGGTCACGATATCGGCGCCGCCGGTGGGTTCACTGAGACGAAACTGTCTCGCATCCTGGCAAACTACGGTGACATTGTTCCAGCCGAGACGCTCAAATCGCTTGCGGGCAACTTCGAGAAGCGAAGGCGAGAGATCGACAAGGTACACGTGAGAGAAAAAGTTCTCTACTGAGAGAAAACGGTTCATGGCTTCAATAGTGTATCTGTCATGGATTAGCTTTTAACGATTGCTCCAGATATTAAGTCCATACCCGGTACCGCCACCAATCTAGACAAGTTAGCCAAAATCAAACCACTGAGACCGATTGGACTTACATCAACCCAGACAGGCTTGGTCAGTTCGTGCTGTGATTCCCGGTGCTTCAATTGAGCGGCCAGCAGACCGAGCATGTCTTCGCGGCCGCAGAGCAGCTTTCTGCGGGTGGCATCGTAGACAGTGGCCTATATTGGGTCAGTTGTCAACGCAATAACATTCAGCAAAAGATGACCAGTCATACCTGGGCGCGGTAGAAGCTCTCGAGAGCATGCTGCTGGCCAGTTTCACCGTCGGATTCGCGCTCATGGGGCTTCAGGAAACACGACCAGGCAAACTTGACATAGGAGAGTAGGCCCTTGTTGAAATCCAGCTTGCCCTTTTGCAAGGAGAGCAGGGCAGCGGAGGCGACTAGAGCAAAGACGAAGATGGCAGTGACGCCAATAGTGATATGCGGTGATGTCCAGGCCTGCAGGCCGAACTGCGAGTGAAGAGTGTCGACGACACTCATGGTCAATTGGATCAGGTAGAACAGAAGACAGACGAGCACGAGCAAGACCAACTAGACAATTGATCAAGGAGAAGAAGAGAGAGTGCGGAGGGACAACGACGCCAACATTATTTTATTGTCCCAAGAGTCAAGATAAAGCAGCGCCCCACCATGCATTCAATGGCGGCGCCCAGTACGTGGTAGGCTCGAGTGGCCATGGTATCCTATCACAGCGACACATGGGCGGGGTCTTGACCTGATCGTCTGGGAGTATACACTCTATACAAAGAGGAAAGCATGATGTTGGCAAGTAAGAAGGCAAGCGCCCTGCATGTGCTCCCCGCTCGGCCCAATCAGCGCGCGCCGTTCAACCACGAGTGGTGATGCCTTGTTGCCTCAATTTCGGGGCATCCACTATAACCCTGACCCCATGTTATATATGTATATGTATATACTTACACTCTTTACACTTTTTACTCTATACTATACTACTCACTGTGCTGTGGTCGACTTCAATTGAAGACGGGCTGTATACTCCAATTGAGCCATGAAGACGCAACAGATACCGAACCCACAGGAGCAACAGACTACAGACTACTGCCTGACCTAGCGACACGCTACTGTCCTCAACATTTCCAGAAACACTCTTGATCTGGCATTGACATGTGATTGCGTGGGGTGCTTCCCAACAATACGCTCTGAAGCCTAAAGGACTAGTTATACTGTATGCCCCGTAGTGGTCCTGTTTAGTCAACCGTTAACTATAGAGCTTGCTGCATGCAGTTAGCCAACATTGCAGTAATACGAAGGCAAAGATGATAATAATTTGTCAATTGAGTTTGTAAAAGAAACTCGTATCATTCGCTGCACTAAAATTACTTCTCTGTAGCATGTAAATCCCTCAGGTCTATGCTATGTAGGGTTCGAGCTAGAGTGTAGCTAGAGCTGGTCCTACATTAGTTGCTCGGACCCTTGCTAGTAGTCATTGACATTTCATATTGCAGATTAATTTATTAAATAATCCATAATTATTTAATATTGCCGCCGGTCTCGTGCGTCTTCGCCGATGTCGCTGTGATTTATTTCTTCATTGCATCTGCAAATCTAATATCCAACATAAAGAACCGTTATTACCTGTTGCCATGAACAAGGCAAAAGAGATACCGGAGGTTTCTCGGTTTTATCCTGAAAAAAGAAAAAGAACAGAAAAAAGAAAGGTATATACTATTATTAAGCTATTCCATTGATTGCGTAGTGGCCTGCCAGACCCAACCCGGCGCATTTTGTATCGACACCCACACACCAGCCGCGATGATTAAGCTGCGGTGATAAACAAAAAAGAACAAAAAAAAGACGCCTGAAGAAAATTTATAATGGTATTACAAAGTCGTCATATGTGCCGTTACGCCTTTATGCATTTTCCGATTGAATCGTTTGCTGCACGCTTGTTAGTATACCGGGGTACCACCTCTCAATAGTGTCCACTTCAAACTCACCACCAGCCAGTCCATGCCTTCGTTGATACCCTTGCCGTCAATGGCTGAGCAGGCAACGATGCTCCAGTTCCGGTCACGCAGCTCGCCCAGCTTCAGTGCTTCCGAGATCTCGCCCGCCCCCTTGGCGCCCGGTTGATCTTGCTTGTTGGCAAACACTAAAAGAGCCGCATCACGCAGCTCCTCTTCGTTGAGCATCGCCGCGAGCTCGTCCGCTGCAATCCCGAGTCGTTCAATGTCGGTCGAATCTATAACGAAGACAACGGCCGCCGTGTTGGCATAGTAGCATCGCCAGTAGGGACGAATCGAAGTTTGCCCTCCGAGATCCTAGCACTCGAATCAGTACATCAATATATATATAATCGCTTCATTGCGTTCCGCGACAACCACGTCCCACATACCCAAACATTCAAATTTAGATTTTTGTAGGTGACCGACTCGACGTTAAATCCGATGGTGGGAATTGTGGTCACGACCTCGCCGATCTATACCAGACAACAGTTAGCCAACCCATCAAACTAGACCACTCGTAGAAGAATGGAAGGTACCTTTAATCTATATAACAGTGTCGTCTTTCCAGCATTATCCTAGTAATCATTTTATCAGCCCCATATCCAAGCCCTTGCGCTGCAGGACAATTTATCATACAAGGCCCAAGATCAAAATGCGGATTTCCTTTTTTGACCACAGCAGGGACCACAGTCGTGAAAACGAGCCTCCCATTGTCGAGATGTGTCACCGA
The DNA here is from genome assembly GCF_013368755.1 of Talaromyces rugulosus. Taxonomy (NCBI): domain Eukaryota; kingdom Fungi; phylum Ascomycota; class Eurotiomycetes; order Eurotiales; family Trichocomaceae; genus Talaromyces; species Talaromyces rugulosus. The sequence goes on from NC_049564.1 coordinate 2,949,483, forward strand.
GGGAGATTTATTTACAGTGGGCCGTGAGAGTCGCGCGAGATTGTGTGCTTTCGTTATGAAACCAGGAGTCTGGACAGATAGAACGTGGAGCTCCGGGGATGGCGTGATTTCCTCGCGAGAAAAAATAAATAAATAAAAAAGGACTTGTGTGCTAGATGGTAGGTCGGCGGTGGTCAGGTCGTCCAACAACGAAGAAAATAGGCGATGAGCTGGGGAAGCGTGGCCGTGGAGCAAGAAATTGGCCAAAAGGAGAGAGGGTCAACATGAACAATCCATGATCACAAGAATATGAAAAGGCCGTGACCGCATCACCCGGCGCCGGGCTGGGATTGGCCGCCTGCCCGCCGCGTGGAGATGCGCCTGGTCCAAGCTCGCTGCTTGCCGATAGCGACTTGCTTCTTTCTCTTGCAACTAACTCGTTGTTGTTGTTATTGTTGTTTCGACTCTTCTACAACCAGTCTGTCCTGAGACATGTCCTGTCTGTGATTACTGTCCGCCGTCTTTATACTCGTTTCACCAACATCCGCTGCGCCGTGCGATTGATTATAGCAGACCACTCTAGACACCAGCTTCTACCTCCCGCAAGGCACCATGGTTGGGAAGAAGTCCGGAAAGGCCCTTCTTCGAGATGAAGGTAAACCAGATTATAGGGGAAAAAATGGGATATTTCCAGGCAGAGTGAACTAACGGTAAACCTGCAGGTCTCGAGCGGACGGACAATAACATGGACTTGTCGAGCTGGCCCGTGGTAGCCCCGATCAACCAGAAAAACTACTACACGTACGCCGCTTCACTTCTTCTTGGGAATGCGCCTTTGCTAACAATGCCGGATCAGTGACTACCTGAAGCGAGACGACCAGCTCCTTGCTTTCCGTCTACAAAATGAAGAGGTCCGGAATCGCATGACCAAAACCGCCAAAGATCGAGACCGCGCGTTTGCACTGGGCAAGCAGGAACAAGGCGAGGCCGAGGTGGATGGAGACACCGCAATGGAAGATGCCGAAGAGGCACCGGCCGAGGCGGCTGGATCCAAAGTCATTGTCATTCACGTTGGTAGCCAGAACCTGCGCATCGGGCTTGCAAGCGATGCGCTGCCAAAGACAGTGCCAATGGTTATTGCGAGAAAGTCTGCCAAGAACGAGTCGGAAGATGATAATGCGGAGCCCAGGCCCAAGCGGCTCAAGTTAGACGAGGACGGAGAGGAGATTGAGCCAGAGAAGCAATTCGGTCCCGAGGTATGTTTTTTTTATTTAAAAAAAAAAAAAACGCTGCAGACGATTTACTAAACAAGACTACACAGTTCGCAGCGCAGTACAGTACAATGTCAGCTGACCTCAAGGTTCATATGAGACAAAACAAGCGGAGAACACTGCCAAACTCCAAGGAAATGGTCGTCAACTACAACCGCAGAACACAACCGGAGCACATTGCAGAGCATAATGATCCATCACGAGTTGAGTGGACTGAACTCTCGAGCCCGCCCCCTGAATACATAACCGGCCAGGAGGCTCTCAGAATACCCGATAAATCCAAGCCAAGGTACAAACTGTCCTGGCCTATTCGGTATGGGTGGTGCAACGAGGATGCATACGACAGTACCAGGCTTTTGTTCCTCGATATCTCGCTAATCCTAGAGGATGCAATCAAAACGCAATTGGGATTGACAAGCAAAAAGGACTGGACACAGTATTCATGCGTTTTTGTCATTCCAGACCTCTACGAAAAAACATACGTGACGAATGTGCTGCAGATGCTGATGAAGGAATTTTCCTTTGCCCGGGTTTGCTTTATCCAGGAAAGCCTGGCAGCATCATTCGGCGCAGGATACACGTCCGCCTGCATAGTCGATATTGGAGCGCAGAAGACTTCAATTTGCTGTGTGGAAGAGGGAATGTGCATTGAGAACTCGCGCGTCAATCTCAAGTATGGAGGCTATGATGTCACGGACACTTTTATCAGGATGATGCTTTATGACCATTTCCCATATTCCGACATCAACCTCAACCGCCGGTATGATTTCCTCATTGCGGAGGAGCTGAAGAAAACCATTTGCACGATGAACGAAGGCAGCGTTTCAGTCCAGGTCTTTGACTTTCATCTGCGTGTATCCGGCCAAGACACCAGAAAGTTCACCTTTAAAGCATACGACGAGGTTCATCTTGCCCCTATGGGCTATTTCCAGCCCTCGATATTTGACAACGAATCCAAACTACGCGGGCGCCGAAAACTCTTGACGCGCTCCTACGATATCTACGACGGACATTTCAACGATCCCTTATCCGCTGCACAATCCGAGATTCTGACATCTATTGCTCCTGCTACTCCGGAGCTGATCATCGAAGAAGAGAAACCAGCAACCAATGGTACCACGGACGCCCAGGCGACCCCGAACCGCTCGCAGCAGCAGCATCTCAGCGTCCTTGGCCGCGTCCAGGACTCTGAAGCAACTCCTCGATCATCCGTTGCAGGCTCACCAGTGCCCGAAGCCACCGGCACACCACAAGCAGCCGCAACCCCCGTGCCCGCGGACAAGACAACCACAGCACCGCAAGCAGCACCTGCGGCAACCGCAGCACGAGCCCCGACAATCGAAGAACGCGACGACGTCAATCCCATCTTCCCTCTCGACCAAGCCATCCTAACCTCAATCGCCCACGCCGCACGCTCCGACGACCGCAAAATGCGCGACTTCCTCGGCGGAATCATGGTCCTGGGAGGTGGAAGCCAAGTCCAAGGTTTTCACCCGTTTTTGGAAGAACGACTGCACACGTTGAGACCAGCGTTTGCTAAGGAAATCATGATCGGCACCCCGCCGCGTGAACTCGATCCGCAGGTGGTTGTGTGGAAGGGAGCCAGTGTGTTTGGGAAATTGGCTACGACGAATGACAGTTGGATTGGTCGGTTGGAGTATGACCGCTTGGGTAGTCGATTGCTGGCTTATAAGTGTATGTGGGGTTACTAATGGGATTGGATGGGGTTTGGACATTTACTGAGTATCAAATGATTGAAATAATGATGGTTGGGATATGATTTTTTTATATTTTTACTTTTTGTCTTGTTGAGTTGCAAAAGTCCAAAGTTCCGGGTTGTTTGTTACTAAAACACTGCGGTAAAAGAATGTTCCTATTTCTCACTAAAGCTCTGAATAATAATGGCTGGAAAGAAGGAAAAAAGGCATCTGTTGTACTTGCCCATGGACAAACTAGGTCGCTTTGTAAAAGAGCATTGAAGCAAGTTTAACATGCCAAAGAGGGTATGAAACGGACGAGTGAAAAAGAGAAAGAGAGAGAGAGAGAGAAAAAAGAAAAGAAATAGGTACAAGATATGATCGTTACTCGTGCCAAAATGAGAATCATTCACTCTAGTCGAAAAGGACAATTTAGAATAATAAGTCAGTCACAGCGTGACATTTCGACGTCGAATGTCGTCAACCTTGAGCGGGTGAAATGCTGCTGATACTGATGATGTCAGTCAGAGTCAGTGGAGACATCAGATACTCCCGAGTTTTCGACACTCAACGATTCAAACCTGTTTGACTGAGGCCTAGTAGGTTTTTTGGCAGGCTTGGGAGGGCTCTCCACGGTCTTGCCGTTGGATTTCTGGTAAATCTCGACTTTCGGAAAAGGACGAATGCATTCGTCTAGGCTGAATTCGATTCTCATTCTTTTGTAGGCGGTGCGCGACATCATGCACGAGCGTGCAAACATTGCGTTGTGAACAGAATTCGTGCTGATATAAGCGTTCCCCTGGCTGAATTGGATATCAATGACGACAAGGTTATGGATGTGGTCGAGATGTTGTCGTATAAGGGCCTCGGTGATGTTAGGGTTGACATTGCGGATGACTAGGGTTCGCGACGCCCCGTGGTCGATATTCTGCTTGATAAAAGTGCGAAGAAAGAACTGTCGCTCTGCCCATGAAACCTCAACCTGTGCTGGTAATGAGAACAAACCCGAAAGTATAACACACAAAACAGTATCTCACCTTTTTGCCGGCAATGTAGAACCCATGCTGCTTAGCGTTGTTCACAAATACCCTCGCTGCAGAGGGCTCGGTGAAGGAGAGGCGAGCAGCATGGTCGAAGGACTTGAAATAAAGTTCGAGAATAGCACCACCGCAGATTGCATTGGTCAGGTCACGATGGGTGGTTCGGTCGGGTATGCCCCGAATGTCGACAGTCCGCTGCTCATCAGTAGCAGGACCCTGTTGGATCTCCTCTCGCTCTGGACTGTGAGTCTCTTCCTTTTCAATGAGATAGAAGCCATTCTCTTCTTCGGTCATCCTTGGTTCGTCGGTATGTGTCCACCTAGTCCCATCGTTCCTGGTAGATTGATATTCGTCGTTTCGGGCTTGTTTGCCTTGAAAATGAGTGTTGGCGGCAGGCCCTGGGATGGGCAAAAGCGGCTCACTGAGGAGAACCTATATAGAATTAGCACTGACTTCAAAAGGGGTCATGGCATGTCTTACATCAAGGCTTTGTAGAGTGACGCCGCCTTTTAGAAGCCGATGTTTGAGGTTTTCTTGTTGAGGTCAGCAGCGACTGAATTCTCAGGGTTCACTCCAACACACCAAATTGCCGAGCTGTTCGGAGCTATAAAGACCAGACAGTGAATCAACGTGTCCAGTGTGCAAGAACCCGTACTTGAAAACTTACCAGCCCTTCGTACTGTGTTCGTAGAATTGTAATAGTTTCATCCTCAGGCCGATAAAGAGAAGGTGCGGCCTTCGAAGGACCCTACAATATTCCAGTAGCCATAAGTATCCCAAACACCCAGAAGTATAGTGTGACCTAGTCTCTAGGTTTTACAAGCTGAAAATACTTGGCTTGGGTACTAACCAGATTCTCACTGTGAACAGATGCTAGGTATCAGCCTTGTGTAACATGAGAAACGAGAAAAGAGAGTGTGTAGACGAGAAAAAGAAGATTCTGAAAATGGGCATGAGATGAAATATTGTTGGAGTAGTGTCTAGAGTGACAGACTTCAAATTCACTTGTCAGGCCACGAATGGTTTGCACGTACTTTTGTTTAGAACCTCTAGCCCTAGAGAGGGGGCCTTCAAAGAGTGATAATGATGAAGCCATAGCAAAGGCTTGCAGACAAGTACAACAGTCAGCAGGAGCTGGGGTGCCGAGGTGCTGAGGTGGCAACTGAAATCCTTGTTTAGTGAAGGAAGAAGACAAAGAAGAAGAAGAAGAAGAAGAAGAAGAAGAAGAAGAAGAAGAAGAAGAAGAAGAAGAAGAAGAAGCCCACGTTAGGCAGAGCGCGTGCGAGTCTGATCAGTTTGTTTGGGGAAGGAGGGGAACCCCCAGAAGCACGAATCGCGCAGCTGCGAACCGACCCACACAAGCTCTTGCTACGAATAGTTTAATTTTGCTTATCGTCAATCTTGCATTTATTTTTATCTGTGCTCGAGATGGATGCATCTACGTGGAAAGCCAGCGCTTCTCGATGACAGCTTATTCTGGATACTCTAGTTGCTCGTCTTTTCCAATATCGTCTTCATCATTTCGTTACCAAGCTTGACAGCCTCGGGGAATCGTGGCGCGAAGTAGTTTTGGATGCGCTCAAAACGGTCGCGATAGGATTCAAAATCCCCAAACGAGACGCAGTCGGACCAGGCCTTTCAACACAGTTAGATTTGTCATTTCAAGCTTGTGTCACGGTTCTTACCCTTGCGGCAAAGGTGAATTCTAGATCGTCTGCTCGGAACGTGTGGTCGTCGATGGCGATGTCTAGGACTTCGTCGAGAAGCTCCGGGTTACGGAACAGGTACTCGGTCACGCCTAGCCAGAGACGGAAGAGCTGGGTGGCTTAGCATGCGTGGTACCTTGATTGCTTGAATACCAAGATTTCAAACTTACTGGGGTTGAACAGATCATGTGGTCATAAGGAACAATGCCAAGTTTGGACCAGCAGTCCACAATCGCCAGCAGACTGAGGTGGTTGTTCGGAGGAACTGCTTCTCGGGGCTTCTGGGATAGCGAGAACCGGTCGAGAACTTCGTCTTTTAGAAGCAGGTCCTGTGCTTCAGTTCCCTCTTTGAAGACTGCTGCACCGGCGGCCTTGACTCTTTGCTTGAGGTCTTCTCGGCGGCCCTCCAACATCAATTTGTACAGCTCAGTCACTGACTGCGCGTACTGATGGATCTGCTTTTTGGCGGCCGGGTTGAGAATGGCAAGACCGGCGTAGACGTGCCACTTGCTCGCGTATATGCGCAGGGTGATGTTGATCTTGACATTTTCGAGACCTCCCACCCAGCGGGCAATTTCCCAGGGAAACTTTTTATTCGAAGACCATGCAGTACCCATACTGAGGAAAGCAGCATGCGTGACCGCTTGGGTATCGGCGGTAATACGATCATGCATCTCGCCGCTGAGATGAACATATTTGGATTCAAACGAGGAAAAGACTTCCTCTACAAATCGCATGCTCGCATCAGTAGCTCGGTGTTGAATCAAGACCTGATGCCAACTGTTATTTTGAAGAAACGTCTGGATAGGGATTCTCCTCAGCATACCAGTGGCTGACCCTTGGGAGCAACCTTTGGGCCGTGGAGCGAGTGGCACGAGAGGATCTCTACATCCGGAGGCAGATGGTTCTCGAAAGCCTGAAGTTCAGGCGACTTGCACGAAGTCTGACCACCAACGATTGCGCCGACCTTTGTCGCTTTACACCACGTTAGAAAACGAGAAGAAAAATACGTATGAAAATAGATTGCACGGTCTCATGAGACATACAAGGACCATATTCAGCCACTATCCGATCGATAAATGCGGCCTCTACGCTGTAAATAATGTAGTCGCTGATTCGCGAGACCAAGTGTCCATTCGGAAATATAGTAATACCTTGCTACGTTTTCTTTGATAAGTTTTACCGTTGGTTTAACGCTCGAACGAGACACATACGTCTGAAGCAAATTCGTCTTTGAGTGAATTGTAACTATCCGGCTTGTCACAGGCGTTTATCCTTTGGGCGAGAACGACAGCGTGTCAGCAGAATTTTTGTTTTTTTTTTAACGACTACGAAATTGGGACCTGAGGAATGAGCTGTTAGCATGAAGCCAAAATAAAAGAGAGCTCAATGTGAAATGAAGAAAAAGTTTCAAGACATGTCAGACAAGAAAAAATAAAGGTAGCGTGGTTTTTACATCATTGACGACCAGAACAGCGGTATGCTTTCGCCAGAATGGCGAAAACAAGTGCAAATCCAGTCATGCTCGAGCCAAATGCACTCTAGTCATCATGCAATAGAAGGGTGTTGCGGGGGCAAGAAGGAGAAAAAAAGTAAGCTTACCTGAGCAGAAAATTTTTTCACTCGAGACCGTGAGTTGCTGACAACAAAACCACGAAAAAACAAAAAAGCTACAAAGGCATTACCTCCAGCCAGCTTGGCTCAGTCTCTGAGCATACATCCTGCCCATGTCGCCCATTCCAATAATGCCAATGGAGGCATTTTCCTTGGAGAGAACCATATTGGCGAACGACAACTCGAAGAGTGAAACGCGGGTTTCTGTTTCTGGAGAGTTTTACACAATGGCAACGTTCATTGAGGAAGATTGCTTGTACTGGGAAACACAAGAGATCTTCCAGGCCAGTGCCAGGAGTTGTTGTCTCGAGAGGTGAGAGTGAAGGACGAGCTTTCTCAACAGAAAACAAAATATGAGCGCCAGGTTGATCGGGCCGACTCTCTTCCGGACTGGGCCCCGCCGCCGCTTTTTTCGCTTCGGCGGCCGGCAGCAACGGGCCAATCAGTCGCCGCGCTTTCGATCTTAGGGCACACCGTCAAATTATTACTGAAGTTCGCGAGGGCCCGCGATACCTTCACTTTTTTCTCTCCTTCATATTCCATCCAACGACAATTCCAGTCCACGACCATCCAACATGCCTCCCAAGACCAAGAAAGCCGCCGCCCCCGCCCAGGAGAACGTCTCCCTCGGCCCTCTGGCCGGTGATGGTACGATCGCACAACAAAATGTTCGCCGTATACCAGATCTTCTTTGACTGACAATTTTTTTTTTGTTGCAGGCAAGCTCGTTTTCGGCGTTGCCCGTATCTTCGCCTCTTTCAACGATACCTTCGTCCACGTCACTGATCTCTCGTACGTTCTCTCGCCATCAATATACTATGTGGCTTGCGGCTTGTGCTGACATATGTTAATAGTGGTCGCGAAACCATCTGCCGTGTGACCGGTGGTATGAAGGTCAAGGCTGACCGTGACGAGTCCTCTCCCTACGCTGCCATGTTGGCTGCCCAGGACGTTGCCACTCGCTGCAAGGAATTGGGCATCAACGCTCTTCACATCAAGATCCGTGCTACTGGTGGTACGTTCATTTTCTTTTTGACAACTACGAAAATATAACATCTAATATTCTTATCTGTCTAGGTAACGGTACCAAGACGCCCGGTCCTGGTGCTCAGTCTGCCCTTCGTGCCTTGGCCCGTGCCGGCATGAAGATCGGCCGTATCGAGGACGTCACCCCTACTCCCTCCGACTCTACTCGTCGTAAGGGTGGTCGCCGTGGTCGTCGTCTCTAGATATGTGCAGGTCTTGCACCTGTCAGTCTGTACACCAAACTCTTGGTTCAGGCTACAGGGACAATCTGCAGTCTTGTTCGGCTGGCAATTGTGGATGGAATAAACGCGAGGAACGGCAACTTACGCCTGGTCTTCAGATTCCCTTTATGCACACAAAAAGTTTGAAACTTCGCATGGATATTTGGCGGTTTGCTGGGGTGTTTTATTTTAGCCTAGCTACTGTTTGAATGAATGAATGAAGCAATACAACTAAACCGAGTCTTACAATTCGTAGAGTTTTCATGTATTCTGCAATGCGCTTGAATATAGTGTCGTAAATCGGACTTCCATAATACGTCATGAGCTCAGAATAACTAAACAGGTATAAAAATTGATTTGCGAAAGCTTTCTTTAGCAAGAATACCGTTTCTCGGATTTCGTTGCGGTACATCCGCACTCCCATAAAAAAAAAGTTCCACACCCCGCAATGTCAGCTGCGCATCTAAGCTGCTAGTACCTTCCAACACGCAAAGCTTCCATGGCATACAATCCCTAACAAAAGAAAGGAAGGACAAGGGAAGAAAAACAAAACAGGGAAAATGTCCAGCTTCCAGCCAACTCCCACCATTCTACTCCCCCACCTCCCCGCAAAGACCCTCGTCGGCCTCGACCTTCTCAGCTTCACGTCACCAGAGCAATTCTATGGAATCAGCGATTTGTCACAGGGCTGGCATTTTTTGTACACGGGCACAACTGAGAATTTCTCGCTGAGATGTGGCGCTTGGTTCTACGTTGGAGATATCAGACAGGTCGAGTCTGCTAGGAGCCAGCCGAATGATGATGCTACTACGCAAGAAATCGTCAAGTCTCAGTCCAGAGAGCCAGCAGAAATACGAATCTGGAAATGGAATCCAGAGATAGAGGCTATATTGCCTCTGATGAGCGACACAGACAGCAACAAGCTAGAAATCATGCGCTGGAAAGCAAATCTTGGCGGCCTGAGGCAGATGGGTGCTTTATTCAGCTACAAGAGCGCCGCAACACACGACGCAGATCAGGAAACAGAGACAGCAAGCTTCCCCAAACAAAAAGACTGGTCCAGATTGACAAGCCATTTGTCACCGCAGATACTGTCGCGCATGCTCGGAGAAGCGCATTGGGATGATGATGCGCGCCCGAGTTGGACCGTCACTTCTGCGAACAGTGCTGCTCGCGATGCAGAGGTTATACCAGGCGTAACGGCACAGGAGTCTTCCGAAGAAGCTGGGAAATTTGGCAACAGTGAGAAAACCGAAAAGGAGCTCCGGTTTCTCCCCGTCGATCTCAAGCGAACGTGGCGAGAAGGTGCAATCGGACGCGAGAGGACAGAAGCTGCCCAGGACAGGTCATGGGCATTAGGGGATCTCATCGATCAGTCGTCATCATCATCAAAATCATCGGCAGATCAGAAGACGGGCGAGAGCCATATCTTGGGCGAGCTTCAATTTTGTTTTCTGATGATCCTGACACTCATGAACTACTCGTGTCTCGAGCAGTGGAAACGATTGCTCGGTTTGATTTTCACCTGCCGATCTGCAATTAGAGAACGCGAGTCGTTCTTTAGAGACGTGCTTCAGCTGTTACTTCTACAACTACGGCATTGCGAAGACGTAGTTGGCGGCTTATTTGAGATGGACGGCGATTACGACGCCAACTTTCTACGCAAACTATTGACTAATTTCAGACAATTGATGGAAGAAGCCCTGGAAGGCCAGGATTCTCTCGTGAAAAGGGACATGGATGCTCTAGAGAAATGGGTGCGAGAGAACTATGGATGGGAGCTGCGCAAGGGATCGATCATGCGCAGAGGACTAGTGCAGCTTGAAGACGGCGAGGAAGTAGAGCTGGCAATGATTGGGGCAGACGAGGACGACGAGAGTGGAGAGTATGCACCTGTCGTCGTTGATACGGGCGAGGGCGATCACACTGGTCTTGACGAAGACCATGATATAGATACACCTGTAAATTAGTACCCAAAATTACCGAGTTAAATTATAATGCACGTATTTTTTTTTATAAGTCAAATCGTGTGATATCATTTTCTTTGGATACAACAATTGTGACATTCGTTGCCCAGAGACCTTGCCTGATAATAAAGCATACAAACAAGGCACAAAAGAATCTCCCGGGATTTTCCATTTTTTTCAAAACATAAAGAACTGCCGCTTAAGGAAACCGTAGAAGACTACTCGAATCTGCAACCCGGGAAATGAACAGAATCCAAGAGCCGTCGCTCATCCCATAGCCATTACCACTCGGAAACGCAGCAGTGTGGCCCAATATTTTCTCTCCGACATTTCTATGACACAACGATATACTCTGCCCTCTCCCACCAAAAAAGACGCCCGTAAAAGAAAACAAGAAACAAGAAATTTCTGTAATTCTTTAACGGTACGACTTCTGGAAGCGAGCGCGAGCACCGGGACCACCGAACTTCTTGGGCTCGGCCCGTCGGGAGTCGGCGACGAGGAGTGTGCGGTCGTACTGGATGAAAGCCTGCTTGAGCTGGTTCTTGGAGTGCTCGTCAACAAACTTTTGGTAGTAGGCGACGATCGACTTGGCGATGGCCTGACGGATGGCGTAGACTTGGGAGACGTGACCACCACCGGTGACACGGACGCGGATGTCGACACCGGCGAACTTGTCGAGGCCGACAATCAGGAGAGGCTCGTAGACCTAATATTCACCATAAGTATCCCGTGTTTTTTTTTTTAAAAGTCTTGAAATGCCGTACCTTGAAGCGGAGAACCTCAGGCTTGACGAGCTGAAGAGGCTGGCCGTTAACCTTAACGAGGCCCTTGCCTTGCTGTAAAAAAACCAGTCATCTTAGCAATGTCTCTCTCAAGGCGAAATAAAACCACGCAAAAAGTTTCTGTTCGTGCCATAATTTTCACTTCCAGGGAATCCTCAATCGTACCTTGCAGTGGGCGACCGCAGTGGCTAAAAAAGAAACAAATGTTAGTCGCAAAGTCCAACCTCCATATAAACATGCGTGCGATGGATGGTGTGCATACCGGTCTTCTTCTTGCCGAAGCATTGCACACTCTGGGAGGAAGCCATGGTCGCTGTAATGGCCTTGCCGGTGCAAAGGAAGAGTGTGTCGGTTTAGGTCGTCGTCGTCTTGTCACTTCGAGATGTTGAAATCCCAAGAACTGAGCGGCTGTGCGGGCTTTCGCTTAGTGTGCCGCTAGTTCTGTCTAGGGTTTTTGTGTGGAATTTCCCAAACGGGACTGGCTCCTGTTCACAGATCACGTGCCCAGAGCGGCGCCAAGCATTTGGATGTTATTCCGCAAAACCTCAATCCCGGACCTGAGCTAAGCAGGCTGAATCGGCGGCTCCAGCACCCTACGACATCGACTCCGACCTGACTTCGTTTGAAGAAGCTGGAAACTGCCAATTGCAAATCCTTTCGTTTTTCATATCTTGAATTGGCAGTCGCCGCATTGCCAGCGCCATGTCGCAAACAGTCGGAAGGGTTCGTCAACCCCCGTGCCATTCCAACCGCCGGTCACCATTGATACTAACAAGAGAACCTTAGACCCGTCTCGCCTACTCGAGAACATGGCATCATATCGACGTCGGCTCCGACAGCCGCTCCCTCGGCCGATTAGCTTCCTCCATTGCAGTCTTTCTGATGGGTAAACACAAGCCCATCTGGGACCCATCCACCGATTGCGGCGACTACGTTGTTGCAGTGGGCTGCCGTGACATTTACACCACGGGCAAGAAACGCTATCAGAAGAAATACTACACACACAACACTCGCCCCGGTAGTTTGAAGAGCATGACCATGGACAAGATGTTTGAGAAATGGGGTGGTGGTGAAGTTTTGCGGAGAGCGGTACGGGGCATGTTGCCGAAAAACCGTCTACGTGATAAAAGACTGGACAGATTGAAGAGTGAGTTTTTCTTCTCAATGAAGTAACCCGGTTCAATTGACTGATCATCTTGATATTACAGCATTCGAAGGTTTTGCCCACCCTTACAAGAAGAACATTATTAAAATCCAGGGGAGATCCGTCATTGGTAAGCTGCCAGAAGTCCAGGCAGCTTTCAAAAAGGAAGAGAAGCCCGTGGCAGAGACTCCTGCACCTACTGCGAACTGATCTTATTTCTTCTTTGTGTCTACAACTATTTGTATTTCTCTCTAAGCGCATGGCCGGAGTCTTTGGATTTTCTTTCTCTTAACAACATTTATGTAGTATGCGCTGTATCAATATGGATTTGATATTTTCTCTTCGCGTCGGGCAATACAATGTATAGTACAAACACATATAAGTTGATTTCAATATTTAGATTTGTATATGTATCTTAATAATATTGCTGGTAAAAAGGATTCACAACGCCCACTACTCCCTGCAGATAGATGCATCATGGAAAAACAAGACTCTCACAGCTTCGCCGTAGAGGGCCGAACTACAGTACATTTGATGAGCCCATTCGGACCGGACTGGGGCGCATACACCTCGGCATCTTGGCCGGTGTTTTTGAGGCCCTTGTGCCATTTCAAGTCTGCAAGTGGTGTTAGTTATGAATTTTTCAGGGAAGAATGACAGATAACATACCAACTTCAAAGTAGTGTTTGTTTGGCAGAGAGTAGTCCACCGACTCAACCTGCGGCACGGCGCCCAGGATCATCTCTGCCATGTTGTACATGGTTGCTTGAACGCTGGCGCTGTTCTCCTTGGCAAAAGTGTTGAGAGTGATTTCTCGGGCAGCACTCCAGGCATTATCGAAGCGAGCGGTGTCGGCCTGGACCTGGCTCACGTTGTCAAAGAGCTTCCATCGCCATGTGGCATCAACTTCGGTGCTCAGAATGCGATCCCGAACCTCTGGCAAGGTAGTGTATTCGTCGCGCACAAAGCCCCAGAACTGGGAAGCAGTGCTTTTGAGAACGTGCAGACCGGCAATACTCGACGCGATATCAATGCCTTTGCCCTCGGTCACGTCGACCTGGACATTTCTGGTTTCGGCGCCATCGCGCAAGAAAGAATGCGGGTGCGGCTTGCCGTCGACGGTCATGCGAGTCCACCGGTGGGTTATGATGCTGACGTGTGCGACGTGGATGTGGCTGTACTTTTCAATAAAGTGCGAGCCGATAATCGAGCCAAAGAGCTCTGGAGGGGTCACTGGGTGTTGTTTGGCGAGGATAAAGATGGTGTTCTTGATCGAGTCTGTGGCAACGACAACGCTGTTATCGGCCTTGGTGTATCTATTTGCGGGATTTTGTTAGTAGGGATAAAAAAGCGTCGCGAGAAACAAGACCACATACGAGGTTTCAATGTCTCCTTCCAACAGACAGCAAACTGTCATCTCCACGACGGTTTGCACGCCCGTCTTCTGGTCGCGATGGACCTTGTAAACGCGGACATTGTCCTTGCCGTAGCGGGCAGCACCGAGCTTGGAGGCCATGATAAGCTATTCTAACGAATTCAAACGAAGGCAAATGCTCTAGAACGATAACGCTGTATTTCGAGCGATGGTCAGTTTATGTATGCAAAACAAAAATAGAGAGAGAAAATAATTCAGAAGCGGAAGGCCGAGAAGCAAGCTATATAGATCACCATGGAGCTTATCGAGCGGCGGTTATCCAATAGCAGCCGACCAACGTGGGGAAGAGAGAGCCCAGCCTTACCGTATCTATTATTAAATCTTTGTAAAAGTGCGCTCTTCCGAGGTAGTCTGTGGAATGCACCACGCTAGAACTGACCGTATGATGCGCTTCGAGAGGGAGAGGGAGGAAGCTCGACGCAGCCAGCGATAGGCATATCTAAGCGCAGCAGAGCTTCGGCCACCTCCGAAGCCCGCAGTAACGGCCGCGCCCCTAGGCCGGCGCCGCCTCTGCCAATCGCCGCGCCCCGCCGCAGCTTCGTCTTTCTTCAAGGTGCACTATAGAGTAGTTGGAATTATTATTATTATATTTTAATAATAATGGCAACATGATTCGTGCTACTACAAGTATTTACGTAATATTCATGTTTTATATCGCCTTTTTGAGAGAGTTAGGGCTTGGAGCAGGTGATATTGTATCGGTATTGTATTATATACCGCTATCTGTAATGTTTTAACTGTATATAGCTAGTACACTCTGTTCAACTATATGAATCTATGTATTGATTGTTACAAGACTTGACACTTGACAATACTAAATATCGAAATGGAAATGAATAGTGTCATCTTTTTCTATGGTTTGAGCCTTTACAATCATTGGATATTACACAATGCAACGGTCTGTCTATATAATTATATAATATCCCCCCCTCTCCACCCTCTATTACGTGATGACCTGAATCGCACTCTATCCCCGTATTATTGTGAGGAATGATCAGATCCTGAAGCGCTCCCTGCTACATATGTATTAAAAGGCAGGTAATAAGAGAAAGTCCCTATTGTATATCGCCTTTTACTGGCGTGGACAGACGCCTATATCGGAGGATTGCCGCCTTCCAAAACAAGCACCGACTATCTATTTCCCGTCGTCTTCGAAAATATTTTCCCCTCCTTCATATCCCTTTATTCATTCTCTAAATTACCCCCCTCTATCCAAAAACTCAGACAACGTATTTGCCTGGCTATCAGGTTGTGCAATATCTCGTTCGCTGAGATTCCAAATATCAACGGACAGTGAGTCCATCTTGCTCTATACTAGAAATGGAATACTGACCAACATCTAATGTAGCCGAGTACTTATATCCCAGAACTACAACGACATCTTGGTGCGGTTCATCAGCTATCATGACAGCTACTTTCTATAATTTCCCAACACTTGCATCTATACCTGCCGACAAAATGCTACTCAGAGTGACACAATATGCCTTGGCTGTGGTCCAAGAGGCATTACCTGACCTTTTGGTGGGAAATCACCATACCATCAACTCTGCGTTGCACGCGGAACGATAGCTTTACAAATCAGGGCCTGCGATCATGTCTTCAAACGACATGTCTTCAAGGCAGCGCAATGTTTTTATTAAATTTCCGAGCCAGCCTGGGGTAATCCAAGGTGTTTTGGAGTCGAGCCAAACTTCGTTTAAAAAGAGACATCTGGCCCGATGGATGCACCTAGAAAATGCGAGCGATGCCGTGGAGGGTCCGACAAGATCCACCTACAACACTGGGGTGACAGCGAGCATCGAACAGTTCGATGTCGCGTTGCTCGTAGCCAACATCATCCGACCATTTGACGTTGCCATCGTCACGCCCTATGAAGCAGACTATCATCGCCCCAGAAATGCAATGTACCAAATCCACAATTTTTATCCTGAATTGAAATCACTCGCCATTTTGGTGCGATAAGTGGATGGTTTACAGGGCGGAGGGGCTGAAGTCGTTATAGTCAGCATCCCAACCACATATGGGCTCAAGTTCCTCAGCAAGGCTAGGCGAGCAAAAGTTATGCTCTCTTGGGCGAGGACAGCCATGTATGTGCTCGGTAATGCAAGCGCTATTACTGAGTGGGACGTAAACGGGATCAATTCTATCTAGCCCTCTAAACTGTTGCATATGTTGAGGAACTATTAGGTCAATTGGGTCAAGGTGGAATCTGAATGGACTTTGCGTGTCTACCAGTTGCACCCGGCATGAGTTCAAATTCTCTAGAGAGAGACAGATACTGATGAGGTATCTGATGGTCAACTATCACACCATATTGGTCAGTACTAGATTAGTGTGCTGGAGTCTATATCGTGCTAATTCATTTGGTTTTTAGATGCTAGACTCGGCTTCGAGTACTATGAAAAGGTTGCAAGCTCAAACCACCTCGGTAAATTTTTGAAGACACCGAGTCACTATTACGATGTTCCTTTACGTACTGGAAGCTAGGGTTGGAGTCACTCTCTGATACCCCATCGTAGTGGACGTCCCGCCGCCCCTCAATTTCCTCTCTTGCCATCTCAACGTCATCAAGTCTCCAAAAACTCAGAAACAGAACCGTCTCTTACACTTTTTTTATTGATCATGTTGTATCATCTGATTATATTCACTAATAGCGCTCTCCCGATTGCTGACACGACGATGTGTTGGAACTTCAGGATACGAAGGGATATCATATTACCAAACAGCATATCCGACTCACAGCAAGGGCTGAACGAAGCCACAAAACAGAAAGGTAAAGCTCGCAGGAACTGACAAGAATGGCAAGCAAAGGGAAGAGATTACCAGGGGGGACACTTCACAAAGGTATTGATGCTGGAGGTATTGGAGAAATGGCAGCAGCTCTCATATTAATGTTGGCTGAGACAAGAAGCAGTCCCTAGTCTAGCCACTCCGAAACCGCAAACTGTCCTTGAGTTTGTCCAACTTTGTTCAGGGAGAGCCAGACTGCCAAACTGTCCTCAGAGCGGGCAGGGAAACATGTGATCCAATTGATGACGAAGGGCTTTGTCTTCTTCAATCATTTCACTCGCTTGGAGGGGCTAATGACCTCCATCGTTCTCCGACAAGCTTGGGGTCGAGGTACGGCACTGTTTTCGTATCCTGGTACGGCATAGCCTTGGACATGAAAAAGTTCCGCCAGCTTGCGTTGCTATCCGGATGGCTTGGGTATCACTATATCGCCTCGACATTCAAATCCGACTACATACCTCGTGCTTTTAATATCGCTAAGAGTACTCACCAGAAATTGATTGATGCCTGAAGGACAAGGCTCTTGTGGGAAACAATGGCCTTAATTACATGTGATTAAATAGCTGCTGGAGTCAGATCAGATATATATTTCCAAGGCCACTAATGGTAGAGTTAGTAAAGAAAATAGTGTTCAGAATTATAGTTTTTTATAGTTTAATTGACATCTAGAAATGCCCCGCAGTTGACCCGTCCAAGTATACCCGTAACTCCGCAACTACATTATTTTATATCCGCAAAGCCTGTAACATTTGAACGTTAAAACACTTTTTAATTCTTACGTGATTATAATTGCTAAATTGTAATAATTTGCCTAGGACTTAGCATCGGCTTTGGTCATAAATCCATCTTGTCTCGCGAATTTGACACCTAAGTCCGACCGATGTTCACGATTTGATCCCTGTGACGTGATGGTTTTTTTGCCAAAACTAGTTAACGCCGATATGCACTTCAGTCTCAATTGGCACTGAAAACGGGCCACTCGGATTGTGGAGGGGAATATATGAGTCATCATAATCTACTCGGATTGTGGGGAACAGGAGTGATATTTGGAAATTATAAAAAGGACATTTAGAAACTACTGTATTCCGTCATTGTCATTATAAATATTCTTCGCCTGTCGTTTCCAACACACAGTTGACATAACACCGCCAGCAATGACTTTCATCATCTACAACGACAAACTTGACGTTGTGCCACTCTGGATCAACGGCGAGGCCAGTCCCCTAAATCCAAAACTGTTCTTCGAAGTTGTCAATGCACAGGAAAACAAAACCGTACATTATGCCCAGGGAGCCAACGAGGCCGATGCTAAAGCTGCGGTTGACGCTGCGGCCGCCGCGTTTCAACCCTGGAGCCAAACATCCTATAGCCACCGAAGAGCATTGCTGCTCAAAGTAGCCGATCTCTTAGAGCAGCGTGCCGAGGAAATAGCTCGAATGCAAGTGCTGGAAACATCTTGTGCTCCGGCCTTTGCCAACTTCCTACCGAGGCTTACTGCGCCTGTTCTTCGCGAGATTGCAAGTCAGATATCTAACTGTCTAGCCGGAACTGTGTGCCCAACTGAGACCAACGATACCTATGCCTTTGTAACCAAGGAGGCTGTCGGACCCGTCCTGATTATCTCGCCCTGGAACAGTCCGACCATTCTGGGAACCCGTGGGATTGCATCCGCACTGGCAGCAGGTTGCACGGTTGTCCTCAAGGGTTCTGAGCTCTGTCCGGCGACGTATCGGCTGATAGTCTCCGTCTTTGAAGATGCCGGATTACCAAAAGGATGCTTGAACTTGGTGCAGGCAGGTCGTTCCGAAGCAGCGGCTGTCACCGAGGCAATCATTGCGCATCCAGAACTGCGCAAAGTAGAATTCATAGGCAGCGCAGGTATTGGTAGTTCTATTGGTCAGGTCTGCATGAAATATTTGAAGCCTATTTTAATGGAGCTCGGCGGTAAAGCTCCTGCAATCATTACACGGAATGCCAATCTTTCCAAGGCCGCGCAGCTCTGCGCCTTCGGAGCGTTTACTCACCATGGGCAGATTTGCATGTCGACAGAGAGAATTATTGTCGTAAAGGCTGTGGCGGATGAATTCACACGCTTACTTAAGGAAGCAGTCGAGAAGGAATTTTCTGGTGGTGTTGGCTCGGCAGTAACAAAGGCGTCTTCTGATAAAGTACACAACTTGCTTGAAGGAGCACGCAAAAACGGCGCCAAATTCCTCGTTGGAGATAATTCTTATACCGGACCTCACAAAGCGGGTCTGCAGCCTACTATAGTCACCGACCTGAGCTATGATGATCCGCTCAGAGACACCGAGTCGTTTGGCCCTTCTGCCACATTGTATGTTGTCGAAGACGAGGTGGAAGCTCTGCGGCTGGCAAATGATACTAAATCCGGGCTGGTCGCCTCAATTTGGACAGATGATGCTATGCAGGGTTTAGATATGAGTAAGGGATTGCAATTTGGCAGTGTTCACATCAACAGCACCACGATTAATGACGGACCTACGTCTGCAATCACAGGAACTAAGGGCAGCGGTTGGGGGAGTAACAGTGGTTCTTTCGGGATAAATGAGTTTTTGGTACACAAGACGGTCACTTTGCGAAAATCGGAAGCTCCTATTGAGTTCAAGTGATGTTTGAGAAGTAAATATGCATGAATAAATCGTATTTTTGTTCTATCCCTTCGGCTTAAGTGCCGGGACCACCAATATGTACTCCTAAAATTTATTGAATTTGTCGAACCTATCACTATTTTTTTAAGAAAAGCTAGGCGCTTTTATTGGCTTAGGCATTCGTCTTCCCATCGATTCGATACATCCTATTCATCGCTAGCTATAACTTTGCATTTTCGTGTGAAGGAAATATAGCGTGGTTTTGATGAAAACAAGTATGAAATAAGGACTGAAATACTACAAGGAAGAGAAAGAGAGAATAAAGACCAGTGGATTGAGAGGAGAGAGGAAATTCGTGGTTGAAGGTTATGTGATAATGATATCAACTCTACTGATATTGCCATTTACGGAAAGTATGAAACTAAAATTGACCAGACCAGTCTGATCGTTTCATTTTGAACCACGCCAGCTCTTTTTACGAAAAACTACTAGCAATAAATAATATTGTAAAAATTCATTGAATGCTAGGGTTATGGGTGCTTTATCTATCTACAGAGGACAGCGCCAAGCCCGATGGGGACAGGGCGGAACGAGGCACTTCTCCCGCCCAGGAACGTGAATCTTCTTGTATACGATCGATCCACCGCCTCAGCCTCAGCCACCTTGTGCTTCGCCATGCTCGATTCGGAATACTGAGGCTGCTGTTTATTGTTCTCCAGGACCGACAGCGATGGGACACCCCTCAACACCTTTGTCTCACTAAGGCTCTAGTCCTGAATCCGCACCGTTTCGAAGCAGCCATAGTCAGCTCTACATGATTATAACGCCACCTGGACGAACCGATATCTCGAAAACCCCCCATTTTGACCACAAACAGGACAGCGATTTATCGATGCGACCCTTGCCCTTCGCTCGCTAGGTGAAACACACGCGCTGACGGCCGTTGAATGGAGGTGACGACCCATGGCGTCAGGGCACAATACTGGGAACTCGGTGACACCGACTCAGAATCGAGCGTTCGGTGATGGGAGGAAGTCATCCTTTTCACACAGCCAAGAGGAGAATGCGTGGAATGATGGCGCCTCACAGCAGTCGACTCGCAATGGTCGCTCTGCCTCTGGCGGGAGCAGCTCCATCAGCACCCGCGGGGGCTCGTTGGCACCGTTTGCGCAGCCTGGGAGTTTCAGTTCCGAGCTCAAGAGTATGAATACTTCGCGCAGCGTCACTCCTCGCCCTGATACCGCCGGGTTCCCGTTTCCTAGAGTTGCCAATACTGCGGAAGAAAACGAGGCTACCGCCAAAACCGAAAAGCGCCAGGCAGCCATTCGAGATAGGATTGCGAAGGAGTTGAAGATCAAAATGGGCACGGAAAATATGCTGGAAGCGTTGTTGACGAAGAATTTAAAGCAAACAAAAGAGCAAAGGATAAGAGTGGAGTCGGAATTGAGCTCTTCGAATCGAAAGCTCGCACAGCTACATATGGACCTAGAGGAGGAGCTA
Organism: Talaromyces rugulosus; assembly: GCF_013368755.1. Lineage (NCBI taxonomy): Eukaryota > Fungi > Ascomycota > Eurotiomycetes > Eurotiales > Trichocomaceae > Talaromyces > Talaromyces rugulosus. The sequence goes on from NC_049564.1 coordinate 2,970,267, forward strand.
TATCGCGCGCAGCACCCATCGACACCACCTCGGAGTCGATTATCAGGGTTATTCCGCGGCAGCCCAATGCGGTCGCCATCCCGAGGCACGGAATCTGTTGATGACGAGGTAGAGAATGCAGATGGAGAGACCGAATCTCCTACATATGTACTGGCAGAAACTTTACAGGCCCTGGAGACTGAAGGAATGGCACCGGATTATTACGTGGAAAGGGCAAACAGCTTGGTTGATCTTTTCAAGCGGCACCCTACACTCAAATATGACCTCGAATGGTCCGTCTTTGGTCAACGAGTCCAAATGATGTTATTGAGCGACAGTAGAGAAGTTGTAGCGGCTGGTTACCGCTTGACACGATACGCCATCGCAGATAGAGCCTCGATCAGGACCATCCGGACCTTACATACGGATGAGCTCGTGACTCTGTCCTTGGTCAAGGAAAGCAAAGCCAGTATTGAGAGAGAACAGGCATTAAAGTTCGTTAGAGCTTTTCTAGACGTCAAAGATGGAGTCCACGAGATCTCCCGAGCTGTGGTCCGAGCTATAGTGTCTGTTGCCGAGCATCATGAGGATCGCCTGAGGAATATTTCTATCATGACACTGGCTGAAATATTGACCAAAGACCCAGCCCTTCTATCATATTCGGGAGGCATGAGCGCTCTACACGATGCCCTATCTGAGGGGACATTTGGAGCCTCGGAAAGCTTGATAGGAAGCTTCCTACACATCATGGACACGCCTCATAGGCGAAAGCATCTCCAAAAAGGTCGTGAGCTCGAAGCGGTCCTAACTCCATTTACAGACTCGTTTTCAGATACCCATCCGGGGCGCTTAAAGTGCTCCGCCAAGGCCATTTCAGCAATGCTGAAGACATGGCCTGGTCTTCTTGTTTTGGCCAGAGATAGATCACTCCCACTTCGATCTTTACTCGAATCACTAAAATACCCCGATCCTCAAGCTCGGGAGCTGGTATTAGAACTGCTCTTTGAGGCTCTCCGAATCAAATCACCCTCCTGGTCCTCATCATTCCTTGCCGGTCGACGTCTGACAACGTATGGCAGGGTATCAAACCTTCGCACAGAAGCAGACAGAAAACAGCTACGCTTTTACAACGAAAATGACAAGAATAGATTCGATCTTACCGTGCACTTCTCCGCCTTGGTATTGGCCACGCTGCTCGAGGCAAACTTAATCAAGGCGCTGTCAACTCTTATTGAAGTCGAGTCAAATCAAGCTCTTAGGCGCAAAGCTACCTTGCTATTGGCGGAGGTCTTGAAAATGGCTCAACATTCTCTCCCTCATTCTATCAGTTCCGATTTACAAGTTCTTCCTGCATTGTTACCGGGCGCCGTGAGATTTGATGTCGACACTCATGAGATCTCCACTTCAATAATCTACCAAATAGAAAGCATCAATCGCACGTTGGCTCGATCTGGGTCTATTTCGGGTGCATCAGGAAGATATGCAGTCGTTGATGACGATATATCAGCCTCGCTTCTTTCCGGAGAGTCATCTAAGAATAGGCTCAACCCCGCTATGGATGAAACCTCATTCAGAAATTATATTCTCGAGACTCAGGTGTTGAATACCGTCAACTACGTCAAGTGGAAATGGGATTTGATTTTGCGCATCATCGAGGGTCCTCTCACCAACCCCAAACGATTAGAAGAGGCCATCAAGGGCTCGAAATTCATAAAACGGCTTGTGGGGTTTTACCGGCCTTTCAAATATAGGTTCTCTATGATCCCAAACACCAAACCAAATCAGAGATACGTAAGAGCAGGTTGTGCTTTATTACGAACTCTGATGCAAACTGCTGAGGGAGTAAAATACATTGCCGACAATAAATTGCTCCGGCAGGTTGCCGAATGCCTCGCACAGGTAGATCGAATGAGTGGCCTCACCTCTGCGGCTCCTCTATTTTCCAGAGAACAAATGGCCGGCACATTGAGTGGTGGCTACTTTGCATTACTCGGAGTTTTGAGCGGGGATAGCCAAGGACTCTCGATGATGGAAAGATGGCATATGGCCAACATGTTCTATCATATCATCGAGCTCAAAGACCGGAGTGATCTGATCCAGGCCCTTCTTGGAAACATGGATTTCACTTTGGAAAGTCATCTACGAGTTCTACTTTCTAAAGCGCTCACCGCAGGCACCATAGACATACGAATTTTCGCCACGAAACTTCTCCGCAAATATGCGGTAGGTGGCCATATATCAGTCAGTAACGTGGATTGGGTTGTTCGTATGCTTGTGACTCAGCTTTATGACCCAGACGTTAGTGTTTGCGAAGTAGCTGTGAAAATCCTGGAGGAAGCGTGCAACCAGCGAGAGTATTTGGAATACGTTGTCAAATGCCGACCGTCCCTCGACCACCTTGGTGAGATTGCGGCGCCGCTGCTTCTTCGGTTCCTTTCAACATCTGTTGGATACCATTACCTTGATGGGCTTGATTACATCACACAGGAGATGGACGATTGGTTTCTCGGAAGGAATGACGCCTACGTCGTCCTTGTCGAAGCCTCGCTTTCCCGTGCCTATGTGGATCAGCCTCGAAGACACACTTTCGCTCCTGATGATATAGATGAGATGCAGGACATTGGAGTTGTACCACCACATTTTTATCGGGAGCTTGCTCGAACTTCCGAGGGATGTAAGCTGCTTGAGCAATCCGGCCACTTTCTCGAATTCGCAAGTACCATTCGGGACTTTGAGCTCAACGAAGAGGACCCTGAAGGTCTGTTGAAGGTCAAGGGTTGTCTCTGGGCCGTGGGCAATGTTGGCTCCATGGAACTCGGGGCGCCCTTTTTGGAGGAGACAGAGATTGTGCAGGATATTGTCAATATTGCCGAGGGAGCCGATGTCATTACGATGAGAGGCACGGCATTTTTTGTTCTCGGCTTGATATCACGTAGCCAGCACGGATTGGAGATGCTCCACGAGGCGGGCTGGGATGCTGCAATCGATCAACGTGGTAAATCCCTGGGGTTCTGCCTGCCGAATTCCTTGAACAAGTTATATTCTGTAGGTCTTCCCTTGTTTCTTCAACTTCTGTAGTTTGTGCTAATTCATTTTGACAATAGCTGCCCGATGTTCCAAATATTCGCGATCAGGATCTCAGGCGGCTATCACGAGAGATATTCAAAGCCGCGTCGACGGATTCAGACCCCCAGAACCAGCGTATTCTCAAGCTGATTGTTGATATGGGAAATACTGTTCTCTCTAAGAAAGCAGCAAATGATCTCCAAGGGTAAGTCTTGAATTAAACCCGCATTGAAACAGCAATGTCACTAACAGTGAAGTAGTCTAAAAGCAAGGTATCCAGACCGTTTTCACTCGGTCGACCTGTTCCGAAAAACCCTCACGATCCTCGAAAGCCATCATTTCCGCCTGCCGGCGCGACGCTTTGCTTTGGATCTGTTTGACAAGACCGTCATGAGACGCGTTGTCCTTGAAGAAGACTCGGGCTCGGATTCTGACAGTAGTTGATATCCATCTCCGAGGAAAATATATGCTGCTTTCCTGTTTTTTTCCTTCTCGCCATTTATGTCGATTATTATATCTGAATATACCCTGTGGGTCTTGTTCTGTTTGTCCGGTCGTCTTGACATTTGTTGATTGAGAGTTTATTTTGCATGGGGTTTGGGGGGCGCTCTTAACTACATCTCACGAATCAAATGACTGGTGATGTTTGTGTTTTAAAAAAAAATTTGCCGAATTTTCAGGCCTAGGTATATACGTATATGAGTTTTGTAAAGTAACGAGAGTGGATTGGTTTGACCAGGTGGTGTGATATGCACTAAATGCTCGTACTATGTCTATGTACGTCGTAAGATAAGATAATAAATAGTTCGTCGGCTGTTTGTTTGCTAGACGGACTGATTTAACTAGCCCGACCCCACGGGAAAAGAAATTCATTCATCCCTCGGACAAAGCTCCAAAGTTTATCCATATTATCGCCACCAAAAAGGATAGATTATCTCGTTTTGTCTTTGGTCACATGTAGAAGAACGCGTGTGACAAACCTTGGTGTCTCAAATGCTCCTCAACTCCGGTTGGATAATCGCTATCAGAATCCATGTCCGATGCACCTGATAGCGGCCGCGACTCCCAGCAGTCCGAGCCTGTGTTGTCGGCCACCGACCAGAGCGAAAGCGATAATAATAATTATAATAATAACAATGCAGACGCCGCAGACAATTTTATCAAGGATGCCACAGACGAAGAAGGAGAAGAAGCCGATGAAAACGTCGCGATTGACCCGTATTCGGTAATCAAGCGTATTCAGTGTCCGACATGTTCTCGGCCTTTGCGCGTGCCTCTACGTCTTCCATGTGGGAACACGCTGTGTCGGGCTTGTCTCCCGCCGGTGGTCAAACGAGAGGGCATTTCGTATCCTAGGGACGAGAGGCGAGAAGATGGCTTCCTGTGTCCGTGGAAGGACCGCGGATGCAAAAGGCCAGAGGGCAATGACTCGTCGTCGTCGGCCGAACACTCTATGGGTGACTGTGGTGTTGATGTTACCGTTGGCAAAATTAATGACGTTATAGAAAAAGTGCTGGAGGACAATGCTAAAAACGCTACTGTTGCTCCGATGAGCATGAAATGGATGCCGTCGACTACTACGGACGAGAGTCTTACTGAAACCAAGTCTCCCCCGCTGGCCCAGGAAGCCGCTCTTCATAATGGAAAATACCTGGGTATCTACAACCTGATGAAAGAAGGCAGCCTCCCATACGACATTGAGAATGTCACCTATGAGCACATCGACTCGGAAACAGAACTACAACCAGCTGCGGAAATAGACAACTTGGTTTTTCAGCAATTGAAAAACAACCTCAGAAGCGAGCTTGATTGCCAAGTATGCTACGGACTAATGGTCGATCCTCTGACTTCTCCATGCGGACACACATTCTGCCGCAGGTGTGTGGCTCGTGTCCTGGATCATTCCAACCTCTGTCCAATCTGCAGACGAAAGCTCTCTCTTCCACTAGCTCTCGTGCTGGAACCTATCAACAGGATCTTAAACGACCTCATCAACAACCTTTATCCTACAGAAATAGAGTCTCGAAGAGCGACGATGACGCAAGATACTCTTCTTGGAGAAGACAAAGATCTTCCTCTGTTTGTCTGTACTCTTTCCTTTCCTTCTATGCCTACATTCCTGCACGTTTTTGAGCCTCGGTACCGTCTGATGATACGTCGGGCACTGGAAGATGGAGGGCGAAAGTTTGGTATGGTCACGTATAACTATGTTGATGAGCCGCCGGATACCGTTGGACGGACACAGTTCATGCAATATGGCACTATCCTCTCGATTAATGGATTTGATCTGCTACCCGATGGCCGAAGTCTTCTGAGAGCCGTGGGAGTATCTAAATTCAGAATTGTCGATTGGGGTGTTCTCGATGGATATTATATTGCAAAGACTGAGCGCGTGGACGATATTGGCCTTGCACAAGAGGAAGATTTAGAGAGACGGGACATTGCAACAGCAACAGCAGCAGCGACCACGGCAGCACAGGAGAATCCTGGTGACGAGGCTCCCGAATTGCCGCTGGAAGCACTATCGACGCAGCAATTGATGCAAGTTTGTCTGGAATTTGTCGAAAGGCGACGTACGGAGGGGGCTCCCTGGCTTCATCCAAGAGTTTTGTTGGAGTATGGGCAACCACCTACTGATCCAGCTTTGTTTCCTTACTGGCTTGCCAGTGTCCTCCCAATTGCCGAAGAAGAGAAATATCTCTTGCTGCCCTTGACCAGCGTACGCGAGCGACTCAAAGTCACCACGAACTGGGTTAAAAAACTCGATAGTATGGAATGGTATCCCCCCCCCCTCTATATTTATCCTGACTATTTAAAATGAAGATACTAATTTGTTTTTTAACACAAAAGGACAACATTGTCATCAGTCTGCACCGTCTTATGACTCATAATCCCCCTCCTAATCGTCACCCTCTTTCTTTGCTACACTATCGCCAAGCCTGATCATGCAGTTTCGTTAGGGTCTTCGTCAACCAGCATGTCTGCCTCGGTCTCGCCCTTTTCATTCTCTTTTTCGATTTCGCTAGGCGGCGTGCAGCCTCCTAACGCAGAGCAGCAGCAGAGACGAGATGTGCTCATGCAAGACACGGTTACGTACATCCCACAGACTGTTGTTATAGGCGCCTTTGTGTTCTTGTTACTGGCACGATTGACCGGCCAGTTTGCGCAGGTCATGCAATTGAGGAGACGGAGAGTAAGGAGAGGAGGGGGTTTGCAGAATCGACATATCTGACTGAAGCAAGATGGGATATCCATTCTGTGTTTTAAATATTTTTGTGTGAAAAGATATCTGTCTTTTTCTTCTTCGCCTTCAGTGTTATAGACAGCATCAGTGTATATATCAGTCGGCGTACCAAGGGCTTTCTTATTATTGAGTTGTTTAATTATAGGCATTCTGATAGTAACGTGGTTTGCATTGGAGACTCGATTGCACTATCAATATCTTCACTGACACACTAGACAGCGGCACTTGTTATGAACCCTAGAGATTTACTTGAGGGACATATTTACTTGAGAAACATCCCGTCACAGTGCTGCTAATAAACAACTCCTCCTAGTTGCTAACAGTCTGGGAAGCAGAGCCACTGCTGCTCCAGCCCTCAACCGCAATGACCTGATAATTGAACGTGCCCAGATCCAGGCCGAGACTGGCCCACTCGTTGAAGTGATTCTCGATAGTGACAGTACCGCTGCTTCGCGTGGAGCTGCGAATGGAGATGTACTGGTCAAAAGTCGCGGTACCGACAATCGAGGGCTCGTTGACACGCTGATTCTTCCAGATGGTATACTCGGAACCATCGCTTGTAAAGGTACCCACGATCGACCCTTGCTGCGGAGGGTTCAAGGCGTTCTCGATAACGTAGTACTCGACAAGAGGATTGGTGGTCCAGCCGTATACAGAGAGGAGACCAGTACCGCTTCCCGAAGCGACCGAGAAGTCACCGCCAAAGGTAATGGGACTATATAGCAGGTAAGTAAAATGACAGATGCCGCATAGTTAAAGGAGGATATACCTAGTAGTTCCAGTCTGCCATCCAACTCCCACAACGAAGTCTTGAGAGTTGCTCCAATTCACGGAGAACCCGGTGCTCGTTGGAGAATAACTGACTGTGCTGTCAGTTGTATAATCCTGGTCATAGTCAATGGCACCACGACGGCTGAGAGTGTCAGCTCCTAGGAAGAAGTCATGAGGGCCACGAGTTGCGAGATCAACATCCCGCTTGGCTTCGGAGCTTGTAGGTGCAGCAAGAGATGCTGTAATAGTGGAAAGAGTAACAAGAAGGGTGGAAAGGGCAACCATATTGGCAATATAGTTATAATAAACTGAGACTGGTTATTGACTATTTATTGTTTTGAAGTAATGCTGCTGTTGATGAAAACAATTACACCGATCTGGGGTGAATAGATGCCTCTTTATATACTTTCGTAAACCAGCGTGAATGGCGTCAACTGGTAGAACTGAAACGAAATCTCGTATTAGTATGAAAGGCTTAATTAGATGGTGTTTCATTAGTCTAAATGCCGAAACCATGCGTGACTCGTTAGACTATTTCTTTTTAGCCTGAAAGCAGATCAGGGCTACAGGGTAAGTGACCTGCATTTATTTTATTCAGCCGCCAGAAATGGGGGGTTATGGATTGATTATTCTTAATCATCAATTGTGCCTAAATACGTATTCGGCAGTTTCAAATAGGTTATGTACAAGACAGGGGTTCTTCTTTAAGGTTAGGGTTAAGGTTATCTATCCCCGCTTCTATGTCCGGCTAAATTTATTTGGACTTATGACTTGTTACATATAAAGTTCCAATTTGACTATATAGTAGCGGATTATCGGATATGAATCTCTCTTCTCGGTCCAAGGGAACCGTATTGCGTTATTTTTGGCTTCAATTAGGTCTAGATATATGTTGCAATCCACCGGCACTTGGGGTGATGCTGGACGGAATTCAATATGTAAGCGAGGGTGAAAGGGGACATCGAGAAATACCGGTGTGGTCTTGAATGGCCATGTACAATTGATGAATTGTTACATATGTACTTGATGTGCCTTGCAAATGTTCAATTTGTTTTATTTTCTTTTGGTATATTTAAAGTTATAAATGTCTCTCAAGGTATCTCTAAATCTATTCCGCCATGAATCCCCCAAGTGACCCCTCCGCTACATGTAGATAATTACAAAAAGAAAAGTATGAAGAAGATTTATCAACACCGTCGCTTGCTCTTCAATTGATACAACTTTGAAGTAATAATACTTTTGCTGAAACCCAAAGCCCAATAATGAACGCCAATGCCTAAATAAGAAAATATCGATAATTCAAAAAGACTAGGCCTCAAATCACGAAGATTCATCATCAGATCTGTTTTCTGCTTCTGGTGCAGGACTGGATCCTCCTTCACGGGCCTGCTCAAAGACTTCAGGTTCGGCATCGGCGTCCTCATCTCCGTTCTCATCTGCTTCCAACTCCTGGGGCGGTGGCGGCAAGGTCTTCTTGAATTCTGGGTCCACGTTGCCACGGTGCAGGCTTCGCTTATAGATTTCTGCCTCGTCGGGATCACGAGCCGTGACATGGATTTGATCAGCTTGGTCCTCTCTGGAGGACTCGGCTCGACTAGGAGCTAGGCCAGCCCTTGCAATTTTACGAGCACGTTCGGGTGCTAGGCGCATCTTGCCTAAAATTGGATAATAATAAGCAGCCTTGGTCGTACCCTCGGCTGAACTCTTCGAGGATTGGGCAGGATCGAAAAGCGTCAATGCAATGTCGCGCTGTTTCTGTTCTTGGTTGAGTTGCTGAGCCTTTGTGGAATACGTCCGAAGCCTATCATAACGATGGTATTTGCTTTCTCCATCGTCATGGGTGTAGAGCTCTTCGTTGTTTCGATCAGGGTTCAACGGGTCGAGACTTTGCTTGATTTTTGTGGAATTCTTGTTCTCTGGAACAAAAAGATCATAATCCCACGGAATCGGGCCGGGATCTTTGTAAAGTTTTGGGTTGGTCTTGTGCAACTTGGCCTTGGCTTCATGCTCCTCAAGTACCTCGTCAGGAGGGGCAGACGGGTACAAAAGGCCAACGTCAATTCGCTCATCGCGTTTCCCAGAGGCTGCCAACAAAGGCTTTTTGTCGAACTTGAACTGGACAAACCCACCGGGATCGGGATATCCTTGCAAGTCCGGTAGAACTGGGAAGAAACCCACGGGCTTTAATTTGGGGTTATCAGGATGAACAGGTTTTGCCCAAGCGTCAAGCTCCGGTTTCTGAGCGGGCTGTCCCTTGATGCGCTCGGCACTATCTTCTCCCGTATGTTTGCTTTGTGGATAGGCAATATCGAATCCCTTCATGATATATTTCTTGATGTAGAGAGGATCGTCATTGGTCAATTTCGTTTTATCTGCAAGACGCGGCTTTGGTCTTCCGGGTGCGGACTTGAAGCCCCCGGGACCGCGTTGTTCGGCGGCAATGTACTGTGTTCGTCTAAGGAAACTGACATTGGAGTTTTTCACCGATGGGTTCTTAAGCTGGTCCAAGGGAATTAGAAACGGCAAGTCGCGAGGATCAGGTGGTGGTGCAGTTTCCGGCATGAGAATAGCTACAAGTTGCGCGCATTAGACCTAAAGGGACAATCCAAGGACTGGTAAAAAGAACATACCACTTTCATCACCCAGATGCAAACCAGGGATACCAACGAGGTCAATAGGCATGCCACCCTCAGCATCAACGTCAATGCCAGGCTCCTCGCGCCTCGCCATATTTGTCGCAAATCCAGGAGCAAGAAAGCGCTCCAATCCCTCGTGGGGAATGTCGAGAAACTTTGGGGGCATCTCTGGTGGTGGCAGATCATTGCGATACCGAAGCGATGCAATATAATCTTGGTGGAAGCCCTCAGCAGGGCGGCTCTCCTTTGACTTGGACATCTTGCCCGGTTGCTCGCGATTCTGCTGAATCGTCGATCAGCGTGAGGGTTGGGGTCTGCGGACACAAATGTGCTAAAGTAATCAAGGTATAGTAGAAGCCTGTGGCGCACCTCACAAGTATGCAAGTGAGTCTTCTATTCAGACAAGAGGAGGACTGGACGAGACGCGATACAATGAAGAACAAAGCTGCGGAGTTCAAATACGTATAATTGCCCCGGTATACCGCTTTCCCAATACAGAGTAGCGCAATCTGATATTTAACAGGATACTCACCACAACACAAGCATTAACCATCAGCCATGTAAGTTCTGGCTTCCTCTTATTGAAATAATTGACCATTTTAATCGATTTCAGAGTGACTTACTGGTTCTTCTGAAACCGCAATAGCAGCAGTATTGGTATAACTAGAAAGGCATTGAAGTTATTACTAGTTTTACAGCTGTTTTTAGGAGAAATCGAATTTCAAGAGGAAAATAGCAACATGAATTAATAATAAAACTCTTTCAGATAGTAGTTTAGCATGGAAAGTAGCTGTAAAAACCATCTCGAAAATGATGTCGTTTTCGATGTATAGCTGAGTCAGCATTATGCGCAGGGCAATAGATAAGATAAGCACAAAGCACAAGCGAAAACCCTCAAAATTCACAGTTTTGGCTCCACACCACTAAACATCCACCAGGTCGGTCCAAGTCGGCAACAGCAAAACGACAGAGTCACGCTCTATCCAGTGCAGAATCCCTGGCTAAGCTGTTTTCAACGACATTGACGGTCGCTCGCTAAATAACAACTTTCCGCCATGTCGTACGAAGAGCGCTCCAATGCGCGTCCTAACGTGAATGACGACTCTGATGCCGAGGAGGAGGCTTTGGTCAACGACTACAGAGAGCAGGTGCATTTCGAAGATGGAATGAGCGACCTCGACCGCACCACTTCACTTGGTGGCGCGTCTCAGACACAAGATCTTCAGGCACAGCTTACCGCTGCAGCCACCCCGCTCGAGTACCAGGCGACTTTGGAGACCAAGTTTGCCAGCTACGACAACTACTGCAGCCTGTTCCATTATATCCTGAACTCTGAAGGCCCTGTTGAATTGGAGGCTCCCTCGGTATGTGAAGTGCTAGTCCTTGTTGAAGTTTTGCGCGCAGGAGATATTGCGGGGTCGATTTTTTTTTTTGTTTACATAGACTGACATACATTGTTTCTGCGACAGTACTATTGGGCCTGGGATGTCATTGACGAGTTTATTTATCAATTCGAGTCTTTCTGCCGCTACCGGAACCGCGTGGCGCGAAGCGGATCTAACGAAGAGGAAGCTCAACTCCTCCGGGAAAACCCTAACACCTGGGGTTGCTACTCGGTCCTCAACGTGCTCTACTCCTTGATCCAGCGGTCACAAATAAACGAACAGCTTGCTGCCATCAAACGGGGTGAGGATCCGGCAGCCGTGGCGGGAGAATACGGCTCACGCCCACTCTACAAGATGCTGGGGTACTTCTCCATTATTGGACTATTGCGAGTGCACTGCTTGTTGGGTGACTTCAGTCTCGCCTTGAAGACGCTGGATGACATCGAGATGAACAAAAAGGCCATGTTCGCTCGTGTCATGGCTGCCCACTTCACCACCTACTACTACGTGGGTTTCTCATACATGATGATGCGCCGCTATGCCGATGCCATTCGCATGTTCAGCCACATCCTCGTTTACGTATCGAGGACAAAGAACTTCCAGAAGGGCAGCAGTCAGTACGACGCTATCACGAAGAAGAACGACCAGATGTATGCCTTGATCGCCATCTGTGTTGCCTTCCACCCTACCCGTCTGGATGACACCATTCACACTGCTCTTCGCGAGAAGTACGGCGAGCAGTTCCATCGCCTCCAGCGCGGTGGACCAGAGGCCCTGCCTCTGTTCGAGGAGCTGTTCCGCTCGGCCTGCCCCAAGTTCATCAGCCCCACTCCTCCAGACTTTGACAACCCTTCGGTCAACATCGACCCTGTTGATCACCACACCGCCATTTTCATGGATGAGGTGAAGAACACACTCTTCAACCCCACTGTCAAGTCTTATCTGAAGCTCTACACCACTATGGACTTGAGCAAACTCGCTGGCTTCCTTGACGTCGAGCCCGAGAAGTTGCGTGCATGGCTTCTTGTTAACAAGCAGCGCAGTCGCCAGATCCGCTGGGCTGAAGGTGGTCTTTTGGAAGGCGAGCCTATCAGCGCCAGTGATTTGGACTACGCCATCGAAGGCGAGCTCATCCACATCAGCGAGGCCAAGGCTGGACGGAGACTTGTCGACTGGTACCTGCGCAACCTTGCTCGTACTTACTAAGTTTGAGTCTTCGATTTTCCGTCTTCTTCTTTTCTCAATTTTTTTCTTTTTTAAAAACTTTTATGTTTTACCGGCTTTCTGTGGGTTGCTCTTTAGGAGTCGGCGTACCTGCATATTTTTGTAATGTACTTAGGAAAGTCATGTTCTTTTTTTCTTTCTCTTCGTCAAAGACATCACCATCAATCAACCCCGATGTGGATTGTTCAGGATGATTGAAAGATACGATGAAAAGAAGGCATCTCGGGTTTACGGGATTTAACTGGCGCCTTCTGGGTGGAAAACGATCTTCCATGGATTGGGGCTGAAAAAAGGCTCGTTTGCTGCAGAGCAATTAAAAAGAAAGCGTGAAGTTTGGAAAGCATTTGAGGGCTTTCTTCCATGATATGAGACGATGAAAAATGGGAGTGTTAATCATGAATGTCAGTCGATTGATAGAGAATTCGAGGTGGTGATAAATAAATGCATGAATAAGAGCACTGTTTGTAAATTATTTTTGAGAAGTAGAGTGATCTGGATTGTACAGTTCGGTGATCTCGATCCATATATACATCGTAAACGTGTGAATGATGGTATTATACATATTATCTTATTGTTAAATTCTTCCTCTTTTTTCTAATCTTTCACATCGAAACTCGTCCCACAGCCACAATTACTTGTAGCCCGAGGGTTGTCCACGATTTTGAACTGACTACCGATAAGCTCGGTAGTAAAGTCAACCGTGCTCCCGGAAAGCAGCTCAAGCGAGGGGCCGTCCATGACGACTTTTGCTTCGCCTTTTTTTGTCTCGGACGAGTCGGTGGGCTGCTCGGCTTCGAATATGGTGTCTTCCTCGGCGTCGATCTTGGACGTTGATTCCAGAGTCATTAAATATTGAAAACCATGGCAGCCGCCACTGGTTACGGTTATGCGTAGATGGTTGTATGGGTTTTCTTTGAGTGTCGTGGAGACTGATGTTGATGTTGGGTCTGTGATGTCTCGTAGGCGCTAGAGCATTGTCAGTAAATTTATTCAAGCAAGTGTGCGAATATTTCCAAGAGGAAAGCAGAAAATAATAATAAAAATTGTCCTCTGGCGCTGGTTGTATGTGCGGCAATCATGTCTAATTCATATAGATCGACAACGTGCCCTCACGTGTACCACACAACACCGAGAACATGGAAAAAAGGAATTGTATGCTAATATGCATTTCAAACTGTGCTTCGTACGTACCTTTGCAGCTCGTTGGGATATTTCTATAAGCAATGGGTTTCCATCATCGTCGACCCTCGGGTTTGTCAGCACAGCAGTCGCTTTCTTCTGTGCCGTTGTCGTGAACGCTAAACGTTGCTTGCTTCGCCACGGGTTTTGTGGCATAGTTGTTCTAGATCTGCTGATGTTTGTTGTAGACTGTCTTAACGTCGGCAGAGCGTACTGCTGGCTTCGAGGGTTCGCAACAATCGGCGTGCCGAAGTGAGAAGTATGAAGACGTCGATGTTGACATGGCTGTGCATGCAGAGTGCCTGCAAGAGACTGTTTCCGAGCAGCTCGGGAAACCCAGAGGGAAATCTTTGGCTGAGACATCTTTCGCGTATGCCAGTTGAGGTGAATCGGTCTTGTCTGGTCTGCGACTCCGGAGAAAATCGATGTTGACGTCGGGGAGAATTGATACCATCTTATCTCCATGCCCTTCACCGCCCACGGCAGAATGGCCACGCTTACAAATTGTCTATCGGTCATTTGCCCATAATGCAAATCACTATACATGTAAAAATCATATAAAGTCGACACTGGGAAAATACCTGCAGATACTATAGGAAGCAAATATCTTCCTGTTTTCTTCCTGGATTATCCCCACGTCGGAATTCCACTTAGCATCACGTATGAAGACGTCTTAGCGCCATCACACACGGCAGTTGAGAATCTCTTGGATTGTAGAATAACTTTTCGTAATTCTATGCTTGATTTTTCATATACACCATAATCAAGTACATCAATATTTTAACAATACCTCCTTTCACAACCATTGACAACAATATACAACCCCACTCACTGGGTAAGCGGCATTTCGCGGCAGAAAACGGCGATATGCTTATCGATCTTATCACCCCTCTTCGACATTGGTATTTGTGTTATAGCTCGAAAACCATTTACTTGGGCTCAACTAAGGGTCAGATATATATTGCAGCTCAATCCTTCAACTGGAAAGGATTTCTTGTTGGTTCGAAAGATGGGGTCGGAGATTACTGGCAAGAACTTGGGTGACTACAGCAGAGAATATGCAGCAGTGTTAGACGAAAAAGATGATCTAAAGCAGTTTCGCGATGAATTCATCATTCCGTCCAAGGAAGATCTCGCCCGAAAAACACTAGCTACAGACCTAGAAAACGACCAGTCAGACCCACGCTGTCTATATCTCTGCGGAAACTCCCTAGGCCTCCAACCTCGGAATCTTCGCAAATACGTCGACCAATATCTCCGTTCCTGGGCTATCAAAGGTGTCACCGGCCACTTTGTTTCTCATGAAGATGCCTTGCTCCCGCCATATCTCCATATCGACGGGGCTGGATCGAAGATGCTCGCACCGATTGTGGGAGCTTTACCTAGTGAAGTTGCTCTCATGGGGACATTAACTGGTAATATACATATTCTGCTGAGCAGCTTCTACCGACCAACTACGGAACGATATAAAATTATTCTCGAGGGCAAGGCTTTTCCCAGTGACCACGTAAGAGACCTTCTCTTGGCCTTTTTGAACCTGAGTCTTAGCTAATCAGGTATACCAGTACGCTGTCGAATCTCAAATCCAGCTCCACAATTTAGATCCTGCTACAGCAATGGTGCTGATCGAGCCCGAAGATCCAGCAAACCCTATATTGAGCACAGAACAAATATTAAAAGTGATTGATGACAACGCGTCAAGCACAGCACTGATTCTCCTTCCCGGAATCCAGTACTACACCGGTCAATACTTTGATATCAAGAAAATCACAGCACACGCGCATTCCAAGGGCATACTCATCGGATGGGACTGTGCACATGCAGTTGGAAACGTTGAATTGCAATTACATGACTGGGAAGTGGATTTCGCGGCCTGGTGTCACTACAAATACGTCAATAGTGGCCCTGGAGCCATGGCTGGATTGTTCGTGCACGAAAAACATGGAAAAGTCAGTCTGAAAGAGCAGGACGGTCACTACGATTATCGCCCTCGACTGACAGGCTGGTGGGGTCATGATAAGGAAACCCGGTTTGCTATGGATAACAGTATGCAATTCCTTGGAACACTATTTTATCATACAGGATTTTAACAGATATTTAGAATTCGTTCCCCAAGAAGGCGCCGCCGGCTTCCAAATATCCAACCCATCAGCCCTAGACCTCAGCGCCGTGGCATCATCTCTTGAATTATTCAACAAAGCCACAATGCCAGCACTACGCAAGAAATCACTCGCTCTAACCAACTATCTCGAATCCCTTCTCCTGGACTCCCCTTCTTCCAAGGAAAACAACGTCAACACACTTTTCACTCTAATCACTCCGTCAAACCCCGAAGAGCGCGGCGCTCAGATCAGTATCCGTCTTGAGCAGGGGCTGCTAGATACCGTCCTAGAAGTGCTGGAAGAGAATGGCGTCGTGATTGACGAGCGGAAGCCGGATGTTGTCCGTGTTGCCCCTACGCCGTTGTATAATACTTTCACCGACGTATGGGATTTTTGTCAGATTTTCTTTCAAGCGTGTAGGAAGGCTGCTGATGTGGTGGGAAGGTAATATCGAGATTATCGATACGGGAAATCATGTATTACAAAGTTAAAAAGTTTTTTAAAAAATAAATAAATAGAAGCTTCACCACACTATTTCTATACATCATGGTTCCATCTAGAGCAAGAGCAACTCTCCACTTGCCACGACCATATCTCCATTAGCCGCGCCGCTAGTAGTTTGAGGCTGATATATCTGCTGCTGGTTCTGGTTGACGACATATTGAGACGTCTGGCCCGTTCCGCCCAGTCCGCCTAGGCTGCTATCTTGTCGGCCACCGAGGTCGAGGTTAGCCATTTGTTGTGGAGCGATGTTGTTGAAGTAGGCGTCTGCCGCGTTGACAGCAGAAGCGAGATCACCATTGTTAGGAGAATTACCGGAAGGCGATACAGGGGTTGGGGCGACGGGGGCTACAGGAGGAGCAGTAATGGCAAACACGCCGTTTTCGCCATCGCCACGTTGGCGTTTGACTAGCGCAGGGCTTTCTATGAGGCGTTTGGGTCGCGCTGATCGGAAGACTTGTTGAACTGGTTTGAGGTAGACTGTAGCCAGGGTTCCAACGTTTAAGCATAATTCTTCGAGTGTCTTTGGCTCTAGTTTTTCGCTCTCCGCTGTAATCGGTGGCTTTTCGCCCATAACAATATCCTTGGCGGAAGCCGGGTCTGTTGACAAGAGACGCCAGTACATGTACCCTCGATCGCGAAGATCCGGGTCATCAGTGTCTTCTGTGCACCATTTGAGAACCTGCGGTACCAGCTGCTGACCCTTGGTCGGGCGTTGAATGAAGAGTTTCACTGTAGCTGTGAGCAACGCAAGTTGGACTTCGATGGACTCGTCGTGGAAAGTCGCCAGGTAGTCTTGTAGTAAGCCATCCGAGTTATCGATCCGGTCGGCATACTGTCCAATAATCCAAATGATGGCGGCCTTTGCCTCGGGTTCATCAAGCTCGTCTATGTTTTGAATGACAGCGCCGATGATTCCTTCGTACTGGTTGGGATATTTACGGAAGATATTGCGAATCACGACAGTAGCTTCCTGGACAATATAAGGGATCTTTGCATTGACAAGCTCCAAAAGAGTGTCGATGCATTCTCGCGCAGCAGACTCAATTTTGATGGCTAGTTTTCCGATAGCTCGAACGGCTTTGCGGACAAAGTGGACATCAATCTCCGTCGCATATCTTTGATACAGTCAGCAACAGTCAATAAGGAAGAAAGAATTACTTACTCTCGCAGCTCTGCAAGCACCACACCGATATTATCTTTGGTTGCAAGCATAAAGATAAGTTCCAGTTTCGTCACTTTGACATATATCGGATCATTGTATTTGCAGAAAAAGACGCGGATATCATTCCGAAGTACGTCGGGTCGTTTTTGTAAAATCAAGATTGCATTTCGCAGTGCCAGATATTGCACCTCGGGAGGTTTTGATAAAAGGGTAACAAGAGGCGGTGATAGCTTTTTCGACAAGCTTGTTACTTGTTTTTCGTCGCTGATATAGTTTATGAGATAAAGGATGACTCGGATCGAGGTCAGCACCACTGCAGAATTAGAGTGAGATAAACGAGGCGCGATTCGTTCCGCCAAAAGTAAAGCTTCGCCAGAGTCCCTTGGCACGTATGCCATCAGAGATTCTAGAATATAAGTCTGGCCCCATCTAGACTCGATTAGCGGGAGTTGTATTGATAGATGTTTCGGGTGGCTTACTCTGAACAATCGGCCAAGACTGATACCACTTTCGAGGCACTCGCGTAATCTATCGTTAATGATATAGATTCGCTGCGCTCCCAAATGTCAACCAGAGACGCCAAGACACTGGAAACAACGGTGGGGTTTTCGTCTTTCAGCATCTTGTTCAAACGTTCAATAAGATCTGAGCCTTCAACCATCTTCTTGTGGTGATCATAGAGCTTCGCTACACAGAACGCGGCCGTTTTTCGCACATATGGATCAATGTCAACCATTAAGCGCTTAGCCGGGTCGACTGTTGCCTCGACAAACTCTCGGACATGGATGTATGATATAGTTCGAAGAGCGAGGGCGCGCACTAGGGGGTTGTGGTCATCCATATCCTATGCATTTGTTAGAACCAAACACAGCCAACTGCCGAATTTTGTGACCTACATCCACTAGGATCGGTAAAGACTTGAGCGCGATTTCCGGCTTCGCTCGCGCGTAGTTGACCAAAAAGAGAAAGCACCTATTCCGCCCCAAAACCAATAGTCAATCAAAATTGTCCTCGTCGCGGACAGGGTGACCAGCACATACATTTTCTTGATCTCCAGACTTGGAATAGTCATGCAGGCGATGATATCCGGAAACAGACCGACCATATCATTATTGCTCATCGTCATATTGGCGACGATCTTTTTCAGCGCAATCTTCTTTGCCGAGTGGTTCTTGTCCTTTTTCCCTCCGCTGTTGAGCTCCATGCGCAACTCCGCGACCTTGCCCTGTGGTGTTCGAGAAAATGGTGAGCCATACAGCCCAGAATGGGGGACAACGCCAATAAACATCATGGAAGGAAAAGGATTTTCTTGCAGGTGGCGAGCATATCAAACATGACTATTTTGTGTAGACACGGATAAAGAAAGAATACAGGTCTGCAAGTGTGGGGGATAGGAGACGACGTACCCTAGCAAAGAGCTTTGCATCTCCGCCTGAACTCATGGTGGCTTAAAATGAGGGGAAGGCGATATGAGCGAAAACCCAAAAATAGCCAGACACGAGTCTAGTCGATGCGCCTATGCCAGACAGTGACACGGCCGATCACATGAATTGAATATCGCTGAATGAGGTGTGAGGAGGGGTGGGCGCGCAAATAACTCTGGGATCTAGTTGGTTGGCTGAGTCCAACGCTCCATGCCTCGATCGATCGCGGACTGATAACGTCAAAGGAGTGCAAATCGCCGTGGATTATGTCGTTTTTCTTTCTTTTTGGATTGATATCAGAGGTGTAGTGCAGTGCGGTGCGGTGCGGTAGTGTTCAGGGAGCTGGGGCGAGACTAGAGTTAGCTTGGAATGCAACGAACAGATCTCAAGAAAAGCACATTTCTAACCGGTGGATTTGAGACCCGAGCACACTGAGTCGAGTGCACAATCAGACGGCGATTGACGAGCTGTGAGATATCGAGATACAAAAAAAGGAGAAGAAGGTGTTGTCGTTGCATCCAGCAGCGTCAAATGGGCAACCACGAGCCTCCGTTGCGGGTCCGCCGGCAGACCGCAGACGGAACTGCTTCTTTTCTCTCCGCAGCGCTACGTCAAAGCAATAATACAACCACAACAGCTCATCGTCCTTTTAACGCCATAACTACTAGATATTCGACATGTCAGCTTCGCCGTTGCCGCCCAAATGGGTGGTTGAGATGAACACGCCTCTGGCCAAGAAACCCAAAGCTGGCAACAACATTCGCAATCCTCCTGGCTTTGCAGCCAAGCCGACTGGCAAGCAGGTAGCCATCCCAACATCCATTTTATACGTCTCCAAACAAACCCAACTAACCCGGTCTGTCAATTAAATAGCAACGCAACGCCCAACCCACGCGCGAACGCCAGCCCGCCGAGACCGAAGCCCTCAAGCTCAAAAAGGCATGGGAAGTCGCCCTG
This sequence comes from Talaromyces rugulosus, assembly GCF_013368755.1. Taxonomy (NCBI): domain Eukaryota; kingdom Fungi; phylum Ascomycota; class Eurotiomycetes; order Eurotiales; family Trichocomaceae; genus Talaromyces; species Talaromyces rugulosus. Next base: position 2,989,900 of record NC_049564.1, read on the forward strand.
GCCCCCTCGAAACAGATCCCCATGAACGCGATTATGATGTACATGTCCGGCAACAGCCTGCAGATTTTCAGTATCATGATGGTGTTTATGCTCTTCAAGGGCCCCATCCAGGGCCTGATTGCTACGAATGCCCAGTTTCTCAAGTTTGAGACCGAGTCGAACCGTGCAAAGCTCTGGGGTTGTAAGGCAGTTTACGTTTTGATGCAGTTGGTGCTGCTGGGACTGGGTATTTGGAAGGTTAATACGATGGGCTTGTTACCGTATGAACTTCTTTTCTTCGTCTCCGTCTTTTGAATTACCTGCTAACTGTTCGATATAGAACCACGAGGTCGGATTGGCTGGCATGGGAGGGAGAGAGGCAGCCGCTAGAACGGGCTTATTTTGCTTTTAGCTGAGGAATATTCGAGGTTGATAAAAATGGTGTAGCTTAAACCGATATATGGTTCTCTATATAATTAACAATCTGACAGTAAAGTGAAAAACGTCGTTATAAACATTTCATTTCTAGCTAGAACTAAACTCGTCAAGATGATCAAAGCTTCCTGAGTACACTATTATATTAGTCCTGCAGGCCTTGGTATAGGCCTCACTATAGCTTCTATTTGAATTGTAGTTAACCTGCAACACATCAAGAAATATAGATGTATCAAATTCTGCAACGTAGAAAGTGGTTAGCAACTTGCGGGCGTTTTACAACCATTTCACACTTTGCAACATCACCACATTACCGATACATCACAAAAAGTCACCACGCTTAGAAAATTAGATACGTAGTGACATTTGCAACAGTAAGGCATGTGTAGTCTTCTTAATACGTTGCAAACCTACACAACGTCGCCGCAACGTTGCTGAATGGTATCCGCGTTCCTGCATTTTCCGGTATTGGTAACTTTCATCATTCATAACAATGGTATATCTAGATAGCTAGTATGCCGAGCTATCTTCTATTGTTTTTCACTTTCATCCTGTCGCACCCGCCGCTCCTCTCTCCACTTGGGTCCATATCGAACCAGCAGCATCAGTAAAGGTCCAGTGCAGGCCATGAGCAGCGCAATAAACGTATAGCACCAGCCCCTCCCCATTGCCTTGAACATAGGCTCGATGACCGCCGTCGCTCCAGCGCCCAAAAGACAACGGGTGATGTTGCTCGCCGCAGTAGCAGTCGCCGCGGTGGTCGGGTAAAGGTCAATGAGCAGCGTGCTGACAGTGTTAAACGAGCCGGTCAAGCAGAATCCTAGGAAAAAAACAATCACCGTCGGCGCGGCCAGATGCGTCTCGAAATCGACACACCAACCAAAGGCAATCACCAGGCAGACAGCGCCCGCTATTAGGGGAAATGCCATTTGCAGTCGGGCCTTTTCAATGGGAAAATCTTTGAGGTCGGTGTGTCGGTTACGTACTAGAGGCATGCCGATCTGTTTGGCAATTCGTCGGTAGTTGTAGTTTAGAAACTGGCCATTTATGAGAGCTGCCAGGGCAGACCCGACGCCAAAGGGCAGGTAGCATAGTCCTATTTGGAGGTCAGTCAGGTGGTAGGTGCTCCGATATATGGATGTGATGGCCACCCCAACATCGTAGAAGCCGGCAAACAAAATCGAGTTTGAGATGAGCAATAGACTCGTGTCTTTCTGGAAGACAATGGCCAGCGTGGGCAACGGATTGGGGAACGAAAGCTTGCGAGAGGCGGGGTCAAGCATTTGCTCCGCGGCTATGCGGTCCTCTTCGGAAGTCTTGCGAGCTTTGAGATAGCTGCTCAGAGACATGTTCCACGTGGGAGGCGGAATTGAGCCATTTCCCACCACTTTTCGCGCAGTCTCTGGATAGAAAATAAAAAACTGCACGAGCCAGATGGCGGCTATGATCACCAGAAACCAGAAGATCGATCTCCAGCCCAGATATTGCGATAACAAACCGCCAATAGTCGGGCCCAGCGCTGGGCCCAAGAGAGAACCGGCCGTCACAAAGCCCATGTAGCCACCTCGCTCAGCAACAGTTGCAACATCGGCTACGACGCCTGCAGAAAGTGCGATAGTGGTGCTGCTGCCGGCACTTTGCAGGCATCGAAGGACAAGGAGAGCAGCATAGCTGTTCTGTAGAGCCAGTCCGATATTGGCACACAGATAAATGACAAAGCAGAAAAAGTACGCAGGTCTTCTGCCAGCCTTGTCTGCGAAATCCCCAACGAAGATCGGCGCGATACCTTGGAAGATCTGGAAAATCATAAGCCACAACGCATAGCAAAAGCTAAAACAGACAAATCAAAACATACCATGTAGCTAGTCATGGTCAAATTGATCAACCCAATTGACACATGCAGATCAGAAGCCAGAGTATTCAATGCCGGAAAATAAATCTGCGACGACAAGGGCGAAAAGAACCCAGCACACGACGAGCAAATGACAATATATCGCTTCATGCCTTTGGGGAAGGCTGAGTATTCCATAACCGAAGAGGCCCGAGTATCGCTCTTCTCGAGATCGGAAGGAGGAAGAGGAGTTGTTGTTATTGCATCTTCTTCTTTTCCTTCATCCTTCTCGTCACCGCTACTGTTATCGACGTGCCCCTCATCGACGAGGGAAGGTGTAGATCTCATTGCTTGTTCATGTGGCAACGACAATGGCATCTTCTTCTCCAAGTCGTCATCGACAGCCATTGGGCCGAGTCAGGGCATTCCCTGAAGATAAAAAGACGACTGTCAAGAATTGAGTGCGGAGGAGCGAGTCATTCCATCATACATGTTATAATAGTGGAGCTTCGCTCCACGATTAACGATATAGTAGCAAGTCCTCTCCTCTTCTCCACCTCGAACAGAGCCACAAAAGGCAACTGGTCTGAAAGGAGAAAAAAAAAGATAACATAGCGCTCCCATTGGGCGTTAATCGACAAATCCCATGGGTCTGGCTACTGGTCACAATATTGGCGGTGCCGTGCTTTCCGTGTTAGCGCATGGTGACTTTGATCCTTTGCTGTGGTGGAGGCGGCGGTATTATTGGGTGCGTGGCGGGGAGAAGGAAGCTGGTGCGTGGCGGGCGTGGCGCCGGTGCGGGCACCATAAAACGATGATAACCGGTTCTATGCCGATTCTGCCGTGTCTCTCAGTAGTCTGCATGTCAATGCAGTGTGGTGTGGATTCGAAACAGTCTCTGATTATATGTACACTCACTCAACAAGTCATATGTAGTTAGACAAATATTCTTGATTGAGGATATAAACAGGGAAAATTATTAATGACTGGGCAAACCAGAATCGTAAATATGTGGATTGGAGTCATGGAAACAGAAGACATGAAAAGAAAATAAAAACATAACCATGAATGCTTGCTGCAGCACCAGCTGAAAAAATTAGGATGACATGAAGACTGTATACACAAATCGAATTTGGATGCATGCTGCGATGTGGACAGGGAGAAGAAGTGTCCTAAATATTTGTATGCGAACCCATCCACAATCTAGAACAGAACAGAACGGATTTTTCCCTCTCATTGCTTGGAGTCATCCCAGCCGACCCAGCTTCTAGGCATAACGCGCCAGACTTTGACCTCGCCGCTTTTGAGATCGCCCAGCTTGAAGCTTTCGGGCTTCACTTTCTTGCTCTCGCGGCCTTGCTCCCAAGCGTGGATCTTCTTTTTAGTGCCGTCCCAGTCCACGATGACGCCGACATGATCGGGCTTTCCAACCTCGGAGTTGTACTTCTGATGTAGGGAGCCGCGGTGGCCCTGGAACCGTGTATTGCGGAAGCTAACGATATCTCCCGCGCGGATTTCATCGCTCTGTTGGATAGACGCATTGGCCAAGTTTGCGTAGACCAAGGCACCGTAGCTTCGTCCTCCGACAGGGGCGAGGGCGTCGGTGAGAGGGTTAAGCAAATACTGGATCAAACCGTGAGGTGTACCATCTCCAACTGTCGTATTCTGAATGGAGTTGATGGCGGCCGAAATGCGCTTTCCATATTGCTCGTGAGCAGCTTCTAGTTGATCCTGTCGTAATCGGTTCGGAGGACCCTCATGTCGCTGCTCAAGAGAGACGTCACTTGGGTTTTTGGCGTCGAACTGAGCGTTGATGATGGTCTGGGAGTAGTCTGTAAATAGCACGTAAACATCCTTGCTAACCGTAGTCTTGCCACCTCGCTTTGTCGAAGTTGACTCCTCTACCTCATATATCACATCCTTCCGACCCTGGAATGCTGGCGGCGGGGTATTAGGCTGGGTCCACCAGAAACTGCTCTCAGCCAAGTCCACATCTGTTGCGATGAATCCCACATCTATCGAAGGCCGGGCAACGTCCATTGATCGACGAGTATTAGCTTGACTCCTAGATACGTCAAGGCTTGGCCGTCCTCGCGTTGGCAGTGCATCTGTTGTCGGAGGCGGAGGCGGAGGAGCAGCAGCTCTGTCGGGGCGCGGCGGAGGGGGCGCCTGAGGCAAAGTAGGAGAAGCATCATAAAGGTCGTCGTGTACATCCTTAGAAGCCGGTACTTGGACAGGCGGAGGAGGCGGAGGGGGTAACCTAGACTGAGGAGAATTGTATCGGTAGGGGTCGTACTCTTCATCGTCGCTGGCACGCCCCTCTTCCTCCTCGGCAAACCGGTCCTTCGCAACAGGAGGTGGAGGAGGAGGGGGTGCAGCCCTTGGGATATCCATTGATGCTCTCTTAGGGGGCTGACTTGGTGGCGGAGGCGGTACTGCTTGGGGAACCGTTGGCGGAAGGGGGGGAGGAGGGCGGGTATCTCGTGGAGATTGGAGGGACGCCTCCTCGCCTCCATCACCGAAACTAGAATGTCGGTCATGAGCTTTCAGTGCATCTTTGTGCTTTACACCAGACGCGATATCGGTATCGTAATCAGCTTCATATTCGGTGGTCTCGTCTTGGCTTTCATCATTCGCTGCAACAGAAGATTGGGTCACGCTATGTGATGTACCTTGTCGACTTAAGGCACCAGGGGGCGGGGGAGGAGGTGGCCGAGCCTGTGGTGGCGACGATGGTTGAGGTGGGTTGGCTGGAATTGGAGGAGGTCCGCGACTGAAACGCTTGTCTGACAATGTCGGGGACCTAGGAGAATCAAATGTCGACGAACGACGCGGGGGCGGGGGAGGAGCGTCAGGGGCAGGTCCTCCAGAGACCACTTCATTCAGCGACAAGTTCTTGGTGTTAACCGAGAGTTCGTCATCGGATTCTGAACCTGGGCTTAAAGAAGCCACAGACTGGGGCGGTGGGGGTACGGGCCGTGAATCAAGAGGAGCTGCAGGAACAGGAGGCGGAGGAGGCCGACTTTCTGTTGGAGGCAAAGGTGGTACAGCACGCTCTTGAGGTGGTGGAGGCGGAGGAGCTCTATCGGTCGATTTCCGAGGTGCTGGCTCGCCCTCTGTCACATCCTCGATATCCGGTACCTCTTCAGCGGAATGCAGCTGTGTAATTGGAGCATTGGCTGACTCCTCTTCTTTCTCTGCCTTTGGTGAAGACAGGGATTCAGATTTTGGAACATTCATGCCCGGCAACGCCATAATCGGAACTGGAGGTGCCTGGCTGGGAGGCGCGGAACGATCAGGCTCATCGACAGTATCTTCAGCATCCTGGGACGGTTTCGTCTTCTTTGGGGCTCCTTGTCCATACATGCCGGGCATACCACCCCCAAACATACCCATCATACCCATACCACCGCTCATCTTTGCCATTCGGGCTCTGAGTTCCATTTTCCTCTTTACCTCGGGGTCCTCGTTCTCCTCGTCAGGATCCTCTTCTTCCTCTTCCTTTTCATCACTGTCATCTTCGCCACCTGTTTGGTCCGCAGCTGCTGCGGATTTGCGCGGAAGTCGCTCGTCAAAGTCTTCCTTGCTAGTCGAAGTCTCCTCTGCATCTTCAGTGTCACCAGCTCCTGAGTAATCAGCATCGTTTGTATCGCTAACAAGCTCTCTGGAGGGCTGCGGTGGACTAGCAAGTTGTTGTGGTCTTGACTCCTCCAAATCATCGGTATCTACAACTGCATGCTCATCTCGAGGAGTCTGAAGACTGTCGGTGCGTTCCAGGTCAGCACCCTCCGTAATCGCCAGAGTCGTCGCGGCATCCTCGGATTCAGTCCGCTTCTTGGATGGCCTCTTTGGCTTCTCTTTCTTCTGAGCAGCGTCGGCCAGACGAGAAGCCTGTTCCATTTGTTGTTTCTGTAGAAGCGCAATTCTCTCCTTCAAACTGGTAGGTTTTGGTTGATCTTCTTCAGTTTCAGATGGTTCCGCAGCAGCGGGTGGCAGCTGCGAAGCTTCCGAAACAGGTGGCTCTCTATTGACAACCTCTGGATCTTCGTTCCGGCGATATATTTTTGGCGGGGGCTCCCTTGGAGGAGGAACGTAGGCATCCTTGCTCGGAGGGGGGGCGACGAATGGTTTCTTGATGAAGCTGGAACCACTCAGCCCACCTGGTTTAAAGGGGGTGATTGGGGCGGCAGCTGGTTTGTTAAAGGCAGCAATGCGATCTCTGAATGAATTGCCGCTCGGCTTGCTGGACACGGGTGGTGGAGGGGCCTTGGTAGTAGATGCTTGTTGCGGCTCTGGCTGTTTCTGGGGTGGAGCGGCCGCTTCGGGAGCAGGGACAGGAGCAGCAGGGGGCGGAGGAGGTGATGCATCTTTTTTCAAAGAAGGCTGTCTGACCGGCACTGGCACTGGTTCTGGCTCCGGCTCATTCTCCTCCTCCTCAACCGGGCTATCCTCCGGCTCCTCTACAGGGGCTGGTTGTTCGACAACTGGCTCTGGCGGCGGCGGCGGGGGAGCCGCTTCAGACTCCTTTTTGGCCCTCGTAGGGCGCGTGGGCCGTGGAGGAGCAGTAGGTTCATATCTCTCGACAAAATTGCGCGGGAAGATGCCCTCTTTCTTCTCACCAGAGTCGGCGACATACTCGCCGTAATACCAGTCGTCATCCTCTTCGGCGGTGACCGTGATGACCTGGCTTATGTGGAAATTGAGGTCATCGTCGTGCTCTGACGTGTAATCGAAAAGAGCCTTGACCGTAAACGGCGGGTCGGACATCTGGTTGGCGTACGCTATAGGCAGGAAAACCACGGGGGAATCTTGAGGTGCGGGATAGCAGTGAGTGAGGGGAAGAAGCGGCGACACGTAACACAAGGCTCAGCGGTCGAACCGAATCCAAAACACACGCGCGTGGGAGTGGGAAACAAACACACGGCAGCCCGGGGGGTGGATGATGGAGCACAGGCTGCAGAAATCGAAATTGTTGTTGTTGTCTGTACAGTTTGTGGCGGAGTTGAAAGTCTGCAGGGCGATCAGGTTTATGTGCTGGCTGCGCGGGACAAGGGCAGCACTAGGTAATAAGCGCCGCCAAGCGGAACCTACCTCAGCGACCAGCGACGAGCTCCGGCAACATGCGGTCAATGCGAGGACAGGAGCGTCGACAAGTGCAGGAATATATATTCTCTGGCTGTCGAGGAGGCAATTCTATGCTGGGAAGCAAAGGAGCAAAGGAGCAAAGGGGGAGAGATAGAGCAAGATATGGACGACGGCGATGAAGTAGGATGGTTTCAGACGGTTTGGTTTGGTTTGGGGGGAAGGTGCTAGCCTAGGTAAGCAGGCAGCCAGGCAGCACCAACTCAAGTCCCTAACGTTTCAAGCTGTTTCGGGAGTTCGGGCGTCGTGACTCGTGTGGGGGGAGTGAAACTAGCCCGCGCTCCACCAATGACGCCGGCCGTGACGGACATGCCGCGCCACAGCTGCTTTTTCTCTTCTACTGCTCACCTATCGATCTACGTACCATCAGACCTATCTTGCTGGTGATATCGTCCAACTACATCTTTTTTTTGAGGTAGCAAGAAAAATACTTCACGCCATGGAGCAGTCGCAGACAAACGCACAACCACAGCACATGCACTACAAACACCGCGACGGCAGAGCGCCCAACCCACAGCACCTGGCTATTGCGCTACACCATGCAAATCAAATCCAAGCTCAAAAGGACGCCGAGGCTTTCATACTCGACCGCATCCTAGAACTGATCGAGCTGCCCTCGTCTCCTTCTGCCGACGCTGCCAACCCCTCCCCCGCCGACGTCGCTGCGCTCAAAACCGCGCTTGTGCCCTTTCAGCCGACAGATTTCGACAACTTGGTGCTGGAACGCAATATCGAGGGCCGCTGTGGATATACACTGTGTCCGCACATGCACAGAAAGGAAGACTCAAATGCCAAGTTCCGTATTGTGTGGGGACCTAAAGGGGGCGCTGATCATGGCCGCGAGATGAAGATTGTGTCGAGAGAGAAGCTGGAGATGTGGTGCTCAGAGGCTTGCGCCGAGCGAGCCATGTATTTGCGCCTCCAGTTGGTCGAGGATCCGGTGTGGGAAAGGCGCGCCGGAGATGGGGCGACGAAGCAGGTTACTTTACTGGAGGAAGCCAGAGCACTACAGAAGACGAAAAAGGCCGCCAAGAGCGAGGGAGATAGACAGCAGCGTTTGAATGCTACTGGTTCAGTTGCTCCAGTTGCTCTAGAGGACAAGCTAGAAGCACTCGCATTGAAAGCCGACTCAGACGCAGAAGGTTCGAAACAACTGGCGGTTGAGAGAGGAGATTCCAAATCGGCGTTTCAGCAAAACGGCCGTGTCGACATCCAGATTCTCGAAAAAGAACCAGACGTCAAAAACGCCAACATTACAGCTCCTTCACCTCGTCCAGGAGATCAAACCGGTGGCTCGATCGAAGGCTACGTCCCACACACAGCTGATCATATAAAAAGCCGAAATGGCCCAGTACAAGACGAGGGGAATGACGACGTCCTTGATTCCCTCTGAGGGGCAACAATAGACGTCTAGTTTGATCCCTACCTCGATGTGCAATATCTTACGAGAGCAAAGCTTGCTCAATAGTCTACGAAAACATGGCAACATGTTGACACCCTTGGTTCCGTCTCTAGAATTGCTTCTAGAGAGGAAAATGCCGCAATCCAAAACAGCTGCCAGAAGCCCACTGTTTGGAGAGCGATCCAAGGAGCCTAGTCATTCATGCATGACGTAAATCATAGCAAGGAACGAGGCAAGTATATTGGCAATCAAGCGTCATCTCCCACATAGTGAGAAGAATCAGCGACACCTTGGTTTGAAGAAAGAGTTTTATTGTTTCATAAAAAGTAGCGTCTCGTCACGAGGATGGCTACAGGGGAGCCCCGATGATAGATAAACAAAAAACGCCGCCAAATTTTCGAAAACACGAGCGAAAGAGAAGCGTCTATCGGAAACGACGAGGACGCTCGATGACCTGTTGTTGAGCAACGTTGGTGACGTTGACCTTGAGCGAGTCGAACTAAAACCGATTAGCAAGAAAATGGCAAACATATAAGCATTATAACTTACGCCCAAGCTCTTCAGAAGATCCTTGGTCTCGGCATCAACTTCGAGTTGACCGGACTCGGTCTGAGAAACATCCAAAGCGGAAATTTCAGGAACGTATTGATCCTTGCGCTCACGCTCTTCCTCCTGGAGTTTGAAGGAGATACCGCGAACAGGGCCGCGCTGAATACGCTTCATCAAGTGTGTGGTGTAACCAGCAATCTATAAGAATAGCAATTTAGCACAGAACTCTAAACACAGTGATATATATTTTTGGTGACTGACCTTGTTGCGAAGACGCTTCGAGGCAATAATGGCAATCTCATCGCAGAGACGCTTGTTGGTCTCAAAATCGAGCGTCAACCGGGGGTAGTAACGCTCAATGACGACCTTGGCCGATTTCTTAACAGTCTAATAGCAAATAGTGTCAGTATATTTTTTATAAGAAAATTAAGAGCCAGCTCATAATTTCTGGTTACTCACCTTTGTTCTGACGCGACCCATGTTGACGGTTTGGTTTATTTGGTTTATGTGGTTTTTGTTCTCCTCGTGAGTTGGGGAAATTTGGTTTCCATATGGAAATCTTGTGTGGGCTTGGCATCCGCTACCCTAGTCACGTGGCATATTAATCTATCACGTGATTATTTTTGAACTTGTAAAGTATTTAGATATAGAAACAAATAATAAAAATAAAAATAAAATATAGCTGTACATTAAGCTCATCTATTGTACATTGTTACAGACACAAAATATTCCTAGAGCATCACTGCATCCTGGGCCGTCCAGCGAGAAGGTCCGAGACAGTTCCTTGACGCGACGCATCCAACCTGGGCACAGCACGCTGAGTAGTGCGCGCAGCGTTGGAGATATTTGTAGACCTTGGTGGCAGATAGTTGGCCAGATCGTACGGAGCCAGCACGTCCTTCTCAGCCCTGCTAATTTCCAAATTGACAGTGCCGTTGGCCGCTATCGATGCTCGTCGGGGAGAGACATACACTCTGCCGCCGCCGGGAATGCTTGGGTCGAGATATTCGAGACCTCGGAGGTGGTCGTCGGAATTGTCGGTTTCGTCCTCGAGCACCATACCACCAACTCCTAGGACAGCGCGTCGTCTGGTTCTCCGCTTTCTGCTCTTCGAGCCCAAGCACCTCGCCTCAACAGGGCGCTCGCGCAGCTGAGGACCGTAAGAGGGATGGTTATAAACCAACGCACCAGATCGGGAGTATGCGAGACCTGCTGATGGATGCGTTCTCGGAGGACCGGAATGGGCATACTGAACCGAAGATAGCCTGGTAGCGGTCGCTTCGTAATAATCTTTTCTTCCGATCATCGTGACAGGGATATCGGCAGACAAGCTATGCAAGTCCAAAAGACGAGTCATCTCCGCTCCCGCCTTTCTCTTATCTGTCCTAAGAGTCTTCAACCATGCCTTGAATTCTTCGTTGGTGACTTTCGCCGATTTCTTGATTGGTTGGTCGTCCAATTCGCCTTTGTCCTGTGCCTCCGTCCTGCGTTGAATGGCTACCTTTTCGCTATATTGCTTTCGTAGCTTTGAAAGCAACTTTGGCTTTTGACTGCGAAGCTGCTCCAGATATCTCTGAAACTGAACCTCGGATTGTCCACCCAACCATGGTCCAGCGTGTTTGTAGACTTGAGACCCTTCCGATCCCTCGCTTGCGGAAACATTGTCCAGGTGAGACTCAAAGGGGCTCTGATGGGCTCGTCTGACAAAATCGGTTGTGCTCTTTGGTGCAGACGAAGGCAGTGAGATGGGTAGATGAAACTCTTGGAATTTCTGAAGCGTCATGGTGTGATCCCCGGCGGAGTCGAAATCGGTGACCTGCTCAAAGGTGTCCAGCGCGTTTACACGAATCGTCGGCGTACTCGACCTTTCGGTGGTAGACTTTGCGGGAAGAGCCCGTTTGAGTCCCCATTCTCCTCTTGCGAGAGCCGATGGCGGCGATTCAATTGCTGCTCGGATAGGGTGTGGACCTGTGGCCGAGCTGGATTCGGCAATTGTCTTGGATGTGACTGCCCTCGGGGGAGGATTGAGGGCCGTTGGTAAGGCAAAAAGACGAGAATTCCTCAGTAAATTCGCCGTGGGCGACAGCCTGTGGGTTGCCATGGCTTCACAGGGGGGTTGATGCTGTTCCCTATTGCGCAACGGAGGCTGATGAGAGAAAAGTTGCGAATTTGCTGCGGAACGGGAGCTTGGTAGTACGGCAGCCGAGACCGACCACTAGTGCAGGATAATGATATACTGTTTATTTCTTACAATTAATAGACGAACAAAGTATCCAGAGTTTCTTAGTTCAAATGTATTTTGAATTTTTTTAGGCCCAGCCAACCGTAGAAGATAATTGATCAGCATTCATAGATTATTATGGAAACGAACGTATGTATTAGATTAGTCTATATAGGTATAGTGCACATCATAACCCTTCTACTTAGAACCGACCGTGGCAAATGAAGAGACAGTGTCGTCGACAGACTCCTTCAGAGTTCTAAACTTAATACCGAGGACATTCTTAACCTTGGAGTTGTCAATCTTGTAAATATCGGCCGGAGTGTCATCCACGCCATTCTCAGGTAAATTAGCCACATATTCCGGGTGAGTCTCACGGATCGCATCCACAATGGCCTTGTTCGACATGAATCCTGCAGTTGTGAAAAAGCGGTTGCCACCAGCTTCGGCGACTTCGATTGCTTTGACGTGGGCAAGCGCAGTGTCGCGGACATCAACCCACAAGAATGTGCCTGTCGGGGGCAGGCCGTCTTTGGCCTTGCCAGTGGCGAGATCGTAAATTCGTTCGTTGGAAGTGTTCAGACTGTCGAGGCTGTTGAGGTAGTGGATCACAGGACCAAAAACGAAAGGAGGGTTGATGGTGGCAAGATCGAAGTTTGGCTTCTCTTTTTCCACAAATTCCCAGGCTGCTTTCTCAGCAAAAGTCTGTTGGTTATCCATGTTAGCCGTTTCCTTTGGTTTCAATTAGACACCAGAAAAGGCCCTTACCTTGCTGGCTCTGTAAGTCAAGGCTTTGTCACTGATAGCCTCCTCCCATGTCACAGGATTCCAAACTGACTCATCGTAAAGCTTTTTATGTACTGGGGCATTTACGATAGCAGCGAAAGATGAAGTGATGACCACCCGTTTCACCGTGGGAGCGCTGGCTTTGATTGCCTTGAGAATGCCCTCTGTACCCTTAATGGCAGGGTCGAGAATCTCCTTGACTGGGTCGGAGAATTTAAAGTGAAATGGCGAGGCGGTATGGATCACATAGTCGAAGGGTGCCGATTTGACGACCTTATCAGTCAGCAATTGCCAATAGAAACAAAGATAGAGAGAGAGAGAGATGTATACCTCGTCAAAAGCGCCTTCCTTGGCAATATCTTCCACCACGGCATAGGATAGCTTCTCCTGTGAAAGCCCTGGGTGTGCTTTCAGGATCCAGTCTCCCTTGGTCTGGGAGCGAACCGTGGTTACGACGTTGAACCTGGGAGGCATTAGTGACTTTGCGTGTAAAACAGCTGATGTTTTGAACTCACCCATGGTCCAGCAAGATGTCCAACACATGGGCAGCGATAAAGCCGCTTCCACCTTGAAACGGTCAGTTTCTACTTCATGCTTTTCAAATGATATGGAAATCCTTACCTGTAAGCAAAACTTTGGCCATTCTGTCTATTTGGTCTAAAACTTCTATTATCAGTTGGAAAAATATGGGGGAAAAAAATTATAAAAAAAGGACGCGTCGCAGCAAGGGGGGATATGGGAATATGGACCAAAGCAATCAATTGATGTGGCGCCATCGAGCAGTCCCCGCTCTTTTATACCCCTCCAGCACCGGAGTTAAGGCTGTCTTCGTGCCGATTTTTCTATTGCGTCAGTCTCAATCTACTATCGTGCGATTACTAATTCATTTCTGATGGTAGGTTCTTACTAAACTTGGATTCCAGATGTCTTCCAAGGTCGGTCAGGATCCACCTGCACATAATAATAATCCACCACTCACTCGTGGGGGCTATGCTATTTCAGATGCTTCCCCGAATATGAACTTTTCTTTCTTTCTGTTTATTTTTGTTGTAAAGAAGGAATTCTGGCTGTAGTTTCTGTTAGAAAATGTATTAATTAAAATCCATGTTTCATTGCATCAATTGAGATTTCAGCACTTCGTAGCTGTTAATTTCATACAAGCTAGCAGGTTATACTAATATATATATATATAATCTTTACAATTCAAATATCAATAAAAGTTAATACTTGAATTTGATATACTCGTTGAAATAAAGTTAAACAATCCCTTGGGAACCTTAAAAATGGTTGGCAGCATGTAAATAGCTACATCAATTGATATGTAGACTGGTCTCTTGTCTCCAGCACCAACGAATCCATGTCAGCACCAGGAAAAACCAAAACCAAAAGACCTCCAGGGTTCGCGTAAACAGACCGACATAGAGAAAGAGTACATGGTCCGGTTACACCAACTGATTTGTGTTGAGCCTCAATTGGGCAACTGCAGAGATCGCGCCTTCCTTTTGAGTCTGGTGGTGTGGTCCGTGCGGCCCCCGGCAGGCTGAGCTCGACCGAACGTCCGCCGCGATAATAATTAAGGGCCAACAACCCACCTCCGCACCACGACCAAAGTGCCCTCTACAGTGCACTCTCCCCCTTTCTTATCAGCAGCGCAAGAAGTTCTGGTTCTTAACTCTGCGACCGCACCTTCTTCGCGCCGACAGCCGAGTGACACCCCGAATCAGATGCGTGCGCCGCGGCGCTATCCAGCATGGCGCAGACAGGTCCAGTGACCGACATTGTACAGAGGCTCTTCACTGAGCTGAAGTCGAAGAACGATGAGACTAGGGTCAGAGCTTCATACGAGCTGTATGAAAACGTGCTCACTGTCTCGCGCGGTATGTTCATTTTGCTTCCATTACGACCATCCAAAAACGATCGACATGTCACTGACGCCTGCAAATCTCATGGCAGACTGGGCCCCCGAAAAATTCACAGAATTCTACAATACTATCAGCCAGCGGATTGCGCAGTTGGTGGTTACAGGTAGCGATGGCAGCGAGAAAATCGGCGGACTGCTCGCCCTCGACCGACTGATCGACTTCGACGGTGTCGATGCCGCACAGAAGACCACCCGCTTTGCGAGCTATCTACGAAGCGCCCTACGAAGCAATGACACTGCCGTCCTGATCTATGCCGCTCGATCCCTCGGCCGTTTGGCGAAGCCTGGTGGTGCGTTGACCGCAGAGCTGGTCGAAAGTGAAATCCAGTCTGCCCTCGAGTGGCTGCAGTCAGAAAGACAGGAGACTAGGCGTTTCGCCGCTGTTTTGATCATACGGGAATTGGCCAAGGGCTCGCCGACATTGCTCTATGGATTCGTCCCACAAATTTTCGAACTCGTCTGGGTTGCACTGAGAGACCCGAAAGTCCTGATTCGTGAAACTGCTGCCGAGGCAGTTAGCGAGTGTTTTAAAATAATCGCCTCCCGAGATACCAGTGTCAAACAGCAATGGTTCTCCCGCATCTACGAAGAATCACTACAGGGCCTCAAATCTAGCAACGTGGATTCCATCCATGGTTCGCTTTTGATCTTGACAGAGCTCCTCCTCAAAGGAGCCATGTTTATGAACGAACACTATAGAAATACCTGTGAAATTGTGCTTCGCCTGAAAGATCACCGAGATGCAAAGATTCGCACCCAGGTCGTCTTCACCATTCCAATTCTTGCTTCTTATGCACCCATGGACTTTACAAACAATTACTTGCACAGATTCATGATCTATCTCCAAGCGCAACTCAAGAGGGAAAAGGAGCGCGATTCAGCCTTCATTGCTATTGGGAAAATCGCCAATGCAGTGGGAGTTGACATTGGACAATACCTCGACACCATCATTGTTCACATTCGTGAGGGCCTTGCTATTAAAGCGTAAGTTATAGAATGCTATCATGAACCTTCGGGATAAAAACTGACTGTGAGATTAGGAGAAATCGCGCGGGCGTCAAGGAAGGGCCTATGTTTGAGTGTATTAGTATGTTGTCACTGGCAGTTGGGCAGACGTTGAGCAAGTATATGGAAGCTCTTTTAGACCCAATATTTGCTTGCGGCTTGAGCGAATCCTTGACACAGGCCTTGGTCGACATGGCACACTACATCCCGCCTATTAAAGCAACCATACAAGAGAAATTGCTCGACATGCTTAGCATCATTTTATGCGGTACCCCTTTCCGCCCTCTGGGATGCCCAGAAAATAGATTGCCACCGCTGCCCTCGTTTGCCAAAGATTTTACTCCTCAAGAGCTCCATTCAGATACCGAAGTAGCTTTAGCTCTACACACTCTCGGCAGTTTTGATTTCTCCGGTCATATATTGAACGAGTTCGTTCGAGATGTTGCCATTAGATACGTTGAAAGCGACAACCCGGAAATTCGAAAGGCTTCGGCGTTAACCTGCTGTCAGCTTTTTGTGCACGATCCCATCATCAACCAAACCAGCAGCCACTCCATACAGGTTGTCAGCGAGGTGATTGACAAGTTGCTCACGGTGGGAGTTGGTGATCCAGACGCCGAGATTCGGCGTACCGTTCTATGGTCGCTAGACCGCAAATTTGATCGCCATTTGGCAAAACCGGAGAATATCAGGTGTCTATTCCTAGCTGTCAACGACGAGGTATTCCCGGTTCGTGAAGCCTCGATCAGTATTATTGGACGTCTTTCTAGTGTGAACCCAGCATATGTCTTCCCTCCTTTGCGGAAACTATTAGTCAATCTTTTGACCGGCCTTGGGTTTGCTAGCACTGCTCGTCAGAAAGAAGAAAGTGCACAGCTCATTAGCCTGTTTGTTGCTAATGCAACCAAGCTTATCAGGTCATATGTTGACCCAATGGTTACCTCTTTATTACCGAAAACCACCGATCCCAATGCCAGCGTTGCGGCTACGACTTTGAAAGCAATCGGAGAACTTGCTAACGTTGGCGGCACTGAGATGAAACAATATTTGCCACAGCTTATGCCTATAATCCTTGATTCGTTACAGGATTTGTCTTCACATGCCAAGAGAGAGTCGGCCCTACGCACCCTTGGCCAACTTGCAAGCAATTCAGGCTATGTTATCGAGCCTTATATAGAGTATCCCCATTTACTAGCGGTCTTGATCACCATAATCAAGACAGAGCAAACTGGGTCATTGCGCAAAGAGACCATCAAGCTGCTAGGTATCCTTGGAGCTTTGGATCCATACAAATACCAGGTATGTATTCCTCTGGTTTTATGAATAAATTTTCGCTAACAGCATGTAGCAAATCAGTGAAACCTCGCCCGATGTTCACTATATCAACGAGGTGCAGCCGGTTTCCGACGTCGCGCTTATCATGCAAGGCCTGACTCCGTCAAGCGAGGAATATTATCCTACGGTGGTTATCAACACGCTTTTGCAGAACATTCTGCGAGAAAACTCCTTGGCACAATACCACTCTGCTGTCATTGATGCCATTGTCACTATTTTCAAGACCTTGGGGTTAAAATGCGTGTCCTTTCTCGGTCAAATCATTCCCGCTTTTCTGTCGGTGATTAAAAGCTCGCCTGTTAGCAGACTAGAGTCCTACTTTAACCAACTTGCCATTCTTGTGAATATCGTGCGCCAGCATGTCCGTGCGTTCCTCCCCGAGGTCATCGACACGATTCGCGAGTACTGGGAAGTCAATCATCAAGTACAGGCCACTATCTTATCATTGATCGAGGCGATTGCCAAGGCTCTCGAGGGAGAATTCAAAAAGTACCTGGCCGGACTGATTCCGCTAATGCTAGGCACTCTAGAAACTGACACTTCATCCCGACGACAACCATCAGAGAGGATTCTTCACACTTTCCTTATTTTTGGTTCAAGTGGAGAGGAATACATGCACTTGATTGTGCCTTCGATTGTACGGCTTTTTGAAAAACCACAGAACCCATCGAGTATTCGTAAATCCGCTATAGAAACTCTGGGAAAGCTGTCTCGCCAAGTCAACGTTTCCGACTTTTCATCTCTCATGGTTCATTCTCTGTCTCGAGTTGTCGCTGGCAACGACAAAGTGCTGCGACAAGCTGCTTTGGATTGCATCTGTGCTCTTATATTTCAACTAGGGCAAGATTTCACTCATTACATCCAACTTGTGAGCAAGGTGAGTACTCATATCTCTTGTGCTGTGTAAATTGACTTGGCTGACGATGTATTACAGGTTTTGAAACAGCAGCAAATCAGCCACCCAACCTTTCAAACTCTTGTGACAAAACTACAAAAGGGAGAATCACTACCACAAGACTTGAATCCCGAAGAGAATTACCGCATACTTCCCGACGATACAAGTTATACGGAAATTGGCCAAAAAAAGATGCAGGTTAACCAGCAGCACTTGAAAAATGCATGGGACGCATCTCAAAAATCAACTCGGGAAGACTGGCAAGAATGGATGAGGCGTTTTAGTGTTGAGCTTTTGAAAGAATCACCTTCTCCAGCCCTGAGGGCCTGCGCTAGCTTGGCGGGTATCTACCAGCCATTGTCGAAAGACTTGTTCAACGCTGCCTTTGTCTCGTGTTGGACTGAATTATATGACCAGTACCAGGAGGAGCTTGTGCGTTCAATTGAGAAAGCTCTCACTTCTCCAAACATCCCTCCCGAGATCTTGCAGATACTTTTGAACCTTGCAGAATACATGGAGCACGATGACAAGGCCCTACCAATTGATATCCGAACGTTGGGTCGATATGCAGGCAAGTGTCATGCATTTGCTAAAGCTCTGCACTACAAGGAACTCGAGTTTGAACAAGACCAAAATTCAGGTGCAGTCGAAGCGTTGATCACAATCAACAATCAACTGCAACAGTCTGATGCTGCTATCGGTATCTTGCGCAAGGCTCAAGCTTATCGTGACGTTGAATTAAAAGAGACCTGGTTTGAGAAGCTTCAGCGATGGGAAGAAGCGCTTGCAGCTTACAAGCGGCGCGAAGCCCAGGACCCAGACTCTTTTGGTATTACAATGGGCAAGATGCGCTGTTTGCATGCTCTCGGAGAGTGGAAAGTATTGTCTGATTTGGCTCAAGAGAAGTGGAATCAGGCTTCTGCGGAACACAGGCGAGCCATTGCGCCTTTAGCAGCAGCCGCCGCCTGGGGCCGTGGCCAATGGGAGCTGATGGACTCTTACATTGGTGTGATGAAAGAACAAACACCAGACCGATCCTTCTTTGGGGCTATCTTGGCCCTTCACCGAAACCAATTCGAAGAGGCGTCAGTGTACATCGAAAAGGTACGCAACGGATTGGATACGGAACTCTCTGCTCTTCTTGGAGAATCTTATAACCGGGCTTATGATGTTGTGGTTCGCGTACAAATGCTCGCTGAACTCGAGGAAATTATCACGTTCAAACAGAACGTTGGTGATCCGGAGAAGCAGCAGGCGATGCGCGAGACGTGGGACAAGAGGCTTCTTGGTTGCCAGCAGAATGTCGAAGTCTGGTTGAGGATGCTTAAAGTGCGACAACTTGTTACTTCCCCCCAGGAGAACTTGGACATGTTGATCAAGTTTTCCAACCTTTGTCGTAAGTCGAATCGGATGGGTATCGTTGAACGTACCCTTGCATCTTTGGAAAGCGAGGTTCAAGGTCCCAACGGCGTTGAGATCATTGCACCGCCAGAAGTCAAATATGCTCGTTTCAAGTTTACCTGGGCTCAAGGACATCAAGTTGAAGCTCTGGAGTCTCTGAAAGAATTTACTGCCACCTTGACAGAAGATTTCACGAGATATAATGCCGTCTTGACAAACCATGCCGATCACAACGGAACAAACGGCGTAAACGACATTCTCGAATCTAAAAACCCCGATGTCCATCAACTGCGGTCACGAATTGGAGACGCCACGAAGTTGAAGAAACTACTAGCGAAGAGCTACCTCAAACAGGGCGAGTGGCAAACGGCTCTTCAGCGAGGAGATTGGAAACCCGAGCATGTGCGTGAGGTGCTAAACGCATACTCGGCTGCCACTCAATATAACCGGGATTCATATAAAGCCTGGCATGCATGGGCTTTTGCTAACTTTGAGGTCGTCACAACACTGACCAATCAACAGAGCCGAGATGGCTCTATGATTCCAGGGCATATTATCAACGAACATGTCATTCCAGCCATCCGTGGCTTTTTCCGGTCGATTTCACTATCTCATACTTCTTCTCTCCAAGACACTCTGAGATTGCTTACATTGTGGTTCACTCACGGAGGCGACCAAGATGTCAACACTGCCGTCACGGAAGGCTTCTCTTCTGTTAACATTGATACCTGGTTATCGGTTACACCTCAATTGATTGCACGTATCAACCAGCCGAATTTCCGAGTGCGCACTACAGTGCATCGCCTTCTTGCGGAGGTTGGGAAAGCCCACCCGCAAGCATTGGTCTATCCCCTGACAGTTGCCATGAAATCAAATGTTGCACGACGGTCTCAGTCAGCCCGCGATATCATGACAAATATGAAGGATCACAGTCTTAAACTGGTAGATCAAGCCGATATTGTCAGCAACGAGCTCATTCGCGTGGCGGTATTGTGGCACGAACTTTGGCATGAAGGGCTGGAGGAAGCCTCGCGTTTATACTTTGGAGATCATAACGTGGAAGGAATGTTCACTACGCTAGCACCTCTTCATGAACTTCTAGACAAGGGAGCCGAGACTCTAAGAGAAGTCTCGTTTACTCAAGCTTTCGGTCGCGATTTGGCTGAAGCTAAACAGTATTGCCTTTTGTACCGTGATACCGAAGAGCTTGGTGATTTGAACCAGGCTTGGGATCTGTACTATACGGTGTTCCGCAAGATTGCACGTCAATTGCCTCAACTTTCTACCCTTGACTTGAAGTACGTGTCACCAAAGTTGAAGGATGCTGTCAACCTGGATTTGGCTGTACCAGGAACATACCATCCTGGACGGCCAGTGGTCAAGATCGCAAGCTTCGATCCTGTACTGCATGTTTTCCAGACAAAGAAGCGTCCTCGAAGGATGTCACTCAAGGGAAGTGACGGAAATTCATACATGTACGTGCTTAAGGGACACGAAGACATCCGACAAGACGAACGTGTGATGCAGTTGTTTGGCCTTGTGAATACGCTGCTGGACAACGATAGTGAGAGCTTCAAGCGGCATTTGACTGTGCAGCGATTCGCAGCGATTCCGTTGTCTCAGAACTCTGGTGTACTAGGATGGGTCTCGAATAGTGATACATTGCACGCACTCATCAAGGAATACCGTGAGAGCCGGCGCATTTTGTTGAATATCGAGCATCGCATCATGCTTCAAATGGCACCGGACTACGACAACTTAACCTTGATGCAAAAGGTCGAAGTGTTTGGCTACGCAATGGATAACACAACCGGCAAGGACCTCTACCGTGTTCTTTGGCTGAAGAGCAAGAGTTCTGAGTCTTGGCTAGAGCGCCGAACTAATTACACGCGGTCACTTGGAGTGATGTCCATGGTCGGCTACATCCTTGGTCTTGGTGATAGGCATCCATCGAACTTGCTTCTTGATCGTATCACCGGTATAGTCGTACATATCGACTTTGGAGACTGTTTCGAAATCGCGATGCATCGCGAGAAGTACCCCGAACGGGTTCCGTTCCGGTTGACTCGTATGTTGACGTTTGCTATGGAAGTCAGCAATATTGAGGGAAGTTACCGTATCACCTGTGAAGCTGTCATGCGCGTGATCCGCGAAAACAAGGATTCGCTGATGGCAGTTCTCGAAGCTGTAAGTACCATTTTCCGATTTTTAAACCTGTATATTTTATCTAACTTATTCTGTGTCTAGTTCATTCACGATCCCCTGATCAATTGGCGCCTTGGGTCTCGCGAGTCCCCAGCAACACCGTCTTTCCCCACGGCTGACCGCCGCCAATCTATCATCGACGACGCGAATCTGGAGCATGGCATCCAGCCCAGTAATTTCACGCGTCCTCGTCGACCGTCAATCCTGGAGGGCGGCATCCTTGACGCACCTCAAGGAATACCAAACGAGGCCCGTGAAGCGCAGAACGCAAAGGCTGTCCAGGTTCTCGCTCGAGTCAAGGAGAAGCTGACTGGGCGAGACTTTAAGGCAAACCACGAATTGAATGTGAGCGATCAGGTAGACAAGCTTCTCGCTCAAGCAACCAGTGTGGAGAATATCTGCCAACACTGGATTGGATGGTGCAGTTTCTGGTAGATGTTTATATTATTCGGATAGTGGCATGGATGGCGTTGGAATTTCTTTTTTTCTGTCTGTCTTTTTCTCTGGCGTTTTGTTTATGTGTTGTTTTGCCAGGGGCTTGCTGTGCTTTTATCGCGAGTGGTTGTACGTGACATATTAGGATGTACGTGCATGGATACGATAATGAGGATAATTAGATTGTTCCTGTACGAGCTGTAATGTATATCCTACTGCAATAGCTAATTCATAGTACAGCATATTTTGTTACATGGTATCAACACAATTAATTAGAAGTACAAGGCGGGCCAATCATCGTTGCACAGGGGACGCGGGACCAAGAGCCGAGGTTAAAGGGCACGGGCCACCAGCAACCCCATCTATCTGCCTCCTGCCAAACTGCTTCTTCGGCATCACAAGAACAATAGCTGGCTCATGTGCTGCTGTCGTGCATTATCATTTATGGCTCGCTAGCTTAACTTGAGCTAGCGATTACTATGTCGACTCAACCAAAACCCGGGGACCCTGATGCGGTGGCAGCAGCAGCGGTGCACCCCGTCATCAAGAATGCGCTGCGCGTGTCTCTGAGTGCTAAAGAATACAGAATCCTGCACGAGCGTGTTCTCCGGCGGTCAGCCTTGGCGGAACGCCATCTGCCAGCACCGTCCAGGTATGAAGCAATTATCCACACCAAGAACAAGTACAATGTGGCAGCCGTGCGTGCCTCGCTGCGGGTGTTTCTCGCGCTGAGTGGCGGGCTCTCGTTGGCAGAGCTGGTTAGTGCGAAGATCAAAAAGGAGGGTTCCAAGTGAGTTTTAACTATTCTTCTCCTTTTTTTTGGATTATAAATTGACGGCTTTTTTTAAGAGAGAAAACTCGCACCGCTTTGATCAAATCGCCAAACTTCAGACTCGCATTGTCCGTTTCTCTTCTTCTGCTAGTCCACCGAGTGCTATACCGTTTCTTCGTCCGATTGCGCGCGAATCTGCGAACCGATGACGCGAAACCGTTTCGGGACCGTAATCCTCGCATTTCGAAAGCGCTGACTTCGCGATATGCGCCTGTCGTTGGGGCCAGTTTGGCTGGGTTCGCCTTGGGGGTTGGTCCCGCGGGCCGTGTGCACACCACAGTTGCAATCTATACGGCGACGAAGAGTTTGGAGTTTTTGTATAATGCCTTGAATGAGAAGGGTTACTTGGAAAAGAAGCCGTGGTGGTTTGGCAGCTGGCTGCTCATGCCAGTCTCGTTTGCACAGCTATTCCATGCGTTTGTGTTTGACCGAGAAACAATTCCGGGGGTAAGTCTCTCTCTTTTTTTTTTCAATATATAGAAACAGAAGAGAAGCTGACATGGTTTAGTGGTTTGGTAATTTCATTTTGAGATTCTCGCCGAGCTATATTGCAGGGGCGCCAGACGGGTTCCCAGAACAACTGCAGTGGCCGGACAAGCATGGAATCGTCGACTCTCTTGGGTCAATTGCTGATCTAAAATGGCCGTATGTATGATTTGTACTGTTTAGAGAGCTATATGTTGACTAGTGCAGGGCGTTTATTTCTCCGATTCTTCACCCCAACAATCCCTACACTCTTCCGACGCAGCTGCAGTCGATCTCGCCGATAACATCGCCAGCACACCCGGGTATTGCTTCACTCTCATGTGCACTGCTTCACCCCGCTAGCCCAAGCTGCGGTACGGCTTTCTTGCACCACATCTTGAACTCGGTGCCACCCCTGGTCCGAGCCACGACTTTGGCCATCGTCGCCTTGTCGGCACCCGGCTACAAGAAGTTCCTGGCCAACCCCGTGACGGCTACTAGCCTGGCATCCCAACGAATCCTGAGTCTAACAGCCATTGCATCAACATCAATTGGCTCCCTGTGGGGTAGCATCTGTTTGCTCAACAGCCTACTACCCCGCTCGACTCTTCCCACGAAGCGATTCTTCCTCAGCGGGGCCATCGGTGGACTCCCCCTTGCCTTTGTCAACCAGGGGCGCGGCCTGTTCACGTACATTTTCCGAGCGGCCGTCTACTCGGCATGGGCGACGGGCGTCAAGCGCCGGCTCTGGCGGGAATGGACAGGTGGCCAGCTGGGCCTGATTGTGCTGTCGTGGGCATTGCTTGGCGTAGTGCTCGAGTCGTCGCCACAGTCAGTCCAGGGACCGGGTTTCCGCAAGGCTCTAGCGTGGGCGCGTGGAGATGGATTTACGGATGCGGTTGAGTTGGCTGCGAAGAAGAAGAAGGCCAAGGAAGGTGAGCCGGAGGTGAAGTCCGACTGATTTCTACACTTGCAGTAATAACGTCTGTGGATCGGGTGTCTTATTGGAAGGTATATTTTACGCGGTATGCATAAAACAAATACGTGTACACTTTTTTGCAAAGTAATGCGAGATGCTGGTTCGGAAATACTATTCCAGTAGACTAGATGCATCGGGTCTGCTGGATTCTCTTTCCCAATTAGGCAATATGTCGGCGTTTACATCATACATAGTGCATCATACATCACATACCAAGTTATACACGTATTAAATAATACGAAGACGTGTTTGTGCAATTTGGTAGTAATACATAGTTATTTATAGATGGTAACTGACATATATATACTCTAGTGTTTTATGTACATCAATCCAGCTCTATTTTTACCACTGGTCCGGGAATCCCATATCAATGCCAAACGGCGGGGCGACATATCGTTTGGTCTGGCCCTTGGCCTTGAGGTCATCAGAGAAGCTCTTGATCAAGGCCACGTCTTCGGCATCGAGCTCAACCAGGCTGTTGCGGTTGGCGGTGATGCGGTCTGGGTTGATGGATTTGGCGAGGACGGCGGAGCCGCGGGCGACTGTTTGATTTATTAGTTTGTGTTTTTCTTCTTCTTCTGCTTTAAAATAAAGAAATAAAGATACGTACAGTGCCAGCTCAACAAGACAGCCGCAGGGGTGACATTGCGCTTCTTGGAGATAGCCACAATGGGCTCAGCGCTCAGCAATGGGCTGCCCGTCGAGCCCAGAGGGCTGTAGGCTGTGACGAGAATACCCTTTGACTGGCTGAAGTCAACAATTTCCTGCTGGGGTAGCTGCGGGTGGTTCTCGATTTGGTTGACGGCGGGCACGATGGTGGCCTCTGACAGCAGCTTTTCCAGGTATGGGACACTGTAGTTGGACACGCCAACGGCCTTGACCTTGCCCGTGGCTGGCAGCTTTTCCATGGCCTTCCAGGTGTCGACGTGGTTGTGCGATTTGATCATGTCGCGAGTGCCATCGGGGAATTTGGGGAAGAGGGGGTGGTTTCCTTTTTAAACTTGTCAGTTTCTCTCATGTATAAAAATAAAGATGCGATGGATAAGATATACCCTTGTCGTTCATGCGCACCGGCCAATGCACCAGGTACAAATCGACATAGTCCAATCCCAACGACTTGAGACTGGTATCAAGACCTTCTTCAACGCGGTTGGCATAGATGTTCCACAGCTTGGTGGTGACAAAGAGGTCCTCGCGCTTGACGAGGCCGGCGTCGATGGCGGCCTTGATGCCCTTGCCGACGTCCTCCTCGTTCTGGTAGGCCAGGGCAGTGTCAATGTGGCGGTATCCGACCTCGATGGCATGGTATACGGCCTTTTGGGTCTCCTCGGAAGAGGATTGCCATGTTCCTATGCTGGGTTAGTTCGTAACCACGAGTCTGGAGTATATAAGACATACCCAATCCGAGGGCGGGAATCTCCGCGCCGGTGTTGAGCTTGAAGCGCTTGTCTGCGAGGGCGGCCATTTTAGTCTCGTAATAATGTCAACTGGTGTATGCAGTAAAGATACAGGAGAGGATGGTGCAGAGGAGAGAAAGCAATTTGCGCTGTGGTGTCTGGCTCTGTTATGGTCCCCCGCAGCACCACCACTGGATATCGGGAAGTGCCCCGCAGACCCCCACGCGTCCCTGTATACTATATGTAATAGGGCATATATTTAACTATAGTATGTAGTAATAGACTGGTTGTAGTAAATACGCGGCAACTGCAATAGCCGTGCGCTGCCAACTAAGTTATTAGCTAATGAGCGCGCGAATATTGCCAATCATTTGACTGCGGAAACCAGTCTACATCATCTAGAACATCGTCACTTACGAAACACTTGTTTACAAAAAAAAAGTCGGAAATAGAAGTATTCACAATAAACACAGCCAGTTGGTTGTTTCTAACCATAACCCTGAGTGGGTCGCTTGTGCGCACTCTGATTGGCCACTCGGAAACCATTTTCATCATCGCCACAGAACGACGTTTTGTCTCTTTCTCGAAGCCTCATGACAAGAGAACAAGAAAGTGAAAAAAAAAAAGCGATCATGACGTGGGGACACATGCCGATGCGGGGCGGTATGACACTGGAATCTGAGTTCCGTATATGTCGAGTTTTCCTGGGGCTGTATATAAAAATGATATCTGCCCCTGTCTGGACCGGAGATCATTCAACTCACTGAGATCAAGTCATCCTTTAAAACTTACTCCATTGAAAATCACACAAGATGGCCCCAGTAGCAGTCGCTCCTCCCCCCGAGGGAGCCTTCAACACCAAGCGCGATGGCCAAGCGCTCGAAGCAGTGTCCGACGACATCGACACGGTCAACGTGCTCAAGTCACAAATCAAGGACCAAAAGGCAGCAGCCGATGCCGAAAAGGGCCTGTACGAGGCCTCCGAGTTCGACCAGAGCAAGGACAAGACGCAGTTCCGCCAGTATGAGAATGCCTGCGACCGCGTCAAGAACTTTTACGCCGAGCAGCACACCAAGCAGACAGTCGCGTACAACCTCAAAGCGCGCAATCAGTTCCGTGCCAAGACGCGCGCTCGCATGACTGTCTGGCAGGCTATGGAGAAGCTCAACACGCTCATCGATGAGTCTGACCCTGACACCTCGCTCAGCCAGATCGAGCATCTGCTGCAGTCCGCCGAGGCGATCCGGCGCGACGGCAAGCCGCGCTGGATGCAGCTGACAGGCCTGATCCACGATCTGGGCAAGCTGCTTTTCTTCTTTGATGCGCAGGGTCAGTGGGATGTTGTCGGGGATACTTTCCCTGTTGGTTGTGCCTTTGACGAGCGCATCATCTACGGCCGCGACAGCTTCAAGACCAACCCGGACTTTGGCCATGAGGTGTTTGATAGCAAGTTTGGCATCTACGAGCCGGGCATTGGCCTTGAAAATGTCATGATTAGCTGGGGCCACGACGAGTACTTGTACTACGTCGTCAAGGAGCAGTCGACTCTGCCCGACGAGGCCCTCGCCATGATCCGCTATCACTCGTTTTACCCCTGGCACAACGCCGGCGCCTACCACGAGTTGATGAACGACAAGGACCACGAGATGCTCAAGGCCGTCAAGGCCTTTAACCCCTATGACCTGTACAGCAAGAGCGACGACCTGCCCAAGGTTGAGGAGTTGCGGCCATACTATGAGGAGCTCATTGATGAGTATTTCCCAGAGAAGGTCCTCAACTGGTGATTCTTTTTAATTCTTTTTATTTTATATTAAATCTTTCATATGTCTAAGCGTTAGTTATTTGTGTTTACCTAAACGGGCTACATTACCCAGTTGTTACTTATATGCAACATTGATGATACCATGATTTGAGATTGATATACTACAGACTAAGTAGAGGGACAAGTAAGAAAAGACAAAAGACCAACGCCACGTATGCAACTATACAACTGTACTATTTAGAACTGTGCAGGTTGACAAGCACGCTCTTGGGCGCGCTCGTGACGCTGTACTGATGCTTATCTAGCTCAGTCGGATTGATTGCCGTAATCTCATCAAACAACTGCACCAGTCGGACCGTCACGTAGCCCGCTTCGGTCAACGCAAATTGCTGGCCTAGACAGATGCGAGGCCCGCCGTTGAACGGCAGATACTCCCAGCCAGTGCGGCGTGAAACCCACCGCTCCGGATTGAACTCGTCGGCGTCGGCGCCCCAGATATCCTTGCGACGTTGCATGACGTACACGGAGTAGTTGACCTCTTCGCCCTTGCGCACGTATATAGGACTTGTCCCGTTGGGCCCGCCGCCCAGCGGCAGAGTGGTGTCCTTGACGGCCATGCGTGAGTTCAACGGCACTGATGGGTATAGACGGAGCGACTCCTGCAGTACGTGCTGCAGGTAGGCGCAGCCCTTGAGCCGCTCAAACGTCATGTCACGCGGAGAGTCGTATTCGCCAAATGCCTCGACCAGAACCGTCCTCAGCTTACTGTACACCTGCGGATGGCGCGCGAGCAGGAAGAAAGTCCATCCGAGCAGACCAGCCGTGGTATCACGGCCAGCCAACAGGATGTGCAGCAACTGGCAGCGGAGCTCGATCGGGTCTTTGGTCTCCTTGATGAGCTCGTGCAGGAACACGTACCGCGTCTTCTCGCCGGCGGCTTCGGCTTTTTCTTCAGCGTCTGCACGTTCCAGGGCTTGCTTCACAAAGTGATCAGCAAAGGCGTGCACTTCACGGCAGTCCTCCTGGAACTCGCGCGGGTTGTGCAGTCGGTACATGTGGGAGAGCCGACCTCGTGAGCCCAGGTGCTTGGTGCCGTTGTCGAAATGGTGCGCCAGGTTTCGCCAGTTGTACGCGTTGGGGTCGCCCGACATGCCGCCGGGCAGGGCCTGCAGCTGCGACTCGACAGACTGACCAAAGAGGAACTCGGTGGCCGAGTCGATGGTCAGTCTGAAGAACAGAGGGCCCATGTTGATGGCGCCGGTCCAGCCAGACGCTGTGTCGGGCTTGACGTGCATCAGCAGCTGCTGGACATGAGTTTCCTCGAGCTCGAGATCAGCCACCTGCTGGCGCGTGAACTGGGGGCGCAACATGGCTCGCGAGTGAGACCTGTAGAGAGTCAGATATACTCAGATAAATAGGGTACTTGGATAGGAGACTCACCACACCGGCCCATTGGCAGTAAAGATACCCTGTCCCAGCATCGGCCAGAAACTGCCCTGCCTGTTCTTGGGGATCTCAAAGTCGTTGAACTGCGTGGCTAGGATGGCCTGCACATTCCTGGGCTCGGCAGTGAAGATCTGGCGCTTGCCGCCGATCCAGTGTTGGAACGAGGACCTGCCCTCTTCTTTGTAGATGATCATGAACTCATCGCAGATCATGTCGCGCTTGTCGGCCGCATTCAGACGGCGAATATGGTCGATACCGAGCGGTAGTTTGTTGACCTTGGTGTGCGGCGTCTCGCAGTGCAGACGGCGCGCGTTGGCGGCATGGCGAAAGTAGTTGTAGACGGGGCGCACCAGGAGAAAGTAGAGGGCGATGAGGCCGGCGATGATGGCCAGCATGGTCACTGGTTTGGGGGACGAAGTGAAGCAAATTTTATATGGTATATACAGACTAGGAGAATATGTGCATCACTGGTAGGACGCATGGCTTGGATAGGCAGGCCGGCTTATATAGAGGCAGCGCCACCGGGCGCATGGCGTAACGCTGTCTAAGCAGCGTACATGTAACGGTGACCAAGGAAGCATCGAATCATGAAGTAATAATAACGAAGCCTAAAGTCGGACTAATTCTTTGAAGTGAAGCTCAAAACGTGTGGAGAACAAAACCCCGCGCATGCGAGGCAGTTGCGACTGGCTCGGCGGTCGGGTCTCGGGCCTCTCGGGCCTCTCGGGCCTTGGCGTGCGTCGCTCCTTCCGCATTGGGAAATAACGGTCAGCCGTTCCCTCTTAGTAACAACCTCCCTTGCTTCTTAATCCTTCTCTTATTATTATTGCTATTACTTCTATGCTTTACAGATGACCGAATTACTACATTTGTCTTGGTGGGTTGGCCAGGATCAACCATGTTGTGCATTGCTTACGAATTGTGCGTACAGCCTACCTACAGTCGGTGATTGTTCAGATCACACCAGAAACAGAGATCAACACCAGATCAACCACATCCAGAAAGAAGGAATACGACCGATCAAACTCATCGGTAATAATAAATCAAATCAACCACGAAACTTCTCCAAAACCGGCTGAGCCTCTCCTCGAGTCTGATAGCCCACCCACTCGCGGTGCAGCGTAAAGTCATGTCTGGTCTCCTGCATGTGCTCGTCCAGCATGTCGCGCATCTCAAAATGGACAGCAAACTCGCGGTAGCCTAGCACGAAATGCGATTCCGGTACGTCCTTCACCTTCTTGTTCGGCTGATTGTTGACGTACTCGCGCAGAGCCAGGATCCGACGATGTTCGCGTTCTTCAAGCACGTTTCGCACCAGCTTTGCCGTGAGCATGTTCTCCGACCGCAGCAGACCCACAATCTCGCGCAGCTGCGTAAAGGGTAGCGCTAACAAAATCCCTGAGATTAGTGTGTGTGCCACGGTAGGCTGCTCGTGTCTGCCTGCCTCTAGCCCGACCAATTCAACTGCTGCTGGCGCTGGAGTACCGCTTTTCTTTGGCCCGTCGAGGAGTTTGCCGGGAATACGGTCCTGCAATTTAGTCGCGTATGCAGTCTGGTCGAAAGTAAAGTTGGTTGGCATGTTTCCCACCAACCACTTGGCCGCCAACGTAGCGATTGTAGGCGCAAAGTTATCAACAACTTCTTCATTCAGGGGCTCTACCAAACTCGGCAGTTCACCCAGCTTCTTACGGCCTTTGCCCTTGTTGCCCTTGCCTCCCTTTTTGGCCTGGGGCTCTTCGTCTATCTCGGCATACATGATCAAAAAGTCTTGTGGCCAGACGCCGAAATGGAAAAACGTCTCGAGGCTGCACCAGTGAATGTAGTCTTGCATAATGCGGAAACCGGCAAGGGCAATGCGTTCAACACTCATAAATGCCCCCACCGCCATGTACCCTATCAAAAACTCGACTTCGAGCGCTGTGACATGCGCAGGAACTTGAACATTCAGCGCTCCGCCACAGGAGAATGCAAGACGCGTATGTTTGGGAATGTCCTCGAACTCCAAAAGTGGCAGCCCGTAGAGATTCTGCAGCGCACAGTCAAAAGAACGCATCATGCTGAACCGTTTGCCAGCAATGAGCTCTATCCTAAGCTTCCCGTCCATTGCCTCGCGCCGGTTCAGAATCGATTTGAGTACGGGACTTTGGGCGATGATCACTCGATGGGCGGTGAAATCTCTGGTGAGCCACTTGTTTTGGGAAGAGCTGAGCCCGATTTCCACGTCGCCGTATGCCCGGCTTGTAAACACGTTGACCAGGTGATTTGCCAAGGGCAGCGCTTCGGCCATGTCGACCGTTGCGAACTGGACGATCAAACTTTCTTGGTGTTGGATCACTTGGTATGGAACGTGTTCGCCGGGGGAGGCAGCTCTAGGTGATTCTTGTAGAGTCTCGGTTTCGGAATCGTGGCCTGCAGCCAGCTCTGCAGTGGCACTTGTAGTCGCAGGCTCTTCAGGAATCGCCTCGGGACTAACATTCGAGATTCCGGCAGCAACCACAGTGCTAATATCTGACTCGACGGGAATGTCCTTTGGGACAACGCCGATTTTATGAGTGATATCCTCAACAGGAGCATCCGAGTCGGAGTTGACAGCAGGCTTTTCGATCTTTTTAGTCGACTCTTCAGCAGTAGAGCCCAGCTTAGGTTTAGCATCCAGCTGTCCACCAACAACATCCAACTTTACAATGGTGTCCAACTTGGTATGAACATTTGCAGAAGTAGCATCCAACTCAGGTTTAGTATCCACCTGTTCAGCAACGGTATCAACAACACCCTGTCCAACGGCCTTTTCCTCAACACTAGCATCTCCATCCTGGACCACAGGAGCAGCGTTTTCAAAACCGGCAGCATCCTCCATAACAGCCGCAGTAACATTTCGAGGAGGAGAAATAGCAGGATCCGGCGGCGAATAACGACACGGCACAGGCTCATGCTCAGCAGACACCTGACGATACCGGCTCCAGGGAGCATTGTGATGGTATGGCTTAGGAGGGGTGTATCCCGAGTACCCCGACTGACCATGGTTTGCATAGTACTGTCCCTCATCGCGGCGGTATTCACCCATACCCTGGTGATGGTGGCTATGGTTATGATTGTGGTTGTGGTTATGGTGATGGTGGTATTTCGAGTTCTGATACCCGGAATATCCACCACGGTACGGGCTGGGACGCTGCTGATCAAATCGCTGGTTCTGCTCAAACCGTGCCTGCTCTAAACGCTGCTGCGGGTCAAATCTCATGTGTTCGAAACGCGGTTGATACGGAGGCGGTGGCGGTGGCGGCGGAAACCCCTGTTGTTGAGGCAGCACAGGGTATGCATGTGGGTGCTGGACAAAAGCGGCAGGGTACTCCTGACGGGGCAGCGGCTCGTTGTAGTAGTATCCCTCCTGGGCACCCATGTACATGGGCATGTCCTGGTGGCCTGCATACTGAGGGTTTGTGCCGTGGCCAGGCGAGACGTATGGTTTGTTGTTGTGGTGAGAAGTTTCTTTGGATCCTGTTGCTGGTTAGCTTGTTATTCTATGTTGTGTTCAAACTGAGGGAAAAGACTGAAGACTGACCTGGTTCAGGCTTGACCGCTGCTTGAGACTCCCCCGCATAAGGATTCTCAACACGAAAATTGTCGCTAGCGGTGTCCTTTCGGGCGTTCTTTGACCACGACGCCCCGTCGACAATGAGCAAGCCAGGCGTCTGCTGCATGTTGGCAGCAGCAGCAGAACCCTGATAATCAGAGTGGAAAGGCTCGTGCTGTTGTTTTTTGACACTCTTGCGCTTGTTGTTTCTCGCTTTGCCAGAGGGATGAATCTTGGTAGGTGTCGCTTTTGCAGTAGTAGTAGTAGCAGCAGGAGGCGTCTCTGGCGGTGTTGCCTTGAGCGTCGTCGTCGCCTTGGACTTTCTGGTGGGCGTCTGAGGCAGGCTGTTGACAAAAGGCAGATTTTCACCGGCTTCGCCCTCGCTTCCGTCACCCAACGACTTGGAAGGCGGAGCTGAGGCTGGGCGTTGTGGGTAGACCTGATTCTCGTTTTGTGTGAACAACTGGGAGATAGGAATGGGGCGGTAATACATGGCCAAGCAGAAGGAGATGCAGAAGAGGAAGAAGAAGAAGAAGAAGAAGAAGAAGAAGAAGAAGAAGAAGAAGAAGAAGAAGAAGAAGAAGAAGAAGAAGAAGAAGAAAAAGCAGAATGAAGAGAGGTAGATTTTTAAATCCAGTCCAAATGCAAATGCAAATGCAGATGCAGATGGAGATAGGAGATAGGGGATGATGGATGTGATCTCAGGTATGGTGCAAACAGAGATGGAGATGAGGAGAAAGAGAGAGAGAAAAAAAAAGGGAAAAAAAGACTCACCCGCTGCAGAAGGTAACGTTTCATTGTGCCTGCACTGGTCCCCATGGTGGCAATCGTCGTGGCGATCGTGCTTGCTGTTGTTGTTGTGATCCAATGTGACGACAAACAAGCATGGATTGTGCGGTGGTGGGGAGGGGAAAAGCTTGACGAGGTGAAGATTACAGAGAAAAAAGAAGATGCAAATGCACAGGGAGTGGAGAGGAGAGTGACGGATGAAAGAAAAAACAAACAAAAGCAAACATGTGCATAACCAGGGAAGAGTTGGTCAGATTAGGGCTCAGGTGAAGAAAAGTTATTTGATATTTGCTATTTGTGAATGTGATATTAGATATACCTTTTAGCTATTGACACACTTCTCAGACTGCAATATCAACTGATAAACCCCAATCAAATAGACACGCCAAAGAAACATATCAACCTTCCTATATCTGATAATACCCAGACATGCAGTCTTGTTGCTATCCAAGCACCAGAACCACATCAACAAATACACAATATTCTTTGTCTGCAGCGACCCACTCCCACAGTCCACTTCTAGCAAACAACCAGACATGTCTGGCCGATGTCGGGCGCAGAGCAAACAGACTGGCAAC
Source organism: Talaromyces rugulosus (assembly GCF_013368755.1). NCBI lineage: Eukaryota > Fungi > Ascomycota > Eurotiomycetes > Eurotiales > Trichocomaceae > Talaromyces > Talaromyces rugulosus. Next base: position 3,023,261 of record NC_049564.1, read on the forward strand.
AGATGAGCGTTTTTTGACTTAGATAAGCATGAGGCTCAACCAGGCTACAACACACTGAAGAAGTTACGAGATATAGTTACAACTGCAAAGACCAAGGTATTAAAAAAATGAATTTGAATATTGAATATTTGTATTATGCTAAATCACGCCTGGATATCAAATACAAATACCCTATTACCACAAACATTAAAATGGTATCTCACATACATATATCACACACCCTATACCCATTCCAATGTTGCAATGACCCTAAATAGGAAGCAACCAAGAAACAACGAAAGTAAAAAGAAAGAAAAAAAACGAATGTTTTAGATCATCCCCCCTTCTACTGATGTAGTAGGTGGTGGAGGATAGTTGGCAGGAGCAGTAATGGTTCCTGGCCGAGATCGTCCATGCAGACTGGTCCCTTCACTGGACATTTTGCGAAGTCGTTGGTGTGCAAGTTGGCGCTTCTCGTCATCAAACGACGTCATCGGTCGGCGTTCGTCTTGACTGGATCGCGCAGATGCTGTTTGAGGCCGATGCATGGAGCCTGTGCCTGTGCCAGTCCGTTTGCGGCGAGGGTTCATGGGTGGCACAGCAGGGGGTATCTCCACGCCGTTTGGGAGACTAGCCGCAGCATGCAGGTCGACAATCGGCACGTTGGATGTGGTTGATACAAACGTCGGTTCGGAGATTTGCCATTTGTCTACCTGTCTCTTTGGCAGGTTGTTGCTGGTTGGGCTTCGCTGCGAGATGCTGTTATACGTTGGGCTTGATTGCGACACGTATGACATGCCCGATTCTGGGCCTTCTAGAGGCGGCGTGGCGTTGGCAGAGTAAGCTGCCATGGGCGACGGACGATGGTGAGAATCAGTGAGGTCGACCTGGCCAGGGGCAGGAGCTCTGCTGCTGCTTCTAGACACCCCACCAAACGTGGCAGAGCCTGATCGTTCACGGGCATATCCGTCATCGATATCAACGGATGGACGGGCCGACGAAGGGACAATAGGCGAGCCTCGACTAGGAGGGTGACTAACGGGGTCTTCAGCAACCATTCCAAGGTCGTCTCGCGGCCGTGCGCGGCTTTTGGACCGGCCCGATGTTGACGTGGATCGATCTCTTGATTGTCTGGCGGGAGAGGCTGTTCGGCTTGGAATTGGCTCGGGGTCTTCCTGGCTGCCATAGCTGGTGGTGCGAGAGGGTGCGCCCCGGAAGGGTCGCTGGCGTCCAGAGCCAACTTGAGGGGAGCTGGAGTTGGAGTGCTTACCCAGCCCGTGGGACATTTCATCCTCCCTCCAAGAGTCAAGCGATGGAGTGGATGAATTCATCGATGCACTGCCCATTCCAAGCTTTTTCAAAGCCCTTGTCGCAGGGATGCTTCGGTCTGGCGGACTGTTCTTGCCTGCGCGGCTCTTCAGTGCTGAAAATGTGTTGCTCGTTCTGCCTGACCCAACATCGGGTGTCTGTCGTCCAGAGGCTGGGCTGTTTGACCGGCTGCCGATACGATGCAAATTCTCCTGCACGCGTCTTCGCCGTTCTGCTAGCTCGTTGGCAAAATCTTCGCGCTCCTTTTGTGTTTCGGTACTGCTGCCTCGGCGGTGCCCAAAGTTGAGGTCCGGTTGGCTTGAAGGCGGCATTTCAGTCAGGCGGTCCGACTCAGAACTCTCTCGAGCTTGATTAGTCTGCTCGCGTAAAGCAGCAGCCTGATCGCGAAGTTGCTTGGCCCTCAAGGCTACACTTGAGAACCCAGACACCGGCGGCTCTGGAGGCGGATACGACGGAGGCTTAATTTCAGTCTTTGGAGAAACCAATTCGTCAGACTCGGCCTGGGACTCTTTGACCAAATCTGTATCAAGCCTGAAAGGAATAACATCTTGGTGAACAGACGCTCTAGGTGAGGGAGGATTGGGATAGATGGAAGATTGTGCGCTGTCATGTCTCAAATGAGTGCGGATCATGCTGGACAGTCCGAGGCCGGCAGGGCCCAGAGTTGGAGAGTCTTGTGCTCTCTCCGAAGCTTCTTCGAGGATAGGAGATGGGGGACTGGCGGTGTTTTCTTGGATAGGATTGAGGTCGCGGTCGGGATATTTCACCTCGGGGAAATCAAACGACTCGCGAGGTGGATATGCAACGTCTGAATCTCTCGAAGTAGGGCGAGAGCGGAAGGCTGGGTGAATGCCATCAAAGGCCTGGGACTTGACAGAAGACACCTTTTTCAGAGACTGTTCATCGCCAGCCTGTCCTTCAGAGTCACTAGCATCCAGGTTCAGCATAAAGGTCCCGGTTCGGGGAGGCGAATAGTCTCGAACACTGTGAGCTCTGGAGCCCGGGACGTCGTCGCTGTATCGAGATGACGCAGACTCGGCTTTGGAGCGGTAGCTGGCGTTTGAAAGGCCTCTTGAGCGAACAGGCTCTGGTCGTGAAACGCTGTTGGAAGGAGATTGACGGGTCATCACTGGAGGGGTGTTGCGACCCTCATGCATCTGAAGCTGGCGGCGCATGAATTGTTGCTCATCGAAAGGACCAGTAGGCTTATTGAACAGACCCATGGCGGTTGCTTTGCCCCTATCTTCCGGTTGCAAGTGGGCGTTGAGCGCGGACATCTCCTCATTGTCACTAACAGGCGGACTAAGAGGTGGAACGATGCCGTATCCCGACGGAGAGATGCTACTGCTGCCAGACGTTCGGTCCTGCTGTTGAGAATCGGCGGTCTCCAGCTGGGGTGAATTTGCCGATGTCGTTGGGCTATAAGTGCGGCTTCCAGCAGACGAAGGGTTCGCAGGCGAGAGTCTTTGGTGTCGCTCGCTCAGGTTGCTCGCACTCCTCGAGAAGGTCCGGCTGAGACTTGGGCGTTCGGGCGTTCCTGCGCCAGAGTTTTGCCGACTAAGAGTCTCAAATCTGTTGAACGGGGAGGGAGGCTGATCCTGGTTCTGTCCATAGAGGCGTCGCGTTTTGCTAACGTGGCCCATCAAGGTTGGCGGCACCCAGGTCGACTTTTTGGTAGGAGATGGAGGGGCACCGTTTGTCTGGATGTTCGATAATGGCTGCTCATCGATAGACGTAGCGGCGGTCGATGTGCGAGGATTGGAGTGTCCAGAAGTGGTCGATGACGAGGTTGTTCGCTTGGCCAGGAAAGAAGGAACATCTTCGTACTCGGGAGTGCTCAAGTCGTGCACTTCGTCGACCATCAGGCCCATGCGGGCTTTCTCTTCCCTCTCCCTCAGTCTCATTTTCTGGAAGGCAGACAGGTGGACGTCATCTTCATAAACACTCTTGCCTTTGCTGCCAATATCTTTACCAGAACTACTGATAGGAATCTTGTAGACCTTTTGTCGGCCTCCAAAAAGGTTGTTCCCTTCGCCTGGCCTCTTTCTATTCATGACGCCGCCATGCGTGGACGAGTCGTCGGTAAAGTCATCTGCAGATGCGTATGAATTTGTTCTTCCCATTTCGTCAACAGTCGAGTCTGTTCGGCCAATGTTGAAAGACGAACGGCCGCCGATGGAAGCGACTTCGGCGATATCGGTCAGGGGGCTCGGGTTGTGGCCAAACAGGTTCAGACGTGACTGGCGCTTGGGGAAGAGGACGCTGTCGTCGTTGGCCTTTCCGAGTTTGCTGGTTGGGTCATCTTGTTCTCGGAGCATGCTAAATCTAGCAGAGAGATTGGGCATCAGCAAGCTGGTGCGGAAGTTGTCGCTTGACGGCAGCGCATTTTCCAAGTCGAGAGCCGGCTGGACTGGGATGTCTGCTGCTTTGTTTTTCTTGAATTTGTTAGAGCCCATGAACCCCATGGAGGCGGTCGGGGCAGCTTCGGGCTCGACAGGCTCCTTGACCTTTTTAGTTCTCCGGAACTTATTCATTGTGTAATTAGACCGAGATGTGGTTGCTGGTTGTGGTGGCTAAAAAAAAGAATCCGACTGAAGCGGACGAACACACTCAATGCGTTCCCGTGCCAAGCTGTTTGTTATCCAGAACAAGGGGTCTCGCCAAAGGGAAAGTCTGATCGATCAAGACGACTCGGACGACCTCATAATCGACGGATTCAACTGAGTGTACGTTCTTCAGCTTCGGTTCGACGGGGATATCGACAAGCAGGGCTGGGAGGGTTGAAAAACGTGGATGGTGTGGTGGTGGTGTGGTTGGCGGAAGAATGCTGGCTGCAATGCAAAGCGTGCGGTGCGTCGGTGGAGCGCGTGTGTTTGCGTGTATTATGTATGCATATGCGTACTCCAGGAAGCGGAAAAATATGTGCGAATCGATTGGTGAACAAGTCGAAGAAAAAATCAAGACATGAAACAAACGGATCACGGACAACAAACAGACACTGCCAAAATCAATTGTGCAGGATGGTCGTCGCAGGTGTTGTCAAAGAGAGTGAGGTGGGAGATCAATTGACAGAAACGAAGGAAGGAGTGAAAGAAAGTGAGAGTGTGAGAGAGATGGGAAGGAGCAGAAGAAAGAAGGGAGAGACGACGATCGCTGGTGGAGGGTGAATGAATGAATGAATAATAATGGGCGGAGATGGATGTGGATGGGATGGACGGATCAAGGGTTGTCAACTTGTCATAGCTTTCTTTTCCCCTGCGAGAGACCCGGCTGCTTGGGCGGCTTCGTAGGCACTAAAACCTTACTAACGGACGGACGGTGACACGGAGAGACTTGATTGACTTTTTGGGCGCGTGAGAATAAGAAAAAAAAAATATTGATGGGGGATGGATCACGATGGTGGTGATGCTAGTCAGGTCGAGAACAGGGCGATCGACCCAGGGCCTTGTCGGTACGCGCTAGCAGCGGTACCGTACCGTATGGAGCCGTCCAGGGCAGCCGCTGTTACTGGCCAGTTGTTCCCGCCGCCGGGGGCTGCTGGAGGTAATTTCCTGTCAGTGGGCCATACGAGACCGTCACGGCGGTACCGTGTATTGTTGGTAACTCGGTATTGGCATTAGCGGGCTTATTTAGGCTTTAGTTTTTTAGGCCTTCCAGCTGGCCCAGGCGGCCCCTTGCTGGCAATGCACACGGAGTTAATGTTGCTCTTATTTTACGATTGGATGCAATTGCCGGAGAAAAAAAGACTTGGTATACGGATACATCTTGAGTCTTGTTGACTCGCGCAAACCTTCATTGGCTGGACTGTATGTATGGCTTCACGGGATGAATCGGACGACATCAACTAGAGCACTCTGTAGTCGGTAATAATAATGTGAGCTACGAGGCGGCTATGGGAGAGCCGGCAATAGTCAGGCTTGGCAGCATTCTTCAGCACCAATAACAATACAGATGGATAGTCGAATAATAATGGTAAAACTAAAACTCTCCGTATGCGGTGCAATGCATTCGTGGTTGTACTCCGTCCGGAGTACATGTTGACAAGACCTCCTTACATATCACTTTTCGATGGATCATGCCTGTGGTTTCCTCGGTGATGATCGGAATGCTCCAAGATCTGTTGAGAGCTATGAGGCTAATGATGACAATGGGTGGTGATAAAGGAGACCGACCAGGCAAGGCGAACAAAGAGGAGAGTCAGAGTCAGCTGACCAGCTGAGCGCACAAGCAAACGGTAATCAGACTAGTCCCAGCCAGGCACCCCAGCGAGGTGTGTCGGCCGTGCCCCTGACTAGGCCAGAAACAGACTAGTCTCGCGGGTCCTGGCAGACGGGCCCCCAATGGTGGCGCGCCGTAATTAATTGGGTGGGGCCAGTGCGATGGCTTTCCGTGGATGGCAAAGCGGGGGGAACCCGCCCGCTATCCGACTGGCCAGTACCGGCCGCTAGTCCAGGCCTGGTTAGTCTATGACTTTTAATGTCTTCTAGAAACGAATCAGCCGAGGCCGCTTTCCGAGGACTACTCAGCAGTAAGCGCTTCTTCAGGACTGAAGACCAAGTCTTATATCACCAGAGACGACTATCCGCACGCCCGTTGGGTTATTGTCGGGGCACCCCGTAACCAACGGCTGTGGCTGAAATTATCAGCCCAGGAGTCCAGGACCCTGCTAGCCGTTTCATGTGCTACTGTGCTACGAATGAAATCTGTCCTATCGACGGGTTACAATCTCGCCAATATTATTAGCAGTAGTCCTGACTGCCAACAGCACAACCTGCAGGTTTCCTGGTATGCCATGCATCCAATGTTGGACGGTACTCCGTACATGCATGAGATATGCATGAGACGTATTCGGGTCTATTTTTGTGATTGGTGTATACATGCATATATCCAGTAGTGACCCTGACCAGTCACCACACCATTCACCCTGTTCTTTTTCGTGTTTTTGACTTTTTCTCGTTTTATTTCCAAGTGCAATAGCCATTATTATTAACGTTGCATGGCAGATCCATGATGCGGGACCGCCGAGTCTGGCCCGCCCAACAGTGGATTCATCATTTCAGCACAGGATTCATGTTCGCGATAAAAATTAAAAAAAAATTTTTTTTTTAAAAAAGGAAGAATCCACTGATCACCACGGAAATACAAACACTATCGAAATAGTACCCTACTCTGCTGCCCAGAATAATGAATACGATCTGGTATCACATGGTAAAATACGTAACTATCCGCCAGACTCCAGAGTACTAAGTATGTAACATTATGTGTAAACCCGTCGGAGATTAGTCGTCAGAATCTGCAGTGGCCCGCCTCGCCTCGTACGGGTATGAGAGGTCATTGTTATTTGTTACATATTATTGCTAGGGTTCCGTTCTGGAGGAATGAACATGTTCCTACCATAGCCGAATCTGTTTCAAGCTATTACCGGAGTCTCCGTAAATCCATACTACAATAATAATACATCGTAATGATGATGATAGTAATAATAATAATCGATTCATATTCACCCCGATCACCAACCTAATCGGCGATCGGTTCTGAGCAGCTGGAACGCTAGAATGATAGAATCTCGTCGAACAAATCCTCGGTGGTTATTTAGGTGTTACCTCTGCATCCTTCGGCCATGTGGACGGTAAGCGGCCGGCGGGGGCCAGTAGCCACGCTTTTGACATTCCTTTTTCAATGTACGGAGTAATTCTCTTCCGTATTATTATTACCTTTGTTTATTACCTTTGTTTCGACTAACTAGATAGAATTTAGTAGCCTCAGTGAGTCAGTCTACTCCGTACGAGGTTTACCGTTTTAGTAGGTGCTCCGTACGGAGTAGTACATACGTAGTATAGACCGATTCTTTGTCTTCCACGGATCGTCGGCGGCTCATCCCGCTGCGTCCATTGTTCGACCTGCCTTGTGTGAACATGTCGATTGAATGACATGCCTCTTCTGTGCATATTATACGGCACATTGAATATGATATATATGTTACAAGTGTATGGCCGGATGCAGACCGGATGATCGTCAAACGAGATAGCTAGTATACTCTAGATTACTCTGTACTTGAAGTTATGGGTTTTCACTGGGCTGAAGCTATTCCCTGTCACACAAAGACATTACGGCTCCGATTTCCCTCAAATATCCCCACTAACCTATCTAGCGCCAGCTGCAGCATCAAGATGGCGGCCAACATCAGAACACGTCAAAGAAGCAGCTCGGAGCCTACTTGCGTCTAGTCAATCTTGGGACAAGGAGAACAGATGTATGGGCGCCCAAATCAGTAGTCATGGGGACTGGATTAATAATCTCATCCATAGGGATAGAGGATCTGGAGACCTCGGGCAAGGAGACGAAACTGGCAATTGAATCCCACGGTAAAAGTATAGACGACCTGGTGGCCCAGGCAAGGATGCTATATCACGCCAATGCAGCTGTTGTCAGTCCATACGCAATAGAATCTAGTTGTCGATGTTCGATGGGATAGGAGGGGATCAAGGATAGCACCAAAGCGTTAAAGTCGGGATAACTCTGTTGTGAAGATAGAGCAGCACTGTAATGCGTAAAAAATCGGCCACGGCAAGGCCCTGCATTTAATGGCCCAGGTGTTGGAATATCAATGGACTGAATTTCGAGGATCATCGTGGCAGTTTGTGAAGCGATATCCAGTCGGCGCTCGTCAGTGAGTTCCTCCCAGAGCTTATCAAGCGATTGACCACGGATGTAATCCATCACTATATACCCCATAGTGCCGAAATATTGCGTCTCGTCTGGCAACTGGAAGGAGCGACGGACTCGAGGAGCTCGAATGGAGCAATTTGATGATTCAATGAGTTTTAGTGTTTCCGCCTCACAGGGCAGCACGCTTCCACCACCTTTCATCGCAAGCTCTTTCGAAAGCCGCACGACTGTCGTTCCACCGAGTTGGTAAATGATTGGAGCGGAATCAAGGAGAGCGACAAGTGACTCATTTGTAACAAAGTCGAGGTCAACGTTATCTGGTGGAAAATCCCCACTGTCGTCCTTACTCGCGGGCTTCAAATTGGGATGTCAGTATGCAGAGACAAGGGGCTGTGCAGACCACTTACGTCAACAATTGGGCAGAAAACTGGTTCCATTTTAGTAGGAGTGATAAGAAAGTTCTGATAATAGCAGGAGAGTACGGTTTAAGAAGTACGCTCTTCCACGGATCGTCGGCGGCTTATTCCACCTGCCTCGTATAAATATGTTAAATAATATATTTATTTCTTAATTATCTTAGACAGTATAACCAAGGTCTTACCCTCTTACTATTTGAGGAAGTAGCAGAAAAAGGGGCGCTGAGCCAGAACTATTCCAACGGAATGTCCAACCCGGGCAAAGAACAGGATCCCCAACAGAGTGATAGTCGGAAGCGGTGTTTATGTTAGACAAGAGACAATCGCGATTGTACAATGACATAAGCTAGGGTCTAATCCCCAAGTGAGCGAGCGAAATATGTTGCAGTCTGCTTGGGAGAGGTCCAAGGAGAGCTAACTTTATGTTTGTATTGTTTGCATCTGGTTAACAGGCTTTCCCCCACTTCCATCTCCCCCTAACCAGCCAGACTCCGCTCAACGTTACCAGTCTCCACTCAACTTTAGTAGACAAGCGATCCGATCTTGTGCTATTATCTATTAAGTTTTGCACCATATATAACACCCATGGATCCGTCGAGACAATCCAGTCAATCCAGTCAACCCTCATCAAGTCATACACCACATTGTCAAAAAAAGAGCTGCCCTCAGCGAAACTGTATTCACCATGACTGTATATGTACTCCAATCTTCTGGTGCTCACGATGCACGAGATATTGGTGTGAACATTGTTGGGAAAGCATTGATGCACACGAGCCTCTAGATGAGGAGTTCCCAGGAATGAAAGATCATTTGAAGACAATTCCCAAACATGCACATGGGAAAAAGAATGTTTCTCGTCCTAAAGGGATAATCAGTGAAGAAAACACGACAAACAGTTTACTTATGACTCAGGAGGCGCAGGAGCATACAGTACACGAACTTCATACACCCGGAACATCTTCAGCTTTGGCAAATCAGGTAGAGCAAAGCACACGGAAACGGTTGATGATGGCTCGTGAAAAGCAGGAGAATACGGCACAAGCACCCCATGCGTCTGGCACAACTCTAAACCTAGCAGACAATGGGGAGCAAGACACACCAAAACAACCCCAGCAAGGATTACCTCAATCGCCAACACTGGTCAGAGTTCCACAAGACCGGGCTTTGCAAGATTACCACATGCAATGGATGCTGCTCGAGAACCAGAACAAGAAGCGATTGATGCTGTTTCGCGAAGAGCATGAGAAAGCGGCGCAAGCACCTCATGCGCCTGGCACATCCTCAGACCCAGCAGATCAGATAGAGCTCCCACGGGCCACCGATGCAACCCAGCACCACGCAGAGCTCGGTTTTGGAAGATTACCAGATGCAAAAGATGCTGCTCCAGCAACACCATAAGAAGCATTTGAAGACAGCGAGAGATGAACAGTAGTATCGACTGCTTCCATTTGCGAGAATCTCATAGTTTAATAGTTTTATCTCGGGACCAGTCTCCATAGTCACCGCTTGTTGAAGGGCATTTTCCTAATCCGGCTGATGGTGTAAGGAATGAAAGAACAGAATGAATTATATGCTGCATTAATTCAAGAGGTACACTCTTCCACGGATCGTCAGCGGCTCATCCCGCTGCGTCCACTGCCTTGCTTAAACTTTCAATGTTACCATGTACATGTATACAATATATATGTTATATAGTAGTGTATGCCGGATGCGGACCGGATGATCGTCGATGACGCCATGGCAGCCCCGCATCCAGATCACAATGTGATCTCTTCCTCTTCAATTCAAACTACACAGAAACACCAATTAATTAATTAATTAATTAATCCTTAAAGCTAACCATCCCAAAATGTCCACCCCAAGAGTCCTCCTCCTCGGCGGCCATGGCAAAATCGCCCTCTATCTCACCCCGCTACTGCTCGCGCGCGCCTGGAACGTAACCAGCGTGGTCCGCAACGCCGACCACGAAGCCGAGATCCTCAAGCTGGGCTCTGGTCAGCCGGGCAAGGTCTCGGTGCTGGTGTCGAGTCTGGACGATGTGAAGAGTGTCGCGGACGCGCAGAGCATTCTGGACAAAGTGCGTCCAGAGTATGTTGTTTGGGCGGCTGGTATGTCCCATGATCCTAAAAAAACTCCCTTGCGGGACATGTCAGAAGTTATATAATAGAAACTGACGATGCATCACAGGTGCCGGCGGAAAAGGCGGCGCACAGCGTACAGTTGCCATCGACCAAGAAGCTGCCAAACACTTCATCAGCAGCTCCTTCGCAACACCGCAAGTGCGCAAATTCCTACTCATCTCGCACATCGGCAGCCGCGCCACCCGACCCTCGTGGTTCTCAGACGCCGACTGGGAACGCACAAACAAGCTCTGGAGTAGTATTCTGCCAGACTACTGCAAGGCCAAATGGGAAGCCGATCAGCTACAAACCGCGCTGGCGGCGGTGACCAAGCGCAAAGAGCCAACCAGGCACTTTCAAAGCATTAATCTGCGCCCGGGCACGCTTACGGATGAACCAGCCTCTAGCAAGGTAGCCCTGGGCCAGGTGCCGATTGGCGAGCGCAAGATTTCGAGGGAGAATGTGGCTCTAGTGGCGGATCGGTTGCTGGCTAGAGATGATACCGAGGGTTGGTATGATGTACTGGACGGCGATGAGCCGGTGGATGAGGCTGTCGAGCGGGTTGCAAAGGCCAAGATTGACACGATTGGAGATGAAGATGTTGAGGGGTTTGTGAAGAAGTTTGGTCTATAATTCATGAGTATGATAGTCCCTACAAAATCTGTGACGTACACTACACCTATAGTAGTATATCGATTTAAATCAACTGTTTTAATTTAACTTTAATATCACTCCATTTTAACAGGATATTAATTCACTTGTGACATCATCTAGAGTCATGTATATTCACCCAATTAGAATCGATATACCGTACAAACTGGTCAACTGGTGTATGTATATTACTAGTACATCTAAAAGTCACCAACCATGGAAATAACCAAATAGTGTATTTTAAAACCTGTTTAACAGCCCCAATCTACTTGAATCTAGGCAATCATGGTTTGTTTATTTATTATACATTACATGTCATTACGCGCCGCCCCATGCGTTCTTTGGGACGCGTTTCTTGGGTCGAGCTAACTTAGTGCTTCTCCGCATCTCGCGTGTAGACTCGGAGGAATAGTAAACATACAGTTATAGGCTTTTTTTGGTTAATAATTATCTAGTGTGTAAGGAGAGTTGGGTAATATCTTTTTTTCAGTCGGTGGTTTCAATGTGAACATTAAAGGATAGTGAGCACTTGAGACTTCTGTGCATACTTATACATAGTTGATATCAACACATTGATTATGTACTCCAGAGGTCAATGTTGATGTAAAAACATACATGTATCTAATTAATAAATTATATCCCTATACAGCGACCATCCTCCTCTCCACCACCGGCGCCACCACCGGCAACCCGTCAGTATGAAACCGTCGGATAACCGCCCTCCTCGCCCTGCGAATGCCACTGGTATGGTCATCTGCAATATCTAGCTCGCTATGATCCGCGTCGGCCCTCGCAGTCTTGAACATCTCCAGCAGAAGATTCGTATCTGTAACAGCCCCCTCCGCATCAATTAACGTCTCTGTGTTCTGAAAGCAGGAATACCCATCAAACCCAGAGCCGATAAAAGCCGCCATTGCAACTATATAAATTTGCTCTCTGTCGAGCTGTTGGGGAGTGTCGTCCTGTGCACGACTAACCAAAACGCTGCATACCCTCTCGCCCTCTGGACGCGTCCAGTCTATGGTCACACACAGACCAACAGAGAGCTGCAAAAAACGCCCGTCAGAATACGCATTCGAGACTGAATTTTCCAGTGCCTCGACGAGTACGTGCCCACTGACTCGCTTGACTACAAATGCATTATCAAACGGGCAAATCTCAATCACGTCGCGAATGCAGAGCGGCGCTGTACCGTTAGTAGTGCTTTCGATGACCCGGTCGCAGCGTATGCCGCCGCTATTGATCAGTGCAATGTCACAGTTGTAAAAAGCGCATGTTGCGTCCGCGAGCATGTTACCTAGGTTGGTTTCCTCTCCTCGGACGAGTCGGCTTCGTCCTTCGAGCGGGACGGCAGTGTGCAACAGCGGCCGCTGGACATTGTTTTCGATTCTGTCGTGGATGGTGTGGAGGGCGTTGAGAACTTGAGGCGAGGGGGGGATGGTGTTGTAGTTGGGTAGCTTTTCGAGGTCTATGATTTGTTGTACTGTTATTCATTAGTACATGGAATCAGCCAAGCAGGTTATTGAACTAACATGATATGTTAGATATAAAAGCGTTTATTTGATCATTTTTCCCAACTTGCAGGCGAAGAATCGAAAGCCCACGCCAATCGCTGCCACTCTTGACAACCCGCACATCGCCTCTAAAGTTGCTTATATTGGCCACATCATCACACCCGGACTGTAGTGTGTTTGGATCCGGGTTATTGTCGCCAACAGCCCTCCGCACAACGTGATGATCATGCCCACCGAGCAGTATATCTACCCTTGCAGCGCCTGAGAGTGTGGCATTAGCCACGGCTAGATCGTCGACTAGACGCATATGTGTGATAGCAATCACGAGATCACATCCTTCTGAAAGACGGAGATGAGAAGCGACTTTCTTAGCCACAGTGGAGGGATCTAGGATGGTGCATTCCGGCAGATGTTGGCAATTAGACGGCCAGTCACTATACGAGTCAGAAAGAACGGTATCTACCAGTTTGTCTTTAAAAAGGTATATCCATACGTTCCTGCCAACCCAAAAAACCCAATCCTATACCCCGCAACTTCTTTCACCAGATACTCCCGATCACCAGCAAGCAAACGGCGGTTTCCATCCTTCCCCGAAACCGCATTTGCCAAAAGCCACGGAAAACGCGTCTGTCTGGCCAGCTCGATCAGCCGTACCTCGCCAAAGTCAAAATCGTGGTTCCCATAGCAGGCGGCATCTACCCCAAGACCGTCGAGGACTGGCGCCATGTGGCCGCCGCGTAGGACCGCGGCTTCGAGTGAGGGCGAAAAGGCATCGCCGCTGAAGATGCGGAGTATATTATTATTATCAAGGCCGCTGGAGGATGGACTATCTTCTGCGATGTAGTCTGGATTGGAGAGCACGGTGGCGAAGCGTGCGATTAGATTTGTGTTGGATATGTGGTACTGCTGGCATGAGATTTTAATACATTGATACTGTTTAAATTCCACGCACCACGTCGTTGAAGTGGAGGATTACAAGCTCCTGAGACTGAGCCATTGCTCAGATCCGGATGTGTCTCATCTGCCGGTGAGGAAATATCAAGTTCAAAGACAGTGCTAGTATGCAAGCTTGGAGTGAGTCAAAGGCGATCTTGAAGAAGGGGCGGGCTCCCGAACCCGTGATTGGCCGCCGCTAGCCCTACATGCATTCAGAAGGAGAAAAAATAATACTTTAGTAATTTGTAATGCATCAAGAAATATATACGTGCCACATGATTTAACAAGCAGCAGAGCGAAGCGTGAAAGACACGATATTACTGTATTAAGGAATACCACTATAAGGATGTTGGGGCAGATAACTAGAGGTATAAGATGCAACCAAGACCAGCCATTAGGTGATCTGATAACAATACCGAGAATATTCGTCGTACTGAATGCAACAATGGATGCAACCTATGTATCAACTCAACCCCATGTTGACATCATCTCCCAGTCCCAGCTCTCTCTCCGCCCGCTCTGTGCCACTGCTCGCGCGAGCCGCCCATCGGTCATGCCGGTCCTGTGATTCTTCAAGTTCTCGATCCCGAATGCTCTGGCTGTCACCGTCACCACTGCCCAGCGTTCGGCGCTGTGAACTGGCCGAACTCTGCTGACCAGGACTGGTGCTGTACACGCCGAAGGAAGCTGTCCGAGAATGCTGCATACTGATCGGCCTGGAAGTCGCACTCGTGCTGGCCACTTTCTCCAGGGATGGGTTTTCAGGGATTTGGCTTGTGGAAGCTACAGAGATACTGGACGGCGACGTGGGAATATTTTTGTCCTTTGAACCGCCAAACCAGCGCCTTTTTCGCACGCTCCCTGTTATTGAGGCTGTATCATCTTGTACTTTATCCGCATTCTCGCTAGTAGTAGTGTCTTCGGTTTCTACAAGCTCAGCATCCCTATACCACTTGCGGCGACGGGTATATTTGCCCCAGCTGTCTTGTCCACGGCGTCCATCTTGCCACTACAGAGCTGTCAGCTAAAATTCTCATTATATGGTGCAGGTCATACCTTGTTGTCGTAATAGATCCAACCGCCTCCATCACCCGAATCGTCACTGCCTTCGATGCGCCACTCGCTTCCTTCAACCCAGCGCCATGCCGCGTTCCCATCCTTGGCGTCAGGCAGCTCGAAATTATCTTTCGGTGGCACGGAATTCAAATGCTCATCAGTCCAGGCACTGCGTTCATGGGGGAACAAAGAATATGTCCATCCAATACCCAGCCATCGTCGCTGGTTTTCATACAAGATGAAGGTAAAACGCACCCCGCCGTCACTTTTTGATGATGTTGCAATCGCAGTCGCATAGCCATTGGACCGAGATTGTGTTTTTTCTTTCGGCTTTGCTTCGGTAGAAAAGTTGAGACCTGTCAGGAAAGTACAGATCCGGCGGATGGCGAGAGATCTCCACAGGATGACCCGAAAGACGCGAGCAGGGCTCGAGTGGTATGTAAGAACGACGGTGCCGACTGCAAGAATAACGCGGCGAGTGGTGATGATATATAGGGGGGGAAGTGTAAGGAGAATCCAAATGGGTGTAATACAAATAATTCGAATCAAAAGCGATGTAAGAGCAGGTCTGGTAGTGGCAGATGTCGCCGTACTCTGCGTAGAAAGAAAATCGGTCATTTCTAGTAATGGACCCAACATGATATTGCAACGAGTGGTAAACTCTCTCATTGTCTCGACAATTTCATCCAAACTCTTTTGGTGTCGAGTAGCGAGCGTTTCAGGCGATTGCTTTTTATGCCGATGTTTTTCCCCCGTCACCCCGGTCGACGACAGAGGCGAATACCGTCTCGAGTACATGCCCAAAATCAATGCCGTGACCACCAGGATGGGGCCAGCGTACAGGATAATGGCATCTGAGTAGAGGACGATGGCCCAAAACCCGGCCACAAGCAGAAAGCTTGCCCATGAATCACCGCTCGACCATGTCAGCAGTCCGGCGAGTTTATTCAGCGGTAGTAAGAAGGGATGCGAATGCGCCAGAGCGCGGGTGACCGGCGGGGGAGTAGCGACTAAGAGAGGAGATTTTCGATGGACGATGACACTCGAACGCTGTCGAGATGCGAGCGACGAGCCGGCTATCGTTGTGGGAGAGAAGGCGGCGACTGTAGGTGGATTGGAGTCGCGGAGAGGAGACGACGCGCCATTGTCGGAAAGATTCGACGGCGGCGACATGGAATCGATCCACGGGGATTCTGAAAGGAGTGTGTTAGAGGCAAGTCCAGTCCATGAGCAGGATGATGCGGTGTCGACGGGTGCAAAAGAAGAGGTTCTGAGATGGACTTACCAAGAGCTGCCATGCACAAACTTGTTCGACTACCTCCCAGAGATCATTGCGGGCGTTCGCATAACACGGAGCAGCATGCAGCTGAGAGATATGGAATAGCAGAAGGAAGGACGAAGCGAAAATAGTTACTAGTCGTAGCAGTTGAATGATCCTAGTCAACACGAAAGAACCGGAGGAGATGGAGATCGGCTGCGGGGCGAGAGCCGAGCCTTGTTCGGCATGTGACCGCCTTCCCCATGCTTTCGGCCCAGGCTTTATGCTCGTCCCAGCTGGGTAATCATAGCGCGTTCCCGAGGATACTATAATAATCCGAGATTTAACTAGTACTACTATCTGCATTTAGCTCTTTTTTTTTGTCTTTCCAGCAGCAAGAGGCCGGCTCGCAAGGATACTTCTAAGCTCTCCACAGGCAGATGTACCTAGGCACTTGCCTATTCCGGACTAGCGCACCCAACTACGTCAGTGGTCCAAGTAGTATTGATATTATTATTTGCCTTGGAAGTAGTCTGTCCGACGTCGAATGGTTTCTGAGGAAATAGTACTACAGAGGGCGTCTTTAGCTATGTCTGCGAACTGGGTAAAAGTCACTACTCTCGGAGTATTTACTATTCCGGAGGTCGTATACTAGGGAGTATCGGGGACACCTTTGCATTGTAGACATAATAGTAGCATTGATTCGATTAAATATGAAAGTACCCTATCCTCTTGTCAATAAAAGAGTATTAATAATATTATATTATTATTCCAATATCCTCTCGATCGATCAACCATGTTTGCACAAATTTACGCTTTGGCGTCACGTGATCGCCACCAGACTAACCGCTTCTGGGCGACGGCAATTTTTTCCTCTGCTCCGAAGCCGATCAGCAGGAGGTGAGCAAAACAACGAGCCCATCAGCCGCTACTATCTACATCCATCCCTCTGCTGAGAGAGGAATTTCGTCGGGGAAAAAAAATGGTATGTTTCCTTGGCTTATAATACGCGTTCCCAACTCGGTCTCCATTTGTTACTCGGTGTTTGCTTACCAGTGATTGAATGACAGGCGCACCGCATTTTGACCACGATCGTTCTCACCGGCTCACGCGTGTTTGGCCGGGCCTTTGTGGAAGCATATAAACAGGCTTCTGCAAGCTCCAAATACGCCGCCGAGATTAAAAAGGGCAACGTCACCGGCGCCAGTACATATGCCTCCAACGGACTTTCCCTCGACGAGGCCTGCAGGATTCTCAACGTGAAGCCACCGGCAGGTGGCCAAGTGCAAATGGAGAATACCATGGAACGATTCAAGAAACTCTTCGATTTGAACAACCCTGAAAAGGGTGGCAGCTTCTACCTTCAAAGCAAAATTCTTCGAGCCCGCGAACGCATTGAGATGGAGGTTCGCGAAGCCGAACGCCACACCAAAACGGACAACGAATTGAAGGAGGGATGGAAACCAAAGGTTTACAAGGACCGGTAGTATGCTATCGCTTTGGAAATTTTTTCTTTCTTTTCCTCTTTCCGGCAACCCTCGGTCTACGCAAAATCCGACTTGGTCGCATTGACATTGACCACATCGTCCACAATCTCCCTTCCATCTCCATTTCAGCATGTTAGAAAACTGTATCATATTATATGAGCGGCCGAGTCCGCTGTTGTTGGGTCATTGCATAGCATGGCGTTTATTTTGGATTTCCTTTGTCGCAGCCGTGGCCGCAGACTCGTTTCCCAAGCCCTGGCCGATCAGGATGGACAGTATATATGAGCGTCCAAGGATATAATAGGTATTGGGTCTGCGGTGACAATCGTGCTACTTTTCACCTTGTGATCTTAGTGTAATATACTATGAATTTGAGAATGATAAAAAGACCTTGACAGGTACAATCTGTTCCAGTTAATCATATAGAAATAACAACAACATATAAAGCAACTCCACGCGATATTCTGTGTCAATTGCTCCGCTTTGTCATCTTGGCTTCCGGCCTCCGGATTGCTGCACGGCTTTGTCCCACCCCACGTGTATTCTCACCACATTCCAATTTACGGTTCATGGCAGCACGGCCTGCCCAGTTTCCCACCAAACCCAGGATCTAGAAATAGGTGGAGTATCATCCCGGCTAATTCCTAATATCGGCGACCTCAACAGCGATCGCCGCGCCCTTTTCAAAGGATGGCGCCATCGGCCGGGCCCCGCGGGGGCTGTCGAGGCAGCATGCAACGGTCTCATCCAAGCCAGGGACAGAAAGCTCCAGGACCTGATCCCAATCTCGCAAATTCTTGGTTCGATCAAGACCGTGCACTATACTTCTCCAGATTGGGCATGGTTTCCTGATTTATAAGTGCGTGGTTGCCAGATCGGTCTTATCGGAACAGTTATTCCTTATCGGGAATTTTTCTCGCCTCTGGAGAATACAAATTGCCCCTCCACCCTTTGGTTTTCTGTCCATTCCCCATACTCTACAGATTGCTCCCGACAGTGTTTTGGGAGGGTTCAACGGTATTTTTAATTACCAAAAATCCAAGACATGGGTCGTCCGGCGACTCCCCTTTCTCAAGAGCTGCCACCGCTCATCCTCGGCACCGCTACGTTTAACCACCAGTATAACGAAGACCCCTTTGCTCTGCCGACGACGACTATCGTTCACCGCGCGCTATCCTCGGGGATCAGAGCCTTTGATACTTCACCATACTATGGCCCCTCCGAAGAGCTACTCGGCCGTGCTCTAAACACCGACTGTGTCCAGCGAGACTTTCCCCGCCACACATATCGTATACTGACAAAGGTGGGCCGGATCGCGGGTTCTTCGTTTGACTATTCTCCCGCGTTTGTTAGGTTCAGTATCAATCGAAGCCTGCAGAGATTTGGGACGAATTACTTGGATGTCGTGTACTGCCATGATGTGGAATTTGTCAGCCCTCAAGAGGTAGTCGGCGCTGTGCGGGAACTTCGTCGAATTCGCGACACTGAGGGGACAGTGCGATATATTGGTATTTCAGGATACCCGGTGGATGTGCTGTGTTCCCTGGCAGAGCTTGTTTTGAAAGAGACTGGCGAACCTCTGGATGTGGTCATGTCATACGCCAATTATACGCTGCAAAACACCTCACTCTTGACCCAGGGTTTACATCGTCTTCGTGCCGCCGGTGTGGATGTCGTTCCTAATGCGTCTCTTTTGGGGATGGGCTTACTACGGAACCAGGGCGTGCCTGTTGGAGCCCACGGCGAATGGCATCCCGCGCCTAATGGGCTGAGATCTATTATTCACAAGGCTAGCGAATGGGTGAACTCCAGAAACGAAAAGCTTGAGAAAATCGCCATCCGCTATGGACTGGAGTCTTGGGGGCAAAAGGGATCTTCTGTCGGGGCTTCGGGTCATCCCCTCGAATCGGTAGACCCGGCTACAGCCCATCTCAGCACTGGTCAACGCCTCGGGGTCAGCGTTTTGGGAGTCAGTTCTTTGCAAGAACTAGAGCAGTGTCTACAGATATACCGGGAGGTCCTGGATAGTTCCACGATTGTCACTGATGACGAAAACAAGTCAACTCTATCGCCTCAATTAGCCGAATTTGTGTCCAGTATACGTGCGACTCTTGGCCCTGAATGGGTTGACTATGCATGGCCAAGCCCTGGAGCCGACTTTGTCAATGTCCTTCCAGATAGTCATGCCAGCTTTTTGAAAGAGCAGGTCGGCTATCTGTCACAGAATACACACATCACTGCTGTTGCCGAAAAGGCAGAAAATGTGACGGTCAATGTAGACGAGGTCAAGGAGGCACTAACGCCACCTCGCGCGTGAGGTTTTTACAATGTACATATTGTCATACTTGAGGTTTGAGGCATTTTCTCACTCCTATATACATAAGTGGATTTGCAGGGTGGGTCCGTTCTTTCATAAGACTAGATAGTTGCGTTTTATACATTCTCAACATAAACACATTAAGCCATTAGAAAAACAACATCTGCGGGGTTATCAATCAGATAAACCAGTTCCGATCATCGGCATCGGTGATGCTTGCCCGATCAGGCCGGAGTGGAGCATATCCACGCAAGCTGCTGCTGCGACTATATCCGACAAACACAACTAATCGAGCAGGACGCGCCGACGTCGATGGAGGGGTCTTTTGTATATATTTCGAGAGAGGCCTTGCAGAAATGTTGTCTTCAATTTCCTCTCTACTATTCATTCCCAAATAAACCGCCATCGACATTTTGAAACATCGACCATGCCCAAACCAACGGTTCCCTTTGTAGGCTCTTACGATGTATGTACTACTGCCAATCTTTCTCTCTCTCTCTCTCTTTTTCTTCTAAAAATCAATACCACAAATTCTAATCTCAATGCATAGGACCTGCGAGAGCTCCATCTCCTCCACCACATCTTCTCCCTCCCACAACTCGACTCCATCCGCAACAACCCCAAAGCCGTGCTGGCCGCGATTGACGACTTTGTGCAAGTGACCGAGAAGCGCCTGATGACCATCGGCCCCAACAAGGGCGCCTTCATCGGCCAGTTAATCCACGACCACAAGCCCTCGACGGTGATTGAACTCGGTGGCTTTGTGGGCTACTCTGCCATCTTGTTTGGCGATGCGCTGCGCGCAGCCGGCGGGAAACGCTATCTCAGCCTGGAGATTAACCCGGTCAATGCGGCCATTGCGAATCAGCTGGTTGAGTTGGCTGGGTTGCGGGATATTGTGACTGTGCTTGTGGCGCCGAGTCACAAGAGTATTGCGCGGCTGGTGAAAGAGAATGAGATTGATAGTATTGAGTTTCTGTTTGTCGATCACTGGAAGGATCGCTATGTGTACGACCTGTGGCTGATTGAGAGTCTCGGACTGTTGAAGCCGGGTGTCTCGGTGATTGCGGCCGATAACTGCATTGTTCCGGGGGCGCCAGATTATCTCGCGTGGGTGAGGGCATCACCAGCTGAAAAAGCAGTGCAGTTGAAGGAACACCAGTTCCCGGAAAGTGTACTGCAAGGTGCCGACTTGACCAAGGCTATCAAGTCCGGAGCGGAGAATGTAGAGTTGGAGAATGTTCCTGGGGATCCAAGTTATCTTTATGAGACCAGTCTTACCAAGTTTGACATGGGCTCTGGACGGACTGTAAGTGCTTTCTATATACATTTCTGATATATCGCTCTACTAACATTTTACAGGATGGCGTCGAAGTCAGTAAGGTGGTTGGGAAAGAATGATTGCATAAGATATCAATTGACGATGGAGAATTTATTTGTACTGCAGGCTTATCTTGAAATTTACGAGTTTTCTAACACTTTTGAAGTAAAATCACAATTAGAACAAGCGAGAATTTGAAGGTTCATAGAGAATAATATATAAAGGTTATATATAGAAAGACGAAATTCTAACTGTAGCTGTCGCAATATGCTAACTCGGATAATCCGACATATACAGTGGGGGTCCTGTCCGGGTAAATGTTTAAGCATATTAGCATCCCACCTCGACCCCCACACCCCACCAATCTAGAGTAATACATACGGCCTTAATTTCTCCGGATATACGGCGGCCTATTGCTCGTTCTCAAACCGAGTCACCAGCGTTCCAACATGGGGGTCCAGCGTGACGCGGAATTCTTCACCAGCCTTGAGGAATTGTGGAGGCTTCTTTGCGGCGCCAACGCCTGGCGGAGTACCTGTGAGAATGACGGTGCCGGGTAGTAGGGTTGTGCCTTGTGAGAGGAAGCTGACAAGTTGCGATACGCTGAAGATCATGTCTCTGTGAGGGTTTGAATTAGCTTTAGGTTCGTGATGTAGAATACGTACCATGGAACAAAGACAAACTTACGTGAGAGGACAATCTTGGACGACGGTGCCGTTTCTGGCTCCAGTAATCCGGAGTTTGGCTGCATCGGGGACGAGGGACGACGACGCGACGACAGGGCCTAGCGATGGAACAATTAGAACACATGTTACTAGAAGAAAACAGAAAAACAAACCTAGCGGGCATGCACTGTCGAATCCTTTGGAAAAACACCACTGGCTTTGGTTTGTCTGTGACGTTCGGCTGGAGACGTCGTTGGCGGCCGTGTATCCAAGCACATAGTTGAGAGCATCAGCCTCGGAGACATCCTTTGCGGTCTTGCCGATAATAATCGCTAATTCTGATTCGTAGTCTCCGGTGTTGTCCTTTTGCGTAATTTTGGGCAGGATTGACGGTGCTGGCCAGGGATCCGCGAGAGAAGTGGCTGGTTTGAGGAAGACTGTAGGGAGTTCTGGAATGGCGAGTCCCATCTCTGCTGCGTGGGAGGTGTACTGTTTGTTTATTTTCAGATCAGCCTGCAGAAATATTTGCAGAGGAGGAGTTTATTACATTCAAGCCAATGCATCTGATCGTTCCGACTTCGCTTTGCGCCAACGGCGAAAGAACTGTTTTGATGCTTTCGACGTTTCCAGTTTTCTCGCCCGGGGCCAGAATAGACGATCCTGAGAACCGGTTTACTTGGACATCTTTGCCCTCGTAGAGAGCTAGCCCGACATCAACCTTCGGGTCGACTGGTTCTCCAACAAAGACTTTGGAGGC
The DNA here is from genome assembly GCF_013368755.1 of Talaromyces rugulosus. Lineage (NCBI taxonomy): Eukaryota > Fungi > Ascomycota > Eurotiomycetes > Eurotiales > Trichocomaceae > Talaromyces > Talaromyces rugulosus. Next base: position 3,045,736 of record NC_049564.1, read on the forward strand.
ATCGGACTTGGGCACGAAGCGAACGATACCTGGATGAGTAGATTAGTAGTGGGCCACGTAAAAGAGAACATTTCAATGTTTCAAACTCACGAGAAAATGACGACGCCATTGTAGCTAAATTGCGCAACATGGAAACAAAAGTGACAGTTATGCTTTTTTGGGGGGAAGAGGAAAGTTGTAAATAGTTATCTATTGTAAGAAACCGTCAACGGAGACAAGACCGGCGGAACGGAGGGGCGGCAAAAGTCTTATCCCCAGGCCCAGTGTGGGGAACCGGCAGCTGGCAAACCGCTATATATATCTCTGGCAGTAACTACTAGTAGAAAAATTACTGCAGAAAACAACATTCAATACTTCCCCTGTACTCATTCGTCATGTCAGAAACACAGCCAAAAGGCCCTTTCCGGCTCGTCACCGTCAACACTGCGCCTGAGAGAGCCAAGAGACTGATTGGCCGCCTGGTCGAGGCGCTCAAGGATCGCTATACGATTCTCTACGTGGCCAACTGCGAAAGTGTGTTTCACTGTCTTTTTTTTTTTCAATGCTGTTTATTAACGTGTTACCCACAGAGATCGAAGAGGTTGAGCCCAAGGTCAAAGAACATCAACCCGACGTGCTGGTAGCGTCTTCCCCGAACACCTAATGTTGTCTGGTCTGTCTAACACCAAACCAGTTCTGCGCCTCCATGTGGACGGCTGAAGAAGCAGAGGGAATTATTGCTACAGCAAAGAGACTCCGTCCCGGTATCAAAACACACGCCATCCCTCACGGCCTGCAAGTTGAGCGGGGTCCGGATGCTATTGTCGAGTATTTGGTGGAAAATGTGCCCAAGTTGTTGGATGAGCCTGTCGAGCAATAATAAGGGCTAGAAGGGAACTTTTTAGTCGTCAATGATTTTATTGAGTACACCTAGTTAGATACAGATTTATTGCATTCTTTATTTAAACCAGAAAAACAAGAAGAAATAAGATATAAATCCTTATCATCACGTGCCTCCCTTATCGGGGCCTGGATTCTTTTCCGCGATAAACAACCAAGTCTCATCAACCCAACCAACTATGAGTCATTCAAGACGCAAAATGATCTTGTCGATGCCGCTCAGAAGCACAACGCGGCAATGCTGGAGCAGTCAGAGAAGACTCTTCTCTGCATCTGCTTCGCTTCCTGTGGAGTTGTCCTACCAACTAATTGAGCCCCCGTCGGCCCAAGACACGAAGCGCAATGGGCAACCAATAGTTTTTATGCATGGATTGTTTGGCTCGAAAAGGAATAATCGAAGCATAAGCAAGTACGTTTTTTCTTGGCTGACATACACCTGTAAGAGAAGTAACTCACGCTTGAACAGAGCTCTGGCACGCGACTTGAACCGTAACATCTACATCGTCGTAAGTATTTATTTTCTGGAAGCACTCGTGTAAAACGGAGAGCTTGTGGTTAACGTGTGATTAGGACCTTCGAAATCACGGGGACACAGGCCATTCCCCAGGGCACACGTATACCCATATTGCAGATGATGTTGCACAATTCATCAAACAGCATCGCCTAGGGAAGACTGTTCTAATTGGCCATTCCATGTATGTCCATCATCACGCATGAGGGTTATCTTCTAACTATACTAGGGGTGCCAAAACTGCCATGACCCTGGCACTGCAATCTCCGGAAACAATCACAGGCTTGATTCCTGTTGACAACGCCCCGGTCAATGCTGGATTAGGTTCCTCTTTCTTTGAATACGTCAAGGGTATGAGAGAAATCGAAGCTGCGCGTGTGGCCAAAACTAGCGAGGCTGATAAGATCTTGACCAAATATGAGCCTGTAACTATTGACCAGGAAAAAAAAAAAACCGAAACAGCCAGCTTTACTAACTTTTATGATAGTCCCTCCCAATCCGCCAATTTCTTTTGACAAACCTCATCCGTGACCCTGACAATGATAACAAAACAATGAAATTCCGAGTGCCCCTAGACACTCTGGGGTCTGCTCTTGACCACATGGCCGATTTCCCTTTTAGCCAGAGCGACCCGGGGGCCACGTACAACGGGCCAACGCTGTTTGTTCGCGGTCTGCAGAGTACATATGTCGGCGAGAAGACTATTCATGCTATCAGAAAGTTTTTCCCAAACGCCCAAATCGCCGATATTGAAGCAGGGCACTGGGTTATTTCAGAGAAGCCTGAAGAGTTCAGACAAGGTCCGTTTCTATCTTCTTTTTTCTTTGAAAAAAGTGTATGTAGCTAACGAGGGATACTCATTTAGCGGTGCTCAAATTCTTCAGGGAAAACACGATTGAATAGATGCTGTAGATCTTTGGACAAAGGGACCATTTTATAAATATTGTGTAATATATTGCATCCGGTAATTTGAGAGCACCTTGCCAATTGGCATTGATTGGCGGCCTGCATTGATAGAACTTCAAACGTGATAAACAAATCGACGATAACTCTATGTATGCGTCTGGATCAACTTGCGAAATGCAGTTTAGTAGACTCTAAAAACGCGAAAGCACAGGAGTATTACATGTAGGTTATGAGAGGTCTATCTATATTCTCCACCCGCCACCCCACCAGTTAACTGGCTTGGATTCCCCAATTTAGATTGGTGTGGCTGTTTACATATGTACTGCCCTATACCTCACCACCGCTCGCTATCCTCACCTCATGTCCTCCACATCTACACAATGTCCTTATCCCATCAATCACTCTCAATCACCTATCTGAATACCCAGTCATTAGCTTTTAGAGCAACCATAGATACATAAGAATCGACAACTTTATGTGAGATAGTAATCGGTAGCAACCTAGCATACTAAAAGCTAGAAAAGAGAATAGATCAGCAGTATTAAAAATAGTAAAAGAAGTAGTTAATACAGATTTGAATATACCTAGTCCTAAAAATATAGCACAAACACTATACTCAATCTCTAAATATTATTGGACCTATCCTAGCACCAAGATCAATAATCTAAACAATTATTAGACAACAAAACGTTATATTATATAAATTATAAGGAATATCCGCCTACTATATCAAAGGATAAAGATCCCTCAGTTAGCTTTATAATACCGCGAAAGATGAACAAAAGGAATTAAGGAGGTTGAGCAAAAAGAAAGTGGGTAATTCGGCATAAACGAAACCCTCGTAAAATAGTTGCGTCTTGCATTTGATCCTATGATTATATCAGTTGGTCTCACAGTGGATCAGTATTTACGGTATGCAGGAGTGAATTGGCGTTTAAGAGAGGGGGTTGATCAAATTGCTTCTATGACGCCATGTATGACTTTTAGGGCACGGTTCGGAACTCAATGTACCCCGATCTCATGAGTTAAGTTTTATCTGATTGAGGCGTGTCTAGACGCTTTCAGAGTTTGGTGGTATCCACGGATTTGGTATGGGTGACCCGGCAAACCAAATGCAGTTATCGGTCCCCACCATCGGTCCCAGCCAAAGGTCGACATAGCCTATCAGCTTCTAGGCTTGATTCCCACGTCGTCTAGAGATCATGTGGCGAAGTTAATCAAATCTCGTGGTTTTCTTTTGGGTTTCCTCGATAAGTCGATCTTCTCATTATAATCTCGAGTTGGCCGTAAATGCTCATCAATCACTGAGTCAACAAGGCTACCTTACTAAATCATGCCGTGGATCGTTCAACATGGTCCGGGGCAAAAGCGAGACAATCGTTATCCTCGCGGCTATTTCCTTAGCTATAACTTTGACAACTGTCGCCCTGCGGTGCTTTGTCCGTTTCTATCTAGTGAAGGCATTCGGATGGGACGATAGTACGATGATAGTGGCAGCGGTATGTCTAGAGAACGATGAATAGAGAAGCAGGAGCTAAACGTCTAGGATAGGCAATGTTCCTGGGAATGACCTTGTGCGGCATAATCGGAGCAATTTATGGGGTAGGACAGAGATCGTATTACTTCGCCACTGGACTGGGCAATCACCGAAATGCATTGCTAGTATGGCCTCTTCATCTAGTGCTCGCTAGGCTTGGAGTGATTAGGATCAAATTGACGTTTATAGTGCTCGTGGTTGGGAGAGTTCTTTTACGCCTTGACCTGCATGGCAGCAAAAATCTCCATCTTGATTAGCCTTCACCGTATCGCAATTGAGCGCCTACACAGATGGTTTATTTATGCAGCTTCGATATTAACAGTCATTATGGGATGTTTACTCACATTCTTTGTCATCCTACAATGCCGTCCAGTCTCTAATTACTGGAATCGAACGCCCACAGGCAGCTGCGCTAGTTCAATCATTATATCACGAGCTGCCTATGCCTACAGTGTGGGTGAGTTTTTAACCGACTTAACTATTGGCATCCTGCCGTGGTTTTTGATCCAGCATCTCAGAGTAAATCGAAAACAAAAGATCTGTCTTGCAGTCGTTTTGGGGATTGGTTGCAGGTCCGTTAGTCTCACATATGCCTTCAACATCTTCACTAACTGTTACATGGAGTGCGAGTATTGTGGTGATCGTTCGAATTCCTTATTTCGCTCTATGGTCGGGAGAAGACATTTTATGTGGGTATTGCCACTCCTGGAATACGACAACACAATTAATTCCTTTTGCCTATCAAGACTCAACTGCCGAAATAGCGCTCTGGTCCCAGACTGAGGCCGCTCTGGGAATTGTTGCAGGTAGCGTGGTAACGCTGAGGCCATTATTACGAATCATATGGGGTCAATCGTCCATGTCAAGATACTCAGAAGAACCCTACAGGGCACACATCCACCCCACTAACTCTAGACCAGTAAAAAATGAAGATTACCACTCTTTCCTGAAACAACAGACTCGGAATCACGATGACAATTCTCAAACAGAGCGGCAGATGGTTTCATTGCCACCCAACTTGGGCTCTTAGTCCGTTAGCGAAAATTTGAATTTAATAGAGCGAGGATGGACAGGTTTCCGGTGGAGTCCTAATCCAACGAATACCTACGGAGTGGGGATGGTATGGTAAGAGCACTCGCATGTTGCTCTCTATTCAGTATTTCTAGCTGGCGCGGCACTTTATCAGGTCTCCTTTGCCTGTCTATCTTAGCTAAAGAAGATTATTTATGAACAGCTAATCTACCATTATTATACCTAACCTAACTGCTATTTGGTGAGAATACATAAACATGAAGGGAGTGAGAATGTCCGATTGGTGTTGGTATATTAGCAAGACAACGTCCAAAGCTGCAAGGAACATATCAGGCATCTATTCGCTGAACCGTCACATTATTGTTCTTGTTACTTTCTGAGAGACAAGTAAAGGCTTGATAATGTGATATAACATGCCTATGACGGGTTTTTCTATCATACACGGAACCTGCTGCAGTTTTCCATATGGATATTTTTGTTTATGAAATATCAAACTTTTGCGAAAATTTTTGGAAAAGCATTATTATTGGATAAGTTCTCCATACCAAGGCGGATACAGAGCATTAATCTTCTAGCATCCTGATGGCTGTTCAGGTTTCTTGTCTGTGTCGAGGATTCTGGGCATCGACTGATACGTAGGAAAGCGGATTGTTTCCCTTCGCTGATAGTTTTCTTGTTCTATGGTTGCCGGATTCTGCTTTAGGTGTTTGTTGCCCTGGCCCAAATCCCAATATTGCTTTTCAGAAAACCGCCCCTGGCTCTCAGAGGTTACTATTGTAGAGTTCTGGCGAAATAACTCTAGTTTCAGGTAATAGTCGGCAAGCAATGGTGGTATCCGGGGCTTGGAGATGGAGGTGTCAGTTCGGCTCACATACCAAGGGTGTGGGATAATTTCTGGACGTATTTGCGGTGTCATTGTCTATTAGATCGTGAAGATGAAGGCAATGTTGACTTGACTGAAGGATGAAGTGGTGTTCGGAGGTCATTAGGATAGGGTGATAATGTCTTAGTGTTCACAAGGCTAGAGGAGGATAACCTAGGACGGTCCGAGATAATTTCAGAATACATTGACAGAGAGACCAGCCTTGCGCAAAAATATTTCCTTTCCGTCTGAACTTTAACCCAGGCTGAGGCCACTCAGATAGCTTCGTCAGTTGCCGTTGGAAACTTTCTAATTCACGGTGGGGCCCGTTAATCGTCGCTATAGGGAACAAAGCTGAATTTGCATGTCTAAATGATAGACGAAAGTCACCGTGTATCAGCTATACAGCCGCTATATCGATTGTTCCCCATTCGTTAGTACTAGCGCTGGAAGGATAAAGTTTTTGCGGACTGCGCACTGGCAATGAGCTGCAATAACCACTGAAATTGTGTCTTTTTCTTGGTCTCGAGGCACCCTGTCTGTGCAAAGTCAATGCAACAAACTATAAACTCGCTCTATCCCCTTCGCTGTGTCACTTGTAAGATTTAGCATCATGAACGCACTTGTACATTTGTGCGCTCTGCATGATTGATTTTACCTCACCACGCTCAGGCAACCCACTATTTGAGGGATGCTACAGATATCTGACCAAAAATCAGATGAGAAAATAATGTTAAACGCGCGAAATGCGCCAAATGCGCAAAATTTTGCAAGTGGCACAGCAAGGGAACAGTCTCGGCATCTCTTAGATAACAGGCTGTCAGACTTTATTACCACCATACCAAAAAAGCTCCCTCAGTGGGGATATTGTCGGTGGTAGTCATATCCGGTTTGACACAGGCTTTGTGTCCCTACCAGGACTTAGCTCATTTACGAAAAATTCCGGGTTAGACCAATCATAATAATAATACGGAACTCACCCGGTGCGAAAATCACGGATTCGCGGTTACGTTCCGAGACCGCTGTAGTGATTTTCTTTTATGGCCGAGTACTGTGTTCCATCAGCCCTCACTTAAACGAGTTCATATAGGTATTGCCTGCTTATTGGAATATACAAAGTATCATACTTTACCAAATTGATTCCAGTGTCGTAAAAAAAAGATATTGAAATTCGACAAGCTAAATTGCCGTTAAAGTCTGTAAGTGATGATCACCTTAAAAACCCTAGAACAAAGCCAATCTTATAGCTGTATATAGCTCATAACATCTATAAACTATTGAACACTATTTACGAAAGGTATTATAAACAATACGAAATATCCACATTTCGAGGGCTGTGTCTGGAAAAGCTCCTAAAAAGCACAGATACTACGTAAGCACTACATGGGTCTTCAGAGGGACAGAGTGGGGACATTAAAATACATCTTCGTTGACATCGGTAGAAAACTCCTTTCTAGAACGTTGAACCTACGATCAGATCAGACAGTGAGCTGAGAGACGTCTATAGGGTAGCCTCAGGAGCGGGCCGTTAAATTGGAAGTCATGTTGTTCCGCGGCGCAACCTGTTCTTGGGGTGTGTCTCTTGATTGGTTATTTGAGTTTGAGACGATATGATTACATCGGCGACCTCCTTGGGCTAATCTGGTGATTGTGGATCATTGTCGGAAAAAGGCTTAGGCGCAGGATACTGTAAAATGAAACCAATTCACGTACCGGCTACAGTATGACACAAGGCAATATCTATATGATGAATTTCTATAGATTTCCCACTAAGGACCAAATAATCAAAATATGTACTCATTCTTCTAAACGACAAAATAAACGAGAGAATAACAAGGTTGAATTACAAGACTCCTGGTACGTCCAGGTGAAAAGATCCTGATGTGATGATAAGCACAAGGATATTTAAGGTGTAGCACATCTATCGGCTGCAATCATGTATTCTCATGTATCTACTGGGAAGGCAGGGTCTGGTTAAGGAGCTTCTCAATTTCCACCACGCCTTCCTGGAGACAGGTCACACAGGCATTGCTCTACATGTAGAGTAATCAGCATAAAATTCTCATTAATTTATCAGTGCGCATGTGGGAAGGAGTTCAAGACAGAGTAGAAGTACGATTGAGCAAGTACTTACACCATTAGACGACGCAAAGGCTTCCAAAACGGCAGATACACAACTCAAGTCGTCTCCAATATCCTCGCCGGAACCGCTGATGGCAGTGGCACAAGGTTCGATGATAGATTCGACAATCTCGATGCATCCTGGCAATCGAAGTGGGCAGTTAGCTTGTTTTGGACACATACACATATGTACTCCCTGCCAAGTATATTGGAAGTAAAATGATTTTCCTGTGAACAGATATTGGAATGAATTGTACCGGCTATATCGCAATTGCCTGCAGACATCAAGGCTTTAGAAGCCGCCACGACGTCGCTGTCGTCAATGGCCTGCTTAAAGATCTGTAGGTCATTACTGGCTGCGAGGATCGAAGCGACCATGGCCGTGGCGGTAAAGACAGCGGTGACCGGATTGAAATGCATTTGAATGGACTAGTCACACGGAAATTTTTTGGGTTGGTTTCTTGGGTAAGGAGATTCAATGAGATTGATTGAATTTTTGTTATTATAACATCGAAGTTGTGCGGAGCGATAGTCTGACAGCTTTATATATTCATGATTTCAAAAGCCTGATTTTTGCAAAAGGAATTAATTGCCTTTGAAATTTCATTAAACATGGAATGGAGCCTATTGGATTCCTGACCGGGTCATCAATATTTATCGCCCCAAACTGGAGAATCTTGTGTCGACGACCTTGATCATGTCTATCTATTATGCCACTGGCGTGAATTTAGCCGCCAAAGAGCTTTGTTGAAATTAGTGATCATAGATGGACGAATGTCTTAAAATATGATGAATCCTTCTTAGAGTAATGCTTTAGTCTTCTGTTGCTCGCTGTCAAGGATCAAAAAAAAAGTTCTGAATACCATCACTGCTTATCAGTGCAAGCAAGAAGTTCAGGTCCGAATGGGGTATTCCAAGCCGTTCTTTCGAAAATAAGCTTCTGATGTTGCATTTCATTACTGTACGGAACAGGAAGGTTGAAGCACCGATCCTAAAGTTTCGCGTAGGTGAAATTAGTTACATGTAACCAACCCTCTGAGTCCGATGCCCGACACCCGACATCCTATATATTTAGCTTAGCCTATGATATACAGAGGTGGGCATAAAAAGTAGTGAACCTGTGGGATGCGCTAAGGTTATTAGTTCCATTAGTGTGTTTTTGAAAAGTGCTGTCAGACTTTATTACCACTACACCAAAAAGGGCTCCCTTAGTGGGGATTTGGTAGGTGATAGTCATATCCGGTTGACAAGTGCAGACCATCAACCACGCTACGTCAGTGAGATCATGCGTACGGAGTCACACTGGAATCATATCTTATATAGACTGGTCGTTCAGGCGTTGCTCCAGTCATCCTCATCCATCCCAATATAGTGCGAGTCGGCTTAGTTGCAGTAATTCCATGTCGACCATAGCCTTCGTGTGAGTTTTATTGATACAGTCATGCTATGACATTAACATATTCCATTGTGGGCCTTTGCTTACGCAGCTGAATGTCGCGAAGGGACTAGATTTTACCACTAGACAAAAATACGAATCCGTACCAAATCCCACGTCAGATAGCTCTTCAAGACAAAAATCAGCCGGAATGCACCCGTTCCCCGCCACCCCGGAAAAGCCTTGGCTCCACTACTTGGACAAACGACGGAGTCTCTCTCCTTATCAGATCACGGCAGATCTTATTTTTTAGGCTATCTAACCTGGCCGGCCTCTCAGAGAACCGGATCTTGCCCGTCTTCACAAAATGTCCCTGAAAGGTTCCGCGGACCCGAAACGACGAGCTACAGCACGTCGTAAGGTCACCATTGGCATGCGACTCGTACAGGGAGAAGAAAATTCGCTGCGACGGAACTAAACCCATATGTGGGCCATGTGAGAGACGTTCGTATCGGATCGACCAGTGTGTCCATAATACGGAAAATGCCCGAACCGCGAGGAAGGACGAGTAAGTTTTCATGAGAATTCGTTGATTGACGAGCATAGCAAATTGAATACCTCTAACCAAAACAGATATATCCATACTCTCCATCAGCGAATCAGAGAACTGGAAGTTGCATGTGCGACAGCTGAGCACTCCATCCAGACCTCGCCAAACCCCCCCAACGTGAGCTCTTTAGCGAACTTAATAGACAAAATGGAATGCCCGTGGAGGGGGCTACTTTCCCTCTAGTTGTTCCCAGCCCAGTAACAGAAGCTTTTGAGCAGAATGCAGCACCTAAATGATATAATATAGATCTACTTTGCTTTCACTCCTGCCAATTATTGAATTAACCACATGACTAGAAAGTAAATTATACACCATTAATTCTTAGGTTCTTGCGCCGCGGTATGCTCAACTTGCTCCGCATAAAGCTTAGCCTGAGCGAGGCTAGACTCTTGGATGTCGTTACGGAACTGCTCCTCATCCACGCGCAGATTAGCAACGATCTGGCCATGCGCGCGCCAGATAGGCTTGATCTCGAACAGCCGTTCCATACTCTCGAGAGGAATACCCTTGGTCTCAGGGACGAGGAACCAGACGAAGAGGATTGAGCACATCATTAGCGAAGCAAAGAAGAAGTACACGCCGTAGCCCATGGTCGTGAACATCTGCGGGGTGAACCGCGAGACGAGGAAGTTCCACAGCCAGTTGGAGGCGGCGGCACATGCCTGGGCCAGAGAACGCATGTTCGTGTCGAACATTTCCTGCAAGTGGCGGTTAGTACCTTTGTCCTTCTATTTCGCGGGACTTGGCCGTCGCAAACTTACCGAGTTGAGAACCCACGGTGTACCGTTCCAGGTTGGGGTATAGAAGACGGTCCACAGGTAGAAGAAGAACATGGCCGCAACACCTCCACCGTCCATGCTGCTCTTGGGATTATTCTCCGGCTCAGCGATCTTGATGTATGCGCCAACAATCCACAAGCAGACGGAGCCACCAGCGGCACCGATCAGGAGCAGGTTGCGGCGACCGACACGATCAATGAGATACAGCAGCCACACGAATGTCACGACAGTCTTGACTACTCCGAAGATTCCAGTGCTCAGAAGGCTGGTGTTGGTGCCAGTCACGCCAATACTCTGCGAAATGGGGTTAGCAAGGTTGCCTGGTTTTTGGTGCTGGTATGGCCTACCTTGAAGACGGTCGGGGAATAATAGTTGATCGCATTAATGCCGGAGCCATTCTGCCAGAAGAAAAGCATGCTACCCAGGAACAGACGGTACATAACACGCTTGTTGGTGGCGGCCGCGTGGAATGGCTTCCAGAAGCCAACACCGATGGTCGAGTGCTGCTCCTCCAGGGCCTGGTCAATGGCACTGATCTCCTCAATCATATAGATATCGTCCTCGGGTAGCTGGCGGATCCAGCAAAGGTTCTTAATGGCCTCTTCACGATGACCACACGAGAATAACCAACGGGGCGACTCGCGGATAAAGATACTACCAATTAACAAAAGACCGGCAGGGATCAGCTGAACGGCGAAGGGAATCAACCACTGCTTGTGATTTGGAGCCAAGGTCTCGGAGACACCAAACTAAAACAATGGATTAACTCGGTATAATAGAATTAAGACAGTTCTGACTTACATTGATCCAGAAACCCACAAGACCACCAATCTGCCAGCCAAATTCGTAAACACCGACCAGACGACCTCGAATGGCAGGGGGTGCCAGCTCAGATATATAGATAGGGGTAATATTAGAGCCTGCGCCAACGCCTACACCAGCTAGGACTCGTCCAGCGTAGATCAGATTTAACCCACGGGAGCCATTAGCACCCAGCATAAGACCAGCACCAAGAATGAAAACTATAGCAGCCGCTATCAGACCTATACGGCGGCCCCAGAAATGGCCAATGGGGTACGCGAAGAACGCGCCGAAGAAGGCCCCAGCCTGATAGCAGGACACGATGTTGGCGCTGATCAAGTTTTTGGTAGTGGTAGACATGATGTTGAAGTGGAATTCACTCTTGAACGAGTCCAGAGCCAGCGTTGTACCGATGAAAGCACTGTCATAGCCGATCATACATGATGAACATGATGCAACGGCGGCCAGGAGGTATACCCTCCAGTTGTAGACGACCTTGGGCGTCGGCCGATCCTCGACCAACTTAAGGATAGACATGATGGCGGATCAATCCCTTCCAAGGGACAATTAATGGAGCTAAGGCGGGTATTAAGATGTAGGTAGGAGAATCTGGGGTATGGACAAGAAGAGAAGAAAGGGCTGAAGTTCGATGGGAAGGGATATGCGAGATCTAAATAGCTCCCAGACGGTCGGTTTGACTGGGGAAGAGAAATGAAACTATCCAGGGAGACGTTTTGGACGCGCGGGAAAGAGTATAACCTAAAACCAAAAAGCCGGCAAAACGATATAAATTAGGGTTAGCGAACAGTGCACAAATGTTAAAGCACGGACCAAGTTCCAAGGGCTGGGCATGAAAGATGGGATTGGTCCATTTGCGTGGAGGAATTCTGCTGGTCTGTGATATCGCGGGGTGGAACCAGACTGCACGGTAAAACAGCTGGCTTCTAATTAGCCCAGCCGGTGGAGATCCATGAGGTGGCGAAAGTGATGGCCTGGCTTGGAAAAGCAATGCTCCGGGGTCCTTCATACAGTCAGTGCGGTAGCTTTGCGCCAGGAATATTTATCAATGTCAATCGAGTATCGGCTCCTTCATTAGCCGGCAAACGTTGTAATTATCCAGGAAATTAGTGGTGAAGATGTTGTCCAGTATCTTTCTCAGTCTCACTATCACGTGAGCCAAGAAACCCTAAAACCAAGGCGTATGCAATAATAGCACTAACCTAGTCAATAACAGTCGATTGTCAAATGCCGAGCTCAGTAATACGAATTGACGGCAGATCTCTTAGCATAGGGCCAGTTTTCGTGTCGTGGACTTGTCTAATATCAACAATCGGTGCTGTGGGGTAGAAAATGGCATCGCTATATCTCACGTACTCTGTTGTATCATTTCCAGTACTTACTGCGCTAATATGTGGCCTGTACCATACAAATAAGGTTCGGTCATTAAGTAACAAATCTTTTGTTTTCTAAAAGCTACTTCTGAAATTAAGATCATTTTTTCGTCTTGAATTTAAGAACGGGTATAACAGTCACAAAAGTTCCAACAAATCAAAATATGATAATCAATTGGAATATATATTAATAGCTATCATAAGGGAAAACCTTAAATAAATTTGGGAGTGTGATGGAAACCTACCGGATCTTTGCGATGTAAGTTATGATTATTTCGAAAATATGGCTACCATGAGAATACAGCTGACATACGGACCTGTAGTGCTGCAATGCATGCCAACTTCAATGTTGTTTGGCCATGTAAGTGGTGATTGGTTTGAATATATATATAGCTACTTTAAAGGTTAACTGACACGGATGAATTGGACAGTGCAACTAAATGTTATTACGACTACATATCTAAATTGACATGCTTCTTATAAAAAATAATGTTTACTTGTATTTCGAATATAAATGAGCCGCTTATAATACTAATTAATTTCTAATCATTAAATTAGAGTTGGAAGGAAATTATGTCGATTGATTGATGGTAATTTTGGAGAGTGAAGCTGGGAGATTGAAGACTGTGTATTCCATAGTATATATTGTCTTTGAATCTCTTAAGTTTCTCTATAATAAAAAGTAAATAGAGAATTTTCTATACATGAGATACGTTTTGAGTAGAGAGCTCTTTGAGTGCGCTTTGTAAACAAATTAACATTGAACATAAGAACACCAATAAAGAGGATATTTTAGTTGATAAAGGTGCATAAACGCGCTCATAAGCCTCACCACAGACAGTCTTTTACCCAACCTGACTGCCCACAGGTTTTGTAATGCATTTCAGGTGTGAATCAATTGAGTGAGAAAACTGAATAGGAGATATCATTACCCTGACACTTCGTCATAGCTAATATACTAATAAACAATATAATACCAAACATAGGAAATTAAAAAGGAAGATACTCGATCTGTGTGTATGAGGGTCTCTTATGGTGTTATTTGGTATTGCTCTCTTGAATCACAGCCATGTCGAGAATTTCTGAATGAGGGAAGCCGTCACCGTGTCTCAATTGAATCGCATTCTACTATTTAGGGATCCTGCACTGTCAGGAGGGTCAGTGCAGATCACACCAGTGGCACTAGTGACGCTACTCCGCACTTCTCCATGCTCTCGGAAAAGCGTTAAAACAACACTAACACTAAAACGTCAGAAGTAGAAAGTTTAAATTATGATGTGAAATTGACGTTCTTGAAGTTGTAAAACTCTAAATACTGCGTAATCCTGTATCGTACTATCCAATGATAAGATGTTTATTGGACACACTATTCCAGTGAAGAAATTTTTTATAAAATTGCAAACGACATATCGAAATTATCAGAATGTCAAAATATTCCTTCAAAGCCCCTTTTGGCAGTAAGGTTTGTCCCTTTCCAAAATATGCCCAAGCCACCATAACCTGCACCTTGCCACCATTTCTTGAGACCAAAACTCCCACAATTTATTCCACACCTGTCGTAGTAGTGTTACCACATCGCGCACAATGTTATTGTATGCATTCAGAGTCATTATATCTCCATGATTATTGCCATGGGTGATAAAAATTCCTATGTGGTGGGAGTATCGACTGGGATCTTAGTAGCATCCTGGTTTATGGTCGCGCTACGGTTTTATGTTCGATTACGCATCAAATTTTCATTCGGTTTGGATGATATTCTACTTGGTGTAACCTTGGTAAATAGCTACCTCCCGACAATACCGTCCGACAGCGACTGAGACTGCTTAGATATTATTCACTACCGTGACCAGTCTGCTCATAGCTGGGGTCGCAAATGGGATGGGGAAGTCCGCAGAGTTTATTATGCTTACAGATCTACAGAAAGGGTTGAAGGTAATGTTGTACATTATTGTACGCTACGGTACTTAGCTAACATTTTATAGTATTTCTTTCTTTCTGAACTGCTATATGTGATAATCTCTTGCCTAGTTAAGGTTTCATTTACCATTACGTTACTTCGGGTTAACATTCTGCGTCAGCATGTCTACATACTTTATGTTACCATTTCTGTTGTGTGCTCTTTTTCCATCTTCTATTTTTTCTGGTCCTTATTTTCATGCTACCCGATTTCGTATTTCTGGGAACGTGTGACCGAGCCACTTTCTGGCCACTGTGCTTCTCCTTATAAACTGATCGCGGCTACGTACGTACATGGAGTGATACTCATACTTGGAGACATGATTCTTG
The DNA here is from genome assembly GCF_013368755.1 of Talaromyces rugulosus. Classification (NCBI taxonomy): domain Eukaryota; kingdom Fungi; phylum Ascomycota; class Eurotiomycetes; order Eurotiales; family Trichocomaceae; genus Talaromyces; species Talaromyces rugulosus. The sequence goes on from NC_049564.1 coordinate 3,060,826, forward strand.
CCGTCCTGCCTATGTTTATGATCAAGAACATGAGCATGACCAGAAAGCTTTAAATATGGGTGGTTGTCATTTTCTCTGTCGGTTCTCTGTGAGTGAACAGCGTCTCTCAAATGGTCGATCCACGCTAATGTCAACCTCAGCGCCAGTGTTGCAACCATAGTGAGAATTACATATGTTCATTTCTTATGGAAGTTGGATGACTTCCTGTATTCCAACGCCGACCTTATCATATGGTCCGTGGTGGAAGTTGGTATAAGCATGATTGCTGCAGCTACAGTAACGCTGCGCCCACTTGCTATATGTCTTCATATCATCTCCCAAGACGGAAGCACTGATTGCCATCTTCAGAACGATGGTGGCAGCCAGAGACCTTTCCCGAAAACTACCATGGACGTCGAGCGGAGAACAGTTATCCAACCGACAACAAATCGCGCACCTTTAGAAAGACATATTAGCAAACATACACGTGGCCGTACTGGAATGAGCCTGACCTCATCAACCGAGGAACTTAATCCAGAAAGAACTACAGACATGGAGTTAAAAAGCTTGAAAATGACTGAGCGAAGTTAGGATTATATATCAAGAATCTAAATTCCACTAGCATCTACAGCGTACTGGATTTATCAAAGTCATTTTCAAGTATATTCATATGTTGTTTGAACTGCCACACGTAGTCGTTCGTTGGAAAGTGGAAAATTGAATGATGTTCAAGATCAGGTCACTATACACTGCGATACTGAACATACCGTTAGCAGTGATTTCACGCAAGTCTTCTTGATATGATAATATACCATTCTAAGGGCCCCGCCCAACAGATATCTCGCTCACGAGCAACGTTGCACCGAAGTTATATCGCCCAAGAGAAGTAACAACCAAGAGATATAAGGGAAGGAGACTCTTGAATATCCCAGTGGCTGTGATGCAGGCATTGGGTCTATATATATATAAGTAGTCCATCTGTCCCTTATAATTAGAATCAAATAACTTTGACTTTAACAGAATCACATAATCCACACCCGAGTTGGCCACCCAGCCAAGTCTCCCACTTCCCTTCCAAAACGTGTTCCATACAATTCCATATAATTCAACACGTCAATATGCCTCCAATTCGCAATAGAAATAAAAAAATCCACTCTGTACGGCAAGCAGCAAAGATTTATAACGTCTCGCGTTCAACTCTTCAAGACAGATTAAAAGGCATGTCGTATCGAGCGGAAACACGCGCTAAGGGACATAAATTGACTAATTTTGAAGAGGAGTCGCTTGTTAAATGGATATTAAACCTAGATAAGCGAGAACTACCTCCCTGATTATATATAATATCTAAAAATAATAGGTCGGGGAGAACTAGGTATATAATCTAGTTAAATGTTGCCTAGAGATTAAATCAAGGTTTTTATAGAGATACAACTATTGTGGTGGAAGATATGGCGATCCCGGTAAGAGGGAAGTGTGAGACGCAGCAGGGTGTATATCGAATTGTTGTACCTTTGCACACAGATACAAGGATTAACCTAATAAGGAACTCTCAGATAAAACAAAAAATCTTATTCTTTTCTCTTTAAATATCACTGTCGTTATTTCTTGCCTTGCTCGCAAGTATAAGAAAGTTCTCGCACTTCTGAAGAAACGGACCTGCTCCGGGAGTCACAAAAAATGGTTTTATCAGAGATCGAGGTCAGTAAAGAAATCTATAGTTGTCTTCTTTAGCCACCGGCTCCCTCGGTTTCTGGAAGAAAACCGAAGCATATGACCGGTCCGGGAATAGCTGTGCCCCCAGTTATCGGCTCTTTGGTAACTCGCTCGTTACACTTTTCCACAATGGTCAATGCGAGACCAAGAACCGCATATCCTGCCTAGCTCCAAGGCGCCACGGGATGTTTCCGACATGCCCTGAACAATGCTGAAGAGCACCCACCCTATTAGGAGTTGATTCATACTTAAAACCAAATTGAGTCCCAAATTAAATCCCTTGGAGCCAGTCTATTTGTAATTTAATTATCCTTTGTGTAGTGAGGTGCCGTAAATTGGCTTAAATATTTGGTCTGGAGCGGCTCTAAATCTCTGAAAGTAAATAAAAAGATGCAAACCCGTTGGAATTGTATCTGAAAAGGTACGGTATTATATATAACCAATCCTTAAAATGTCATGATAATTTAGACACGGAAGCGAAAGATGAAATACAAGTCTTCAATCAGTTTCCAGTTTTTGTTTTTGTTTTGCTTCTTCTTTTTGGCATGAAGAGTGATGAATGTATCAACAAATTGTAGTTCAGTTGATGGGCGCGTGCCTCTCGATTAGTACCTTAGCATTTTTACTCAACACAGGAGCAGCAATTTCGGGATGCGCGGCTGCAAAATCCAAGTATTCATCATTGCTCGACGCAATCAGCGTAGAGTCAGCGTACGGATAGTCTGTTCCCATGAGGACATGCGACGGATTAGTGTTTTGTAACAGTCCATTCAGCTGCGTAGGCGAAGCACTGAGGGCAATGTCGTAGTAGAAGTTTCTGAATTGAGCGATTGCGGTAGCTGAATCTACAGCACTTCTATTTTCGATACTAGGTATCAAAAGACTTCCCCAGGCACGCTCGGCAAAATAAGGAAGCGTACCGCCCGCATGAGAGAGAATTATATCAACGTTTGGGGTATTTGATACGACGCCACTGAATACAAGATCAACAGCGGCCCGTGTAGTCGCTTGCGGGTAATCAATGATCGGTTGTGGAAGAAAATCACCAATAAATCTTGGGTATACATCCATCACTCCCGGGTGTAAAAAAGCCAAAGCTTTATAACTTTCAAGCTTATCCCAGATAGCTTTAAACGTCGGATCACCAGGAAGAAGATCGCCGTAGGAAGTATAAAAGCCAATTCCAATTGCCTGTTTCTGAGTTGAGTACAAAAAGTCTATTTCTGCTATCGTCCCATCTATATCTCTCCAATCAGGCAAAGCCCCAAAGAAACCGATATTTTCAGGATACGAGCTTGTCAAATTGGCTAGGTAGATGTTCAATTCACGACATAGGTCTCTGGCAGTTTGTCCTACGCCAGCAATAGGGACACCTGGTGTCGATATAGAAAGGACACCGTAGCTAGACCCTACCAGAGCAAGGCTTTCAATGGTGCCTTCGATAGACCAAGCTGGTGTTGGGTAGCCAGAAGGATCACCGCCGGCAACATCGAGCGCATTCGCGTATGCAGGAGGTATCGCATGAATATGAGTATCAGCAAGGTGACCAGAAAATGTTGAGGTTGCCCCGGGGAGAAAGACGGTTGATGCAAATAAAAACAGAAATTGTATGAAAAACATATCGAGAGAAGCTGAAAGATCCTGTCGCCTGGCGAAATGGATTTAGTTGTACTGGAGAAATTTGGAGAATTCGATACTTGGAGAATGAATAAATAATTGGTATTTAGAAGATTATTTATCTATCATGACCTAGCAAGGAGTCGAAGAAATATTTACGCGAAGGATGTAAGTCATGTAACCGAGGACCTAGGCCACAATGACATGGAACTACAGTTTTAATATTACATATAGAAAAACCAGGGAGAATGTGAAAGGTTCAATCTTCCGGGTGAACGTGCTTACTATCGGATAGATTCCGTGCTACGTCCGTCCCGGATTTTACGGTAGGGCGTATCAAGGAATGGGGTGTTGCGAGGCTGCCCAGGAGTGGGACGACTTTTGGACCAGATGGGAGATGCGGCGTCCGGCCATCTTTCGTCTTTCTCTTCCCGACGGGCTTGAAATACTGATGCAAGAAGACCCAGAAAGCTGCTAGACTGCTAGCAGCGAGCTGTCTAGGGTATTATGTAGTTATGTGGGTGTGCCGGACCTTCTCAGTTCTGTTACCGCAGTCGGGATCACTCCGGCCAGCTTGGACTTGCTCAGACAACAAAATCTGAAGTGCTTCTTGCACTCGATCGGGCCCTCACAGCCTATCGTTTGGCCTTTGGAGGCGCGGTTCTGTTCCCTCGAGAGGGATGGTGCCGTTCCATGAAGGATAGACCACACGGTTGAGCAACACAGTGAATTTCGGAAACAAATCTCTGTTTTTATCCGAAAAATGACCTCGTTCGTAATAGGTTAGGTTAGGTCATTGATAATCTCGTGCTCCGAGCTACAAGCAGAAGAGCCTAGGAGCCAACTATGGATAATATAATGCGCCGCATGGGTTCTGCTGATTCTTCGATGACGCCCAGGACAGTCCCAAGCCAAAAGACAACCACGTCAATATCAAAAGATGGAGTGGCACGGCCAACATTATGCAGTCGAGAAGTCTGAGATTCTCGATCACTAGGGTAATCACGTTGGCCGACACAGCTTAGAATGCCTACGGGGATAATGCATAGGTCAGACATAGGCGACGCTGTTTGAGGCGAGATGCATGAGAAAGATACTTTGCCTTTCAAAATGAGTCTCGGCCGCGCCGACGTAGTCCGGTTGCTCCGAGGCTCTTTTTCGCCTCAAGACCCTGAAAGCAAGGATCATGGATATTTACACTGTTAGCGCCCTGCAATTTTTTGTGTCTGTACCATGGCTAATCTCATGGCATGGTGGGTTGGTAAAGCCCTGCAATCGTCGGCAAGGACTTCCGCGACATCAAAAAATCAAATACCCTTTCTAGGGCATGAGTACAGTTGGTTGTAAGTACTATATTGGCTTTAGTTGACGTAATACTGAATACATTATAGCAAATTCCATTGGAGTTTCTCGGGTTTCTGTATTCTGACGACTTGTTACAGTATATACAGGCGCTACAGTAATACACCGCTAACTAATTACAATTTGGATTCAGAAAATGCCCGCTGTCCATCCTGAGGGATTGAGAAGCCCTCAAAAAACTTTCCGATTTGTCTGTAACTATCCAAGCCGAAAACAGCAGAGACATCTAAGTAGACCCGTTAGAAATATCCACAGCATTAGTGGCTCTCAAGGCACAGAGCATGGCTTACATTGGTCGGGTCGAGCAATGATAATACATCCCTTTTGAGGGTTTATGCCGAGGTGATTATACAGCTGGCCATTGCTCTTATCGTAGCCCTCATCGTCGAAGAAAATTTTATGGAGATCTCGTACTTTATTTTCCCCAGAGACTGGGTAGAAAGATAAGGGGATCTGCCCAAGTTCAATTTCATGGCGGTTTCCATAGGCTACTAGAATCAATTCGATCAGGCTGTCGATGTCACCGCCAATAGGGGTGAAACGATATACTGGGCTTTCAGGTGAAGCGAGATAATAGCCGAGCTGAGCATATACATGTTAGCAAGCACGTAGGTCAATGGAAGCACAGCATATTAATTTCTCCACTCACAGCAGTTAAACGAGCTTTGTTAATAGGCAATTTGAGGTCGCCTGCAAAAGCGATAACACGCCATCGGCCATCTGATTTTAGCGAAGTCATTAACTGAAGTGGTTTCGAGTCGCAGAAGCGCACACACTGAGCACTGGGTAATCTCATTCCCACCACAACATTGGTGGCAAGCTCTTGCGTTTCGTCTATATGAGAGGTAATCAATGACTTGTCGTATTTTGCCGTTAACCCAGCTGTGTATTTCCCAGACTGAATAAACACCTTCTGAAACTCTTCAGTTGATATTTTCCCAGCTGATGTGAAGAGTTTTGAAAAATAACGATCGAATTTGATTAGGTCAACAGCTGTTTTCCTCCGCTCGAGAACATACGTTTCTAGTATAGACGGGGGAGCCAATCCTTTCAAGACAGAGGCAAGTTTCCACCCAATGTTGTATCCGTCTTGCAGGCTAACATTCATTCCTTGTCCAGCCTTGGGGGAATGTGTATGGCAAGCATCGCCTGCCAAGAAAACCCGAAAGTCTTTATGGAAGGAGTCAGAGTGACGCTGCCCAATAGGATAAGCAGACCACCAGATAGTTTCTGTAAAGTCTACATCATATTGACCCAGGATTTTGCTGGCTGTACGCTGTATATCATCTAACTTAACTTCCGTGGCCTTGATTCCTGCAGGAAGTTCGATATAGAACCTCACTAGACTGTAGCTGTCGCCCTCACGAGGAATTATTAGCAAGTTACCTAGTTTGGACCGGATAATAGCCTTTTTCCGGATATCTGGGAAGTTGGTCCGGGGTACTATATCCATCACACCCCAGACTGAATCGCTACTATCACCGATCATATAGAAGTTTAGAGAGCGGCGGACAATGCTGTGGGCGCCATCACAAGCCTGCAAACGCGTAAGAACATCACTCATATTTAGCCATATCAAAAATCACGCAGGACTTACAAGTGCGTACTTGGCCTCAAATTGTACCAGCTTGTTTCCTTTTCTGGTGATCACTCTAATCGGATATGCTGAAGGGTCCTTAGCCAGTTGACTATCAACTTCCAGGTGTTTAATGTCGTAACCATAGTCAATTTCCTGTTTGTTGAATCGATACATCGCCTCTATCAAGAGCTTGTTTATACGCGCCTGGTTAAGTATGACATGGGGCTGGTGCGACAAGCCAGGTTGAGTGTCCGCCGTCCTATCCGTTCTCTTGATAACGTCAGAGCCATCATCGGCCCAGAAAACTACTTCCAGAACATGGTAAGCTTCGCGGAGAAGCTCCTCGCCGATGCCAAAGCTTTCGAATATCTCGACAGTTCGGCATTGAACGCCGTCGGCCTGACCTAAAGTCAAAGGACCGTCACGACGTTCTAACACCTTGCAGCGGATTCCACATCGGGCGAGCCAGGTTGCCGCGGAGAGACCAGCAGAGCCGCTTCCACAGACTAAAACATCCACTTTCTCAATTGTATCCATCTTTTGAGAAAATAAATGAATGCGTAGCTCAAGGAAGAAGGAAGTTGGGGAGCATGAGGATGGGGATGGAAAAATTCAAGTTAGGACCGTCTCAGGAACCTCGCTATGCTCTTTTTTTTTCTCTTTTTCTTTTTAAGATTTCTTGCTGCTAATTGAAGGGCGTCGGAACAGACCCGAGTTCTTCAGGAACCATTCCGGGATCAAACCTCGGTATTTTCTTTTTCGTTTCCAGAGTTCGGTCTGTTGCATTACATCTGTCTTTTTTTTTGAATTTTGGAGTAACAATAGTCCGTTCCTTTTTCCTGTCCCATATATATCCATCACATGAGAACAGCTCTGGTCAAGTATGGAAGGGCTATACAAAGAAGGAGAACAGAATTATCCGAGTTTACATAACTAGTAACCATTGGATATAAGAAACCCACATGCTTGTGGAAGCGTGCGAAGTGGGCCATAGAGGATCGTTTATATCCAATAAAGTTTAATTATTTGTTCCTCATGCTCGATATATGCAATTTATAAAAATTCTGGTCGTTAAATAGAAGTTTTCAAATAAAATCCTTGTAGTTACGTAAATAAATATTGATTACTAAGTCCCTAGTAGTAAGGAAAATCTGGGTATTATCAACGAAAAGGCTGTTCTGAATTAATTGCTTATATGTATCTTATTGGTTTACGCAGAATACATTGGAGCTTGTACATAATGAACTGTTATTAAAGTATCGCTCGACGTCTACCACAACAGAGTAAAAGGACCCCTGCGTAGCTCGTATTATTTTCACAAGGTTTTTCTTTTCAATTAACCATAAAATGTAACGATGTTAGCCAGTTTATTTTTTATACTCCTATAGATCCTCTTATTTTTGATAATACTAAGGATTACGAACTGAGCCATAATTGAACAGGTTTCCGGCAGCTCAAGAACCTGACAGGTCGGGTCCCGTAGCCAAAAGACATGAAAAAAGATCGAGCGCTATGATCGAGTTAATCTTATAAACGAGAAATTTGAGTTTAATTCAAATCATGCTGGCTTTTGCGCCGTCGTTACGAGGAAATCAAACAGTGGGTGAGCATCCTTCTGCCGAATAGCGTTTTTCACACTCGCATTCAAAACCTGCACTTCCACTTCCGACCAACCTAAGACATCCCTAAAAGGTGCTGCTGTGAATGCATCGACACCTTCCACAAAATTGATGCCTAAAAGCAATCCGATTTCCTTCAACCTAGGGTCTTTTGGCCAACTGCCAACAGGCAGTTTAAAACTCTCTTGTTTGATTTCTACAAACCCTGCATCTTGAACCCAGTTTTTCATTGATGGGGCCGGATCCATGGTGCGACCAATCTTCTCACATGCCTCCATCAAGCCATTCATCATCCTGACAATGGCATTGTCCGGCTTTAAACTGCCGTCCTCCGAGTACAACTGGTTTGCTGACTCCTGCAGCTCTAGCCACCCTCCAGGTTCGAGATGTTCATAACATTGCCGTATAAGCTGAGGCCAGTCCTTGATGGAGCCAGCCATATACCGACAATGAATAAAATCATACGTTTGTGACTCCGGCCATGGCAGTTCGACATCATCGATGAGAAACTTGACGTTTGCAGGTACCCAGGCTGGTTGGATCGGGCTGAGATCAATTCCTGAAATCACACTTGCACCAGGGTATTGGTCACCTAGCTCCATCGACCATATCCCCGTCCCAGTGCCAATATCAAGAACACGAAGACCTTGAGATGGATCAATGGGTGCTAAGAAAAGGCGATCATGCAAAGCCCGGTAGTACACGTAGTGAATCATATCCAGTCGGTCTTGTTCTTGTTCATCGTTGGGGAAATTATAGGTGCCAGCTTGGTAGGAGTGGTAACGACGGCCGTGTTTCCATTCATGTCGCCGGATACTCGACCCGATCGATGTGTTGTATGTCGATGTATCGTCTCCAAGCGCTGAATCTGAGTCCGAGCTGTCAATTTCCACCGTGTTGCCCAGTAACGCCGTCATGTTCGCCATCGTGATAGTGATGATATGATGTATTCGGTTCGATGTGTGGAGTAACCGTGGCATCCTACCCACCCTCCGCTCCAACCCTAACCCAAAGCGGGAGGATGCCACGGTTAGTGTGTTTTTTTATACTCCCATTTGGCACCGGAATTATACTTCCAGAATCATTAGATCACAATATCCCAGAATATTATAACATCAATATATGCTACTTAGATAATAAATAAATGCAGACCCGAAAATATACATTAATTATAGTATGTATAGTAAGAAACAGAAGTTAAAAGACCCATGAAAGGTGCATGACTCGCAAATGAGCCATGAGATTTTTGTCCCCATCGAATACCCACCCAATGCTAAATATACAGGATCAGTAAGAATACCCCCAGGGTATCTTCTATATCAGCCCAAAATAAAATGTAAATGCAAACGAGAAAGACGAAAGCACTATTTCAGCTTTCAAAGAGTCGGTAACTAGCCGAAAAAAAAGAGAGAGAGAAAATATAGAGAACGAAAAAAGGGTATTGTGACGAATTCCTCCCGAGTGTAGCGGATACATGAAGATAGTATTAAAAAAAATTAAAAAATGGACTTCTGGGCAAGTGAGATGGAATCAATATAGCGTTCTCACTGATGTAGAGTGGTTCCTAGTCATCTGTGACTTTGGACTTTTTCGTTGCTGAGAATCTTCATGTCCAACGAGGGCTATTTGTATTTGAGGACGATTGGTTTCGTTTCCGTTTCTTCGTCCTGTTGGTAAGATGTTCTTGAGTGGTATGGGCCGGAGGTTGGATTCTAGCTTCTAGCGAGTCAGGATCAGAGGACTGCGCATTGATTTGTGATTCGATGGCCGTTCTAGCTTGCTCGAGTTGGCGGACTTTCTTGGCCAGTTTCTGCACGTCCTTTGACATCTTCAACATTGCTGTTTGATATGGGCCGTTTGACTGTCCCGAGTCCTCGGAGTCTTGCTTGAGCTGGTTTTTGATATTCTCAATCTCCTGCTTAAACTGTTCCAGGGAAGTGTGGGGCAAGCTGGAAATTTCTTGGTCGATCGCCTTTTGTTTGTCTTGGATTCCTTCCAATTGATGGGCCACAACTTCGTTCTGCTCTTTCAGAGAAACCTCAATATTTACCAGACGCAACCGCATGTCCTCGGGCCTGTACGAGTCCAAGATGGCAGAGAATCTAGAGATCCTGTGATCCAAATCCTGAACCCCAGCTTGTAGCTCCTTGAGCTGGTCTGTGTTGGCAACGAGGCCAGGAATTTGAGCCTGTAACTCCTTGAGTTCATCCAATGTTGCTCTCAATCCCTGTACTTGAGCGTGAAGTTCATTGACGTGATCCTTTACGGCCGAGACCTCTCTTTCCACTCGACCCCTTTCTTGAATGATATCCTGCAACGTTTTCTGCGTGCCAGCATGGTTATTCTGACTGTCACGAACGAAGGAAAAGAAAGAATCTCGCATCTCGTTTAGACCCGTAATCCCTTTCTGGAAATCTGCGATGTCCTGTTGTACCTGCTGCTTGTAGTTTCGCATTTCCGCCATAGCCTCACTATTTCTTTTTCTCATATCCTCAGTCGTACGAGTTACTGTTGAGTTCATGACTACCAGTTGTTTCCCGTGGCTCTCAGTCGCTGTTAATAGACTGGACAAATCTGGGAATTTAGATAGGTGTAACTGGACAGAATGCAGCCCCTCAATTACACTTTGCATAACGTGAGGTGGAGGGTACATTCTTGTGAAGACCGGCATTGCCTGGTCAACCAAAGAATTCGGGCTGAGCGAGTTATATCGAGACTCTAATGATGTGATTGCTGTCTCCAAGGTCTGAAGTCGCTGATCATTCTGTTCAGAGGACTCTTTCAAACCCGCCATTTTATCCAACTGCTTCAGCACTTGATCATCTTTAGCTTGCTGCATGGCCGTCTCAATCTGAGACTTAATATCGGCACTGATCTTCACAACCGTCTCTTGCAGCTTTTGTCCCATATTAACATCGTTATCTTCAATAGCCTTCATTTGCTGGTCGTCTTTAAATGCCTGTAGGTCCATGAAATCCTCCAGAATCTTTTTCAGATGGTCATATTTAGAATTAGGAGATTCAACGTCCATTTTCATAGGCTGCTGGTCGGCATTGTTTGACTTTTGAGACAACATCGTTTCGACAGCGCCGAGACGCTGGGTTAATGCCTTGACAGCATCTTCGTCCACTGTGTGTGTTGGCTTTGGTGCCGTTTCAACGTGTTTCAACTGTCCAGTTACTACTGCATTCACAGTTTCTGCCAATGCCTTTTTCAATTGAGAAGTGTCTGATTCGAGTTGCTCTACTCGTTTGAGATCGGATGGGGGGATCGGATGATTGCTTGGCTTTTCAAACTCCTCCCTTAATTGACGGATTTCGGAGGAGGTTTGGCCCATTCCGCGGTCAAAGACTTTTCTTAGATAGTCGATATCTTCATGCCGACCCCTTCTGAAGTGTTGAAGCTCATTCGCTTGCTCTTTGACTTGTTTATGGAGAAGGTGATTCTCTTTTGTTTGGGCTGTATTTTCGTTCTTTAAAAACACAACATCCTTTGTTATTTTTTCAATTGACAGTCTCGTGGAAATTGCTTCGGCTTCAATAGCCTTCAAGTCTCCTGACGGTTGCTTTTGACTTCGTGTCTCCGCATCGTTGAACAAACCAGCAACCTGCTTGGCCAGCTTCGCTTGACTCTCGCTGTGGGCATCGAGTTCAGTTTTCAAAGATTCAATCTCATCGTTTTTGGAATCTCGAACTAGGCAAACAAGGTCTCTTGCTGCCGGAAACTGATCCAAGTTCTTCAGCTTTTCATGGTGAAAATTTATGGCCCCGAGGGTGTTTCTCGCTTTCTTTTGCTCAGCCTTCAGATTTGCAGCTATGGCAATTGTTGTTGAGATTCCAGCTAGATGTTCCACCAACTTTTCTCCATATGATATTTTTTCCTCTGTTGGGGGCGTCGTGGTAGTAGGTACAGTAGTAGTGGTAGCGATAGCGGGAGAGGGGGTAGACATCTGACGAGGGAGGAAAGCAAGACTGTTTTGACGCGAAAGACGACGAGGATCGCGAGGTGGCGATACGGCAGAAATCGGCAATGCCTGGTCTTCTCTGGGCCCCGTAGGTATAGGACCTGACCTAGGACCCTCGGCCATATCGAAGGCGACCAAACTCGCCAGTGGCTCTTTGGTATGAGTTGCCTGTTGGTAGAGGTTGCTACTTATCTCCCCCAGGCATGATCTGAGAATGGGATCAAATTAGATCGCCAGCGCCGGAAAATGCAGGAGATGTACCATATCATTTGTCCAGGACAACTCCCAGCAGCAAGGCTGTCAAACGGTGTGAGGGGTGAGTGTGTTTACTCTAGCCTGGGCAGTTCCTCGCCTTCTTGTACAGCTTTTTTTTGAACGAAGGGAAAAAGAAGAAAAGAAGAAGAAGAAGAAGAGAGAAAAAAGGGATTCAGACAATGCCACTGCAAACAAAGCGAGTGATCCCCTCCAGGAGAGGAGGGCGCTAATAATTTCGAGGCGCTAAGCAATGCAATTGGGCGGCAGTCAACAAAGAACCGCGCCGCACAGGCCGGGCGGTGAGGCGGGCGGTGAGGGCGATCGCGATGCCAAGCCCTGCTCAAAAGCTATTTAGGAAGCACTCCAGATACCGATAATAAATCCACGCTTCAAAGATAACCCCAGTTTGCACCCCCATTCTTGACCCCCAGCCAGTCGGAATCGCCTACCAGAACCCAAAGACGCTGACTTGCAATCCATGAAAGATGGCTGCTGTAAGTGACAGTGTCTTCTACGCCTCATCAGAGCTAACCTAGTCCGTTTTTTCAGCCTATCTCAACCATTTCAGAGAGCAAGGAGCTCCGCGGCCTCAACTTGATCGCAGCACATTCGCATATCCGTGGCCTCGGCGTCGATGCAGACACACTGCAGCCCAGGACCTCCTCCCAGGGCCTGGTTGGCCAGGAGAAAGCGAGGAAAGCGGCAGCAGTCATCCTACAGATGGTTAAAGAAGGAAAAATCGCCGGCCGCGCAGTGCTCATCGCCGGGCCTCCAAGCACGGGAAAGACTGCGATCGCAATGGGAATGGCGCAATCGTTGGGCGCCGATGTGCCTTTTACCACGCTAGCTTCGTCTGAAATATTCTCCCTGGAGATGTCGAAAACGGAAGCCCTGACTCAGGCCTTTCGCAAGTCCATCGGTGTCAGGATCAAGGAAGAGAGCGAGATCATCGAGGGTGAAGTGGTGGAGATCCAGATTGATCGCAGTGTGACGGGGGTATGTGAATAGACATTTTGTCATGTGAGAAAAAAAAGCGAGGCTAACTTGAGGCAGGGCAACAAACAAGGAAAGCTCACCATCAAAACAACCGATATGGAGACGATTTACGATATGGGCACGAAAATGATCGACTCGATGACCAAAGAGCGCGTGATGGCTGGTGATGTTATCTCCATCGATAAATCCTCCGGCAAGATTACCAAGCTGGGTCGTTCATATGCTCGCTCGAGAGACTACGATGCCATGGGTCCTGATGCCAAATTCGTCCAGTGCCCCGAAGGCGAGCTTCAAGTGCGCAAGGAGATTGTGCACACTGTCAGTCTGCATGAAATTGATGTCATCAACTCTCGTACACAGGGCTTCCTTGCTCTGTTTTCTGGTGACACCGGTGAAATCCGAAGCGAAGTCCGAGATCAAATCAACACCAAAGTGGCCGAGTGGAAAGAAGAAGGCAAAGCCGAGATCATCCCGGGTGTCTTGTTCATTGATGAAGTTCACATGCTAGATATTGAATGCTTCTCATACGTCAACCGAGCATTGGAGGCCGAGCTGGCCCCAATCGTCATCATGGCCAGCAATCGTGGCAACACACGCATTCGGGGAACCACCTATCGGTCGCCGCATGGCCTGCCTCTCGACTTCCTAGACCGCGTGGTCATCGTGAGCACTCAGCCTTACACATCTGACGAAATACGCCAAATTCTAGCAATCCGAGCACAAGAGGAAGAAGTTGATCTGTTGCCTGATGCCTTGGCCTTGCTGACCAAGATTGGTCAAGAGTCTGGCTTGCGCTACGCTAGCAACATCATCACAACCTCACAGTTGCTCAGTCAAAAGCGAAAGGCTAAAGAGGTTGGCATCGATGACATCCAGCGCAGCTTCCGACTATTCTACGACCCTGCCAGAAGCGTCAAGTTTGTGGCCGACTTTGAGAAGCAGTTTATTAGTCAGGATGGCGCTGTCAATCTCTCATACGCTAATGGGGATGCGATGGAACTCTCGTAAACGCGTTTCCTATATCATTCCTTTTCTTCAAGAAGACTTTTGTGATGGCGTATTCAGATCGGCGATCATTTTCTCTTTGTTTTTAGGGTTGGTTTGTTATTCAAAAGCAGTGTTCTTCGCGTGTCGAGCCATTTCTATTTGAATTGATTAACACGGGATGTATGATATAATTGGCGCATTAATGATATCTTGGGTTTTGTAACTATTTATACGTAGCTAATAGTTGGTACTGAAACCTTAACTCAACCTCGAAGTAGTAGTAGATATGATACATATTTCAAGTTAGGATCCTAGGTTTATGAGAACGTAGTCACGCGACTCCAGCTATCCTGCGAATCGCCTACTCTGCGAAATTCAACACCATCTCCAAAATATCCAGCATCGCTCCACGACTGCATCATGGCGCTATCATAGGGCCCATGCATTTCACCGCCGTCTCGAGCATCTGACCAACGGTATTCCCACGCCTTGGATGCCCCTGAAGCCGCCTCTAGAGCCTGGTTTTCGTCCGCTTTTGGAGGATCTACCCATTCTTCTCCTGTTTCGCGCAAGTATTGGCGGGTTAAAACCTCCCTCTCTGAATCGTAGATGTCTGTCTGTCCCCTGGTCAAGAGAAGATCTGCTGCGCCTGTGACCTTTTCGATGGCCTCCTTTCGGGCAACTTCTTCTGGGTTTTCTTCGGCCATTTCAGCGTCGTCGTTTGCTTCGCCATTGTCGAGGCCATTCTTAGCTTTCTTGTTCTTGCTTCTTTGTTTTGATTGCCATTTAGGCCTCTTGCGCAGTCCTTTCCCGAGTCTTGCAAGAGCTTCAAGTACGGTTTCTCCGCGCTGCAGATGACTGATGAGAGTGCGAAGCAAGTCGCTGGCAAGAAGGCTGTCATTCTCCTTGTCTTTTTCGCGTCGTTCAGTTTCCCGCTTATCAGCAGCTTCTCTCGCTCGCCGGATATCCTTCTTTGAAAGGCCATCTAGCCATGTATCATGAACCGCATCCGGGTCGACGGCCTTTCGGATGTAATTTCCTTGGTCGTCAAATTGACCTTCTTCTTGTTCGTTTCGCATATTGAAGGCATCGATAAGCGGCGCATGAGTCTTCTTCCCACCGGCTCCAATTTCCTCATCGATCACGGTGTCGACGCGATCACGTTCCTCGTCGTCCACCTCGCTTTCACTTTCGCTCTCTGCTTCTTCTGCTCTTAGCTTTCGCTTACCGCTTGGATCAGCCAGGTCCACACGGACAGCGCGACCACCACGGGAGCTTTCAACTTGTCCCTCTATTTGTTCGTTTTTCATGAAATGTACGGTTTTCTTGTTCTGTCGATAGGCATCGTCTTCGTCGAGCGGTTCTGCGGCATCGTTTTCGTCGTCGTCTTCTTTGAGATCTGCAAACATATCTTCATCCTCGTCTGCGTGTTGTTGCTTTTTAGCCTTGGCCCTTGCCTCTGCCCGCACGTCGTAGCCCTCGTTATCGCTGTCTGATTGGTATCCATCCAGGTTGACAGCATTGCGCCGCACGCCTTGTCCTCGGCGGCCAATCTCGTCGGCGTCTAAAACTGCGTCGTCTTCAAGCTCGTCTGGGGCCAAGGCCGACGGGTTGCGCAGGTCGAAGCGCGCTTTCTTGGACGTTGAAGCTTCCTCTTCTAGGCCATGGTGGGTCCGGCTGTAGTCTTCCCCAGCGCGCTTTGGGCGGAATGATCTAGACATGGTCGACAGTTCAATTTTCAAACGAGGCGCCCGTCGTTGACTTGAGACAGATGAACTGATAGTACGTAGTAGATTTCTTTTGGTCGCGAGTCCGGGGTCGGGACGGAAAATCATGGTGGAGCTTCGTTAGTGGTCAGTTCGGCCTGCACTTGCGTCACCGGCGGACAGGCACGTCTGGAACTTTCGTCTCTCACCACCCACTGCTACCTCTCACCTTTTACATCTCCGTTGCACCGGACCTGACCAAGCAGTTTATGTAGCACAAGGTTATCTTGGTTGATTCTCTATCGACAAGGTCCCTACACGCAAACGCTGATTCCCGTCCCTGCTCCCCGCATCGTGTTCGGACGCCTCCCGACATCTGATTATAATGGTACCTTCAATCTCCCTGCTACTCCTGCTCACCACTGACCTCTGCCCAGTATCGCCCAGGCGTGTGGGACGACCCGATGGACGGTATACTAGGAGGAGGCATGCGTTATGGGGGAACTGCCAGGCGATTTGACGAATACTACCGATGCTATCCGGTTGTGATGCTGCCAGGGCCCGAGAGAGAAAATGTGAACCATGGAGGCAAAGTTATAATGCCCCCCAGTGCGCTCGACAAATTAACCCGCCTACATATCACATACCCGATGCTGTTTGAGCTACATAATGGCGCTAAGGAAAAGATGACCCATGCGGGTGTTTTGGAGTTTATTGCAGAGGAGGGCAAGATTTATCTTCCTTTCTGGGTATGTCGGTTCTATTTCCACTCATAAATGCGGGCTACTAACCACGTTTTCCATAGCTCATGCAAACACTTCTCCTCGAGCCAGGCGATCTAATCCAGGTCAAGTCAACTGATCTCCCACCAGGCCGATTCATCAAACTTCAGCCACAGTCAACGGCGTTTCTTGATATTAGCGACCCCAAAGCAGTCCTTGAAAATGCATTTCGGAACTTTTCCTGTTTGACACAAGGCGATGTCTTCACTTTTGCCTACAACGACCAGGTTTACGAAGTTGCAGTGCTGGACGCGAAGCCAGACGGCGAGAAAAAGGCCATTTCGGTGTTGGAAACGGATCTAGAAGTCGACTTTGCACCTCCTGTCGGCTACGAGGAGCCCAAACGTCCAAGTGGCACGAGTACACCGCAGGTTCCCCCCAGTGGATTAGTCCACTCGCATGGAGGCATGGCTCAGGCAATCAACTATGCGGCCATTGCCCCCGAAGCGACCGATGCTGCCAAGGGAGCCAAAGCTGCGTCTTCCAACTTCCTTACGGGTGGACATCGGTTGAATGCGAAGAAGAGTAGCAAAGCACCAACTCCACAGCCCAGCACTCCTGTTGCCGGGAAGTCGACAAATCCTGAGCATCCAGCTCCACTCCGACGAACCAACGGGCCGCAACCACTGCGGCTGGCCCCGAACAAACTCTTCTTTGGATATGCCATTAAACCAGTACCGAAGCGTGACGAACAGGGGAAAGTGATCGAGGAAGAAGACAATCAGCCCAAATTTCAAGGCCAGGGGCAGACTCTCCGAGCGCGGAAGAAGGGACTTGGAGATTCCGGCACGCCAACATCGGATAGTGATGCCGGACGGCCATAGAAGATGGACAAGCCTGGGTATACTTGCAGCAAGCTTTGTTGTTCTACCCCAGCGGTGCCGTTGGATGGTTTAATGTGAATATATGTTTTTAGCATAATTTGGCGAACTGGCGTCCAGGAAATATAGCATGACTATGTATCGTTGCTCGTTGCTATTAGATAGATTGAAATATCTTCTCAATCGAGTTCCATTTGGCAATAACCGTCTATTATATGCAGTATAATAATAGTAATTTCATGAAGCGCGGCATTACTTATAGAACGACGCTAGAACGAGCTACCTCGGCTCTCGCTCCTCGGGATAACATTAACATTGAACAGTTGGGGCTACCTTCATGCAATGATAGCAATAAATTTGTTGGGCTTCTCTTTTGTTGAGGTTATATTCTAGATGGCACTGGAATAAACCATATTCCCAGTATCTATAAAGCTCTTTATTGACGTCTACCTCCCCTCATCGACATCTGCATGTTACAACAACAAGCTAACCATGATATAGGCTCGTGTACATTGACAAATCGGCTTCTTAGATCTGTACATATCCTCATGTGTATGGTTAAATAATAAGCATGTCAGCAACAACAGAAAATACCTTTTCGTCTTTTATCCGCCTCTCCCCTTCCATCTACCTGGTTCCACCACGCACTACTACTACCACTACACCAAACGCTGAAACAAAAACCAACCCGCCACCAACAATAATCCTCTCTTTCTGGTACAGCGCACCTCCACGCGCACTGGTCAAATACGTCGCGCACTATGCCCAGCTAGCGCCCTCGTCACGTATCATCTTCATCCTCAGCGGACCCCGGGATTTCTACCTGTACCCGACGCTGGCATCGCATCGGCGGCGGCTAAAACCCGCGATTGATCTTCTCCTCCAGAATCAAAAGTCAGTAGATGATAATGACCATGCTTATATTCATCTCTTTTCCAACGGCGGAATGTTCACAACGGCGCATTTACTACTAGCCTACAAGCACGCCACCGGCAAACCGCTACGCATCTCGGCCATGGTTCTTGATAGCGCGCCGGGAGTAGCAGCACCGTCCAAATCGCTGAGAGCACTGGCGTACGGGCTTCCTCAGACGCTGATTATTCGACAGATTGGGTATGGGTTGCTGGCCATGATGGTGTGGGGAGGTTGGATAGTCAGGAGGTTGCTACTCAGGATGGAGGATCCCTTTGCGTTTACGAGGAGGGCGACTCTGGACAAGGGGTTGGTGATAGCGGCAAGCAGCAGCAGCAACAACAACTACAAGAAAAAAGCCGATGATGGTGCTGTTATAAAATCTTGCTACATATATTCTGAATCAGACGATCTAGTACCGTGGAAAGACGTGGAGGAGCATGCGGCTTGGGCTGTATCCAAGGGGAGGGAGGTCGACTTGGAGAAGTTCAAGGGTTCGCCTCATGTTGGGCATATGAGACAGGATCCGGAAAGGTACTGGGCGATTGTCGAGAGGTTTTTGTTTCATTAGGAGCTAGTTTGTACCAGCTATACCCGAGAGTGAGCTTTCAAATGTTGAATTGCTTTTATGTAGATTTTGAATATTTAAAAACACCCATTCCGACATGATAGAAAAGAAGAAAACTGTTTAGACTATCGGCTGAATCTGAACGTCCATCTCAAAGGGCGACGTTTTTAGAGTGAAAGGCCACGTCCTGGTAACGATTGAACTCTTGGCGTTCGATACGAGCCTCGTGTAGGATATCCTTGGCCTCTTGCAATGCCCAGGGATACTTGCCCTCTCTCGGTATGACCTTCAATTTGTCCTCCAAAGACAGTGTAGTCACATCCACCGGAGAAGTATCTGCCTCATGCTTCCAGTCCAGCCTCTGTGGCGGCACATTGGCCGTCGAGATGATTCGGATGTTGGGATCGATCAGCATGATCTGCAAGAGGTGCACATATCCTGGCTTGGATTTGTCTTTCAATTCTAATTTGCCCCTATGCTGCAAGGTATTGGGCCAGGCAATGGCCCGGCCATCCAGGATTTTGATCCCGCCGACTCTCTGCACCGCAGGCTCGTTGTTTCGCAGCCCGAATACCTGCTCCAGCCAGACGGTGTCGCCGCGATCGAATTCAAACTCTGCCAGCTGCTCCAAGTCGGCTATCTGGCGGTATTCGAGTTCGTTGTTTTGCATGTTTTCGCTTTCCAGGCAGTAAATCGCCATTGCGCAAATGTGTTCGTTCTAGATTTATCGTTAGTCGAAACCATTTCTCTCTCTCTTTCGGAAAAGAATAGAAGAAGTATTTACAATTTGTCCCTCGACATGCCACTCAGTGTTAAATTTTGGTTGTTCAGGCGTCGCGGAATACTCGGCGAGTTTGACAATAACCTGTAATCCACGATGGCCATAATCCCCGACCAGATCCATGGCGTCTTCGAGACGGTGCTTGACCTTTTCCTCAGGCGGAAGCTCATCCAAAATCTGCGGCGGGATGGAAATGGGCGCAAACACACCCGGCTCTGGCTGGACGGCTATGAAGTTTTTCCTTCTCCATTCACGTAGTCGCTCTTCGTATAGATCGCGAGATTCGTCCTCTTTGACTTCTGGGCGTGGGTCAGTCTTTCCGGGTGAGACCTCTTCGTACTTGACCTCTCGTAGTTCGATGCGAGCGCGAGAATGGAGCACGTTCTTCACGGGCGTCAGACACATGTCCCACATGCGAATGACTTTGTCCAAGACCTTCTCGAACATGCCGTAGAAATGCCTGTTCCGTTGCGGATGGATGTTGTTGATATAGCTGGTAAAGTAGCATGTCCCATCCGGTCGAAAGTATATGTCACTGGGCAGCCATTGGAATCGCGAGCTATATGGCCGAGGCCCGATATCAGAACGCGATGCAATGTTCCAGCTTAGATCCTTCCGTGACGGTCCGGGATCCTCAGGCACCGGGATGACCTCGCCCTGGCCCATGGAATCGACAGCATCATCAAGGCCAATGGTCCGGTCTCGAAGACACCGGGACTCGCCAAACACGATAGGGAAGAATGACGGATGCACATAGTCAAACTCTCGGGGCTCAGTCACTAGTCGGTATTCACTAAACGATGCCATCCCCTTTTCCAGGCTCTTGATGGCCACCGCTAAGTCTTGTTGTAGGTTACCCAAGATCTGGCAGTTGGACTTGACCACGTCCCCGTTGAAGACGCTGATGCTATAGTCTGTTTTCTTGGCGACGATTGCCTTGAACTTGAGCTCGGCCACCAACCATTCGGCCATCTTGGGTGTAATGTCTTCGCTTTTGAGGATATTGTTCTTCCAAGTTTCCATGAACTCTTCCTCCAACGCCTATACTAATTAGCCACCTCTCTTGTATTCTCCGTTTCTGGTCACACACCTTGAACACCCAAGCATCCTTGTCTGTGAAATCATTTATCAGGTCCAACATTTTCAACTCTCGAGTTGTCAATATCGGCTGGCTTGGACAGCCGAGTTGGCCTCCGAATCAGTATGAAGAGAAAAAACAAAGAGAATCATGCGACATACTCGAGATAGCCATATTCGATATCCCTACTATTCAACCCAGAAGGAAACAAAGAGCTGGTCCTGACCCCATACGCATTCAGCGCTAGTGGACAGTGGTCTAATGGGAGTACGACGCCCGGAAGATCGAAGCGATCATCTCGTTTTTGGTGGCCGCCCACACAGGAATTTACAGATCGAGGAGCGGATTGCATAGCGATAGTTGTTTTGAGATTGTCGATTTGTTGCTTCCCTTTTAAAAAAAAGGAGTTCTCCCTCAATGAAGTAAAACCCCGACGACGTGACAGTATATCGGATGGGATGACAAGGAAGTTCGCCGCAGTGTTGAGTGCAGTAATGTGCTACCGAGAGCGATGGAAGTACATAAAAGGACGATAAGCTTCTTGAACGGAGCTGCTCGGCAACCTTAGTCCGGCTCACATTGTGCTTGCTAGTTATGAATGTTGAGATGTTCCCGACGTCAATATTGCACAAATGGTACCCCATCGGGCCCGGAATGAAATTGCGCGTCCACTAAATCGATGTCAGCGAGCAGTCGCCTCCGTGGATTCCGAAAGAAAGGTAAAGAGAGAAAAAAAAAAAAAAGGGATTGAGGGGGGAAATGATAAAGGAAAAACGGTGAATAATAAAGATGAGGATAAAAGTATCTCGCGAATGCTTCATTGTACTGTATCTCTATATATACATGTATACCCACGCTATGCAAATATTGCTCCAAAATGGAGGAAATCAACCCACATTACATTCCACGGCTCTCGGGGAACTCATCCTCAAGCTTCAGTCGAGCAGTAACGTTCATACTAAGAAGTTCCTGGATCAATAGCTTGGCTGCGTACGGAATTGTCATTTTGACCACCCCGCGCGATGACCTGCAGCTCTGGCACCAGTTGTGATAACCCATAAACCCACACTTTTCACAAACGTCAATCTCGTGTTTGTCAGAAGAAAGCATCAGGCGTTCGAGCAAGAGCTGGCTGGTGCCGTAAGCAATGAGACAGTCGCGTTCCATTTCTCCGAGACGCAGACCACCGTCTCGGGAACGACCTTCAGTCGGTTGGCGGGTTAGAGTTGCCCGTGGACCGGTTGCACGCGAGTGCATCTTGTCCTGAACCATATGCTTCAGCTTTTGGTAATAGATTGGACCGGTGAAAACATAGAATGGCAGAGGCTCGCCAGTGATGCCAGAGGTCAAGTAGTCTTTGCCGCCGTAACTAAATCCTTTATCAACGAGAATGGCCGACATCTCCTCAACGGGGCTGCCACCAAATGCTGTTCCGTAGCCATGATGTCCTGACAGGACGCCAGCTTTGCCAGCCACAAGTTCGAGCAACTTGCCAACAGTCATTCGAGATGGGAAACCATGCGGGTTCATGATAATGTCCGGCACAATTCCCTGGTCTGTGAATGGCATATCTGCCTGCTCTGCGATAATGCCACAAACACCCTTTTGTCCGTGACGCGAAGAGAATTTATCGCCAGGCTCAGGTCTGCGCGTTTGTCGAGTCAGAACCTTGTATATGTTACCCTCACCTTCGGTGACAGAAATCATGACTTTGTCAATGTAAGCCGGGTCAGGGAGTTTGTATGTCATGGGTGCCGCAGAATACTCCTGCTCACGTCCCACCTCGGACCCTGTGATGCCACTCGAAAATGCCGATTCTGGAACGGCTTTGTTAATAAAGACCTCGCCGTGGCTAATCTTTTCGCCAACAGCAGCTAAACCATCCTCATCAATCAAGGCGTGTTTCTCGATAGGGATATGGTCCTGGTCTCGATCGGGTCCTCTAAGTATATCACTCAATCCGTTCGGATAACTTTTCAAATGAGTGACATATTTGCGGAACACCTGGCAACGTCCAAAGCCTCGGTCGACGGATCCCTTGTTTAGCACCAGGGCATCTTCGATATCGTAACCTGAGTAGCTCATGACTGCAACAGTGGCATTCTGACCAGCTGGAAGCTGGTCGTATTTGATGAGTTCAATGGTCCGTGTCTTTACCATGGGTTTCTGGGGATACACCATCAAATAAAGCAACGAGTCGATCCGCAAGAACTGGTTCGCGGCAATCGCACCAATGGCTTGTTTACCCATAGCACACTGGTATGTATTTCGAGGTGACTGGTTATGGTGAGGATATGGAATAAGACCAGCGACAGCGCCCAGAATTGTAAAAGGCTCAATCTCAAGATGGGTAGTAATGTCAACCACGTCGCGCTCATAGATGGCAATGTTCGAATCGTTCTCCTCGTTGACGTCCAAGTATTCGACTAAGCCCTGGGCAAGAAAGTCGTCAAATTGCATCGATCCATCCCGAAGCTTCTCTAAATGGCTCACGCCAACAAGTGGTTTTCCATTGGCCACGACCACGAGAGGCCGACAAATACGTCCGTCATCGGTTGCAATATGGACTGCATGCTGATGGTGGTTAATGTAGATGCTCACAAACTCGGAAACTCGGCCCATCCGCCGCAACCTGCGAAACGAGTCTAGAAAGTGTTTCGGCCGTCTAGTAAGAGCCATGGGTGTACCGTTCATAGAAATGATGTATGCTCCGGGTCCGTAGATCTCTTTGCCGCCCAGGGTGATAATATCTTCTGCCCCAAGCATAAAGACCAGCTTCGCCACCGGGCCTTCTTCATCGTTGGTTGTTATGTGCGTCATGAGTGCCAAATTCTTCACTAAACCACAGGCTTCACCTTCCGGGGTATCGGACGGACAGAGCATGCCAAATTGTGAGGTTTGTAGAGCTCGGGGTCCACTGACTTTTCTAGTCTTTTCAAATTGACTCGAAATACGAGTCATCATGCCCAGTGCTGCAATGTAACTCAGCCTACTCAAGACGTGGGTGACGCCGGCACGTTCCATTCGGAATCGCTTGAGACTCCAGTTTCCGGTCGATATAGCTCGGTTCATTCCATGAGTGATATGGTTTGCGTGTAAAGTAACGACGCTCATAGCGTCGAAAATCTCTCGCTGTCGTTTCCCCATAACTTTGCTGATGTTCATCTTGATGTCAAAGCAAAATTTCTTGAAAAGATCCTCGAAAAGGAGAGCCAAAAGTTGGCCAGCCAGTTCCAACCGCTTATTTCCTACATAGTCTCGGTCATCAACCATTCCTGCGTCGTGCTTGGCCATCAAGACACGCCGGGCCATGTTGGCAATATACAATGCCTTGGGTCTAAAGTCCATATCATTGATCTCGACATGGGAAATGACGACGGAAGAGAGAGCCTCAATAGCCTCCTCGCTGTGCGTTTTCTTGTAGTCTGTAGACTTGCCAGACCGGTTGATCTTGATCTTGGCGCCTATCCAGTCGAGGGCTTGCTGCTGGGTATAAACATTTTGCTTGATAGCCTCCTCAAAATTGATGGCAAAGTCGTCCTGGTAAAGATTATCCATACCGGCAACGAGAAGAAGCATCTCTTTATCGGAATGGACGCCCATGGCTTTGAGGACGATGACGAGAGGAACATCTTCAGAAAGGACGTTGTGCCTTAGATACAACCGTTCTTTTTTGAGGATGATGTAACTCTTTGATTTTCGTTCGTTGGATGAACTAGTGACGGAAGCCTGCACGATTTCTTTTTTGGGATCGGTTTCGACAATGATACGGTTCTTGCTCAGTTGCTCCTGGACGAGAATGACCTTTTCCGTGCCGTTGACGATGAAATAACCACCGGGATCGAGTGGACACTCGTTTAAGTAGTGCATTTCAGCAGCGGGCTTTTTCGATAGCACACATTTTGAGCTTCTCAACATTACTGGCATACGGCCGATGGGCACACCAGTCCTTCTGACTCGATTATCACCGCCGCGAGTGTATAACAAATCGACATAAATCGGGGCAGCATAAGTGGCATCACGAAGTCGGCATTCGTTCGGCGTGACGGTAGATTCAAAATCGATTTCTTCTTTTGGATCATCGCTGCGACGAGGGGTGCCGACATAAATATCGGTGAATCTGTTGGGGTAAAACAGGTCAGAGGACGCGAACGTAGGTGTAGGTGGTAGTAAACTCACTTGAGGAAAAAACTGGGGTCGGTTTCGCAGTAGATTGTCGAACTAGATTGTATGATTTTCTTGAGTTGAACTTCAATGAAGTAGTTGTAAGAATCGATGTGTTGCTTCACCAGGCCCTTGACCTTGAGAAAGGCCGGTAGTAGATTCCACTTGTCGCGAGCGGTATTGATAGGGTCAGTCAAGGATTTGTTGTAGTAGAAGGGCTCCAAGAGGGCATCGAAAGGATCCACCTTTCGGGGCTTCTGTGGATGAGAAGAGTGATCGTGGTCGTGGCCATGTTCTTCGGGCTTGCGAGTCGTAGTCGAGGCCGGTTTTGGTCTGTTGGCGGCGCTGGCCTTGGGAAGTCGTTTTGGCTGATTCTGAGTGTAAGCCCGCGAACATAGATAGAATAGCCAAGAAAAGAGAATCCAGAACTTACTCCGGCTGAACTGGGTTTTGCAGTATCAGCAACCGCAGGCTGCGGCCGTTTGCGTGGAGGCATCCTCCCCAACAAAGCGGCAATATTCAACAGTCCGGCACTTCACCTCGCAGTAGAAAACACTATTGCACTTTGCAGGGACAATGGTGACGCGGAGGTTGAAGCTGGAAAAAAATTTGTCTTTTTTTTATCGACTCCGATGGGGAAGGCGCCAAGGAGGGGAAAATCGCGGCCCGCTTAGATAATCACCGCTTTATCGATGAAGCTTTCTGGGCGCGCTAGTCCAGTTTAGGCAATTAGCTGCTGTCACTGGGCCAATCAGAGACTGTACAAATTATATGCAGCAGCCCCGCAATTTGGAGTCATCAAGCATGAGAAGGCTCTTCGGTTTGGAATATTACCAAAATATGTATATATGCACACACACACATTAAATTTGTAGAATAAACTGGCAAGCAGTTTTAATCTTATAGCTGAGTCCTCTTGAACATGCAATAATAGATCTCGGAGTATAACTTCAAGGTTCTTGTTTATGCCAAGAAAGAGTAGACAACACCAGTTGACGGTAATACTAGATGCCTTGAACAAAATAATTCATTCCCAAGATTCCTAGATAGTAGACAACTATCTTAGGCGAGATCCAGGCATGTGAAAGCAGAAACCTATCTGCAGACAAGACCAACAGGGCGGTTCAGACTTGAACAGCGCATCTGCAGTGACTTGGCAATCACCATAGTGGCATATCATAGTGCGGGGTTAGTACAGCCAAACGCTGATAAAAAAAAAACGGTCCATAGTTTAGCTAGTACGTAGCGAGGACGGTGTTTTGTTAGGGTTTCAGACAGGATCGTCAGCGACGACGACTCAAATTTTAGGCTCGGATAAGAGTCCATGTCACCCAATTAGTTGGCTAGGGCTTGGACAGTGGAAGTTGGAAATTTAGAACATTTGAAGGGCACAAAAAAAAAGGGGGGGGATAATAATAAGTCATAATATAAAAAAATTTGTGCGATCTTAGCGAAACAGCTAGGGATCTGTGGCGGCTGCACGGGGGGAAGAGATTCCGCTACTGCGCGGGGCACAGCAAACTGATATCAACGGTATTCAAATGTTACATGCTGACGTACCATCGCCAACTGGGTTCGCCAGCACGCAAGCAGTCCGGTGCAATTGGTACAACTTAGTATTAAAAAAATAATCTATTATTGAGTCGCCGGGCGAAATTGCCGCGATTAGTGAATATTCATAATTTCTTCGTAGTAAGCAGTTCTCGCTCACAACAAGTGAAACAGCGATAACGATAACGATTAAGTTACGGATAATAATACTGGCGCTACACCGCTTCTCGCGAAACAGGCTGTGGAGCTTCCTGGCGCGCCGCCACCGATGCAATTGGCCTCGAGTGCGTCCAGGCAGGATCAGCGCTTAATGCCCAAGTCTGTGTGCACACTGTGCACAGAAACATAGAATACTATCAGAATGATAAATCAAACAAGCTGGCGGCCCGGTGGATCGGCGCCTGGTTCGATTAGGGTTTAGCCTGTGATTTAGCGTCCAGGCCCGTCCGGTTCGGGCTCTCCCACAGCAGCCCAACCGCCTCATCTTGTCCATACTTACTCCATGGAGCATATGGTAAGAGTATCCATGTGTGCAATAAATGCATATTTATTCTATGCAAACATCAATTAAATATCAATTGAGATTTAGATAGAGTCTCCCTATCTGGATGCTCTTTCTTCCTAGAGATCAGTCCGAGTGGAGCGCTATTAATAAACACAGCCCGGTATTGTC
Organism: Talaromyces rugulosus; assembly: GCF_013368755.1. Lineage (NCBI taxonomy): Eukaryota > Fungi > Ascomycota > Eurotiomycetes > Eurotiales > Trichocomaceae > Talaromyces > Talaromyces rugulosus. Next base: position 3,087,933 of record NC_049564.1, read on the forward strand.
TTGCCCCAGTTGGCATTAATAATACGATTCGAGATGGCATATGCTGAAGGGCTGACCCGACTGACGGCCTGCTGGTCTCCCTGCAGACTGGCAGCCAGCGATCTGGTTAGCTGCGCCCGCCTGCATCGGTAGCTAGGAACGCGATCTCTCGACATGGGTTGGACCATACATCTCGTTTTGGGCTACCAGAAGACTCGGAACTGTTCGAAACCAAGCTGATTGGCTTTCTGTTACATCGTTGGAATGTGCGCGAGACTCGAGTACGTACTGTACTAGCCACCTTTTCCCGTATATGTTATTCGATTGTCTGGTGCTCCGAGGTATATCCCGTTCAAATAGGAAAGGATGGACTCGGCAATTGATCGACTACACAGGACTCGTAGTACCGTACTAAACTAGCCTGCTAGTTCACCGTGATCTGTTGTCAACTGCTGAAGAGTGTCTGTTCCATGGCGACTCGTTGACATGCTGATCGATTGGCTCCCCGCCTCGCCGGGGGGGCAGTGGCAGAGTCACTAAAAAGGACCACCCGGCGCCCTAAAACGAAGCGACCCTAAACCCTAGTGCAGTTAGTTGGCCATCACCTCACTCACTAACTAGCTATCGAGTTTCAACTAGTAGTTGGTTAGGTGATTGGTGGTCGGTCAGTGAGTAAACCGAACCAGCCCATGCATATCTTTTCGCCGCCAGCCAGTTCGTTCTTCCTTCATCCTCTCGTCCCGGCGCGACTCTCGCTCTTTTGTACATTATTCGTGTCTGCTGTTTGTCTTTCTTGTCCGATTTCCGTGGTTCAGCGGGCCTGTGGCATCCTCGTGAAACCGGCTCCGTGAGTTTGTTCCTTTGTGCCTGCTGCTAGTTAGGCTGCCCTGCTAACCGCAGACACGGGAACCATCGCAGCACCACTCTCGTCCTCCTTTCCGACATCGACGGGCTCTCCGACATGCCATTACCCCCCGCATCGGTCGAGCTGTTGTCTGGATAGTCATTGTGTGCCAGTGAGTTAGCACTTCCAAGATGGTTGGGATTTGGCCCCTCAGGCACCCCTCTCCCGCGCGGGCTCCTTGCGTGGTTACTGCCTCCGCGAGCCCTCACACCGCCCACCGCTAGTTCCCCTCCCCGTCCCTGCCTCATTGACGCTCCCCAAACATCGTGTCCCCACTCCACTCGCTCCCCTGTGTATATTTTGACCAGCCACCATTTTGCCCAGTCGTTCTTTTTTTCGCCCTGTCTTGTGTGTGTCTTTTCGCTTGCCGTTGTTTGCGTCCCATTGCTGCTCAATTGAGCTATGTACTGTTGCACACCCCTAATCGACCGCGCCGCTAACCTGTCCGAGTTTGTTGCCTGCCGAGTGAGCGAGTGAACGTCCGAGTATATTATATCTTCGCGCCCACACTATGCCCTTCAAAAATGGCCTCAGCGAGCGCCTCGACGAGCTGCGCTTCCCCTCGCCGCGCTCTCCTCCCGCCGATGCTCCCTTTGCCGCATACACGCCGCTGTCCCCTCAGGGCAACCTGATGTCCGCCTTGCAACGGCCCTCGCCCGACGTCCGCGCCAATCTACAACGTCGTTTTACCACCGACGCCGCCAGTAAGCTGTCGTCATGGACCTTTGTCAACCAGCAGCAGCCTGCCCAATCAGCCGAGTCCATAGATATGGTGTCCTCGGTGAGTTTCCTCCTCTCCCACCCCCCCGTCTGCCCTGTTCGGTCACCGCCGTGCCTCGACGACCAGGGAGGAGAACTTCCAGGGATCTGTGTCCAATCAGCATCTGCTTTCGGAACAATCCGCGGGAGCTTCCATTGCCTCGTGATCTTGGCCCACGTTCAAAGGTTGCGCATTGGCTGACAGCTTTGTTGACAGGCGACCCATATCCACAAGTCCCAGCTAGTAAGTTTCAAAGCTATATACATATCTATATATCTATCTATAGATAGATAGATATGGCATAATTTTCCTCAATTGTAGATACGCATTTCTAACACACGCCGCCAGTTCGAGAAGAAGCGCCAGCACATCGAGTACATGCGGGAGCAAAAGAAACGATTCGAGGCGGATATGAAGCTGCTGGATCTCCAGCATGAAAAGGAGAAGCTGGAAATGGACCAGTTGGCGCGTGATCTTGCCCATGCGGGTCTCTCTGGCCCTGTCAGTGAGCCCACAACGCCCCCAGAGCACCGCGATACTAGCTTCCCAGCTGCCTTCTCGCGGCCCGGTCGCTTCTCGACCTCCAGCGTCACTTCTTCACCGGGCATTTTCAACATCTTCTCTCCCTCTTCCGTGACTTCTCCACCGTCCACTTCGCACACCAGAAACGGGACGGCCTCCACCTCCAACCACCGCTTTTCTGTCCAATCAGTTCCTGGCTCTCGCAGGAACTCTGAGGAAGACGAATATTTCCCGGAGACTACTTCAGCTTTTCGATCTGGTCCATCGTAAGTGGCTGTTCCCTTCCACCTTCCTTGTGCCATGTGATGCTCTTCTACCTCATCTGGTCCACATGACCCCCTACCCCCGATTTCTAGCCTGCACTGTTGGAGAAGCAAGCCACCCATCAATTTCTCTTCTGAACAGCAGTCACCTTTCCCTTGGCTCTCAATTCTTCCTCACAACACTTCCTCTATCACTCTACTCTCTCTACTTTCTTTCCAATTCCAATCTGCATTCCCTTTCAGCTGTTATGGTACAGTGCTGATTTCGCCTGATTAGTATTCATCGCTATTCTATGCCCACTACAAGTCTTGCTTCTCAACTGAGGTCCACAACTGCTACTTACAATAACTCCACCTTGGAGCCTTTCAACGCTGCCAAGCTACTCTTCGGTGACGAGGGTAAAGGGCCAAAAGACGAGGATCGTCTTCCCACCCCTGATATCAAGAGCTATCTTAGGATGACCGATCCTGACGACAAATTCCCCACTCTTTCCCACAACTCAGGTCTGGTAAGTTTAAAATAGCACTTTTTTTATCGACCAGACACTGACAACTCCTTCAAGCTCTCGGCAAACTCTGATGCACTTGATCTAGCAAATTCTCGTACCCCTGAACCGTGGAACACCCATAACCGTTATCGTTCCATGCCACAGGGTGACCTCAGCATGTTTCGCTCAGATCATTTGGATGGCCCCTCGCCCACTGAAGTGAATCACCACACGCGCCATGCTGCACGCCATTCTGTTGAGTTGAATCTGTTCCTCGGAAAGCAAGAACCCAGCACCCCCGCTCAGCCCTCAACTCGGCCTGTTTCGTTGCAGTCGTCCTACTCGACCAATGACCTGCCTACGATGAAGGCCAATGGAGGTAATGCTGTTACACCGCCAAAATCGCATGCTGATCACTTCCATCACCACAACGCAAGTTTGGGCCGCATCCCACCTGGCGCGACAACCAGCCGTTCGGCCAAAGAATCCCCTGAACGCGAGGAGTCCGTAATGGCTACTAACGGGGGCGGGCCCCAGTCTGGCCTTCAAGCAACAGCTGCTCCTTTTGGGCCTCAGCTGTCTGCGGTCAATGGACCAGGTCTTACCGGCCCTGCTGCTCCTAATCCCATGCAAGGATTTCAAGGTCAATTCCTTCCGTTCCCGGTACAGCCTTACATGAACAATGGAATTCCCGCCAACGGTGGTGGTGTCCAGAGCTTTAACACCCAGGCTCCTTATCCAGGATTTGGTCAAAATGGTGCCTTCCAATTCTCCAGGGTCCCCGCGCGCCCTGTGAATGCACCCGCTCATCGTAATGGGGAAACTGATGCCCAGCAAGTTTCTCGTTTTGCCAATCTCCCTCTTGAACAGTACCGTGGTGATCTGTATGGCTTGTGCAAGGATCAGCACGGATGTCGCTATCTTCAGCGAAAGCTCGAGGAGCGCAACCCTGAGCATGTTCAAATGATTTTTGCTGAAACATGTATGCACGTGGTTGAGTTGATGACAGGTTCGTGTCTTGTAAATTTTGACGTTTTTTATTTCTATTGCTAACCCGATACCCAGACCCGTTTGGCAACTACCTCTGCCAAAAGCTCCTCGAATACTCGAACGATGATCAGCGCACTCGTCTGATCCATAACGCTACCCCGCAACTGGTCCCAATCGCTCTCAATCAGCATGGCACCCGTGCCCTCCAGAAGATGATTGAATTTGTATCCACCACTCAACAGATCCAGATGGTCATTGACGCGTTGCGTGGCCACGTAGTGGACCTTGTTCAAGATCTCAATGGCAACCACGTGATTCAAAAATGCCTTAACCGCCTATCAGCAGAAGATGCACAATTCATCTATGATGCTGTCGGGTCACAGTGTGTAGTCGTAGGCACACATCGCCATGGATGCTGTGTGCTACAACGCTGCATCGACCATGCATCAGGAGACCAACGTGCGCGTTTGATTGCTCAGATTACGTCAAATGCGTTCTCACTTGTACAAGACCCCTTTGGGAACTACGTCGTACAGTACATTTTGGATCTCTCTGAACCGCACTTCACCGACCCCCTTTGTCAGACATTTTTGGGGAACATCCCAGCTCTTTCCAAGCAAAAGTTCAGTTCTAATGTCATCGAAAAATGCTTGCGGACAGCGGAGCCTCCCATGCGTCGTCGCATGGTTGAGGAACTTCTTGTTCCCCGTGAGCTCGAGGCAATGCTACGTGATTCATTTGCAAACTATGTCGTTCAGACTGCAATGGATTTCGTCGATGCCGATACTCGGACCCGTCTCATGGATGTTATTCGTCCTATTCTGCCGTCTATTCGCCAAACTCCACATGGCCGCCGTATTGCCGGCAAAATGGCAGGGGCCGAGTCCTCTGGTCGCACCAGCGGCAATCCAAGCGGCCAGGCGACTCCGAATGACATGACTTCTGGCCAGCTGCCTGTGTCGATGCAAGTGCCACCAAAGCCATTCCTCCAGGGCCATAACTCATTCAGCGGGAATGGGAACGTGACCCAGCAGTTTGGTGCTCAACCAATTTCGCCTCCGAATGCTTTTGGTGTCTCAGCCAATGTCCCAGGTGAAGTTGGGACTTTTGCTCCAACCCACGGTCTTCCCCAGGGACAGGCTTTTGGCGGCAATTCTTTCTACTGATCAAACCTCGAACCGTCCTCCATCCTATGTCTTATACAGACTTGTATTCTAAGCGATGATGCCATGACGCTTACGACTTACGGCCCCAAGCAATAAAAACGCGTCAACAGCGATTTTTGAAAATCAACATACATAGTGAGACGATATTATCGTGTCATCTCTTGATTTTGTTGGTGCCATTTTCTTCTGATAACTCTATCACTTTTGTTTCTTTTCTTTTGTTTCTTTCTGAAAAGGCATTGCATCGCGAACATGTACAACTTTTCTTTTTATCTACTCTGCATGCATATGCAACGCGACGACAATGGAATGCTGATTGATTTCCTTGGCTGCAAGAGCAGTCACTCTGTTCCCCATGCTGCTCATCAGCGCGTGGTCTGTTTTATACTTTGACTTTTCTCATTTTCGATGTGATTTTGTTTTTTTCTTGAGTTCATTTCACTTGTGTCTTTTTGAACATTTGTTGGCTGCAAGGTACCCTCTGGACTCGCGGAGCCTGTTGCACATGCCTGACGCTCCTTTGGTGACTTTTCAGCCTCTTCTTGCCTCATATTGTTGACTGGATAGATATGACTTCTGACTGTATTTGGGTGAAGGGCAGCTTACCAGCCTGGAGGGCAGAAATGATATGCTTTGGTCAATGTCTCCTGGCAATTTGGTTTGCGGTGGAATTTTTGACTGTTTCCAGGACGTGTTTAGCCTATTTCGCTTTAGATGAATGTATTCATACTATTATATGACTTTAATTGTGTTAAAGTAGATTACTATGCTAAGGTGTACCTGGGGTGTGCACGGACCAGAAACTTCTTGTTGACTTCCGCGGCGGATACTCGAGCTTCACTCACAAAACCCAAGCAAGCCGTATAGTCCGCACAACGCTGGCATCTGCACTTGGCCATTGACCGTTCCACAATGTGGTAAAGGCTTTTTCACTGTTAGATTTCATCTTGAGAAATGCTGTCACGATGACCCGTGTCCTTCCTCTCCAGATCAGTCGCTCCTTGACTCGACGATGGCCGTGCCGCGAATCGCAGATCCAACAGCTTGCTGCCCTGCTCAGTGTAAGTGCTTTCCACTTATTTATTACTTTTCTCATCCCAAAATTTATCGTGAGAAGGAGAGAGAAGGAGAAGGAAAAAAAGCTAACGCTGAACAAGCCCCATTCCCCAAGTCCGCCCTCGTTAGTCCTCCATGGAATTTCCGCAACATGCAAGTCCACGATTACGCGCGCCGTTTTGGAAGAGCTACAAGTTCCATATACGATTATCCGCTGCGCAGAGTGTATAACTGGGAGACATCTCCTGACGAAAATCCTGTTAGAAACGCTGCGCGCCCTCGGACTGGAGGCTGAATGGGAGCGGTTCGGCAAGGGCAAGTGCGAGCATGTGAGCACGCTTGTGGTGCTGCTGTCGGATATTCTTTCGTCGTCGGCGGCGAGCAGCAAAACGGGAGAGAATAATGGGACGAATAAGTTTATTTTGGTGTTGGATGGGATTGATAAACAACGAGAAGCGTCCCAGATGTTGCTTGCTGCGTTGGCAAGGCTGGGAGAAGTGGTAGGATCTGTGATCTGTCCCTCCGTTGTTTTGATATAGGCTGACGCCAGGTTTTAGATTCCGGCTTTGACTGTCGTGCTTATTTTGAATACCTCGCCTCGTCCGCTCTTTTTGAGTTCGGCGGGCGTGCCGCATATTACATTTCCTCCTTATACTCGCAAAGAAGCCATTACCATCATCACTGCTTCGGAACCACCTGTGGTGGATGGGGTTTCCAAGGATACAGCTTCGAGGATTTACCCACAGTTTGTATCGACCGTGTATGACTCCTTGGTTGGTCCCACGGCTGGGACTATTCCATCATTTAGAGTTGTTTGTGAACGACTATGGCCTCGCTTCGTCCAGCCTGTGTTGACCGAGGCTCCACCAGGAGACAGCGAAGATTGGGATTTTACAAGACTCTTGGTCCGGAATCGAGCCATGTTCAAGGTGCAAGGCGAGACTATGCTGGTTCATCGCATCGTTCCGGACGAAGCTGGCAGCAACCAAAAACCACTTGCCTTGTTATTGGCGCCAAAACCACCCTCGCTACCATACTTTCCAACTCTTGTCTTGACATCTGCCTACGTGGCATCTCATACTCCGCCGCGACTGGACACAATTTTCTTCTCCAAGTTCTCCTCGTCTTCTCTATCCGCGAGAAACAAACGCTCGCATCACAGAAGGCGGCTGAAACTTCTCTCTCAGCCACGGATGGACGACGAAAATGACGACCTATCGACGCCGAAAAAAGGTAAGCGTGTCAAGACAAAAATCACAAAGACAATGCTCGACTCTGCCTTTGTAAAGTCATCCGCGACAACTTCTGCAGCAGGCAGCGGTGGCGCCGGGAACGCCTTGACAGGTCCCTCCACGATCCTCACAGCGCGTCCATTCACGCTTGAGCGCTTAATCGCAATTTACCATTCCATTGACCCGAACCCACCCTCTAATCCTGTTCGTGCGCCTACCATGGCGGATTCGATCTACGCCGAGCTCGCCACGTTGCGTCGGCTGCGCCTGGTTGTGCCGTCTGGCAGTGCAAATGTCGGCGGCAGCGCGGCGACAGCGACTTCAGCAGACGCGGGTGAGAAGTGGTGTGTGAATATTTCTGGGGATTGGATCGGCGAGCTCGCCAAGGGGATAGGTGTTGAGGTCGGAGAGTGGCTTGCTGGAGGGTTGGATTAATTGACTCGATTATTTGTCGCAGGCTACTGGTCATCCAATATCTACTACGACTGGCAATTGCAAACAGAGCTGCTTCAGAACACAACTAGGCCAAATTGATTTTAAAAGTCGTCGACACTAATCTCTTACATGAACAATGACTTTTCCCTTTGCTCTTTTACTTTCCATTACTTGATATGCCTTTATAATGGTCAGCTTCGGTCCGAAATATGAAAATGTATAGACTTACTTTGGTCACATCTTCGAACTCCCAAATGGAATCAATGACCTGTCGCAGGCTTCCTTCCTGGGACATTTTCCTCAGCAACTCTAACGATGGCAGATCAGGCTTGGCGCTATAGAATTGAAATTCCCTGGGCACACCACCGAAAATGACCGGACAGAATTGATTCCACAGCATCAGATAGCCCAATTGGAAGGCTCCTTTGAGGGATAACTCAGCGTTCATCGCGCCGATGGCAATGAATTTCTTTCCCGGCGCAAGATAGGACGGTGAATGAGCGAAGAGCTCTTGGATCCCTACATTATCAATGATAGCGTCAAAGGGGCTACCTGCGTGCTCAGACGCCGCGAGATACGCATGCAACGGTGCATGCTGTCGGTAGTCAATCACCTCGTCTGCACCCAGACTCTTGACCAGCTCGACATTGGCAGCTGAACAGGTCGCCACCAACCGCCCCTGAGGCCCGATCACCGATCGAGCCACCTGCACCATCATGACTCCTGCGCCACCGCTGCCGCCGTTGATGAGCACCTTGTCGCCAGGTTTCAGCCCGGCGCGCTCAACTGCCTGTATAGCAGTACACCCGACTCCTCCCAGCCCAGCCCACTCGGCCAGCGAGAGCTTCGATTGTTCGCCACCGGGCAGCTGATACGGAACCACAAACTGCGCCGACGTAATGGCATATTCCGCCAACGCGCCGGACCCGTCACGCAGCGCTTTGAAAGGGTTTACAGTCCCAATCACGAGTTCTCCGATCTTGAGATCTTTCCTACTGCTGACATGATTAGTAGTAGTAGTAGTAGTAGTAGACAAGACATTCCCCCCCGCGGCAATTAGACGTCCTGCAAACTCAAACTCGGTGATGGCCACACGGTCTCGCTGGCGAAGGAAGAAAGCAAGAGGACGTGGTCGCAGACCTTGGATCCCGCTGGTCACGCCGCCGTTGAAGGCGACGTAGTGGATCTCGACGAGCACGTCGTCTGGTCCTAGGTCTGCTGGTTGAGGGGTTTTGATATCGGATTCTAGCTGGACGGTTGTAGAAGGGAGGCCTTTGGTCCGGTAGGTCCAGGCGCGCATGTTGGTAGGGAGAGACATTGTACTGCTCAATTATGTTTGAAGAGGGGTGATCCAACTGTCGGATAATGAATGTGTCTAGTTGTGTTTATCAGTATAGATAATATTAGCATTTGAAGGCGTGGATTGTTACTTACCAATGAATGCGCAGCTGGTTCTCCAGATCAATTGATACAAGAAAGTATCCTCATCTTTTATACCTCCGCCCTCTTATAAGAAAACCATTGACATGTAGTCAGCCAAGTTATGACGAATCCCAAACTAGCCTATTCCTGCGTCTTCCGGCCGCAAATTCGTCCGAGAGTATCATTGATCCGATGTCTCCCTTTTTTTTTCCTCTTGCGGTATCAACCTTGACCAAAAAGAGGAAATAGTCAGGTAGAGCCTCAGAAATAATACTACCAATATAAACACAAAATGTATGGTTTTGCCACTGTTTTACAGGTTTAGGACTAGTGATTGGAAGAGCGGAGGACGGATGTTAAGCAAGTTGCGTGGTGGGGACAAGGCCACGCGGGTTGATTGGCTGGGACTGCTGGCGGGCTCGGGGTACGGGGGAATCGGAGAAGTAGGGCTGAGCTGGTATCAATTGAATGCTGGCTCGATGAATTTATGGTTTTTTGAATATTTGTAAGCTTTTTGCGTGAGTGGTATTATTCTCGTAGTCAAATTCCAATGTATATTGGAAAATAGTCGTTATACATAATGTCCTTCTGTAGGCAAACTCCGTATTACATGCATGCCATTCATTTCTTTACAGCATCAAAGTGACTCGACTCCTCTCACCACGCCAATTCTGCAACAACTGTCCCCTTGGACACCAACAGCCGCGGATACTGCCCTAATCGCGACATGCCCTGAGAGTTCTCAAACATTATCCTGTTTGTGGCAGCTATATTCCGTTCCATTGACCGTCCGGTTGGGATATTTGAGCCGTCGGCAAGGGAGTGGAACCGAATTCTTTCACCATCATTGACTACATTTTTCACGTGTGTTAGCAGGGCACACAAGCCAGAAAGAAAAGGAAACACCTACTGCTAGCAACCAAACCGAGTCCACAGTTCACATCGATCTGGTGCCGGAATTCGTTCTCGTAATCTTCGAAGGTGAGGCAAGAGTTGCTCAGAATTCCACGTTTACTTGGAAATCGAATATCGTACATTTGCATCTAGAAATGGAACATGGAAAACAGTCAGTCACTTTTCTTTTCTGGGAAAATGTCCAGTTTCTTACCGAACGATAGCCTGCTACAACTAGCCGGTTCTCGTCAACCCTCTTAACTTGCCCAACTGACCGGGGATGCTGTATTCGAGTAGCAAACCCACTACTGCGCACATCGTAAAGTCCGACTAGCGAATTTCTGAATCCCGTGGCGATAACTGTCGGGGATAGCCAATCCAAAGCTAACAAGTCAACGTCTTTGCTAGCCTTTCGGGACCGTTTAGGTAGATTGATATTGGCCCTGGTAAGGGCCATATCTCCCTGACGAAACGTGTACAACCCCTCAGAGGTTCCTACTGCGAAGAAGGGGTCGTTGCCAGAGTCTGGCCTCGCTGCTGAACACCACATAGTGGAATCATGCCCCGTTAATTCCAAAGGAAGTTCTGGAGAAGAAAATATCAGCTGGTTTTTTTTGTTTCTTTTTTTTTTCATCTTCAATGGCAATCAATTAGCTTGCTGACTTACGACTTGCTCGAATTGGGGTTCCATCCGTTGGCACATTCGCCACAGAGCCGACGAGGAACATGGAATCTCCTTCAATGCCACTATCCATTGTAGCCCTAAACGTGAAAGGGAGTATTAGAACCTAAAATTCAAGAGATAGATCATGAATACTCACAAAAAGGCACCGGAATCACATAGGGAAAGAGACGACAACTGTTTTTCCATTAGCAAATATTCAATCCTCGTTGAAAACTGGACGACAAACGCGATGCATAGAAACAAACTTGTCAGTACCACTAGGGATACTGGAAACTTTTCCTTCCTCCTTCCCTTCCTCCTGCGCAAACGGAGGGCATACTCTAGAATAATAAGTCAGTCAGCATGCAGAAAGAATGAACAATGACCATCACATACATTAAATCGCAGGAGAACCTACTGTTGTTTAACCCTTCCCTAATAGTCAGCAAAAGGCAAAAGCAACACTTGCCAAGGGGACAAACAACAAACTAACCAACAATCAGAGCCCCGGATTCATCGTGCCGAGCAAAGTCGGCGACCGTCGCATCCAGTGTCAGGCTGTCCAAATCATAGCCACGACGTAGTTGGAGCTGACTGGTAAATGCTTCTCCCTGGCGGGACTGTTTCACAAACCCACGAACAGGATCACTCTCGATTTCTGCAGTAATTCTACTGATTGGGTTGGTCAGATGGCGTGACTTTCGCACTCGTTGTAGCCGAATCTGCCTTTCAACACCTTCTCGATGTTTTTGCACCTGGATGAAAACAAGGTGTATCAGAAACAGGCCAACAGAGTCCCCAGCTTTCGGTTCTTTAAAATACCTCGGAATCATATTTTCGCTTCTTGACGGCCTGAGCAGAGTACTGGGATCCTGTTGGAGCTACATGGTTGGCCTGAATCCGAAAGTACTTTTTTTTCTCAGGATCTATAATGAAGTTAGCCAATTTAATGGTTGATTTCTCTAGGAGAATTGAAAGATTGTGTTCGTAAACTCACCCCAGCAGAATCCAGGTATCTCTCGACCGTTCATGTTGTTGGTGTTGCCTGAGTTTTCTTACACCGTACCGTCCGCGGGTATTGACAAAAAAAACATGCGAAACTCAGCCTTGAGGCCAGCGAGAAACACACATCACGTGCATGTAGAATTGTAGGTAGGAAAATATTAAAATGGTTTGTTTGCAATCAAAGGAAAATTGTCAAATGGGTTGAGGATTAATCTCTTATCTTATCGACGGCGAATAACATGACGTCGCTAGGCTGATGACATAAGATCCGTCTCTACTCATCAAACTGTACACTGGTCCAATGTTCCTTCTACTCAATCCAATGATATATCTAACATTTCCCGCAATTTGACGCAAGATTAAGGAGCTTCATAGGTACATGTTTTCAACGCACTGGGATTATTGTGATGATTACATACAGAAAGAGGACCGTTGTACGGCTAGGGGATCAAACAGATGAGGGGAAAAATGAGACAGATGGGACAGATAGAATGGAAGCTGCAAGATGAGAGATGCACGAAGCATCGAGCGTGTCTCGCTAGGTAACAACGAGTGGTTGTATGCTTCTTTGATATACAATGCAAGCCATGCGCTGCAGTAGTCTTGGGAAACAAAGGGGGGTCAATATAATCATAAGTGACAAAGAGAATGGACAGGAAATGAACGCAAATCAGAAATATATATATATACAACAGACTTCTTTTTCCAGACTTTAAGTTCTGGAGCTTAGATAGTCGGCAGCCTAGAGATAAAGGCGTCAGCAAAAGTTACTCTTATATTGTAATAAGATAGCAATTACCTTGTCAATATTGTAATCGAACTTCTCCAGAGCAGCCAGCGACTCGTCGCGAGGGAAGCCCATACCAGTTAGTCGCTTCAAGATCAAATCGTCTTCACCTGTTTCGGAAGCAAGTGCCCATCCAGGCGAGCGCTTATTCCCTCCACCAGCAGCTTGAGAATCGGACGCATGGAAACCATTGCTGCCACCTTCAGGTGCCTTTTGAGAAGGAGTGAAGATAGCATCCCAATCATGGTCAGTTGTCGGAGGTTTCTCGCTTCCAAGTTCCGAATTCTTAGATGCATCAACATTGTTGTCGAAATTGAAGAAATCAGCAGCCGCAGTGTTAGCTTGGCCGGGCTGGGCTGAGGGAGTTGAAACCGGCTTGGCGGACTGCGAGGGAGACTCAAACGAAAAATCAAAATCGTTGGCTGGCTTCTTAGAGTCAGGACCGGCATCTTCCTCGTCGTCTGAATCATCATCTTCTTCTTCTTTCGCAGGTGCTAGGTCAAGACCGGCAAAGGCCGCATCGAAATCAGGAGCACCAGACTTCTTTTGGGCCTCACCAGCAACAATAGGAGCCCCGCTAGACGACTCAACAGTATGAGGAGCATCTGGTGCTAGAGTTGGGTCAGCTCGGTTGGGTAGCAAGCCATCAAATGTACGAGGGAAGTGGCCGGGTTCCTTGTTCGCACTGGATCCGTCATAGCTGGGAGGTGATTGCTGAGCATCCGAAGCCGGTGGCTCTGTAGAAGCCGCATTAGCGCCGGGAACTGGAAACGCTTGTAGCTGTGTTGCATCGATGGACTCGTTCTTTGCGTGGTCCTCCTTTGGTGGAGGAGAAACTGGAGTGAAGTTATCATCAAACCCCATTGGTGCCTCGCTGTCGGTGCTGTCATCATCGTCGTCGTCGTCTGCTTCAAATTCCTTGATAGGGGGGAACTCTCCAAAAGCATTAGGGGCCTCGCCACCACGCGGTTTCATCCCAGCGAATGCTTCATCGAAATCATTGGCTTTTTGGGATTGGGATCGTTCACGGGCAACACTACCAAAAAGCTCATCAAAACTTTCCTCTTTCGCCTGACTTGGAGATGGTTCGGCTGTGTCGTTGGTTTTCTCAGGAGATGGACCACCCGTCAGCTGAGTAGAAATTTGCGTGGGAGCACTAGGAGAAGTCGCCTCTTCAGGTGCGGGTTTCTTGGGTACATCATCGAAAGGAGAAACCGCAGAAGATGTCTCATTTCCCAAGTTAGACGGCTCCCGTGCCACGCTTGCCGACTCCTGAGGTGCAGGGGTCCCAGCCTCGGAGGTATCGAACCCGCCAAAACGGCTGACAGGAGGAGATACGGCTGTAGAAGACGTCACAGATCGCGCGTGGTTTTCATTGCTTGTTTGAAAGTAGCTAGGAGTTATCTGGCGCGAGTCGGATGCTGGAGGTGGCTCAAAAGGCGGTGGAGAAACAGATGGTGTCGGTGCACCAGAAGTGAAGGGGCTCTTCGAGGCTTCCCTAGCATTTTGCGAGAATGGCGGAGCGGCACCGAATGAGGTTTGAGGTGGCGGTGTAGACGTTGATGCGGTGGCAGATGCCGGGCCAAAGAGATTGTCAAATGCAGCCTGTGGGTTAGACCCAGGAGAAACCACGGCTTCAGGTGAAGTTTCTGTGGTGGTGCGTCGGAAAAAAGGGTTGGTTTGGTGACTGGCAGTAGACAAGCTAGGGCTGACAATAGCAGCAGAGCCAGAAGCAGACTTAGTAGACTCCTCCAGTTCTTGGTTTTCTTTTGCTAACGAATCGATCTCGCTTTGGGCTTTGTCTCGTTCTCCCTCAACAGTTGCCAACTGTTTTTTGTTAATAGCCACGAGACCCTTTTGCTGACGTGCGTCGGAGCGGGCTTTCTCCAAAGCGGGCTTGAGCTGGCTGACAGCCGCGTTGGCCTGACGTATCTTCTCCTTCAGCGAAACATTCTCATTTTGATCAGCAGCAAGCGCAGCAGAAACTTGGTTGTACTGGTTCTGCAAATCTTGACGACTGCCTTCAATCAGAGCATGATCCTGCTGGAGTTTCTTGGTCTCTGCGCGGGATGCGTTCAAGCGGTCCTCTAGTGCCTTGAAGTCCTTCGCCTCTTTTTCATACATAGCTCTAGCCTGGGCCAACCGTGTCTCAAAGTCACGTTTTTGCTGCGATGATTGCGTAAATTCCTGTTCCGTAGAAACACGCCGTGTCTGCACGTTTTGCATTTCCTTGGACAAGGAGCCAATCTGGTTGGACAGGTTCGCCAGTTCTGTAGTTTCTTGAGTAAGTTTATTGGATTCCTCCGGGTCATTGTCACCCAAAAGATCGTCAGAACTAGGGGAAGGAGACTTTGCTGTAGCTCCTGCTCCGGTAACCTGTGGGTTGAGGCTTTGCCCAAACAGTGAGGACGGAACAAACGGTTTGAATGTTGTGGCTGACGACGCCTGGTGTGAGGTCCGTGAAGATGGGGATCCAGGAGACTGGAAAGGCGCATTTGAACCTCCAGTTGTCTGCGGAATCGCAGGAGCGGTAGGAGCTGCGGGTGCATCAAACGTATCAAGTCCGAAAAGATCTTCAGCTGCAGATCGTGGCAATGGCGGTGGTGCCGGAGCCACCGGAGCAACAGCAGGCGGTGCCTCTTGACGGCGCATACTAGGCGGGATCAATGCCGGTGGAAGCGTGGTGGGCAGTGGCTCTTTCCTGCTTCTTTGCTGGCGCACCAAGTACATAGCAACTGCGAATTCGTCCCTAGTAAGCTGTCCATCTGCATCTATATCTGCGAGATCCCATATCTGAGCAAGTACATCCTCTCCTAGCTGAGCATTGGTGAAAAAGGTAACAGCTTGGTCGCCATTGATAATGCCAGCCTTCGCAGTATCTACAGTGGCAAAGATGTTGTCGAACTGGGCTTTCTCTTGTGGGTTAATCAGCCAGTCAGCGCCTGTGGAATGCGCAGAGAGGGGCGAGGCAAATTGTTGCCGGTTCAACGGGCTTTGCGTCCGCTGGGATCCGGAAAACTGTGTTGGAATAGCGGGCACAGGTGGTACGTCCGAACCAACGCGAGGTCCTGTTGGGGTACGAGCGAGACCTCGTTTTGATGCTGCTTCGTATAGTCCGGCGGGGAGCGATGATGGGATGCCTCGCATAACGCCAGTTTTGTACGATGTCAACATGTGCATGGCAATAATAAACTCCGTGGCGTCCAATTGACCACGCTGAGTTATGTCTGCGAGGTTCCAAATCCGTCCCAAGATATCATTGGGTAGCCGGGCACGCTCAAAAATCTGCTTCGCAGTTTCACCTGCAAACAGCATGCGTTAATCGAGACATTCACCACAGCAGGGCCAGAGTACGTGAGTTCGAATGGCAAGGAAAGTCCGACATACCTGATATAAAACCGTTTGGCGTGTCTGATTTTTCAAAGAGAGAGTTGAATTTGTTCACATCTTCCGGGCTCAATGGTGGTACTCTGACCGGGCCACCCGAGGCAGCTGGCGGAGGGCTTGCCGTGGCCGGGCGAGACGGAGTTGAAATAGAGATTCCATCAAATCGAGGTAAAGGACCAGCTACACCATATTATACCGAATTAGCTTCAGTCGACATATAACAGCTCGTGGCCACTTACGTTGCAAAGCCAACTCTTCTGTAGGAGAACGACCAGCCTGTGCGTGTCCAATCAATCGCAAAACTATAGAAAATCCGGCTGGCGTTAAAAGTCCACGGTTCTCTTTGTCGGCGATTTGCCATATCTGTCAAGCAAAAGTCAGCCCAAACCGTAGTCACGACGCAGTCACGGCGCAATAGGAACGAGTCATAATATATACCAGGCCGAGAGTATCCGGAGGAAGCTTAGTCTTTTCAAAGAATGGCACTGCATGTTCGCCGGTAATGACACCGATATTCGTAGTGTCTGCTGCTTGAAAAAGCTGGAAGAATGCCCGCTTCTCCTCCTGAGTGAGGTTGAGATTCGGATGGTCTGCCTCTTGAATTAGTTTCGTCGCCCAAAACATGAATTTTAAAACCGGGCTGCCAAATCAACCAGTATCGAGTAATCTCGGTCTCAAGGTTATGCAGTGCGATTGAGGATGGCAATGAATAAGACTCACTTGGTTCCGCCATCTCCCTGCTGCCTGCGAGACAACTGCGCCGCGTTTGTTCCAGAACACAAACAACCCAAAAGACTGGAGCTGAACTATGTTGCAATAACTATACCCGTGGCGCCTTCGAATAGGGGTTCGAAGTGATTGATATCATACGTTTGGTTTTCGAAAAGGTTGCGAGGATGCCGTGATTCCGGTGAGTTGCTGCGATATCGTATTGCCAGCGAGACCTCCGAGAGAGCAAGCTTTTTAACATTCACAAGTGGCCGGGAGCATAGAAACAGCTCTAGCGGAGATTTTATGAGATGTAGGC
The DNA here is from genome assembly GCF_013368755.1 of Talaromyces rugulosus. NCBI lineage: Eukaryota > Fungi > Ascomycota > Eurotiomycetes > Eurotiales > Trichocomaceae > Talaromyces > Talaromyces rugulosus. Next base: position 3,104,914 of record NC_049564.1, read on the forward strand.
GCTAATCCAAGAAATGTTCGAACTGGCTTATAGGAATTGAAGACGAGCAATCAAGCTCCGATCAATGCGACGAGCAAGAAGGGAGGAGGTTGGCCGGCGGCTTGAGTTACGTTACGGGAGCGGGATAGTAATTACCCAAGTAGCCAATACGAACGGCGCACGTGATTCTGCCGTTGATGGACCGATTGTTACCGTTCTGGTGGTACGAGCTTTACCAGTGACATTTTTGATGTTTATACAAATAGAAAGCATGGCTTGGCCTCTCCTCTATTGATCTCTATTTCTAAAAACTACTCTTCAAGTAAGGTTCAAAAAAGGAAATTTTTTGTCTTGATTAAACGAAATATGGATCGGGCAATCTGAAAGGAGGCGATGAAACAGAAAATAGTCACGTCAGGTCGTTCTTCTAAACAACCAGGTGCATTGCACGTGTTCAAGGGCGGTTGTCAATATCGGTAGAAAGCCCTGAACCGTCAAAAAATATAAGATAATGGATTGGGTATATAACGAAGCATTACACAACCCGCTTGAAAGAATCCCATCTGTACGAGAGATCGATATCTAGTATTCGGCCTCAACTTCTTCCTCGTCTTCAAGCGAATCACTGGCAACCTCCTCGTAATCGCGCTCAAGAGCAGCCAAGTCTTCACGGGCCTCGGAGAACTCGCCTTCCTCCATACCTTCACCAACGTACCAGTGAACGAAAGCACGCTTCGAGTACATGAGGTCGAACTTGTGGTCGAGAGCGGACCAGGCCTCGGCGATAGCAGTGGTGTTGGACAACATGCACCTAATTAAATGTCAGCTGAGTATTCCAATTTTGGTATAATTCAAGGAGCAACATACACAGCACGGTTGACCTTGGCGAGATCGCCGTTGGGCACCATCTCAGGTGCCTGGTAGCAAATACCGATCTTGAAACCAGTAGGGCACCAGTCGACGAATTGGATAGTGCGCTTGGTCTTGAGGGTGGCAACGGCGGCGTGGGTATCCTTGGGCACGACGTCACCGCGGTACAGCAGGCAAGTAGCCATGTATTTGCCGTTGCGGGGATCACACTTGACCATCTGGTTGTTGGGCTCAAAGCAAGACATGGTCATCTCGTTGACAGAGTTGGCTTCGTGAAGAGACTTGGCAGCAGAGATAACAGGAGCGTATGCAACCAAGGGGAAGTGGATACGAGGGTATGGCACCAAGTTGGTCTGGAACTCGTTCAAGTCGACGTTCAGGGAGCCATCAAAACGGAGAGAAGCAGTGATGGAGGAAACGACTAGAGAAAATTAGATGGAGATCACACCGGGGAGAGACATACACGCATACCTTGGGCAATCAGACGGTTGAGGTTCTCGTATCCGGGACGCTCAATGCCGAGGTTGCGGCGGCAGATATCGTAGATGGCTTCGTTGTCAACCATGAAGCTGCAGTCGGAGTGCTCGAGGGTGGTGTGTGTGGTGAGGATAGAGTTGTAAGGCTCGACAACAGCGGTGGCGTTCTGAGGAGCAGGGTAGACACAGAACTCGAGCTTGGACTTCTTGCCGTAATCAACAGAGAGACGTTCCATCAAAAGAGCACCGAAACCAGAACCAGTACCACCACCGAAAGAGTGGAAGACGAGGAAACCCTGCAGACCAGCGCAGTTGTCGGCGACACGGCGAACCTGGTCGAGGACACGGTCGATCATCTCCTTGCCGACAGTGTAGTGACCACGGGCATAGTTGTTCGAGGCATCCTCCTTGCCAGTGACCATCTGTTCGGGATGGAAGAGGCTGCGGTAGGTACCAGTGCGGACTTCGTCGACAACATTGGGCTCCAAGTCACAGTAGATGGTACGGGGAACGTATTTGCCCTGGCCTATTTGTTACGGTTAATATTAGAGTTTTGCGGCTCCATGGTGACAGCACATACCAGTCTCGGAAAAGAAAGTGCTGAAACCCTGGTCGGGGTCCTGGGCCTTGCGTTCTTCGGTCAGGTACCCATCAGGCTAAATCGATTATTAGTGTTTTTTTTTTTCATGCGAGCAGCCCGGATATCGCGGTAGGAGCCGAGTTGTCGGGAGAAATCCCCAGATTTCAGCATACCTGAATACCGTGCTCAAGGCAGTAAAGCTAATTACATGTCAGTACGGAAGTCTCAGCAGGTTTTTTTTTTGGTTAAGCAGGATCTCGTACCTCCCAGCAGGAGTTGGCGATCTGGCAACCGGCCTGGCCGACTATACAGAGAGAAAAAAACAAGTCAGACGCGTCGTTGTCGGGAAAGGATCAGCAACCACGATGGGCGACTGGTTAAGGCCTACCGTTCAAACTAATAACTTCTCTCATCTTGTCGGATATCCCACGGACACTGTAGTTTTCAGAATTGGAATTAGTGATGGCTGTGGCAGTTGAAGAAAGCCGGAGCTGGGGCGTAGGGGGGAAAAATAGGGGGGGCAGCGATAGCCTTCCCGCACTTTTCCACGGTGGAAGGAGGGGTAGCAGAGTGCATCGAGCACAACACAACGTACCTGTACAGCGGTAGAGATGGAAATAGAGTGCGAGAGGGTGGGATGGGGGAGAAGAGTTGAGGAATTGGGCGAGGACGAACAAAGTGGTCCCAGCGAGGATTGACAACAGTTGAGCACAGTCCAACCGATGATTTCGTTGTGGAAACAGAAAAGAGCGTAGCGTCGCCAGCGCGCGTCTCCGAGTCCCAGGCGGTCTGGGTGTGGTCTGTGTTGTTGGTGCTAGTGTCCTTAGTCAGGAAATCACTTGGTTCGCGTTGGTGCTTGGAGCCCCTTTTTGGGCACTGTAAACACTGCTTGCCGCATCCGGCCTAGTGGCTTGGCTCTCGTGATGGTCACGTGCTGTTGGGCCGAACCAGCGGGGCCACCAATGGCGCCTCTCATTGGCTGGTGCGGTGGACCCGCTCACGCTGTTCCCCGGCGTCTCTGATTGGCTGTCTGGCGTCTTGGCATTCCCTGATGACGCTCGCTTTGTTGACTCTGATACATCCTGATACATCTCTCCTCCCTCCTTCACCCAGTATGAATTGACTCGCCGGCCGAGTTGCATTCCAATCACCATTGCCTTGCTTGGATACTCTCTATTAATAATACCCAGCTCTCCGAACTAAACACACACACACACACACAAAACATGTACATTCCCGGACACCTTGCTCTGGCAGCACATCTTGTCACTACGTCACTGCTCTACGCCCAGCCTGCAGCGGCCAACGTCGAAAAGACCATCTTTATAGCGCCACGCCTTGAACCGGTGCCAGCTGAGAGCCCAGTCATTGATGACCTAGGTCTCCAGCGACTATCTCCGGAAGAGTTCAAGTTGAGGACGAACTTGAATGCATCGTTTCCGACGCAACAGCTACCAGACGGAACTGAATCATGGTTCTTCCTGGAAGATTTAAACCCGGGGCAGCGATATGAAGTGCGAGTCTGTTGGCTTGCAACAGTGAGTTTTCTTTTTCCCTTGTGGTGTTTTCCTCACCCAGGCAGCTAAACCTTTCCTAAAGCAACCGACGGCTTTCACCCTCGACACATATTCGCTTGGCGAAGCCATGTCCAGCCCGGCAATCCTCTCATCACTGGCCAAGTATTCAGAAACACTCCTTGCCAGCGCACCGTCCAAATCTTCGGTGAAAGCATCCAACGACAAGGACTACCTATACCCGCCCAAGTCCCGTCGCCAACCAAATTCACCTCGTGTTAAACTCGATCCGCGTAATACGAAAGATCTACTACGCGATGCCCTAACATCAATATCTGAAGTTGAATCAGTCTTGTTTCTCCGCATACTCGCCGCGGCCGATTATTATACGGCCAATTCAACGCTGATGGAGAGCGTGCAGCCTGTCAAGGCGGATATCATTCTAGATCCGTTCCTTCTGAACGTCTTCCCGCGGTCGTTGGTGCCCACTGTCATTTATGCGTTGCCTGTTGCTGTACTGGTATACTTTATTGGCGCATACATTGCTAAAACGCTATCAATAGCTATTACAACGGCTGGGGACGACAGTTCCAACAAAAAGGAAGTCAAGAAAGATCAATGAATTTTTGGAACCAAATTTTCTTACTGGTTTATCACTAAAATTTCGGGCTAATGACGACTGCGCAATGTATATTTAGAATTCTCTTCAAATAATCTCTTCTTGTATTAGCAAATTGGCAAATTCAATCATCATTAAAATTCCATGTTATTTTGCGTTTCGACCTAATCATCACCCTCATAAAGCCAAAAAGAAGAACCAGCTATAAATACATATCTTAGCAGGTACACAAAACGCTTTTGTGGTTTTGTTTTGTTTTCCCCCTGGGGAGTGACCCTGATCGCACACAACACACAACCACGCTATGCATTTGTTCTTTACACATGATAAAATCAAGTCCCTTGACGCCAAACAAAGATTTTACTCGGTAGCCATTGACTTGATGATAAAAGACACCCTGATTGATTTATCTTAGAAATCTCTCAGGACGGCAACAATATCATCAAGCCGGGCAATCTCCCCAAGCATCAAAGCTTCCTTATCCCGCCACTGTCGCAGCTTTTGTAATTCGCCCTCATTCAGGTATTCTTCTTCTTTGCCTTTGACATCGGTGCGTTCGGTTTTGTCGAGAAAGTCCTTTACCACATTTCGCTCAAACTGAAGACGCTGGAAGCATCGTGACATCGCCTTGTATGTGTCATGAAGAAGGTTACGACCTACCCGATCAGGGTCAAAGCACCATAGAAAGACGGTCCTATGTGGCACTCGCTGCGAGTCGCGGGGGATTTCTTGCAGATCAACAAAGCCAGTTTCCTGCATGAGCGCAAGAACCTGGCGCAGATCCTTTTGTGAAACAAGACTGATCTCTTGTAATCTTTTTTCATCCAATTTTCCTTTTTCCAACAGAATCCGTATCAGTCTAAGGGCAATGCGACCAAACCGATTTCCCACAATGCGCTCAATCTCGAGGTGACGGAGCTGACGAGCAACACGGCGAAATTCAACCGTCCATTCCGGGATAGTTCCATTGGTTCGCTTATATGCAAGACTGTGTGGGGGCTGTTGTAAAACGCTGAGATGCTGATCCAGATCGTAAGCCCTGGTGGTTTCTGTTATGCCGTTTTCACCTTCTTCAAACTCTTCATTCTCATCGCCATTCACCATAGCATTGGCCTTGTTCTTCTTGCCTCTTGTTTGCGGGTTGTCTCTTGGTCCGAGAGAGCCAACGAGATCGATACTGGTACTGATCTCATTTGCAAGTCTATGAAGACTAAATCCCACGGCCCTTGTGTCGTTTTCTTCGCCTTCTCTTGGGAGTTCCAAACTCCCTCGCAGAGCAATCTCAGAGCTTTCTCGGCAACGGGGAGTCTGGTATTCAATGAGACGTAAAAGGTTCTCAAACACTTTCACAGTAACAGGAGATGCTTCTTCGGCCGCCATCTCAGCCAGTCGGCGGTTCCTCAGAACGACATCCATCTTCTCGTAATTGACTTTAAGCACAATACTTTCCTGCAGTTCATTTAGTAATATGACAGATTGAAAAATTCTAGATGACTTACATCCATTGGTTCGTCATCGTCATCATCATAGTCCTCCTCGTCTTCGGGTTCTTCCTCTGGTCCGTCAGAAGAATCCACCCGACGTCTTTTGTTGGAACCTTCAGAAATGCCATTGGTTTGGGGTCTCTTGATTCCTTTTGGAATGCCGTGGACTAAAAGGACGCCGCCTATGCTATTGTCCGTTCGTTCAAGGAGGACTTGCTCCCTTCTGCCCTTTAATAATTCTGCCGCGGCTTTGCCTTTTACGTCTGAATTTTTCACGGCCTGCTGGGCTATTCGTTCTGCATCCAAGATGTGGTCTGCCAGGCTCTGGAAATGACTTTCTCGCATACGGCAGATATAGCCATGTCCAGCTAAGGATTTCAAAGTTGCGTGTAAGCGGCCGTTGTGCGTGTCATGGTCTCCATTGACATTTGCACCATCAGTAGAGGGCGGCAGTTCGTCGTCGTTATTTTCGCCGTTCTCCAGCAAGCCATTCTCTTCCAAACCGTTCTCTTCCAAACCGTTCTCTTCCAAACCGTTCTCTCCCAACCCGTTCTCTTCCAAACCGTTCTCCTCTAGACCATTCTCCTCCAAGTGGTTTGCGCCGTTGCCATTCGTCGAGGGTTTATGCACCGTGTCGATTCGAAGTTCTGGCAGAGCCTCCAAATAGCCGACTTGCGCATGCCCGCAGTACATAATTGTAGACATGACCTTGGCAGCATATTCCCCCAGTCTCTGCTCCACCACTTTGAGTATCTTCCCTGATCGTATCAGATAATAAGCGGCGTGCATGTTGGCTTCGTAATACGTGGCTCCATCATCGTTGGACAAGTAGTGGTATAGCAAATGCATCTGGACCATTGCTGTGACAGCATGCAAAGTTTGCTTGTGGGGAAGCTTCGCATATGCTCGAAGTTGTGGAAGCGTAAGGCGCCCATACTGCACCAGTTTCAAAAAAATACGCTGCCAATGCCGTTAGAACACGGTTTGAGAGAAACAAGACCAGAGAAAGCTGCGTCGAACAAGTCGTACGTACCCCAAATAGGTCCCCAAACTGGTCCTCAACCAGGAGCGTGCACAGCTCAGCGGCATACTAAGAGTCATTAGTTGGCTGGAGTAAGCTCGAACAAAGTGCAGGCGTTGCATACTTGGGACATTTCTGTACTTCTAGAGAAAGGCCAACTTCTCTAGAAGGTTCCGAGAGGTCACCGATGCGATATCATGAGCAGAGTGTTGACTGACGGTTCTTCTTGAGGGCGCAAGTCTGGTATTTTTACTTTTTTAGCACTAGCCCAGGACGGTCCCGCAGCTGCAAAATCGCGACCGCCCGCGCCAAGGTTGCACCGGCGGTAGTCACGTGCCGTCACGTGACGGCGCAGCTCCTCTTGATCCGATTCCGCCCGCAGGCCAATCAGGGCGCGGCTAATGGCGTGCAAGCCAGGTCGGCTCGGATCTTGAAGCTTTTCAAACGTCGGTCCAGCAGACCTCAACAGCAGCTTGCCGAACTCCCGCCACCCCAGGGTCGCTCAATTGCTCCCCATCTGCCGACCATTTTCTTCTCCTCTTCTACGATAACCCGTCCGATCATGTTGTCGAGGTCTGCTTTCGCCCGGTCAGCGCAGCGTGCGCTCCGGACCCAACGTCGAGCCTTCGCTTCCGCCGAGAGCCCCAGCCTTCAGTACGAGACCACCGAGGCTGCTGGTGTCAAATTGGCCAACAGAGATGTCGGAGGCCCTACTACGACACTGGCGCTGGTCGCAAAGGCTGGCCCTCGCTACCAGCCATTCCCTGGCTACACCGATGCTCTCGAGTCGTTCGCTTTCAAGGTACGCTATCCCAATCGTCTCTTCTATCGATCCTATATGCAACCAGATTTCTAATTGGTAATTGCTTTACCTGCAGAGCACCTTGAAGCGCTCGGGCTTGCGTATCACCCGTGAGGCAGAACTCTTGGGTAGCGAGATCACAGCCAAACACACCCGCGAAAACGTTGTTCTTCAAGCCAAGTTTTTGTCGGAAGATCTCCCATACTTTACCGAATTGCTCGCAGAGGTTTCTTCTCAGACAAAATACTCTCGTAAGCATGGCCGTGTTGTTTCTTCGAATCGAATAATTTCAGATCTAACATCAGCACACAGCATATGAGTGGAACGAGCTGGTCCTTCCCAACATCAAGCTCCGCCAACAGGTCATTTTGGAGAAGGCAGAGAACTTGGCTTTGAACTCGGCTCACGCAACTGCTTTCCACCGCGGTCTTGGTGAGAGCCTTTTCGCCACCTCTTCCACCCCAGTAGAGTCGTACGTCAGCAGCGAGGGTCTTACCGAATTCGCCCAAAGCGCCTATGCCAAACCCAACATTGCTCTCGTTTCCGTCGGCCCCAACTCCGCTGATGTGTCCAAGTGGGTGAGCCAATTCTTTGGCCAGCAAACCTCTTCCACATCTTCCGGTCAGTTCAAGGTCAAGGAGAGCGTGGCCAGCAAGTTCTACGGTGGTGAGCAGCGCACTGCAAGCCAGGCTGGAAACGCCATTGTTCTCAGCTTCCCCGGATCTGCCCAGTTCGGTACTTCGGGATACAAGCCTGAGGTTGCTGTTCTGGCTGCTCTGCTGGGAGGCGAGTCGTCGATCAAGTGGACTCCTGGCTTCTCCCTCATTGGCAAGGCTACCGAGGGCCACCGCGTCAAGGTTTCTACCAAGAATTACGGCTACTCCGATGCCGGTCTCTTCACCATTTCCGTCTCTGGCAAGGCCGACTCGGTCGCCGCTGTCTCCAAGGGTGCTGTCGATGCTCTCAAGAAGGTGGCCGCCGGTGAGGTCGCCGCTGAGGAAGTCAAGAAGGCTATTGCGCTGGCCAAGTTCCGCGCGCTCGAGGCCGCCCAGGTCCTTGAGACCGGCGTTGAGCTGACCGGCTCAGCTTTGATCAACGGCACCAAGCCCTTGCAGATCTCCGAGGTTGCCTCGAGCTTTGAAAAGGTCTCTGCTCAGCAGGTTCAGCAGGTAAGCAAACTCCCCCCATCTTTCGATTGACATACGATAAACTAACAAACAATTCTTCCAGCTTGCCAAATCCTTTGTTTCCGGCAAGGCTTCCGTCGCCGTCGTCGGAGACCTCTTCAAGCTCCCCTTTGCTGAAGACCTTGGCCTGACTGTCTAAAAGAGTTTATACAAGAAGCCAAAAAATAATCTAGACGGGGTTTGTTTTTGTATGGGTTGGTTAAAAAGAGAAGAAAGCTCTTTTTCTTCTCCTTGTAAAGTGCATCATCATCATTTCCCCCAATTTTCTATTTATCCAAACCCCAAACTCATACAACCACCCCCCTGTTTTACAGCTCCCCCTATTCAAATGTTGCAACCAATCAGTTGACAGATATATCTCCTTTGTGTGTTGTCTGTATTTGTATCGTATTTTCGAATCTAGCAAATTCTTTAGACAAGTATCGATATCGATGTTTATGTTTATGTTTTATTATAATGTTGATCTGTTGATCGTACAATTAGCTTTGGTATACGTGCACAGTAGTAGACCGTCTGCATGAGTTTCATTATATATATACATGTATTGACGTATCATGACCACTCCTCAGGCACTTCAAAGGTCGAAAACATGTCCAAATTAAACATGCTATCAAAAACAGACAAATCCATATTCTCTAAATCGAGCTCATTAGGGCCAAACTCATGGGGTATCCTTTCAGAGACTGACCGGTCATCAGACTCGGTAGTAGATATCAATGACTCTTGTGCAGCGTTGGTAGCTGCAGTGTTTGTTCTCGTTTCATGACTAGGATGCAATCCAAACACTGATGGATCCGTGGCAGTGGCAGCCGATGGCTCATCAGTTTGTAGAGAAGTAGATATTTGCTGGCTCTGCCTATCCATTTTATGGATACTCTGCTCTGCCATATTGGCCAATGCGGTAACAGAGCCAAATTTACTTCCCAAACGATGGAGAAGCTTTGAGTTGGCTAGCAGCTGTTTCTTTGCTCGCTCTCGCAACATGGAAGAGCGACTAGTGCGCAGGTCTCGATACGCGACACGCAGTGAAAGGGAAATGGCGTATGGAATGATAGGCAGGTTGCTCAGGAACGTTTCCAGCCCTTCGGACACGATTGATGTAGCCTTGATCGCAGAGAGGCTTTGGCGGAGGGAAGCTGCAGAGGCTGTAGCGGGCTCGTGCAGGGATTTTACACGGCAGGCTAGCATTGCCACTGAGTGGTAGAGGACCTCTGCGGTGCCTATCGTCATGGTTAGCCAGGATTTGACAAGCAGGGAGTGTTTTTGGATTACCTAGAAAACGGCTGTTGACATGAGCAGCATTTGTCTTGTCGATCAGATCCTCAAACAAAGGGAAATCGGTTTCTGGAAAAGTTGAAGTCTCGGTGTGGTGTGGCCGATAGAGCCCTATGACCCTGTCTAGCAACACTACTATCCAAAGCAATAGCTGAAAAGGCGGCTGCTGGACCATAACAGCATCTGTCACGTTCCTTCCAATATCCCTCTCGTGCATCATGACCGGTCGTCCCTGCGTTGCAGCATTTAGCTTATCCAACGCCCACACACAGCAGAACAGTCGACATCGAGCTTCTTCGCTCTGGCCCTCGTCGTCGTGACTTTTGCCGCCCTGGTTCTCCAGGTGCAGTCCGGCGGTATGGCTGTAACCAATTGCACTTGCTGATAATTCTGTTGATAAGTCGCGGTCCTTTGCATATTGCGTAAACAGGGCTACAAGGGACAGCGCTTGCACAAGCACTATCTTATCCTTCACCAGTCCCAAGCTGAGTAAAAGACGGAGGGAGAATATCATATCCCTAATGAGCCCCTCTCGCGACGAGTAATAATGTTTGCTTCTTCGCGGCTTCAGATAATCTTTGGCCCGCGGGTTCACACTGGCTGCGATGCATACAGCCAGTCGTAGGAGACTGCATTCGGGGCTTGTAACCGGCATAGCCTCCATAGCGTGTCGGTCAATCACTGGAAATATAGGATGTATTTCGTCGAGATAAATCGTATACAGAGCCTGAAACCCGGCTTCTTCAGGCAAATGCTGCAAGGTGAGTTCCTCCCAACGGAGCTCCCTCGCTCCAACCATGGCCGCAGCAGGCATTGAATTCTTTCGAGTCAACTCCGGCGCGGTGCCAGTCCTCGACTGCTCTGTTGCTGCTGCGGGCTGGCGTGAAATCCATACTCCTATGTTATCCGTCTGTGCCGATGTGGGCGTCGGACTGATTGCTGCGAGAAAGGCGGATTCGGGATTGAGATGGCCGACGAAGCGGGCTTCTCCATCGCTTTCGCCGTCGTTATCGTCGTCGCCATTCTCTTCATCGGTTTGAGCATCTATAGTATTATTGGAAATATGGCTATCCTCATCGCCAGCAACAGGGTTACTAGAAGAAAGATACCGCGCTCTCTTGCGAACCTGCCGCTCTTCATGTGGCGAGTCGTCTATGCGACTGTTTCCACGAGCAAAATTATCATGATGGCAACGTTTCTAAATATGTATGTCACATTAGATGTAACACGTATGCATGCAGTGTTAGACTACTTACCTTGCGTTTCCGGCATGCGGTGCATGCACGTAGAACATGCCGCCCGTCCGTCTGCGCTTGCGATTGATACGGCACGAATCTAATCATGCTGTCCTTTTTTTTTCTTCGAGGAGCATGTGATCTACAATATTGCGCGTGCAGTGAACAGCAAGATGTATCATTTCTTGTTGAATATGAATTCGAGCAGGAACCAACCTACGTAACTGTAGATGGGCATGCCGGTGGGGCTTTCCGATGTGGAAGTGGAACCCATGGATTTCGGTGCCAACACATATTCTTTGTAAAAGCATATGCATTTATTCTGTTTATCTTCCAAGGAGATGTATACATGCAATCTTCAATGTTATAGCCAATGGGGGAAAAGTCCATAATGTTCACTTTATTCTCCAGAAAAGGAATACAATCCAAGCTCATGCCCAGTTCTACACAATAAAAAGTCTATATATTCCGTTCAAAGGTACTAACAAATAATCTCTAACCACCTCTTTAACCACCAAGTGTCTGTCCCCATTCATGATATGAGAACAAAAACCCGCCCTCCAGATGTAATGCCAGGGCGAGGGGTATTTCAAACCCTCTTTAGTGCTTTGCGGAGACCTTGTCGCCAGTGAGCTTTTCTACAGCATCCTTGGCCCTGTTCACGTTTCGTTAGTATTGATCAATGTTCGAGGGAGGTTAAGAGCTTACAAGTCACCCAGAGCCACCATGCATACAGTCTGCCACATTCCCAGGCCAATACGAGGAGCGACTCCGCGGTACAGACCCTTGATTCCGTTGTTCTGGTAGATGTACCTGAAAGTCTTGCCGACAGTCAAGTTCTTGGGGCGGTTAGGGTCTTCGGTCTTGCTCTGCATCTCGATACGGATGACCTCGATGGGCTGGTTCCAAGCGGACAGACCACCACCCAGTCCCGAGGCGACGATCTTCTCGGCGGCGGTCAGCTTCTGGCCGTCGTCCTTGTTGGACATTTTGCGAATGCCGATCTCGATCAATCGAGAAAGACCGAAACGAGAACCCCAGTTGGTTGTTTGACGGATGGCGACCGCATTAACACCCTTGTTGATACCACGGATTCCTTCTTTGCGGTAGATGTCCATGAATGTTTCCCAGGTGCCCGGGGGCTTGACGCCAGTAGCGGACAGCTTGTGACGGGTGATCTCGACCGTCTTCATGCATGTACAGAAACCGACGGTTGCGTAAGCCTGTGCAACACCACCGGCCATACCACCAACAATACCAGCACCAAAGTCGGACGCGCCGTAGGTTTTGGTGTAGAACTCGGCCTCGGAGGCCACGAAAAGCAGCACGGCGCCCTTGGTGGAAGCCTCAATCCAGGCCCAGGGAATGAGACCTTGGTAGTCTAAAAGAGAGAAAAAAAATCCAGTTAGTTTGTCCAACCAAGCAAAGTCCTCAGTAGGAATTAGTCTTACAGCCGAAAATGCCACCGCGCCCCCAAATCCGTCTCATGGCCCCGGCGAAAGAATCGGCACGATTGGCAGCCATGGTGGTCTTGGTCACTTCCAGCGGCTATAGAAAACAGTTTAGTAATTATGCTGCAATTGGTATTATCACGAGTTGCGATTGTGGATGCGCACCTGTCCCAACGTTGTGACTCTAGATCTTTTATCAGCATTCGTCCATGAAAAAATGCGATTGGAACGCAGAATATATATTGTGGCAGGACTACTACTTACTCGAACATGTTCAATCCCGCGCCAACTGTTGTGGTTCATCTGTTAGACTCCAGCTGCACAAAATTGTACCTCCTCCGCCATCACTTTTTTTTTCTTTGACTCGGACTCACGTAGCAGATTGCTAAACTTGACCGGCTTCTTCTCGATCGGCTTAGCGGCAGTGTCGGACATCTTTGATGGTTGGGAACGCTGAAAGGGGCCCTGACCAAGGGATATCGGGGGCTTCGTCGCCTACGGAAGTGAAGAAGAGATGGGAAGGAAGAAAAGTCGGGCAATGGGGAACGAAGGTTCAAAGCGATTGCAGAGATGAATAGCGAAGAGGGGAGAGTGCGACAAGCGACAGACTGACAGGTGAGGGAGAAAGTAAGAGTGAGAGTGAGAGCGAACGGGGAGAGGAAGCAAGCTGTATCACAAGGGAAACCTTGCAGTCGCCGGGCTAGCGACCAGTAACCGCGGCGACTAGTTAACTTCAATTACCGAGCACTGTTAATTGGGCATTTTCCGAACTACAGAACACAATAATTGTCTATTTAGTTACTGTTTAGTATGCTTGACTGCTAAACTGATTACTCCATGATTATTGTAGCATTCGCCATCCCTGTGCTACTTGCATTGCTCATTCCCCGGTGAGTTTCTTCGGCCAGCGTCGATAATCCCCGGGAAAAAACGGGCTGTCCCTGACTCCCCAACGGATTAGTGTTGAGATACATTTTTTGGTCGCTAGTTTTGTTTTGTTTTGTTTTTTGGGGTTTATGATTGCTTTTTTTTTCTTTTTTTTAATGGTCGCACCACAGGTGGGTATTGGTCCAAGCTGCGATTCTGGCCAAGAATAGCCAAATTGAATGCCATATTATTGAATTCAACCCCCGAAATAAATAAGAATTCCATGTACGACGCAATAATAATAATCGATGATAATGATTCCATACAGTGCTAGACCCTGTTCATTCTCATCAAGACGTACATAATAATTGAACTAGATCCATATCCATCCCGGTCTAACTAATACCATATTAAACAAAATTGTACACTGGCCACCCAAGGCCATTTCTATACGTGTTGAATATTCCTGTTCAAAAGCGAGTCTCTCGGGACAGAAATTTACAGCTTAGCGCCGACAAGCTTGGCATAAGCCTCGGTGCTGAAACTCTTGGGGCGCTCAATGGGGGCACCGAGGGCGCGGTCAATGATCAGCTGAGGAAGAACACCGAGGGCGCGGGAAACACCGAAGAGAACGGTGTAGTAGCTGGCCTCGTTCAGGCCGTAGTATTGCAGGAGGACACCAGAGTGCTGGTCATCTAGTTAGCGTGTGTTCCGGCCACTCGTTTAACAGAAATTAAACACTTACAGCATCCACGTTAGGGTAGGGGTTCTTGGTCTTTCCGTGCTCGGTAAGAACGCCAGGAGCGATCTTGTAAACCTGGCTGACAAGCTTGAACATCGGGTCATCAGGGAGGTGGCGGAGAGCGAATTCACGCTGAGACACGTAGCGAGGGTCGGTCTTGCGGAGAACGGCGTGGCCGTAACCGGGAACAACCTGGCCGCCGTTCAAGGTGGACCAGAGGTAGTTCTTGATGGCCTCGTCGCTAAGGTCGTTGCCAATGGCCTTCTTCATCTTCTGCAACCAGACAAGAACCTCTTGGTTGGCCCTGCGCGGAGATTCCATGTTAGCGGGTAGTCTGTAAAGTGAACAAAGTGAAAAAAAAAAACGTACAATCCGTGGAGAGGGCCGGCAAGACCGTTCAGACCGGCGGACAGAGAGAGGTATGGGGAGCTGAGAGCGCTGCCGACAAGGTGGGTGGTGTGGGCGCTGACATTACCACCCTCGTGGTCGGAGTGGATGGTAAGGTACAGACGCATCAATTCAACAAAGTCCTTGTTCTCGCCGAATCCGAGCTGGTTGGCCAAGTTGTAGGAGTAGTCCTTGTCCTTCTGGACAGCGGCGACCTTGCCGTCCTTGAAAACGTTGCGGTAGATGCGGGCAGCAATGGTGGGGAGCTTGGCGATGAGGTCCATCGAGTCCTCGAAGGTGTATTGCCAGTATTCCTTCTTGTTGATACCCTTGGCGTAGGCCTTGGCGAAGGCGGATTCGTGCTCCAGGGCGGTCACGGCGAGGGAGAACTGAGCCATGGGGTGGAGGTCGTTGGGGCAGCGGTCAATGAGCTCCTCGACAAACTTGGGGACGTCGGAACGAGCAGCCCATTCGGCGGACAGGTTACGGACCTGCTGCTCGCTGGGGACCTCGCCGGTAAGCAGGAGCCAGAAAAGACCTATTCCGGACAGTTAACGAGAAGTAACTCGGGGCTTGATATGACGCCTTACCTTCGGGGAGAGGCTCCTCTCCGCCAGGGGCCTTGGGGAGTAGTTCCTGGCATTCTGGGATCTATAAAAGCCTGTCAGCTTCGTGCAGCAGTACATAAGGCGCAAGGGCAACCAACCGTTTTGCCACGGAAGCGGATGCCCTCCTCGCTGTCAAGAACGGATCCCTAGATGACTCGTTAATACGGACCAAGTCGAATTGCGACGAAAGTGACTCACCTCCCAAACAAGGGACTTGATGCCACGAGCACCACCGTAGACCTGGTCCAAAGTGACCTCGCCAACGACCTTGGAGCCAAAGTCCCTGTATTAAGAAAAAAGTAGACATGAGCGATTGCGGTATACAAGCCGGAACGGAGGCAACATACTTTCGGAGCTTCTTGACCTTCTCGATCTCTTCGGGGAGCTTGTCGGCGAAGGTGTCCTTGAGGGACTAGCGAGCAAAACATGTTAGCAAGCAGAGTCACCGAAGCAGCGCAAAGAAGCACGTACCTTAGCCTTGCCGGTGGAATAGCATCGCAGACCGTTGAAAGCGGCGGACTGGACGGCAGGCTTGGTAACCAGGGACGAGCGGATCGCGGAGCTTCCCAGTCTCAATGAAGAAGCCATGGCTAGTATGGAATGACAGACAATTGCCAGAGAGAAAGACTATACACGGCAGGGGAGGGGATATTGTTGTAATGTACAGGACTCGAGGGAGAAAAAGAGACCGGTAGACCGGAGGGAGAAATCGAGCAAGCTGTTGCTTTTGCGTCCTTTTTCGGGGCTAGGCCGCATGCGGGCTAGCGCCGGCAGCGGCAGCAACACTTTGTCGCACTGGAGCGTCCGGTCTGTGCCGAGCGAGTTGCATCGGACGGCACGCTCTCCCGACGCCAGTGCCGTCATTTTTCATCACATGTTGTATTTTTTTTAATTCTCTATTATTTTTTATTATTGTCTTGTTATATTGTTGCGTACTATGAGTAGTAGTATCAGTGGCTGGTATACTGATTCAAGGGCGAACGGATTCTGCGTACAGCAAGGCAATAAATAAATAAAAGTTAAATAAATCAATAAATATATAATAATAATAGTAATAGAAATAGTAATAATAATGACTCGTCTTGCTTGTCATTACTCACATCATATTAATATTATTTATTTCATCATTCATTATTATCAAATAATAATAATAAAAAAGAAAGAAAATAATATGTGGTTACGGTACACGTCACTCACGTGATGTCCCCCCTTTCGGGCTAGCGGAAGTCAGGCCGTTTCTTTTGCTCGCCCCTTCCAGTTTCTTTTCTCCCACACTCACCACCTCCATCATCATCACCACTCTCCGTTCTCTCTGTCCATCCATCAACACTGCTTCGTCGTCGTAAGTAGGCTACATACAGCTGCTGCACTGCGCTGTCTGCGAGCCGTATCCGTACTCAACTCTCGCCGTCGAGCTCCTAGATTCGCTGCCTGTAGCTGCACTTTGGGTCGCAAACACGACGCGCTCGGCCAAGTCTGTAGTGACGCGATCGCTAGAATCAGCCTGTGGGCTCCTGCTACGCGCAGTGTATTTTTCTCCAGTCAAAACGTGTTCTGACACACTCCAGCATTTTGCTGAAACTTGAACTGTCAGTAGACAGCAGACTTTACCATTTCTTAGTCGCCAGAAAAGGCTCTCGTCTTTCCAATAATCTGGTCTACGCCTTCCTTGGTTGGGAAACATAGTTGTACTGGCAGTCATGTCTTCTGCCGTAGCAGAGCTCGATGGCTACCTTCAGTCGATGCTTAGTTTAAAACCCCCAGGCGTGTCAGGTTCCAAGATTGGCAGTATCACCCAACTCTGCACTGCCAACATTCAGGTACGTCTGTTCTATCAGATCGAACTCTCTTTTTTTTCGTATATTCTGCTTTTCCATCACGCTAACTTGTTCTCGTGACAACAGTCCGAATCCGTCCTCGTCCAAAAGATTTTTACGCACTTCAAGCGAACGCCGGGAACACACAAATTGGGCGTCCTATATGTCGTAGACTCTGTAACTCGACAATGGGTAGACGCAGCTCGAAAGGCTGGACAACCCCCTGGCAGTGCAGCTCCTGACGGCACTTTTGCTGCTGGAGTCAACCGAGTAACCGAACTCTTGCCAGTGCTTATGACAGATATTCTAAACAACGCTCCTGAAGATCAAAAGGTACGCTCTAGAACAAACAGAAGAGAAATTTACTCCATTAGTCAAAACCCTAGACCGGCCCAAGCCCGAACTAGAAGAGTCGCGGCTGGGTCGCTGTATGCATTTGGAATTCCACTACTGGATGGATATATGCATGCAGCCCTGGCTTCCCTGCGTATTCACCTCATTTTCACTTGCCCTACATCCGGTCTAGACTGCTTTGGATTTTTAAAATCACTGCTGCTGCTTCTTCTTGACGGGATAGTTAACTTACGTATTATTTCTTTCGCCATTAT
Organism: Talaromyces rugulosus; assembly: GCF_013368755.1. NCBI lineage: Eukaryota > Fungi > Ascomycota > Eurotiomycetes > Eurotiales > Trichocomaceae > Talaromyces > Talaromyces rugulosus. The sequence goes on from NC_049564.1 coordinate 3,122,436, forward strand.
AGGAGAAAATCAAGAAGCTGGTTGATATCTGGGAGCGTGGACAGACGTTTCCGTTGTCGATGCTGGCCAATTTCAAGCAAAAATTGAACGCCCCCCTGTCTAAGAGTAAGCCCAACTGATCCATTTTCTTTCCATTACGTGATTTGCACCTGGAAAACAACCAAATCCGTACCGTACTATTACCATTTCCAAGGACTACTTCTAATCTCACCCCCCTATAGATGTTGAATCTACCACTCCCGAAGGCTCACCAGCGCCCGGGTTTAACCCATTGGCAGGTCTACAGAATGCCTCTGGTCCTAGTGCGGCTGCTGGAGCATCTGCCCAGCCCGCTCCTGATACACATACCATATTAAAGGCGCTAGCCGATATGGCCAAGCAGAATACAGCAGCTCCGTCAACTCCGGGGGTTCCTGCACAATCCAATCCTTTGAATGTATTGAATGCTCCTAGTCTTCCTGTGACCTCGTCGGTAGACCAAGCAGCAAACGGACAGAACGTAAATCCGTATGGGGCTGCTGCCTTTGCCGGGCTAGGTAATCTTAACGCGAACCCGATGGCACCGGCACCAAATACATTGGCTGCCTCTCAGCCAAATCCCCTGGCTGCGATACTTCCACAAGCCGCCGCAGCTGGAGCGCCACCAACACCTGATGTCTTCCAGCAGGTTCAGTTGCTGCAACTACTGGCGTCGCAAGGTATCCCCCAGGACCAATGGGGAACTGCTCTTCAAATCCTCAGTCTATCCAACGGCGCAAACCCTGGAATGGCCCCAATTAACCCGGCCCAGGCCGCAGGCTTCAACCTTCCAGATGCAGGTCAGGGCTGGGGTAACGTAGGCTCCCGAGATCATGATAGAGATCTCAACCGCGATAGAGATTATATGCGGTCACCGCCAGGTCAATATCGCCGGCGCTCGCGGTCTCCTGGCTGGGACCGTCGTCGTGAGGCCTCGCCCCCACGCCGTCGCGAAAGCCCTGTGTATGGCGAATATCACGGAGACTCTCCTGGCCGTCGCGGTGGCGATCGGGGACGACGTGGTAACGACTATCGGCAACGCAGTCCTCCTGGTCGGAGACGGCGTTCCCCATCACCTCCTCGCAAGGATCCCGCGCTGCCCCCTCCCGGGCCAAAGATGATTGAGTGGGATTATTCCATGGGTCAGGGCACAATCAAGGTCCTGAGCCGGACGCTTTTTGTCGGTGGTGTCACGTGAGTCTTCTTGCCCTCCCATTGCTCTTATTTTCTGTTGCTAACCCTTCATGCAGATCTTCGGAAGCCCAACTGCGGGCTTTGTTCAACCAGTTTGGCCTGGTCCAGACCTGCATCGTTAATGTTGACAAGCGCCATGCGTTCATCAAAATGATCAATCGCATGGATGCGATGAAGGCTAGAGATGGTATGGAGACTTACAAGTCAGGCGACATGCAACTCAGGGTAAGATTCAAAGCTCTTGCTAATTCAGACTTGATTTACTAACTGTTCTACAGACTCGTTGGGGTGTCGGTTTCGGACCCCGGGACTGCAGCGACTACCAAACCGGAGTCAGCGTTATTCCCATCGAGAGGCTCACTGAGGCCGATCGCAAATGGATGCTCACTGCCGAGTATGGTGGCACTGGCGGAAAGGCCATTGAGAGTGGCATGGTTGTAGAGGAGCCAGATATTGAGATCGGTGCTGGTGTCTCATCCAAAGGTTTGTCTACCCCAGCGTTCCCAATTTTGTGGCCTTGGATTCTAACGTCCTTTATAGCAATCAGCAGACGAATGGCAACCGATTCCGGCGGCAAACGTGGTCCCCAGTCGTCACGCACTAATCAGGGAGGCGACAGGTTCCGGCGGCCAGATCGCGGTATGGACATGCCCAACGGCGGAGGCATGTATGGCGGAGGAGCTGACCATGAAGCCCCCAACCTCAACAACCCTGCCGTGGCTCCGGCCGTTCCTGGGTTTGGCTTCCAGTTCCCTGGTATGCCAATGCTGCCTCCTGGATTCATGCTCGGCGGACAGCCTGGTTCTGCGCCTCAGCCACCTCCTCCTGGTCAGGGATGAATTCGATGAATTCGATGAAATTCCACTGGGAGGGTTCGTTCGCGTGATCATTTCAATTCGTTTCGCACTTGTGTTTCAACAACTTTAATTGTATCATGTCTTTTTTTTTTTTTTTCTTCTGTTTTGGGCTCGGCGTTAGTGTGTTGGCTGCCCATTGACTTTGGCCATGGGGTTAATCATAATCAATGGGGAAAAAAGTAACTGGGTGCCAAGGTCACCAGAAATGTCATTTCGTTGCATTGGAGGGTGGCTCAGGCTTGTTTTATTATTTATTTAGTGATATCATGACTCAGAATTGATTGCATTATTTTCAAATTGTTTCAACGGGTATACGCCAACTAACTAGAAGCTTGGCCTGAGTTGTTAATAATTCGTATTTGTACAGGGATCTCTAGCACTGACTCTGCATGAACCGAAAATACGAACTAGACGTGCAGCAAACGAATCATGGGCGCGTGTCCGATCTCGAAAATGAGGGGGAAACAGAACGCCATATAAATCACGCCATCTGCAGTGGGCGCCCGCAATCCGACGACCGCGGAGGGGAATCGTCCTTAAGTACCACCACTTGCCCCTCAACAGCAACAACAACAGCAACAACAACTCGTTTGACAGAAGAGCGCTGGTGTCTGTTTCGCCATATTATTGCTGCGACATTATCTGCATTGCTGCGTTGACTCTTCATCGCCATTTACTAGTTCCCCGCATTTGATACCATACCCCAACAGCCAACATGTCTGAACAGCAGCACTTCGAGACGCTGCAGCTCCACGCTGGGTATGTCTGTTCAAAATAAACTTATTCACAGTGCATGGGCTAACGAAATTGTACAGTCAGGAGCCTGATCCTGCGACCAATTCTCGCGCAGTCCCGATCTATGCTACTACTGTTCGTCATCGCGCTGAGCTGGCAACCACAAACTGAGTGCTAACTGTGTATCCAACAGTCGTTTGTCTTCAATGACTCGGCCCATGGCGCGAGACTGTTTGGCCTCAAGGAGTTTGGCAACATCTACTCCCGCATCATGAACGTACGTCTACCAAGCTCTGTCTCCTATGTATCTCAATAGTTGCTTACTTTGGGACATCTAGCCCACGGTCGATGTGTTTGAAAAACGCATTGCTGCTCTCGAAGGCGGCGTCGCCGCCGTAGCTGCATCGTCCGGCCAGGCCGCGCAGTTCATGGCCATCTCAGCGCTCGCCCACGCTGGCGATAACATCATCTCCACCACCAACCTGTACGGCGGCACGTACAACCAGCTCAAGGTCTTCCTGCCCCGGCTCGGCATCCAGACCAAGTTCGTGCAGAGTGACAAGGCTGCCGACTTTGCCGCGGCCATTGATGAGAAGACCAAGGCGATCTATGTCGAGACCATTGGCAACCCTCGCTACAACGTGCCTGATTTTGAGGCTCTTGCCAAGGTGGCCCACGACAATGGCATTCCTCTCGTCGTAAGCACTTCTTGACCCCTTCTATTTGTTTTGAAGCAATGACTAAGTTCACAGGTCGACAACACGTTCGGCGCAGGCGGCTACTTTGCGCGTCCCATCGACCACGGCGCCGACATCGTCGTGCACAGTGCCACCAAGTGGATTGGCGGCCACGGCACCACCATCGGCGGTGTCGTTGTCGACAGTGGCAAGTTTGACTGGGGCAAAAACGCTGCCCGGTTCCCGCAGTTCAACGAGCCTTCCGAGGGCTATCACGGGCTCAAGTTTTGGGATACCTTTGGCCCTATCACGTTCGCGATCCGCCTCCGAGTCGAGATCCTGCGAGACTTGGGCTCGACGCTCAACCCCTTTGCCGCGCAGCAGCTGCTACTCGGTTTGGAGACGCTGAGTCTGCGCGCTGAGCGCCATGCGACCAATGCGCAGGCCCTGGCGCACTGGCTCGAGAAAAATGAGAATGTGAGCTGGGTCTCGTATCCGGGTTTGGAAAGCCATGCCAGCCATGAGACTGCGAAGCGATACCTGCCCCGCGGCTTTGGCGGCGTCTTGTCCTTTGGAGTAAAAGGCGGTGCTGCTGCTGGTAGCCAGCTTGTGGATGGATTCAAGCTGATTTCCAATCTTGCCAAGTACTTCTTTCTCTCTTTCCAACAAGTTATTTATGCATGCTAACGTTGACCAGTGTCGGCGACTCCAAAACCCTCGCTATTCACCCGTGGTCGACCACGCACGAACAGCTGTCCGAGCAGGAACGCATCGACTCTGGCGTGACCGAGGACGCGATCCGTATCTCCGTCGGAACTGAGCACATTGACGACATCATCGCTGATTTCGAGCAGTCGTTCAAGGCGGAGAAGGTACTGGCGGATAGGACGTAGCAGCACGGGGCTAGATTGCGTGACCAATTGATACCATGGAGAATGTTTGATAGTTAATAGGGTACTGAATTTAATCGTTTGTCGCAGTGGCGGTGCATATAAGCAATGCAATGCAAGTCATACCGGCCGGTGCATGTGATTGGCCAGTGTAAGCAAGTATGCACGTGGCGTCATATTCAGCTGCATGTGGTCTTGCATCAATTGTGGTGCCTATTGAGGATGTTTCTTTCGTATGAGATTGTTTTACTAATATCCAAATGTTTACGCACCTATATACAGAGTATGGTGAGTGCTATAGAGGTAGCTGTGATGTGACTATCCCTAATATATATATTTGATACACGAAAAATAATTATTCCACCTATCCTTATTAAGTACCTGTAATGAACCGGTCCTCGTATTTGCTATAATACAAGGATATTATAACAAATAAACATGTTTTTTTTTTTTTGTTTTTTGAATTTAATTTAATAACCAACGTGCTAGTTACCTGCTGTATGGTGGGGTGAGGCAACCACATTCGAGCACCCGACGTCATCGCCCTTGCCCCTGCCTCCCCTGGTTTCTTCAACATCTTCTGTTGTTTGTTCCTTTCTCCTCTCTGCAGTTTTTTTTTTTTTTTTTTTGCTCTTGCATGCTCAGTTCTCGGATACCTGCATACATCTCCAAGTTCATTACTGAAACATCTACCTATCGAGGCTACGCAGTCATGTCGAGTCACAGCCTGCACCACCTGAACTGGGTTCTACCCGTGCGCATTGTACAGGCCGTCTTTGCAATCATCATCCTCGGTCTCACAGCTTACGGTTAGCGCCTGCTTTTATAGGTATTTTGTCTATTGAATGCTAATAGAACAAATAGTAATCAACGTCGAGCTCAGCTACTGGTGGGACTCGTCCGACACCGTCAACTTCGACCTCTTCAGCGCCATCTGGACCCTGCTGATCGCCCTGCCCTATCTGTCCCTCGTGCCCATCTTCTTTTCTAGCTTGTCGCACGTGTACGCGGTCCTCGCGGTCGAGGCTGTGACAATGATCTTCTGGTTCGCCGGGTTCATTGCTTTGGGTGCTTTACTGCCGCCGCCGCGCGTGTGCCATTCGAGCCCATGTCGGGCACTGCAGGCAGCTACGGTTTTTGCATCGTTTGAATGGTGGGGTTTTATACACACACATTTATTCTCTTCCAGATGTGGTACTGATATTGTCCCTAGGTTGCTGTTTGCGATTACCACGGCCTTTACCGTTCGCCTCACGCTGCAGTCCAAGAACTCGTCATCGGTGCATACCAAAACTTCGGGAGTCGAGCCCCATGCTGGGGTGTAGTGATCAAATGAGGAGGAGCATGGATGCTTGGAAGATGGACGGAGCGATTCCGTATAACAAACACCTTTACTGAAGCGTCATACGACGCTTATATATCCACATACCCTGTCGTGTATTGGCGGTTTCACTTATTTGTGCATTGGTTGTTGTATTGACGATTTACGGTTGTATGAGACACAAGCGGATGATACGGTGATACCCTTTTAATTCAATATTGCATGCGTTATGATTTAGTATTCTTTGGAAGTATTTAATATTCTAGAAGGCTAGCACCCGTGGCTGCATACTTCGGCGCCTTCCGACGGGTCTCGGCATGTCCTAGCAGTGCATAGTATTTAATCAAATTTACTATATATATTATTATTATTATGATGATGATGAAAAAAACCTTTACAGTACCGTAAATAATCACTGGCGGCTCAACTCCGAGTTTGCCACTGTTGAAAAGTTTGTCGCGAAGACTACTTCCGTACATAGACTAGTCCAGACACGGGGATTGAAGCAAGGGAAGAAGACCCACGCGTTTTTTTTTTTTTTTCTCCATGTGTCGCCGCACACACGTTGCGATCGATCTCTAATACTGGACGGTCATTCGTGCGTCGAATGTTTCTTATCTTTGTTGGCCCTGATAGGAGAGATAAATATGACTGGTTTTATTTGGTGATTGGTTTAGTTGCATTGAAAGGCGACTTGATGCTCCCCAAGACATGTAGTATAAAAGCAGGTACAACTACGAATATACCAGGATAGACGTACATCTCGCAGCTGCAATGGCCTGCCAGGACAATGTGAAATGCTCGATACCGCAGATTGGCAGACAGACCGACAGTGTGAACGAAAGGGTCGCAGGATCCACGTAAAATTCAACCTTCTCCACCCAAGGTCGCATCGGCTAGTGCATGTCGCTGCATGGAACATTACGCCCAGTGTTCGACGATCAGTAGTGCCTCCGTCCAACGGCATTTGCCTTGTGTCGGTGACTAATTAATCCTGTCTGCCGGAAGTCGGCCAAAGCTGAGGAGGAGGAGGAGTACTATAATATCTTTCGTTGACCGTCCGCTGTCGCGTGTTCGTCTTTTTACTTCCCTGAACTGTCCACCGCCACCTTCTCTGTATAGTCGCGGTCGCAGACTTTGCTCGAGTCTGTGCGTGCAGATTGGCCTTGACAATCTCTCCTTTTTCTTTCTTTCTTTCTTTGATTCTGCCGGGTTTCACGCCATGGCAGATGCAGATAAAGTCGCTGCGTATCCCTCTAACCAGGACGAAAAGACCATGATGAGCTCTGGACAAGACGTTGCGAGCTACAACAACAACGGTCTCAGCGACGTCGAGAAACATGGCGCGACCCCCCAGTCTCTGCCTGTGCCGGCCCTCAAGCGCAAGCTCAAGAGCAGGCACTTGCAGATGATTGCAATTGGTGGGCTCTCCTCCTCTTTCCCCTTTGTTTTTTTTTGAAAACCATAATTTCTAACTTAACCTAGGTGGTACAATTGGAACTGGTCTTTTCATCGGTAGCGGCGGCGCAGTCGCAAAGGCAGGGCCGGCTGGCGCGCTCATTGCCTACATCTTCGTCGGTTCTATTGTCTACTCGGTCATGACCTCGCTCGGAGAAATGTCTACGTATATCCCGATTCCCGGGGCCTTTACTGCGTATGCCTCGCGCTTCGTCGACCCTAGTCTGGGGTTCGCCATGGGCTGGATCTACTGGTTTTCCTGGGCCATTACATACGCGCTGGAGCTCACGGCGACTGGTCTGATTATCCAGTACTGGGACCACACCATCTCGATCGGTATATTCATCGCCATTTTCTGGGTCGTTATCACGGCTCTCAATCTGCTGCCTGTCGGCTTTTACGGAGAACTCGAGTTTTGGCTGTCGACGATCAAGATCATTACTATTGTCGGCTTCATGATCTTCGCCATCTGCATTGATGCTGGCGCTGGCCAACATGGCTATCTTGGATTTCACACCTGGGGCAACCCCGGTGCATTTGCTCCGTACTTGCTCGAATCCACCGGGGCCAAGGCCAAGTTTGTCGGCTTCTGGGCTGTGCTCGTCCAGGCTGGTTTCTCCTACCAGGGCACTGAGCTGGTGGGTGTCGCTGCCGGTGAGACGGAGAATCCTCGCAAGACAGTGCCATCTGCCATCCGCAACACTTTTTACCGCATCCTGCTGTTTTTCGTTTTGACCGTCTTCTTCATCGGTCTGCTGGTGCCCTACACCAACTCCCGGCTGCTCTCCGACAGCACAAACGCCTCGGCTTCGCCCTTTGTCATTGCTGCCGATCTCGCCGGAGTCAAGGTGCTGCCCGCCATCATCAACGCCGTCTTGCTGACCGTTGTTCTTTCTGCCGCCAACTCCAATGTGTACAGTGGAAGTCGTATCCTGCTCGGTCTGGCTCAGGAAAGCCTTGCGCCGCGCTTTTTGAAGATAACCTCCAGACACGGCGTGCCGTACTACGGTGTTGCCGTGACCTCGGCCGTCGGTCTGCTGGCTTTTATGAACCTGTCGGACAACGGTGCCACCGTCTTCAACTGGTTCATGAACATCTCCAGTGTGGCCGGATTTATTAGCTGGTCGTCGCTGAACGGCTGCCATATCGCCTTTATGCGCGCTCTCAAGGCCCGCAACGTCTCTCGCGATGTGCTCCCCTACAAAGCCATGTGGCAGCCGTACTTTGCCTGGTACGGACTGTTCTTCAACGTCCTGATTATCTTCACGCAAGGCTTCACCGCATTCATCCCGACTTTCAGCGTCTCAGACTTTTTCGTCGCCTACATCAGTCTGATCCTCTTCGCTGTGCTGTATATCGGCCACAAGATCATCTACCGCACCCCGTTTGTGCGCCCTATCGACGCTGATCTTGACACAGGACGCCTTGAGATGGACGATATGAGCTGGGAGACCACGGACAGGCCTTGGTGGAAACAAGTGTTTGGCTGAGCTCTCGCCCCGTGTTGGTGCGTGTTGTATATGTAATGATGTGTTGCGATGTACTGCATTAATGTAATTAGCCATATTTAAGCATTTAGCATTTCGAACGATTTACCTACAGTTGGTATTGATTGCCGTATAATAATAATAGCGTACGTGGTTGTAATTTCATTATTTCAAAGTCGGCGGTCATGTGAACAGCTCCTGCCTGCATCGCATCGCGCCTTCCTCATGCCCACAGCCTCGGCTTTCGACCAGAAACTGTTTTTAGCTTCATCTCTCTTCCTTTCTCTCTTCATCAGCAGTTTCTCTGTGTCCTTTTCACTTTTCTTCTGGAACTGCTATTACTTCTATTACTCGGCTACCTATGTCTCCACGCCACATGCTCAACTTGACAACTACGTACTTGCGCTGCGTGATGCGTCTGAGCGACTCGGTGATTGACGCCCAAAGCGTCCGATTAGTGCTCTTCTGTGGGCCATGGCGTTCGCCGGCAGCATTGCCGCAACAAGACGAAGATCATCAGATTCTGACTTTTTGCTACGATTTACGGAGACTCCGTCTTGACCAGCTACCCAGCTAGCTAATTAGTTAGGTTGCTTGTTGCAAAAACGCGGAGGATGGCTAACCCGTTGCAGTAAGAGCCGAGGCATCGCCGCCGGCTATGCGACGCCAGTCCTTCAATGGCCAACAGCCCCACCGCGTCCACGGAGCACCCCGTCGGTCGTTGAGGAAGCACATGCTTCATCGCTGTTTCTCGCTGTATATCAATCCGCCGCCGTCATTTCTTCCTGCCCGGGCCGACCCTTCGCTTTCTCTCTTTTCCCCTTTGGCACGTCCATTGTCTGTACAGTATGGCCCCTCCTCCCTTGCGACCTTTAATGACCGTTTTAATCTGAAGATCCGAACTGACTCGTTTCATCTGCATAGTTTTTTTTCCTTTTTTTTTAACCCCGGATTTCCCGTTGTGTCGCCATGCTTTTCTCACAGCCTCTACACATCGTCAAGGCGGATCAGCTGCGTGCCCCCCCTCCCAAGGGCAAGCCGTACTCTGTGCCTATCCCAGGATCCGAGAAGCCCGGCCGAAGTCAGATATACCGAGCATGGACAACGAAGAAGGAATTGCTGGTCTCTCTCGACCCGGAGGTAACGGCAATCTTTTTTTTTCACTCGACTGCTCCGAATACTGATGCAATTAATAGATCCTCACGGTACATGAGATGTTTGAATCAACAGGTGTGAACTAGGCCGCCTTTGTTTTTCTCTAGCGTATAAAGTCTGACTTGGATTCTTAGCCAACAGAATACCCAAGGCCCGCTGCTTCGGTCAGCGCTCGTACGACCCAAAAACCAAAACTTTCGGCGCCTACCAATGGATGGACTACCAGACTGCTCAGAAACGACGAGCCAACTTCGGTGTCGGTCTTGTGGAATTGCACAACAAGCACGGCTCCACAGGTCATAACTACGGGGTTGGACTGTGGTGCCAAAACAGGCCCGAATGGCAGATTACGGGTATGTACTGGTTGAAACTGGGATTTAATTTGATATTCTAATAGACATCTACAACAGACCTGGCTTGTGCTTCGCAATCTCTTTTCTCTGTGTCAATCTATGATGTGCTCGGTGCCGACACCACTCGATACATCATCGAGCATGCCGAGCTTAGCTGTGTGGTTACTTCGCTTCCACACGTACCGGCGCTTATTAAACTGAAGCCCCATCTGCCCGGACTCAAGTTTATCGTCTGCATGGACCCCATTGATGCCGGAGAGCAGCCTGGTTTCTCGAAACGGGCCATCCTGGAGGACATGGCCGCCGGCCTTGATCTGTCTATTTACTCTATGGAAGAAGTCGAGAAACTCGGTGAATCTCTCAAGCGCCCTTACAACCCTCCTTCACCCGAAGATATCGTGACCATCAACTACACCTCCGGAACCACTGGCCCTCCCAAGGGTGTTGTTCTGACCCACAAGGCCGCCATTGCCGGTGTATCCAGCGGCATGACGATCACCAGATGGACCCAGGGCGACGTGATAGCCTCCTATCTCCCGCTTGCCCATATCTTTGAGCGTCTTATTGAACAGGGATGTCTTTGGGCCGGTGGTGCTATCGGATACTTCCACGGAAACATCCTTGAACTGGTTGATGACTTGAAACTTTTGCGGCCCACTGCTTTCGCGTCTGTCCCTCGTCTCTATATCCGTTTTGCGGGTGTAGTGGGCAATGCAACAGTAGACGCCCCTGGCTTCAAGGGCGCCTTGTCGCGACATGTGGTGAACGCTAAGCTGGCGAACCTTAAGAACCCAGATCCGAGCAAAGCCACGGAGAAGCATTTCCTCTATGACCGTATCTGGACTAAGAAAGTGGCTGCCGCATTGGGACTGGACCGGACGACGGCGATGGTTTCTGGATCGGCGCCTCTGGACCCGACGATTCAGAACTTTATGCGAGTTGCTACTGGTGCCAACTTCTTGCAGGGCTACGGTTTGACCGAGTCGTATGCTATTGGTGTTGCCCAAAACCTGGAAGATCGCTCTGTGAGCAACTGTGGTGGTGTTGCGCCATCCTCTGAGGCTTGCCTTGTATCTATTCCTGACATGGAATATTCCGTTGATGACAAGCCTTACCCCCGAGGAGAATTGCTCCTTCGTGGAAACAACCTCTTTAGGGAATACTTTAAGAACCCCGAAGAAACAGCTTCAGCGCTGACTGAGGATGGCTGGTTCCGGACCGGAGATGTCTGCACTATTGATGAGCTCGGCCGCTTCAAGATCATCGACCGCCGCAAGAATGTCCTCAAGTTGGCGCAGGGCGAATACATTTCTCCAGAACGGCTCGAAGGCATCATCTTGGCCGAGCACACCTACCTCGCTCAAGCATATATCCATGGCGACAGCCTTCAGTCGTCGCTGGTTGGCATTTTCGGCGTCCAGCCTGACCTGTTCGGCCCATGGGCCAGCAAGGTCTTGAAGCAGAACATTGACGGCAACGACCTGCAGCAGATCAAGTCTATTTTGGGCGATGAGCGAATCCGAAAGGCCATCCTGAGCGACTTCCAGCGCACCGCCAAGAAACACAAGCTGGCTGGATATGAGCGAGTTTTGAATGCATCTCTGATGTTGGAGCCGTTTTCCATCGACAACGAGCTCCTCACCCCGACGTAAGTGTTGCTGTTGTATAAAATAATAACAATAATAGCGATGACTAATTTTACTGCAGATTGAAACTGAAGCGCCCCATTGTCGTCAAAAAGTTCCGCACTTTGTTGGATGACTTGTACGCCCAACTGGCAGAAGAACAAGCTGCTCCAAAGGCCAAGCTGTAGAGGCTTGTCGGTATTTACATTGCACATATCTATTTCAAGATGGGTTATCGACGGTAGTGTATAGTATGTTTATATTTTATTCTCAGCAATAGAATTGATTATCTTCGTAAAATCCATGTACTATTTAAATTGGGATTCTCATAGTCTTTGTAGATGGAGGTCAGTCTGATTCGTTGTCAGCTAGTGGCAAACATAGCCCCCTCTTGGAACCTTTCTATGCGTAAAGTTGAACGTAAATTAAGGTACTGCTTTTTATCTTCCGATCAATCTACTTGTATCAGATTCCAGCTAATATGAGATTTACATGGAAATCATCATGGAGCGTCGCAAGGCCGGAGGCCAGCGTAAGTACAACCACGAGACGATATCCCTATAACAGTAATATGTAAAAAAAAAAAAAGAATATCGACATCTGCAGAATTCGAATCTGCGCTCCCGAAGGAACCAGCTGACATCCGGTACTTTGTATCACATAGCAGGCTGGCTGAATGATTATTAGTAATAAGTACTGTGTTGTATTGTTGGTTTTTGCATACCGCGTTAACCACTGCAGAGCATTAGTTATATGACTTCGGCCGAGTATCAGAAGATGATATCTTACCTCCGCCAAGATGTCAAGATTAGACCGTAGCGACAAACGCTCCTGGTTGAGTAACTCGGCCGGAAATTACGTCTAATTAATAGCTCTTGCCTTTGTCTTCATATCAGTGAGGTAGATTTACGTTGATCATAGAGAACATGATTTAAAACGGTCCTTGGGTTCTTGGAATGGAGTTTAGGCGGCTTAAACTCTGTTTTGTGGCGAAAATGGCTGGTCTTGCTGCCGAGGCTCGCTGATAGGTCAAGCGGGCTAGCAGCTCCGGCAGCAGCACCATGGTCCATCTCTCCTCCATACGTCGAGGAACTCGCCTTTTTTTTTAATATCAACACCACGCGCCCACCAGTCGTTCACCATGACTGCACTCTTCCTACAACTGCTGACCCTGCTCTCTGCAGCAGCCGCAGCCTCGCTCACCATCCGGATCCCGCCGAGCACTGTCCTCCCAAACCCGCACGGCCTCGCCGCAAACACCCACGCAACACTGACCACGCTCTCTGAAGAACCCCAGCAACCACATGTCCACACGGCGTCGTTGACTCGATCTGCCGGGTTTGTCTTTTCCGACTTGCTGCCATCGACGAAAAAGGAGTCATATCTCCTCGACATCCGCTCCCGCGAGTACATTTTCGCGCCCTACCGCGTCGACGTCGCCGCCGATGGAAGCATCCTAGGCATCTGGGAAACCTTTCGCGGAAACCAATGGGAAAACCGCGGTGTGGAGAAGTATGTTGCGCAGGCGGCTGAAAAGTCCAAGAACGATGCGGCAGTGACGGTGGATGCCAGGGTGTTGGCGAGAAAGGAGTTTTATGAAGAGAGGCCAAAGTGTGAGTATCCCGATTATTACAAGGTATACACCAACATGTCTTGTGAAGGGGTTACTAACTTGGATATATAGTCTCTCCGCTGAGCCTTTTCAAAAACCCCATGATTTTGCTGGCCGTCTTTGCTCTCGCAGCCACATTCGGCATGCCAAAACTTCTCGAAAACAGTACGCCCCTCTTTTTCTTTTCTACTATATACTTGTTACTAACTTCGTCTAGTGGACCCTGATATGCGCGAGGAATTCGAAAAACAGTCTCGCTCCGGCCCGCTCTCTTCGGCCAGTCGCGCTGCCGCCGGCGGTTCGGCCACGCCGCAGAATTTCGATCTTGCGGGCTGGATGGCTGGCACGGCGCCGAGTCCAATGGCTGGCAATAATGTTGAGCAGCAGGTGCAGTCTGCGAGGGGCCAGGCGACGGGGCGAGAGGCTGACTCGGCGACCAGGAGGAGGTGATGCTTTTTTACATTAGTGGTCAACTGGTGTGGAGAAAGAAGTTTTGATTTGGTAGAGAGGAAGAAAAAAATATATACTGGCAGCTACAAGTACTAATTGATACTTTATTTGAAGACATCGAGCTTGGATATCAGCTTCATTGTACTGCGTGTCGTAATGCATGACGCTTGAATCAACATAGCACGTGAAACTAGCCTGAGAGCAGACTAAACAAGAGGCAAAACAAAGACCAGCAATAGAAGGGGAAAGAAAACTAGAAATCACCACCGTCACCACCGTCATCGTAACCCTGGTCATATCCCTGTTGATACTCATGATCATCGTGATCCTCGACTGCATCTGTAATCAGCGCACCGGCCAAAAGACCACCGCCGACACCTAGGGCAGCAGCCCCCATTGTACCCATTCCTCCGCCACCGGTCCTACCCTGTTGTTGTTGTTGTTGTTGTTGAGGCGGATATCCGTATCCAGGGCCAGGACCATAGCCGCCATACCCAGGACCGGGAGGATAATATCCACCCTGTGGGGGATACCCGCCTTGAGGAGGATACCCATACTGCGGCTGAGGAGGACCACCATATCCATATTGCTGCTGTGGCGGATATTGCTGTTGCTGTTGTCCATACCCACCACCATAACCTTGTTGAGGAGGCTGGCTGCTAGACGACGACTTGCCAAACACCTTCCCCAAGAGACCCCGCGCACCACGCTGGCGATCATCAGGAGGTAGCGGTGCACTTCCCGAATCCGGTCGCGGTGGTATCGACGGTGATGAGCCACTGTAATAATCTGAACTTGCGCCGCGCGAACCGGGGCGGTCGGAGGAGCCTCCGACGCCCCTCGCTCGCGCATCTTCTTCCGCTTGCAGCCGGGCAGCCAATTTGGCATCTTCGTCGACATTACCACTGCTGTCTCGAGGAGTAGGAGCGCTGTGGCTATACGGATTATTCGAGCTTAAACGCGATTTATCGTCGCTTGCGGCATTGCCAGGGCCCGAGTATGATGGCGGGGCATCGCTTGGCGGACCGGACGAGGATGCTTCTTCAGGAGCTGTCCATTGCGAAACACCGGTTTTGAGGTTAATGAAGAACCTGTAGACAATGTTAGAAAAGCGCTGTAGCATCGAATGCGGGGTTTCCTACCATTGCTTGTACCGGTCGTCGTACTGGGCCTTCCAACCTGCCGGCACCGGCGGGGGTGGTGGACCTGGGGGAGGGGCAAAGGACATGGGGGGTGTGTGTTTGTGTGTGTGAGAGAGATAGCTTGACTAGATGAGTTTGACTTGGGGGTTTTTTGCTGGAAAGAAAATAAAAAATTCCAGAGGCAATAATATATCGGTATGGTGAGCGCCGGCTGCAGGGACTGCTTATAAGGTAAGCTTGGGTGCAGGAGCGCGATTAATTTAGCTGCGGACCGCGGATACGCCGTTGTGGCGGTGCTGTAACTTTACGATGATTATGTCACATCTCACGAAGAGACATTTCTAGAAAGCTTTAGGCAACAAGACACAACTCTCAACACAGCCACATTAATATATAACCCTTAGTTATTAGTTTCAGCTGCCTAGAGACCAGCTCGTAGCAATAATACCAGTCCAAACACATACATCTATGTAACGTGATTAAACATCCATATCAGTAACTCGAGTCCCTGATGTTGGCGTCAACATCGCCACTGTCTGGGAACCAGTAATCCTCCATACCAGACTCTCCATCTGATATCCCAGCGCTAAACTCCATAGCAGTATTATAATCATCGTCGTCATTATCATTGCAATCATTACTATCCTCCGACTCTGTCTCGCCCGTGAGGTCAATCAAAATCGGCCTTGATTTTTGTTGTTGTTTTTGGTCTTCCTCGTCACTGCAAAGATTCACTACTTCCGTCGTCATCGTCGTCGTTGTCTGATCTTTTTCAGGTTTGTCTTTGTCTCGGTGGCGTTTTCGCTTGCGGTCCTTTTTGTTGCGGAGCTCGGCAACTCGTCTTTGCTGCTCTAGATGTGTGGCTGACCCTGGACTATCGAGCTGCTGGAGTTGTAATTCCTCGAGAAGCGGAGTAATAGATAGCATGTCTGTAGGCGTGCCTTCAGGTCGCGCCCATGCAGCATACGGTCCTTGATATGCTGGCCCTTGTCCAACGCCATATATCTGATGCCGGATGAGTTCGCCGGTCGACAGGAGCTGTCTGGCTATTGACCTGCCTGAATCCGAGGGCAACCCAGACAGCTCTTCTTCGCGGTCATTGTCGTAATCAAACTCCATTGTTCTCACGCTGTCTGGAGGCGCCCCCTTGGAAAACACATGGATGCCGCCTGAATCATCCCCGACTAGCAGCATGGACTTGTCTGGTGAGAAAGCCCCCGACATAATCTCGTTTTCAACAGCAGCAATGTCTCGGACGAGCACATCTTCAGGCGCTCTCAGGATATTCCACGACTTCAAGACACCATCAGAGCCACCTGTGATGAAGTTATCAATGGAGTTATCCCAGAGCGCCACTCGCACTCCAACGTCTGCCTGCTCTCTTGTGAGTTGCTCGTCAAGTTGGTTCAAGGCATCTCCATGAAATAACCGATGTAAAATTTGCCCCGGGTTCCGGTAATCCCACACATATGTGACGCCATCGGTGCAGCTAGCTGAAATGATACTTCTGTCCATAGGACAGAATGTGACATCGTTGATATCAAGCGCTGGGCAATCTAACTCAAGCGCGCATCTCGTCTTCTTTAGAGGCTCGTAGACACGCACCAACGACCGCACACCCTTACCACCGCCACTTATGCCCCCCGGAGGAACAGAGCTACCTGTTGCGAGCCAGGGCATGACGGGGTGAAACTTGACGTCAAAAATATTCTGTGCGTTCGGCTGTAGTTGTAGAGGCTCCATTGAGCTTTCAGTCATTGTCCACATGGCTAATAGACCCTCTCTGCATGCGTCACCCTCGTAGGTTTCCTTAACAGAGAACCCCGCAGCCAGAAAATTATTTGAATGCCACGACGAACCCCATGTCAATACAGAAGGCAGCAGATCGACACTTCGGGCGATGCGCGGATTCTTAATTGAGCGTTGCTTTGCAAAATCTAGTGACTGTGATGTTTCGCCCATGCTATCCATGTTCCACAGATGGACAGTAGAATCAGTCCCTGTGGCTAGAACTTGGGGGTTATTGTGAGGTCTTGCCATAACTTGGACTCTCAAGTCATGGCGTAAAGTTCGTGTGCAGGTTGCATTCGCATACGACGAGGCATCCCATAATTTAACAGTCTTGTCGTAGCTGGCCGTGTATAGAACATCCTCGAACCACTGCACGGCGCTGACACTCATGTACAAGTGAGGGCTACTCGCATTCGCAGAGGGATATGGTAACCGGTGATCTGGCAGCTCTCGGATCGAGTTCTTAACGGCATCACCAAGTAAGAGGTTGTTCGGGCGGTTATATTGCATGTTATGTTCATCGCAGTGTGCCGCAGCACCAACAGCAAACTGCGTCCCATCTGGGGACCATGCCAGGCTGATAACGTCATTCGACGCCCCTTTCCACGTTTGACTCCTTTGTAAGCTGTAATTAGAGCATCGGTCCCGCCTCTGCGTAGAAGACATCCGATCCCCTACGAGACCATGTTGTTCGCCATTGGGATTTCGCGATGCCAGGATGTAGTAGGGTTTTGTTGGCACGGATCCAAGTCTAACATCTGCAATAAATGCACATATATCGGAGTCGCGGCGCCTCTGAAGTCTGGCTGCTATAGCGAGCCATTGTGACGGCTCCGATTTCGCGGTTGACTTGGAGAGATCGCTGAGTAAAGACTCGACGGACCTTCGTGTAGATTTGCTAACATGCTTTATGCCCTCGTAGTATTCGGCAAGAGTACTGAGTCCGTGTCTGGCGAAAGATCTTTGAACATTCATCAGTCGTGTGACTTGGCCAATAACACATCCTTCAAGGCGAGACGTGGGCATTGAATTGACTATGTTGATTATGCGGTCCGCCAAGCTCATATCTGGTAATGTAGTTTCAACTGAGAAAAAAGTGAGAAGTTCGAGCATGGCCTCCATCTCTTCACTTGTGAGTGTAACGTGTAGGATAGAATTAGAGGGGGTTTGTTTGCACCGTCGTGCATATTTCGACGAGTCATTCTCTGGCGCATATGGGACCTTTTTTGGGAGGTCTGCTATGTCTTCAAAAGACTTGAATGAGCACCGACATATTCGTAGGCCATTGAAGCCATATATTACTCGTGATTTTGGTTTGTGTTGTGGTGCTGGTGCTGGTGCCTGGCAACGAACAGCGGAAGAGGGCTTTGGTTTGGGAATCGATTCACTTCTTTCTTCCTCTTCCCCGGCATTGTTTTCAGATTCGGAGCCATAGCCGTATCCCGAGTAATTCGACTTGGCATAGTAATTGGTTGGACGACCTCTCGATCGTCGGGAGCGCGGGGCATCCGTTTGAGTAGCCATTTGCTGTCCAGTGTTGGGTAAGACGCGACGAGTCGCTTGTTGTGCGCGTGCACCCCGTGATCCTCTTACCCTTAAAACATGACCTCTGGTGGCGTGGCTTTGTGCTGTTGTGTGGGTGCGATCGACCAAGGATCTATTGGCAGCAGAGTCAACAAGTGGTTCTCGCTGGGAGCGTCGCACTTTGGGAGCCTGAGGGAGTGGAGGCTGGCGGTTCTCCACATGATATGGTAGCTTTATAGTTGCAGGGGGTGTTGTCCCGGTTCCCCTCTGCACTTGTCTATTCTCCGCTGAACGTTGACCGTTTGTCGCCAAGAATTTTGACAACAAATTTTGTCTTTCGCTCGCGGACTCGTCTGAGCTATCCATAATCCACATGTATCACTTGTCCCAGTGTATTCTAAACAGCCCGAGAAAATAGCATCCGGTTGCGTATTCGATGTATACCAGTGGGAGTATGAGGAACTAGTAAAGAAAGGTATTAGAGACAGTATTCGCGGACTGGATGGACATTGGGAACCACAAACTGTAACTCAGAGCGCAAATATGTGTGCCAGACTATTCCAGTTGACGTTCAAGACACGACGAGCAGGCGACAACGTTGCATGAAATGCAATGCTCGTGTCCCTTGAGCTCAAGGTCTGGCGAACAAATGAAGCATGACGCGAATAATCGTCCTTCACATATGGAAGCCGCGTCGGGGCACGTGCACGGAAGTCGCGGCTTTGCTGCTTCGGGTAACATTACCCACCGCTAGTATGCCAACTATATAGTTAAGTCCTACCTTTACCCTCATCTTACACTGGATATTGGCATCCTCAAGAAAAAGATCATTAAAAACTATCTACATATTAAGTTTCGATCCAGGACTAGTATACATAAAATCTCATTCGGAATGTGGTAGATGTTGCAAAACATGGCTACACATACTATACATAGTATCAACTCCGTCCCACTTTTAGCTATCCTTAAGATAGTGTCTCGGCAATACTGGATCGCCGGTAACTGGTTCGGCCATAAAAAAAAAAAAATCATATATAAAAGTAGCGTCAACTGCTTCGGGTATATTCTTTTTCGACGCCGCTACGACAGATGCATTGTAGATGCCCTCGGCGATCTAGACTCGCCGAGGTTGCAAAGGTAGTAATAGATAGCAATCAGGTGCAATATCTTTACTTACCAATTGCGCGGCGACCACCTCGCGCCTTCACAATCACATCATACAAGACGTCTTTGAAAGCGAAAAGGAAGGCAGCCGTGAGTGCACTCTGGCTGACTTTGGGTGCGATGCCTTGGGGATCACTGTTAGCTTTGATGTATCGACAAAGGTGAAAACGAAACCCTACCTCTATACAAGCCGGCGTATCCTTCCTGGGAAACAATCCTCTTCAAGCTTCCGTTGAGGCTTTCACGGGGTCCGTCCTTGCTGGCGACGTGCATGCGGCTCTTGACCGTAATGTAGGGGTAGGTAATGCTGGTGGCCAGAATCTTGCCGATCGCCCCGAGATAGAATGCATCCGTGGGGGTCACGCGGCGTCGTCGCTCCACCACGTTTTTCAGTTGCTCAAAGATGGTATACTGAAGAATAGGGTTGATCACCAGCACGAGGGCGGGCAGGACGCCGGAAAACAGAGCACTTGGTCCCTCGTTCCTGAGCAACTGCAGCAGGGTTTCGATGGTCGACAGCGACTTTTTTTTCGGCGCACCTGGAAGAGCCTGCTCTTCGGACTCGGATTTGCGGGCCGTCATTCTGGTGTTGATGACCCAGATCGGGTTCGTCAGGAGCACGGTCGCACTGCCAGCAATGGCACCGGCAATTATCGACTCGACAGTAGTCAGTTTCTTGGAGGCGCGGCCAGCCTTTATTGCAGCCTGCTCAAATGCGGACCTGGTCCATTCGTACCAGTAATAGTACACAAAGTTTGTCATGCTGATTCCAAAAAGCGCCGAGGTCAGGCCGGAATAGAGCCCGGTGACACCCTCTCGTTGGACGATGTGTCGGATGGCATCGTAGGTCGAAGACTGGGCACGTTTGGATTCCACCTGCGCGCGGGTTGATAGCGTGATAAGAGGGTATCTAAAACGAACAAAATTTTAGTCGTGAAGTCTTTCTAGACAAGAGTAAATAGAACTCACGTCAGAACCATCGAAAGGATACCGCCTCCTGCTCCGGCCAGGGCGTGAGCGATATTATCGGATTGCTGCAGAGCAGCAGATGCTGCCACAGCCCTCTTTTGCTGTTCAACCTGCGATTGAGACATTTTGTTCTAAAAAGTACTTGACAGAAAGTTAGTCGACGCGATCGATACCTCGACAAAAACTTGGTGGTCCATCTACCTTGGTTGTCGGGTGGGCGGGTAGTCGATAACGGGATAGGGTTCACGGTCCAAAAGAAAAAGGAGCGTGGATAGTACGTATAGCACGGTAGATTCCGATTATGGCAGCAGGCGCAGAAGGATGGCAAGCAGGGCTTGTGTTGTCATATAAATCGCGAAATGGGAGCGAGCGCACAAGACCGGACAACAGAGGAGAAGCAGGTATGACGTTGCCGACCTCTGCCTCGGCTGCACCAAGACGTACCCACAGGCGCCAGCAAACTAGTCAAACCAGGGCGGAACAACCGCGACGCTCACAACGGAAGCACTGCGAGAGCATGTGATAGATACATATACTCTGTAGTTGCCGGGGAATTATCGTACCTCTCCAGGCGTTGTCTGTGCCTGTGATTATGCAGTGAATAGTCTTAAACAGACTATCTACATGGAATTATAGTCTATGCACTTCAATATCGTGATCGAGATGTACCTTAGTTGGGTTATAATGGTTAGTCGGGCTACCGGTATTAATACAGTCAACTATTCTTCAAAGAATTTGTATTCTTGCTTGTCATTAGTCCATACTGGGAAGAAACGCATAACAAATCCAGCCTACACACACGTGACAAATATCAAACTCAAAAAGGGAGGAAGCCGAGAAAGAACAAATAGACCTGGATACGAGTAAAATGACACACGAAAAGGAAGGGAAGAAAAGAGAAAGGGGAGCAAAATCATAGACGCAGGTGGGAAAAAAAGATACCAGCGTCTAGAATGCCACTCCACGAGACACAACAACGGATTTCGAATGTTAAACGCGACATGTGCTCATTGGAGAAGTCTAAGCTGGGTAAAAGCAGCCGGGAAACAGGCACCCGTGATCATGGTGATGATGATGATGGTCAAAGCTAGCACGCGAACGAGCCTGTTCCGGTCTAATGAACACTCTGTACATTAACCACCACAGAAGGCGTTGTCATGATGCGAATCAACTCGGAGCGAGGCCCGTCCGAGCAGAAGTGGTGGATTGAGCGAATAGGGGAAAGGTCTCGTTTAGCAGCAACCGCTGGCAGAGCCCGACTGGACTCCTTGGCCCTGGCCAACTTGGACCGTGGGCTTGTTGTTGACTGTAGCAGTGCCCATCCGTTCTTTGATCTGTCGGGCCATGGTCAAGAATGCCTGTTCGACATTGGAGGCACTCTTGGCGGAGGTCTCCAGGAAAGGAATGCCCAAGCTGTCGGCGAATTCCTATAATCGCAAATCACGTTTAGTAAACCGTTCACCTGATCCATAGTTGGGTTGTATTGGCGTAACGAACCTTGGCGACAGTGTACTCAACAACCTTCTTGTCCTCCATATCACTCTTGTTACCAACCAAAAGCTTGTTGACGCCCTCCGTGGCATAACGGTCGATTTCTTGCAGCCACTGCTTGACGTTGTTGAAAGAGTCCATGTCTGTCACATCGTAGACGACGCAGATACCGTGAGCACCTCGGTAGTAAGAAGATGTGATGGTTCGGAATCGTTCCTGGCCGGCGGTGTCCCACTGTGAGGCAAGTTAGTCGACCCAGACAAGACAAACCCCGATAGATAAAGGTCAACATACAATCTGCAACTTCACGGTTTTGCCGTCCAGTTCGATGGTGCGGATTTTCTAGAGAGACACAGTTGAGTCAGCATCGATTCCAACAATATTTATTGTTGGGTTGATGGAGCACCTACAAAGTCAACACCGATGGTGGAAATGTAGCTTTCTGTGTAAGTGTCATCGGCGAAACGCAACAGCAAACAAGACTTTCCGACACCGGAGTCTCCGATGAGGAGAAGCTTGAAGAGGTAATCGTATCTATCAAGGGTATTAGAATATCATCGGCGAAAATCGTTGGAGATGTATGGGGCATCAAAGCCCAAGCACCCCGGACGCTCAGAAAGCAAGATGTCGAACTCTAGATGCAGGCATCACGTTAGCAACAGAAGCAGGGGTATCAGCACCGTCACAGACGGACTGAAGAGGCAGAGAGCAACTCACCACTCGGGATTCATGATGACGGCGGAGTTTCAGGATCTATTGTCGACTGGCTGAAGGAACAAGAAATTGAGGGCGGGAGGCGAACAGGAGGTCGCTGGGAGACCGAGAGTAAATGGCGACGAGAACCGAGAAGGGCAGATACTGGGCACCGGACTGATGTTGAGCGGCAGTGAGCAGCGATAGGAAGTAGGAAGATCACAGGTCACGATCCACGCAGGCAGGCAGTGAACGAACTAACTATTGGAGTCTGAGGTGCTGTGATGTTGCCAGGTGTGGCCGGAGTGGTGGCCCAACTGGGTTTGGCGCCGCGCCAGAGCCACCTGCAGGCCCCAGCCGACCACGCCAGTCGCCACGTGATGACTCATCATTAGAGTATACTAAAAGTTGTAGTTATTTCATGTTTCTGTTTCTACATGTCACTTTCTTTCGGAACAAAAGTGACGAAGCAATTTTACTATTCCTAGTGGCTACACCTACGCATAGCCATGCACCTGGAGCCATTCCAGCAGAGACGCTTCGTCTCTTGTCTTGTACCGGGCATCGGTATGGATGCTATCAGATACAATGACCAAGGCCCGGTCATAAGCTCCCGTGTCTTTATCCGCAAAGAAAGCTCTGATCTCGCTAGCGAGACCTTCGTCGGCCAGCCTAGCCAAGCTTAATCGCACAAACCGCTCAAACACGACATTGTTCGACGAAAGCCGTGCTGACACTCGCTTCCAGTTGTTTTTCATGTATTCCCACAGGAGGTGCCGAACTTTGGGACTGCCAGTCAAGGATACGGCACCGCTATGCATATCTTGGACGGCCACTTCGTCCGAGAAAATCAGATCCAGGTACTCGTTAACCAGCACCGGGTCTTTCGTACGGCCGAGAGAGGTAAGGCAGATCTCCTTCCCGTCCGCAGACTCTGTCTTCCGATATGCGTCCTTGACTTTGTCGAATTCGTCTCGGCCACCCTCTGAGATATTAAGGGCAAAAACAACAGATCGTAGATTCGCATGAATTGCATTAGGATCACCAGAAGCCCAAAGCTGAAAGATTCTCTTTGCGTCGGTAATTGTCCTGCTACTCTTAGTTCCTTGTTGAGAGAGCCAATCCAGTGGGGAAATAATACGTACCCTTTATGACCTGCATTACCTGCCACCGAAATGAGCAGTCTCCGGAGTTGCCCAGTCAAGTAATTTTCATCGGGGCTAAAGGTCCACCCAATCTTTTCAGCAGATGGCGTGACCAGTTTCAATGTAAACTCCCTCAAGCCGGTTGCTATTACTTCGTTGGATGAAAACACAGACCGTAGATGAGCTAGTGAAAACGCTATCTGTGACCATACCCTGTAAGATATTTAGTAGTCTGTAAGCTGTCAGAAGTTGATAGGAAGCCTACCGATAACTGCTTTCACCAGTGAAGCCTTCAAGCAAACCTAGCAACGAGGCCGTAGTCCCTTCGCCTGAAACTGCCAGCGCGGCAGCATCTCCGATAAGCCCGATTTTATCTTCATTGCTGAAAAGATGAAGAGACTGTCCAAGCTTTTCCAGATGGTGGGGTGGGTAATTTGTTCGGTAGAAGCCGCACTGGTCTTTGTTTAGTTTGTAGGAAGCATCGTCAACATCTCGCACCACCTCGAATTTTGTGGTAAGAGCCCGTGGTGCGGTGTTGTTGATATTGAGAGGGATCCACCACACAGTCTCGTCTTCTTCTGGTTTGACATCACCAGATGCTAAGAATCGGCTTTGACGAACAGAAATTTGGCGCGGTTCCTCGGTGATAGTGAGGACTGGGAAGCCAATTATACGAACCCATGGATTCTATAATCGTTTAGAACTGGAGATAAATGTCACGGTTTCTTGACACATACCATGAAAGCATGAACATCCTGCTTAGATGCTTCACTAAGTGCAGACCATAGATCATCCGTTTTGGCATTTCCTAAAAGTTTTTTGATCAGTTTTCAGACATAAAAGCTAACAGAAAAGCCTACCGTAAGCATGGGCTTTCAAGTAGTTTGAAACACCACGAATGAACGTCTCTTGGCCAAGATGGCTGCTGAGCATTCGAATAATGGAACTGCCCTTCCTATAACTGATATCGTCAAAGATCTGATCTACCTCAAGAGCATTCCTGACAGGGACCTCAATGGGGTGAGAAGCCCGCAGCGAGTCGAGTCGGAAGGCTTCTTGGAGACTCTCAGCCTAAAAAGCCGTCAGAATCAACTCGATATCCGAATTTTAAATGATGCATACCACAAACTGAGACCAAACATTCCATTCTGCATATTTCAAAAACGTTAGTTCATATAATAGGTTAAACCTTTCTAGAGAAACGTTACCTGGGTAAAAGTGGTCTACCGCAAGCCATCCAACCCACGTAGCAAATCCTTCGTTCAACCAAAGCTCATTCCACCAGTCCATAGTAACAAGATTACCAAACCATTGATGTGCCAGTTCTGCATCATATATCATTAAATTCTGTATTTCTAACAGGGCTGAGAATCGTTTTGGAACCGCAACTGACCGTGTGCTATGACATAGGCAATGTAGTTCTTATAGCTCGAGTCGGAACTGCCTTCATCGAAGAGAACCGAAGTGGTGCGATACATAACTAGGCCCCAGTTTTCCATGGCACCCGCTGCCTGTGTCGAATTGTGAGCGAATGTGATGGATGTATCAAGGTTATGCTACTAACAAACTCATGAACTGCCATAAGGTCGGATTTTGGAAGAGGATAATCAATTCCGAAAAGCTCAGAAAAGTAGTCCACAGTTCTAGAAGCACATTCCAAGGCGTACCGAGCTTGCTCTTTGAGGCCCCTGGTTGTGTATACACGGACAGGAATATTGATTCCGTTGTACTTTCGCTGCGTGTGAGCCTCGACGTATTCAAAATCGCCGACTGCCCATGCTAGAAGCTATAGATCGTTACTCATTAGCACATTATTATACAATCGATCAGGGGTGACTAACATAGGTGCTCATAACCGGGGTGCGGTCGAAAGATACGACTTTCAGACCTGGTTTGCTTGATTCTCGCTCGGATTTAACAGGCATATTGCTCATGGCCACCAAGCCTGTAGGGATTTCGATTTCAAAGTCAAAAGTGGCCTTCAGATTGGGCTCGTCAAAGCACGGAAAGGCTCTCCGGGCATCGCAAGCTTGGAACTGGGTGCTCAGCATGTAATGAAATCCACCTTCTATCGGAGTGTCCGAAGGCGGCGTCACAGCGGAAGTGTATTTGGAGCGATAGAACCCTACCATGGCATCATTCATGGTTGCCACGAAGTCGATCTTCAGTAAAACCTGTCCGTTTGTTATATCCTTGTCGAAAGATAGCGTGGATCTTTCTGATTTCTTGTCAAAAGACACACCAGAAGCTCTAGCTGAGTAGGAGCCTGTAGAAGAGGTGAAAGTGAGCTGTTAGCAAGCAGCATCTACTTCTTATTAGAGCAAGTTTGATCAAACCATCAGCCGCCTTTACTTCCACTTCCCCCACACTTATATCATTGGTATTCAAGACAATTTCCTTGGTGGGCTTAGCAACTGTAGCTTCGATTTTGACGGTCCCCTTGTAGGCCCAGGAGCCTCCCAGCTCCAAGTCGAAAAGAGAAACGTCATAATGGGTTGGTTTCAACCTACTAACGGTCACTACTGCGGAAGCTGATAGGTAACTGAGGGGCAATGGAGCTTGATGATGACATACACGTCTGGAAGGGTATCGCGGTCTGTGAGAGCCATTCTGAGCCCTTTTTGATAGCGAACGCTGCACAGAAAATCCAGAAGGTTAATGCAAGTGTTTCCAGAGGAAACTGAGTCGTGGTGGTGGATGTGGAGTAACTAACTATGCAGCAGCGAACGGATGCGACGATAACAATAAATTTCACGGGCTCCGCATGCCGTTACAACCAGCTCCACCTCCACAATCTTTTCTGAGCGCTGCGACACGCGGCGTATTCATTCACGAGCAGCGAGCGTGCGCCTGTTGGAGGACACTTTTGATGGTCCTGGAAAGCTCTCGACTGCTCATTTGTCTCTCAGGTCTGATCGGAAACCGGGTCCAAGCTCGGCGGGCGAGAGCTTGACACCTCACAGCTCAGATGCGACAGGCTCGACCCGGCGGCGACACGCACCAAACGAACGATGGTCGATTCCGATGAAGACTATGTTGGCGCAGTTTCTGAAGGAGAAGAAGAGGGCGAGGCTCATGTAGTCTCAGCAGGCGCTGGGACGCGAGCGCGGCGGAGGAAGCAGCATGGCGGTGCCGAGTGGGAAGTGTCACGCACCTGGGAGTCGGTCGTGGAAGGCGCGGACGGTACCATCAGCTCGACCGTCGAGGGCCTTTTGGAGGCGGGCAAGAGAAAGAGGCGAGTCTATCACGGTCACCATTGCACTCTGCACTCTACACACAAACACAAACACAAACACCAGCTAACATGCGTTGCAACAGGCTGCTCCGAGACACCACGCCGCTGCAGCGAGGCATCATCCGCCACCTGATGCTCGTGCTCGATCTCTCTCAGTCCATGGCAGAAAAGGACCTCCGCCCGACGCGCTACCTGCTGGCTCTGCGCTTTGCCCAGGAGTTTGTCGTCGAGTTCTTCGAGCAAAACCCGATATCGCAACTGGGGATTCTCGGCATGAAAGACGGGCTGGCCGTCCGCATCAGTGATATGAGCGGAAACCCAACCGACCATATTGTTGCCCTTCAGGATCTGAGGGCGTCCGATCCAAAGGGCCTTCCTAGTCTCCAAAATGCGCTGGAGATGGCCCGAGGGGCCCTCTTGTGAGTGACTGATTCGCTTCCATAGCTAGCAAACGGTGATCCGAGCTTACACGTCGATAGCCACACGCCCAGCCATGGCACTCGAGAAGTCCTGATTATCTTTGGATCACTGCTCTCATCCGACCCCGGCGACATACACCAGACTTTGAAATCGCTCGTCACAGACCAGATCCGAGTCGGCGTCGTTGGCCTGGCTGCACAAGTTGCCATTTGCCGTGAGCTCTGTGCCAAGACAAACGGAGGCGATGATACAGTATACGGCGTTGCTCTGAATGAGCAGCACTTTAAAGAACTAATGATGGAAGTTACCATTCCCCCGGCAACGCATACATACAGACAGGCTAGTAATGCGCTTTTGATGATGGGGTTTCCGTCCCGTACAGTAGAGGCGTTCCCGTCTCTTTGCGCGTGTCACTCTAAACCATCTTGCGGAGGATATTTGTGCTCACGATGCGGGAGCAAAGTCTGCGGCCTTCCAGCCGAATGCCCTGCATGCGGTCTTACCTTGATCCTCTCGACACATTTGGCACGCTCATACCATCACTTGTTCCCCCTCATAAACTGGGTTGAGGTTCCCTGGAAACGAGCTCTGCAAAGCTCCCATTGCTTCGCCTGCGGCACTCAATTTCCATCAGCTCCGCCCCAGGATCAATGGGAGGTTTCGGAGAGCAACACAAAAGGAATGAGTGTTAGCAGCCGGTATGAATGCTCAACGTGCAAAAATCATTTTTGCATCGACTGCGATCTTTTTGCTCATGAAATTGTCCACAACTGTCCTGGCTGCCAGAGCAACAACCTGTCGGTGTCTCACAGGTGATGAGCTATACCCCCCCAGCAGATTGATATCACACCCCGATTAGACGAGGATTGAGTCGGAAATATAATCTCCGTCCCCATAAACTCCTTGGATGTCCCGGTTGCAAGGTTTTATACTTGCCTTTAGCATCGACTAATATGCACCGATCGATAAGTGAGCCTACTACTATCGAGGCTTCACTTGACCGACTTCGGACAGAGTTGAAAGGAATCCTCTACATTATCAGGGAATGGGTTGGCTGTTGTGTACATGGGCCATTTTACTGGATTTGAAAGGCAGTGCTCATGACAGAGGCAGTCAATGGGAACATCCCATGACGGTTTTGGTTGATTCGTAACGGAGCCTTGGGCTGTTTTCTGTACTTCATTTCGCCGGTAATTTGTCGGTAGATCTATTAAGATTTCTAGCAATAATACAGACAGAGAATTTTTAATCATGGGTCCCCTGCATTTCAATGAATACAAGTACAAATTAACAGATGGATAATGTATAACTAGTTACTCAAATTACTCCAATGTTAATTCCTGTAGGCCCGCCATCAATAATACTACGTCAGCGGTGCATCTCCGATAATCAGATAACTACCCGGCGGGGAAAACCATGCCTCGGCGTAGGGACTCTCTCTCTCTCCACACCGAGCTTTTATTTACACCTTCTCTCTGTATACTCCTCGAATCCACAATCTAATACAGGCCAATCTCGTCCTTTTTCTTCTTCTCTCTATTTGGTTCTCTATAATGTGACGGCCTTTACAATGGCTACTCCTTCGGTGCTAGATACGTCCACACCAGCCACAAACACCGCGGCAACATCAACAACAACAAAGCTCTACGAATACATCGCGTCGTACGATTTTTCCTCCGATCTCGAGTTCCGCAAGGGCCTTGGGACGATTCTTAACCATCCCGAGACGCCGGCTTCGGATAGCGAGCTTCTCAGGGACGATAATGTTGTTCTGCAAGCGAAATGCTTCTACATTTCCAGGTTTGTTCCCTTTTCTTTCTCTCTCTCTCTCTCTCTCTCTCTAGAAGTGAAAAAAAAGGCGATGTCTAATACCAATTTAGAAAAAAGAATGTGTCACCTCCCATAGACGCCGCCTCGTTTCACAACTGGCTCGTAGAAAACCCCGGCTCTGCAGCAGCATCACATGCTCTACAACAACAACCAGAAAACGAACAAACACTTCCACCTTCCTCCTCCAAGTCGAATACCACCAGTGGCGAGGATGCCGAACCGACATACCCGTCGTCATTCTCCCATATTGTTGAGCTCATAACAACCGGCCAGCCAATTCCAGGCATCGAGGAGATTCCGGACACAGTATTATCCGGCCATGACAAGCCTAGTAAAGCGGAACGAAGGCGTAAGCCTTGGGAAAAGGCTGAGGAGGAGGATAACAGCAGTTGATGTATATAAAAATTAAACAACTACCTCTCGTCTTTCCTTCTATTGGTGAGACTTGAACCTGAAGCGCCGTTACTACCAGTGAGCAGAGCTACATGAAAGATTTGATTGAATATCCATAATCTGTATCATAAATTTGCGCATAGTTTACTCAGACATAGTGCAGAAAGCTAATAAGATACTCAACGTATAACCGCTGTGATCCGCCGAAATGTCACTTCGCATCACTCAGAGAACCAAATGTGAGCGCGAGAAAAAAAAAGTGTCAACTTTTGGCGAAAGACAACATGCCCGATGCAATGGAAAATTAAAAAAAAGAAAGCAGACAACAAAGAGAAGTACCGTGGTAAGCCAAAGCCCTTGATATGCTCACGAAGCCGACCCATTCCTAGTCGGGCCAGAACTCCTTATGTGTCTTGGGATATGAGATGATAAAATATTGGTGATTCTTGGTCGATGAAATACGCGAAACAAAAATGTAAGACAAAGTTCCTAATGTCAGAAATAGACCTGTTGGTTGAGGGATCCAAGAGAAAGATGGGATGATGCACATTGACAAATCTCAAAACGAGCATCCACTTCCTTCAAGTTTCAAAAGAATGAAAAAAAGCCTTTAATATGAAATCGCTTTCGTAAATCATGCACATGCGTTAATCTTGCTGCCGACATCTGACTAGGTGCAAGTTTGGTTGGCGATAATCCGAAAATTCAACGAAATGGGGGATAATTGGATGATGGCCAGTGGTTGCTTCGGCCGAAGCGACCCCCAGAGCTGTTGGCAGCCGGCATGCGATCGTCATTGGAATTTGCATAGCGGTTCACTGGAACACCAGCACCGGGGCCAGGCCGAGTCGCGTGAGAAGGGTTGCAGCACAGCATAGCGACGCGAGAGCCGAATTTGGAGCCACGCAAAGACACCATGTGCTTCCTGCAAAGGCTTGTTAGAAGGTAACTAAACAATGCCACGGAGATATACTAAGTATATCATACCTGATATGGGTCGCCACCAATTCACGCTGGTGGGGAGCTGCGTGGAGTAGGATCCACTGAATCAAATAATTGCCGTATTGGTCCCCAGCAACTGGCATATCTGTCAGTATGAGAACATATGAATCATGAGAACCACATTGCTTACTATCAATAAGAGGCATACGAGGGCGATCGGCGCGGCCAGTGCAAACCCTTGCCAGGTATCGGTCGAGAAATTCGGAGCCACCAATCTTCAAACATTTCTCGATAACTTTGGAAGCAAACTGGTCCATACTGTAGTCCACGGACCAAAGTAGAATATGCTCTATGGCTCGGTTCTTGTCATGCGGAGCTCCATGCTCGCAAATGTGCTGGATGCACCAGTTACCGAATTGCCCGTGAGAAAGGAGGTCGATATTTGCCAGGACTTCTTCGATGGCAGGACGCTGTGTTGGATTTAGCAAGACTATTAATTTTTGTTTGTAGATATATACTTCAATCATTACTCACCTTTTCCTCTTCGACGCAATTTTCGAAGATGTTTTGCACCACCAAGCTTCCAGTTTCACCCAATGCGGTGTCGTGCCATATACCTCGTAGTGCCTCGTTGACCTTGCTCATGATTTGTGGGGGCTCGTTGTTCCACCGCAGCTCAAATAGCTTCTGCCAGACGTGACAAGCATGGCGATGGACGACTGTTTCCGGAATACGTCGCAGCAATTCGTGGACCATAGCCGCTTTGTGTTCTTCGGGTACACAGTCGAACGCTTTTTGCACGACATGGCATCCAAACGAATCCATGCTGAGGCTCAGGGTGTTACCTTTGATAGCATTGGCAATGGCAATCACCTGGTCCGGGGTACCATGTTCGAAGCAGCGCTGAACCAAAAAGTTACCGAAACGGTTTATCATCAAAGGATAAGCTTGGTTCACAATGGCTTCTATGATCTCGTATTTTTGCTCCGCTGTTCCAACCTTTAGTTTCTGTTGCAAAAAGATGGATGCCTGTTGGTCACTGTTGCAAACGATTTTGTCGACAATGTACTTCCAGTCACAAGAGACGTGTTTGTCTAGCAGACGACGGTAATTTAGTGGCTCCAAAGGTGTCACATAAGTCGAAGTAGAAGCTCCAGCGTTCTGTCATCAATTAGCATTGTCCAATAGTATTTCGAGAAAGGGTATAACTTACAGTCGACCCGGCCCATGTATCAGAGGTAGAGCCGTTGGAAGTAAATTCGGCAGCCGTGGGAGAAAGTGGAGTGCCTACAGGGCGCGATTGATACTGCGGGATTTGATAAACTCCAACCTGATGATAGGGATTGAAGGGAGACGTAACTGGAGTCTTCCCAGCGACGTTGTTTGGAGAGCCGCCATTGAAGGGTGTCCAAGTTGTTTGCATTGCCGGAAAATAGGCTGTGGCACGATGTGAAATGGAACGGCGAGGGGCAAGACTCAGACCATTGACGTATTGAGCTTGTTCACCGGCATACCGACCATCAAATGCACTAGCTGGCCCAGAGAACACCCGATGTGGTTGTGGGACTGCCTGTGCATTCAAAGATGGTGTGACTGCTGAAGTGGACCATGAATGCACAGTCGGATCAGGCATAAGGCCGCCTCGGACTACACCAGGTACGTCTTGATAACATTTGGTGTTTGCTGCTTGGTGCGAACCAAGTGCAGTCTGCGAAGGCAATGTCCACAAGCCTCGACCTCTGTTGTACGCACCAGCGGAAAGAGCCTCGGAAACATCTGATCTGGCATCGTCCTGAACCCAGTCTGGTCGATCATTGGAAATCTTTGCAGAGGCGTTGAAAGCAGACTGGAGGCTACTAATGGTGTGGTCAGTTATTTCTCGACCGCCAAAGTCTACTTCAGAAGGGGGACCAAGGGCTTGGTCGAAGGTGTGTTTCATGACTCGGTTTTGGGCCAATTCCTGCTCCTGCTGTGCAATGCGAGAGTTGGCAGCGAGTAGTTCCTGTTTCAAGCGAAGCATTTCAGGTGTTTCGATCTCGCTTTTGTTCATGAATACACCAGAACTTCCACCGTCAGCCAAAGGGGAAGTATTGAAAGGGTGTTTCCCTGTCTGAGTGGCAAAAGGTTGCTCGACATGAGTCTCATCAAAAATTGCGTACCCCGTGGGGCTGCTGATAGATCGTGAATCCCGTTTCTGGGTGTCAGGTTGGAGCGAATACTTTTCCTCCGGTTTTCCCGTGCTTCCTGTGGCAAAGAAAGCCTTGCTAGCACCAGAATGGGGCTTTGGGGACAACTTTGCGAGGATTTTGTCCATTCCAGAGATATGGGATTCGATGTGACCAAGAACGAGAGAACGATCCGCCTTGTTCAGGTGAAGGTCAGTAATAAGCAATGTGGAGAGTCTGCGGGGGTATCAAACCTTGCTTCCTAGAGATTCGTGACTAGTATTTGCTTGGGGCTGTAAATTTCCAAGCTTCGACGATATCAGGGGGTTAGCTGCGTAGTAGGAAGTTGCATGTTTCCCTCCCTAATGATATTGAAGAAGTCAGACAAGCCCGTTATACGAAAATAGCAGAGAGCCGTGGTATCATCAATGGAGAACAGGACTATCTTCAAAGTACTTACCAGTGAATCTTGTCCAGATGACAATCGCTGAGCGTCAGGACCAGAGACGCGTTCAGAGTTAGAACGACTAGAAGTGGCTTCTTCAGTGGCACCTGCAGAGGAGCGAGGCATCCTGCAGACTAATAGCGAAGCGTGCTGGGATGGTTACAAGCGACCACAATAGGTAGGATAGAAATTTGATGCTTTTGCAAACAACGACGACAACAGTAGCAACAAGAAACAGAGACAAGGAAGGGGGACTAAGTGAGCGAGGAGGTAGAAGAAGAAGCAGATTTCCTCAAGATAGATGACAGAGCGTATCTATGAGTGAAACGGAGACAAAGACAGATAGATGGCAGAAGTAAATTTCCAGAGACGTGGCGATGAAATTAGGCCGCAGAGGGCAAACGAGTTGGCAGGGAAAGAACGAGCGAATGCAGCAAGGAGAAGAGAAGAGCAGGAGGCACTGAGCTGGGCTGGTTGGGGGATGCCAGAGTGAAAAAGCTCAGTGAGGGGAAAGAGACGAGATAAAGAGAAAAGACGGCGCGGTGCGGAGGAGGAAGAGCAGGAAGAGAGGCGGCTTCCCAAAACAGCAGGTGCTGGTTGGCGAGAGTCACGGGGCTGCCGCACTGTCGTCACTCTATTCCTCTCTCTCTCTCTCTCTCTCTCTCTCTTGATGCAGGCAAGGCCGTGCTAAAATTACAGTCTTTTCAACAACAAACTTGACTAGCGAGCGTCTTCTGTGAAAGAGGAAGAGGAAGAAGAAGGTGAGGAGGAGGAGCACGACGACGACGACGAAGAAGCCAATGGCTGTCTTGAGCGGTCTAATAAGCACCGTCCGTTTGCCATGAAAGACTCACCGCAAAATCGATCCCCTTGTTGCTCACCGGCAGCAGTGCGCCCGATGCCCCTCCATCTACATTTGTACATGCTGCTAACTGTGGCTCTATCTAGGTTTGGCTCTTCTGTCCCAAAGCTAAGCAAACGACGATCGTTCGAATCGAATTCCCTGTGATTTGTATACGCCGCTTGTGTGAACACTACCTACCACTGTCAAGAATAGCTCTCAGTTGTAGTATACACTTGATGTTCACGACCAGCCAAATAGCACGACTCATGACCTGTTATGTCACCGATTGCCCTAGAAGGGTCCAGGTGCCAGATGGGCCGTGCCATTGGCGCGACAAAAAACGACCAAGCCTTTGTTTCTTCCTTTATTAGAATCAGCCACTGGCCTTCTTTGTTCTCAATCAAAGGTTAGCAACAACGCGAATGCTCCTACGGTGATCTACTTCAAACCTGGCCCAAAGAAGATGGAAGAATGAAGACGCCTCTTGTCGGACGGCGTCCTCTAGATGAATCATAACATAAGGGCTTTGTCCATCCTCCTTCCTAGTCCAGATAGCTCACACCTTGGCACCAGCAGCTGTATTCATGCCATTGCAATATATGCCATATGTCAATTGCTAATTGCCATGTGTAGTTGGACTGACGTCGCTCGTAAATAATTGTACACGAGGAAATTAAGATTGCACCGGCACGTATCGTGCCGTATATTACGGGAAATTGTAGAGCAGCAGCCAATCATGAGGCGCGCAATAGGTGAAACGAGCGGCAAGTCTAGTCTCCTTCGGGCTAGACCAAAACCACCACGATGGCGAGCGGGCCCTCGAAGCTGACAAGAATAGCAACGGTACCGCGCTAGTAACGGCAATACATAACGGGCTTGTCCCAACAGACGGCGCGGCTTCCTCCGTAGTCCGACGCTACCAGCCCGGGTCAGTGGTTATTGCCGCCTCTTTGCACCTCCTCCTGGAGACTGGACCAGACGCACACAATCTCAAATCTCCGCAATGTTCCTCGATATAACAACTATTACTCCTCGGTCTTTTCTCCGGTGCCCCTTTCTGTGAAGCGCAGCCTCGCCTTGTGTATCTGTCAAGAACGTCCTCCAATGATTGATTTCGCCGAGTCCGGAAACGTTACAACACCCAACACACCAAAACGACATTCCAGTTGTTGATCGCATTGTCGCCGTGAATCGTACTGTTTGGCCGAGCTCCAAAGAAAAGCAAGCGACGGACCTAGGTCATCACGCCATACAAAAACCCTGTTCGCACGACGTCGCCCCAACCGGCCGTTTCGGAGTTCGTGAAATTATGACAACCACCACGGTGACTGGGACGGGGCGCCGCGCGTCCATCTCCATACGACAACCAAATTGGCCACAGAACAACAACAAAACGGCGCCCAGCCCTCAGAGTCCGTTGGATAAATTTCCCTCGTATGTGGATGAGACTCTGGACACAGTCCCAAACAGTCTTGGACAGCCAGGACAGGATGATCTGTGGCAAGCGCGGAAACCTCCCACCACCCATTTAGCATGGGACCCTAGGACTCCTTCGAAGCATCGTCCGCGCAAAAGCATTAGCGAGACGATAAGTACGATTCGGACCCGGAAGGCAAGCATGAGTGCCAATGCTCAAGAAATAGCTGAAGTCCTCCGGGCACCAGTGTCGTACAAGTTGATTGTAAGGGAGCTTCTCACTTTTACGTCCGATTCAAGAACCTATCACTAATCTGCGTAGGGTCTCTGTCTCATCTGGTATATGACCTCAGCTGTTACCAACACTTCCTCAAAGTCGATCCTCACTGCGCTCCCGAGACCTATCACTCTTACCCTTATACAATTTGCATTTGTCTCAATATGGTGCCTTTTGATTGCATACTGCTCAACTATCTTCCCGTCTCTGAAGAAAGCGATCCCAGCCCTTCGACATGGCATAGCCCCGCCATCTCGTGAAGTTATCATGACGGCGTTGCCCTTGGCCGTCTTTCAACTTTTAGGACATATCCTAAGCTCAATGGCGACATCTCAAATACCGGTATCGTTAGTTCACACTATCAAGGGTCTTTCGCCACTATTTACAGTGGTAGCATACCGCGTTTTCTTCAGAATTAGATACGCACGCGCAACATATCTATCCCTAGTGCCATTGACAATGGGTGTGATGCTCGCATGTGCAACAGGGTTCTCGAGCAATTTCTTTGGCATAATCTGTGCCTTACTTGCGGCTCTGATTTTTGTGTCGCAAAACATATTCTCGAAGAAACTTTTTAACGAGGCTGATCGCGCTGAAGCTGCTGGACGGCGCAAACTGGATAAAATGAACCTACTCTACTACTGCTCTGGTCTCGCATTTTTGCTCACTCTACCTCTCTGGTTCCTCGCTGAGGGCTATCCTATGATTTCCGACTTCCTCAACAATGGCGCAATCACCCTCTCCGAGAAACAAGGCTCGTTAGACCACGGAGCCCTCTTTCTCGAATTCGTTTTCAATGGCGTCTCTCACTTTGCCCAAAACATATTGGCCTTTGTGCTGCTATCTATGGTCTCCCCAGTCTCCTACTCGGTGGCGTCCTTGATCAAGCGTGTCTTCGTCGTCGTCGTGGCCATCCTTTGGTTTGGCAGTCCTACCACCTCCACCCAAGCGGTTGGAATCGCCCTGACATTCCTGGGCCTGTACCTCTATGACCGGAACAGCCATGATGACGTTGCAGATCGGCGAGCAAACGCCGATCATTTCAGCGACCGAGAGTCGGTTTTACCGGTCTCTACGAACAAAATGAGGGAAACCAATGGCTTTACTTTCCCCCCCATCAAACCCGTAGATCGCCCTGAGCATCCGCCGGTGACGGATGAGAAAAAGGAAGACGATCGTCCAGGTTTTAGTCGACCCCGAGGCGCAAGTCTGGCTCGGAACTGGCTCCCGCCAGGGACAAAACAGGAGACTACTTGGCAAGCCGGGGATGCTAGCACGCGATGAAATGTCAAATGTTGTATTTATGAATCTACTGTAGCATATTGATTCTTCGGGCGTTTGGAAACTAGGTAGTCACGCTGCGCGATTCTGCGAAGACGCGCTCTTATTTAAAATGCATGCTTTAAACGCCAATCAATTGCACTGATCTATTGTAGAATTTCATTTAATAAACCCATGTCTTATATAGCAGAGGCCAGGTGGGGTCGTCGACTAGGATGTTTTCAGATTAGTTTATCGCGATTCGTTCTGCTGGCCGAGGACGGTCCCGCATGTCCAGCTAACTAACTAATGGCGTGCCGTCAGTATTAGGTTAAACACCAAGGCACCTCCGTCTGAACAGCCTATCTCGGCCTCGTTAATCGCTCGCTTTCTGCTGAATAGGCTCAGCCTTCGACTCGAAAACACCCTGCCACGTTCCCCCTCACGAGCTCGCATCCCTCTCCGTCTGACGACGTCTACTCGGTCTGTTGCCCGCGCGCGTTCAGCTCCTGGTCAGCCGCCGCCGCGAAGTTCGTGCTCGTCAACATCGAACAGCCAGCCCATCCATGGCCACGACCCTCTCTCGTTTCTGGCTTTGCCTAGCCTTTCGCATGCACTTTTAGTTAGAGTACACACAAAGGATCATCATTCACACCTTCCGATAAAGCGCAGCTAACTCACTTTCTCTGCCGCCTTATTTCCTTTATCCCTCGCCCGTCTGCTTCGCGAGGTGAGATTGTTCAAGTGGCCTCTTCTTCAGTTGTTCGCAGCTGTCGCGGCCAGTGGCGAATTCCCCACGGGCTATCAATACATATGATGCGCTGTTCTGTGTCGCGTGGGTCTCGACGAAGTTTTGTACACACCTGGTATCTTCGGAAATACTGACCACGGTCTCGATTCTCTAACACACAAAAAGCCAAATTGATACCAACAAAATAATCGCGACAGAAAACAGATCATGTCGAACTAGACGGGAAACGCGTACAAGACACTTCTGCAGCGAGCAAACCTTCCTTCTTTGCACTACTTGGCAATGTCCGCGAATCCGCCAAAGCACACTTCAAAACACCGTGGATCCGCAGACCAAAACGCAGACCGAAACCAAGTGCCGCCTGAACTTGAATCTGTCAATATACGACTCGCCCACTTGAAAGATAACGTACTTCCTGCTTCTCCCTACCTCCTCACTGTTCCGACGGACATCCCATTCCGCCTTGGAAGTCGGTTTGTCAATAACTGGGCAGTGGGGAAGAAAGGCCCTTTTGCGGTGGAGGAACAACAACTCCAGTATATGACCTTTTTGATGCACGACGACCCTGACTCATTACTCGTTGCCGTTGGAGACTGGTCAGATAACAACGGAGGGATCATGGCCAAGACTGGCGACAAACCTTCAAACGTGTCCGGTGCAACTAACACACCAACAACAACAAACGGCGTAACCAAGAAAAAGATCAGTCTTAGCGACTACAAGACAAAGGCTGAAAAAGGATCAGCCAGGAATACGCCCGACAAGCCTCAACAGCCACCAAAAGATGACATCAAACGGGATCGCCCCAAGGCGCCTCCTGCTCCTACGATTAAGGAGCCCAATACACCCGAACCCCCAGCTGAGAAGAATCCAAAACGAGAATCTGGCTCCAAACGGTCGTTAGGGGCTTCTCTTGAAAAATCAGAGGATGCGCCGGCACCAAAGCGTATACGAACATCCCCGTCGCGACCCTCGGATGCATCGTCCAAATCACAAGGCTCCAGCAAAAAGATTCCAGCTCTTCTTTCGCCCACCCTCCCCCCTACTTCCTCTGCTCCGAAGCTTCCTGAGCTTCC
Source organism: Talaromyces rugulosus (assembly GCF_013368755.1). Lineage (NCBI taxonomy): Eukaryota > Fungi > Ascomycota > Eurotiomycetes > Eurotiales > Trichocomaceae > Talaromyces > Talaromyces rugulosus. Next base: position 3,161,241 of record NC_049564.1, read on the forward strand.
TGAGCTTTTGTCTCCCACTTTACCTCCTCTGCTAGAGGAAGAGTTGGCTCAGATAGAAGACGATGTGCCCGTGGCTAAACCCTCGGGTCATAAACGAAACATCTCCGGCGTTTCCCACAAATCCAGGGACGGCATATCCGCCACAAAATTATCTGATCAGAACAAACAACAACCTGAGTCTAAATTAGCCTCCAAACCTCTTCACAAAGAATATCAGAGCAGACTCTCGTCTTCGAGCCTTCCTACAAAAGCCAACTTGTCACATCGAGATACGGACCCTGATAACGCTTCCGTTCACGACGAGAAATCGCCGTCCAAGGCAGCGAAGCTAAAACGAATTGGAAGCAACAGTACAGAAAATACGGCACCTCAAAGGCTGATAGTCAAGCTCAAGTACGGGCGAGGCAACAGAAGACGTGTTGAAGCCCTACTTAAGTTTGTAGGGAAGCGCAAGGTTTCTGACAATACACCTCAAAAACCAGTGAAGGAATCTTATTCCGGAGACGAAGATTCAGATTTACGAAAAATCGAAGCCAAGCACCGAGAAAAGAGACAGAAGCACTCACATGACGAAGATATCAAAGAAACCCCGTCTGTTGCTGGCAAAACCGTGGCTCCCGAAAAGAGCCATATTGCCTTGAAGTCGTTATCACATGCTGCAAAAACTACACCTGTGAAAGACAGCCGTGGCACTTCTCGAGAGGCTGAAGTGAGAACGCCGCTAAGTTTATCATCTACCAAAGGTGTGACAAGCAGTACAGAAAAGATTACGAAGATACCACCAGCTCATGCAGATATTCAACCGGGTTCACGAAACGATGAATGGCGGGCATGGCGCGAAGAATCCCAGAAATACCTCAGTCTGGGGCGAGAACTAAAACATATCGCCGAACGACACTCGAAAAGAGCCAAAGCATCTAGCGAAAACTCGACTGTCTCAGACGAGAAGCTAGCCGCCGTGTCTGGCATTGAATCAATTCTCTGCTTCATAGTTGCGTTCATCGCAGACGACCGTAGCATAGCCCTGGCGCGACAGGTTGGTGATTCCGATAAATGGCGGTCTATTATTGCGTTCTGGAGAGCCGTGAGAACCATTACCAAAATACACCCTCATCTCTTCGGTCTTTGTCTTCTTCTGGGCGCAGTATCACATGATGTTATCAACTCTTTGGATATGGAACGACTCGCTGTCTGCCCTGTCCCCGGCGAACTGAGCCCGGTACCTACTCCGGGAAGTGACGAAAATGCGTTCAACTCTGAAAAGAACAAGTCGAACAAGAAAGAGTTTCTCGAGTTGAAACACCGCCTTCCAGAAAACTTCAGAGAAGCCAATCGCCTGTGGGTAGATGGTTGTCGGGAGCTTTCAGACGACGTTCTCAAGACCGAATACCCTGAAACATGGGCCAAACGATCGCGAAACTTTGCAGAGCGTGGTGCAAACCAACTCAAGGTTCGCAGCTACGCCGGCGAATATTTTTTGCCCTTTGGACGAACGACTACTCCCATGGAGGCTGTGCGGTTTGGCGTGGCCCTGCTACGCGAATGGTGCAAAAATGAAGGATTGCCATTTGAGGCTCGTTTGAAGTTGTCGTGATTATTTTTTTGCCGGAGGAATATCTCCTTTTTTTCCAGATTATTTTTAATATCTTTTTTTTCACTTCTGTTTGATTGTTTTGTTTCCTTTTCTTCTTTTCTTCTCTTATCAGGATTTACCTTCATCTTCGCGATATCTTTTTTTCCCCTTTTTTCTTTTTTTTATGATGCCTATATGATACCACTGACTCGCCAGGTCCCCCTTTGGGTTTGGCCACTTATCTTTGTATTAACTTTTTTTTGCGAGTTGATTTGGCCTAATGCCATTCAGATATATTGTTTTTTTTATTAGTATGGGTCTTTCGTGTAGGTAACAAGCAGCACTTGAGCTTCCTGGGTTTTCTAAACGAATGAATTGATATGCTCCTCACCCAAGACATTCATTTCAATGTCACTCAGTACTAAAGACTTAAGAGTTTCGTATATTCTTGTGACTAAACGTCTAGGTTTGATTCGACAGAAAACTCCTCCTTATGCCTAGACTAAATAATACCAATCGAGTGTTACATCTAAATAGTTGTTCGTAACAGGCTAAGCGGTGATAGAGAAGAGAAGAAAGAGAGAAGAAAAAAAGCAAGACAAACCAAATAAACGGAAACCGCTCGCTGAAGAGATTTTGACCGATGCACATGGAGAAAAAAAGAGCAAAGCCAATTTAATCAAACATTGTCCCAGCGACCGGGGACCGCCATTCCTGAAATAGCCCCGTCTCGGAATAGCCATTCTGCCTCGCGGCAGTACCGAGCTTCTCGGCCGGAGTTTCCAACTTCGCTGGCCCAGCACATGATGGCAGCGTCAACGACACAAGCGAGTACGTTTTCCATTGCACCCAGAACTCCCCAGCCGATAGCAGACGCTATCAGCCCGATAACATAGGCATACAAACTTCCGCGAATGGAGCTGTTTCCAGCCACGTCGAGACTGCGGGCTGTGGTTACCCATCCGCCGAATCCGAGGGCCAACGACATGGCGAACCGACAGGCATGCAATATCAATCTTGACAGTCGATATGGGAGCAACGCAGACTTGTCACCCGAGTCTCGGGAAATCGATGGCGGATAGAGCGTTGAAGTAGTAAACGACGAAAAGACGGTCAACTGGGTGAGGCCGCGAGCTGATTGGGCAAGCGGTTGAGAGTGGATGGCAGCATATGTCAATGACAGTGGGTTGACGAGAGCTGCCACAGGCGTAGGGATAAGTGAATAGGCGAATATCGCAATGATTGATGAAAGGCGTCGAGGTAGAACTATGATTGGTAGTCTGAGTAGCAAGGCGACAAGGGAGAATAAAGATATCGTGCCAAAAAGTGTTGTCACAGCGTGGGTGATTGCAGCTTTCACAACTTGAGAAGATGTCGGGTTCGGGACTGTTAAGCGGTGGAAGTACCACTGGCTCACTGTCGCTGCTGTCACAGCTCGTTGAATACCAGCGATAACACCGAGAGACCAGAGATAAACAAGGACAAAGTAAATCCCCAGCCACCAGCTACCGGCGTTGATCACGAAATAGCCCGAGTCGATATGTCCGGCTAGGAAGACTCGGGTAAACATGATCATCCATAGCCAGGTCCACGAAATGGTGATGGCTAGAGTGACTAGGCCAAGAGCAAGAAGTGCTGGATTTGCAGCCAAGACTCGGCATGCGAACTCCAGGATGCTGATAGCCTTCCCAGTCGCGTGGCGGTTGCGAATAACAGCGTAAACCCAGAGATTCGACAGGATAAACGGTATAATAGAGCCCCATCGCATCATTTTGTCTTGGATGCTCTCACCTTTCCAAGAGCCACTAAAGCTCGAGATGAAGGGGTAAAGTGAAAAGGAATATAAAATCACCGGGACAACGATAATCATAGTATAGACAAGAAATCGAACATAAGCGCGTAATAGAGCAAGCCACAATAACGAGACCAAAACAGAAATGAGGGTATAGATGCCAAGCAAAAAGTAAGATTTGTGGATTGTGGTATAAATTGTATCGCCCAGCTTCCATTTGCTATCGGAAGGTACTGCCGTATGCAAGTATACTAGGAACGCCGTTGCGAATAGACCGATAAGCGACAACAGAAAAAGGTGCCCCCAGAAAACGTCGTGTGCTGGAGCCTCTGCCTCTGCCTGTGTTATAGAGGGGATGCTTGACGACCCTTGAGAGCTAGAGGGTCGTCGCGGTTGGAGCAGATGTTGTTTGTCATCTTGTGGTGCGAATGTCGATTGGTCTTCCATATAGTCACTGCTCGATAGCTCAGGCTGCCGGCGAAATTTCTGGACTGGAGCATCATTGCCAATAAAATTCGAAGCACTGTTGGTTGATTCGCCCAATGCCGTTCTCGTCGGATCATCAAGCCCGACGTCAACCATTTTTCCTTTGCCAGCAGAGCCCTCCTCGTCGGGCTCACTACGCTCGTCCCCTTCGTCCACGTTTGCTATGGATGGAATTCCCATAACACGAGATTTGGCGCCGATTGTATCATCTCGCCATGAGCTTTTGATGCCATTTCCTGCAAAAGGACCAGAATATCGTCCGCCTTCAGGCTGAGAGTTCTGCGACCGCATGGCATCGTCGTCGTCGTCGAGCTCGGAAGACTCCTCCATGTGGCTATTGCTAAAATGTCGGCGTGACTTTTGCAAGGCATAGTAATCTGCAACCTCTCGCTCACGCTCGTGTTCGTCGTCTTCCTCTCGAAACTCATCGGTGGTGCTATAAAAGAGGGGCGCGGGTTGGGCGAATGATCTGGACGAAAAGGGGAAATTCGAAGTTTGCGAGGCAGCAGGATTGTAAGGGTTCTCGTTTCGGGTCAAGTACGCGCGTGCGACGTTGTACCTAGGAAAATTCGACTGTGGCCGTCCATGACGATCACCTCGCGTGCGATTACCGTCAGGTTGCGAGGTGAGCCGCGACTGGGACTGGGCTAAAAATCGAGATGCATCTAATAAGAGGTCTTGTCAGTTTCATTCCCAGGCACACGAGACTTGCTATCACATACACTCCGAAAACATGGTCCAGCCAAGAGGCCTGATAAGGACTACGGCTCTCCCTCTTTCACTCTCTCTCTCTCTGTCGCAAGTGTGGGGTTAAGAGCTTGCTGCTAGCTGTTGGGAGGGGAATGTAGAGGGGAAGAATATATAAAAGGAAAGAAGATAAAAGCGTAGAGGGGATGGGTGGGCCGAGGGCGTCTGGGTATAATTAGCCAGTCTCGTGGGGAAGCATTAGTGAGGTGAAGTCGGAGCGGTTTATCTCAGGCGGTAAGAAGCACCGGAGGATGACGCTCGTCATGTGGCTCTGTCACCCAAGACTAACGCGATAACCCGCCGCGATAAGCAGCTACTCGCTGTCGATCACCACCACAGAATATTATGGCGCAAGAGACTGGCACCTGCACGAGTAATGACAAACAGTATTGCTTGCTACAAGTCGCATGCTGCGCACGAGTTTGCCGGGGGGGTATATTCATAGCAGCGTGACCAGCTGGTTACCTAGTTGTCTTTGCAAGAAGGATGGGTGGGATGATGCATGACGCAACCAGGGGTCGTTTCAGAAGAGAAAGAAGCAAACGAAAATATTGTCATAAATAGAAGCACTCTACTGAAACAGAATAAGAGCTAAACGTGTAGATACTGCTTAACTACTAGCTTGGTGGTGCGCATTTCCAATTCCCTGAGCACGGGACCACGTGAGGGAAGGAGAACTGCGGCGAGCTCGCCGGCCTGGGAAGCATCCTCTGTCAGACTCAACCTTCCAACATTAATCTTGACGTGGCGGAAGGGAAACCCGAGTTCCCTCAGCAGAAGAGTGGCCGCTTCCGACCCAGTCAGCACAGGATAGGATAGGACAGGAAGGAATTACCTCAACTGCTCTCTCAGCAATGCACTGAGCGCATCCGTGGTCCAGCCGGCTATCTTGTTTGCGACTCGCACTTCCTTCCAACCCACGTCGACTGACCTGGTTCTCGTCTTCATGTCTCTGCCATGGGATTACATAGCAAAGCTCGTCTGCATCGGTGATTCCGGGACAGGCAAATCCAGCGTGAGTCTTTAACTATCTACGTGGTCGTCGGATATACAATAGAAACTGATCACTCTTCTATCCGCAGCTCACGATTCGCCTGTGCGAAGGCCGCTTTTCTGCTACTCACGACGTCACCATCGGAGTCGAGTTTGGATCGCGCATCGTCCCCGTGGGCCCTCCAGCTTCCGACAGCTTGCACATTGCCCCGGATCCCTCGCCCTCCTCAGCGCCGCCCACTGCTGCTGGCTCGGTGCAAGACGATGCTGCGGTCAAGCAGCAGGAAAAGGAAGTGATGGGTCTGCCAAGTCCGCCGCGGAAATCACAAAAAAGCCAAACAGTAATACAAAAGAAAATGAAACTGTCGCTGTGGGACACCGCCGGCCAGGAAACGTACAAGTCAATCACGCGTTCCTACTTTCGAGGAGCCTCGGGTGCCCTGCTAGTATTCGACATTACGCGCCCATCCACATTTGCCTCGGTCACGCAGTGGCTGCAGGACTTGCGACAAATCGCCGACGACGGAATTGTCGTGGTACTCGTCGGAAACAAAAGCGATCTTGTCGCCGGTGATGATAGCTCCCCTAGAGTGACAAGACAAGAAGCCGAGGAATGGTGCCGGCTCAACAATGTGATGCGCTACATCGAAACCAGCGCCAAATCCGGCGACGGTGTTGAGCAAGCCTTCCTCGAGGTCGCCGAGAGGATCTACCGCAACATCGAATCGGGAAAATACGATCTGAATGACCGGCGAAGCGGCGTCAAGGGATACGGCGCCAATGGAAGCGTGAATGCGACAACGCCGAGGACCATCACGCTCGGTCTGAATGATGCGATGAACAGAGGTAGAAATGGTTGGAATGATACAGGATGCTGCTGATTTTTTCCCCCAAATAAAACGGTAAAACAGCACGTTGTTTGGACCTTTCTTATGATACCCTCTGGTTCAAGAATTATAATTTATCTAATTTTATATACTTATTATTTATCCGACATTGCTGAAAGAGCTATTCTTGTGTTGGTTATATATTAGTATAAAATATTTTATATTACGTCACGTTGACCGATCCCAATATCAACACCACAAGTTGATTTCTATGAGTATAAATTATAGAATATTCGTTATACAAATTGCTTTCACGACTACGTATGTAACTATGCAACTTAGTGATAGAACAACATAACCGTGGGAATACCATGTCCGGAAAGTTTCCAGTAGCCAGGGATATTACAAGAGTAGCCAAATTTTGACAGCACGTCCCGGCATTATTTCAGGATGGCCCTTGGCCATACCATACAGACGCAAACTAGTTGGCAATACGCCAAGTGCTAAGCCAGTTCAAATGCGCCCATTGCTGGTTTGAGCCCTCCATGCCAAAGACGATGTCACGGAAAACAACAAACAGGGAGATTATGGCGCCGTAGAGCACTCCATACACGCCCCATTGAAGTGTCGGGTTAAGCTTCTGGGTAAGCCAGTCGGTGCAGAATCCAGCTGACAGGATAGCAAAGTAGAGCGCAGGGTAGTAGTGATGCACGTAAGTGACACGGGCCATGATAACGAATGGGAAATAATGCAGAACCCATCCGATCACTGGGTACAGACCAGAGTAGTGGATATGATCGATGTCCCTAGCGCTCAAGTCGTTGTAGCCCCGTTGCCATCGGATCAAGTACCAGACAACAATTAGACCGATGCCGGCAAGACTTGCAGTGCTTCCCCAGTAAACCAACGGGTTTCCAAGGAGAAAGTACTTGACTATATTGTCATCCCAAGAACACATTCTCAAACCGACGTTCAAAATTGGCCACTGCCAGAACTTGGAGGCGAGATCGTCCTGCTTGTCAGGATCAGGGACAAGGGCGTTGTTTGATGTCATCATAGCAACATTCAAATGGATAAAGTCCTTTAAGAAGGGAGACTTGTAAGAGCCAGGATCGCCAGGTGGCACTAAAGCAGGAAAAATTAGCGACTGTTAAAACGTGAGCAAGACGGTAAATAGGAACCTTACATTTTTCATTCACATGAGATTCGACGTTCCAGTGGGTGTAGACATCCCGAGGCTTGTTCTCTTTAACGCAAGTTGTCTCGATTTGTTTGAATCCCCATTGAGGGAGGTTCACATTTCCAGCTCTTAGATAACATCTAAGGGCAGTGTGTCGTAAACGGAACGCAGTCGTAAGAGTGCGGATTCTGCTCTTGTCCCAAGATGCGGCGTCGTTGAAGACCTCTACGGTCCAGTGATCCTTTTCGTCTCCGATAGTAGTGTTGCCGTAGCAGGAAACCTCATTATCAGCCTTGGTAACAGGCGCAGAGACAGAGTGAGAATGCAGGTTGCGTCCAGTCTGGGCATGGATAAGACGGATGACATCTCCATCGCCGACAAAACTCAAAGGGTCTTCGGGGTTAAACTCAGGCTGGTCGCGATTCGGGTAGATGAACCAATCATTGTTGGCATCTTTGTGGTGGTAGCAGGTGACTTGTTGCTGATTCGAGCCTTCTGGGAAGGTTTGAATGTGAGAGTGTAGAAGACCGCCACCATAACCCATGTTTTTAAGGGTAATCCTGGAGCCTAGAGCCAATTCCAAAGGGCTGTCCCTGCCAACCTCAGTTCCTCTCAGATTCGCTTGAAACAGAGAGCTCATTTGAGCGTCACCTGGTCCACTGTTCTCCAGGATTACAAAGTGCAAGTAGAACGAGAACATATAGACCAAAATCGGGACAACGATGAGACAAACCACCCTCACAACGACATGATGAGCCAATTTCACCTTTTTTCTAGTAAGCGATTGCACATGTTAAAAGTAGTAGCCATGGGGTAGCTCACCTTGGACACCCTCAAATCACCAAACTTGTTCCAGAGATCTTCGGCAGTATAAAGTCCCACCAGAGCAGTGCAAAAGAGTCCCACAAGCTTGACACTACACACACAACCGATACTTATGCCTGTGAGTAGGAGCCATGCATACCACTCAAAGGAGAAACTTTGATTGCGTAGTCGATGGAACCGAGCCCAGCAAAGGGTAGTTGTAAAAGTGAAACAGAGGAGCATTGAGTCGAGCAGAATGAACCTGGATATCGCAGCGTACGAGTTTTCGAACAACACCATCATTGTGATCAGCCAAACAGTTGGTCGACGGAAGTTCAATTGGCGGGCAGTGTAGTAGGCGAGGGGCACGCAAACGGCTCCAAAGAAAGCGTTGAATATCCGCATGAAGGCGTAATTGACTTCTGGCGGGTACTCCTCACCGGACTTGAATTCAAAGGATCCATTGTAACCAGCGAGATAGCCGGACAGACCGACAAGCATTTTTCCAAGAGGTGGGTGAACATCGAAGTAGAACTCGCGCTTCAAATAGTGAGAGCCGAACTTTCCGAAACTAGTAAATCGCAAGCAATTAGAATCATCCACGGAAAGTGTGGAACATTGACATACTGAGCCTCGTCCCATGTAACAATGTTGGATAGGCCGATACGGTACATGCGAGTGAAGAAAGAAATGGCCGTGAAGATTATCGGGGCAAGGATCGGTTCCAAGTCGTCAACAAGGGAGGACTTTGGCTGCAATAGCAAGTGTTGTCAGAACCCGAAGTAGTTGGAAAGAATACAAAAGAGCGTACCTTGAAAGCTTTCTTTGCTTCGACAGCGTCGACATTGTAGACATCGCCATCGTTCGTTCTAATTTCCGGGACATTTCGGCGGCGAAGATCTGTGTCTTGCTGGCGTCCAGAAGTGAAAGCGGCGTTTGTAGAAGCCATGGCTGACGTTGCAGCTGGGCGGGTGCGTCCAGGCGTTGTTGAATGAGAATTGAGAATCGGACTGGGATTTCAAAGAAGAAGAAAAATCAATATGCGCTCCAGGTCTCTCAACGCATGACTAGCAGAGAAGCCAATTCGTCGAGTCAATGTTTGCGTTTTGATGTCGGAGAAAATATGGCGAGTTAGGGGTGGGCAGTCGTAAAGCGAAAGTGGAGGTATAGAATGGGGCTATTAAAGAATCTAAAGTAACACAACCGCGGGAATGACCCAGATGGCCATAGACCTGTGTGGGAAGGAAACGAAGCAAAAACAAAATAAACGAAGTCGGTCGAGAGAGAGCGAGCAGGGCTGAGTTGAAGTCATTCAAACCTCCGAGTGCAAGCTGTCCACTCGGATCCACTAAGGTCTTGGCGCGGCCGCGCGGAGGGTCGAGACTTTGGGACAAAGCCGCCAAGTTCATTATTTGGGTTTCTATATTCCGAATTCATACCAAGAGTACAACATTCTTGTTGTCAAGGCCGGTTCATGTGCCTATGTAAGAGCGAGGAAATCACAAATTTTACTAACAACCATTATCTATGGCGGATCACCAGCTCTTTCAGCCCATCATCATCCCGATACTTGGCCAAGGCCTTCTCTCTCCAAGCTTCCCAGTCCAGCTCCCCATCGACATCCAAAATCCTCCGGAGGCCTTGAAAAAGGCCCAGAAAGCCCTCCCAGTCAGCAAGGTCGTATCCGCAACAGAATTCAAACCGGTGCAGAACCCGGCCCTCCCTGACGATTTGCGCAAGTTCTCCTTGTCCCTTCTCTTCTAGTAACTGGGCAAAAACAAGCTCGTCCTCGCCCAGCTCGTTCTTTCCATCGTAGAAATCTCCGACAGGAAGAAGCATGATCGGAGAATTAAACGCCGCGGATTTTGTATCTGTATGGGCCCATTCCCAGTCCACGATGCCTGTGATGTTGTACTCGTCATCAACAAGAAGGTGATCTCCTTTATTATCGGCATGCCTTAAGTAGAACTGCCCATCGTTACGGCTGGGACAGAATGTGTTGTCCAAAAGCAAGTCGAGGAGAAATCGGTGTATCAAGTACGCGTCGATTGCCTGTGGAGTAAAACACTCCTCTCTCATAATCAGATCCAGCGTCAATTGGATGCTTGCGATGTAATATCCCCTGGAAGAAGTAAATGGACCCAGAGGCAACATTTGCGAGTCTCTGTAGTCTGTCAAAGACTCTCGCGCAAAAGACCCAATATGTCCGGTTCCCGGCTGATCCAAAGAACCCATTGAATCAAACGAAAACGCCTGTAGCTCAGAATAAATATCTGCAAGCTGACTCATGACTTTCCTTCTTTGCTCCGCAGACGGCATAGACCAACGAAGCGACTGGCCACTCATTTTCTCCATCAGGATATACCCGACGCCAACCGGGTTTTCTTCCTCGTCGAGGTTATAGTCAAATACCTTTGGCGCGGGAACTTTGGTCTTGCCCAGAAACATCAGCGTAGCAACCTCGCTGCGCATGATGTGAGCTCGCAGATCAGATGGTGGTGAAGTGCCATTGACTCTTCGAATGCGGGCGAGCCAGCTAACTCCATCGTCAAACCGAATTTCAATGTGATAATTCATACCGCCCATGACCGACGAGCGCTGTGACCGGTCATACTGAAGGGGCTGGGGTGTAGCACATGGCATGCCATTGCGCAGTACACTGGCTCGAGAGAGAAGTGCGGAGATGTTGATTCTATCAAGCAGGGCTGTGATTTCTCTTCGCTCGGCTTCGCGCGCGGCGGGGTCGTATAATTTCTCATTCTTTGCACTCGGTTTAGAATAAATCGGCATCCCATTAAAAAAAAAAGTACGGAAATTATGCTCACCTCCCATTCAGGGCATTTATGATATTCGGCGCGAAGATGCTTGGCGCAGAGATGGCGATCGCAAAGGATGCATTCTCCGTACTTGCGTACCGAAGGCTTATCACAGTCGTCCAGATCACAACTCCACATGGCTGTAGGGGGGAAGGTAAGGAAAGAGAACGGTGTATTCTTGTGTGATAGGCTAGTTCATTAGAAACGATAATAAGAGTCAAATAAAATGATTCCCCAAATGCCCGTCATACTGATGAGTAAACATAACAGAGGGGTACTTATGAGCGCTAAAATGCATGGTACCTTAGCTTTTCTAAGAATAATGGTGTATACTGTGAATTCTAGTATAATGAATGCAAGGTATAGAATAAGTATTAGAATTGGTTCGCCACATTGATCTATGAGGTATATTTCCCAAAACCTACATATATACAAATTCATTTCCCGCGAGAGATTGAACGTATATCCAACAAATACATGGGAAAGTAAAAGTAGCAATACACGTTCTGTCTTCAGAATTCTAAACAATTCTAAAACAGCCAAAACAAGCAAAGCAAGCCCGAAAACCCCGAAAATAAAGGAAAAGAAAAAAAAAGTGGTATAAAAGCGAACAGAAAATATAGAACAATCAATCAGTTGGAATACAGTAGAGGTATTGGAGTTAAAACTCAAATATCGTGTAATTCCGTCACAATCACCAGGAAAACGACTAAAAGGGCTTCTTTCACCCTTCCTCATCCTGGTCGAGACGGCGATATTGACTGCTCTTCGATGAGTCTTTGCCTCGGTTCAGCATGTTTGATATCCAACCACCGAGACCTTCATTTCGGCTCTGGTCATCTTGAGAATTGTTTTTGTTATTACTGCTAGACCCAATGACCGGTGGGTCGATATTAAGGCCTGGAATGGCGTTGTCGGCACTGAACTGCCCGTGTGGGCGATGCATGTCGAGCGACGGCACTGGTGAATTAAAGCCCATCAAAGAATCGCGTTCTGCTTGGGTTACTGGCGTAGGCATTGTTGTAGTAGCATCTCCGAAGAGTTCATTCATATCTTCCAAGCGGACACCCATCGTCTCAGGGTACAAAAAGTAAACTGACTGGTGTTAGCCTCATGGAACAATTCTCATGGTTAATGGGCAGACAATTTAGGCTTACCAAGAACAAAACTGCAGGCACAGAAAAAGGCATGGATGAGGTATAGTCGCCATTTAATCAAGGCTTGGAGGACCGGGGTGAGCTCTCCAACCAAGAAATTAAAAGCCCAATTGGAAGCAGTGCTCAGACTCGCGCCCTTGGCTCGAATGCTCAACGGCAGGATTTCTGGGGGATATAGCCAAGGAATTGGGCCCCAAGAAAAGCCGAACGCAGCATTGTATATCATAACGCAGATAACAGTAAGAACCGGTGTTGCCGGCACATCTATGAGGATGAAGTAGGACATCGCACTCAAAGAAATGATCATAGCGACAGCGCCCCATAGCAGAATTGGGCGTCTCCCCCACCCATCGACGAGATACCACGGGGGAATCGTGGATGCCAGGTATGTGAGTCCATTCACGCCGGTCATCAAGATGGCATCTCTACCAGCCCATCCTGCAGATTCAAACACAAGAGGAGCGTAGTACGATATGACGTTAATACCGTTGAGTTGGGCCATGGCTTGCGCGGACATCGCAATGAGGACACGCTTGTAGTAACGACGGAACATATCTGCATAAGATCGTTCCCCTTCTTGTCGTTGAGTCAAAACACCGAATTTGATATCCCTATACTCTTGGCGTGCTTCATCGTTGTGGATATCTCCTCCACCGTATAGATTGGCAATAACAATGAGACCTTCTTCGTCGTGATCATTGTCCAAGAGCCACCTGAAAAAGGAAGGGAAATTTAGACGGTTCTTCTCACAAGGAAGGTCGAAACAAGGGGATAAAAACTTACCTTGGAGATTCCGGAATGACCATACTGCCAACGCCAAGAAGGACACCCATGATACACTGGCAAAGGAGGGGTAAACGCCAGGAATAGTCGCTCTCGATATAGCTGCAAAAGTAGTCAACCCAGACACTTGCAGCGTAGCCACAAATATTACCGGTGAATTCAATGCAAGCAAGCTTTCCTCGATTATGAGGGGGACCTAGCAAACATGAGTTTTGTGCTGATCACGGCTGTATCGATAGGATAACATACTGATTTCTGATTGATAGACCGGGACAATGGTAGATAGCGCACCAACTCCCAAACCGGCGATAATGCGTCCAAGCATCATCATCGGGAGGCCATTGGCGAATGTTTGCAAGGCACCACCGACAAAAAACACCATCGATCCATACAAGATAGTCCGCCTGCGCCCAATTAAGTCGCCAATTCTGCCTACCATCAATGACGAGATCAAGGCGCCGATTTCGAGAATGGCGACAACGGTACCGATTTCGGCTCGTGAGGGTTGGTTAAAGTAATTTTTAAAATACGAGCCACTATTGAATTGAAGAGTCAGTTGCTGGGACGCACTGCACACACTCTGGAGAGAGAGAACAAGCCCGCTTACGTTATAATGCCAGACATAACACCTTGATCATAACCGAAAAGGAAAACGCCGAGAGAGACAAAAACGCTGGTAAAGTACCTGTACACACATGGTCAGTCACAAGCCACCGGACAAAAGCAACTCAAAACGCACAGGAGTGGCTTGCCCACCAGCCCATGGACTTGGGCTCTTGATCTATTGCCTGGCGACATGATGGCGGCTAGGATTCGTTCAGTTTGCGAGATGTGTCGAGCGGGGGGCGTCGGCAGCGGGATAGAGTTTATATCTATGCCACCTTGAACAAAAGTCGACCCTTCGTCGTAATGGACTTTTTTCAATCGCGAGTGACGCGACGAACGGGTGCCGTCGACCGATTTCCGTAGGTCGATCCGCAGCGGATCTTCTTCGTTGGCAAGCTGCTCTGCGAGGTCGCCGGTATCGCTCCAGCTGGAGAAGTCGGAGTGCGAGGAAGAAGAGGAGGAGGACCGCCGGCTGGAAGCCTTCCTCTTGCTTTCCAGTTCCAGGGCCGAGCCGTGAGAGTCTCCCGATGCTTGATGGTCAAGGTGAAGTTGGGATTGTGAATTGTGAAGTGACTGCAGAGGAATGGGCGGGGTGGTGGACCGGGGAGACTTTGGTCGAGGAATGGTGGCGGCTAGTATAGCGGGCTGACTGGGTCAGCCCTTCTCGAAAACGAGGGGGAAAACGGGGGAAAAAGGGACGAAGAATTTAGGTGCAAATCGAGGGGGCACTAATTAGTCGTAGCAGATCTGCTTCGATCGGGGAATAGGCGTGTCCACTGGTCCACTGGGTCTGGGTCAAAGAATGCGGAGGAGGGTTGGGCGGATCTCAGGCACTTGTGACACCGGCAAATGCAAGGAGCAGGTGACCACTTTTGGCTGCTATTTAAAGTGCTGGCGCGGCGGGATTGGCGTGTCTGCCTGGATAGATGGAGGACGGGGAGAATGAGCGAGTTGGCTGGCTGGATGGATGGATGGAGAAGGAAAGGGGAGAGGGGGGGATGAATGGATGAATGAATGAATGAATGAACGATGAATGAAAGAAATGAGGACGAAGCAGCCAGATCGAGTGTTCTGCCTTCTCCTGCTGCGAACGATGCTGATACCAGCCGGGGGCCCAGGGCTAGGCTGCAACGGGACTAGCGCGTCGTGTCGCTTCCCCGACTGCGTCAAGACTCAAGACTCAAGACTCTTTCCGTTGCACAATAATATCATTATTTGCCAACACTGCGACTCTCCCCCTCAGGCTGAACGGCTTCCTGCGCCTCGACGAGCCCGGGAACGCTCCTCTGCATGACCCGTGGTTAGCTAGGGCTATGAACACTGTTAGTCACCGAGCCAATCGCCTGGCCAATGGCTGTGCCTCCCGCAATTCTGACAGCCCGACACTGGTGGAGATGGTTACTAGCACCATTACATGGTCTGTTTTTGTAAAGCCAGACTCTCCAGAAGAGGCTTGACTCCATATGCTCGGCGTGGAGATCGCCGTGACTAAACAGTCTTTAGTGCAGCCTCGACGTCATCGCGCGCCCCCGATAGAGACGACTTGCGCTTCAGCATCTGTATACAGTATAGCAGCTAGTTATCTGGCGAGTCCCAATGATTCGGACAAGACTCTGTTTTTCCACACTGTGTTCCCCGCCCGCTAAATTGGGATACAGATCGGCGGAAACCAGTCATGCGGTGTATATCCAAGACATGAGCTTTGACAACGAGCGTTAACGTACGTATTTACTTGGCGCCTGTATTGGTCTACCTGTTCTATCACTATCTATCTATGTTCGGGGAATGGTATAAATTTATATACGTGTCTGTTCGCCAAAAAGCAAAAGATTTCGTTATGATCATGTCACGAGAATGCGGAGGCCGTCCTTTTCAATAATAACCGTATCAGATGGGTTGGCATACTTCCGCCGCATCAACTCGAATATCACGAGGCCAGCGCTTGTACTAGGCACCTGACGGATGCTGCTGCGAAAGAAGTCCCGGAAAAGCCACCGTCGCCATCCTCCAGCTTCGCCAGCTCTTCTTCGGCACTCCTTCAAGGTTGCCTGGTAGGCATGGTAGTAATGACCCATCACCTGCGAGCGAGAACGGTACGAAGCAAGCTTCTGGTCGAGATGCTCCAGTCGTTCACAATGCAGGTCTTGAATAACGCCGAGAGGGTGTTGAATGGTTTGCTGCACTATCGACGCCGTGATTCCTGCTCCCATCAAGAAGCACGGCTCGATAGTATAATGCGGTTTAATAACCGATTGGCCGTGCACTTCTTGCGTGGCTGCGACGACGGGTGGGAGCCCTTTGGATTGTAGATACCCATAGTACCACGTCACATATGATAGATATGCCTGTGACTTGACATACTCGAACGAGGAAAAAAAGAGAGCGTAGCCAAAGGAGTCGCGCACAAATGAGAGCGTCCATCCAGCAAAAATGCCGCGGACGCCAATCTCCCGCAGCTTCGTCCATCCGTACTCCCACATGCTTCGATACTGGCCTTCGAGCATGCCACTGCTGTGTAACCGGACCTGCAGAGCATCGAGGGGTGCAGCGATCACAGATTGAATGGCGCCAGCTGTAAACCCTGCTATAAACGTGGCCGTAGGTGGCGCGGGTGGATACGTCTTTTTGATATTATTCTGTGCAGGAGTGTGAAGAACGCCGAGGACTTGCAGGTAAGAAGTGTACAGTAAAGCGCCCACACTGCTTCATGATTAGCCTACATCAGACACCGTAGCTAGGGAGAGACTGACGTGGTATTGGCGAGCAAAGGAGGAAGGATCTGGTTGGGCAAGAATTTCCATCCGTGAAGACGGACTGCATGGGCAAGAAGGCCTGGCGTCGTTGTATGGAATGACCATTTATCTTGACCAACTCGAGGATTTATCGCTCGCGGATAGGCCTATGTAGGAGAACATATGAGGAACGAGTTTGCAGAACTAAGTATTGGACGGAGGCTAAATACCATATAACTATAGCAAAAAAAAGACTGGCTGTTAGCAACGGCATATCGGCAATACACGAAAGACTAACATACTCAACTCGCGTTCGAAAAAACGCCTTCACAGGTGCACGGAAGTAGAAAGCCACCAGCTGGGCACTAAACGCTCTTGTTCCTGCAGCAGATGCCGCCGTCGCTGCGTGTTTTCGGTGGTTTTGGCGAGAAGCATCCTCACTATCCAGCCCGGGAGTGTCGCCGGAGACTGGCTGGGCTGAGGACATCATTTTCGAAAACCGCAAATGAAGAGAATGATGGATTCGCAGAAAATCATGTCTTCTAGCTGCTCACGATGTAGTTTCTGCATATACGTAGGTCTATTTATTCAGTATCAGCCTGAGATAGATCAGTTGCGCGTCGATGCGGGGGGTCACATGGTCCTAGACCAGGGTCACACCAACCAAATATCACATCAACGTAAAATTTATCGCCATTTTCAAAGAATAAAAATAAAAATAAGACAGCCAGTCTCGCTGTCCTCAGGTTTTGGCCTTTCGCCAGTCGCAATAGTCAGTTCAGTTAGTTGCAGTTGGTCCGTTCGTGCTTGCGCCGGGGCCCAACCGGACTAAGCCGAATCCAGCATGATTGAACGCGCTTCGCGTCTTCTCTTTCTTTCCCGCTGAACGTTTGCCGCAGCAAAATCTCCTTGCTATCAACTTTCATCCCTCTGCGACCCCAGACACGTCCCCGAGGAAACGCCAATAGATTCTTGCTGTTTGGCTGGGATAGATCGAACGTTACCACTTATCACTCCCACCTCACCCATCTGACGACAGTGGTTGTCAGTTCGCCTTCGAGATGGCCGAAGACATCGTCATCGACAAGGCGGTCTTCTTTGACCACTTGTCCACATTCTACAATGCTTGGAAAGCGGACAAACGAACAGGCGCAGGTGTTTTTGGCGGTGTCGGTTCTATTGTGATCTTGATGGGAAAAACAGATGAAGCAAACTCTTTTCAGAAAGCCAATTCGATCCATGTGAGAGATCATTCAAACCCTGTCGCCGTCTGTCTCAACATGCCTCTGACCTTTCTTTTTCCTCTACTAGTTTTGGCTCCTCGGCTATGAATTCCCTGCCACTCTGTTTGTTTTCACCACGGAATCGATGTACATCGTGACAACTGCGAAGAAAGGTAAGGGCGCTCTTTCGCGATTTCCTTTCCTATCTTTTTTGTTAATATACTGATGGCTTGGTGCGTTATAGCAAAACATTTAGAACCACTAAAAGGCGGCAAGATTCCAGTCGAAATCCTTGTCACCTCCAAGGACCCTGCGGATAAGGCAAAGGCTTTTGATACATGCATAGATGCCATTAAAACGGCCGGGGTAAGTGTTGATGATATTCCCTCTCCTTTTTGCCAATACTGACATCGTATCACAGTCAAAAGTTGGAACTTTGCCAAAGGACGTGTCTACCGCCCAGGGACCTTTTGCCGATGATTGGAAGAAAGCGTTTGGTGAAGGGCTGAAGGACATTGAGGAGGTCGATATCTCTCCTGCGCTCTCCGCCGCGGCTTTGTCTGTTAAAGGACCCGATGAGCTTGTAAAACACGCCTCCCATTGAATACTACTTGTTCAGCTCAAGAGATCAAAGGCTGACACCATCTTTAGGTCGCGATGCGCAACGCAGCTCGGGCATGCAGTGGCCTGATGTCCGAATATTTCGTTGATGAAATGTCCGAATTGCTAGACGAGGGCAAGAAAATTAGCCATGAGTCACTATCCAACAAGATTGATGCCAAAATCGACGACTCCAAATTCTTCAGCAAGATGGGAAAACTTCCACCAGGGTTCGACTCAACACAACTTGACTGGGCGTACGGGCCAGTGATCCAAAGTGGCGGTAACTACGATTTGCGTCTGACCGCCGTCTCCAACTCAAACAACCTGCATGCTGGAATCATTGTTGCTGGCTTTGGCGTGAGATACAAGACTTACAGCGCAATTATTTCCCGAACCTATCTCGTAGACCCAACCAAGGCCCAGGAAACGAATTATAGTTTCCTACTGAACGTCTACGATGCGGTTATCAAGGATGTACGAGATGGGGTAACCGCCAAAGAGTTGTACAACAAGGCAATCGGTATCGTGCGCGCGAAACGCCCTGATCTAGAAAAGCATTTCCTGAAAAATGTCGGCGCTGGTATTGGCATCGAGCTGCGAGATGCAAACTTGGTTCTCAATGGGAAGAATACTCGAACCCTTAAGAGTGGAATGACTCTTTATATCTCCATTGGGTTGACCGACATCCAAGACGTGGACTCGAAGGACAAAAAGAACTCCACATACTCCATGGTTATTACCGACACCGTGCGTGTTGGCGAAACAGGGGCTCATGTCTTCACTAAGGACGCCGGTATTGATATGGACTCGGTCTCTTTCTATTTCGGCGACGAAGAAGAGCCTGAAAAAGCCCCCAAAGAAAAGGCCGATGTCCGATCAAAGGCTGCGGCAAGCAAGAACGTTACAAAGACCAAGCTCCGTGCAGAGAGGCCAAACCAGCTGACCGAGGGTTCGGAAGCTCGTCGCCGAGAGCATCAAAAAGAGCTCGCTGCTAAGAAGATGAAAGAGGGGCTCGAACGGTTCGCAGGTGCCACTGGAGATGGAAATGGTGTGGCCCAAAAGAAGTTCAAGAAATTTGAGTCTTACAAACGGGACAACCAGCTGCCACCCCGTGTGAAGGATTTGACGGTTCAAGTTGACCACAAAGCTTCAACAGTCATTGTACCAATAATGGGCCGACCAGTTCCTTTCCATATAAACACCATCAAGAATGCCAGCAAAAGTGACGAAGGAGAGTATGCGTATCTACGTATCAACTTTCTCTCCCCGGGACAAGGTGTTGGGAGAAAGGACGACCAGCCTTTTGAAGAACCGTCGGCAAACTTTGTCAGGAACTTGACTTTGCGATCAAAGGACAACACCCGGTTTGCACAGATTGCTCAAGACATCACAGAGCTTCGAAAAACCGCGTTGCGAAGAGAACAAGAACGTAAAGAGATGGAGGACGTGGTTGAACAAGACAAACTTGTGGAGATTCGCAGTATGTCCCTTTAATTACCGATGTTAATAGCCTACATCAGACTAACTCCCAAACAGACAGACGACCCATTAAGCTTCCAGATGTCTACCTCCGACCACCACTGGACGGAAAACGAGTTCCAGGGGAGGTTGAGATCCACCAGAATGGTCTTCGATATCAGTCGCCTCTTAGGAACGAGCATGTTGATGTCTTGTTCAGCAACGTGAAGCACCTGTTCTTCCAGCCATGCGCACACGAGCTTATTGTCATCATTCATGTTCATCTTAAAACGCCAATTATGATTGGCAAACGCAAGACCAAGGATGTGCAGTTCTATCGCGAAGCCACTGAAATGCAGTTCGATGAGACCGGTAACCGACGACGCAAAAATCGCTACGGAGATGAAGAGGAATTTGAAGCCGAACAAGAGGAACGAAGACGCCGTGCTGCTCTTGACAGGGAGTTCAAAGCCTTTGCAGAGAAAATCTCTGATGCTGGAAAAGACGAAGGAGTCGATGTTGACATTCCGTTCCGAGAAATTGGTTTCAGCGGTGTACCCAACAGATCCAATGTTCTGATCCAACCCACAACGGACGCGATTGTACAGCTGACCGAACCGCCATTCTTGGCTGTTACCCTGAACGAAATTGAGGTTGCCCACTTGGAGCGAGTACAGGTTAGTAGCGAAGTATCCCCGGTACCTCAGGATGATTAAAAGCTAATGAAACTCAGTTTGGTCTCAAAAATTTCGACCTTGTGTTTGTATTCAAAGATTTCAACCGTCCGCCAGTTCATATTAACACTATTCCCGTTGAATCGTTGGAAGGAGTGAAGGATTGGCTTGATTCGGTGGACATTCCTTTCACTGAAGGACCTCTTAACCTGAACTGGAGCACCATTATGAAGACGGTTGCTAGCGATCCGCATGGCTTCTTTGTGGATGGAGGATGGTCATTCTTGGCTGCCGAGTCTGATTCCGAGGGTGGTTCTGACGAAGACGAGGAGTCTGCTTTTGAACTATCCGAGTCTGAAATGGACGCATCGGACGAAAGCTCAGAGGAGGGCAGCGATTTTGATGACAATGCCAGTGCCGAGGCCAGTGAAGATCTCAGTGGGGACGAAGAGAGCGGCGAGGACTGGGACGAGCTGGAGAAACAAGCAAAGAAGAAGGACAGAGAGGGCGGGATGGACGAAGAGCGAAGCAAAAAACGCAAGCGTTAAACTGGCCGTTCATCGTGGGAATTCGTGCGTCGGTTGGATTCTATCAAAAAGTCGTGATAGCTACGTACTAGTTTTATCTAGCATACATGGTTTTACCAAAAACCGGCATCTTCCAAGTATGCAATTCTACTGTAATAATCGATCGAGTTTTATGATTTCATCAATTTCACATAATCCCAGTCTCAATTTCTAGGCCGTACATTTATTTGAAATACACATCAGCTTGCAATAATTGACAATAGAATGGCTCTCCAAATCCCACAATACAAGGTCGAACAAGTTCACTTCCCCTCTCTCATAGTCGACCACATATTCCGCATCCGACCACCCTGGTCATTGGTAAAGCTCTGATAACAGTCATCCGAAGAATAATCCATAAAATTATGAATAGAATCCAGTCCTGGCAAGTCCGGACACGAGTCCTGGGACGCCGGACACCCTTCCGTGGAAATAGACTGCTGTGGAGTATCGGCAATGTAATCGCCCTCGTTACCAGACGAGCAGCTATCACCTTGGAAAACATGCAAAAGACCGTGCCAATGGCCGACTTCATGGACTGTTGTACCTCCCTTGCTATAATGAGGAATCGAGCCGCCCGGCATCGTGGCTGCGAGGATATTGCATCCGTCACCGATATACTCATCTACCGGACTCGACGCGTTGATATTCGGATCGGGAAGCGTGCAGAAGCCCAAAAGATTCGGCGATGATGAATCTCTTGTATCTATGGGTCCATGTGTTGTTGTTTTTGTTGTTTTTGTTGTCCCATCACGAGAGTTCACATTAGTAGAATCAGTGAGCCTGAGATCCGTCTGGAAATAGACGTTGAGACTGCTATAATTGCCACGACGCAGGGCTCTTTTCATTTCCCTGTCATCCCCGTTCTGGGCCCAGGTGTCGTTGATACTTCGATCGATGCCTAGGAGTCTATAGCTGATGCTTGTGTTGGCGTATGCGCGTTTGAGGAAGACAAACTAATCTTTATTAGTTTATTCATATAAATTATAGAGCATACAACAAGAAATAAAAAAGGTATGTATACCTGCGACGCGATCATCTCATTCGTGACCAGATTGACCTGATCCTTTGTGCTCACGACATGAAAATACGTCTCAACCTCGATATTCTTCGGTTTCCCATCTTCTCCACTCGTAGTCGCGACGCGCTGAGTATCCATAAAAGCAAGTCGTTTATGAGCGTCCTTCAACGCCGGGCCCGGTGTTTCGGTGCCACAGCTTCCATCACGAACAAATACCTCGCGTCCTTGCTGCTGCTGGCGAGTCGTTAATAAAGCTGTTGATAATGAGAGAAAGTAAACATAGCATGGTATGATCCAATGCATACTGTAATAAAAACCCCCGGAACGAACGAAAGACGAAAAAGAAAAAAGAGTGAATAAAAGTAGGTGCAAATTCAACCCTTTGGCAAAAATGGACAAAATGTAATTCTAATGTACGTACATATTGCTAATAGTAATCGGGGAGATTGACGCGCGGTTGGAATGTAGCAGAATGCACCGCGTGAGTCAAGCATGGGTGATGCAATCGGAATGTTAGCAAGATACCAAGTCGAGATCTTCGCGCGAGAACAAAGATTAAGCATTCTTGGCTAAATCAGAGGGGTGTTTTAACAAAGTAAGCTAACATGAATGTTTCATATTGTACCCCAGCAGGTAAAGTAAAATAACCGGCAAAACGCCATATAGACTATATGAGGAACGAGACTAAATACCTAAAAACAGGTCCCAAACGCGAGAGCGAGAGAAAAAAAAATGAAAATCGGGAAATTACAAGGTCGTTGGAATAATATTTATGCAGTTCGTCCAGTCGCGGCACCAGCACCAGGCTCGTTCCACGTGAGATAGGTGTGGTCACCGAGTTTTCTAATCAAGTGTCAGATCAGAGTAGTATTCTGGGGAACAAAACAGAAAAACTTACCTCGGTCTCACCAAGTGCGCAACTGCAAACAAGACTCCCATAATCACGCAAATGCCACCAACCACAACATAGGCAATACCCATGAAGGGGTTCTTCCCGCCCATGACTGTTCGCGTTGAAATCAAAATAGATTTAGTGCCGCCATATTCGGTGACATTGAAGCCTGGTCATACATGTGAGATACCATCCAGATCCGTGTTAAAAAAATTTTATAAAAGAAAAAAAACTTACTGTCGTCGATATCCAGCCTGTATGAACCTGCCGGCATCACGTCGTCGTCGTTTCTCAGAGACAACTTGCTGAAAGTTGGGAGGCCAGCAGTCCTCATCCACACCATAAACGCCTCGTCGTTATGGAGGTCTGGAAGGGTGTCTGCTGTGTAGTTGTCTCCATATTTCCTCCGCCAGTTGGGTGGCGGGACCACCTCCGTATAGTTGTATTTAGTAGCCTTGATCAGCTTCTTATCGCTGGACCAAGCAATCCCTTTGTTGGTCATGGTGTAATTTTCAGAAGTGGAGACCGGCACAGGGCTGTGAATGGTGTCATTGAATATCGAATTTGCGATCAATCCACATGGGTAATACGCCTTTTTGGAGACCGGATCAACGCGCAATGGATCACAGTTGCTGTTAGCGATGGTATCGTTTTTAACTGCAACACCCTTTAACTGATCGTTATCCAGGGACTGTACATATTTTCGGTGGTTTTGGTAAAAGTTGGTTAGTTTGTAGTAGACGAACACGGGGGGGCCGATCGACTCCGGGAGCGTAAAGTACAGCGAGCACGGCGTCGTTAGGGTTTTCGAGTCTGTCTCGTTTCGCTTCCATGTGAAACTCGAGGCCTGCACGGATTTAAAGGTCGAGGACACTTTTCCCGAAGGCATAGCTTCCGGGATCCCGGTTGGGGCCTTTGTTGAACAATCCGTATAGTCGATGACAATTTCTTGGACCTAAAACTCTCCCACTCAGCCGAGACGTCACACACGAAGACTGAGAAACCGACTGACCTGTTGGCTAGCCCAGAACAAGACGCCTCCTAACGGTGCGAATATTGCGCCAATGACGAAGAAAAGGGGAAGCACCGACTTGGGCGTGAGTATAGGTCTTGAGGCGGACAAAATTAGCCGTTGTTCTCCTGTTTTCGGGGAGGGGCGAGGCAGTCACTCACTGCCATGCTTTGAGACGCTGTTGGCGGAAAGCCGTGTCTAGAGACAAAAAAAAAAAGGAGAGAGAGGTCAGTTTTCGGGGCTGAGACTTGTCATCGGATGGCTTGCAACGCACTTGCTGGTCTCTTGCTCTTCTTCTTTTCCCCGTCGTCGGGGCCCAGATGATCCGGGTCGCCGTGGGTATCGTCCTGCGACATATTGGGATGGAGTCGCGTTCTAGAAATATGTGTGAATCATTTACTGTATGGACGAGAGGGACATGTGGTGTGTGTATTCGGAAAGGAAGGCCAGGAGGAAGGAAGGTCCCCGTGGCGCGAGCGGAGGGCGGCGAGCGAAAACTGCGCGGGTGGCCTGTCCGGCCCGCCCGGGGCTGACAAAAGCGGATAGGCGCGGGAGCTGCAACGTTCAGCGCCACGCTGCATGGCTATTCTATTCTTAGCACGACATGTCTTGCTTCTTCTCGATGCTGCTGACGAGTGCAGATCCTCTACGCCTGTGTTACTGCTACGAGGCCAATACACGAGTATAAGATGCAATTCTACTGATATTCAGATTCGAATGTTCTAAGAGAGAAGAGAGTGAAAGAGAGAGGGAAAAAAAAAAGGCACAATGCCTATACATGATTTGGGGTATCTGGGTAAGAATAGCAAGGGGTGATCATGATCACAAAGTCACTAGACAAAACTAACTAGCAGCCCAATGTGCACAACTTCCAAAGAAACAGGTTTAAGCACAGAAACAAAGCAAGTCAATATGATAAAACTGGAGAAGAACCACGGTTCTAACTCCAGTGAAGTGATATCAAAAGCAGTCACAAATTCATAGCATTGATGCAAAGGGAAAAAAAAAAAAAAAATCAAAAACGCCTCTGTTATGAAGATAGTTCGTCTAACTGATGCAAACGTGATAAGTCATTGGTATGGGTGCGGGCAGACCAGCTGTGCCCGCTTCGGACAAGAAACCCGAAGAGATCGTATGCACATCGAGTGTCCTCTCAAAAGTCGCCCAGGAACTGCTTGAAATGCTCGGGTTTGAACCAACCCACGCGGTCATAAGCCGTCCACAGCTTGCTCGCTTTGTTGACATCGATTTTGCAAGCCTGCTGGGCGTCGGTCTTTCGAAACTCCTTCCCGATGCTGAGGGCCTTGACACGTGCTTCGAAGATGCGCCTCTTGCTGCAAAGATATGTGGCACACGACAATCGTAAAGTGGATGCCAGAGAGATTTCTGCTGGATCAAGGCCGTGTCGGTCTGGATCGTTGCTAAGATCGAGCCCCTGGCCCTTCCAGTCTGCTTTCAGCCCCTTTGTGTTGCCTGCGAGGGTGTGGACGGACGGCGAGTAGTCCTTCAGCGACTTATAATCGGTGTCATCTCTATTGGTGCCCAATGGCTTCGACGCCTTCATTGGCGACGGCATGCCGTTGAAATCGTCTAGGATGCGCTGTGTCGGGGTGGATTTCGGGGTTCGCTTAGGCCTTGGGGCTCGTGCGGCGCGAGATTGGCCGTTGGCGGTCTTCTTGGACGGAGCAGGAGCGAGGCGTTTGAGATTCGGCGATCGAACATCTGGGCGAATCATTGCCCACTGGCGATCCAGAAAGTCTTTCTCCCTCTTGGCGTAGGCGAAAGGGTTTCGATTGAATTGCGACGACACGATGGGGACGCACGACAGGGCCAGGACATATTCCTCTCGGGTGGGCTTGTTGAGTTTGTTCTGGAAGCGGGCCATGTGAGAGTTGATGTGCTGGTCGATCAGAGCGGGGACCGGACCGAAGAGGGGTTCATCGTTGGCAACTTCGACAAACGAGTCGCGAGGAAAGAGCACGGGGTCCCTAGACGAAAGATTGCCGGATTCGCTGTCGAGTGGTTCGTGGTTGGACTTTCTCTTCTTGTTGCCTGCGTAGGGAGTCACGGGTGGCGAGGGCAAGTCAACCTGGGAGGATCGCTTTCGCTCGTCTGAAATGGGTGGCAATTTGACGGGATCGTGCGAGGCGGGATACTGCGAATACGCAGAATTGAAGTTTTCCAGCGGCTTCGTCTCTGGCGGAGACATGAGGCTGGAGACTGACGGTAAGCGATTCATGGTCAGGTAGTGTTGGTTAGGCAGCGACGACGGCAAGGAAGTCATCTGTTTGCTCCAAACACAGTGAGGTGTCGGACGATGTGGGGGAGGAAATATAATAATAGATTGGTAAAAGAGAAGGAGGGAGAGAGAGGAGGGAGAGAAGGAGAAGAGAGGAGGGCGAATATATGACGAAGTCTGATGCGAAAGGCGAAGTGGAAGACAATGGAAGCGCGTGCAGGTGGATGTGATTTGTCAGTCCAGAGGCTTTGTCCTGGGCTGGTGGCGATGCGGGATTATGCGCCTTGCCGGCGATAAGGCTGAGATCAGTCGTCGATAACGCCGAGCGTCACCGGATGGCCACGGGGCTGACTCTGTTCTTCTGCGCACTGCACTGCACTGCAGCCTGGCTGCAGGCAACCTGATAATAATAACACGAAGGGATTTGTCTTGTTCGCGATTTGCGGGGGATTGCGGTGAGGCGCAATACTACCAGGTGGGGGTCTGGTCTGACTTGTGTGGTCGGCGGAGATAAGATAGGTCGATAGCGATAGCGGTGGGTATCGTCAATCAGGCAACAAAAAGAGAGCAGAGCGAGCACGAACAGCACAGCAGTGGGATTCACAATTGCAACGAACGAGGGCGAGGACGAGAGGAGGACGAGGGTTAAGTAAAGAAGGCCAGGCAGATGACAGGCGAGGCAGGCGTGACTCTGGCGACTGACTGGGCGGGGCTGGGCCAGGCTCCTGTTTGGCCTGTTTGGCCTGTTTGGGCGCGTGTGACGCACTGGCTGCCAATCACAGGCGCCAATTGCCTCTACCACAGCCCTGCTGCTATAATAGGCAGCATTCACTGGCACTGTTGCTATTGGCCATTGGCTCCTTTTGCAGTATTATTGGCTTGGTCCTATTATTGGCCATTGACTCAATGGGTACTAATTGAAACCCCTCCAATTCATTGTAGTAAGTCATTGACCCAATAAATATAATAATAATATGAGAGCATGACTTGCGAGGATGACCTGCGCAAGATCATCTCTGCTCCACCCCAACCTTATTAGGCTGCCCAACCAGCGCGCCCAATTGGCCCCCGCCGGGGCCTGGTGACCCCCCCATTTAGCCCGATGAGTCATGGGGCTATTCTGACTATTACTATTGAATTGGATATTATTGAATATTGACAAATATTGAATATTGAATATTGAATATTGCAATATGTCAACAAGTACTCCGTACTCGATGAGCGTGCTGCCAAAGAAATATATTAATAGTAACAACTTTCTACATGTCTATTCTGAGTATTGTCTCTTTGATGTATACATCGCTTTATCATTGAGTGCTATTTTTGGTTCTGCCTGAAACACTGCTGGAACAATGGCCGGCCATGACACTGTGCTCTGACAGCGCTGTTTCAACCTGTATAAATATACAAAGATATAAATATATCAATTGAGAGGCATATACATATATATACATAAATAAATATATATACATATACATATACATATACATATATAGGTAATACCCCCGGCGTGATTACGCCCGGACTACTCCCGCGTCGGACTTTGCTCTCTCGGGCTCGGCCAGATCTGACTGCCGCCACTAGGCAGAATGCGGCAATGCGCCCCGCGCTTGCCCGATCTAGTAAATTCATTCTAGCCCTAACTCTAATCAAATGTGTAGTATTTCATCCAAGGTGCCCTTTTTCCTAGAACCTCTCTTCCATTAACTAGTACTTCTGACTTACCCAACAAAATGCCTTTCAAAAGACATGGCCGTCAGTATGACATTGTCGTGTTTGGTGCCACGGGTACGAGAAATAAACACATGTGCTGTTGCTTTCTATCTGATGGTTGCTAGGATATACGGGCCGGTTGACTGCCGAGCACATGGCCATCAACCTGCCCCCCGATCTGAAATGGGCAGTGGCTGGTCGCTCAGAGGACAAGCTCTCTCGGCTTGTCGCTCGATGCAAGTCTTTAAACCCCAATCTCGTCCAGCCGGGTAGGTGGAGCCCACCTTCTCGCGATATACATCAAACTAACTGGGAATTGACTCCAGAAATCGAGCTCTGCAACCTCAACCATGACGAGCTTGCCGCATTGGCCAAAAAGACCTTTTGTCTAATCACAGCCGTCGGCCCCTATGCCCTCCATGGAGAAGTTGCCTTTAAAATCTGCGCTGAGGCTGGCACCCACTATTTGGACTGCACCCCCGAGGTTCCATGGACCTTGGAGATGATCCAGAAATACGAAGCAACCGCCAAGGTAACTGGGGCATGCATGATACCCCAATGCGGAATGGAGTCAGCGCCATCAGATCTCCTCACCTGGGCTGTTGTAGCTGAAGCTAGGTCGAGATTCTCATCGCAGATAGCCGATGTCGTAATGAACATTCACCAGCTTTGGTAAGAATTTACCTCTTTCTTTTTACCAGTTTTCAAATGTCCATTAGCTGAAAACTTCTTGGTTAGCTCCCTCCCATCCGGTGGAACATTAAGTACTATTCTGACCTTTTTTGGTCACTATCCTCTCAAAGTCCTTCGTCGGTCTATCGAGCCGTATGCCCTATCGCCAGTTCCCAACAACCTCCCACTTCCACGACGTTCTTTTTGGTCTTCGATCACCGGGGTACACAAAATACCCGGTCTTCCCTTACTATCAACGAGCATAAGCGCCAAGGCGAACGAAGCCATTGTGTTTCGCACATGGGGCCTATTCAAACAAGAACCAGCCTTACAAAAAGAATTCTACGGGCCCAAATTCACATATCGAGAATTCATGTATGTTCCTGGTCCGATAAGGGGCATGCTAATGCATTACCTGATTGTCATGGGGGGCTACCTTATGCTGTTGGGCCCCTTTAGGGCCTTTGTTAGGCTATTTGTCTTTGAACCCGGCGATGGTCCGGACACTGAAAACGCCAAGGAGGACGTCATTGAACTGCAGGCAATTGGTAAACCTGACTCTGAATCTGAAGTTAACAAGCAAGTTTTTGGGAAGCTTTCATACATTGGAAGCATGTACTACCGTAAGTTGCCCCTTGTCTTTTTATTTCAGTGTCTTACGAGCCTATTTCTAGTGACGGCTGCTCTCCTTGCGGAAGCAGCAATTACAATGTTACAAGAAGATAATGGTACGAGACTAACAGGCGGAGTATACACGCCAGCGTGCCTTGGCCAAGCTTACATCAACCGTCTTCAGGAAGTGGGCTTCAAGTTTGATTTGGAAATACGGAATGTGGACAGGTGTTTTGAATTGTAGCACTTTCTAAACTTTAGTAGATGTAATAACAATGTCACGTTATAAAATATGAGTCAGAGAATTGAAAACAGGTAGTTACCTAGCCAATAAAACCGGCGGTTAATGAGAGGCTGTCTGTACTCAGATAAAAAATGAAGCAGATGTCAGGCTGGTTCTACTAAATTTTCAGAGGGAAGGAAATGGAATTGATTGGTGAAGTGGACGAGGCTGAGGCTGTCTCGGCGCTCTACGGTTGCCCTGATTGGCCAATGACAAGTCTGCCTCGCCATTTTTGAATAAACCATCAGCCTGATCTCCCCTCTTCAGAAAACCCCCTCTTTTTACATTCTTGGGTAATTGCAACAGTAAAGATGGACCCACTCAGTCTCGTAGCCTCGATGTGGAGAACAGAATATGAGGACGCTCCATTGACTGGTGCTTTGCTTGGGAAGACCGAGCCACTTGACATGTAGCGTGGTTTGCTCTCAGAACTTCCAGATGTCTCTCTTCGACAAAATGCTTAAGCTAGCTCGGTCTAAGAAAAGCCTGGCCGAACTTTTATCAACGGAGGCTTTGTGCGTCCGGCGGAGATTAGGGCTACAAAGATTCCTTGCGAGGAATATCCGGATCGTGCGTCGATTTAAAATGATGGTAGTAGCCTTGCCCCTCTTGGTGGATTAGTATGCCAAAAGGCAATTTAATATTGATAATTTCAAGCTGGCTTGCTAGCATTGAAACATATGTACACATCTGTATACGGGGTTCTCCGTAACTAATTATTATTATTGCAGTAAACTCCGTCTGCAAGAAATATCAATATTCTATTTCTAGTATATTTAACATTAACTAGGTCCTCTGCTTCTTGTGTACATTAAGAATCTATCTCGTTCTTATAGACGCGTAGGGATTGTAAACTGCACTAGGAAATTTTGCCCAGGTGCAGAGCCAACTCGGGGCCAAGTCAAACGTCAACTACAGCCTCAATTGCACTATTCCTATAACAAATAAACATAATGTTCCGTGCAGTTCACCGCCGGCCGAGTGACCGCATTGCCTGGTTTATAAATCCGCTATGTTCTGTCCGTACCAGCAAACACTGGCCAAGCAATGGAAGGAATGTCGACACGTATAATGGAATACCCTGAAGCATCCCTATCTCGTGCTACCGGAGTGAGCCCATGTCTAATCCCATCAAGCTACAGACTACAGGCAACAGGCATAGGCCTCTTAGATGATGCTCGGGAGTTCTCATTTCCACCAGTTGATCGAGGCAAAGATGCATGGCGATGTTTGATAGGCGGGTCCTGTGTAGAAATTGTGGTCTGCGGTATGTAATTACTTGCTATCTTTGTATCTGTTTGTTGCAGACTACATTAAAGACTTTCCTTTCTCGTTCGGTGTGCTTCAAGATTACTACACCTCGCATGAACCATTTCTTGAGAATGCTCTCTACGTTGCTCTGATTGGATGTTGCTGTATGGTAAGTGGCGGCTTCATTTTTTTGCTATATAGAATTCAGTAGTTGTTAGGGCATCATATATCTTGCTTCTCCCGTAAGCCTATTTCTGCTCCAGCCCTGGTCTTGGATCTGCCGATTCAGTAGTTTGATCAGTCTGGTCATTGCGTGCATCGGCATTATTACTTCTTCATTTGCTACTCAAGTCTGGCAACTCATTATCACCAAAGGTACAGTATATGCGGTCGGTGCTTGCATGCTATACTATACTATCCTACTGTTCATCGATGAGTTGTTTATACCTAAGAAAGGTCTAGTATTCGGGGTTTACTGGGCAAGTGTACAAATTTTACAATTCTTTGAATTTTTACACCGCTTATTTTTCTTTATGTATGCTAGAAGCGGAGCTGGGGGCGTGACGTACTCATTTCTGATGAGATTTTCCCTCTCTCGATTCTCTCAGGTCACCAAATGGGCCCAGGCTATAGCCATGATTATCCTCGTCGGTCCTTTTCTACTTTTTTTTTTGGGAAACCGCGTGTTCCAGTTTCTGGGGCTCATGCACCACGGCCGCAAGAAATCAATTTCAAATTTCTGCGGGTCTTTCTCATTTTTCAACTCGTGAATATCCTGCAGAGCTTGGGATTCTTTACCCATCTCTCTACTGCCTATATATGCACGAGGAGCGGCAGGGCAGTCTGGTCTTGGCATTGCTGCTCCAGTAATAATAATAAATACGGGAATGGCGATTGGCCTTGATGGTAGATGACACGTCATCAATGTTATCCTGCTCGTCACAATTAGGTCCGCTTTTAGTGTCTTTATAGTTTAGGGCTTATCTATTTCTTTTATGCATGTTTTCCTTTCTGTACGGTATTTTTGCAGCAAGTGCAAGTGATACCTAGCCTAGAATTATGCATGTCGTGCGAGAGACGGATTTCCACGGTCTTAGTGCTTGTCTTTTTAGCAGCTGGTCGTGGTATAGGCTCTTGCATGCGGTTCTCTCAGCGAGGCGCTTATCCGAGCCAAGTGGCCGTGGACCGGGAAAAATTCTGCAATGGGATACGCGACTAGGTTTGGGGTTGTGATTGTTTTCACTAGAGTGATAGCAATGTTTGGGACCCGGGGATTTGGCCTTGTCAATTAACATGTATGTCACCAGGTGTAATTCACATCAGAGGGTAGGGCATTATACGAGAAAAGCGCTGATTATGAACAAGCGCTGATTATGAACATTTTTTAAGGCTTTTTATCGCCTACATTGCGTGATGGTCAGTCTATGACCGAAATCCAGATGTTTTAAAGCGGCTAAATTGGCAACTATTCTGAATGGTGACGATCGTTTATTTGAATTATACTGAAGCTTACACGTATAAGCTTAAAATCTTATTTAATATGATTACTATCTGGTTATGTATAGACCCAGCCTGGCTGCGGTATAAATAATAATGAACCATTCTTATTTTCAGCTTCTGCGTCTTATTTACTCATCAAGTCGCCTTGTCGCCTTGTGTAAACTTATTGGGCTTACAAGCAATATCTAGGTCCCATTAGGTCATCGAACAAGAGATGACACCAACTTCAGGATCCAGTGCTTCTCTCCGCTTCGACAGCTTCCAGTGCAGAATTATTGACAAAGTCGGTTGGATGGCATGTTCGTTAGCTGATATTGATAGATCCAGGTTAATTCCCAGCTTGGGCAGGCTGATCATTCCAATGAGTAGATGATGCTCCAGCCGTTTCATAGACAGTGCCAAAATAGGTAAATAGTCTTTCCAAGCTTTATGAGAATTAGAGTTAAAACCCTTAAGGTTCACAATAAAAGGGAACCGGACCGGAACGGGACGAAATGACACTTGTAATTTTTTTTAACCTTTTATAGGAAAACTCCACTTCATTAATTTTCGAAAGATCAATAATTATAAGCTATACAAACAGTCCTTATGAGACGACTGTTGAGTTATATGTGTGACAGGACTGCCCGATTGCTCAGGCATGGATCTGCCAATATAAGACCTATTATTAGTACTACGTAGTACATACCAAGTAGTACTACTTCATTTCCCCTCACCTCCACAATGTATTTTACTTACAATACCAAAGCGAAACCAACGATTGGGGCGTGTGGGGCTGGCTAAGTAGCCTTTTAAAGCATGCACACGGCAGGGGCGCAATCCTGCCGAACTAGTGACAAATTTCAGAACCGTCTCTATCTTCATCTCCCGATTCTTGTCCCGGATATTCTTAGTACAGTCACTAGCCGGTTATAAAGGACTACTATACGAAGTGGAGAGTAATTTATTGGCATTCACAGACTGACACCTCTTGGTCCAATGGTCTTTTTGGCTGATGGCATGGCACACTAGTCAATGCCAACGAGAAAGAAATCGCCGATCTCTACCACGCTCAAAAGAGCGGTGGCTGGAACGTTGGTATGTAGTCTGTTTTCGTGATCGCGCTCCACTTTGTCTACTAATGCCTGGAATAGGTATTGTGATAAGATTAATCTTGAAGCTTACCCTCTAATCTATGTGTAATACTCCGTACATACGACCTAGAGGATTATGCCGGAATCAATAAGGCGAGACAGTGGCGGTTCAGGATGCGATAAAAATTATCCTAAAATTGGGCTGTTGGTATTAATTTTGACAATGGCTTTCTTTCTGAGCGACCTGCTGCCGTTGAGCCTTTCTATAACCCCAAAGGCTTGGTAATAATAACAGTTCTGCTTTCTGTAAATGGTACTCTCTTGTCTCTGACCCAGGCATTGGGCCATAAATAGGAATCTGAAAAGTAAGTGTGATGGAAGCAAAAATTAGGCTCAGTACTAACACACGTAATAGGTGGGCTATTTGTACGATGGCCACCAAGGTGTCGCAGGATCTTTATGAAGATGTTTATAAGTCCATGCTCGAAACATTGCAGTATGTCTAATGAACACCCAAATGCTCCAATACCGAGAGAGCTGGTCTTGTTTACCATTGATTATCGGTTTCTCACTAACAGTGACTTTAACTGGTCTCCGTGGATTTCACAGGAGACTCGCACAAGGCAAAATTCTCTTGGTTTTTTACTAGGAAGCGTGCCGAATAGATTCTGGCACGACATGGGTCGTTGTGTTTTCCCGCTGGAAGTTCAGGCAGAACCGCTATCCGAGCTGCTGGAAAACGTCTATTCCTGCTAACTATTTTATCAATTGCTAAAGCAACCTCTCCAAATTCACCTTTCAGAGGCAGTCAACTTACTGGGTTAAATGAGCCACGTGAAGTTCGCCCTTTGGTGGACTCCTCAACGTTGGGGATGTCGGTTAGTCTACATCAATCATATTGAAACATTACCATAACCGGCCCTTCAAAATATAGCGATGGGTTCTTTGGATCATTATCAGACCTCAAAAAAGGATATTGGTATCTTTTCCATGGATCAAAAATACCGAGGCAAGATCCGTGGTCTCCTCAATCATCATCCCGAATGGGTCTCCGTGCACGGTTCGGAGACGGACAATAATGGATTAACAGTGTTTTAATAATAATTCATATAATTATACTCCGTATAGTACTACGTACTACGTACTAGCATTATAATCATGGTGGAGACGCCAGTATTGGGGCTAACAACATCTAGTCTATAGGCGACGGTATTATTCCCTCAGCTCGTCCATTGCTCCACCATTTGCAACTTTTGAGCATTATTAGTTTGCTTTCCAAGAATAAGGCCCCTCGCCAACGTATCCACAATTGTATTTCAACTTTCAAGTCGAACGCCAAAGCATCCAAAAAAAAAAAGTGCTTGCCAATGGATTGGGGCCGTTACGGTATCCAAATCGGCATCCTAGTAATACGGGCCCTTAGTTTGTTCATGTCAGATATCGTTCGGGAGAAGAACTACTTTACAGGTGCATGCGTTTCTCAGGGGTGTTTGTCTGGCCAGCTGTAATTAATTACAAGCCACCTCTCCGCCTTTTATCTATCTAGATACCTGTCGATTTCCTCTCTTCCCTCATATCTCCACGGTAAACATGGCGGACGTCGATCTGAATGACAACGCCCAAGGTGGCCTCTGGGCTATCTCTGTTATTATGCTTGTCATCGCAACAGTTTCAGTGATTATTCGAACGTGGGCAGTTTTATCCGACCCGTCTCGGAGGTTCGGTCTGGACGACTTGTTTGTGACTCTTTCGCTGGTCAGTGTTCTGCATGTCGGCTCCAAGTCGTCTCCGTTTCTAACAGTTCACACAGCCTTTCTACGCTGGCGAGACTGCCATGGTGTTCTGGTGGATCAAATTGGGCCTCGGTCGTCATGAGGCGACCATTTCACTCGATGACTTGGCACAGGCTGGCAAGATTGTGTTCGCGAGTGGCTTCCTGTTCAACACTGGGTTGGTTCTGCCCAAATTCTCGGTTCTGTTCTTCTACCACCGCATCTTCGGCAAGTCCCATCAATGGTTCTACAATCTGATCTGGGTGGCCGCCTCGTTGAATCTGGCCTGGCTCATCACCACCTATTTCTGCGCTGCCTTCCAGTGCGACCCCCCCAAAGCAGCATGGACAGCTGTTCCAGGGGCGAAGTGTATCCCTATCGGCCGAATCTATGTTGGCACCTCGGTCGTTAGCACCATCATCGACTTGGTCATCATTCTAATGCCCGTGCCGATGCTCGTGGGCTTGCAGGCGACCAAGACTCGACGAGCGCTTGTGCTCATTGTGTTCCTCTGTGGCTACTGGTATCTTACCCCACTCTCGCTGGGCTCTTCGCGAAGCGCTAAACATTCTATCTATACAGTGTCATCGTTACTTCTCTCGGCCGCCTCGTCACAGTCGCCAAGGTCGGCGCAGGCCTGACCCAGGATATCACCTGGTCAGACGTGACCTATATCAAATGGGTCCAATGCGAAGGCGCCCTGTCGATTGCATCGGCTTGTCTGCCGAATATCATGAGTTTTGGCCGCCGTCTCAAACAGCATGGTGTGCGCGCTGCGGTTCGGGGGAAATCCGCCTACGCATCACAGGGGGCGTCGGCGCGACATGACTTTCGAAAGATCGGACCTAGCACTACAGAGGAGTCGGGGCCCAAGGATCCATATGGGAGTGATGAAGAGCTGAGGGTGTTGACGGCGCCTCAGCACGGAATAGTGCAGACGCGCACCTTTCAAGTCAGCTGAGGAGAGAGTAGCTCTCATCAGGACGAATTGCGAGGAATCGGAGCCCGGTGATAGGGTTGCGCCTATTACGTTGTATTGCAAAAAAAACTGCTTGTGTATGAATGAAATGTTGAAATGTTTCTGTTAGAATTTGGCCAACGAATTATCAGCCGCGATTCATGCGGTTTTGATGTTTTTGGATATAGCGTATCTAACAAGTGTTGTATCTCAATAGTGTCGGACAATTTTTACTTTCCATAAAAACTTATGGTCTCCGAAACCCTAACAGGATGATCGGACCTCTACGGTTCCTAGAATTAGCTGTCTTTGACAATTCTCATTCTTGGGCTTGATGTTTTCTAGTCTACGCAGTCAATTCTTTGAGCAAAGACTCCCTAACCCGCGCGACAAAGCCATCCATCACTGCCTTTTCGTAAAAAGCCTCGTTGTACACCAAATTCAAACAGAGCTGGTCACGGAACGTCCAGACATGGCATACACATTGCCTGCTCATCATTTCCAACCCGCCCGACACTCGGTCGACGCGAATTCCTCTCGCTTCAGTTCCTTTCTCCCGGCCTAACAGCCTCTCAGCCACACCAAGACTGCTAATATCAACGTCCGTTGGCGACGGGGCTCCCGCCGGCAAGCTGCGAAGCAGGTTGCACAGCCCGATGGCGTACTCGCGATGTGCCGAGATATATTCTTTGCTCAGGCCCTTGCGGTACTCGTCATGATACAGTCTGGCTCTCTCCTCCCACGACGATGAGGCAGACACAGGAAGCATCCACCCGGTCGTGAAAATGACCGACGCGTACTCCCGGCCAGAGTATGGCTCCGACAGGAATGGACGAAAGCTGTACCGGATTGTGCTGGTATAATGCTTCTCCTGGTCCTCCGGTACAGCCAGTGCGTAGTTGGCAGCGGCAATCGATGCATGCACTGCAGCCGTCACCGAGATGCTGCGAGCCTTGCACGCCTGGACAATAGCCTGGGTCTCTTGCTCAGACAAGTGAAGACGGGCAATACGTGTACCACCAGGGACCGTGTCCTGCGGGCTAGGTGACGAAATCCCGATGGCACCGACCGCATGGCCGAAGCTGCCCACACACTTTGCGCCGAGTTCTTTGTCGGCTTCAGACGGGCTCGTAGAAATTCCTGCGGCTTCTTCGATTGACGGTGCCAGCCGAGAAACCTCCTCACCCCATGGCAGGCTGGCTGGAGACGAAGCCGCTAGGGCTAGGAAGTCGTCCATGAGCAGCAACCCGCCGACCCCGTCGGTTCGCCAGTGCTGCGAGTGACCTAGTACCTCGTTTGTCTTGGGGAGGTAGTACATGGTCGCGTAGGGACTGACGGTGATCGAAGCGACCAACTCATCGGCCGTTTTATCCTCGACCACGTGGAACGTTTCGGATGCCCATTTCTCCAGGGCTGCGGCATCCGGGACGTCGTAGACATAATTTGTCTGATCCACGATGTAAGCCGCGATCGTCGGATGCTTGAAGCGAAGTGCCTTCCAAGCGTCCCGGAAGAGAGATGAGAGATTTTCCTGGGCGAGGGAGCCGGTGGGTGTGATGGCAGCAATTATATTGATAGCCCAATGCTCACGATTGAGTGGAAGCGCGGCATCGCCGAGGATCTTGATGAACGTCTCATTCTCGCCCACGGCGCGCTCGTATCTCCCTTCGCGGACCTTTGACCAAGGCATTGTGGCTAAAGTCTTTGGATGCAAACAAGATGGATGATAGTCGGTCGGAGGACTACGTACACAGTTTCATATTTAAAGTGGTTCGAGTGGGTCTTGTCATGTAGTTCCTCTTTGGGATTAGACGTGACAGTGTTGTAGGCATTATTTTACGAGCCCGGTGGTACACCCTTTACCTCTGTAATTAATGTCGAGAGACACAACAGCCCCCCCTCTTGGCGAATACCCTAGCTCTTATTAGTTTCACCCATATAGGAGTAATAGTAGCGGATCTTATTAGCTTGGTTTCCATACTATCGCCACTATGCAGGATTGTGGCCCTCTCCACATGACAAACAGATCCTTATAACTTCATCATTTCAAGCACGAATTTCTGAAAAATATTACAGCAAATACTTAATTGACTCTATATTTCCATTTTTAATAAAAAATTGATATAGGGGAAAAGAAATAGATAAAGGTACATCAAAATATACTCTGAACATGTGAATTAGAGTTTGAGCCCCGCTTTCCGCGCGGGGGCCAAGATCCAATTTCTCCGGTTCCGTTGCTGCTAAAATTTAGTGCTTGGTAAAGCGGGTGGTGTCTGGAAGGACTACAGTAAATAAAGTAAATAGAATATGGGATATGGGGCATATTGATTCAAAATAAACCGCTTGAGGGCATGTATCTTTCCGGATCAGGCCTCAAGCTTATAAGCATAATCTAGACAGGATCCTTCCTTTGTGGTACTATATCAACTCAACCCGCAGGGGATCTGCAGGCATTCTCGAGCCTGGCACTTTACAGGCTTGGCGAAATAAATCCTGACCCTCTGTTAGTGATTACTAACTAAATCGGTCCTAATTCGTCACTAGGCAGCTTATCCTGCTTAGGAGCGTAAACCACTGATTCCCCTTAATTATTTGGAATTATACAATCAGATCAAACTATTAAAGAAATATTTATATAAACTAGTTTGATATATATTTTTATCCCTTTTTGCACCTTATTAAGCAAGTGCCAAGGTCCCGAAGTTAGACTCGGTATTTTACCTCCTAGCCCTAACCCTAACCCTAATCCTTCCTACTCCTTTCTAATCTAACCCCCTCCTCACCCAAAAAGAGATTATGGATTATGGATTATGCGGTGATCATTTTGCTTCTCGACCGCAGCTTAGGACCCCACAGATGAAACACCCATGGGATCGGCCCCAATACAACAGAGATGAACCCAAAGACACTCGTTGCCCAGCCAACACCGAGGTTGCTATACACTAAGCCACTCGTTAGCTAAATTCTCAACTAGATTGGTTCCAACTTACTGGGGTTGATAAAGAGTGGGAATGCCGCTGCGAGCGCGTAACGAAGGAGCGAAGTAGCTGCAACTGCAGAGGCTCCCAGGAGGGCGTCGTAAACGTCGAGAAGATAAAGTAATCCGCTCATCTACTTGATGCTCAGTCAAAGGTCAATTGGATGGAAAAGCGTATCGACTGACACATATGCACATGTTCCCCCAGGCAATGACCGCAGCAGCAATCAGGGAACTGATCCAGTGTATCTCGGGCCGTGCAGTCCAGGCAAACCAGAACAATCCGACGGGCAATCCGAAACCGCCGACCATCGAAGCATGCAAACGCTGCTCTGGCGCAAGCCTCCCAGTATTACCTTGGGCTTTCCATGTGGCGTGACGTTTCTGGTAGATCATGCAGTCAATGAAGATTACGGTCAGGGACCCGAGCAGACTTCCCACGGCGATAGGAATGAAGGTTAACCCGATCTGCTGGATATCAAACCCGTACACAGTCGCATACACGTACTGGAATGCGGCGAAGAAAGAGTAGAGAACAGCAAAGGTGAAGCCAATGTACAGTGACCACGCAATAACAATTGGCTCTGAGTAGAGCATCCGCGCGGGCCGCAGCAAAGTGACCTGGAAGAGCAATTTCAACGGCGGTGTGTTTCCGGCCTCTTTGGCAGCTCGCGCGACGATGATCTTTTTATACGTTTCTTGCATACCCAGGGCAAGAATGAAGGCGAAGACGGCGAAGAATAAGATGATCCATTGTGTCCACCGCCAACCCTTGGCCGCAACAGCGAAGCCCCCCATGAGAGGCCTGATCTGTCAGCACCCAGACGTATTTTTGTATTTTCAAACGCTACAAGGTGTCTTACCCCAATGCCGGACCAAAAAACGGACAGAGAGCAAACAACGTGGTTGCGAGCGCGCGATGCTCTGGTTTCCAGATATCAGCATTCGTGCCCGCGCCGACAACCAGGGGCGGGCTAGCGAAAATCCCCGCCAGCAAACGACAAATCACGAGGGTAGCGAAGTTTTGTGCAAAGCCGGCTCCGAGGGTGAACAGTGCGCATAGTGGAAGGGAGATCATGTAGCTAGACGTCCTGCCAAAGTTCTCGCTCAACGGGGCGGCGAGCATTGGACCAGCGCCCAACCCGACGAGAAAGACCGAGAAGGGCACGATGGCGGCGACTTCGGAGACATGAAAGCGTTCTATCACCTCCGGCACGGCGGATGTGTATATTGATGAGCCAACTGTCCTGTATATGTGTTGGTTAGAGCGTGGGATGCAGGATGGTATACGGGGACATACACAACAAGACCGAATATCGCTGGAAGAACAGAGTGGTAGACTCGTTTCCATGTCGGCCAATTGTAGGGGTTTCGGTGGTCGCCATCCCAGTCGATCACCGCAGTCTCGGGTTGTTTCTTCTCGTCTGCCATCTTGTCAGCAACAGAGAGGTACAGGACGGCACTTCATGGGCGCGAAGATGAGAAAGAGAGGTCCACGGCATCAGCTGCGTCAACAGCAACAACAACAGGAGAAGACACTCGGCTCGTACCTCGTATGGGATCTGCAGCAGAAGATGCCTGATTGTCGTAATATTATTATTATAATTAACGGATTATATTGCTGCGAACGATCTACGGAATACGGCATTAACCCAGCCGCTCCCAACACGGGTCTCGCGGTATTTTTTACTCTTAATTCAATATATTAAGCGCTTATAGAGTAGTCTTGCAGAATTTGGGGTCCGTTTCGCCTGCATGATCGTGCGGAGTGCCGACAAAACGTACACCACCCATATTTGACAAGGATTACGGAGGTGCGCGTCAAAAGTTAGGGCAGTGGAGACAACTTAGTGGGCCCCAAAGCATTAGTCTGTTTTCATGATACATAGCGTTACACTATAATTATTATGGGGGTAATAATGTACGTACAAGTCAAACACCATACCAATTTTTAACCCTAACGCATACAAGTCCGTGTACGCTACCTCCTTTTATCTTCACACTTTTTCAGACTCCATCGTTCGGTACTCGGCATGGAGTGGCACTGAGCGAGGATCCACACCCTGGGATGCATGTAGTATCCCTATAATACACAGCACGCTTCTTTTATCCTAAGAAACGGGATCACCTACTCCACAGTACGCCCAGTGACCAATGATTCTCGTGGAGATTAAAGACCAATCCATATTCTGTGTGCATTGACAGTTGGATACTACTCACTCACAAGATGTTGTTGGTTCTCCTCTCCGATGTCGTAGCCTGGTTAATTTTTGGACCCTGTTGGCGATTGTTGTCCCTAGCTTCATGCAAGTTAAACCAACCTGATCCTACGGGCCGACTTCAATTCCTAGAACAAGCGGTTCGCAATTTTATCCCTTACTAGCAGGACGGGCGAACCAGTACGGAGCTCCGTAGTCCTAGTCTCTGAAATTTTACGGACCGTGACTATGACTGAATCTTGCAAGCGTCGTATCTTTCATCAAAGTTATGAATTTTCGGGTACCATAGTAGATAACCTGCCCCCCCGACTAGTAGATCTTCGTCCGAGCTCATATTGATTTGATACGTACTACGTACTGGAGGCTGGAGCTTTTTAAAAAACTGGAAGGATTGGATTCCCGGTTAAATCCTGTACAAAAAAAATTAGCTTATAAGACTTGGACCCGGCAATACGGTTCCCGGAGCCTGGTACTCTAGTAGCATGCACACAGACCGTAAACCTCGATATACATTCATTATTCATCTATAGCCATTCAGGCCAGTCATAACAGCAGCAAGAACATGCATGAGACAGGCACTCAAAGGCATCCTATCGCCATAGTGGGAATTGGTAAGTCGCTCTACTCTCTCATCTCAGAAAAACTCTAAGTCTTCGGTACAGGGTGTCGACTTCCGGGTGAGGTTTCTACACCTTCACAATTATGGGAGCTTCTGCTCGAAGGCAAGTCTGGACACGGGCCAATTCCTAGCTCGAGGTTCAACGCAGATGGCTTCATTCACTTGAATCCTGACCGGCCGGGGAGTATTCACTCGAAAGGGGGATACTTCATCCGATCCGACATTCGAGCGTTCGAGAACACGTTCTTTGGGATCAACAATCTCGAAGCAAGCTCAATGGACCCCCAGCAGCGCAAGCTGCTGGAGGTGGTCTACGAATCCTTTGAGAGTAGCGGTTCCCGGCTAGAAGACATCAGTGGCTCGAACACGGGAGTTTTTGTAGGCAACTTCACCAACGACTACATGGTCATGCAATATAAAGACCCAGAGTATTTCGGGCGCTACAGTGCGACCGGCGCAAGCCCGACAGTCTTGTCAAACCGTATCACGCACTGCTTCGACCTGCGCGGACCGTCGGTGGTCCTGGATACCGCGTGTTCATCATCCCTGTATGCGCTGCATTCTGCGTGTCTCTCTCTTGATGCACATGATTGCAATGCCGCCGTGGTTGCATCTGCCAACT
The DNA here is from genome assembly GCF_013368755.1 of Talaromyces rugulosus. Lineage (NCBI taxonomy): Eukaryota > Fungi > Ascomycota > Eurotiomycetes > Eurotiales > Trichocomaceae > Talaromyces > Talaromyces rugulosus. Next base: position 3,203,696 of record NC_049564.1, read on the forward strand.
TGATCCAATCGGCCGAGCAGCAGATGATTGCCGTCAAGGCAGGCATTCTGTCGCCGGAAGGTATCTGCCACAGCTTCGACGAAGCTGCAAATGGATATGGACGAGCAGAGGGTGTCTCTTCTCTGTATCTGAAGCGACTCGATGACGCCATTGCAGACGGAGACCCGATCAGAGCCGTGATCCGGGGAACAGCTGTCAACGGGTTAGTCTAGTCATCCAAGGGGTGAGAGAAAAGGCAAACAGCAAGCTAATTCACCAACAGTAACGGGAAAACGCCGGGAATTGTCCAACCCAGTGTCAAGGGGCAGGAAGCGGTGATGAGAACGGCATATCGACGTGCAGGACTACAGCCTGACGAAACGAGCTATGTCGAGGTGAGAGTCCTCCCAAGCCTACATCAAATACCTGCTAACTCCGTTACAGCTGCATGGAACCGGCACCAAGGTTGGTGACCCCATCGAAGTGGAAGCCGTTTCTCGTGTATTCCAAAATCGCAGTGGCGCGCCAATATTCGTTGGTGGCGTGAAACCCGCCCTTGGCCACAGCGAAGGAGCGAGTGGCATCTCCAGTATCATCAAGATGGTCCTTGCGCTTGAAAACGGTGTCATCCCAGCGACTATAGGCGTGGAAAAGGTCAACCCCAGTATCAAGCTCGACGAGTGGAATGTGGATATTGTCCGAGAAAATCGGGCCTGGCCACCCAGTGCAGTTCGGAGAGTTGGCGTCAATTCTTTTGGATTTGGCGGAGCCAATGGACATGTCATTATTGAAGCTGCTCCTAGAAACGATAATTTGGTGCATCAAAAAGGTCATACGAATGGAGTTTGTCGGATTGGAAAGCTTACGGATGAGCTTCATGAGAATGGACATGGTGAAAATCTCGATCCTGTCGGCATCACTCTCTTCTCTGCCGCTACCGAGGATTCTCTCTTAAAACAATTCAACAACATTGGCAGGTACTTAACGGATAATGGCAGCCTGGTAAACATCAAAGATCTGGAATACACACTCAACTGTCGTCGATCGCGTCTAGCGACTCGCGGCTTTTTGGTGGCGCCAAATTCCTCCTTCCAAAATGATCTAGGTCTTCTATCTCCAGCAATCCAGGCCGACAAAGCCTACGAGGCTCTAGGCCTAACTTTTGTCTACACCGGTCAAGGCGCTCAGTGGCCAGGTATTGCCTGTGAATTGATTCACAGATTCCCCTCCTTCCAAAAATCCATTCGCTACTATGACGCATGTCTTCAAGCGCTGGATGAGGCCATTCGGCCATCCTGGACCATAGAGGAGACAATCCTGAACAAGGATGCTAACAAAATTCACCTTTCTGACCGCTCTCAGCCTGTTTGTACTGCTGTTCAACTTGCGCTTACCAATCTTCTTCGTGACTGGAATATCAAGCCACAGACCGTCCTAGGGCACTCCTCAGGCGAGATAGCGGCTGCATATGCGGGTGACTTTATCAGTGCTCGTCAAGCAATCCTATGTTCGTATCTTCGTGGCTTGAGCGTGTCCTTGAGCAAAGAGCAAGGAGGCATGTTGGCAACCGGCTTGAACAGGCATCAAGCACAGGATGCCATCGATGAACTTGGCTTAAAGACAGCAATTACTGTGGCTTGTATCAATTCGCCTGGGAGTACCACCTTAAGTGGTGATAGCACGGCAATCGACAAGCTTTTAAGTGTATTCCAAGAGCGTGGTACATTTGCTAGGAAGCTGAGGACTGGCGACAAGGCTTATCATTCTCACCACATGCATGCTGTTGGTCCAGTCTATGAAGAACTCTTACAGCGTGTTTGGCACGACTCTGAGATAAATGGCAAAGCTAATGGTCACTCTGCATCAACAATTCGCATGATCTCTAGCGTTACAAAAACAAATGTAGCCGCTACAGATGTTGCTACGCCTCATTATTGGCGCATAAATCTCGAGTCACCTGTAGAGTTTGAAGCAGCTCTCAGCTTAGCTCTAGAGAATGGTCCAACTCACTTCATTGAGCTCGGTCCTCACTCGGCTCTAGAGCTTCCCATAAAGGAGACGGTGAATAAAGTTAACGGAACTTCGGAGGGACACTTGTATCATTCTGCCCTGAGTCGTGGAAAAGACTCCTCTGTTTCCGTGCTGAGTCTTGTCGGTTCACTTTTTCTCCACAGGCATGACGAGATCTCCTTCCAGGCAATTCTTGAAAGCGGCAGCGACTCCAGCCATCGACCGGTGCAGGTTATTTACGACCTTCCAGCGTATCCTTGGGACTATGGATCTTCTTGCCCCTGGAGTGAGCCACGCACCGTGACTGAGTTCCGCAATCGCAAATATCCCCGTCACGACCTCCTTGGATCGCAATTGCCAGGAGCCAGCAAGGCAAACACCACTTGGAGAAATATCCTCAATGTCGAAGAGATCTCGTGGCTCAAAGACCACAGATTAGGCCCATCAATAGTCTTCCCTGCAGCAGCCTATATAGCCATGGCCACCGAAGCGGTGTGCCAGGTGAATGACATACCGCTTCATGAATGTCCAGGGGTGACGCTGAAAAACGTCTGCTTCTTAAAGGCGATGGACTTTCACATAGAGCAGCGACCACAAATTGAGATATTCACTGAACTGGAACCGCTTCGCTTATCCAACACCACACTTTCAGCTAAGTGGTGGCGCTTTAGTGTCAGCTCCATATCACGCGATCAGAGTCAATCTACTACTCACGCCGTTTGCCTTGTCAGCATTTCAAGTGGTGCGGAAGTACGCACATCGACTCAACGTCGAATCAATCTTGACCGAAGCTTGATGGAGCAGCAGGCTACTCACGTCTGGTATAACAAGTTCACCCAGGAAGGTCTCAACTGGGGCCCACAATTCGCAGTCATGAAAGATATATTCTGTGATAGCGCACGAAAGTCGTATGTAGCTACTGCCACAACGCATCTTGTCCGCGAAGAGGATGTGTTTCCACAGGGAGATGGGCACCTCAAGTACATCGTACACCCAATAAACATTGACGCTCTGCTGCAGACAGCCTTTGTCGCTACTACGCGTGGATGGGCAAGGGATTTGCGAGCTACCGTCCCGGTCAGTATTGAGACAGTACAAATATCCAGCCCGGCTGATTTGGACATGAGCATCGCACAATCATGGTTCATTGATTCGAATTCAGAGCCAGTCGGGTTCGGTACAGTCAAAATTGATGCTGAAATGATCAACGAAAGTGAAAATGTATTGGTAAGTATGAAGAATGTTCGCGCCATTCGATTCCAAGGCAATGCCCGAACAGAGACTCCCAAAGCGAACACGCCTCTAGTCAGGGTAGCGTGGAAGCCGGATGTCACCGTACTCGCGGCTGGACCTAACACGGGTTTCTCACGGTATCTCGACTGGTTCACGAACACATATTTCCGAGAGGGAAGCATTGAAGAATCCGATGTTCGCCTCGCTGCGGCCTTGGACTTGATTGCGTTCAAATGGCCGAATTCACGAGTTCTCGCTGTCGACTGCAAAACTGAAACTATCAGTATATTCAAAAATATTCTCCGTGACGGTGATAGGACGAGACGGTTCGAAACTTTTGAACAAGCTACAGTCGGTGATGATGGCAGATTACACTCTATGCACCCAGACTTTGATTCCAATAACTCCGCGGTACAGAATGGCGTGTTAGAGTTCCCCGGAGATGTCAGGTTTGATATAGCCATCATTTCAAATGTGAGAAATACAACATTTATCAAATCCAAACTGTGGAGCTAATTAAAAAACAGACTGGTAAACCCGTCTTGCCTTTGGTACTTGACGCCTTAGCCCCGTCTGGCTACATAATCTGTCCTCAAGTTCTCAAGCAGAGCATTGCACAAGAGAGCAGGTTTGAGATTATCACTGAACGCACCCAGCAGGCTTCTGCCGTTCTCATGGGGAGACCAAGACCGGAATCAGTTGCTCTTACAGCTCAGGCGCGTCAAATCGTACTGGTAAGTTTGTTGTAATTCGTATTATTGCTACACTAAGTGACCGTGTTCAAGGTACACCGCGGGCAAACGTCATCATCTTTAAATAAGAGACTTCAAACAGCACTGTCATCACTTTTCAACTTAGAAGTATCAGTTCTAGGTTTGGAAGAGGTTTCTGAAGAAACAATACCTCTTCGTGCTATTGTAGTCTCAACAATCGAGGCTACGGAACCACTCCTAAGCACAATCAGGGAGAAGGATTTGGAACGAGTGCAGGTTTTGACCAACAAGGCGTCGAAAATTATGTGGATAACGAATGGAAACCTTGTGTCAGGCAGTAATCCAGATCATGCACTCATTCGGGGCATCGCAGGGCCGTTAATGCTCGAACAGCCTGCATTGAAATTGCAAATTCTTGACATCGATGACCCTTTATCTGACATCGAAGCCACAGCACAAAATGTCACTTACGCGGTCAAACATCTGTTTTCGGAAGCGGTGCATGAGCCAGAACTTGCGCAGAAAGATGGAATCGTCCACGCTCTGCGATGGGAACCTGAGATCCTTCTCAATGAGCAGTTCGACCTTAAGCAGAATGAAGGAATAACCGAAATGACTCTTCGGGATGTCGGCCGGGCTGAGTTGAGCATCAAGAACCCTGGCCAGATGGAAACTATTCATTTTGCCATCAAGGAGTTCCAGGGTCTATTAGCTGCTGATCATGTAGAAGTTCAGGTCAAAAGTGTTGGCATGAATGCTAAGGTAATAATACTGTTATTTTGTATATCAACAAACAACCCTGTCTGACTGACTGATTCAGGATTTGTATGCGCTTGGCGCCAGGGTGGATACCAAAGACGCATCATGCTCCTGCGAGTGTTCTGGTGTGATTGTCGCCGTAGGGGAAAGTGTTCAAGATGTCAAGGTGGGAGATCGAATTGTTGCGATGGCCCCCGGGCATTTCGCTACTTATGAGCGATTCCCGGAGTGGGCTGTTTGTAAGCTCAACGACGAGGAGGACTTCAATGTAAGTTAATAACTCTGAGTAACTTTGAACCAAGACAGACAGATTGCTAACATAACTCAGACCGTCTCGACAATTCCGATCGCGTTTGCCACCGTGATTTATGGCCTTCGGTATCGTGCTAGCCTGCAGCCTGGAGAAAGCGTACTCATTCACTCTGCCTCTGGCGGTGTCGGCATTGCCGCTATCCAACTGGCGAAGAACATTGGCGCTGAGATCTTCGCCACTGTCGGAAATGAGGCTAAGAAAGAGTATCTTGTGCAGACCTTTGGCCTTGACCCCGATCACATTTTCAGCTCTCGCGATTCCTCATTCCTCAGCGGTGTTCTTGCTGCTACTGGAGGCCGAGGCGTTGATGTTGTGCTGAATTCTCTGGTCGGTGACTTGCTTCACGATAGTTTCAAGACCTGTGCGGAGTTTGGTCGGTTCATTGAGATTGGGAAAAAGGACATAATCGAGCACGGTAACCTGGACATGGCCACGTTCGGCCGTAATGTCTCTTTTATAGCCTTTGACTTGAGTGCTCTTTATATCTCAGACCGACCAGCCCACCACAAAATGTGGCACAAGCTCTTGAAGGAGAGCATGGAGCTCGTCCGAACCAATGTTGCTTCACCCTGTACGCCGCTTGAGGTATTCGACGCAGCAAATATCGAAGAAGCATTCCGGTACTTCATGCGCGGCACACGGATGGGCAAGGTTGCGGTCTCTTTCCAAAACAACGAAAGCAAACTCGCCGTACGCCCAGATCGACACGAATCTAAATTCGACTCCAACAAGAGCTATTTGATGATCGGTTGCCTTGGTGGGCTTGGTCGTAGTTTGACCAAATGGATGATGAGTCGTGGAGCGTGTCGGTTCGTCTTCCTAGGCCGCACTGCCATGGATAAACCTGCTGCCAGGTCGCTCGTTGAAAACCTCCACAACAGCGGCGCGGATGTAGAAGTGGTTCGTGGCGATGTTGGAGTCCCCGAAGATGTTGAGCGATGCATCCAGGCTGCCAAAAGCCCGATTGGCGGTGTCATCCAGGGAGCGATGGCACTGCGCGAGACCATCTGGACCGACATGACCGAGGAGTATTGGCACAGGGTAATCCGTCCAAAGGTACAAGGAACATGGAATCTTCACAACTCTCTGCGCAAGGACGGCAGAGATACACAGCTCGACTTCTTCGTCATGACCTCCTCGACTGCAGGGACTATCGGTGCTGCTACTGAAAGTAACTACTGCGCTGCAAACGCTTTTTTGGATGCTTTTGCTCGATACCGCAATGACCTCGACCTGCCGGCCGTCGCTGTCGGGTACGGAAGGATTGCAGAGGTTGGATATCTGCATGAGCACCCTGAGATCGAGAATATCATGGAGCGCAGAGGGATCCAGGCCATCAACGAGGATGAAATGATACAGATCATGGACCTCGCTATTACGCATCAGCATCCGAACAAATGGACACCGCGCTACGACCGCCTGGCCAACACCCACTTGCTTACGGGTATTGACTTCTCCGGTCTACAGTGGCAGCGAGAACGCGGCTTCGAAGGCGATATTCACGTCCTCTCCGATCCGCGCGCCTCTCTCTTTGCTGCAGCCTTTGAACGTAACTCTGCTGCAGCAAGTGGCATCAAGTCCGCTTTAACAGACAGCCTGCCTATCGATGTTGCCAAGGCGCTGGCAGATGGTGGCGTGGAGGCAAGCCTCCTGGACGCAGTACGAAACATGGTTGGCAAGAAAATTGCCAATCTTATCCTCCTACCTGTTGAAAAACTGCGTATGGATCAGAAACTAGGCGATTTTGGCATGGATTCGATGCTCGCGGCAGAGTTCCGGACGTACATATTCCATGCTCTCGAGGTTGATGTGCCGTTTATGATGCTGCTGGACAAGAGCACTACTGTGAACAGTTTATCGACACTGGTTGTCGAAAACTTAAAGAGCCGACAAGAGGAGTGATTTTTTTTCCTTCCTTCTTTTCATTCAAAATTGCGATTGAATAATAACGGCCTGCTTTGCTTTGAATTTGATAAATATATAATCAACATACCATCTAATCATCCCAGTATATTAGACGATCATTATTTATTATTAATGGTAAAGTACTTTATCTTTTATTTTAAAAAATATATAATCTTTTTAAGTTTTTGAATATAAATAAATATTATGTTTATTAATAGATATTGTGAGCCATAGACATACAGGTATTAGTTGTTGGTGGAGCCATGCCTGAGCAGTCAGGCTGGCCTATTACATAGTACATACATGACCTAGCAGTCTTCTTATAAAGTCCATTTATATGGCTTTATAATTCTTCTGATAAGTAATAATAGAGATTTTCTATTTCAAAGTTTAAAAGATTAGTAGTAGTAGTAGATCTGTAAAGTGCCAGGCCTGGGAAAATATTTATTTTCAGTCAGCAAAGCATTAACGCTTCCAGGTGTGACGTGCCTTTTCCAAAGATGTTTTATTTCTATCTAGGGGTGCGGTTCTCTAAAACAACAAGCATGGGGAAGGAATCTAACTACCAGGACCTGCAGGAAGGCTTTACCTTGTGTGCTTAGGTAACCAGCTTGACCCCTTATAAAACAATTTCTATCGCTATAATTTAAGGCTAAAGATTTAGGTCCAAGAAGGAATTTTGAACCCTCCAGGAACCAGACGTTGAAAAATACGTTATTAGGATCAACTTCCGCTTTCAGCTTCTGCAGACGACTTACACTCGCTGGGTAATAGCCTATAATGAAGTCCTGCCACGGCGCTGCATAGTTCAGATAGAGGTACTGGTCGTAGACGCCGAGTTTCTTGGCTTCATTTTCTATGGTGTCCATCAGATCGCGCGCTAGGGCGTATATCTGCTCGTTCTGCGATGGGTCGGTCCAGGATGGCGAGACCAGACACACGATGAGCGACTGGGTGTTGCCAGCAAGGCCTAGGGCGCTTTAGATCTGCGGTGGGAGGGGCTCTATGATTACAGTCGAAGTCACCCCTGTAAGGTTCCGGATTGATGCTACGCTGTTATTGTGTGCGTTGAAAGTGGCCAACAGCATTTCTTTCGTAGGTACACATGTAGTTTTTTTAGTATCTATGTCGAGTCAATGAGAAGAGCCAACACTTCTTTTTTTTTTTGGATAAAGCAGAGGGCAGGAGAGAGATGATCCGCATACTGCTGAACTTGTGGCAGCTGTGCAGCAGTCCCTACCACAGCGATCATCGACCTATTAGCAACTGCAACCTCGAGAGGAGCTAATTTTGGCAGATTCACAATATCCTGGTAGTACTCTGGGGTGCTGTTACCTTGCGGCTTTGTGTAAACAAGCCGGTTCAAGGTGATAGGGACAGTCTGGTTCAGCGGCTGCGAGATGCCCCAACCAAACAGGTAAGACACATTCTCATCGTAGTTCTGTGGTTGCATGATTCGAGAGTAGATGCTAACTTGGTCCTTGACTAAGGTAAGACTATTATTAGTCATAGTCGTCTATAAGAGGCCTTGTTCGAAGGCCGCCAAAGTAACATCAGTAACGACACCGAAGTTATTCGTTCCACCGCGCAGCCCCCACCAGAGATGTGCATTGTAGCTCTCACTGGCTTCCACAATATAGAGTCGTATGGTCTACGTAGCTTGCTCTTGAATAATTCACTCATTCGGTACATAAATCCCTTCAGTTTCCTTTTTAAGATTCTCTTGTTTCTAAGATGAATGGCCAATTTGGCCATAGGGCATGATAGTTGGTGTCGAAAAGTAAAACTTGGCCTGCTAAAAATAGGTAATTTTGCACTCCTGTCATGAAAGATCGACTTGTAATACGTTAATATGGTGTAAGTAAATTTGCATCAACTATCCTCGAGCCTTCCTTGAATCCCACCCTCACTCCCAGGCAGCTAGAACAGTCTCTCCCTCTTTCAGTTGTGTGTAGCGTACACTTTCTTTCCACACCAGCTCTCTCTTCCGGACATCCCTCGACTCCTCGCTCGTTTCCAGCGGCTCGTCACCATCGAAATACAGATTCTTAGGGTACTGGCCCAGGACCTCATTTGAATCGAAAGCCGCCTGCACAATATGGGATGCTGACTTCCGGGTTGGGCGCAAGGGCGGCTTGGACATCAGGGGCAATGTGAGAGGTAATATGATCTGGAATAGCAGCACGCGGATGAACCACGATGCATGGCGCTGTAGACCAGTACTCATGGCGCCCGGGTCGACGCCCAAGATGCACACGTTCTTCAACCGAGGATCTGTGTTCATGCGGTGCTGGAGCTCGTGCATCATCATAGTCAAGCAGAGCTTGGCCGCACCGTAACGACGGAATCCGCTGCGCCAGGTCGTGTCCTCTATCGCAGAACTCCATTTTCCCTTGGCAATTGCTTCAAAATTATCTTTGTCGCGGATCATAGGATTGTATTTGTCGTCGATGAAAGCTTTGCTGGAGTCATTGCGCTTGTCATTAGGACTGAGTTGGGGAATGTCAGCTTATTCTGAGGGAGGCCAGGAAATGCTTACTCATGAGCCTGACTGCCAACTATCACGATTCTGCCGGCATCCCTATCGATGCTCTTCAGCAAGAGTAGAGCCAAGAGCCAGTGTCCCAGATAATTGACGCTGAACGTGGTATCGAATCCATCCCTCGTCCAGGTCTGTTTACCGAAATCCTGGAATCCAGCATTGAGGACCAGAGCTCTTATCTGGGGGATCTTACCCTCTGAAACTCGTAGGTTGATGGTTTCAGCAGCTTTGCGGACACTGTCGATATCGGTTAGGTCTGTCGAGAGAGCTTCGTGAGGATGCTTTGAGCTCGTGGCGAGCACGGAATCGAGCGCAGGCGCATGCGCCGCATCTCGGACAAGGTAGAGCCCATGGTATGCTGAGAACTCGGGCTTGGAAACAATCTCCTTTGCGACAGCACTTCCAAGACCGCCGTTGGCGCCCGTGACGATGATGGTACCTTTGGCAGTAGTTGATTCCATCTTGTGCGGCACGCGACCTCTGATGCCTAGCTAACCAGTGATATTAAAAGATCTAACTTTTTAAATCATATAATTTATTTAAAAAATATTTATTACCATTAAAATTATATCAATAAAAATTTTATATTATATATATAAAGCTTAAACAACATAATTTACTAAAAATTATTTATTTATCAGTAAAGCTATACTAGTGGAATTTTTATCTAATTTACAGTATTTTTATATTACTAGTGCTACCTAGCATTTCCAACATTTACCCTATCCAGGGGTTCCTATCCCGGATCCAGGGTCATATTATCGTGGGTTTGGCCGTCGTAAATTTTTACAGTATTCTAATGCCCTACCTGTCGAACCGGAAACGCCGGGCTAGACCTCAGTGTAGATAGTAAATATGCAGAGCACCGCTAGCGTGGTAATGTTTACCATGTACGGAGTACTACCTAATTGGGGGCAGCACTAACCAAATCCAGTAATCCATCCCATAACTATTGCTAGTTGGTAGTTTTGACAGTGAGGCTGAGCTCGACCGGGTTACAGCTCAGCGGGTGTCACGGATGCCTCGGCGGGTGTAGACTAAAATTGTTAGGGTAGACAGATATCTAGGTGCCAAAGACGGTGAAAAAGCCTGATATTCATTGAGCTATTAGCGTTATGTATCCTTTGTATATATTTAACTTAACCTATATAAGATCATTAAGGAGGGTTAGGGTTACTGGGTTAGTATTAAAAAGGATTAGGGCAAATATTAAGAAGGGTTTAGGTTAGTGTTAAGAAGAATTAGGATTAGATAAAATGATTTTTTAGGATAATTAGGATTAGATTTTAATAGTATATGTTAGGTATATATAGAGATTTATATAATAAATACATACAAAGAATATACAACACTAATAGCTTAGCAGATGTTAGAAATTATTAAAAATTGTTAAAAATATAATTATTTTTTCTATCAAGCCAAACACCCGGTCACTAAATTTTAGTCTACACCCGCCGACCTATCCGTACACCCGCTGAGCTGTACGTCCGAGCTCGACGAGGGAAAAATTGGGCAGTGTATTCCACACTGCAGTGTAACGTAACACAATGCGTTGTTACTCATTTGCCCGGAGCGTATATGACAGGTTGGGAGTAACAGCAATAAGGGCCGAGCCGATGATATGGCATCTTATCTCTACATCATTCTGCCGGTATAGTTACTGTATAGCGTACGCTATGTTTGCAGGTATTTAATATTCACAACCAGGGAACCGATACTGATACTAATACGAAAACTAATCCTAGGAATACTTGTTGGATTGTGTTATCTTAACAATTTGGGCTATCTTAATGAGGTCCTCACCTATAGGTAGATCAGGATATTTGGATTGTTCTAAACCTGTATATTCGCCGCCCTCATACCACTCTCAAATTACATGTGCAGATCTTCACAATGACATGTATATTTATATATAATTTAATGTACAAAGAGTGTATCTCAACTTGTAGATCTTTTGTTGTGTCCAGTATATTATGCAATGATTGATCTTCATGATGGTTGGTAGGGTTTTGGTGCACAGTTATGGCCTATTGCATTTCACATTAGAAAGGTTGGATGTTGGTATTCTCGCCGTTTCTAATATTAGGGTGTTTCGTTCAATACCCTACCGGAATTGGGGCAGATCGTCGCTAGATTGTTCTCGACCCGCTGACTCTGCATAGCTCGTGCTGTTAATAAATGCCCATGGCGGTACTTGGAATCCCTGTCAGAACCTAATTGCGATCGACAATTCGCAGCTTTGTGTTCTCTTTTCCCACAGTTGGCATCTTATACCGAAGCTCCCTCGTCTGTGCGATATTCTTGTTGTGTCGTCCTGCGCTTATCGTATATTTAGGCTTTTATCTAGTTCGTCCACTTAGACTCTTCTAGATAATGGCATAGTTTTGGACGGAAGTCTTTTTGTCGAAGCCCTCACTACTTGTAAATTTGTCATATAATTGACAAAGAGGTTTTTAGCCTGAGGGTTAGCCCCGGCGTCTACCAATTTACTCGCGCATGGTGGTTATATAGATTCTAGTGGGGGATTGGTGTGTCTCGCCATGAACCATGGCCATTAAATAGAAACACACGCGCATACAGAATGATTGCAGTGTTCACCTCAAGCGATTGTGCTCAACTAATTAACAAGCACGTTATCTTGCATAACCAGAGGATAAGTCTAGTGATGTCTAAGGCTCTGAAATGGGCAAATGCGTCCCTGCAATCACGCGATCCAACAGAAGGATCCTGAAGTCTCTACCCAAATCTGGCCACTAACATGAACATTTCCTTTATATCCTTTTCGGAATCCGACCGATGAATCGTTGTGTCAAGGTACAAGAAAACTCAACGTCATAGATGTGCATAAATTAACACGGAGCTAGCAGGATTTCAAACTTTCAATACAGAGTGTGGATCTTACTCTAGATTTAGCTAGTGCTGGGAATTCCAAATCTTACTTCAGCTCGAAGAGGTGAGCTGGTAGTTAGGAAATTAGCACATGCGTAGATAGCAGAGCTTAACCGTCAGGGTTTTTACGATTTTCCGGCTGTAGGAGAGAATAGATAAAAGTTCTTTTAACTTTTATGTTGCTAGGTCTAAGATTTTCATAATGTTGTTGTAGTAAGGAGTTTTTTTGAACCTAATAGTTATATGTCTTATTTTACCTACAGCACTTTTTCTGTTTAGTTAAGGTCTAAAGCTGTTAGATTTTGATTATATATAAAGTATGTTAGGATGGTTTGAATTTAAGCTTGGCTGCTACACTCAGGGCGTTGTTTTCATAGCCCTGGTCATGTTAATGTATCAGTCTGGTGGTTCATTCCTACACGTATTTAAGTATCTGCATTTGGAGCAGCCCAAGTATAGACAACATTATCATCGCCATCCTCGCGCATCGCCTTACTCTCAGGTACAGTCCAAGTGTAAACAGCTTTGTCATCACCATCCGTCACGTCATTCCTGGAAGACGCTATGATAATTAATTTTAGAAAGGCTTTTTTAAATGAAAAGGAAAGGGAATGTGTATGTTATTTCTACATACCCTCACTAATCGGAACTGCTGTTGCCAAAGAGGCAAGGACTATAAACCCGCACAGCACACGTGTACCCAGCATAGAGGAAGTTGAGTTGAAGTTATGAAGTAGGATATTAGATCTTTTGCTCGTTTTTCTTTGAAGCGGCAGGGCAGTAGTCAACGGATGTTGATTCAAATGTGATGGATATGTACATGTACAGGATCGATGGGCAGAGTCGGACTAATTTGAATTTATAATTTGCATAGAAATATGGACGTTTGGACCCCGTTTCGGTATATATTATGAGTTTATAACGCGGTCGATAAGCATCCAATTAAAAAAAGATTTTCCTATCAGGCTATACCATCATCTTAATTACATGCGAGCGAAGATCGACCTACGGAGTGAAAGACGCTTCAAATATCCTCATTCAACAGAATCCACGCTAGCCGCCATACGTGGCGTGAACAATGCTGACAGACTTTACTAGAATTAGTTTTTCTTGTATATGCATTGGGGCAAAAGGGCAACAATAGACGCTGGAATATGTCGATTCTTGTGTAATCAAGAGTCAGGCTACACGAAATGACGAACAGGACGTTACGCAAGGAAAAGGAAGAGAGAAGAAGAAAACTAGCCCTGGTGATAGACTAGAATGACTTTGATAATTATTAGCAGATTCTGACTCCAACTCGGAGGATTAACCACTATATCAAGCACGCTTTGAGGATGCTAGTACATAGAGGGATTTATTGTACATCTACTACCTCGAAGGGTAGCCGCCCGCCCCTATTGTTGACGTACATACATGACTAGTCTGGAATCACCGTAATCGTGCATGGGTCGTCTGACAGATACCAAATGATTAATTAATGCTAGAAATAGCTAAAAGGGAACGAGACTTTTATAGCCTCAAGGTTAGGTAAGCTCGTTTAACTTGATTCAATAATCATAATAATAAAAGTAAATGGAAAAAGTCACACTACCCCCAGTTTATTAAGGAGTTGACCGTTGATATTTCTCTACTGCTCTTTAGGAGTAAAAAAAAGGCTACTTCTTTTGCGATCTAACAAAGGTACAAAGTGGAAGACAAGGATGTCTTTTGAATCATCAAAGCCAGATGACCCACTGATGAGCGGGAAGGACGGCCTTTTAGAGAAGATAAACACCAAATCCAAGAAATCGTCCTCTAAATACGCTTTATTGTAGGTCAGGCCTATCGTCGTGTTTACGGCAGCTATAGCCTTTGGCTTTGGCACTGCAGCCGACGATTATTAATCCCAAACTAAACAGAATAGCCTTTCAAGTATGCCCTGCCTAAAGAAGAATGTGAATAAGTAGACTGACCTACTTCATAGATCTAGAGGGTGATATTAAAGTCTTTATGAAGTATAATAGCACCTTCTCCCATAGTCCATCACCGGAAAGTGATGCAGCGTGGGAATCTCTCTTCCCGAAGGGTAAGGGCTTTTTCAAACATCCAATCATCGCACCTGAAACCTCAGGTCTCACTGTTTTCCACACACTTTACTGCTTGAATGTGTTGCGACAAGTTTACTATGCTGCCTTCAAAGTGTCTCTGCTACCCGATCATGAAGAGCATAGTTATTTGAGTGATCCTCATCATGTCAGATATTGTTTCGACTACCTGCAGCAAAATCTCATGTGCTCTGCTGACACGAACCTGGAGCTTGTGGATAGGGATCTAAAGGGTGTTACCGGTTGGGGCTTCTACCGAACATGTCGAGATTATGAGGGGGTCAAGGCTTGGGCGGAGAAGAATTGGTCGAATGAATTATGATACCTTTTCTTTTCTGATTTAGAGTAAGGTCAGTATATTAGAATGATAATGGATAAAGTGGTCATTACTGTCGTTATAATTACACTCTAAACAAACTTTAAGAATTTAAAGCATTATTGTTATTTTCTTATATGCATTTCCATCCTCTTCTATCACTACTGGCTGTCGTCGGGAGCAGCAAGCACCCCTGATTCGAAAGCTTCAACCGCTCTCTCATCATTCCAGGCTCGCAACTTGTCCCAAGCCACGCATATATGATATCCTGGTGCCTCTACTGTCAGATGGGTTGCTCCATCAGCCTTGATCCATCTGAAACCGCTCAAGGTGGTATCAGCGTGGTATAGAATAGCCTCCCGCAGCAGCTCTATACAATGATCTACATGAGCAGACTCTTCAATCAAGACCGATTCAGTAGCATTTTCAAGGTAATAATCGCGATAGACCCAGTGGCGAATGCGTTTTAGGCAGTGCAGCTCATGGAATACACCCAACTGGTCGACCCATTCTTCGTCACCGTTCGGTCCGTGGCCATCACTGGCCATAGGCAAAGAAGTGATGTTGTGAAATTGGAGGTCTTCCTTAGTCACATGGATATTGTTCTCAAAAAGACTATGCCACGCCTCGTCCAGCTCTGGTCGCAGTTTGCCTGCAAACGGGTTCCAAACCATGCTACCGTTGGTTAATTCGGCTGGTACGCCGTCAATTTCAGTGTGGTATTCTCGGGCATAGGAACTTTCAAATTTCTAATCGTACTAGTAATTGAATTTATATACATAAATAGAATTATGTTGGTTAGAAACCGCGCTTTGAATCAACATAGAACGTGTGAGCTGTATAAGAGTTGTGGGTCTGTTTAAACTTTCGGGCCAGCTCGGCTCGTTAGTGTCCGTTATGTACGGCGGATGGTTAGAGAAATTTGGACAAAACTCCGTCACGTACTAGTAATCATTATCTCTACTAAATTTTTCTTATTGCTACAATAATACTAAATAAAGATAAAAATGTGACGGCTGAACCTGAGGCTATCCCCAAGGGTAGGAGCGGCCTCGTGGCCGGATGGGAGGCCTCAGGCAGGAAAGGCATCAACCCTAACCCACAGTGCTAGATCTGGGGATAGCCTTATCCCAGAGCCATAAAAGATTAAGCTAATTATCTAAATATATAAAATAAAACCTTTCTATAGATTTTAATAATTAGATTCTTTTTCTATATTTATTATTTTAAAGAATTATATCTCTAAATAAAAATTAATATCTTTAGAAAAAATATATTATATTATAATAAATATCTTTATATTTTATTTTTATTTTTTTTATAACTAATATAATTAGTCTTTAACTATAATTAATACTTTAATTATAAATAGACTTTTTTTTATTTTAATTTTTTTATATTTAGTATAATCTATATAATTATAATAAATATTTTATTAATACTTTAATTTTAAATCTTTATTTATCTTTATTTAAAATCTAAAAATTTTATGAGCTAATATAATAATAAAATTAAGTACTATTAATAGATATTAATATAATAAGAATGTTAGTAATAATAATATAGAAGAGTCTAGTTACTATTTAATTATTAATTTTAAAGAATTAAAGTTTAGAAATATTTCTAAAAAATTACTTAATAAAAATAAATTCCTTAAGTTTTATAGAAGTAATTTTAGAGATCTATTTAAAGATTTATTTTAATATCTCTCTATATAAAAGAAATAATTAAAAAAAGCTCTTATTGAGTTTAGTAATAATAATATAGAGAAAATCAACTTTATAAAAGAAGAGATTTAGAATCTTAAAAATAATTTAACTAATTATTACTAGGCTATGTCTAAACTAATTATTAAATATAATATTATAATTATTAATATTTTTTTAATTAGAAAAAACTATAAGAAAAAGATTACTAAGCTATTAAATAGCTAGTTATTATTAAATAGAATTGATTTTAAGTATAAATTATAGAAGATTAATATTAAGAATAAATTAAAAGTTAATATTAATTATTATTTAATAGCTTTAGTCTGTATAGTATATATAAAAAGAATATATAAAAAAGAAATAGCTAATTATTTATGTTAGGGTCTTAGCCCCTGGGATACTCAGGCTTTGCTCTTGTAGAATAACCGCATCTGGTCCGTATCTGGTTCGCCATAGAAGAATCTTCTAACGCTATACCAGATTCGCTAAAACATCCTTAGAATCTACACTTGTCTATATTAACATTTAATAATACAAATCTCTGTAAATCTTTTTCTTTTTTTTTTTATATTTGAATTTACTTAATTCCTAGACCTATATAAGGCCAGTAAGACGGGACCTAGCCTGTAATATTAGATTTAAATGTCTCATCCTCCTTTCCTATTTAAAGGGTCGAGAACGCGCCACTCTTTTCACCTAAAAGGTTGAGCTATATAATCGCTCTTTGTTCGTTTGAGTTGAGCCTCTGAGAACTATACTAACTCTCCTTATTCAGAGAATTAAATTATTATATTGCCGCTTCTCGACGATTAAATTGAGTATTAAGAAATTTCCCTATTATGACGAATAGCCCACTGAGGGATGGCCTAGACTAAAAGGGTATATCTTTGGAACTGAACTAGCTGTTATTGGAATAAATACAATAAATAGAACTCTTTCTGACGAATATGTCCGTTTGTCTATTATATATTGAAGGATAAGTTAATAATATAACTAAACTATCTATGCCTGAGGTTTTTATTAATGCTATACTATTGGTAACCCTTATATACAGTGTGAATAAACTGCGCTACTTTCTTAACTATTCCAATAAATATGACAACTCTGATTGTTTATAATATATATAGTTCATAGCAATTCTATATATAAAATTAACGGTTGATGCACTAGTGATTAAAGGACTATATAAGCAACTATGGTATATCTATAGATGGTTGGCAGGAAAGGCCTAGACAAAGATTTATTTTTAAATATAGCTTCATAGGAATATAAATACAGTTATCCTTATTACACTAAAAGCTTTCTTTGTGCATCTTAATATACTGTTTAAAGATTATCAATTTATGGAGAAGGCAAACCTTGAACTTAACTATATATAATAGAGGCGCACCTCTTTTCAGGATTTTATTAGCAAATTTAAATGGATATTACTTTTTATAAAAGGTTAATTATGGACTAATAATGTAAAAATTTCACAATTAAAAACCGTAATTAACTAAGAAATAAGATGTGTAACTATTAGGAGTAATATACTAAAATAGTATAAAGCTTTCTATAAATACTTACACTGAGTAGCAAATGATTTTGAAGAGCTGAAAAAAATTAATAATATCTAGTCTTAATATAAGCAGAACACTTCCTGTCTATTTATAAAAGGAATCTCCCCTGATAGAGGACAGTCTTAAGTTATAGACTAGATATCTATAGGTCTGTTAATTAATACTGTTAAAACGGACAACTGTTTTCAATGTAGAAAATTAGGTTATATTGCCCAATACTGTTCTGAATCTGTGTTACTCTGTCGAGTGCTATTTCTGAGGAACTGTGGTAAGAAGAAATATGATACATTCATAAGAATATCTAACACTAGAGTAAAGAAGAATGAAACTAAATTTGATATAGGTTTAGATAGTATATCAGAGTCAAAAGAGTAGCTTCTGTATAAAGTTACCTATAGAAGCCAAAATGTAAAACAGCTTATAACTTTAAGAATTTTAAGAAAATGGTTAGAAGGTTTGATAGACCCCCATTTAATATAGATGTATAGTTAGACTATAGAACTAATACCAATGCTTTAATTAATAGTGGGTGCCTTATCTATAGAATTATCAAAGAGACCTTCGCTTGAAAAAAAAAGCTGAATTGTAGTACTATTAAACCTTAACCTATTAAAGAATATGATGGTTTAGTATCTTAATACATCAAAGAAATTGCATGCGTGATATTAGATATCAAAAGAAATATATAGAAGAAAGCCTACTTTTATATAGTTCTGAAGTGCGAATATGATATAATATTGGGTCTTCTATAGATAGAACATCAACATATAAGAATTAACGCCACTAAAAGCTGACTAGAATTTAGGAATAGAATATCTGTTAATAAAAAGAATCTATTATAACCTGAGTACACCCCCCAACAGATTGGTGTAGCTGTAATAAACGCTTTGAAAAGGATATAAAGTAGAAAAAAGGAGGTTGATATATTTATAGTTTCTATATAGGATATTAAAAAAGTTCTGGCCCTGAAACCATAGACAGACCTAAGGAACAAGCTATCTAAGTATTACCATAAGTTTCTAAAACTATTTAATCTAAAAAAAGCTAACAAGCTATTACCATTATATCCAAATATTGACTATCAGATTGAACTAATTAACACCGACATAAAAGGACACAAACTAGAGATATTATAAAGCTCTCTCTATAATATGTCATGGAAAGAACTGCTAATTCTATAGAAAACTCTCTATAACTTACTGTCAAAGGACTTTATATATATAAATAACTCGTCCGCTATAGTGTCAGTACTGTTTGTAAGGAAACCTAGAGAAGGACTATGCTTCTGTATTGATTATTAGGCGCTCAACACTATAATAAAAAGGGACTGATATTTACTACTATTAATATATGAGACTCTACAATAAATATCTAAAGCCTGATGGTTTATAAAGCTTGATGTTATAGCGGCTTTTTATAAGATATATATCGCTGAAGAAGACAAGTAGAAGATAGCTTTCTAAACCAGGTTTAGATTTTATAAATAGTTAGTAATATCTTTTAGCTTTATTAATATACTGAGCACGTTTCAACAATACATTAATTAGATCCTTCACGAGTTTCTAGATAACTTTATATCTATTTATCTAGATAATATGCTTATCTTTATAGAAGGCAGCCGCGTACACCATCAGAAATAGATAATAAAAATATTAGAATATCTACATACTACAGAACTACAGCTAGATATTAATAAATGTAAGTTTAAGATGCAGATAATAAAATACCTTAGATTCATATTAGAAGCTGGAAAAGGGATTTAAATAGACCCCATGAAAGTCTCTGCTATTTTAGAATGGAAAGCCTTAATATGTATGAAAGATGTATAATCATTTTTAGGATTTATAAATTTCTACTAATAGTTTATCTGAAGATATTCTAATATAATCCATCCGCTAACAAAACTGACTAAAAAAAAAACTATTTTTGTTTGGACTAAGGCCATTAATAAAGCCTTTGAATAATTAAAGTAAATATTTATAAACAACCTAATATTAGTATAATTTAATCCTGAGTAGGATATAATCATGGAAGCTGACTCTTTAGGATATATTATAAAGGGGATATTATTACAGTATAATAATAAAGGATTTCTATAAACCTACATCTATTTCTTTTAAAAGTGTATGTCCGCAGAATATAATTATAAGATCCATGATAAGAAGCTATTGGCAATAATAACATGTCTGAAGTAATAAGAATCTAAACTAATTAGTACTAAGAAGTTTACTATTCTAACTAACTATCAGAATCTTAAATACTTTATGCAGCTTTAACAATTAAATGAAAGATAAATAAGATAGGCCAGTATACTCTTACACTTCAACTATAAGCTCCAATACTGGCCAGGGCGACTAGCTGCCAGACCTGATACACTATCACGATGCTCGCAAGATATGCCTAATAGGATTGACGATGAATATCTAGCATACCGAAATAAGCATCTTATTAACCTTAATAAAATACAGAGAGACTATTCAGAATAATCTCTCTAGGGTCGCTTATCAAACACCGCACTTAAACCCTATGTCCACGCTATCTATATAGAGTACTTAATATCAATTAGAGAATAGTGACGACTAGCCAAAGCTAAGGATAAGAATTATGAATGAATTAAAGAGGCTATACATTAGAAGCTTTTATAGTTTCTTTAAGACTTATAACTTTGTATCATAGTATCTGAATACACAATCAATACAGTAGACTGGTTACTATTTCAAAATTGATAATAGGTATTAAATAGCGAACCACTCCGCACTTGTATTATATAAGATATGTATAACTCTTATCTTACCAGACACCTAGGCTAAAATATGATCTATGCTATTATGGCCCAACAACTATATTGGCTAAATCTATCTAAAGATATCTGAAGGTTCATGAATAACTGTGATAAATGTAGTGCGAATACTGTATAGAGATAATACTAATAAGGGTTATTAAAACCGCTTTTTGTTCCTTTACAAATGTGGTAAGATATTAGTATAGATTTTATAGAGAAACTTTTAATGTCTGATAAGAATACAAATCTTATGGTAATCGTTGACTGACTGGGAAAAGGGATTATATTGGTACTATGTAAATATATAGATATTAAGACAGTGATATTGAAGTTTATTGACTGATTTATACGCGAACATAGGCTGCCTAACAGTATTATATTAGATTGGGACACGCAATTTGTTAATGACCTTTAGAAAGGCGTGTGCGAATATCTAAAGATCATAAGATGATTGTTAACCGTGTATTACTCCTAAACTGATAGATAGACAGAACGTGCTAACTCTATGATGGAAGAATACCTGTAGAATTTCTGTATCTACCTCTAAACTAACTAGAGTCTATTAACTACAATTACGCAACTTACAATAAATAGGCGCAACGCTACTATAATTAATATTAGTCTTTTCTTTCTAATCTATAGATATAACGTTAAACTACTCTAGTTAGATAAAGCTATCCCTATATCTAAGTAGTAAAGATCTGCTGCTAAATATATAAACAATATAGTTACTAAGCTATAGTAAGCCTTTGATATAACACAGACTGAGCTTGTCTCAGCGTAGCAGTGAATAGAAAATAGTATGAATTATTACTAAGAGACTCCTCTAGAATATAAAATAGGATAGAAGGTATAGTTAGACCTTCGGAATATTCAGACTAAACGACCTTTAAAAAAGCTAGATATCTGATATGTGAAATATACTATACTAGAGAAAGTGGGATCCTATATATATCAACTCAATATCCTTAGAACTATTCATAATGTTTTTTATATAACACTTCTTTATTTTATAGATATACGTCTGCTTCTTTTATAGATCTGATATAATTACTAGCTATTAACGCATCTAGTAGAAGGTAATAAAGAGTACCTAGTTGATAGTATACTCGACGAATAGACTATATATTGGGGCTGTGGATATATGAAGCAATACTTTATCTGTTAGACTGGATATGCGCGATCTATATAGGAATTTATCTAGTCTATAGAAGATACTGAAGCACTTAACTACTAGCTCTAACATTATAACATCCTTGTTAAAAGGGGGGAATAATGTTAGAGTCTTAGCTCCTAGGATACTCAGGCTTCGCTTTTATAGAATAACTATACTTAGTCTGTATCTGGTTCGCTATAGAAGAACCCCCTGACACTATACCAGATTTGTTAGAGCGCCCTCGGGACCCACACTTACCTGTATCGACATTCGACAATGCGAACCTCTGCGAACCTTTTCCTTCTCTTTCTTATGTTCGAATCTACTCAATTCCTGGACCTATATAAAGCCAGTAAGACGGGACCTAGCCCGTAACAATTTATTTCTATAATTTTAGAAGAACTTAGTATAATATTATTAAAATATTAATGATATTTTTAAATATTTAAGAATAATCTATATAGATAAAAATTATATAATTAATATAAAAATAGAACTCTGTTATTTAATAATAAAAGATTTAAAGTTTTAGATCTTTTTATTAAAATTTATATTTTTTATTTAGAAAGCTGACCTTACTCTATTAAAATAAAAAAAGAAATTTTATTATAAACTTTTATTTAATATATAGTATATTATAATTAAAAAAAATATTAACTTAATAATATTATACTAGATCTTTATATAAGAATATTATATTCTTATTAACTACCTTAAGTAAATTATTAAAAGAGAATAATATATCTATAGTTATAGAATTAAAAATAGTAAAGACTATAGCTAGAAAAGGCCCTGGATGAGGGAGAGCGAGAGGGGGAAGGATAGCGGGCAGGGGCGGCCCGCTATTGTAGGCAACGCCCAAACGTTAGTGGCCATAAGGAGGGGGTAGTGGTTGCCACCCACTATAAGCCCCCGAATCGTCCTGCGCATATAAGTGGCTTGGGGCGAGGAAAGTGCAAGATACCTTGAAAGCATGGATCCAATGGGGGTAGAGGCACCGGTTTATAGGGGGCAACCCCTATAAGCAGGCCTAATCCACACGAATCGCTGTCTGTCATAGCCTAGGGCTCGGTATAGACGTTAAATTTGATTAAATAAATAAAATATAAATAGCTAGAAAAACTATTAATTAAATATTTCTAAAAAATTAAAATTAAAAAATAAAGTCTTTTAACTACAGCTTTTTAAAAAAAAAAAAAAAAGCTAATAAATAAAGATAAATATTTTAATTATAAATTAAGTAATTACTGTTAGGGTCCTAGCCCCTGGGATACTCAGGCTTCGCTCTCGTAGAATAACCGCACTTGGTCCGCACCTGATCCACCATAGAAAAACCCCCTGACACTACACTAGATTCATTAAAGTACTTCCAAGACCTACACTTACCTATATTAATAATGTGAATCCTTATAAACCTTTTTCTTCTCTTTCTTACGTTCAAATCTACTTAATTTCTAGACCTACATTAAGCCAGTAAGACGGGACCTAGCCTATAATATTAGATTCAAACATCATTCATCTTCCCTATTTAAAAGGTCGAGAACGCACCGCTCCTTTTACCTAAAAGATTAAAGCTATATAATTGCTCTTTATTCATTCAAGTCAAGCCTCTAAAAACTATACTAACTCTCCTTATTTAGAAGATTAAATTATTATATCGTTATTTCTTAACAACCAAGTTAAGTATTAAGAAAATTCTCTATTATAATAAATAGCCTACTAAAAGACGGCCTAAACTAAATAAGCATATCTTTAGAACTAAATCAGCTGTTATTAGAATAAATATAGTAAATAAAACTCTTTCTAATAAATATATCTATTTATCTATTGTATATCAAAAGACAGGTTAGTAATACAACTAAACTATCTATATTTAAGGTCTCTACTAATGCTATACTATTGGTAACCTCTATATATAGTATAAATAAACTATACTACTTTCTTGACTATCCCAATAAATATAACAACTGTGATTATTTAAAATATATATAGTTTATAGCAATTCTATATATAAAATTAACAGTTAATATATTAGTAATTGGAGGACTATATAAGTAATTATAGTACATCTATAAATGGTTAGTAAGAAAGGCCTAGACAAAGGTCTATCCCTAGATACAGCTTCATAGGAATATAAATATAGTTACTTTTATTATACTAGAAGCTTTCTTTACGCATCTTAATATGCTATTTAAAGATTATCAACTTGTAGAGAAGGTAAATCTTAAACTTAACTATATATAATAGGGGCATATCCCTTTCCAGGACTTTATTAGTGAATTTAAATAGATATTACTTCTTACAGAAAGTTAATTATGGACTAATAATATAAAAATCTCACAGCTAAAAATCATAATTAATTAAGAAATAAGGTATATAACTATTAGGAGCGACATACTAAAATAATATAAAACTTTCTATAAATATTTATACCAAGTAATAAACAACCTTAAAGAGCTAAAAAGAATTAATAATCTCTAATTTTAATATAAACAGAATACTCCCCATCCACTCACAAAAAGAACCTCCCCTAATAGAGAACAGCTTCAAGTTATAGACTAGATATCTATAGACCTACTAATTAACACTGTCAGGACGGACAACTATTTTTAATACAGAAAACTAGACTATATTGTCTAATACTGCTCTAAACCTGCACCACTCCATCAGATGCTATCTCCGAGGAACTGTAATAAGAAAAAACACAATAAGCCTACAAGGATATCTAATACTAAAGTAAAGAAGAATAAAACCAAATCTGATACAGATTCAGATAATATATTAAAATCAAAAGAGTAGCTCCTACATAAAGTCGCCCACAGAAGCCAAAATATAAAACAGCTTATAACTTCAAGAATTTTAAAAAGATGGTTAGAAGGTTCAACAGACCCCCATTCAATATAAATACATGGTTAGACTATAGAACCAATACCAATACTTTAATTAATAGCGGGTGTCTCATCTACAAAATCATTAAAGAGACCTTCGCTCAAAAGAAAAAGCTGAATTATAGCACTATCAAACCTAGACCTATTAAAGAATATAATGGTTCAGTACCTCAATACATCAAAGAAATTGCATGTATGACACTAGATATCAAAGGAAATATACAAGAGAAAGCCTACTTCTATGTGATTCCGAAATATGAATATAATATGATATTAGGTCTCCCATGGATAGAACACCAATATGTGAAAATTGACACCACCAAAGGCCAACTAGAATTCAGGAACAGAATATCTATTGATAAAAAGAATCTATTACAACCTAAGTACCCCCCCCAACAGATCAGTACAGCTGCAGTGAACATTTTAAAAAGGATGCGAAATAGGAAAAAGAAGATCAACATATTTATAGTCTCTATATAGAATATTAAAAAGGCTTTAGCCCCAAAACTACAGACAGACCTAGAGAACAAACTATCTAAGCATTACCATAAATTCCTAGAACTATTCAATCTAAAGAAAGCTGACAAGCTACTACTGTTATATCCAAATATCAACTATCAGATCGAATTAATTAATACCAACATGAAGAGGTATAAGCTAAAGATACCATAGAGTCCTCTCTATAATATATCACAGAAAGAACTGCTAATTCTATAGAAAACTTTCCATGACTTACTATTAAAGGACTTCATACATGTAAGCAACTTATCCACTACAGCGCTGGTACTATTTGTAAAGAAACCCAAAAAAAAACTATACTTCTATATAGATTATTAGACGCTCAACGCTATAATAAAAAGAAACTAATATCTATTATTATTAATATATAAGACCCTACAACGAATATCTAAAGCCTGATGATTTACAAAGCTTGACATTACAGTAGCCTTCCACAAAATATATATTGCTAAAGAAGATGAGTAGAAGACAGCTTTCTGAACTAAATTTAGACTCTATAAATAGCTAGTAACACCTTTCAGCCTTATCAATATATTAAGCATGTTTCAATAATACATTAATTAGATCCTTCGTGAGTTCCTAAATAACTTTATATTTATCTATCTAGATAACATGCTTATCTTTATAGAAGACAGCTATGCGCACCATTAGAAACAGATAATAAAGATACTAGAACATTTATATACTACAGAACTACAGCTAGATATTAATAAATATAAGTTCAAGATACAAACAATAAAATATCTTAGATTTATATTAGAAGCTGGAAAAAAGATCCAAATAAACCCTATAAAAGTCTCTGCCATTTTAGAATAAAAAGCCCTAACATGTGTAAAAAACATATAATTATTCCTAAAATTCATAAATTTCTACCAACAGTTTATCTAAGGGTATTCTGACATAATCTATCTACTAATAGAACTAACTAAAAAAAAAACTATTTTTATTTAGACTAAGGCCACTAATGAAGCCTTTGAACAACTAAAGTAAATATTTATAAGCAATTCAATACTAATATAATTCAACCCCAATCAGGATATAATTATGAAAGCTGACTCTTCGGGATATGTTATAGGAAGGATATTATTACAGTATAATAATGAAGGATTTCTACAAATCTGCATCTACTTCTCTCAAAAATACACACCTATAGAGTGTAATTACAAGATCCATAATAAGAAGCTATTGGCAATAATAGCATATCTAAAGCAATAGGAATCTAAACTAATTAGTACTAAGGAATTTACTATCCTAACCAACTATCAAAATTTTAAATACTTTATACAGCTCTGACAGTTAAATAAAAAATAAATAAGATAAGCTAATATACTCTTATATTTTAACTATAAGCTCTAGGCGGCCCGCTATTGTAGGCAACGCCCAAACGTTAGTGGCCATAAGGAGGGGGTAGTGGTTGCCACCCACTATAAGCCCCCGAATCGTCCTGCGCATATAAGTGGCTTGGGGCGAGGAAAGTGCAAGATACCTTGAAAGCATGGATCCAATGGGGGTAGAGGCACCGGTTTATAGGGGGCAACCCCTATAAGCAGGCCTAATCCACACGAATCGCTGTCTGTCATAGCCTAGGGCTCGGTATAGACGTTAAATTTGATTAAATAAATAAATAAATAAATAAATAGTACTAGCTAAAATAACTAGCTGTTAAACCTAATACACTATCATAATACTCATAAGATATACCTAATGGGATTGATAATAAACGTCTAGCATACCAAAATAAACATCTTATCAATCCTAATAAGGTATAAAGAGACTATCCAGAATAACTTCCCTAGGGTCGCTTATCAAACACCGCACCTAAACCCTATATCTATGCTACCTACATAGAGCACTCAATATTAATTAAAGAACAGTAACGACTAGCCAAAGCTAAGGATAAGAATTATAAATAAATCAAAGAGGCTATATGCTAGAAGCTTCTACAGTTTTCTCAAGACTTACAACTTCGCATCATAGTATCTAAATACACAATCAATATAGTAGACTAATTACTATTTCAAAACCAACAATAGGTACCAAACAGTGAACCACTATATACTCATATTATATAAAAGATGTATAACTCCTATCTTACTAAACATCTAGACCAAAACATGACCTATATCATCATAGCCCAACAACTATATTGGCCGAACTTATCTGATAATATTCAAAGATTTGTGGATAACTATAACAAATATGGTACAAACATCATATAGAGACAACACTGACAAAGATTATTAAAACTGCTCCCTATTCCCTCATGAATATAGCAAGATATTAGTATAGATTTTATAGAGAAACTCTTAATATCTAATAAGAATACAAATCTCATAGTAATCATTGACTAACTAGGAAAAAAGATTATATTGGTACCATACAAACACATAGATACCAAGACAATAATATCAACATTTATTGATCAATTCATATGTGAACATAGACCGCCTAGCAGCATTATATCAGATCAGAGCATACAATTTGTTAATAATCTTTAAAAAAATATATACAAACATCTAAAGATCACAAGACAATTATCAACCACACACCACCCCTAAACTAATAGACAGACAGAGCATACTAACTCTATGGTAGAAGAATACCTACAGAACTTCTATATCTACCTCTAAACTAACTAAAGCTCACTAACCACAACTACATAACTCACAATAAATAGATGCAATACTACTACAACTAGTATCAGCCTCTTCTTCTTAATCTATAGATACAACATCAAACTATTCTAATTAGATGAAGCTATCCCCATATCTAAACAGCAAAGACCCATCACTAAATATACAAATAATATAGTTACTAAACTACAATAGACTTTTTATATAGCATAGACTAAGCTTGTCACAGCGCAGCAATAAATAGAAAATAGTATGAACCATCGCCAAGAGACTCCTCTAAAGTATAAAGTAGAATAGAAGATATAGTTAAACCTTTAAAATATTCAGACTAAACGATCTTTAAAGAAGCTAGACACCCAATATACAAAATATACTATATTAAAGAAAATAGAATCCTATACATACCAACTCAATATCCCTAGAACTATTCATAATATTTTTTATATAATGCTCCTCTACCCTATAGGCACACGTCCGTTTCCTTCACAGACCCAATATAATTACCAACTACCAGCATATCTAGTAAAAGACAATAAAGAGTATCTAATTAATAATATACTCAACAAACAGATTATATATTAAGGCCATAGATATATAAAGCAATACCTTGTCCATTAGACCGGATATACATAATCTACATAGAAATCTACCCAGTCTATAAAAGACACCAAAGCACTTAATTACTAGCTTTAACACTACAACACCCCTGCCAAAGAAAAGGAATAATATTAAGATCCTAGTCTCTAGGATACTTAGGCTTCGCTCTCATAGAATAACCACACCTAGTCCGCATCTGATCCACCATAGAAAAACCCCCTAACGCTACACCAGATTCGCTAGGGCGCCCCCAAGACCCACACTTATCTGTATCAACAATGCGAACCCCTACAAACCTTTTCCTTCTCTTTCTCACGTTCGAATCTACTCAATTCCTGGACCTACATTAGGCCAGTAAGACGGGACCTAGCCCGTAACATTACTATACTAATAAGTACTTTCTTAAAAAAAAAACTCTAAATCTAAAGATCTTAAAGAAATAAAATAAGAATAATATAGATAAAAAATTAAAAAATATCTACATTTAGAAAAAGTCTTTTTTTTAAATATATTAAATATAGATAATAAAACTTTAAATCTCTTATAGCTGATAAGAAAAAAAAAATAATATAATTATATTTATTTAGCTAGCTAAGAATAGATATTTAATTTATATCAAAGCTTTAGCTAATATTAAAATTAATAAATTTATCTTTTTAGATATATTTTTAGATATATATAACATCTATTTCTAAACTTTATAGAATAAAAAAGTATAATAGAAAGATAGTAAAACTAATTATATATTTTATCTTAATATTAGTTATTAATAGCTAGATATAGTAATATCTATTCTTTTTTTTTAATATAACTAGGCTATTATAATATTATTTTAGATTATATATAGCTAGAGAAGTATAATATATTAATAAATTATAAGAACTATTAATTTTTATAGCTAGAGAATATATTTTTTAAAAATTAAATAAAAAAAAAATAGTTTATCTATATACTAAAAATAATACTAAGAAAAAATAGACTAGTTAATTTTAAATACTAAGCTAATATAGAATATTAAGATTAGTTAATAAAAAAATCTATTTTATTTCTATAATTAAAATCTTAAAGGAAAGTGCTTATAGTTATAGAAAAAATATAAAGAATATAATTAAAGATAGAACTATAAAAAATAGAAAAAGTTTTATAATTAAAAAATATTATAAGATTTTTTAATAGTATTAAGAAAGTATTATTAATTATTAATTTAATAAGAAATCTATGAGGGGGAGCGAGAGGGGGAAGGATAGCGGGCAGGGGCGGCCCGCTATTGTAGGCAACGCCCAAACGTTAGTGGCCATAAGGAGGGGGTAGTGGTTGCTACCCACTATAAGCCCCTAAATCGTCCTGCGCATATAAGCGGCATGGGGTGAGAAAAGTGTAAGATACCTTGAAAGCCTGGATCTAATAGGGGTAGAGGCACCGGCTTATAGAGGGCAACCCTTATAAGCAGGCCTAATCCACACGAATCGCTGTCTGTCATAGCCTAGGGCTCGGTATAGACGTTAAATTTGATTAAATAATAATAATAATAATAATAACAGTTAACCAATTTATGAAATATATTATTTTAGAACTAATATTAAAGGATATAATAATAGAATAATATATAAAACTTATATTATAAAAAGTTTTTATATTTATTATTTTATTTAATCAAATTTAACGTCTATACCAAGCCCTAGGCTATAACAGACAGTGATTCATATGGATTAGGCCTGCTTATAAGGGTTGCCCTCTATAAGCTGGTGTCTCTACTTCTATTAGATCTGTCATAAGAATCGTGAACGCTCAGCCAATCGATAAGTAGCGGACGCTACTTACATAAGCAAGCTGCCGAAACTCCTATAGAGTAGACTTGCTAATTATAAGAATGAAGACGGAAGTAACTACACAGAAACTCATATAATCTAGACAGTGCAGATGTACTAGTTTAGTAAAGATATACTAAATAGATATATACCCTAAATAGTACAGCTGTATCATTTCTATACAAATATACTTAGTATAGAACTATCTACTCTATACAAGTATATCCAGTACAGATATACCCCAACAGTACGCATGTATTATATTAGTGAAAGTACACCATAATATATGACTATATAGGGAATATAGCCAAACATAGCCAGACTATATTTAGATATATTAACAATATAGCTAATAGAATATCAATTATATTTACTATATTTAAGATTAGTTATATAAAAACACTTATTTACTATTATATATCTAGCTTATTATATTTTATTCTCTTAAGCAAATAGTATACTACTATTACTTTTTAATATACTTTGCAGCCTATTATTACAATAGTACTCTACTTATTCTAGGATTACCTTACACAACGTCCTCATCTTGTCTTCTGTTAGCAGAATACCCACCCCGATTCACATCTTGGTGACGAGTTGTTGAACCGATTGACAAGATCTAGGCTTTCAAGGTATCTTGCACTTTTCTTATTCTATACTGCTTATATGTGTAGGACAATTTAGAAGCTTATAATAGATAATAATCACTATCCTCTTTTTATAGCTACTAATGTTTAGGTGTTATCTATAATAATAGACTGTTTCTATCTGTTATTCTTTCTTCTCTCGCTCTTTTTCATCCAGGGCCTTAATGCCCTAATTATTGGTTTTATAAGCCTGTGTCATAAGAATCGATAACGCTCAACCAATAGATGTGACAGCGGACGCTAGTTACATAAGCAAAGGTTATTGAATATTCTTATAGGATAGAATCTCTAATTGTACCTGTGAAGAAGGAAATATCTACACTTATACTCTATATAGAATGACTCATTAGATAGAAGCCTATATTATATAGAAAAGCTTTCTATATAAAAAAAGGTTCTATACAAAAAGAAATTCTGTATAGAAAGGATCTTTACGTGAAAAAAGTCTCTATACGAAAAGATCTATCTTATAGAAAGCAAGGTATATGACTATATAGTCAATATAGCAAGACTATACTAAGATAACTATAACTATAATATAGTTAAACAAAACTTAACTATATTTACTATATTTAGGATTAACTATATAAAAATACTTATTTACTATTATATATTGTTAGGGTCCTAGCCCCTGGGATACTCAAACTTCGCTCTCGTAGAATAACCGCACCTGGTCCGCACCTGATCCGCTATAGAAGAACCCCCTGACACTATATCAGATTCGCTAGAACACTCCCAAGACCTATACTCATCTATATCAATAATACAAACCTCTATAAACCTTTTCCTTCTTTTTCTTATATTCGAATCTATTTAATTCTTAGACCTATATTAGGCCAGTAAGACAAGACCTAATCTATAACATTAGATTTGAATGTCATTCACTTTCTCTATTTAAAAGATTAAAAATATGTTACTTTTTTTATCTAAAAGATTAAACTTATATAATCGCTCTTTATTTATTTAAATTAAGCTTTTAAGAACTATACTAACTCTCTTTATTTAGAGGATTGAATTATTATATTACCGCTCCTTAACAACCGAGTTAAGCATTAAGAAAATTCTCTATTATAATGAATAGCCTACTAAGAGACGGCCTAAACCAAATAGATATACCTTTAGAACTGAACTAGCTATTATTAAAATAAATACAGTAAATAGAATTTTTTCTAACAAATATGTCTGTTTGTCTATTGTATGTCAAAAGATAGGTTAGTAATACAACTGAACTATTTATGCCTGAGGTCCCTACTGATACTATATTATTAGTAATTTCTATGTATAGTATGAATAAACTGCACCATTCCTTTGATTATCCTGATAAATATGATGACTGTGATTATTTAAAATATATATAGTTTGTAGCAATTCTATATACAAAATTAATAGTTGATGTATTAGCAATTGGAGGACTATATAAGCAATTATAGTATACCTATAAACAGTTGACAGGAAAGGCTTAAATAAAGGTCTACCCCTGGATGTGGCTTTATAGGAATATAAATATAGTTATTTTTGCTACACTAGAAGCTTTTTTTGCGTATTTTAATATACTGTTTAAAGATTATCAACTTGTGGAGAAGGCGAACCTTAAATTTAATTATATATAACAGGAACACACCCTTTTCTAGGACTTTATCAGCGAATTTAAACAGATATTACTTCTTATAGAAGGTTAATCATAGACTAATAACATAAAAATCTTATAGCTGAAAACCGCGATTAATCAAGAAATAAGGTATATAACTATTGGGAGTAATATACTGAAGCAATATAAAGTTTTCTATAAATACTTATACTAAGTAGCAAACAATCTTGAAAAGCTAAAAAAGATTAATAACCTCTAGTCCTAATACAAGCAGAATACTCTCCATCCACTTATAAAAGGAATCTCTCTCAACAGAAGACAGTCTTAAGTTATAGACTAGACATCTATAGATCTGCCAATCAATACTGTTAGGATGGACAACTATTTCTAATACAGAAAACCAGGCTATATTACCTAATACTGTCTCGAATCTGCGCTATTCCATTAAGCGTTATCTCCAAGGAACCATAGCAAGAAGAAATACGATAAGCTTATAAAGATATCCAATACTAAAATAAAAAAGAATAAGACTGAATCTAATATAGGTTTAGATAATACACTAGAATTAAAAGAGTAGCTTCTGTGCAAAGTTACCTATAAAAGCTGAAATATAAAACAGCTTATAACTTCAAGAATTTTAAAAAGATAGTTGGAAGGTTTAATAGATCTTTATTCAATATAGATATATGGTTAGACTATAGAATCAATACCAATGCTTTAATTGATAGCGGGTGTCTTATCTATAGAATTATTAAAAAGACCTTCACTCAAAAGAAAAAGCTGAATTATAGTGCTATTAAATCTAGACCTATTAAGAGATATGATGGTTCGGTATCTTAATATATCAAGGAAATTACATATGTGACACTAGATATCAGAGAAAATATACAAAAGAAAGCCTACTTCTATATAGTTCCAAAATACGAATACAATATGATATTAGGTCTTTTATAGATGGAATATCAATATGTGAAAATTGACGCCACTAGAGACCGACTGGAATTTAGGAATAGAATATCTATCAATAAAAAGAACCTATTACAATCTGAATATCTTTCTTAATAGATTAGTGCAGCTACAGTGAACGCTTTAAAAAGAATACAAAGTAGAAAAAAAGAGATTAATATATTTACAGTCTTTATATAGGATATTAAGAAGGCTTTAGCCCCAAAATTACAGATAAATCTAGAAAATAAACTATCTAAGTATTACCATAAATTCCTAGAATTATTCAATCTAAAGAAAACTAACAAGCTACTATTGTCGCATCTGAATATTGACTATCAGATTAAACTAATTAACACTGATGCGAAAAGGCATAAGCTAGAGATATTATAGGATCCTCTTTATAATATGTTATAGAAAGAACTATTGGTTCTATAAAAAACTCTCTATAACTTACTGTTGAAGGACTTTATACATGTAAGTAACTTACCCGCTATAGCACCAGTACTATTTATAAAGAAATCTAGAAGAGAACTGCATTTTTATATAGATTATCAGATGCTTAATACTATAATAAAAAAAGATTAATATTTATTATTATTAATATATAAGACTCTGTAACAAATATCTAAAGTCTGATAGTTTATAAAGCTTAATATTATAGCAGCCTTCTACAAGATACATATTGCCAAAGGAAATAAGTAGAAAATAGCTTTCTGAACTAGGTTCAGACTTTATAAATAGCTAGTAATACCTTTCAGCTTTATCAATATGCTGAGCATATTTTAATAATATATTAATTAGACCCTTTATAAGTTCCTAAACAACTTTATATCTACCTATCTAGACGATGTGTTTATTTTTATAGAAGATAGCTATATATACTATTAGAAATAGATAATAAAGATGCTAGAATATTTATATATTGTAGAACTACAGCTAGATATTAATAAATACAAGTTTGAGGTGCAGATAACAAAATACCTTAGATTTATATTAGAAACTGGAAAAAAGATCTAAATAGACCCTATAAAAGTCTCTACTATTTTAGAATAGAAAGCCTTAATATATAAAAAAAATATATAATTGTTTCTAGGGTTCACAAATTTCTATTAATAGTTTATCTAAGGATATTCTGATATAATCTGCCCGCTGACAGAATTAACTAAAAAAAAAACTATTTTTATTTAGACTAAAGCTATTAATAAAGCTTTTAAACAACTAAAATAAATATTTATAAATGATCTAATACTAATATAATTTAATCCTAATTAAGATACAATTATAAAAGCTGATTCTTTGGGATATATTATAGAGAGGATATTATTACAGTATAATAATAAAGGATTTCTATAAATCTATGCCTATTTTTTCTGAAAGTACACGTCCGCAGAGTGCAATTATAAGATCCACAATAAAAAGCTATTAGTGATAATAGTATATCTAAAGTAATAGGAACCTAAATTAACTAATATTAAGAAATTTACTATTCTAACTAACTATTAGAATTTTAAATACTTTATACAGCTCTAATAATTGAATAAAAAATAAATAAGATAGGCTAATATATTCTTATACTTTAATTATAAGCTTCAGTACTAGCTAGGACAACTAGCTGTCAGATCTAATATACTATTATAATGCTCGCAAGATATATCTAATGGGATTAATAATGAATGTCTAGTATACCAAAATAAGTATCTTATTAACTCTAATAAGGTATAAAGAGACTATCCAGAATAACTTTTTTAGGGTTACTTATCAAATACTGCACCTGAACCCTATATCTATACTATCTACATAGAGCATTTAATATTAATTAAAGAATAGTGATGACTAGCTAAAGCCAAGGATAAGAATTATGAATAAATTAAAGAGGCTGTATATTAGAAGCTTCTATAGTTTTTTTAAAACTTATAACTTTATACTATGGTATCTGAATACATAATTAATATATAGTGGACTAGTTATTATTTCAAAATTAACAATAGGTATTAGATAGTGAACCATTATACACTTATATTATATAAAAGATATATAACTCCTATCTCACTGGATATCTAGGCTGAAATATAATCTATGTCATTATAGTCTGATAACTATATTAGCTGAATTTATTTGATGATATCTAAAGATTCATAGATAACTGTGATAAATATAGTGCGAACACTGTATAAAGACAATACTAATAAGGATTATTAAAACCGCTCTCTGTCTCCTCATAAATATGGCAAGATATTAGTATAGATTTTATAGAGAAACTCCTAATGTCTAATAGAAATATAAATCTTATAGTGATTATTGACTGACTAGGAAAAAGAATTATATTGGTACTATATAAATATATAGATACTAAGATAGTGATATTAATGTTTATTGACTGATTTATACATGAACATAGGCTGTCTAGCAGTATTATATCAGATTGGAGCATATAATTTATTAATGATCTTTAGAAAGATATATGTGAATATCTAAAGATCACAAGATGATTATTAACCACGCACTACCTTTAAATTAATGGACAGACAGAGCGTGCTAACTCTATAATAGAAGAATATCTATAAAACTTCTATATCTATCTCTAAACTAATTAGAGCTTACTAACTATAACTATATAACTTGTAATAAATAGATGTAACACTACTATAACTAATATTAGCCTTTTTTTTCTGATCTATAGATACAATATTAAACTACTCTAATTAGATAAAGCTACTTCTATATCTAAGTAATAAAAATCTACTACTAAACGTATAAATAATATAGTTATTAAACTATGACAGGCCTTTTATATAGCGCAGACTAAGCTTGTCGCAGCATAGCAGTGAATAGAAGATAATACGAACTATCACCAAGAGATTCCTCTAGAGTATAAAATAAGATAGAAGATATAGTTAGATCTTCAGAATATTTAGACTGAATGATCTTTAAAGAAGCTAGACGCCTGATATATAAAATATACTATACTAGAGAAAATAGAATCCTATATATACTGACTTAATATCTTTAGAACTATTTATAATATTTTTTATATAATACTTCTTTATTTTATAGACATATATTTGCTTTCTTTATAAATCTAATATAATTACTAATTACTAGCGTACCTAGTAGAAGGCAATAAAGAGTATTTAGTTAATAGTATACTTAATAAATAGACTATATGTCAGGACCATAGATATATGAAGTAATACCTTGTCTGTTAGACTAGATATACACAATCTATATAGGAATCTATCTGGTCTATAGAAGACACTGAAGTATTTGATCACTGGCTCTAATATCACAACGCCCCTGCTAAAGGAGGGGAATAATATTAGGATTCTAGCCTCTAGGATATTTAGACTTCGTTTTTGTAGAATAACCGCATCTAGTCTATACTTAATCTACTATAGAAGAACCCCCTGATGCTATACCAGATTTGTTAGGGCGTCTTCAAGACCTACACTCATCTGTATCGACAATGTGAATCTCTGTGAATCTTTTCCTTCTCTTTCTCACGTTTGAATCTACTCAATTCCTGGACCTACATTAGGCCAGTAAGACGGGACCTAGCCCGTAACATATATCTAGCTTATTATATTTTATTCTTTTAAATAAATAATATACTACTATTACTCTTTAATATACTTTACAGCCTATCATTATAATAATACTCTAT
Source organism: Talaromyces rugulosus (assembly GCF_013368755.1). Lineage (NCBI taxonomy): Eukaryota > Fungi > Ascomycota > Eurotiomycetes > Eurotiales > Trichocomaceae > Talaromyces > Talaromyces rugulosus. The sequence continues at coordinate 3,240,937 of NC_049564.1, forward strand.
ATTATCTTAAGATTACTTTACACAACGTTCTTATCTTATCTTCTGTTAGCAGAATATCTATCTTAATTCATATTTTAGTAACAAGTTATTGAACTAATTAACAATAAAACACCTTTATAATATAAAGTTTTAAGAACTAGATAAGTAATTAAACCTTACTAATAAGTTAATTATAGCAGGAAATAATAATACACTAGCAGCAGAACCAATAACTCCACATCCACTTATAAAACAAACAAGACCAATCAATCAAAACAGTAATAATAAACCTAATAAATAAATCCAACAAAAATTCACTACATTAAAAAAAGTTATTAATTAAATAAATAAATATATTTAAAGACTACAAGCTATAATCACTAAAAAAGATAATTATATTAACCAACTTAAAGCTTAAGTTATAGCTATATTACCTAATAAAGCTAGAACAGCCAGCAATAGAATTAAATTATTAAAATCTATAACCTTTAACAGAATTAGATCCAAGTTAAAAACATTCTTAGTCAATATAGAAATATATATTAAAGCCAACTAGATTATTTATAATAAAAAAAAAATAATCTTTATAATATTATACTTTACTAATACAGTAATAGAATAGATATAATCTATACTAAATAAATTATATATTACTAATAGAAATAATTAAAAAATTATTATTAGAAAACTATTTTTAAATTATAATATATTTAAATAAAAACTTAAAAAAATATTTAGAAATATTAATAAGCTATAGATTATAAAAAGATAACTAAGATATCTATAACAGACTAGATCTACTCAGTAATTAATAATTAAATTTTAATAAATAATAATATCATTATACTATAATAATACTATTTAAATTACAACCTTTAAGAATATACTTAAAAAAGAAATCTAGACAGAATTTATTAAACTTAACCAATCTAATAATATTAATAGATTTATTAAGATAGCAGTCAAGATTAATAATAAACTATTTAAAATTAAATAAAAATAACAGAAGTTTTAGAAATAGAAAAAAGTTAAAAGATTCCCTTAATATACCAATATATCAGTAAAATAAAAAACTTAATATAATAAAAATAGTAATATTAAGATACAGCTTAATAATATAATTAATAAAAAAAAAATAGCTAAACATAAAAAAAACAAAGCTTATTATAAATATAGATAAAAAAAATACTTTGTATAATAGTATTAATTAAAATAAAATAAATAAAATAATAATATTAATCCTTAAAAAATAATAACAGTTTATCAATAAGTTACAGTTATATACTAGATAATTATAACTCTCTTAAACAGTAAAAAGAAAAAATTAGAAAATAAATAGATTAATAAAATTAAAAACTTCTAGAGACTAATACTAGAAAAGAAAATATATAAATTACTTAAGAATTTTAAACAAAAAAATAGCCCTAGATAATCTAAGAGACACCTTAGACAGAGTTTAGAAAAAAAACTACCCCAGAAAGAAGACATTAATCTAAAAAAAACATAACCTTACTTACAATAAAGTCAAGAGAAAAGACCAATTAAAGAATCTTATAAAAAAGACTAATATAATAAAACTACTAGATAGCATATTAATGACCTTTTATTAAAAAATAAAAGTTAATATCTCTTAATATTTCAAGATAGTAGAAAAAATAGAGAAGTTAACTATAAAAACTTAGATCAAGAACTAAATACTCTATAATAATCATAATTAACAAGAACAATAAACCTTAGAAAAAATATTATAAGAGCAATCAACTAAACAAATAAAATAATTAGACTATTTTAAAAACAATTACTAATCATAAAGAAAGAATAAGATTCAGTCCTAAAAATCAATATAATAATTCTAAAAATAAAAATTAAGATTCTAGAAACAAACAAAAAAGAACTAAAAACAGATAATAAAGACTCTAAAATAATAAAAAAATTCCTTGAAATTAACTATAAAGAACTAAAATAAGAATATAATTACAAACTATCTAAACTAATATATTAAAAAGACTTTATTTAGATATACTAATAATATATCCTTAAATATAAAAAATACTATATATAGATATTTTATAAATATAATATATATAGAAAAAAAAACATTATATTTATAAATAAATTTAAATATATCTTACTTACTAAAAGAATATAATTATATTACTCAATACTTAGATATATTAAAAGATATTTATATATATATTATCTATAATATAAAAAATACTATCATAAGAAAATATACTAAATATAATACTATAAGTTAAAATATCCAACTTATTTCAAAGAAAAGAAAAAAAATAAATAGAAACTAACAATATTAATAATTATTTATTAACCTATTCTAAACTATCTGAAGAGCTGAAACAAATATTAATATTATATAAAAGAAATTTAATATCCTTTTTATAATAGTATTAAAACTATTAGGGTCTTAGCCCCTAGGATACTCAGGCTTCGCTCTCATAGAATAACCGCACCTAGTCCGCACCTGGTTCGCCATAGAAGAACCCCCTGACGCTACACCAGATTCGCTAGAGCGCCCCCAAGACCCACACTCGCCTGTATCAACATTCGACAATGCGAACCCCTGCGAACCTTTTCCTTCTCTTTCTCACATTCGAATCTACTCAATTCCTGGACCTACATAAGACCAGTAAGACAGGACCTAGCCCGTAACATTAGATTCGAACGTCTCACCCCCCTCCCCTATTTAAAGGGTCGAGAACGCGCCACTCCCCTCACCCGAAGGGTTGAGCTATACGATCGCTCCTCATTCGTTCAAGTCAAGCCCCTGAGAACCGTACCAACTCTCCTCATTCAGAGGATTAAATTATTATATCGCCACTCCTCGACAACCAAGTTAAGCATTAAGAAATTTCCCCATTATGACGAATAGCCCACCAAAAGACAGCCCAGACCAAAGAAACATACCTTTAGAACCGAACCAGCTATTATTAAAATAAATACAACGAATGGAACTCCTTCTAACAAATATGTCCACTCACCTATCACATATCGAAGGACAAGTTAACAATACAACTGAACCACCTATATCCAAGGTCCCTACTGATGCCACACCATCAGTAACCCCTATGTACAGTACGAACAAACCGCGCTACTCCCTTAACCATCCCAATAAATATAACAACTCTGATCGTTCATAATATATACAGTTCATAGTAATCCTATATACAAAATTGACAGTCGATATATCAGCAATCGGAGGACTGTACGAGCAACTGTAATACACCTATAGATAGTTGGCAGAAAAGGCCTAGATAAAGGTCTACCCCTAGATACAGCTTCATAGGAACATAAATATAGTCACCCCCACTACACTAGAAGCTTTCTTTGCACACCTTAACGTGCTGTTCAAAAATCATCAACTTGTAGAGAAGGCGAACCTTAAACTTAACCATATACAACAAAGGCATACCCCTTTCCAAGACTTTATCAGCGAATTTAAACAGATATTACTTCTTGCAGGAGGTCAATCATGGACCGACAACATAAAAATCTCATAACTGAAAACCGCGATTAACCAAGAAATGAGGTGTGTGACTGTTGGGAGCGACATGCTGAAGTAGTACGAAGCTTTCTGCAAATACTTACACTGAGTAGCGAACAACCTTGAAGAGCTGAAAAGGATTAACAACATCCAATCCCAATATAAGTAGAACATTTTCCATCTATTCACAAAAGGAACCTCCCCCGATAGAGGATAGCCCCAAGTTATAGACTAGACATTTATAGACCTGCTAATTAATACTGTCAGAATAGACAACTATTTTCAATACAGAAAACTGGGTTATATTATCTAATACTGTTCTGAACCTGCGCCACTCCATTAGACACCATCTCCGAGGAACTATAGTAAAAAGAAATATGATATATTCACGAGAATATCTAATACTAGAGTAAAGGAGAATAAAACCAAATCTGATATAGGCTCAGATAGTATATCAAAGTCAAAAGAGTAGCTCCTACGCAAAGTCACCTATAGGAGCCAAAATACAAAACAGCTCATAACTTTAAGAATTTTAAGAAGATGGTTGGAAGATTTAACAGATCCCTATTCAATATAGATATATAGTTAGACTATAGAACCAATACCAATACTTTAATTAATAGTGGGTGCCTCACCTATAGGATCATCAAAGAGACCTTCGCTCGAAAGAAAAAACTGAATTGTAGCGCTATTAAACCTAGACCTATTAAAGAATATAATAGTTCGGCACCTCAATACATCAAAGAAATTACACACGTGACATTAGATATCAGAGGAAATATACAGAAGAAAGCCTACTTCTATGTGGTTCCGAAGTACAAATACGATATAATATTAGATCTCCCATAGATAGAACACCAACATGTAAGAATTGACGCCACTAGAGACCAACTAGAATTCGGGAATAGAATATCCATCGATAAAAAGAATCTATTACAACCTGAGTACACCCCCCGACAGATTGGTGCAGCTGTGGTGAACACTTTGAAAAGGATGCGAAGCAGGAAAAAGGAGGTTGATATATTTGCAGTCTCCATGCGGGATATTGAGAAAGCTCTGGCCCTGAAACCACAGACAGACCCAGGGAACAAGCTATCTAAGTATTACCACGAGTTCCTGGAACTATTTAATCTAAAGAAAGCTGATAAGCTACCATCGTCATGTCTGAATATCGACTATCAGATTAAACTAATTGACGCTGACGTGAAGAGGTATAAGCTAGAGATACTATAGAGCCCTTTTTATAATATATCACAGGAAGAACTGCTGGTCTTATGGAAAACTCTCCATAACTTACTGTTGAAGGACTTTATATATGTGAGTAACTTGTCTGCTGCAGCGCCGGTACTGTTTGTAAAGAAACCCAGAAAAGGATTACGCTTCTGTGTTGATTATTAGGCGCTTAATGCTATGACAAAAAGGGACTAATATCCATTATTGTTAATACATGAGACCCTACAACAAATATCTAAAGCCTAATGATTTATAAAGCTTGACGTTACAGTGGCCTTCTATAAGATATATATCGCCAAAGGAGACAAGTAAAAGACAGCTTTCCAAACTAAATTTAGATTTTATAAATGGTTAGTAACATCTTTCAGCCTTACTAATATGTTGAGCATATTTTAATGATATATCAATTGGATCCTTTATGAGTTTCTAGACGATTTTGTATCTGCCTATCTGGATGATGTATTTATCTTTACAGAAGGTAGCTGCGTGTATCATCAGAAACAGATAATAAGGGTGCTAGAATGCCTGTGTACTGCGGGACTACAGCTAGATATTAATAAATATGAGTTCGAGGTGTAGATAATAAAATATCTTAGATTTATATTAGAAGCTGGAAAAGGGATCTGAATGGACCTTGCGAAAGTCTCTGCCATTTTGGAATGGAAAGTCCCAACATATATGAAAGATGTGTGATTGTTTTTAGGATTTGTAAATTTCTACTAACAGTTTATCTAAGGGTATTCTAATATAATCCGTCCGCTGACAGAACTGACTAAAAAAGGAATTATCTTCATTTAGACTAAGGCCGTTAATAAAGCCTTTGAACAACTAAAGCAAATATTTGTGAGCGACCCAATACTAGTGTAATTCAACCCTGAGCAGGATACAATCGTGGAAGCTAACTCTTCAGGATATATCATAGGGGGGATATTATTACAGTACAATAACAAAGGACTTTTATGAACCTGCACCTACTTCTCCCGAAAGTGCACGCCCGCGGAGTGCAATTACGAGATCTATGATAAGGAGCTATTAGCGATAATAGTATATCTGAAGTAATAGGAATCTGAACTAATTAACACTAAGGAGTTTATTATCCTAACCGACTATTAGAATCTTAAATACTTCATGCAGCTCCGACGGTTGAATGAAAGGCAAATGAGATAGGCTGGTATACTCTTATGCTTCAACTATAAGCTCTAATACTAGCTAGGGCGACTAGCTGCCAGACCTAATGCACTATCATAATACTCGCAAGATATGCCTGATGGGATTGATAATAAACACCTAGCATACCAAAATAAGCGTCTTATTAACCCTAACAAGGTACAGAAAGACTATCTAGAACAACCTCTCCAGGGTCGCTTATTGAACACCGCACCTGAACCCTATGTCCACGCTACCCATATAGAGCACTTAATGTTAATTGGAGAACAGTGGTGACTAGCTGAAGCTGAGGATAAGAATTATGAATGAATTAAAGAGGCTGTACACCAGAAGCTCCTGTGGTTCCTTTAAGACCTACAACTTCGCACCATAATATCTGAATACATGATTGATGCAGCGGACTGGTTACTATTTCGAAACTGATAATGGGTACCAAACAGTGAACCACTCTGCACTCATATTATACAAGATACGCATGACTCCTATTTCACTGGACACCCAGGCCAAAATATGATCTATGCCATCATGGCCCAACAACTATATTGACTGAATCTATCTGAGGATGTCTGAAGGTTCGTGAATAACTGCGACAAATATGGTGCAAACATCATATGGAGACAATGCTGACAAGGATTATTAAAACCGCTCTCTATTCCCTCGCGAATGTGGCGAGATATTAGTATAGATTTTATAGAGAAACTCCCAATGTCTGATGGGAATACGAATCTTATGGTAATCGTTGACCGACTGGGAAAAGGGATTATATTGGTATCATGCAAACATATAGATACTGAGACAGTGATATCAAAGTTTGTTGACCAATTTATACGCGAATATAGGCCGCCTAGCAGCATTATATTAGATCAGGGCATGCAATTTGTTAATGACCTTTGGAAAGGTGTATATGAATATCTAAAGATTATAAGACGATTATCAACTGTGTATTATCCTTAAACTGATAGACAGACAGAATGTGCTAACTCTGTGGTGGAAGAATACCTGTGGAACTTCTATACCTACCTCCAAATCAATTAGAGCCCACTAACCGCAATTGCGCAATTCGTAATAAATGGGCGTGACGCTACTGCAACTAGTATCAGCCCCTTCTTTCTGACCTATAGATATAACGTTGAACCACTCTAGTTAGATAAAGCTATCCCTATATCTGAGCAGCAAAAACCTACCACTGAACGTGCAAACGATATAGTTACTAAGCTACAGCAGGCTTTTGATATAGCATAGACTGAGCTTGTCTCAGTGTAGCAGTGAATGGAAGATAATATAAACTGTTATCAAGAGACTTCTTTAGAGTATAAAGTAGGACAGAAGGTATAGTTAGACCTTTGGAATATTCGGACCAAACAACTTTTAAAGAAGCTGGACATCCGATATGCAAAATATACTATATTAAAGAAAGTGGGATCCTATACATACTAACTTAATGTCTTTGGAACTATTTATAATGTTTTTTATATAACGCTTCTTTGCTCTGTAGACACATATCTGTTTCCTTCACAGACCTGACACAATTACCAGCCACTAGCGCACCTAGTAGAAGGCAATAAAGAGTACCTAGTTAATAGTATACTTAATGAATGGACTATACGTTGGGGCCGCGGACATATGAAGTAATACCTTGTCTATTGGACCAGATATACGCGACCTATATAGGAACCTATCTGGTCTATGGAAGACATCAAAGCACTTGACCACTGGCTTTAATACTATAATGCCTTTGCTGAAGGGGGGGAGTAATGTTAGGGTCTTAGTCCCTGAGATACTTAGGCTTCACTCTTGTAGAATAACCGCACTTGGTCCACACCTGGTTCGCTATAGAAAAACCCCCTGACGCTACACCAAATTCGCTAGGATGCCCCCGGGATCTATACTCGCCTGTATCGACATTCGACAATGCGAACCCCTGCGAACCTTTTCCTTCTCTTTCTCACGTTCGAATCTACTCAATTCCTGGACCTACATAAGGCCAGTAAGACGGGACCTAGCCCGTAACAAAAACTAACCAATACTACATAAAAAAATATCTATACTATAAAGGACGAGTTATCTATACTGATAAAAATTAAACCAAAATTATTTTATTATAAAAATAATACCTTAAAAGGTATAGAAAAAGACATTATCTTATTACTATAACTATCAAGATAAAAGAAACTATAATTATTATTAAAAAAATAATTAACAGATACAAAACCAAACTATTTCTTAACTCAGAAATATTAATAAATTATATTAACAAGATATATATCAAAAAAAATAAGATCTAAATATACAAAATAAATCTATAGTATACTATATAAAATTTTAAAGAATAAATTATAATCAAAGGATTCATATAATAAACTGAAAACATCATAATTAAATCAGAAGAATATAAAAAAAGTATCTAATTAGATTTAAATCTATTTAAACAAAAAGATTTTAATATTATACTTAGAATAACATAGCTATAGAAATATAATTTTATTATTGACTAGAAACACAAGATAGTATCAATAAACCTAAAAATACTATAAATAAAAATTAAATTAAACTAGCAGTTAAAAATAAAATATACTAAAAAAATAAACAAAATAAACTAATAAATTAAAATATAAAAGAAACTAAAAGAAATCTATAAAAAAAAACTAAAGAAAGTGCTTAATAAGCTATTAGAAAAATATTAAAATTTTACTAAATTATTTATAAAAAAAGAATATTAATTATTATAATATAAAAAAAAATATAAAACAGAGATATCTTTTAAAGTAGGAGTATAGGTGCTATAAATTAAGTAATAATAAATCTTATAAAATAAACTCTAAACTACTAAAGAATTTATTAAGAAATTCTTAGTAGCTAGTTATATCAAAGAATTAAAAGCAAAGACTTTTATATAAGTAATATTTATACTAAAACGCGACAGATTGCTATAAATAGTTATTAACTACTAAAAATTAAATAATATAACTAAAAACAATACAAATAAAACACTATACTAGGAACAGAAAAGAAATTTGTTACAAGGCATAAAAATTATAATAATATTTAATATTAAATAGAGATATTATAATCTATAAATAAAAAAAAACAATATCTAAAAAACAATATTCTTTATAGATTTGAGATTATATAAATGGCTAATAGTATTTATAGGATTTAAACAGCTATTAATAGAATTTATAAGATTTATAACCTATATCTTATAAGAATATCTTAATCTCTTTATTGCAGTATACTTTAATAATATTATAGTCTACTTAAAAGATTTAAAGAAATATAATAATTATATATAACTAGTTATAATAAAATTTATAAAAATAGGATTAACTCTTAAAATTAAGAAATATAAATTTAATATTATATAAATTAACTATTTAAAAATAATATATATAATAAATAGACTAGAAATACTAAAAAAAAAATTAGATATTATCTTTAAATAACCAGCTCTAATAAATATCTATAATATATAATCTTTTCTTAGAGTTAGTAGATATATTTAATAATATCTTAAGAAATACTTAGATATTATAATATTAATAATAGAATTACTAAAAAAAGATAAATTATTTAATTAAATAATAAGAAAATAATGATCTTTTAAAAATATTAAAAAACTTATTAAAATTATACCAATTTTATAACTATTTAATCTAGAATTATAAAGTATTCTATAAATAAATATATCTAGATATGCTCTTAGAATAATCTATAAATAAATTAATAAAAAAAAAGAAATATAGATTATTATATTCTACTTAAGAAAATTTATATCAGTAGAAGTTAATTATAATATTTATAATTAAGAATTATTTATAATAGTTTAAGCATTTTAATAATAGTAATATTATCTCTAAAGAATAAAATATAAGATAATTATTAAAAGTAATTATTATAACTTAAAATATTTTATAATAATAAAAGAATTATCTAAAAGATAAATATAATAGGCTAAAGAACTAGCCAAATTTAATTATAGAATTAAATATATTCTAAAAAAACAAAATATAGCTATAGATATATTAAATAAATAACTAGATTACATAATCAGAATAAAATTCCCTAAAATAAATATTCTATAAAAAAAATCAGGAGTTCTATATCACAATTATAATATAATTATTACAACTATAATAAAAGTTATTAATAATAATCTATTTTATAAATAACTACATCAAAAAACAAATAAAGATTATAAAATTTAAAAAGAATTATAAACTGGATAAGTTATAAAAAATATCTAAAAAAACTTAATAATATAGAATAAAATAATCAGAGTACCATAGAATATAACTATAGAAATCATTCAGTGCTACTATAATCCTCTAATAAAAAGATATCAAAGAGTTGAAAAAATAGTTAAAATAATTATCTAAATATTCTACTTTCCTTATATTTAAAAAAGAATTAAGAATTATATTAGAAACTATAATAAATATAATAGAAATAAAATAGTATACTATAAACTCTTTAAAAAAATACAAATATTAAAAATACTAGAAGAAGCATAGAAAAGTATTACTATTAACTTTATCTAAAAACTATCACAGTTCAAAAACCTAGTAACAGGAGTTACCTATATCAATACTATAATAATAATTAACTAACTTACAAAATATATTATCTTAGAACTAATACTAAAAGATATAATAGTAGAATAATATATAAAACTTATATTATAAAAAGTTTTTATATAGATTAGATTACTAAATAAACTTATTATAAACTAAGATAAGTTATTTATATCTAAATATTAGTAGATAATTATAAAGATATACAGAATATATTATAAATTATTAACTATAAATTATCAATAGACTAATAGCTAGTCTGAAAGAATAATTCAAATAATTAAATAATATTTTTAATACTATTTAGATTAAAAATAAGATAATTAGATAAAGCTACTATTATTAGTATAATTTATATTAAATAATACTAAAAATATTATAATAAAACAAGTTCTACATTTTATAAATCTTAAATAATACCTAAGAATAATATAGTCTAAAGTACTATAAGAAAGATTATCTAAAGCTATAATAATATAAACTAAGAAACTATAGACACTTTATTAAATAATCTTAAAAAATATTAAGTAGTCTAAAAATTAAATAAAAATTTATTATAATAAAAAATATAAAAACATATTAATCTTTAAAAAGAAAAAAAAAATTTATTTACTAGATCAGGCTTTTGATTTGTGCCGGCGACCCCGTTTTTGGCTATGATCAACGCCCAAACCCGCGTCCTCGGCTCCGGCGCCACATTGTTCCAGCCGGTGCGTGGTGCGAGGAGAGCCCTGGTCGTGGTAGTATGCACCCTTCTGCCGTCATTCCGCCCTCATGTGCGCGCGGGGCCTGTTCTAAGCACCGTCAGGGCCGTTCTAGGAACCTGCTAGGAACCATGACTGACTATAATTTTGGTGTTTTTGCGTTCTCTATGTCCAAATTTAGATTTATAACTATTTAGTGACAGCAGCAAGTCAATATGCACCCTTTTCTACCCTATATAATAGGACCTACACTCCCCTCCTAGTAGGTGGTGTACCCTGCTGGTACCGCATCACATTTTATTCCTTTCTACAAGCCTTTCTAAGGTTATAGTCTCTTTGCTTCTTTTATTTCTACAATTAACTTGCTGAACACTTGAATCATCTTTTTTAATTCACTTTCCTCTCTCCGCTTATATCTTCTTCTCAACTCTGATTAGATCTGGTCTGTGTAAATCTCCCTTAATTAAATAGTCCCTACCGTCTCTATCCTTTACTAACGATAGACTGCCGCTCCAGTTACTGTTTTGATGATGGCAGCTCAGACAGCGAGACAAGTAATATCTCTTTCTAAATGGACCTCGACAAAGCTGATATAGAGTTAGAAACGGATATAACTAATACAGATATCTTAATAACTCCACCGCAGAATAGTAAACCTTGAATCTTGCCACTTCCAAACTACGGTTGTCAACGTCAATGCTGATATAGATGAGCTTATGTTATAGAGCTTACTAGAATATGCAGACTGTCTACTGTACTGTCAACCTTTCATCATCAGAACCTATATCTAACCACAGATAGTACAAGTCAATCTATTAGAAAACTAAAAGAGGGCCAGGCTTTTATGTTAGATAAAAAGGACTTTGACCAATCTAGCGACAACGATAAGGATGATGACCCGGACGTCGAGACTGATAACGATGAACTGTCTGAAGATGACGACGACGAGGAGGTTTACTCAGACTCGGTGAAGAAGGGAAAGGAGTGACTGCATAACTGGTGGGAATGGTGAGTGATGTTGCATGATGTCTGTCTGTGGTTGAATGATTTCACTGAGTGAAGCAGGTTCTGTCGGAAGAAACTCAAGAAGGCCCGATCGACTCCAGGCACAGTATACTCGAAATAGAATGACCCTGTCGCCGTCCTCCCCACTGCAACAGCACGGATGCTGGAGGAATTTTTCTGGTTCTGCCTTCGTCTCACAACGGGAAAGAACGGACGCAAACTTCCAGGGATTGGCAAGCTGAGCACCCTGGGGCAGGACTGGAAGAGCTTCCTGCGCTATTTTAAGGGGGCCACCAAAGTACCTTTAGATACCGAGCTCGGCCTGAAGATGAACAAGGTAAGCGCCGATGAGTCCCTCTCTGTTGCTCATCTCGGCAATCCATCTGACCTTGATCCGGGTAGCGTTTGCGGAAATTGGCCAAGGAGTTCGGGCTGGATGACCAAGAGCAGGAGAAGACCCCGATATTTATTGAGGATCTCGTGCCGCTTCAAGAGACAACCCTCCACACCCAGGAAAAGCGGTTTTGGCTCGGCCTGCAACGGATCCAACAATGTCTATACAACGTCATGGCTTGCTTCACAGTCAACCGGATCAACGCGATGCGGATGCTTCAGTACAAACATTTACAATACTCTTTACAGCAAGATCTCCATGGAGGACCGCCCCGGATTCTCCTCGAGATTACGTACAGTTTTGCGAAGAAGTACATGGGGGTGATGTAGGGGTATACTTCTATCCTGATTTCTCATTGAGCTGGCCTCAGTCCATGTCCACTTTCATGCTAATGTCGCTCTAGGAATACGTTTCTAATCCCTGAGATTCTCTTCGATCCATCACTAATACTCAGTCCGCACACGTTCCTGCTCAGCATACTCTTTCGCAATGACGCTTTCAAAGCCCTGAATCTCAAATCCATGGAAGATCTCCGCCAACTCTTTCTCGAGGGTGGCCGGCAGCAGTTGCCGCTCCCGTTGAAGCGGGAGAAGGCTGACTATTATGTCTTCTGTCGAGTGGAGGCGAAACGCGGCAAAGTCACAGTGAACACCAAACTGCCCATCACCCCGAGTACGCTCTCATCCCAGATGAAAGACTTCGGGGAGATTGCTGGGTTTTTGTGGAGTATGTTTACGCACCGATTCCGCTACGGTGGCGGTGCCATCATGAACACCAGTGGTAAGTTCACTCCTCTCACACATCTCCATATTCCTAGCGGTGGCTAATCTCCGGGGTGAACCCTGCGCGAAGGCCTCGTCAGCAACGCGCAGCAGAACCTGATCATGAAACACGCCAGCATGCGAATGTTTCTCAACCATTACTTCCCTCGATGCATTGGCACCGATATGCAGGCTCTCATGAGAGGTCTGGAGCCGGACTCGGAGATGATGCGAGCGGTAATGTGTATGGGACACTGGCTCGATCCACGACAACCACAGGACTTGACTGACCAGCAAAAAGTATCTGTTGAACAAGAGCTGGAGTTGATAGAGGTAATCTAGAAACAAGATCAGTTAGTGATAGAGCTATAATCTTAGCCACAGAAGGACAGCGAGCAGCTAGATAAACTAGAACAGCTCAAGAAGGCCGTGACCAATACCCATAAGCATCTCCTGTACGCTCTGCGCATCCATATCTGCTAGGAGTTTGATGAGGAGTAGGCTGTCGTTGACATTGAGCAGCAGCTCTCTGGAATGACGCTTCACGATAAAGAAATCAAAGAGACCCTCTAAAAAAAGGAACAGATATTCCCAGAGCAGATCTCTCTATTGGAAAAACTGATGACCTAGCCCACCTCCGACTCGATTAAAGTGGAATAGCGTCGACAAAACAAGGTAGTAGAAGCTGTACAAGTCTACTGCGACGTTCTTAAGGATGGACTGTGGTAAGAAAGGCGACTGACTACTGTATTCTATATAAAAAAAGACATTATGATGGTGGACAACGCCTTGATAGAAAATATTTTAATAGAATCAGTTAGTCTCCTCTTAGAGCGAGATCAAGCCTTCTAACTCACCAAGAATTATATTATAAAGGCTCCTTACAAGGAATTATTGCGCTGTTTTTAGTATTTTAGCGACCTTAATTAAGTGGATAGTCGCCGCCTCAAGCGCTATGATTATTACCAGAATCTGGTGCAACATTTCCGGGACTGGCATCTGGATGATCGTCAATGTAACTTTTGTAGGGACAAGGACGGCGAGTTTCTTATCTAAATGCATTGGCAGCGCCACATCCAAGATGCTTATCGACTTATATCTTAAACTCCATATATCGAGCTATTAGGATTATTTTTGTATATGTTTAGTTGTCCTCTTTTGCATCCTTATTAGTTTTTATTTGTGTTACCAGCTATTTTCTGAATTCCAGCAATGTTTTCTATTTATAGAGCCTGTTTTACTTTAATTTATTAATCTCTTATTGTTTCCCAGTCACTGGCCGACTTGTCTTGACTCAGTCCAAAAATCAAATTCAAGTAATCCAACCTTCTAAAGATCATACTTTATCAGGTATAATTTCCCAACATCCTCCTTAAATACGTACAAGACGCTGGGTGTCCTGTTATAAAATAGTTATATAGAATACCAAAAGACTTATCCCCTACTTTACATAGCTGCCAATAATAATTCTTCCCAGCCCTCTACAACACAGTCTATTTATAGCTTTATACTTATTAGCGCTTAAATCATAATATTCTAGAATATTATACCCTGATTAGCCTACATTTCTAAGTTAGCGACATACTCAGCAACTAATAGTTTATTTCCTTCCTCTACAGCATAGACTCAGACAGCATTACTCATGTTTTTTCCCAATTACAGTTAAGTACATAGACTTCGCCTCAAACCTCTAGAGAGTCTATCTTTTAGTTATTCTGGCCGTATCTCGGAATCCAAGAATTTTGGAATCGTGTGATATTCGGTTTTCCGAAAATATCTCTTGTACAAGGATCTATAGAGAGCTGCTTCATGCAGTGATTATCTCCTGGGCAGTGATTACCTCCTAGGCAGTGATTATCTCCTAGGCAGTGATTATCTCCTGGGCAGTGATTATCTCCTAGGCAGTGATTATCTCTGGGCAGTGATTACCTCCTGGGCAGTGATTACCTCCTAGGCAGTGATTATCTCCTGGGCAGTGATTATCTCCTAGGCAGTGATTACCCTATGAGCGAAGATTACTTCCAGAAATCGCCTAGTATAACTGTGACAGCTTTGGACCCTACATCCAATTCTGGACTCTGGAATCATAAAATGTTCTGGATTATTTGCGCTTAATACATAAATTTTATTATTGGATCCTAGGGATATCTGAATCTGGACCCAAAGGCCATATTTGAGCTCCATCAATAACCTTTTCGCCATGATACAGTATCGACATACCAGTTACTTCTCTTTTCCGTACATTTCTCTTCTCTAGGAAATTCTCTTCTATTAAAATTTCACTTTAACATAAATTTCGCTAAAGCGAAATTTGATTCTGTCCGAAAAATTCACTTTAGGCGCCGCATTTTAGGTTGCGGTTGTTGAAGTAGGTTCAGCGGTATGTGGAAGCATGTTCTTATTGTCTTATTATGAGGGGCAGATGGACTGCTTACATATATATACACACACATATACATAGACCCACATCTGTATACCATCAGCTACACGTACAGCTATCAGAATATTTAACATTCTCACTCGATAGCTATCTTGATATTAAAAGTGTGTCAGCAACCATATATTATAATGCTAATAGATTCTATTAAAATCTTTCAAAACCTTTGTGGAAAAATAAAGGAAAAGGAGCCTGCATATCTACTAATTTGAGGTGATATCTTATATATCCTACTTGATGCCTAGCCCTTTTCAAAACTATTCAAAACAGTCTTATATAAGAGGCTTAGTAAGATTATCAGTAATTTATTCTATAGTTAGTATATATTTTAGCTCAACTATCCTAGTACTTTAAATCTCTTTCTATTATTTATATTAGATATCTATATATTTTGTGCATAAATAATATTAAGAATTTAAAGATAGAGTAATAGCTCCTTGGTTATCACTATAAATAATTATTACTACTCTTCCTTAGCTTATATTAAATTTATTAAAGAGTTTTCTTAGCTAGATAGCCTCTTTTATTATCTATATCTATTTCATAAACTCAGCTTTACAGGTTGATAGAGTAATAATAGACTGATATTTAGATTGCTAGCTAATTGCTCTATTGCCAATATTAAAGAGATATCTAGCTATAGATTATCTTGTATCTTAATAACCAGCTTAGTCTGTGTCTGTGAAGCTATTTAATCTCTAGAGATAATCTTTATATATTAGTTTAAGAGTATTTATACCTCTGAAGTACTAAATAATTCAATAAGCAAGTTTTATATATTATAGTCTAGAATTGGCCAGGTACTAACTTGCTATCAAGACAATATATATAATGTCTCCCCTGGTTCTGAGTATAATATACATTAGAGACCCTATAATATATTAATATTTAATTCTTTGATCTATAGAACAGATGTATTCTGATCTATTCTCTAGTAGAGAGGAGATTTTTATTAGTATATTGATAAGAGTATAATTATCTATTCTAAATTAATAAATAATCTTATAAATGTATGCTTCTTGACTTAAATAAAATATTTAGTTCTATTAATCTCGTTAGACAGATATGCCAAGATAGTAGCTATACAGTCCTAGGTCAATTATATAAAAATGATTTCTAAAGGACCGCTTAATCTTCTTAATTTCTATAATATTAGGCTTAATAATTAAAAGATCATCAATATATACTATAATATAAACAGTATTCTATACAAAGATACCAAAATCAGCATTGATAGGCTTAAAGCTAAGATTATATAAGAAGTTTATTAGAATCTGATACTAGATACATAGCGTTTATTTTAAGCTGTAAAATACTTTCCAAAGTTTGTAAACCTTTATTATACTATCTATCAAGTAATAAGGCTGTTCAATATAGATTTTATAGTTAATATTTCTATACAAGAATACAGTTTTGACGTCTATTTGTTCAATCTTAAGGTCTAAGGCAGCCACAATTGCAAATAGCACTTTATAGCTTATAAATTTGACTACAGACATAAAAATCTTATCATAGTTAATACCTTCTTCTTATATAAAGCCTTGCACTATCTATCAGCACTTATAACAGACGACTTCTCTATATAGCCCTCATTTAATTTTGAAAACCTACTTTCTACTAAGGACCCTTCAGTCCTTAGAAAGGTCAATAAGCTCCCATATCCTATTTTATTTAAGAAAGTTAATTTCATTAATTATTACATTTTCCCATTCAGGCCAGCTAATATCATTCATTGCTTGCCGAAGGGTTTTTAGTTCAAAAGATTCTGTCTGTTCTGCTGCTAGAGTTAAAAAGATTAGAATTACTTTCTTATAAGGTATATTTATTAGCGCAAGCTCTTCTTCATTTTTAATAAAAATATCCTATGTGGCCTACAACCCACAAACTCTAAATTCAGAATAATATTCTAGTAGTTCCTACTATACTATATATTCTAGATAATCACATTGGAACTCTATATATTATAGCCTAGCTCTTAACCTTAAATCTTATTACTGCACTATATTCTCTAGGCAATTATATTAGAGATCTATATATAATAGTCTATCTCCTAACCTTAGATCTGGTTAAGTATCATATTATTACTAGTCACCAACAGTTGATGAGTCGCTCTCTTAAGCAGTCTCCTATAGAATATCTATAAATAGTCCAAAAGCGTCCTCACCCTGTATAAATAAGCAGATGATATCTCTATATCCAACAGAAGACTACAAGTTCAAATTCTCATCACTTAACTTATTACCTAGTCATAGTAGTCTTTGCTCTCATGATGTCATGGATATATGATGACCAGAGGCAGGCATAGATATATGCTGTATTCTTACTAATAGTTAGTTTATTAATTCCACCATCTCACTCCTCTCTACAGTAGCAGCCATTACTATAAGTAAGTCGTCTGATTCCATTTCCACATCTTATTCTATCTATATAGAGAGAGTATTTAAAACTTTATAAAATTCAGCATTTAGCATCCCAATGATCCTACCATCTTCCAAAAGGATATAATAGTTCGTATTCCCTTCATATTCTAATAGAAGACATGGCCTTATCCTTAAGTCTATTAGCTTCTTTCTTTGCTTAGACAGAATTAAATATTTCTCCTTAGATCTAATCACTCTAAGTTGTAATAGATCTAGCTTGTCATCATACCAAACTTAATATAAAGTTATATAGAGCTTAGATAATAGAGATTAATTAAATAGGAATACTACAGTTCAAGTAATTTCAGACTAGAATTTAGAAGACAGTTTTGCATGCGCTAGTATTAGACTAATTTAATTATAAATCATCTTATGTGCTCTTTCAACAACTTTATTCTACTAATATTAGTCCACACCTGTGATTTCAGCCTAGATTACCTAAGAAAAGAGAATAAATTTTATTTCTTTTCTCACTTACTCTAGAATCTAATTAAATTATATTCATCTATACTTTCGTTCTAGACGCTTATTATAGTTAAAAAAGAAACATAGTGATTCTATAATAAATTCCTATTGATATAGTATAGAGACAATTTCTATCCATCCCATAAAGTCATCAATAATTATGAGCCAATAGCGACTGCTATCCAGGCCTTCATCAAATAGACCTATAATATTAATATAGAGGAGTTCCATTACATACTCTTCTTTCTTACCAGAAGACTTATAAGGTTTCTCAATTATACACCCCTAAAGACATGGATTACATAGTTAACATAGTTCCAGATCTCAGACCCCGTACGCTTATTTCTTGAGTCATTGTAGGTTTGTATCGCTCAAGTAAGCTAGTCAATAATACCAGAAAGTCATCTATGGACTAACATGATAGACAGGAAAACTATAATTCATCCAAATATCAAGTGTATATACTCCATAATACTAGCTTACTGTGTACAGATTCTTGTCATTTAATTTATTATGAATACTGGCATCTTTACTTAAAAATTCAACCTTTACTCCTTATTTGAGAAGCTGAAGTACAGATATAAGATTTACATGTACAGAGAGAACAAAGAGAACATTATCAAACACAAACCATTTTCTTTTGCCTTACACATTACACAGGACGTTTACTACCCCCATGCCTAAGAGAGTTGTAGAGATATCAACACTTCTCAGTGATAATCCATAGTACTTTTCCATTTAAACAAACCTGGCGGCAGTATTACAGATATATTAAACACATCCACTATCAACAATCCAAGCGTCATGGATAGAGAGAGTTTTTATAGCCATCATTGCAAGGGTATGATTAAATATAGCAAGATTCCCTTTAATATCCTTCCCAAATGCAACATTTACATCTCTTTCTGAGGCTGTTATTGCCATAAAAATAGGTCTTTTTAGATCTTTTAGACCGCCTACATTGTCATCTTCATCATCAATACTAGACTGCCTTTTTAACGAATTGCGTATATCTATCTATGAGCTATCAGATTTTACCTTGCAACCTTTATTATCCTTCCCCTGGTTTCTTAGCTTTGGATTCTTCTTAAAGCAATCAGCTTCTATATAATAAGATTTCTGACAGAATAAACAATATAGAGTATTATAAATCTTAACTAGGCATATAATCCCATCTGCTAACAATATAACTTTTTGATCTAGAGATTTTCGTGTCAGAGAGAAGATAGGAAGCTCCTGTATATCTAGTTATTTACCTAGTTATCTTTTTCTATATTCTTCTTTAATCACCTTATTTTCAATAGAGTCAAATGTAGGTGCTGCCTTCATAATATTTCTATCTTCATCCCTATTATTAATAATATCTAATTATCTGAAGATATAGTCTTAGAAACTCTTATACTTAGAACCTAACACATTTAAAAAGAAGAATACTCGCTCAATTTCAGAAATAATACAGTTAGGATTAAGAAGGAGCTTCTCTATATAAATCTTTTTAATCTTAGCTCTAAAAGCTTGAGCACTCTTATACTTTACTCTTATAAGAGACAAGTATCATCTTTATAATTATATATAAATACTAGATCCCTCTAGCTTGAAATTGCTCTTAAATATATTGATAAACAGTTATACTTAAGTAATATTAAAGGTATTAATTCTTTATACCATAGCATTTGTCAACTTAGCTATAATTATTATAAAATAAAATTTTTAACAACAAGTCTATTACCGTGCTTCCTCTTCTTTCTTTAGTAGAGTAACTCTATCATCAGCAATAGTAGATATTCAGATAAACTCCTTAATCTTCTAATTCTATTTAAATTAGTTATTCATATTATCAAGTATAGAAATAATATTATAGAAAGTATTTAGACTAAATTATTCAAATTTCATAATATTAGTTATGGTAAGATAAGATGTTCTTTAGCACTAAGAAATTCTAGATTGAATACATCAGAAGGCGGATTTAAATTTATAATTAATTTAAGATTTAACAGTTTTAGGGAATATAGCTCTAGACTAAAGAGGTCTAGACTTAATACTAAGCTAAGCTAGATCAAAATAATAAAAGGATTATAGTCTAATAGTTTTAGCATAGAGTTATAAGATAGTGATCTGTAGTCTCTATCTAGCAACCTAGCAAATTTTTGATAATACTTATATAACCTAGCAAAATAAGAAAAACAGAGATGATTAACTAGGTATCACAATTTTTTTAAAAAAAATATAGTAGACTGTTTTAGTTAAAAATTATAGCATTTTTTATTATTATAATTTGATATTACAACTTCGTTCTTAGAACCTGTGGAAGATATAATAGAAGTTTCAGCCATATTCTCAGGCCTAGGGATTAGATAAGAGATAGAAATAGAAGTATAAAGATGATAGAGACTTTATCTAAAACTAAAACACGTTAAGTAAGTATTAAAAGTACTATAACCTCCTAAAGTAATATCTTAAGAGATAACAATTAATGCTCGGTGCTCATAATCTTTAATAGATAGATATCAGTAAACTATATAGACAGTATCTAACAACAGTGATAGGAAAAATAATTTCTAGATTTAGTTAAAACATCAATAATGTAGATACCAGAGATAGGAAAGAAAATTAAGCTTATCTTCTATCTAAATATATATATATTTTCTCTTCTAGCACTTAAAAGGTATCCCTTTATATCTTTAAAATAACATTTTTTTTTTTTTATAGTAAAAAATTCTGAAGATCACTAGGGCAGATAATATCAATTTATTTAAAATCTATCATTGTGGATTCTCATTACAAAATAAATCACAAATGTCAGCCTTATCTCTGTGATACAGTTATATCTGTTATTACTGTGATATATTATATCACAGTCTTTAATAGTCAGTTATATGATATGTTATCTAATAAGATATCTTATAATAGTCTACCACATCATAAAATCCCTTATACTGAAAATATAACTTCTAATAAAAAGAAAATTCTTTTATCTTATTTTTTCAGAGTCTATTTATTTCATATTAATATTATATCTATAATTCCTATCTAGTATTAATCAGGTATTTTAATTAATAGAATTATCATGTCGAGCATAGGCTTAGCTATTTTAAATAAAGTTCTCGGGTGTTACAAGAGCAAGCTGGGCGCATAACCTGTTAAAGTAGGTTCAGTAGTATGTAGAAGCATGTTCTTATTGTCTTATTATGAGGGGCAGATGGACTGCTTATATATATATACACACACATATGCATAGACCCACATCCGTATACCATCAGCCACACGCACAGCCACCGGGATATTCAACATTTCTACTCCAGACAATTCTCTTCTACAAGTATTTTATTTTCACACAAATTTCGGTTAACCGAATTTTGATTCTAACCGAAATGTGCTCTTTTAAGCACCGGTTTTTAGTTGCGTTTTCGCCCGTCTATGATCCGAGATTTTTGGGCGCCTGTGATATTCGGTTTTCCGAAAATCTCTCTTATACCAGGATCTTCACCGCGAGCGTGAGCACTTCTAATATAATTCGCCAATTTTGTTGCGTTATTTACCAGGGGATTTTCAATCATTTACGACTTAAGAATGACTGGCCAGAGCCATACGTGGTACCTAGATCCAAAGATGGCTCCCAAGTCCAATAATGGCTCTAGCATCGAACATGAACAAATTCGGATCCATTAACCAATTCTGGTTCTGTCCATAGATGAATCGGTTGCCAGGCTCCTGGGCAGAGATTCACTCCTGGGCAGAGATTCACTCCTGGGCAGAGATTCACTCCTGGGCAGAGATTCGCTCCTGGGCAGAGGTTTACTCCAGGGCAGGGATGGATGCTCAGCACTAAGCCCACTCTGCCTTGGAGCGAATTTCTGCTCTGGCGTGACCTTCTGCCCTGGAGCGAATCTCTGGCTGGAGGGACCTGGGGGAGAAGGCTGCTGGCAATTTCATTAACCTAAGGCCAAGCCAACATATCTTGTAATAGAAGTAGTTTTCTTAATAACCATAACCCTCACGGCCTAGCAGGGCAGGGGACAGTGTCTCGACGGCTTACTCGGCTGCATGGCTGGCAGGGACATCGGTCGGTAGCCATCTGGCTGCTAAGACTGGTAGCTATATATTTCATGTTTTAGTCTGCTATATATAAATAAGTTATTAGTTACTATAGCAAAGTATTATTATCTAGATAGAGTTATCTAAGTTTAGTAAGTCCTATTTTCTTATATTGCTGAGACTTGGAGGATATAGTAGTACTATCTCTTAGAGATCTCTTTTTATGTTATCTATCTGATTTATGACCAACCTGTGCTAGGAAAATAGCTTTAAAAGAGTTGGGAGCCTAGAGCATTATAATAATTAATATATTTTCTAGTCTTTGTAGTTTAGCTTATAAGCTATATATATAAGTTACTTTTGATCTTTGACTAATAGATTATCTTTAGTGTGGCTATATAGATAGCTAGTTGTATTATTAATCTCTGAGTTAATGTGTTTGATTTATAAATAATATATAGATTATTGTTGATAGTATTTTAGTGGTTAATTATTTTTCTTAATTTACTTAGATGTATGCTGATATGTATTATTTATAAAAGACTATATAATCTAGAGTGATTATAGAGTATTTTTAAATTTTTTTTTTTATTTTATTAGACTCTGTTGCTTTTTTATATTTTGTTATCAGCACTTATAGTAGTAAGAGTAGATAAAGTAGTTATATGTATTAATATATACCGTCTATCTAATAAACTGCTTTATAGATAGCCTTGGTAGTCTTATATACTTTATATTATTAGTTACTTTATAAGTTGAGTGGTCTGTTCTGCAGGCTATATTAGTTAGTTTGTAATATAGGATGTATAAGCGCTTTAGGGTAAGATGTCTAAGGTGTCTATAAAGGACTGTGAGGCCCTCAGTGAGTAGTTTAGCTGTAGGTAGCTGTTTAGTAGCTTTTCGGAGACATAGTGTAAGGCTCTGTGGTCTAAAGTGTGTGAAACCTCATAGAGGTGCTTTATTCTCATTCTCTTTACTTTTTTTAAGGATTGTAATTTCTTTGCTGGTGTGGCAAAGTGTATGGTGAAGATTATTGACGACAACGAGCCAGGGGGCACCATACCTCGCCGTCTTACCAGCATGTTCCGCGATGCTGACCAGCATAGTGACTGATGTATTGTCCAGACATCTGACGCAGCTTTTGAGACTGTCCTGTAAGATGCAGTGTTGTGGCTTGATCTGGGGCTGCGCCAGCTTTGGCTCGCGGCCGTCTGGGTCTATGAAGAGCTTCCTGCTGGCTCATGTAAGAGGAATCTTCTGGCGAAGGCGCAGGCAGAGCCTGACGAGGCGTCTCTCTTTGAGCTGGCCTCTCTAGCCTCTCGCCTGGGACTTGACTCCGGGAATATCCGAAGTATCCTACACACTTCGCCTGACCAAATCATCGCACAGCAAGCTTTACTTGCGGCGCGAAAGCCCGGTCTGTTCAGGTACGACAATAAAGCACAGTGCATCCGACAGCTAACAGACATCTTCGCGACGGCCACGCCCGTTTCTACCCAAGATTCAGCCGAGACTTGCACGGGTCATCGCTAACAGCGATTAACACAAAATGTGCTTCATTATTGCGCTGGACTGAAATGATTCGACCATCGAATGAAAGCTCAATTTCTTCTGCCAAGCCTCTCTGTCGCTAGTAGCCTCTATCTCATGTCTGAACAGTCTTCAACACCCGACTGATCACCTCATCGAAAGTCTCTTCCTGAACCAAGCCCAGCTCTTGCATCCAGTGCGCCGCCTTCTCAGGAAAATATGTCATCGGTGCATCATTGTACGTCACTGCACTAGCAAGTTCATAGTACCCCTTGACCCATTGACCCTCCTCAACATGCTTCGTCCCGCGGTCATACAGCGCTTTACCTCCTACCTTGTCGAGCGTGAAGTTTCGGCCAGAGATTCTCTCAACAGCTTCGATGACTTCGTTCTGTGTAGTGTTGAAAGACGATACGTAGACATACTGATTCTTGGTCTTGTCAGAGTGAACCAAGGCAGCAGCGACCGCTTCGCCAACTTGGGAAGTGGTCGTGGTGGTGAACTTCGGGTTGCCGGAGTCGACAAGCTCGCCGGTCATGGCTCTGACGTCCAGGCAGAGCAAGCCTTGACCCTCGACTAGCATCTGCGGCGATCATCAGCATTCTGTGACATTGTTTCGATTTACAAAAAGGCTGTATAAGGGCTCACCCAGTCAATAAACGAACCCACAAAGATAGCCGTCCACGACAGCCCTTCCACTTCTTTCGACTTGACATGATCCATCACATCCTGCTTCCCCTTCAGGAACGCAGCCGAGTCCTCAAGCCCCTCGACAGAAGTGTCAATGCCATACTCGCTCGGGAAGAAGCGTTTCACCTTGGCGGCAGCGACAGCATCGACAATGGTCTTTTGCTCGGCGACGTCGGCGGTGGAGAGGGCGGATACGACGGCGTCTTGGCCGGTGAAGACGTCGACGAGGGAGCCGTAGGTGTAGTCAGATTTGACGATGGTGGCGCCTAGTAAGTTCGCGTTGCGGGCAGAGGAGCGGCTGAGGACGGAGACGGTGAAGCTGGCTTTGAGGAGGGATCGGACGAGGTATGGGCCGAGGTTGCCTGTACCCTGTTTGAATAGTGAGAAATCATAATCTTGCCGAGGACTGAACTAGGCAGCGAGATAGGAGAGGGAAGCTTTACCCCGACGATCATAACATTCTTGATTTCTGTGGACATCTTGAACGGTGGATAGCGGCGGACTGTGAGGTGAAGATGGACAGGGTATTGCAGGGATGATGCAGACAAGATTGAGAATGTTTTGTAGGTCTGCGTCTCGATAGCCCAAGTCATGGACAGCTCCACCTATTTATACTGTTGACATTTCACCTTTAAGCAGGCTGCGAATGAGGGAACGTCATTTATAATCATGTATATCTCCATTGTTCTCATGGCTTCAGTTCAAGCTCATCTTTGTCTTATAGATGGTGGAGGCTAAACCTGTTTCATCCAGCTGGTGGGAACTAAGCCGCATGTGGATCGGACGGTGGACGCTAAACTCTGTTAGGGCCATCGCGTACCTTAAGTACCCCATTGAATTATTAATTCAGCTCAGGCATCTAAGTGTGACGCCACTCTCTACAGTGCAGTTAGAGGTCCTTATAGGACATCCCATAATCCGACACGATGCCTTCGTCATACTCTCTTCCCGTCCATCCTTTTACACAAACATCATATCCACGCCATGGGTCTTCTCCAGAGGTCATGCCAGGCATGCGTCAAAGCTCGTCGTCGGTGCACCATCGCCTATCCCTGCTGTGCACGATGCTCCGCTAAGCGTATCCCCTGTCACTACACGAATGGCCCTTCACACACTGAAAAGACATGGTCGGACAGCGTCATTCAACCTCGAAAGTTGAACGGAGAATACAGTGAACAAGCTCTCATACTTGATGTATATCATGGACGTCTAGATACGAGGCTGCAGAACTTCCGTCGTCAAGTACTCTGCGAGGACTCCTACGATGGCTCTCGCCCTCCTATCACGGACCCCTCAGTCCTATCGTGGACCCAAGAGGCCAGTGGTGCACTGAGCAAGAGACACGGGAATAGTCTCCAGATCTTCAATCCCTTACATCTTGAGATTGTCCAAGTCTTCGACCAAGCAACACTACAGCAATTGGCCAGCATCCTGCGCAGCTTTCCAGCCCAGTTCGCGCAACATGGCTCAACGGCCTTCGTACACTCGGGCTTATACGACGGCGACGACTCCAACTCCAACAATCTCTCACTGCCACTGAAGCAGGTCCGCGATATCTGCTGCAGCTACCAGCTCGGCGGCGAGTATCTGGCAGACCGTCGCTTCCACACCCTCCGGCTGACGATCCAACGCCTGCTCCGTCTTGCAATACGCAGCATAAATACCTTTGCAGAGACGGTAGCGTACGCGCAAGCCATCATCGTCGCGCAGATCATTCGACTTCTCGAACCTCAAGAAACAGTCACAAAAGAAGAAGAAGAAGACGATTATGAAGACATTGAGCGCGACAACGAAAAAATGTGGGCTCTCACCCATACACTCTGGCAGCATGCGCCAACCCAACTATCCCCCACCCTCTCTCCTTGGAAAGCATGGTTATTTTCCGAGAATGTAAGAAGGACGATCATGATATGTAACGTCCTGCTAGGGGTGTATAGCTCTTTGAGCAGGGGGTATACGATGCATCCACTCTGTGTCGAGGCCTTACCCTTTGATGCGCGAACGGGGCTCTGGGATGCCCAGAGTGAGGCTGCGTGGATGGCTACTGCGAAGAGGATACCAGGACCTTATCTGGTAACCCTTAGTCATTTTACCAGGCTGAAGCACCCGACCGGCGATGGTAGTGAGTCGACTCAGTTCGAGGACCTCCTCTTGTTGTCATTCATGAGATAAGAAATTAGTCGGTTTAAATTCTTTGCTAGTTCTTTTATAGGTAGCTAGCAAAGTTAGTATTTATACATAATTTATAATATTATGATTAGTTATTTTTTTAAACTTATTAGAATTTAGAATCTAAGCAATAATCTAAGAGGACGCTCCACTGTGCCTCGCAATGTACGTCTTTGGTAGGCAGAACATACTATCAGGAAGCAAAGAACATTGCCTTGATTGCTGAACGATCACTGTGTCTACGTTCTGAACGTGCTTAGCTTCTCGTGGCCCTGACTCCCAATGCGAGCCGGCTTCTACTGTGCAGCGTGTTTGAGTCGCCTATCCGGTCGGCGCAATACTGCCCCCTAAAGCCAAAGCGAGCCAGGCCTTTTAAAAAGGATGTCCCGATACATATTCGACGCTGCCTAAGAGTGCAATTTAGTTTGCTGACTGCTTTACTCGCGGTATGCAGCTTCTCGGAACTATGCTCGTCTGACATGTGCTGTCATGAATGCATTCGAGCGCCACAGATGTCTCGAAAGCTCGCAATGTACGGATGTCAGCCGCTGATGCCTGCATAGCCAGGTCTTGCTTCATCTTCGCGCTGGCCACCGATCGGGCGAATCGAGCGGTCTGTCACACAGATTCGAAGGACACTGTGTACACTGCCCTCACCTAGTAAACTGCCGGCTGTCTATATAGGCTCCTATATGCATTTGATAGTCGCCCTTATCCTTTTATTCAGCTGAACAGCTGCATATATACGTATTAAACTTTATTTTTAAAAGTCTTCAGCAATAACTGCAAAGGCTGCTGCTTTTCCGTTTAAAGCATTAGCATTTATATATTTTAATATAGCGAATATATATATTCTTACGCATATTTTTCTTCCTGTAAATGCAACAGTAATACAGGCCTAGCTTATGCCTGCTATTTATATAGCATTGCAAGTTCTTAATTGTAGCGTATATAATGTTGCAATATAAGCACTGAGCGGGTCGGGCCCGCTGGAGGCTTCTACCCGCTCATGGTACACTTCCGCCCTGAGTTCACCCCAGGCATGGTTTTCGCACCGTGGTTTTAGAACCACCCATGGCCTAACCCCCATGGGTTAGCCTGCGGCCAGGTTCCGCCCTGCGCGGGGCGCAGATCTCGCGGGACCTGGGCTAGGCACCCCGGGTATCACCAGCCACACGCACAGCCACAGAGATATTCATAGGAGTCTTCCGACGGCCAGCCAGATACACAAATCCAGGTTGACACGGCCACAGTCCAAAATCCCACTGGGCCATATGGCCGGGGCTACAAAGCCCATCCAGCCCCACTGAACATTCGAGAACCATCTTTTTACCCACGCCAAGGGTTTGGTCAATCGGATGGGAATAAATATTCCCCGCTGCCACGTGGAGATTGTCTCAAGACAATCGTAACAAGACAAATGGGAGCATGTGCCAGTCGAAACATGACCCATACAGACATGTCTCGCCCGTCGGTATAAGTCAGCCAAGACAAGTCAGGACTCTGCAGATATGCATTTGCAAGAGCGTTGCACCTGCAAGAGGTTTGCACCTACAAGAGCGTTGCACCTGCAAGAGGTTTGCATTTGCAAGAGGTTTGCGCTTGCAAGAGGTTTGCACTTGCAAGTGGTTTGCACCTGCAAGAGGTTTGCATTTACAAGAGGTTTGCGCTTGCAAGAGGTTTGCGCTTGCAAGTGGTTTGCACCTGCAAGAGGTTTGCATTTGCAAGAGGTTTATATTTACAAGAGTATTGCACCTGCAAGAGGTTTATACCTGCAAGAGCGTTACACCTGCAAGAGGTTTGTATTTACAAGAGGTTTGCACCTGTAAGTAATTTATATTTACAAGAGCATTACACCTACAAGAGGTTTGCGCTTGCAAGAGCTGAGAGTAAATTGTCTAATTCATACAGAATAATTCAGTAATTTCTTTTTTCTGCTAACTGTTTTCTGTCTTATCATGATAGGACAAGAATTATGACCGCTGACGTTACTTGATAGATGCCTAGTGTGTGCGCCACCATTTAGATGAGCAGTAATTTATAGCTTCTGGGCCAGTTAGATCGCTCTACATAAAATAGGCGCTGAATAGTCCGCGGTTACAAAAAATTAATGAATTATACAATAGTACACATATTGAGTTTATCACTTATCTATTATCTACCGTCATCTTAAAGATTTACTAATAATGATAGTATGTAGCATTCTTACAAAAATAGGCTGGTCACCACAGAACTTGCACTCTCTATAATCACCCCTATCATAGACCAGAAGTAAATTGGATGAATCAAATTTCAATTACTCGCGCCTACGATCATTATTCTTACTGATCGCTCATCGCTTTTGATGTGCTCAGCGGCTATGGCTTGTCCAATAGAGTATTCCTGTAAGACCTTACCTAATCACACAACACTAAACCTAACATGGATAGGATTGGCAGAGAGGACCACCTGCTCCATCCTGTAATATAAATAATCTAACTATGAATAACATACTCCAGAGGCAACAAAGGAGTACTCTCACGGTAACGGCCATTTCTTTCCAACATGTCGAACCCACTTTTGCTCCCAGAGCTTATTAGACTTATCATTGACAATATTCACATAATAGCGGATCTCTTGAATTGCGCTTACGTGAACAGCCTATAGAATGTAATAGCGTTAAAAAAACTCTACCAAGGCTCTCTGAATGACATACAGCGCCATTCACCCGATATTAGATCACTGAATTGCCTCTTTATGGCATCACAAGAGCGATTTAGCCGAAATATAAGCTTTATAAAACACCTGCTGCTATCGCCAGAGATGTCTGCAATTGATGAAGCTACAAATCCGAACTCAAAGCTTGCATGTTTCGAGAAGTGTCGCATGTTACATCGCCACCAATATGCGAAAGCTCTTTTGCGGCCTCACAGTAGCAGCCCCATTAGTCTCATGATCCCTTTTAAGATTATCGATCAAGATTGGTCACATGCCTAGGACCTTCTTCTTGGTCCTACAGTCGAGTTTTTAGCAATTAACAACCACTACTACGAACTGTTGATGACTAGCTCTAGCAATGTTCCAGGGCTGATCGCACCTACGGTAAGTTCTGTCCGCCCGGGAAGGCTATTCTTCTAAAGGCTCTATCTAACTGCTGCAGGAGAGATTCGCGAACATCAAAGCTCTCACGATCTACAATTCTGACAACAGCCAAGAAGAGAAAGATCTTTGCCGATTGATTCAGAGCTGTAATCTGCGGTTCTTTCACTTTGAAGAACGGTATAGAGACAGTGTACACATGAGTAATGAGTCGGGGCTCTATTCATGCCTTCAGCGACAGCCAAACCTCAATGCTTTAGCGTTACTTCATCCCAATTCTTTTTCAAGCTCATCATTCACCATGGCAACACCGAAGGAAGAGGATAATGTATGGCTAATGTTGAAGATGCTATATCTTGAAACGGTAGACCAGTATTGGCTGGAGATGCTTCTAGAGTTTAAGGAACTTCGTATTCTTAGTTTAAATGGTCTCACACGCGATCTCCTAACTATCAGCCAGGATGCGACAAAGAAAATTGCAAAATGCATGAACCTTTGGGTTATCAATATTTTTTTCTCTCAGCTGAACGACATAGAACGACTTCTTGAAATCTTGCATAGCTGTCCACGATTACAAAAGTTAAGCGTACAGCACCAATCTTCTATGGAGGAATCAGAGATGAAAGACACTGTACTTTTAAGTTTGTTGTGTGCTCTGTTATATTTAGAATTCTTTGTACTTGATTGGAAGTTTTGGGTGGATGATGCAACGATTCAAGACATCTCATAAAACTATCCCGTGCTAACTGTACTCGAGCTGTAAGGGTCCTGATTACACCTCTCTCTCCCACTGATAGCGGCAGTGCGTCTACTCCTGTAACTGGAAAGCATGTATTTCAGCCATATATAGTTCGAGGATACAAGACAACTATATCCTCACAAAATCCACGACATTGCGGTGGAATGGCGCAGAGTATTCCCAAAGCTTTGAGAGATGCTATGTCCAGCAGACATATACTTTATGAATGAGGACGATCTAAATGAGATACTAGAAAGTGAAAAGGCCAGCTTAAGTGGACATGAGGATAAACTTTCTAGTGATATTACAGATACCGAAGACAATTTGAGCATCGAGTCAGACGGAAACAGCTTCGATTCGAGAAGCGATGACGAGGCGTGGCTTAGAGAACATGAGGATGTACTTTCTAGTGGGTTTACAGATACCGAAGATGATTTGAGCAGCGAGTCAGACGGAGACAGCTTCAATTTGAATAGTGACGAGGAAGCATGGCTCTGGGTACCTGGGATCGATTTTCGCGACTTCAAATCTGACTGGTTTTTATTGCGAATAAAACTGTGGAGAGAACTGGGTTACGGAAAAGACCGGTTTCTTAATGATAGGATTCAACATATATGGCAGAGAAGTTTTGAAATCGAGACTGTTGGCTGGCCTGTTTTACCCCTAGGAATTCTTGCAGATCCACAGTCATGTTAAAATGCAGTTCCAAAGCATGTTTTAAAAATATTTAGGTATTGAATTATAATTTCAGGAACAGAGATTGGATATACGTATCTCCAAGTTGCAACAAAGATTTTAGCCGACTTTCAGCATTTGACCGACATGCGGAGGACTAAGAGCACTCAATTGTGTGAATGCGCAATACAAGTTCTGCTGTTACTGTGGCCCCTCATAGCGATGACCTATTAATCGAAGTATTCGCCTAGCTGCCTTCGTCTTTTTGACGGCAGATTTTGATTCCATGTCTCCCAAGCTCTCACTTCTTCACGTGATTGGTTCAAGTCTTTTTCGAGTCCGGAGCACTCAGATTCAAGTGCCGTCACTTTCAAAGTCAATTGTTCAATTTTGTCTTCCAAGGGACTAATCAAGAGCTTCCGCGCGAGCTTGTACGACACGTCCACAGCGAAGTCACCTCCTTCACTCATCAGTTTGTCAAACTGTTCACCCAACAGTGAGGTGAACTTTAGAGCTGCAAATTGAGACAACAAATTTCTTGCGGGGTCAGCGCCAGCACTTGGCGTTTTTGAATAAATCAGTCGGATTGCCTCCGCCAACCGCGGCAACATACTTATTTGCCTGTGTTGTAGAATGGTGAGAACTTTAACAAGACGATTCAATGCAAATTTTTCGAGATCTGACAAAAGATAAACATGTGCAAAGCAGTATACTCTGGCATGAGTGAGAACTTCGATAGTGAGAAGTTCGTCAGGGTTGTCATTGAGACCTTTCGTTGATATAACAGCTTGAGACGCGAGAGGTAGCTCCGAAATAACGAAATCTTCTATCGGAGTTAAGGGTCTGGTGGTCAAGCCATCAGTCCCTAGATCGCTAGTGATAGTTTCTATGATGATCAGAACATAAATTTCTAATCCACAAGCCTTAGGTTCAGAAGATAAGTTAAGGACTAGTACTCACCGTCGATACATGTTTCTTTTTCCTCCGAGGTATCATGCTTCGCCTCTTCGGCTATTTTCTGAAGCTCTGTGCTTGATTTTGGAGAAGTTGGGAAGGGGCAATAGTCTCGTGCGTAGGCGTAGTTCAGAAAACACTCAATGGTATGTTCCTCGAACTCGGTCAAGTCAAGCGCTTCATCACTTTGGTCTTTCCAGGGCCCGTACACTCGGGCGTATATTGCTGATGAAGAGAATGGGACAAAGACGCCAGGATGGACGTAAAATATCTTTCCTGTGCTACCAGCCTTCAGTTGTATAGGAAGGTCTCTGAAAAAAGACCTTCACGGGAATCAGTTTGAGTTGCATAAAGAGCTGGAAATCCTTACTCAGGCGAAGTGATCGACTGGGAAGTCATATCGCTTAAAAATAAACAGGCTATGTGACAGTATGTAAGCTGTTTGATCAATGGTAAAGTTTGGGTCTTCTCGAAATTTTGCAAGATCTGCTTCGATTTCGAGGAGAGGAAGTTTGAGCTGACGGACGTAGCTATTAGAATACTTGGATCTAGGATTATTCTGCGAAGAAAGTAAATATCTGCTTCAGCCTGGAGCGGGGTAACAGGGTGCTGAACGCGAATAGATTCTAATCTGGACTGAATTTGTCGTGGCGAAGGCTCGTTGGCTTAAAGTCTTCTTGCATGCATACTGCACGTTAAATTGTATAAGTCTGCGTTTCTTGATTGGATGAAGCGCTTTACCAACCACATTCCGGGGGGGCACTTCTAAGTGGGTCTACTGTTGCCCGTATGGGATCCTGGTGAACTACTTTTCTTACACTGTATGAGAGTTTCAAATGACAGACATCATCTTAATTTACGGTAAATGACGGTCAAGTGAAACTTTTGGAACAATATTATTCCGACGCTTTGCCTCACTGAGGTTAGGGTGAAACATATTAAACAATTGAAGTGAGTAAAAGCGTGCACCGTTTTTGCAAACAACTGTAACGTCTGCTATCGAGGGATAAGGCTGCGGGACTGGCATAATTTAGGCAGAGAAAGTCTAACCGGGGACGTACAATATTGGATTCGTCCAATGTCGGCAAAGTTCCAACATTGGGGACGTACAATATTGGGATTCGTCCAATGTCGGCAAAGTTCCAACATTGGGGACGTACAATATTGGAATGCTTCCAACATTGGCAAAGTTACAACACTGGGGACTTACAACATTGGAAAATGCCGAATATTGGGAGAGGAAAGCGCTTTTTCTGCTTAGATAAAAAGAGCGAAGTTGCTTTCTAACCTAGCCTCTTACTATGTCTCTGCTGTGGAACGGGATGTATAGCCAATCGGATATGCCATATCATAGCCGATGCTGTGATCGCGGCGGCACCTACGGCCCCAGCACATACAGCCAATCACACGTCTTTATCTTGTCAGCTGTCATCTTTTACTGACTCAAAAATAAGGGTGATACATTTATTCCCTTCAGCAAGTGACCTAAAAAATAATGCTTTAAAGCATTTGTGCATTGCTGATTTAAAAAAATAAAACAGACGGGACGATGACGTAAAGAGTGCACTAATTTCTCAAGTTCTAGCTTGATTATAGCCTACTGGTGACCGAGGCGGTACCTTTGCACCCACGGCCCTTGCTGACTCAAAAAAAAGGAAAAAGAAGAACAGGGAAGATGACGACATAAAAGAAAAATGCTTAAAAGCATTCGCGCTTTGCTGACTTAAAAAATATATAAGGGTGATGATCAGAACTTACGCAAGTGACGTAAACATTGAAAATGCTTTAAAGCACTTCTACTTTGCTGACTTAGGAAAAAAAAGCTGTAAGAGATGACGAAAAAATAAGTAATACAAAATATAAAGTAATATTTCATTGAGTATATATAATACAAACTGGTGATAAGCAAGTTGGCAACTATAAGATGGAACATGCCTTAGAGCATTTATGCTTTGCTGACTCAAAATAAATATAATAAGGGTAATGATCACTCAGATCTTGAGTAAGTAATGCAAATTCTATTTAACTTTGGGCTTTGCTGACTTAAAGTGAAAATGATGAGAATGATGATCGTTTGAGCCTTGTGTGAGTGATATCCTAATGAAGTTAGAATGAAACGGATGATATTGAGACTGGCCGAATATTTAGCGCTTTAGCGCTTTGCTGCTTAAGATACAAAGAGACAAGGATTAATAGCCGAGGGCCTATATTATACTAAAATAAGTAACACCATGATGATGTTAGCAGTTAAGCAGCTAATTTACTAACTGTAAAATCATATTTGTCTACCTTATATATTTGTAGGAGCCTACCTTATTCCGAAGGAAATCCGGTTTTGACGGAAACGGAGTACAGGGGACCTCTGGATCCAGTTCCGGCACCAGGATCCTATTCTGAACCCCAGGTGCTTAAATTATGGTCTCGCAGACAAAGCCTCCATCAGACTTTTCTATATAACTACTTTTTCGTACTATGAATGAGTCTACACAAAATTATTACGCAACAGAACGAACTTATATTCAAAATGACGGAAAGTAGCGTTCTTGCGTCTCTTGCATTAAAGATGGAGAAAAAAAGAAAAAGGCAGAGACGGCATAAACGGGGACAAACATTAATTAAGAAGGCATATGAAATGAGTGCTTTCTGTAATGCTGATGTTTGTCTTGGTATAAAGTTGAGGGATACCGGCAAGATAATGACGTTCTGCGCCGACAAGACAGGGATCTGGTCGTCATTTGTGACATACTTGGTAATTCGCCCTATCTCTTCCATGTCAAAAGCTAATTCGAGTAGGATTCGTGCTATCCTATACCGAACAGACAAACGCCGGACAATTTCATTGCGCGAATGAGCGAAACGAGCCCAGGACATTCTATATATAAATCTCCTGTTCCAGTCAAATCGTCATCAGAGGAGCGAGCGGAAACATAATGACTTTCAGATTGTACTCTTCCCCTGTGCTAGACACCTATCAAGTCAAATTCAAGAGACATTAAATTACATTGAACTTTGTTGGACCTTTTTGTACTCGTGGCGTAAGTCGGCGAACGAAGCATAAGGAATCAATATTCAAGTCTTGCGGGCTGAAAAGGAATGAAAAGATATCTCATTAAAGTATGTACATTGCTTCTTAGGGGGGGGGGGAGGACAATGGGTAGCAACGGAATTAGCGAATCAAACTGTTAGTGCTAGCGCTAGCGGTTCGAGAGATTTTCGTTAAAGCGAAAATCACAAACTTCCTAGATTTGTTGAATATCCCGGTGGCTGTGCGTGTGGCTGATGGTATACGGATGTGGGTCTATGCATATATGTGTGTATATATATGTAAGCAGTCCATCTGCCCCTTATAATAAGACAATAAGAACATGCTTCCATATACCACTGAATCTACTTCAATAGGTTATGCGCCCGGCTTGCTCTCACAACACCCGAGAACTTCATTTAAAATAGCTAAGCCTATGCTCAACGTGATAGTTCTATCAACTGAAACACCTAATTAACACTAGATAGAAACTATAGATATAATATCAACATGAAATAAACAGACTCTGAAAAAATAAGATGAAAGAATTTTCTCTCTATTAGAAGTCACATTTTCAGTATAAGGAATTTTATGATGTGATAGATTACCACAAGATATCTTATCAGGTGATATATTACATAACTGACTATTAAAGACTATAATATAATATATCACAGCAGCAATAAATATAACTATATCACAGAGATAAGACTAACATTTATGATTTATTTTATAACAAGAATCCACAATAATAGATTTCAAACAAATTGATATTATCTGCCCTAACAATCTTCAGAATTTTTCACCATAAAAAAAAAAAAAAATACTATTCTAAAAACATAAAGAGATACCTCTTAAGTGCTAGAAAAGAAAATATATACACATTTAGATAGAAGACAAGCTTAATCTTCTTTCTTATCTCTAGTACCTACATCATTAACATTTTAACCAAATCTAGAAATCATTCTTTCTATCACTATCATTAGATGCTGTCTATACAGCCTACTAACATCTATCTATTAAAGATTGTAAGCACCAAATATTAATTATTATCTCTTAAGATACTACTTTAGAAGGCTGTAGTACCCTTAATACTCACTCAACATGCTTTAGTCTTAGATAAAGTCCCTATCATCTTTATACTCCTATTTCTACCTCTTATCTAATCCTTAGGCCTAAGAGTATAGCTGAAACTTCTATCACATCTTCTATAGATTCTGAGGATAAAATCGTAATATTAAATCATAATAGTAAAAAACACTATAACCTTTGACCAAAACAGCCTATCATATTTCCTCTAAGAAAGTTATAATACCTAATTAACCACCTCTATTTCCCTCACTTTACTAGGTTATATAAGTATTATTAGAAGTCTACTAGATTATTAGACAGAGACTACAGACCATCATTTTATAACCTTATACCAGAACTATTAGACTATAGTCCTTCTGTTATTTCAATCCAGCTTAGTGTGAGGCCGTGAGACCTTCGGGACGCACCAGATGCCGCACCTCGCTACACTAGCCTCACAGAGGGTTGCCAAGCTACTAATGAAGCGGTATATATATACTGACCTTTGCATAGGGGTTGCCGAAGGTCAGCAATCAGTTTGACTATCTAGTGAACTATAACTTTACTATTGAATTCAACTCTTGCCTGCTCTCTATATAATATCTTTATATTCTGATTGCTTTTTACCTTCGGGAAGAGGGCTAGTAAGTGTTGGAATTATGGTTACTACTAGGAGCACCCCTATTCCCACTGATACCACCGAATGTTCTGTATTGGCGGTAGAAATCTAACCTAGTATATTAGAAATACTGGATGGATATAGTAATAGGGAAGAACTGGTGGTAGAATTGGAAAGGAATCATTCTACTAGTGAAGATCTGGATCTAGGGATAGTGTAGCTATTCTTAGAACAGGAATTGAAGGATATATTAATAGAAGAACTTAAAGCCATAAAAATCTAGCTAGACTAAGAACTTTATATTGTGAATCTAAAATAGTAGATCCTATAAACCTAAATATAGCTACGTGGTGTATTGATATATGAGAACTAAGATATTGGAACCCCTGATAGCAGTGTTTATAGGGAAAAGAGACCCTAAACTAATATGATTTCTATGGAGAAGCGCTCTTTAAGATTCAAAATAAAGAATCTTTATAATAGGAAATCCCTGACCGAACTTAAGACATTCATAGAATATATAGAATTATGATTTAGTAGATATCTAGAGTGGTATAGCTAATATCTATACTATAAAATTGGTAAAGTTTTGGATAACCTAAGCTTTAAGCAATTTCTTAACTTTAATATGTACTGGAAGAAGAAGGAATTAAAATTTATTATTTAGAAAGACTTTAAAGTACATCTGTGGTGACTATTTTATGATTCTAAGCTTCTTTGTATTGCTGCTATACAAGATTATAATGATACCAGACAGTTAGAGGGTCAATTAATATAGGAATTTGCTTGCTATCTGTGAATCCTTGAAGACTAAATAGATATGCAGTATAATAAGAAACAGTATATAAAGCTTCTTATAGTAAAGGTCCTATAGCCTATTTAAGATAAATCACAGAAATATCTAAAGAAACCCTAAATATACAAGAGTACTGTGCAATTCCTATAAAAGCTAGAAGATGCTATATCTAAATATCAAAAGATAAGAAATTTCTGATAATAAAATAATCATAGTAGTAGCGGTAACAAATATTAGATAACCCTAAACCATTACCGCGCTGGAGCAAGATTTTCTATGGATAAATATAGAAAGAATGATCAGTTTCCTTAAAAAGACAAGGCCACTACAGACAGAAGCAGTGGTGGAAACCTAAAGGAAAAGGAACATGGGAAGCTTAAAGAAGATTAGACTGGGTCCACCTGTAATTATTGTGGCAAGGTAGAACACTAGAAAAGGGAATGCTATAAAAAGGGATTCAATAAAGCGCGAAAGGTGTTTAAACTGTTAAAAAACTAGGATTTCAGTGCTTGTATGTAATGGCTGTATTGGAAATAGCCTATAAGAAAGATATAGAGGAAGAGTAACTATTGATAATAGAAATAGAACTTCTTAAGCTACTGGGAACCGCGAAGGTATGGACCTTTATTAATAATAATACCCAGGGTAATTTCATAAGCTGGGAACTTACTAAGAAGTTCACTAGGACTACTGGAAAAGCCTCTAGGCTAGTAAAAGCTATTGATGGGTAAGTTATCTAAATATATAGGTAATGTTATATAGATATAAGAGTTATAGACTCTGAAGGGCTGACCTGAATGAATGGGTATCCCCTTTATACAGTGGATATCAATGGATATGACATAATCCTTGGTATGCCCTGGTTAAAAAAGATAAATCCTGATATAGATTAGGTTGCAAGGCGGTTTAGATACTAGGATTGTGTATTGGCTGAAGGGATAGAGACTATATCTCCCTATGAAGCATATAAAAGCCTAGTAGCTAGGTGTGTGGTATACTGGATAGATTCTTAAGATATATTAGAATTAGGCTTGTGCTTATATGCCGCTTGTATCCTGTAAAGAAATGATAAGATGTACATCTAGGAAGCACTATTAGATATAGAGATATCTAGAATAGATAAGCTTTGACTACTAGATTATCTATCTAACTATACAGATATATTCTCAGAGAAAGCTGTTAGTATGCTGTTTGAATATATGAAGCATGACTATACTATAGACTTAGAACTAGAGACAGCTCTTTTTTATAAATCTATATATGGGCTTATAGAAACTGAATATAAGGTCTTAAAGAACTACCTAAGTAAAGCATAGAAAAAAAGTTGGATTAAACTATCTAAAAGCCTAGTAGAAACCTTTATTCTTTTTATATTAAAAAAAGATGGTGAGCTTTAACTGTATATAGACTATCAGGAACTTAATATAATTATAATAAAGAACTATTATTTAATTCCTTTGGTCTAAGAGACATTAGACTATTTTGCTAGTGTAAAGTATTTTATTAAGCTGGATCTGAAAAATGCATATCATCGTATTAGAATCCAAATAGAGGATAAGTAGAAGACCACTTTCTAAATCTATTATAACTACTTTGAATACTAGATAATGCCATTTGGTTTTATAAATACACCAGCCACATTCTAGGTATATATTAATAAGGCAATGTTAAACCTATTAGACACCTATGTAGTAGTATATCTAGATAATATAGTTATATATTTAGCCGATCTACAGGTATATAAAGCCTAGATATAGAAAGTTATAAGTTAATTAAAAAGCTATAGCTTATACTGTAAATAAAGCAAGTATAGCTTTAAAATAAATATTATAGAATATCTTAAGTTTATTATAAGCTTATAAAGAATAATAATAGACCTAGACTAGGTTCATATTATTATAGAATAGCCCAAACTATAGATAGTTAAGAAGATCTAGTTATTCTTAAAGTTTATAAATTTCTACTATAATTTTATATATCAGTTCTCGCATATATTAGCACCGCTATCTAAGATAACTAAGAATCCTATAGAGAGAACAAAACATAATAGCTGAAAGGGCAACACTATCTAAAGATTTAATATAACCTCAGAAGCTAGAGAATCCTTCTTAAGCTTGAAGTAAGCATTCTAGTATAAACCTATGCTAAGATATTATAACCTAGTGCTCCTAATTTACATAGAAACAGATGCTTTAGGCAGAGCCCTAGAAACAGTAATCACTTAGCTATTTAAAGATTCCTAATAGCATCTAATAGCCTTCTAATCCTAGAAGCTCAAAGGACTAAAGATACACTATAAAATATATAATTCAGAATTTCTAGCAGTAGTAAAAGCTTTTAAGTATTAACAATAATACTTAGAAGATAGCTAATATATAATTAGGGTCTTGATAGATTATAGTAACCTATAGTATTTTACTATTACTAAAAAACTTAACAGATATTAGATCTAATAGATAGAATATTTATTAATATTTAATTTTAATATAGAATACTATCTAAGTTCAAAGAACCCTATAGATATACCAAGTCATTATCTAGACTATATAGACAGTATTGAAAAAGACATAACAACACTTTTAATCCTATAGAAAAAACTATAAAAAGATTACTTTAAAAAATAAGAACAAAACCTAATCTTTTTATATAACCAAGAATTATCTATAAATATGCTGGTGTAAATACAGAAGACTTAAAGGACATCTTTTATCATTAATAAAGAAAATACCTATAGGCCTAAAAAAAGGAATATCTCTACAGATAAGAATACTACTACTGGTAATATAAGGGGTCTAGAACTCCTAGTACTACAGTCCCTAGTAACTAAAGTTATAAAGACTAAGACAGCCTATTCAGAAATAAAACCTAATATAGAAAGTCTTTTTTAAAAATACCAATAAAAGAACGCCTTTATATAAAAGAAGTCAAAAGAACTCTGTATAGAACAGGCTAAAGGTTTAGTATAGAGTATCAGGAAGTATAATCTTTTCCAGTACAAGGAAGCTATATATATACCACCTAATAAGGCCTTATAGTTGGAAATCATAAAGAATAACCATGACAATACACAGAGAAGCTATTTCAGAAAAGCCTATACTATAGTAGCTATCTATTAGAAATACTATTGGCCAGTATTAGAAGCCAATATAAACTACTATATCTAAATCTATTCTACTTACCAACAGATTAAAGTACATAGACACCAGTAGTATAGACTACTCAAGCCATTATCAGTTCCATTAAAACCGTTTAAAACAGTAACTATAGACTTTATAACAGAATTATCACCTGCAGAATAGCAGAGAGTAATAATTAATGCTATACTAGTCATCATCAACCCATTCTTAAAATACACTATTTACTTGCCAACACAAAAAACATTATTAGCTAAAAAACTAGCGAAGCTACTCCTAAAGAACCTAATACAGTAAATTACCTTTCTACAGTATATCATCTTAGATCAAAATAAGCTGTTCACCAACAAATTCTGACAAATTATATACTTCTATCTAGGGATAACCCAGAAACTATCAACAACAGCCTATCTATAAACAGATAGACAGACAGAGTGTCAGAATCAGACAATAAAATATTTCCTCTAATGCTATACAAACTATAAGTAGATAGACTAGCTATAGTAGATCCTATTAATATAGAATATATATAATAATAGTCAGTATAGTATCATAGAACAATCTTTAATAGAAACCCTCATGGGATTTCAGAGAGACCTGAGAATAGATGTTCCTAAAGATATTCTCTTAAGTCTAAAGGATTGGGAGCTACATATTATAAACTGGATAGAAAAGCTCTATACTAAATGGGCAAACATTTAGAAACACTTAGAAGAAGCTAAAGAAGTACAAGCAAAGTATTATAACCAGGGAAAAATTTATTAGGAATTTAAAATTAGAGAATAAGTCATGCTTTAGGCAAAGAATATAGCTTCACTCCAATATAATAAAAAACTAGCTGATAGATATCTAAACCTATTCTGAATAGTAGATACATAGAGGTCAAACGCATACAAACTTGACCTTACTCCAAGATATAAAGGAATCCATCCAGTTTTCTATATCTCTCTACTGGAGCTGCATTATACCAACACTGGGAACCATACTTCTCCAGGACCAGTACTAGTAGATAACAAACCTGAGTATACTATTCAAAGAATAGTTCAAGACCAGAAAAGAAATAGGAAAACAGAATATATAGTCCAATAGAAAAGATAGCCAATTAAGAAAGCCACCTAGGAACCAGAAGAAACTGTCAGAAAAACCAAAGCCCTTAATATCTATCTATAAAAGAAAGCCAAAGGGCAAACTACATTAAAACTATACCAGTAAACTAAAGGGAAGAGGAATAAAAAAGACTTTCTATTAAAAGCCTAAAAACTGCGCATGCTGCGCAAAAAAAACAAAGAATAAAATAAACCCAAACCACCCAGGGATATCTAAACATAAGCCCCACAGGGCACTGTATTAGAACACCAAGATATTTATAAAAAGCCCTAAAAAATAAGCAAACACATTTTAATTCAGGCCTAAAGGCCGTGGTATCACTATATAAAAAGGAATTTTTCAGACATATTCCTAATAATAGAAATAATTACTAAGGGCGTGAGTTACTTTGTGTACCCTAGCTAGTAGGCGCACGAGTTCAAGATTAAACTTAGCACCATAACCATTAAAGAGTTCTCTATAACTAAAGACAGGTAATCTATATTATATATAAAGCGACATAGTCAGTCTATACAAGGCAGCAACACCCAACATAGGGCTACTAAAGAAGACAGGGTATCAGCTTATAGACTGCTAAGCAGCAGCCAAGAGATCTACTATTATAATAGTGGGTGAATCATTCTGCATCGCCATAGCAGGAACAGAACTACCCACACTAATTAAGGGCTTAGCTAAATAAGGATCAGACCAATAATATATTGCTATATCTAATGTCTTAATAGTATCCTCCTAACCAGCAATACAGGTCACCACTAGTTCTATAATTACAGCAGCCTAGTCGAGCTGCTTTATGGGAACCTAGTAAACATCAATATCTACAAAAACACATAGACGAAAAAGGAACTCACCAGGCAGTATTCAGCTGCAGACTTTTTCAATCCCTTATACTAGAGATAGGGTTCGTTGCTAGGACCAGGGCACTCTAGATTAAGATCACAGTCCAACAACCGCAGGCACCGCTGGTAAGGCAGGAAATACGCCTCTAGGAGACGTATACAAGGCTTATGACAGGGTGAGGGGATCAGTATGCTAAATAGTGTAGTATCAGCTTTATTATCTTTATCATCGTCATCGTCTTCGTCCTCGACGTCGTCCCTATTAGTATTAATAGAGGAGAGAGAGCGCATACGCTTCTTTATAAAGAAAAGAGCAGCGGCGGACTTGTTTTTTTTTAAGAGTAACTTCTTTAATAATTTCTTCTATACTACAGACCACAGTGTACTAGTGGCCACACCATCAGCAGTATATGTTA
The DNA here is from genome assembly GCF_013368755.1 of Talaromyces rugulosus. Classification (NCBI taxonomy): domain Eukaryota; kingdom Fungi; phylum Ascomycota; class Eurotiomycetes; order Eurotiales; family Trichocomaceae; genus Talaromyces; species Talaromyces rugulosus. Next base: position 3,284,446 of record NC_049564.1, read on the forward strand.
ACTGGGTACGGCCTAACATAGAGATATCTCTGTTAAAGGATAAGGTGATCAGCGAAGTAGTTGGGAGGCAGTAGAAAGTCTTCTTTTTTAGAGCTATTCTGTAAACTATTAGCGAATAATAAACCAAATAAATGTTTAAATAGGTATTACAATCGACATAAAATAACTAGCAGAGGATATATCACTTATATTTAGACAGTACAAATAAACAAAAGAGCAGGAGAGACAAGTATAGGGTCAATAGCAGCGTAATAGACTGTTTAGTAGTAAAGAAGAAGAAACAAACGACAGTCTAATCTATAAACAATATATCAACAACATATGTAGGTAGATCCACATACTATACACACTGATCCCTATAATAATAGCGCCTGAGCTTATTTATACTTTCTATAAGAATCTATGTAAAGAACACCGGTGCAGCTTTTAAGAAAAGGGGGGATAATATGAGGCTATAAGACCTTTAGAATATATTAGATGCTGCACCTCACTATACTAGCCTTACAGAGGATTGCCAAGCCACTAATGAAACAGCATATATATACTGACCTTCGCACAGGGGTTGCCGAAGGTCAGCAATCAGTTTGACTACCTAGCGAACCATAACTTTACTATCGAATCCAACTCTTGCCTGCTCTCTATATAATATCCTCACACTTAGCTCAGTATTAAGTCTAGACCTCTTTGGTCTAGAGCTATATTTCCTAAGACTATCAAATCTCAAACCAACTATAAATTCAAATCCGCCTTCTAATACATCCAGTCCAGAATTTCTCAATACTAAGAAATATCTTACCTTACCATAACTAACATTATAAAATTTAAATAATTTAGCTTAAATATTTTCTATAGTGTTATTCCTACATTTAATAATGCGAACAACTGGTTTAAGTGGAACTAGAAGATTAAAGAGTTCATCCAAATATCTACTATCACTAATAATAGAGTCACTCCGCCAAAGAAGGAAGAGAAAGCACAGCAATAGACTTATCATCAAAAATTTTATTCTATAATAATCATGGTCAAGTTAACAAATACTACAGTATAAAGAATTAATATCTTTAATATTACTCAAGTACAATTACTTATCAATATAATCAAAAGCAATTTCAAGCTAGAGAGATCTGGCACTTACGTACAACTATAAAGATAATACTTGTCTCTTATAAAAGCAAAGTATAAAAATGCTCAAGCTCTTAGAGCTAAGATCAGAAAGATTTATACAAAGAAGCTCTTCCTCAACCCCAACTATATTACTTCTGAGATTAAACGAGTATTTTTTTTCTTAAACGCGTTAGGTTCTAAGTATAAAAGTTTCTAAGACCACATCTTCAGATAATCAGACATCGTTAATGACAGAGACAAAGATAGAAATATCACAAAGGCAGCACCCACATTTAACTCTATTAAAAATAAGACGATTAAAGAAGAACATAGAAAAGGATAACTAGGCAAACAACCAGATACATAGAAGCTTCCTACCTTCCCTCTAACATGAAAATCTCTAGACCAAAAAGTTACACCATCAGCAGACAGAACTATATGCCTAGTTAAAATTTATAACACTCCATATTGTTCATTCTATCAGAAACCCTATTATATAGAAGCTGATTACTTCAAAAAAAATCCAAAGCTAAGAAACTAGGGGAAGGATAGTAAAAGTCACAAAGCAAAATCCAATAGCTCACAGATAGACACGCGCAATTTATCAAAAAAGCGGTCCAGCACTAACAATAAAGATAACAACATAGACAGTCTAAAAGATCCAAAAAGACCCACCTTCATAGCAACAACAGCCTCAGAAAAAGACATAAATACTGCGTTTAAGAAAGATATTAAAAGAAATCTTACCATATTTAATTATACCCTCACAATAATAGCTACAAAATGTGAGGATATTATATAGAGAGCAGGCAAGAGTTGGATTCAATAGTAAAGCTATGGTTCGCTAGGTAGTCAAACTGATTGCTGACCTTCAGTAACCCCTGTGTGAAGGTCAGTATATATATACTGCTTTATTAATAGCTTGACAACCTTCTGTGAGGCTAGTGTAGTGAGGTGTGGCATCTAATACGTCCTGAAGGTCTTACAGCCTTATATTATCCTCCCTTTTCTTAGAAACTGCGCTGGTATTCTTCGTGTAGATTCTTATAAAAGATGTAAATAAGCTTAGGTACTGTTATTATAAGGACTAGTGTGTGTAGTGTGTGGATTTATCTATATATGTTATTGATATATTATTTATAGATTAAGCCATTATTTATTTCTTTTTTCTTATTACTAAACAGTCTATTATACTGCTGCTAATCCTATACTTATCCCCTCTGCTCTCTTGTTTATTTGTGCTATCTAAACATAAGTGATATATCTTCTGTTGATTATCTTATGTTAATTATGATGCCTGTTTGAATATTTACTTGGTTTGTTGTTTACTAACAGTTTGTAGAATAGCTTTAAAAAAGAAAATTCTCTACTATCTTCTAGCTACTTCACTAATTACCTCGTCCTTTAATAAGAATATCTCTGTATCAGGCCATACCCAGCCAACATGTACTGCTGGTAATGTGGCTACTGATATACTGTAGTCTACAGTACAGAAGAAATCATTGAAGAAGTCATTCTTAAAGAAGGGCAAGTCCACCACTACTCCTCTTTCTATGAAGAAGCATATACACTCCCCTTCCTCTGCTAATACCAATGAGGATGATATTAAGGATGAAGATGATGATGATAATGAAGACAATAAAACTAATACTGTACTACCCAGCACGCCGATCCTCTCACTCCGTCATAGGTCTTGTACGCGTCTCTTGAAGGCGTATTTCCTGCCTTGTTAGTAGTGTCTATAGTTATTGGGCCGCGATCCTGACCTGGAGTGCCTCAGCTCTAGCGACGAACCCTGCCCCCAGTGTAAAGGGTTAAAAAAGTCTATAGCTAAGTGCTATCTAGTGAGTTCCTTTTTCGTCTATATATTTCCATAGGTGTTAATATTTGCTAGATTTCTATAGAGCAGCTCGACTAGGCTGCTATGACTATAGAACTAGTAGCGATCTGTGCTGTTAGTTGAAAGAATACTGTTAAGGCATTAGATATAGTGATGTATTGTTAGTCTGATCCTTATTCAGCTAAGCCCTTAACTAGTGTGAGTAGTTCTACTTCTATTATAGCAATATAGGGTGATTCGCCTGCTATTATAATAATAGATCTCCTAGCTGCTACCTAGTAGTCTATAAGCTGATATTCTACCCTCTTTAACAGTCCTATATTAGATGTTACTGCCCTATATAGGCCAACTATGTCGCCCTATATATAGTGTGGATTACCCACCCCTGGTTACAAGGAACCTTTTAATAGTTATGATGCTAGGTTCAATCCTAAACTTGTGTGTCTGCTAGCTAGGGTATATAAAGTAACTCACACCTTTGGTAACTATCTCCACTATTAGGGGTATATCTGAAAAATTCCTTCTTATATAGTGATACCGCGGCCTTTAGATCTAAATTAAAATATGTTTACTTGCCCTTCAGGGCTTTTTATAAATATCCTGATGTTCTAGTGCGGTGCCCTATAGAGCTTATATTTAGATATCCCTAGATAATTCAGATTTATTTTGTTTTTTATCTTTTTTACACAGCATGTATAGTCTTTAGGCCCTTAATAGAAAATCCCTTTTATTCCTCTTCCTTTTAGTTCACTAGCATAGTTCTAATATAGTTTGCCCTTTAGCTTTTTTTTATAGATAAACATCAAAAACTTCAGTTTCTCCAACAGTTTCTTCTGGTTCCCAGGTGGCTTCTTTAATCAGCCATCTTTTCTATTAGACCATATATTCCGTTCCCCTACTTCTCTTCCAGTCCTGAACTATTCCTTGAATAGTATACTCAGGTTTGCCATCTACTAGTACCGATCCTGAGGAAGTATGGTTCCCAATATTGATGTAGTGCGGCTCCAATAGAAAGACATGGAAAACTGGATGGATTCCTCTATATCTTGGAGTAAGGTCAAGTTTGTATGCATTTGACCCCCATGTATCTACTATTTAGAATAGGCCTAGATATCTATTAGCTAGTTTTTTATTATATCAGAGTAAAGCTATATTCTTTGCCTGAAGCATGACTTATTCTCTAATTTTGAATTCCCAATAGATCTTTCTCTAGTTATAGTACTTCACTTATGTTTCCTTAGCTTCTTCTAAATATTCCTAAATGTTTGCCTGTTTGGTATAGAGCTCTTCTATCTAGTTTATAGCACATGGCTCCCAATCCTTTAGACTTAAGGGAGCGTCCTTAGGAATATCTATTCTTAGATCTCCCTAGAATCCTATAAGGGTTTCTATTAAAGATTGCCTTGTGACATTATACCAACTGTTGTTATACATATTCTGCGCCAGTGAGATCTATTATGGCTAGTCTATCTGCTCATAGTTTGTGTAGTATCAGAGAAAATGTTCTACTGTCTAATTCTGGTATTCTATCTATCTATCTGTTTATAGATAGGCTGTTATCGACAGTTTCTGGATTATCCTTAGGTAGAAGTATATGGTTTGTTAGAATTCGCTGGTGAATAGCTTATTCTGATCTGAGATGATATACTGCAGGAAGATAATCTACTATACTAGGTTCTCTAGGAGTAGCTTTGCTAGTTTTTCAGTTAATAATGCTTTCTACATCGGCAAGTAGATAATATATTTTGAGAATAGGTTGACAATGACCAGTATAGTGTCAACCATTACTCCCTGCTATCCTGCAGGTAATAATCCTATTATAAAGTCTATAGTTACTGTTTCAAACGGTTCCGATGGAACTGGCAATAGCTTGAATAGCCTATACTACTAGTACCTATATACCTTAATCTGTTGGCAGGTAGAATAGGTTTAGATGTAGTAATCTACGTCGGCTTCTAATACTGGCCAATAGTATTTCCAATAGATAGCTACTACAGTATAGGTTTTTCTGAAATAGCCTCCCTACGCATCGTTATAGTTATTCTTCATAATTTCCGACTGTAAGGCCTTATTGGATGGTATATATGTGGTCCCCTTGTACCAGAGAAGATCACGCTCCCTAATACTCTATACTGAACCCTCGGTCTATCCTATACTGTTAGGGTCTTAGCCCCTGGGATACTCAGGCTTCGCTCTCGTAGAATAACCGCACCTGGTCCGCACCTGGTTCGCCATAGAAGAACCCCCTGACGCTACACCAGATTCGCTAGGGCGCCCCCGGGACCCACACTCGCCTGTATCGACATTCGACAATGCGAACCCCTGCGAACCTTTTCCTTCTCTTTCTCACGTTCGAATCTACTCAATTCCTGGACCTACATAAGGCCAGTAAGACGGGACCTAGCCCGTAACATATACAGAGTTCTTTTGACTTCTTCTATATAAAGGCGTCCTTTTGTTAGTATTTTTAAAGGAGACTCTCCATGTTAGGTTTTATTTCTAAATAGGCCGTCTCAGTCCTTATAGCTTTGGTTGCTAGGGACCGTGGCACCAGAAGTTCTAGACCCCCTATATCACTAGTGATAATGTTCTTATCTACAGAAGTATTCCTCTCTTCAGACCTGTAGACATTTTCTTTATTGATAGTAAAAGATATTCTCTGAGCTTTCTATACTTGTGCCAGTATATTCGCAGATAATTCTTGGTTATATAGGGAGATTAGATTTTATTCTTATTTCCTAAAGTAATCTTTTTACAGCTTTTCCTGTAGGGTCAGGAGTGTTATTATATTTTCTTTAACACTATCTATATAGTCCAGACGACGACTTGGCGCATCTATAGGGTTCTTTAAACCTAGACGGTATTCTATATTAAAATCAAATACCAATAGATATTCTGTCTATTAGGCCTAATATCTGCTAAGTTCTTTAGTGGTAGTAAAGTACTATAAATTACTATAATCTGTCAGGATTTTAATTATATATTAGCTATCTTCTAGATATTACTACTAATACTTAAAAGCTTCTACTATTACTAGAAGTTCTAAATTATATACTTTATAGCGCATCTCTGGTCTCTTGAGCTTCCGGGACTAGAAGGCTATTAAATGCCATTAGGAATCCTTAAATAGCTAAGTGATTACCGCTCCTAGGGCTTTATCCAAAGTATCTGTTTCTATATAAATCAGGAGCGCTGGGTTATAATATCTTAGTATAAATTTGCACTGAAATACTTATTTTAAGCTTAAAAAGGATTTTCTAGCTTCTAAGATTATATTAAATCCTTAGATGGTGCTGCTCTTTCGGCTATTATACTTTGTTCTCTCCACAGGACCCTTGGTTACCTTGGATAGCAGTGCTAATATGTACGAGAATTGATATATAAAATTATAGTAGAAATTTATAAATTCTAAGAATAATTAGACCTTCTTAATTATCTATAGTTTAGACTATTCTATAATGATATAAATCTGGTCTAGGTCTATTATTATTCTTTATAGGCTTATAATAAATCTAAAATATTCTATAATATCTACTTTGAAGCTATATTTACTTTGCTTATAGTATAAGCTATAGCTTCTTAATTAGCTTATAACTTCCTATACCTGGGCTTTATATACCTGCAGGTCGGCTGAATATATGACTATATCATCTAGATATACTACCACACAGGTGTCTAATAGGTTTGATATTGCCTTATTGATATATGCCTGGAATGTGGCTGGTGCATTTACAAGGCTGAATGGCATCATCTGGTATTCGAAGTGGCTATAATGGGTTTGGAAAGTGGTCTTCCACTCGTCCTCTGTTTGGATTCTGATACGATGGTATGCATCTTTCAGATCCAGTTTGATAAAATACTTCGCGCTAGCAAAGCAGTCTAATGTCTTTTGGACCAGGGGAATTGGGTAACGGTTCTTTACTGTGATTGTATTAAGTCCCCGATAGTCTATGTGTGAAGTGCCAGGCTCGGGGATGCCGATCCGGCTTACAAAGGCCTGCATATCCTCCGCGGGTTGAGTTGATACATCACAAAGGATGCATCTACCCCTCATGCTCAGTAAATATAACCCTATTAGGAAGTAGGATCTCATCTAGATCAGGCTTATAAGCTTGAGACCCCATCCCCCAGGATGAAGAGGCTCAAGCAGTTTATTCTATATCAATATAACCCATATCTATTTACTTTATATACTGCCTCGACTCCTAGTAAGAACCCCCTCAGAGCCCAGTAGGTTCCAACTCCCTCATATATAAGTCTTTCAGACACCACCCACTTTACATTATAAACCGCTTCCACAAGGATCCGAATCGACTCCAAGACAATGATGACTACACGAGGCATAACTTCTCCAACACCGGATGAACCAGGAACTGTTCCAGTTCCTAACCCGGGATTTGTACACAAGGAGGAAGAGGCTCAGGACCATACCAGTACTGAACCAGCGCAGGATGCGACTTCCAAAGAATTACCTCCACAAGCTGTTCCACAGGTCAACATAACCATGGAGATACTGCAGACCCTTATACAAGGACTCAGAACCACCAGACCGTCGCACGCGACTACCAGCGAACATCGTGACACCAAGGTTCCAGACCCCAAGCGCTTCGCTTCAAAATCAATCAAGGAATTCGAGGAATGGATTGAGGACGTAGAAAACAACATCTCAAGTCGTCCCCGGTCCTACCCCGACGAAGCAAGTAAAGTCCAATATGCTACTGCTTAGCTTGATGGAGACCACCACATCCAATAGAGAGAGAAGAAAAATTCAATTAACTTGCAATCTTTTACCTTTAACGATTTCCGAACCTGATTAGAGGACCAGATTGAATCCCCCCAGAACCGAGGAATTAACAGCGCTATGGCTTTATTAAGCCTAACACAGTCAAATAGACAAGACCCTGAGGCTTTTTATTCCAAATTCTCGATTCTCTACGAGAAAGCGAGAGAAGGAAGTAGCAGGCCTCCACCAGCCAAAGACTTCTTCAAATATCAAATCTTCCTAGCAAAGCTGTTGCCAAAGATCCGTTCGGATATCACAAGAATGGGTACGCTCCCAGCGAAGCTTCCAGACCTAATTACTACCGCTCAACAATTGTATCAAATCGAGAAGCAAGAGCGGAGATTAGAAAGGAAAGCTGAAAATAAGAATAATAATCACTCCAGAGGCCAAGGTCTAACTTAGAACTAAGAAGGTTCCGACTCAAAGCCAACTCGAAAGCAAAAATATAGATTAGATCACAACAACTAAGAGAAATCTTAGAAGAAGTAGAAATCCTTCTTAAAGAACAAGGACAAGTCGACAGTAATCTATTATCATTGTAATTGTACTAGCCATTATACCACCAAATACAAAGCTACCAAAACTGCTAAAAGGAATCCAATTTCATCTCCAAAGCTAAATACTACCCATATAAAAAAGGAAAAAGAGACTAAGAAACAGTCTAACAAAGAGCAAACCCAATAAGGACTACCTATGGTTACCAGTTTAAAGAAGGAGAAAGACTTAAAGAACTTCGCTATACCAATTCACATAAGATTGAACCTTCCTGAAGCAAGATCTGAAGTGACTGCTATACTCGATACTAGAGCAGACGAGAATTTTATATTATATAGGTTCCTACTCGAAGCTGGCTAGGAGCCGACTTGGAACCTAGAACAACCTGTTAAATTTGTTGATAGGCAGGTCACTACTTGCTTCGTTATCCTCAACCTTAACACCACGGTTATTGATATAAAGAAGAGAGAAAAGAACTATTCTCTACAGTTCTATATAATCAACATGACCGGATTTGAAGCTATCCTAGGGAAGACCTGGCTTTAGGACGAAGATCCCATAATCCTTACCTAGTATAGGCAAAAATAGCAATTTTAAAAAAGTAAAGAATTGCCTACTAAAATTAAAATTGAGATACCTCAACACTTTGGACTATTGATAAGAACAGCAACCATGTTCTTTCTATCTGTAGAAGCAGTCAAACCAAAAAAAGGAAAACTTCCAGATATTTATAACAAGTACACCGATATATTCTTAGAAAAAGAGGCAGCAACCCTGTCTTCTAAGAATGTTAATCATGAGATTATGTTGCAACCAGATGCAAAGGGCCCTCTTTATAGACCCCTTTACCCATACTTAACAAAAGAACTGGAACACCTATACATATACCTAGAAGAGATGCAGCAGAAAAATTAGATCCAAGAATCAACAAGCCTAGCCAATATACCTATTTTATTTATAAAGAAAGCAGACGGCTCTTTACGCATCTGTATAGATTACTGCGATCTCAATGAGATTATAGTTAAAAACCATTATCCCCTACCAAGGATAGACAAGATGCTGGACTAATTAACAGGATCCAAACGCTTTACCAAGATTGATCTCCAGGATGCATATCACTGGATAAGAATCAAGCGCGGAAACGAGTAGAAAATAGCTTTCCAAACTCAGTATAGACACTATAAGTATTTAGTCATACCATTTAGGTTGACTAATACCCCTACAACCTTTCAATCTTATATTTATAATGCCTTAAAAGGCCTTATTAATGATTTTATAATTGTTTACTTTGATAATATCCTGATTTATTTATAATCAGAAGAAGAATATGTGAAGTACATTAAACAGATTCTACAGAAACTTAAAGACTACCAGCTATATATAAAAGCTTCAAAGTGCAGTTTCCATCAGCAGAGGGTAAAATTCCTAGGCTATGTCATTAATGAGCAAGGAACCTTGATGGACACCGAACGAACTGAAGTTATTCGGAACTAGCCTAAACCAAAGTCTGCAAAAAAGATCCAAGTTTTCTTAGGCTTTACTAGGTTCTTTAGAAAATTTATAAGAAGCTTTTCAACTATAACAGCACCGCTATCTAAGATACTTAAAAGAGATCCCAAAATAAGGACTTATAGATTCAAACTGACTCTAGAAACAAAGAAGACTTTTAAAAAGCTTCATAACACTTTCAAAAGTCCTCTGGTAGTAAGACACTTTAACCTAGAAAAAAGAATCAAGATTATTACAGATACCTCAAAGATTAGAAAAGAAGCCATACTTCTACAACCAGACTCCAATACAGATCCTATTAGGACCTGGGTCGGCTCTAACTCAGAACCGACTAAAAACCAAGTATACTAGTATCCAGTTGCTTTCTTAAACCAAAAGTATAGCAAAACAGAACATCATTAGCTAGTGCATGACTAGGAATTGGAAGCAATTATATTTACTTTCCAGAAATAGCGTCACTACCTTAAAGGTAGCAAGCACCCCATCAGAGTACAAATAGACTATAATAATTTAACTTACTTCTTTACTACAAAGAAGTTGAATATAAAGCAGACTAGATAGACTTAGCTTCTAATAGCTTATAATTTTGAGATTAAATATAAACCTGGGGTAAAAAACTCTTTAAACACTCCATCCCAACACCTAGACTTTTTTAAAGACAGGAAGAGAGAAGAAGATATTAGATTATTACCAACTTTACAATACAAATTGAAATTAAACATATTAGAGTCCGGTATAAGGCTGGCAAGCTTGATATCTTTAAAGGATAGTCCCAGTAGGGCAAGCTTATCCTAAGGGGAAAGCCTCAGTACGGATTTGTGTATAAACGGTCAGATTTCCAGAGCCTACTATTGCTAGAAAAGACTTACACTTGGAGTAATACAAGCCAAGGATATTTTTGGCTTTTTAACGCTATCAACTGTGGACCTAATACAGAAGCTGTAAGAAGAGAACGTCTTTTCTTAATAGAAAATAGTTCTAGCAGACAGGATTTCTAAATCTAAATTAATAGACTTGCCTAGAAACTAAGTCAAAAACAACTCGAAGGCAACTAGAAATCTATCTAGAAACCAAGTCAGAAATGACTCAAAGACAACTAGAAACTAAGTCAGGAACTTGAAGATGGCTTGGAGTACTAAGAATAGTCTTCTATATTACCACAAGAGGATATATGTGCTAAAGGATATAGCTCTGCAGAGTAAACTCATGAAGTTGCATTATAACTATCTATATACAGGTCATTTTGGCGTCACAAGAACTCTTAACTTAATAAGTCAAAAGTATTATTAGCCCAGGATAGATCAAGATATAGACAAATACGTTTGTACTTGTGAGATATATCAGCTTGCAAAGGTGTAAAGGCATTGACCTTATAGTTAATTGCAATCATTACCAGTCCCCTTAAGACTGAGTAAAAGCTTGTCTATGGACTTCGTTATAGATCTGTCTCTGAGTAGACTTCAGAAAGAAGTTTATGACTCTATATTGGTCGTTGTTAACCGCTTTACTAAGCTGGGCACCTATATTCCTTGTAAGAAGAGTATTAATGCTGAAGAACTTGCAGATATAATAATCGAGAGAGTTTTTAATATCTATGGCTATCTAGATAGCATCGTTACTGACTGAGGATTGCTTTTCACTAGCGGATTCTGGTTTGAACTAATGTATCAGTTCGGAATCAAGTGATGATTGAGCACTGTTTTTTACCTATAGACGGACAGCCAGACGGAGAGATTGAACTAGGTTATAGAACATTATCTATGCTGCTATACGAACTAGCGACAGGATAACTGGGTATAGTATTTGTCAGTAGCTCAGTTCGCTTATAATAACTTAAAATATGCAAGCACTAGGACGATTTTATTTAAAGGCCTAATTAGCTTCAATCTGAAGCCTTCCTTTGATAACCATATTGAACCTTCCATAGTTTAATCGACGCAAGAGCGCGTCAAGAAATTAAAAGAAATTAGGGAGCAGATAAAGCTTCATCTTGAAGAAGCAACCTAGGTGCAAGCCATCTATTATAATAAACATCACCAACTAAAAGAGTACGCTGTGGGTGACCGGGTGCTATTATCTATAAAAAACCTCAAATCCTTTAGGCCAAACAAGAAGCTTGACTTCCTATATAAAAGAAGCTTTGAGATTATTGAAAGAATAGGAAAGTAAGCTTACCAGCTCCAGCTACCGGCGAATTGGCATCGAATTCACCCTGTTTTCCATGTCTCTTTATTAGAACCATATTATCCACAGAGAGGAGAAGAAAGTGAACGGAAACCACAAGCGATTATTGTGGATAACAAAAAAGAATAGGAAATCAAAGCCATCATCAACTATCACACCTACCGCAGACAAACCAAGTACTTAGTAAAATAGCTTAGATATCCTTCTTATAAGAATAAATAATTAGATAAAGAAGACCTCAGCAATACAAAAGAACTCCTTAAAGAATATCACCAGTCAGCAGCCTACAAAGCAAAAAGAAGATAGACCCTTTTCCTAAGAACAGGTTTTTTGGTCTTCATCACTTTAAGGCCTCCTACCCAAAGCCAACTAGAAGCCACAAAGGCTCCGACTCGGAACCATCCTAGTATATAAATATGACCTCCTCACCTCCACTACACCCCTTAACACCACCAACAAGGATTACTACTTGGCCATAAGAGAGAGCCGGCTGTACTCCAGAATCACTCTTCCTATTTTTCCCACCAGGTTTCAGGTTTAACGAGGATTCTACGAGGAAATCGCACAACGAGAAAGAAGATTTCATTATTCAAAAAAACAAAAGAAAACCAACCACCAAGACTAAACTACTGTCCCGAAGGACCACCCCACGCAGGAGGACTCCACAAAACACCGCCATGGCGGCGGGCGGCAGGGGAAGCAGGAGCAGCAGAGACAGCGGCAGGTGTAATGCCAAAATATTCATTCTATTACCATCAGTACTAGACTAGGCAAAAGCCCTATTGAAAGTAAATGCCAAAAAGGGATTATATTTACTTACTGATTCAAGATTTAAAAAATCTAGCCTATAGTGCTTTTAATCCGGTTAAAGTGGGCTTCCAATACTGTGACTCGGTCCGACTTAGATGGTCCCAGCGAGCGAATCTGCGATTGAGAGGATGATGAGGATAGCTCTCTATAGAACGTCCCCTTGATAACCCGAACCCAATTGGCGGCTGCCTGGATGGCCTCTAGAGATATGCCTAAACGGAATATTGCTTGCACAATGCAGAATGAGACCAACTGCAAGTCTGGTATAGAATTGCATTTTACTTTCAAACAGGAACAGCAACAATACTTTTCTGTTGGCAGACGCCGTATACAGAAATTCTAGTGGTGATCCACTAGTTTTACATAATATAAACAGGGGTGGCTCTGCCGAAGTACTAAGTATTTATCCGCCACAGAGACAGTATCAAAGTATGCAGAAAGGACCCTCACCAATTGAGCTAACTCCTGACTAGTTAACCAATATAGACTGTATACTCTAAGCGCACACAAAGGAGCCTTAGATTAAGGATCATAGTATTTTAAAAAGTCTAGCTAGTCGCTAGACAGAAGAATATCAGGGATACCTGGGGCAGAAACCACTGGTACAGGCGTCTCAAAGGCGGCCTATGTATGATGAAAAGTCTTATTAGCATTCTCCATCATGTTTTCAGCTAAGGAAGCTGAAGTGGCATCCCTGGTAGAGTCAGATTTAAGGCAATCAGTTATATTGGCATCAGGCTCAAAAGATGACAAGTCTGAATTTTCCTAAAAATTGGATATACCTATTAGTATCTACTATATATACTATCTACCTAGGCCCCAAGACGAAGCCTACTAGGAGGAAGAAACTAAGGTCAATTTAAGAAAGCCTATATCGAACTACTTATAATAATAAGGAGTATATCAAGCTCTTTAGTGGTAATAGCAGGAGGAGTAAAAATATTCTTTTATTATTTAAACCTGTTAGCTAATAATCTAATAATTACTAGATGACTATTATAAGAAGTCTTAGAGATAACTGTGGTAACTTAGGATATTAAAGTACTATACTATTCTACTAGGAACTGACTTAAAGCTGACTAGGAGCCTCTTAAGGAAGTACTTACTAGAGTAAGGTGGTGAGTATCGCGGCTATGATGAGTAGAGCCCGAGGGCCCATGATAGGTTGGGGTTTTCTATAAGAATGTTAGGATAGGTCAATATGCATCTGAACTGGGAGATGAATGGGCTTGGGGGCGTGAGGGGCTATTGCTGGCAGAGGCAGAAGCAGAATAGGATAAAGAAAAAAGCTTGATTCTAAGAACTACCATGATTTAAGATTAGTAAAATGTCTGTAATAGCTTACAACTCGAAACTAATTGATAGAGGAATCAACAAGGGGCATATACCAAGGTGTTGCTGTGTATGGATAAGGAACATCCTATGTTTATTTTTGGAGTTTCTATATGTCAACACACGCGTGGGTGGATCTACCCACTACTGTACTAAACCGCCTTCCAAATCAGGAAACTGTGATGTCCTTTATTTTAATTGGCTGGCTGCCGCAGCAACCACTGTGTTAGATATAAGGTTATTCCCAACCTACAGATACAAGGTCTCGAGGACGATCCCTTCCAGGAGAGATGGATTGTAAAGTGCCAGGCTTAGGAATACCAATCTGGCTTACAAAGGCCTGCATATCCTCCGCGGGTTGAGTTGATACATCACAAAGGATACATCTACCCCTCATGCTCGGTGAATATAACCCTGTTAGGAAGTAGGATCTCATCTAGATCAGGCTTATAAGCTTGAGACCCCATCCCCCAGGATGAAGGGGCTCAAGCGGTTTATTCTATATCAATATAACCCATATCTATTTACTTTATATACTGCCTCGACTCCTAGTAGGAACCCCCTCAGAGCCCAGTAGGTTCCAACTCCCTCATATATAAGTCTTTCAGACACCACCCACTTTACACTATGCATAGTTGGAGCTCATTATCTTTTTTTAGTATAAAAAGGATAGGGGTTTCTACTAGGCTTTTAGATGGTTTAATCCAATCTTTTTCCTGTGCTTTACTCAGGTAGTTCTTTAGGACCTCACATTTGGTTTCTGTGAGCCCGTATATAGGTTTGTAAGGGGGAGCTATCCCTAGTTCTAAGTCTATAGCATGGTCATATTCCGCATGTTTAGGCAGTATACTGACAGCTCTCTCTAAGAATACATCCGTATAGTCGGATAGATAATCTGGTAGTTAAAGCTTATCTGTTCCAGATATCTCTATATCTGACAGTGCTTCCTAGATACGCATTCTATTATCTCCTTATAGAATATAAACGGCATATAAGCGCAAGCCTAATTCTAATATGTCTTGAGGGTCTATCTAGTATACTACACACCCAGCTACCAGGCTTTCATATGCTTCATAGGGAGACATAGTCTTTATCTCTTCAACCAACGCACAGTCCCAGTATCTAAACTGCCCTGCGACCTAATCTATATCAGGATTTATCTTTTTTAATCAAGACATACCGAGGATTATATTATATCCATCAATATCTACTGTATAAAGGGGGTGTCTGCTTATTTGGGTCAGCCCCTCAGAGTCTATAACTCTTATATCTGTGTAGTATTATCTATATATTCAGACAACTCACCTGTCAATGGCTTTTACTAGCCTAGGGGCTTTTCTAGTAGTCCTAGTAAACTTCTCAGCGAGTTCCTAGCTTACGAAATTGCCCTGGGCATCACTATTAATAAGAATCCACACCTTCGCGGTTCCTAATAGCTTAGAGAGTTCTGTTTCTATTATCAATAGTTACTCTTCCTCTATATCCCCCTTATAGGCTATCCTTAGCACGGCCACTATATACAAGCACTAAAGTCCTAGTTTTTTAACAGTTCAGACGCCTTTTGCACTTCATCAAACCCCTTTTTATAGCATTCTCTTTCTTAGTATCCTATCTTGCCACAATAGTTGCAGATAGACCCAGTCCAATCCCCTTTAGGCTTCCCACGTTCCTTTCCCTTCAGATTTCCACTACTGCTTCTGCCTACAACAACCTCGTCCCTTTAAGGGAACTAGTCATCCTTTCCATATTTGTCTATAGGGGGTCTCGCTCTAGCACAGTAATGGTTCAGGGCTACCCAGTATTCATTACTACTGCTACTGTGACTATCCTGCTGTCAGGAATTTCTTATCTTTTGATATTCAGGTATAACATCTTCCAGCTTCTATAGAAATTGCACAGTGCCCTTATACATTCAAGATTTCTCTAGATACTTCTATGACTTATCTTAAATAGGCTATAGAATCTTTATCATAAAAAGCTTCATACACTGTTCTTTACTATACTATATATCTATCTAGTCTTTAAAAATTCATAGATAGCAGACAAATTCCTATACTAATTAACCTTTCAACTATCTGATATTATTATAATCTTATATAGCAGTAATATAAAGAAGCTTAGGATCATAAAACAGTCGCTGCAGGTACACTTTAAAGTCTTTCTAAGTAATAGATTCTAATTCCTTCTTTTTCTAATATATATTGAAGTTAAGAAATTGCTTAAAGCTTAGATTATCTAAAGCTTCACCAACTTTATAATATAGATATTAGCTATACCACTCTAGATATCTACTAAACCATGATTCTGTATATCCTATAAATATCTTAAGTTCAGTCAGAGATTTCCTATTATAGAGATCCTTTATTTTAAATCTTAAAAGGCGCTTCTCTACGGGAATTATATTGATTCGGGGTCTCTTTTTCCCATGAATGCTGCTGTCAGGAGTTCCAGTATCTTGGTTCTCATGCACTAATATGCTATATAGCTACACTCAGATTTATAGAATCTACTATTTTAGATTCACAATATAGAGCTCTTAGTCTAGCTAGGTTTTTATGGCTTCAAGTTCTTCCATCAACATATCCTCTAGTTCCTATTCTGAAAATGGCTACACCATCCCTAGGTCCAGGTCTTCACTAATAGGGTGATTCTCTTCCAGTTCTACTACCAATTCTTTTCTATTACTATATCCATCCAGTATTTCCAACATGCTGGGTTAGATTTCTACTGCCAATACAGAATATTCAGTGATATTAGTAGGAATAGGGGTGCTTCTGGTAATAACCATAATTCTAAAACTTGCTAGTCCTCTTCCTAAAGGTAAAGAGTAATCAGAATATAAGGATATTATATAGAAAGCAGACAAGAGTTGGATTTAATAGTAAAGCTATAGTTCACTAGATAGTCAAACTAATTGCTGACCTTTGGCAACCCCTATGTGAAGGTCAGTATATATATGCCGCTTTATTAGTGGCTTAGCAACCCTCTGTGAGGCTAGTGTAGCGAGGTGCGGCATCTGGTGCGTCCCGAAGGTCTCACGGCCTCACACAAAAACTCTCTCTATCCATAACACTTAAATCATCAACAATAGATACACTCAACATATCTACAATACTGCCGCCAGGTTTATTCAAATAGAAAAGTGCCATAGACCATCATTAAAAAGTGTCAACACCTCTACAACTCTCTCAAACATAAAGGTAATAAACATCCTATACAACATACAAGGCAAAAGAAAATAGCTTATACTTAACAATATTCTCTTTATTCCCTCTACACATACAAACCTTATATCTATATTTCAGCTTCTCAAACAAGGAGCAAAGGTCAAATTTTCAAGCAAAGATACTAGTATTCATAACAAATTAAACAGCAAGAATCTATATACAATAAGCCAATATCATAAAGTATATACACTTAATACTTAAATAAATCATAATTTTCTTATTTATCATATTAGTCCACAGATAACTCTCTGATACCACCAACTAGCTCACTTAAGCAATATAAACCTACAACAACTCAAGAAACAAACATACAGGGTCTAAGATCTGGAACTATATCAACCATGCAACCCATATCTTCAGGAGCACATGATTAAGAAACCTCACAAATCTTCTAGCAAGAAAAAGAAGTATACAATAGAACTTCTCCATATCAACATTACAGACTTATTTGATAAAGGCCTAGACAGCAGTTACTACTAGCTCACGATTATTAATAACTTCACAGGATAGATAGAAATTATCCCCATACTATATTAATAGAAATTTATCATAAAATTACTACATTTCTTCCTCGACCATAACAAGCGCCTGGAACAAAAGTGTAGATAAATATAATTTGATCAGATTCTAAAGCAAATAGGAAAAGAAATAAAATTTACTCTCTTTTCTTAGATAATCCAGGCTAAAATTACAAATATGGACCAATACCAGCAGAATAGAGTTACTAAAAGAGCATACAAAACAATTTATAATCAAGTTAGCCCAACACTAGCATATACAAAACTATCTTTTAAATTCTAGCCCGAAATCGCTTAAACTACAGTATTCTTATCTAACTAATCTTTATTATCCAAGCTCTATATAACTCTATATCTGTGAGGATATTATATAGAGAGCAGGCAAGAGTTGGATTCGATAGTAAAGCTATGGTTCGCTAGGTAGTCAAACTGATTGCTGACCTTCGGCAACCCCTGTGCGAAGGTCAGTATATATATGCCGCTTCATTAGTGGCTTGGCAACCCTCTGTAAGGCTAGTGTAGCGAGGTGCGGCATCTAGTGCGTCCCAAAGGTCTCACGGCCTCACATTACCCCCCCTTTTCTTAGAAGCTGCGCCAGTATTCTTCGCGCAGGTTCTTGTAGGAGGTGTAAATAAGCTCAGGCGCCGTTGTTATGGGGACCAGCGCGTGTAGTGTGTGGACCCACCCACGTGTGTTATTAATATATCGTTTATAGGTTGGGCCGTCGTTTATTTCTTCTTTCTCACTACTAAACAGTCTATTGTGCTGCTATTAACCCTGTACTTGTCCCCCCTGCTCTCTCATTTGTTTATGCTATCCAAACATAAGTGATATGTCCTTTGCTAGTTGTCTTATATCGATTACAATACCTGTTTGAACATTTACTCAGTTTATTGTTCGCTGATGATTTGCAGAATAGCTCCAAAAAAGAAGACCCCCCACCACCTCCCAGCTACTTCACTGATCACCTCGTCCTCTGGCGGGGATATCTCTACATCAGGCTGTACCCGGCCAACATATACTACTAGTGGTGTAGCCGCTGGTGTGCTGCAGTCTACAGTGTAGAAAAAATCATCAAAGAAGTCACCCTTAAAGAAGGGCAAGTCCGCTGCTACTCCCCCCTCTGTAAAAAAACGCGTGCGCTTCCCCTCCCCTGTCAATGCCAATAGGGACGACGTCGAGGACAAAGACGACGATGATAATGAAGACGACGAAGCCAATACTGTGCTGCCTAGCACGCCGACCCCCTCGCCCTGTTACAGGCCTCGTGCGCGTCTCTTGGAGGCGCATTTCCTGCCTTGCCAGCAGTGCCTACAGTCGTTGGACTGTGATCCTGACCTAGAGTGCCCTGGTCTTGGCGACAAACCCTGCCCCCAATGCAAGGGGTTGAAAAAGTCTGCAGCTAAGTGCTGCCTGGTGAGTTCCTCTTTCGCCTATATATTTCCGCAGGTATTGATATTCACTAGGTTCCCGCGGAGTAGCTTGACTAGGCTATCATAATTATAGAACTGGTGGCGACCCGTGTTGCTAGTTAGGAGGATACTATTAAGGTATTAGACATGGCGATACGTTGTTGGTCTGATCCTCGTTCAGCTAAGCCCCCAACCAATATAGGTAGTTCTGCTTCTACTGCAGTGACATAAGATAATTCGCCCGCTATTATAATGGCGGATTCTCCAGCTGCTGCCTAGCAGTCTATAAGCCGATACCCTGCCCCCTTCAGTGGCCCTATGTTGGGTGTTGCTGCCCTATATGGGCCGACTATGTTGCTCTACATGCAGTATAGGTTATTCGCCCCTGGTTATAGGGAATCCTTTGGTAGTTATAGCGCTGGGTTTGATCCTGAACTCGCGCGTCTGCTGGCTAGGGTGCATAAGGCAACTCGCGTTCTTGGTGACTATCTCCACTATTGGGGGTATGTCTGAAAAATTCCTTCTTATACAGTAATGCCGCGGCCTTCAGGCCTGAATTAAAATGTGTTTGCTTGCCCTTTAGGGCTTTTTATGAATATCCTGGTGATCTAGTGTGGTGCCCTGCGGGGCTTATGTTTAGATACCCCTGGGTGGTTTGGGTTCGTTTTGTTCTTTATCTTTTTTACGCAGCATGCGCAGCCTTTAGGCCCTCAATGGAAAGTCCCTTTTATTCCTCTTCCCTTTAGTTCGCTGGCGTAGTTCCAACATAGTTTACCCTTCAGCTTTCTTTTGCAGATAGACGTCAAGGGCTTCGGTTTCTCCGACAGTTTCTTCTGGTTCCCAGGTGGCTTCCTCAATCGGCCACCCTTTCCATTGGACCATATATTCCGTTCCCCTGCCTCTCTTCTGGTCCCGAACTATTCCTTGAATAGTATACTCAGGTTCGCCATCTACTAGTACCGGTCCTGGAGAAGTATGGTTCCCAGCGTTGGTGTAGTGCGGCTCCAGTAGAGAGACATAGAAAACTGGATGGATTCCTCTATATCTTGGAGTAAAGTCAAGTTTGTATACGTTTGACCCCCATGTATCTACTATTCAGAATAGGCCTAGATATCTATCAGCTAGTTTTTCATTATATCAGAGCAAAGCTATATTCTTTACCCGAAGCATGACTTGTTCTCTGATTTTGAATTCCCAATAAATCTTTCCCCGGTTATAGTACTTCGCTTATGCTTCTTTAGCTTCTTCTAAGCATTCCTGAATGTTTGCCCGTTTAGTATGGAGCTTTTCTATCCGGTTTATAGCACGTGGCTCCCAATCTTTCAGACTTGAAAGAGCGTTCTTGGGAATATCTATTCTTAGGTCTCTCTGGAATCCTATGAGGATTTCCATTAAAGATTGCCCTGTGATACTATGCCGACTATTGTTGTATATATTCTGCGCCAATAGGATCTACTATGGCCAGTCTGTCTGCTCATAGTTTGTGTAGTATCAGAGGAAGTGTTCTACCGTCTGATTTTGGCGCTCCGTCTGTCTATCTGTTTATAGATAGGCTGTCGTCGACAGTTTCCGGATTATCCCTAGGTAGAAGCACATGGTTTGCTAGAATTCGCTGGTGAACAGCTTATCCCGATCTGAGACGATATACTGTGGGAAGGTAATCCACTGCACTAGGTTCTCTAGGAGTAGCTTCGCTAGTCCTTCGGCTAATAACACTTTCTGCGTCGGCAAGTAGATAGTGTATTTTGAGAATGGGTCAATGATGACCAGTATAGCGTCAACCGTCGCTCTCTGCTATCCCATAGGTGGCAATCCTGTTATAAAGTCCATGGTTACCGTTTTAAATGGTTTTAATGGAACTGGCAACGGCTTGAGTAGCCTATACTGCCGGTGTCTGTGTACCTTGACCTGTTGGCAGGTAGAACAGGTTCGGATGTAGTAATCTACGTCGGCTTTTAATGCCGGTTAATAGTATTTCTGATAGATAGTTGCTACAGTGTGGGTTTTTCTGAAATGGCCTCCCTGCGCATTGTTATGGTTATTCTTTATGATTTCCGACTGCAAGGCCTTATTGGGTGGCACATATGCGGCCCTCTTGTACTGGAGAAGATCACGCTCCCTGATACTCCATACCGAACCCTCAGCCTGTCCCATACGGAGTTCTTTTGACTTTTTCTATATAAAGGCGTCCCCTTGTTAGTATTTTTAAAGGAGACTCTCTATGTCGGGTTTCATTTCTGAATAGGCCGTCTCAGTCCTTATAGCTTCGGTCGCTAGGGACCGTGGCACCAGGAGTTCTAGACTCCCTGTATCGCCAGCGGTGGTGTTCTTATCTGTAGGGGCATTCCCCTCTTCGGGCCTGTAGGCATTTTCTTTGTTAATGGTAAAAGATGTCCTTTAAGCCTTCTGTACTTGTGCCAGCATATTCGCAGATAATTCTTGGTTATATAGAGAGATTAGGTTTTGTTCTTGTTTCCTAAAGTAACCCCTTCGCAGCTTTTCCTATAGGGTCGAGAGTGTTGTTGTGTCTTCTTCAACACTGTCTATATAGTCTGGACGATGACTTGGCGTATCTATAGGGTTCTTTGAACCCAGGCGGTATTCTATATTAAAATTAAATGCTGATAGATATTCTACCCATCAGGCCTGACGCCTGCTGAGTTCCTTAATGATAGTGAAGTACCGCAGGTTACTGTGATCTATCAGGATCCTAATTGTATATCAGCTACCTTCTAGGTATTACTGCCAGTGCTTGAAAGCTTCTACTACTGCTAGAAATTCCAAATCATACACTTCATAGCGCACCTCTAGTCCCTTGAGCTTCTGGGACCAGAAGGCTATCAGATACCATTAGGAATCCTTAAACAGCTGAGTGATTACCGCTCCTAGGGCTCTGCCTGAAGCATCTGTTTCTATGTGAATCGGTAGCGCTGGGTTATAATGTCTTAGCATAGGTTCGCACTGGAATGCTTGCTTTAAGCTCAAGAAAGATTCTCTGGCTTCTGAGGTTATATTAAATCCTTGGATGGCGCTGCCCTTTTGGCTATTGCGCTTTGTTCTCCCTGCAGGACCCTTGGTTACCTTGGATAGTGGTGCTGACATGCGTGAGAACTGATGTATGAAATTATGGTAGAAATTTATAAATCCCAAGAATGACTGGACCTCCTTAACTGTCTGTGGTTCAGGCTATTCTGTAATAGTATAAACCCAGTCCAGATCCATTGTTATTCCTTATAGACTTATAATAAACCTAAGATATTCTATGGTATCTACTCTGAAGCTATACTTGCTTTGCTTGTAATATAAGCTATAGCTTCTTAATCAGTTTATAACTTCCCGCATCTAGGCTTTATGTATCTGCAGGTCGGCTGAATATATGACTATATTATCTAGATATACTACTATATAGGTGTCTAATAGGTTCAACATTACTTTATTAACATATATCTGGAATGTGGCCAGTGTATTTATAAGGCTGAATAGTATCACCTGGTATTTAAAGTAGCCATAATGGGTTTAGAAAGTGGTCTTCCACTTATCCTTTGTTCAGATTCTGATATGATGGTATGCATCTTTCAGATCCAGCTTAGTAAAATACTTTATACTAGCAAAGCAGTCCAACGTCTTTTAGACCAGAGGAATTGGGTAATAGTTCTTTACTGTGATTGTATTAAGTTCCCAATAGTCTATGCATAGTCGGAGCTCACTATCTTTTTTTAGTACGAAAAGGATAGGGGCTCTTACTGGGCTTTTGGATAGTTTAATCTAATCTTTTTCCTGTGTTTTACTTAGGTAGTTCTTTAGGACTTTATATTCAGTTTCTGTAAGCCTGTATATAGGTTTATAAGGGAGAGCTGTCCCCAGTTCTAAGTCTATAGCATAGTCATGCTCTATATATTCAGGCAGCATACTGGCAACTCTTTCTGAGAATATATCTGCATAGTCAGATAGATAATCTGGCAGTTGAAGCTTATCTGTTCTAGACATCTCTGTGTCTGATAGTACTTCCTAGATGCGCGCCCCGTCATCTTTTTGTGGGATATGAGCGGTATATAAGCGCAAGCCTAATTCTGGTGCGTCTTGGGGGTCTATTCAGTATGCTGCACACCTGGCTACTAGGCTTTTATATGCTTTATGGGGAGATATAGTCTCTATTCCTTCAGCCAACGCACGGTCCTGGTATCTAAACCGCCCTACAACCCAATCTATATTGGGATTTGTCTTTTTTAACCAGGGCATACTAAGGATTATGTTATATCTATTAATATCCATTATATAAAAGGGGTGCCTGCTTATTTAGGTCAGCCCCTCGGAGTCTGTGACTCTTATATCTGTGTGGCGTTGCCTGTATGTTCAGACAACTCGCCCATCAATGGCTTTTACTAGCCTGGGGGCTTTTCTAGTAGTCCTGGTGAACTTCTCAGCGAGTTCCCAGCTTACGAAATTGCCCTGGGCACCACTATCAATAAGAGTCTGTACCTTCGCGGTTCCCAGTAGCTTGGGGAGTTCTGTTTCTATTATTAACAGTTACTCTTCCCCTATATCCTCTTTATAGGCTATTCCTAGCGTGGCTGTTATATGTAAGCACTGGGGTCCTAGTTTTTTGATAATTCAGACGCCTTTTGTGCTTTATTGAATCTTTTTTTGTAGTATTCCTTTTCTCAGTGTTCTACCTTGCCACAATAGTTGCAGGTGGACTTGGTCTGATCCCCTTTAGGCTTCCTATGTTCCTTTTTCTTTGGGTTTCCGCCACTGCTTCTGCCCGTAGCGGCCTTGTCCCTTTGGGGGAACTGGTCATCCTTCTTATGTTTATCTATGGGGGGTCTCGCTTTAGTGCGGTGATGGTTTGGGGCTGCCTGGTATTCATTACCGCTGCTGCTGTGACCATCCCGTTGTTGGGAATTTCTTGTCTTTTGACGTTCGGGCATGGCATCTTCCAGCTTCTGTAGGAATTGCACGGTGTCCTTGTACGTTTGGGGTTTCTCTAGATACTTCTGCAACTTATCTTGGATGGGCTGTAGGACCTTTACTATGAGAAGCTTCATATACTGTTTCTTGCTATACTGCATGTCTATCTGGTCTTTGAGAGTTCGCAGGTAGCGGGCAAATTCCTATACTGATTGACCCTTTAACTGTCTGGCATCATTATGATCTTGTGTGGTAGCAATGCGAAGAAGCTCAGGATCATGAAACAGTCATTGCAGGTGTGCTTTGAAGTCTTCCTAAGTAATAGGTTCTGGTTCTTTCTCCTTCTGGTACATATTGAAGTTAAGAAATTGCTTGGAGCTCAGGTTGTCCGAAGCTTTGCCAACTTTATAATGTGGATATTGGCTATACCACTTTGGATATTTATCGAACCATGATTCTGCACGTCCTATGAATGTCTCGAGTTCGGTTAGGGATTTCCCACTGTAGGGATTCTTTATTTTGAATCTTGAGGGGTGCTTCTCTGTAGAAATTGTATCGGTTTGGGGTCTCTTTTCTCTATGAGTGCTGCTGTTGGGGGTTCCAGTGTCTTGGTTCTCGTGCGCTGGTGCGCCACGTAGCTGCGCTTGGGTTTGTAGGATCTGCTGTTTCAGGTTTGTGATATGGAGCTTTTGGTCTAGCTGGGTTTTTATGGCTTTGAGTTCTTTTATTGATATGTCCTCCAGTTCCTGTTCTGAGGATGGCTGCATTATCCCTAGGTCTAGGTCTTCACTGGTAGGATGATTCTCTTCTAGTTCTACTGTTGGTTCTTTTTTATTACCATGTCCATCCAGTGTTTCCGACATGCTGGGTTGGATTTCTGCCGCTGGTACGGAACGTTCGGTGGTATTAGTGGGAATAGGGGTGCTCCTGGTAGTAACTATAATTCTGAAACTTGTTAGTCCTCTTCCTGAAGGTAAAGAGTAATCAGAATGTGAGGATATTATATAGAGAGCAGGTAAGAGTTGGATTCGATAGTAAAGCTATGGTTCGCTAGGTAGTCAAACTGATTGCTGACCTTCGGCAATCCCTGTGCGAAGGTCAGTATATATATGCCGCTTCATTAGTGGCTTGGCAACCCTCTGTGAGGCTAGTGTAGCGAGGTGCGGCATCTGGTGCGTCCCGAAGGTCTCACGGCCTCACAATATCAAGCTTAATATAATGACAAGCTAGATCTATCACGACTCAGAGTGATTAGATCTAAAAGGGAATATTTGATTCCGCCCAAACAAAGAAAGAAGCTAATAGACCTAAGGATAAGGCTATATCTTCTATTAAAATATAAAGAGAATACAAACTACTATATCCTTCTAAAAGATAGCAGGATCATTAAAACACCAAATACTAAATTTTATAAAATTCTAAACACTCTCTCCACATAAACAGAACAAGATATAGAAGCAGAATTAGATGATTTATCTATAGTAATAGCTACTACTATAGAAGAGAATAAGACAATAGGACTAATAAATCAACTGTTAGTAAGAATACAGTATATATCTATACCCACCTCTGGTTATTATATGTCTATAATATTACAAGAGCAAAGACTGCCATAATTAGATAATAAGTTAAGTAATAAGAATTCAAACTCACAGTCTTTTATTAGATACAGAAATATCACCTACTCACCTATATAGGGTGAGGACGCCTTTAGACTATTTACAGATATTCTATAAGAGACTGCTTAAAAGAGCGACTCATCAACTATCAATAACCAGCAACAATATAATATTCAACCAGATCTAAGATTAGGAGACAGACTATTATATATAAATCTCTAATATGATTGCCTAAAGAATACAGTATAGCAACAAGATCTAAGATTAGAAGCTAGGCTACAATATATAGAGCTCTAATGTAATTATCTAGAATATATAGTATAGCAAGAACTATTAAAACATCATTTTAAACTTAAAGTTCGTAGATTATAGGCCACACAGGATATTTTCACTAAAAGCGAAGAAGAGCTTGCACTAATAAATATATCTTATAGGAAAGTAATTCTAATCTTTCTAACTCTAGCAGCAGAATAGATAGAATCTTTTAAACTAAAAACCCTTTAGCAAGCAATGAATAATATTAGCTGGCCTAAATAAGAAAATATAATAATTAATAAAGTCAACTCTTTTAAATAAAATAGGATATAGAAGCTTATTAATCTTTCTAAGGACTAAAGGGTCCTTAGTAGAAAGTAGATTTTTAAAATTAAACAAGAACCACACAGAGAAGTTATTCACTATAGGTGTTAATAGGTAGTGCAAGGCTTCATACAAGAAGAAAGCATTGACTATAATAAGACCTTCATATCTATAGTCAAATCTATAAGCTATAAAGTGCTATTTATAATTATGGCCACCTTAGACCTCAAAATTAAATAGATAGATATTAAAACTGTATTCTTATATAGAAATATTAACTATAAAATCTATATTAAACAGCTTTACCACTTAACAGACAGTATAATAAAGGTCTATAAACTTTAAAAGACACTCTATAGCTTAAAACAAGCGCTATATATCTAGTATCAAACTCTAATAAACTTCCTATGCAATCTTGGCTTTAAGCCTATCAATACTAATCTTAGTATTTTTATACAGAATACTATTTACATCATAGTATACATTAATAATCTTTTAATTATTAGACCTAATATTATAGAAATTAAGAAAATTAAGCGGTCCCTTAGAAATCATTTTTATATAACTGACTTAGGACTATATAGCTACTACCTCAGCATATCTGTCTAACAAGATTAATAGAACCAAATACTCTATCTAAGTTAAAAAGCATACATTTACAAGGTCATTCATTAATTTAGAATAGATAATTACACTTCTATTAATATATTAATAGAAACCTTTCCTTTATTAAAGAATAGACCAGAATACACCTGCTCTATAGATTAAAGAATTAAATACTAATATATCATAGGGTCTCTAATATATATTATATTTAGAACCAGGAGAGATATTGCATATACCGTCTTAATAGTGAGTTAGTACCTAGCCAATCCTAAACCATAATATATAAAACTTGCTTATCAAATCATCTAGTATCTTAAAGACACAAGTGCTCTTAGACTAATATATAAAGATTATCTTTAGAGGTTAAGTAGCTTTATAAACATAAACTGGACTAGTTATTAAGATATAAAATAATCTACAACTAGATATCTCTTTAATATTGGCAGTAAAGTAATCAGCTAGCAATCTAAATATCAGTCTGTTGTTGCCCTATTAACCTATAAAGCTAAATTTATAGAACAGATATAGACAACAAAAGAGGTTATCTAGCTGAGAAAACTCCTTAATAAACTTAATATAAGCTAAAAAAGAGTGGTAACAATTATCTATAGCGATAATTAAGAAGCCATCACTTTATCCTTGAATCCTCAGTATCATTTACACACAAAATATATAAACATCTAACATAAATAGTAAAGAGAGACTTAAAATACTAAGATGGTTAAGCTAAAATACATACCAACTATAAAACAAATTGCTAATAGTCTTACCAAGCCTCTTACACAAGACCATTTTGAATAATTCTGAAAAAGGCTAGGCATTAAGTAGGATATATAAGATATCATCTTAAATTAGCAAACACACAGGCTCTTTTTTCTTTATTTTTCCACAAAGATTTTGAAAGGTTTTAATAGGATCTGTCAGCACTATGATATATAATTGCTAACATACTTTTAATATCAAGATAGCTATCGAGTGGGAGTGTTGAATATCCCAGTGGCTGTGCGTGTGGCTAATAGTATACAGATGTGGGTCTATGCATATGTGTGTGTATATATATGTAAGCAGTCCATCTGCCCCTCATAATAAGACAATAAGAACATGCTTCCACATACCGCTGAACCTACTTCAACATGCGGTTTTGCATGCCTTCTATACGAGAATTTCGGAAGTATGTGATTTTCGCTTTAACGAAAATCTCGAACCGCCTGGTCGAATTTCCCGGTGGCTGTGCGTATAGCTAATAATATAGAAGAGTTGATCAGGACCTGTAGAGGGCGGCTTATAAATTCCATCAAGACAGATAGGATCACCGTTCCTAAAAAATTCAAGCTGTTAGTGTCTATGAGCTTGATAGCTTGTAAACCAGGGAAGGATGTGCTGGTGTGAACATAACAGACACTAAGATACACTAATTAGCATAAGCTGCCACGCGGCATATACTAGCAATATTTACATGCTAATTACTCTGTACAAAACAGCACAGTTCCGTTCTTATATATCAATAAGCTTATTGTTTATAGCACGATCATTATATAACAAGGATTTCTTCCTATACCTAGCTTATCCCTACTTCCCTAGACTGATGAAGCGCGAAGGTGGGAGCGAGTACAGTGATCGAGCCCCTCCTGGATCCAATTTAGTCCTAGAGCTCTTGTCCGTGGCGGTTGACTCGAGGAATGGGACTTGTGAGAGGGAGAAAATTATGACCGTATGAATGTGACTGGTCCTAACTTGTCTTAGCTGGCTTATACAGACAGCCGAGACAAGTCTGTATGAGTCATATTTCAACTAATACATATTCGCATTTATCTTATTACAATTGTCTTAAGACATTCTCTGACCTGCCCACATGGCACATAACAGAGAATATTTATTCCACTCCAATTATATAGGGCACACCAATGGTTCTCGAACGTCTGTAGCTGTCAAACTGGCAACAATAGGACCTTGTATAGACACACTCTTCTAGTGGTGATACACCCAGTGCAGATGCATTCATTCAGTGCAGATACACTCTTCTAGTGGATGTACACCCAGTGCAGATGCATTCATTCAGTGCAGATGCACTCTTCTAGTGGATGTACACCCAGTACAGGTGCCCCCAGTGCCCCCATTCATACTCTTCAGAAAATCGGTGGGGCTAGACTCAATTATGGTGTGGACTTGGCGAGTCGGGCCTGCTGGAAGCTTCTACCCGCTAGTGCACTTCTGCCCTGGGGTCAGCCCTGGCATGGTGTTGGCACCGTGGTTTTAAACCCACTTGGGGTCTAACCTGTGTGGATTAGCCTGACGCTGCGTGCAGCCCTGCCATGAGCCTCGACCTTGTGGTTGCGGCCCGAGCAGGGCATAGTCCCAGGTAGCTTGAGTCTAGAGCTATTTAATTCAAAATTATATCTTCTTTCTCTCAGTCATTTATTAGGGTTTAGCTTGCGCCTTGGCATCAGTTATTCTATAAGGAATATATATACTAAGGTAAGAATTTCCACTATGGTTTATATACTTAAGCTAATATGACGTGTCAAGACCTATGGACTTATAGAACTTATTATAATTATTCTAGTATTGGGCAGTATACTTCTGGTATTCCTTAGCACGATATGTAATTAGTGTACTGTTATTGTTATAGTCATCATCTATCAGTATGATAATCTGCAGACTAGGAAGGATTGACAGGGTTGAGGCAGAAGATGGGTCTTAGTTCTAGTTATCCCATTCTGTATCTTTAATAAGAAGGATCTAGAATTGATTGATAGAAGTCTAGTAGGTAGCTTGTAGCTCCTTTAGGGGTTTAGGGTCGCTTACGATATCGTAACTTAATCAGAGAAGGTCTTGATAGGGATTAAAGTAGAAAGCGTATTCAGACAGATTTGGATATTGGACTAAGACATATATGTAAAGTGTATATATATGGGATTCTTAATATATCTAAAGAGCGATTGGAAATGGGCATTTCTCTAATGGAGACAGTGTCTCCATAGGTCTCAAACTAAAATTCATCTGTAGGAGAGTATTGAGAGAGCTAATAGGGCAAAATATCATATATTTATAATACTTATTGTTATCAAAATTGTCCTAGGTCACAACTTCAATAACCTGTGCTGCAGGCTATGTATATTCCTAGATTATCAATTAGATTTCCGGCGGAAGAGATTTTAAATTCATCTTTAGAGGACTTTCCTAGATTTCTAATCTTGGGCGTTTACGAACGGGCTTATTTTGATCAGAGAGTGCCATTTCTAACATATTGGCAACAGGAATAATTGCATTAAGGGATTTTCACATTACTTAACTATCTCATTTTCTTTAAGCTCAGCCAAACAGTGTAAACAAGAAAATATGCGTAGTCAGAGTCTTAGATAGAGCTAGAAGGGCGTCTTTAAAGAAAATTTAGTTATAAGAAGCGTTTAAGGCGATGAGATAGAATTATCTGAAAGGTCATCGTTTCCACAACAAAGAGGCCAACTTGCTGTTTGCCAAGCATGTCACGTGCTGGAAAATGCAACGCCTTGGGACTGACCCGTGCCTCCCGCGCACCGTGTACTCTTCGAGCTCCGGCGCCTTAAACGATTGTCGGGCAGGACAAATGGAATCGGTGCGTCGTTCCAATCAGGGTGCTAATCGGACCTAGACTCCTTTATGACATGCTACTATTAAAGATGGTAGAAATGTGCATGATAGAGAGGTGAACTCAATCAAGGGCAGATAACCCTGTTCAGCCTCCCGACGCCCATTGCAAGCTATCCAGCCTAGGAAGCCCTCGAGATACAGTTTTTTGCCCTGCTGGGCCGTGAGACTCAGGACCATGAGAAGTGGGGCGAGTGGGTAGCAAAGGATATGTATGCGTAAAACCGACGTTTGTCGAATCCACACGTACGATTTAGGTCGGCGGAAAAAGAAATTACTGAATTGTTCTGTACGAATTAGACAATTCGCTCTCAGCTCTTGCAAATGCAGCTTACTTGCAAGCGCAAATCATTTGCAGTTGCAACGCTCTTGCAAATGCAAACCTCTTGCAAGCGCAAACCACTTGCAGGTGCAAACCTCTTGCAGGTGCAACGCTCTTGCAAATGCAAACCTCTTGCAAGCGCAAACCTCTTGCAAGCGCAAATCATTTGCAGTTGCAAACCACTTGCAGGTGCAAACCTCTTGCAAGCGCAAACCACTTGCAAGCGCAAATCATTTGCAGTTGCAAACCACTTGCAGTTGCAACGCTCTTGCAAATGCAAACCACTTGCAAATGCAAACCACTTGCAGGTGCAAACCTCTTGCAAGCGCAAATCATTTGCAGTTGCAACGCTCTTGCAAATGCAAACCTCTTGCAAGCGCAAACCACTTGCAGGTGCAACGCTCTTGCAAATGCAAACCACTTGCAGGTGCAAACCTCTTGCAAGCGCAAACCACTTGCAGGTGCAACGCTCTTGCAAATGCAAACCTCTTGCAAGCGCAAACCTCTTGCAAGCGCAAACCACTTGCAGGTGCAAACCTCTTGCAAGTGCAAATCTGCAGCACAGAACGATATTGAGCCGTTGATTGGTTATAGATGTTCGAGGATTACTAACCCGATATGAGGGAGCAGGTCGACACACGTGATAAATCACGTGCACTGTTCAAGTTGATATTGTGACAAACTGACAATCAATGTCGATTTTCTCGGTGTCATCACGGAAAGAGGATAGCCCCAACTCAGAGGCAGGAATTCGCTTCTGAGGAAGACACCTTTCTATCCACTAATAAAATGCTCAAGCAATTTCCCCCCATTATCTCAATCAAGATTACCAAGTCTCTTATGCCAGATCTCTCCTCAGCAATATCTCTCTTTATAGAGATCTCTCCTAAACAAGATCCCTCCTAAGTGACAGTTTTCTAATTAGCTTTCTATAGATCTCCTAAGAGAGTTTTCTCCTAAGAAAGTATTCTCTTAAAACAGTATTCTCCTGTACTAAGTCCCTCTTAAATAATAGAACTCTTAAACAGGATCTCTCTTAAACACTATAGCTCTCAAATAGGATATAGATCTATCTATAACTATCTACCCTAACATAACTATCTAGTACAAGCCTAGACACCATATAATTACAGTAAAAGATAAGTCTCCTATAATCCCAGAATCCAAAACTGAGTACAGAGTCCAAAACTAGCACAACCATCCTAAAGAATAATCAAGTGTGCCCGACCCACTTCACCCCAGAAATTAACCAGTAGAAGTTCATATCTTAAGTTATAAGCACTAAGCAGCCACCCATGACTTAGAACATTCAATCCTAATAACTCAATTCACTCACTTCACACCAATAAAAAAATTCCCTTAGACAGGAATAAAATGCTGCAGCATCACGCGCGTATAAATACAAAACTGTAGAAAAGCCCATAGTAGAGCAGACATACTCTTGACAGCCCCACTAAAGGAGTCATCCCCAGCCCCTCAAAAAAGTCAGACAAGTGCTATATCAAAAAACACTCACTATCTAAGGTCTATATTAGGTTAACAGCTACTTTTAATAAAACAAAGGCACTTATATCTAGTCTAATAGATATTAGCTGTAAAGAGTTAAATTGGCTCTTATATACATTAATACAAGAATTAATAAAGAGATCTGGCTTAATGTAGACAGCAGCGGAAAAATATTAACAAATCATATTATCAACGGTCCTAAGTGTTTCATACTAAATTCATCAATTAATCAGATTAGCTCTAGGTAAAGATCTAGACTTATTTTCAATCTCTAGAAACAGGATATTTATAAAAAAGTTCGTATGTTAACAGAAATATAATATGTTATTAGTTGTCTATATATAGCCTCTAATACTATTAACAGCTATACCCAACTTTTTCTATCCTATGACAGTAAGTCGCTTTAAGATTCTCTAAGAATAGTAAATTTATATAAAAAATAACTATAGTTCCTGCTGAGGTTTCGTCTTTTTTAAGCTTTAACCAATGAAATCATTTAGCATTTTTCTATTAGGAATAGGATAAAAAGAATTCTGATTTTATTAGCTTTGTAATATATAGATTTAAGTATAATACCAGCTGTGATACACATGAGGCCCAAATGCCAGTTTTATCTGCACAGAATATCCTCATCCGGCCAATGTCTTGAAACCTGATGCTAAGGAAGATATCAGCGTTATTGAGGTGACTCATTTCATATGCCTTCTTAATAAGGGTTTGACCGCGTTAGTCTTGGCATTATCTTCTTTACTTTTTCTTGTTCTTTAGGGCTTTGGAGGTAGACGCCTTTTGATCCTTACTAGTTCTAGGTAATGCTGCTTTATCTTTGAACTGCTTGTCTTTTATATTATTAAATGTCAGTTCCAAGGAAGCAGCTAGGGTTATGGGCGAAATAAATACTATCAGTTCTGCTATGATTTATAAAATCATTGCTTTGACACTATAAATTGAAGCTGTGACATATTCTATGATCAATCGTTGCATCCCTTGTAGATTAAGGATAATATGCTATGATTATCTCTAGTGAGCTGTCCATTACAGCAGTGGATCCCCTGGCAAAGCACGTTATTGAAGGAACGTCTAATAAATTCATAAATTAAAATTAGCGCTCAACACTGTGTTAGCCTATTAAGTATAGGGATTTCACTCTTAAACATTCTCTTTATATCTTAAGCAGCAAAGCGTTAAATATTTAGCCACTTTTAATATGATTATTATTATTATTATTATTTAATCAAATTTAACGTCTATACCGAGCCCTAGGCTATGACAGACAGCGATTCGTGTGGATTAGGCCTGCTTATAGGGGTTGCCCTCTATAAGCCGGTGCCTCTACCCCCATTGGATCCAGGCTTTCAAGGTATCTTGTACTTTCCTCACCCTATGCCGCTTATATGCGCAGGATGATTTGGGGGCTTATAGTGGGTGGCAATCACTACCCCCTCCTTATGGCCACTAACGTTTGGGCGTTGTCTATAATAGTGGGCTGCCTTTGTCCGCTATCCTTCCCCCTCTCGCTCTCCCTCATCCAGGGCCTTAATGCCCCAATTATCAGTCTTATAGGCCTGCTCCCAGGCCTGTTGGTTATTCTCTCGCTCTTTAATGGCCTCTATAAACGCCAGCAGCGCTGTAGTGGCCTTTGGGTCCTGGAATAGGCGTGCTTTGGGGCACTGCTCGCTATCCTGCGGGGCCTTTACCCCTGTTTCGGCCAAGCCGGCATATAGTTTTTCCCGCTGGTGGCACCACTGTTGACAGTTTGTAAGAAGGTGTCTTACTGTCTTAGTCCCCCTAGAGCATCTTAAGCAATTAGGGGAGTCTTGGGCCTTGATTCGGTGTAGATAGGCCCTGATTGGGGTGTGGCCGGTCTTGAATTGGTAATACTGCTGTGTTAGGTGCTTGGGGGTGCTTGCCATTATTGGGTTAAGCTTTTATCTTTGGGGGGGTTGGTAGGCCTGGCCTACCTGTTGGGTGTGTCTTGCAAGCTTTGTAGTGAGCTAGTTGGCCTTGATAGCGTTATAAGTTTCGGTGCATGCCTGCTGGGCATGGGCTAGTGAGATATCTGAGTACTTGTCTGTACAGGGCCTCCCTGTAGCTTTTTTAGCGGCCTTATCGGCCTCTTTGTTGCCTGGGACCTCTTTATGGCCTGGCACCTAGTATATGGTAACCCTGCGGCCGGTGGCCTGTAGTTCCCTGGCTAGGTCGTGTGCCTGCAGCGCTAGGGCTTGCCCTGGGCTAGGCTGGGTATGCTGGAGCCTGCTTATAGCGGCTTAGGTGTCTAAAAATACTTTAATTGGCCCTATAAGATTCTCTGCCAGCGCCTATTCTAGGGCTTCGACTACTTCTATTAGTTCTGTATTAAAGACTTTGAAGCCTGCGCCTAGAGAAGCTAGGCATGATCTCTAGGGGCCAATAAGTGGCTTATAAGCTACTGCAGCGTCTATGCGCTGATTGTCTAACCTAGAACTGTCTGAGTAAAGATTGGTGTTCCTTATCCCACTTAGAGAGTCTGAAGCTAATTGTATAGTGGTTTCAAGAAAGTCTATCCTGAAATCTAGTGGTATAGACCTATTACTAGGCTTTATTGTACGCTTAAAGCTCTAAGAGAGATCAGTAGTCAAGATCTCTTGTAGTCTATAGGCCAGGCCCATGCCCAGCTTCTAAAGGCTTTAGCAGGTTGGTATTACCCAAGCTCAGTCTTCTAGTAGCTGCTCTCTAGGCTGTGTATAGACATCTCCCTTCCTAAGCGTTATAGGAAGTATTTCTGCTGCTAGATGTCCCTAGGAAAGTCCTAGAAGTCTTAGGGCATACCACTGCTATTTACTATCTAATAGGGCCTTTACTAGTTCCAGAGCTGTCTCCTTTATAAGTAGTCCTAACAGAATAGACTTTAGCATACCTATGACTGCCCGGGCCTAGTTATTAATTAGGCCCTACAGTCCTTCTAGGCAGTTCTTTTGTCTATGTCACCAAAGCTTAGCCCTATAAAACACCACTGACTGCGTGGTGGCCTTTTAGATTCGCTATGCCAAGCCTGGGAGAAGCCCCTGGGCCTTGCACAGTACCCGCACTCGTCTTTCAGTATTTTGACTTTTTTACAGGCGATACTTATAGTAGGCTTTAAAGGTAAGCTTTAGATCTAGTAAGACCCCTAACCACTGGATGGCTGTTGAGGAAAATACTACTAAAGCGTCTCCTACCTGCACCCTAGCTTCCTAGATCTGATTTTTATGTTCCCTGCTGGTAGCCCTAGAGAATAGGATGGCCTCTGTCTTTTTAGGGTCGAATTTGACGCTATTTGCCAGTCCCCACTCAATAGCAGCTTTTGCCGCTGCTTCTAGCTGTCTGCAGATCTCAGAGACCGAGCTTCCCTAGGCTACCAGGCCTATGTCATCAGCATAGGACAGGGCCTTGATCCCTGGCACCTGCTATTCCATAGCCTGAAACACACCCTAGATATAGATAAGAAAGAGGATTGAGAAGACTGGTGAGTCCTAGAGCAGCCCTGAGTTAATAGGCTGTTCAGAGGCTTTATAACTATTAATTACGAGGCTGACCCTTCTATTTATAAAAAAAGATAAAGTTTATCTTATAAAGTCATTATCTAGGCCTATAGCTTCCATAGCCTCACTAAGCTTATAAAGGTCAACATGGTCGAAGGCCCCCATAATATTAATAAAGATAGTGCCTATGAAAAGCTTTTAAGTCTATCCCTTGTACACTATTTATATGAGGCAGGCTATCACGTTAATAGCCCTATAACCTCGCCTGTATCTTATTTATCTAGGGTGTAAAGCCCCCTGAGCCTCACACCAGTCTATTATAAGGCCTGCAGCCAGCTTCTCAACAACCTTGCCCAGGCAGCTAAACAAGCTTATCATCCTCCAGGCCTTCACCTAGGTGTAATTAGGCTTCCCTAACTTCCGAAGTAGGATACCTTTAGCAGTCTTCTAGGCCTCTGGGTATACCCTAAGCTAAAAGCACTGCCTAGCCATCTCTATAATTTAGGGTGAGTCTAATACCCAGAGTAGCCGGCATGCTTTAAAATTGAGCCTATCAGTCCCCAGAGCTTTTTTGATGCTCTAGCTAAATAGAGCCTGATGCACCCACTCTAGCGTTATAAGCATATAGGCCTGTCCACCTGGCAGCTCCCCAGAAGGGGAGCTACAGGAGGCGTTAGGAAATACTATTTTCCTAATTAAAGCTTCTTTATCAGCTATAGTAGTAGTAGGAAGAGCCTCTAGATCCAGGCCTTAAAATACTAGGGTGGTAAGATTAGTCCGTGGCTTAGTATACTGTAAAGCTATCCAACACCTATTAGGATCTCCTGGAGAAGGCTTTTCCAGGTCATCTCTAGGGCCTTTGGGAAAAAGGTTCCCAATGGGGTTAGAACCCTTTTTCCACTCTTCCTTCCCCCCAGGGCCTCTCTCAGCAAAGAAGACCTCCCAGCAGGTCCTTTTAGCCGCCTTTATTTCATAGTAATAAGCGGTTCTTGCAGCCTTAAATTCGGTGTCGGTACAGGCATAGACCTATCACCGCTTGCAGGCTGCAGTCTATAAGCTCTAGGCTTGCCGCAGCTCTGGCTTCCACCACCGCTTAGAGCGTGCACAAAGCCATACTGCTTTAGCATGCCTATCAAGTACGCTGGTTAGGGTGTCCTGCACCCAATTGGCCTCTCTGACAAGGTCTTCCTCGGTGCATTGATCACTAAGAGAGGGGTAGCCTACAGCCTCTAAGGCCCAAGCTGCTGTGGCCAGCTTTAGAGCTTCCTCGTTTACCTGCAGAGCTTCTATCTGCCACCCAGTAATCTCCCTAGAGATTCCTCCTGGAGGGGGTTCTTCTAGGGCTTCCCAAGCTAGGACGATAAGCTCATGGTCAGATATTGTAGACTTATCCTTATCCACCTCCCAGGCTTGCAGAGGCCCTAGGGCTGGCGAAGATAACGCTAAATCAATAATTAACACCCCCTCAGTCTTCTTATAGCGTATAGCCTCCCCCAGTAGGTTATTAACATATAGTAAGTGCCGCTCTATAAGCTATTCCAAGGGCTCAGCATTAACCCGGCCCTTGGCCAGTGGATTCCACGAAGGGCTATAGACATTGAAATCATCCACTAATAAGCATCTATCTACTATAAACAGGTCCCAGTCTACATCCTCGATGGCCCAACATCATCTAGAAAAGGCCCCTTGCCACCGGTAACTGGCCCCAATCCACACATCATAGCAGTTGACTATTCTAGTGCGTCAGGGGGCATGCCCACTAATTATTAATGCTTCCTATATGTCCAGGGCCTATAAATAGAGATAATCTACTAAATCAGTGCAGTTCTCGATCCTAACTACTCCTATAAGGTCTTTACAGATGGCCATAAGCACCCGTTGATCCCGCTTCTCCCCCCCTGACCAGTACAGCAGATAGCCTGGATAGAAGAAGTTATAGGCAATATAAGGCTCTTGCAGACATATAATATCTATTTACTACTTTATCCCCGCTTCTAGAGCCCTTAAGGTTGCGGGGTAGGTACGGCCGCAATTATATTGAATAATCAACATTAATAGGGGCTGCAGCTCCAGGCGTTGGTATTGGACATGGGGATGAGTACAGTAGGGGTAATGTCTCTGGGGCATCTTCTATAGCGTCATCGACCTCCCTAAGCTCTGGGGCTTGGAGGGCGTCCTGGGTAGTGGTTGGGAAAGAAGCCTCCTCAGCAACGCCTTCCCATTCAGTCCATTCAGGGGGGGGAGGGGGCATAACGACCTCTATATCGGGGAAGCACTTATAGAGTCGTTGGCGGGCCTCCTGAAGCTTGGGACACTCCAGGGAATCAGCCTGGTGCTTCTCCTCACAGTTGCCACATTTAGTGGGTGCATGCAGACATGGGTGGTCTGTTTGGACCCTACAGTTTAGTATATTATAAATATGCTCTTAGGCTTTATAAACACCAGCACACACAGTGCAGAGTGGTGGTTAGATACTGTAGCCTCTATAAGTTTAGTGACCAATGCCACAGTATCAGGTACAAACGGTGTCTTTACCCACTTTATAATAGGGGCTGATAGGGTGCCTGTTACCCCCGAAGTGTACGCCCCAGGCGAGTAGCCTATAGGCGTTATCTAGGCCTCCTACTATTATAATAATAGTAGAGAAATACTGCTTATTAGTCTAGATAGCCGCTATCAGCTTAATCCAGATAAAGTTTCTCATTAGAGTACATGTGCCCCCTAATTCAATTTCTTCCCTAGCTAGGCCTAGCCCTAAGACGCTATAGCGGGCTATCAGCACTGTATACATCTTAATCTTGTACCACTGTTAG
Source organism: Talaromyces rugulosus (assembly GCF_013368755.1). Taxonomy (NCBI): domain Eukaryota; kingdom Fungi; phylum Ascomycota; class Eurotiomycetes; order Eurotiales; family Trichocomaceae; genus Talaromyces; species Talaromyces rugulosus. The sequence continues at coordinate 3,323,140 of NC_049564.1, forward strand.
TCTACTTCCACTAAAATGACTACAGGGTTGATCCAGTGGCAGGCAGCCACCAATAGGTCCTTATAAACTGGTAATAGCGAGCCTACAGTACTTCCTTAATCCAATAAAGCTGAGATAGCCCCTAATTCGGTGTAATTAGCGTCTATTACCCTGACAAAGTTCGGGAAGCCTACCTAGGCTAGGCAGTGGTTAAACTACAAGATAACATCAGCTTTAGACTTTTTAGGGACGGTGCGGCCATTTTTACGCCTAAATATAAGCCTACGATCTCTCTTATTACTTCCGCGAATAGGCTTCAGGCTCCCTAGATCTATTTGGACTTTTGGGGGCTGGTTTAGGGAGTAAACCCGTTTTTTTATAATGATTTGCCACTCCTGGGCATTGCTAGCCGCTATATCGGCCCACTGGAGGCCTGCTGCGGGCTTCACCCCAGGGGGTGGTTTTGATATCGGGGGTGAGGCTCTGCATGGCTCTATGGGCTTAGCGGCCCTATTCAGGTTAGCTTGGGGGCCATGGGCGACCTCTGCAAACATCGTCTCCTGGGATGGCAGAGGCTGTCGTAGGCCCTAGCGGTCGCCCCCTGACGATAGAGACTTTAGGGGATGGTTCGGGGCGTTCAGGGAGGCCTGTTAAGCTTCTAGAGTTGAGAAACGGCGCTCCAGAGCGCCCAATTGGCCTATGAGACACTGCTCCATAGCCTCTACCAGAGAGGTCATATAGGCCTTCATAGCGGCCATCTCCGCGTGTAGCGCGCTATTACTGCTTATAAAGTGATCTAATAAGGCCTGTTCCATGTCCTTATAGGCTAGGCCGAGTAGGGCCTTTATAGGGGCTCTATCAGCTCTATCAGGGCTATAGTCCCGTCGCCTCTTCCCCGGAGCTTTGGGGGCTTCCTGGGGGTATAGGGGGGGGAACAGTTCCCTAGGTTCGATTTCTAGGTTAGGCGTGAAGCCCTCGCTCTGGGGGACCATTATACTGGCCTCGGGGGGCGCTGGCAGTGCTGTCCCCACTGGGGTGCCTATATGGGCACCCTCGGGGTTCACCGGGCCTAGCGCCTGCCCCCCTGGGTCTAGGGGGGCGTTGTCGATATTGGGGGGTCCTTGGGCCATAGCGAGGCCCTGGACACCGTCAAAAGGCATTGAATTTCAAAAGGTTGATTTTTGATTTTCCCGGCGGGTCCCAAGATTATTTTTCCTAGGGGTATAGAGGGAGAAATAGTTTCCTAGATTTAATTTCTAGGTTAAGTGTAAAGCCTTTGCTCTAAGAAACCATTATACTAGCCTCAGAAGACGCTGGTAGTACTGTCCCTACTAGGATATCTATATGGGCACCCTCAGGGTTCACTGGGCCTAACGCCTGCCCCTCTAGGTCTAGGGGGGCGTTGTCGATATTAGGGGGTCCTTGGGCCATAGCGAGGCCCTGGACACCGTCAAAAGGCATTGAATTTCAAAAGGTTGATTTTTGATTTTCCCGGCGGGAAGTTTTTATATAAACTGGATTATTAAATGAACTTATTATAGACTAAGATAAATTATTTATATCTAAATATTAGCAAACAATTATAAAAGTATATAGAATACATTATAAATTATTAACTATAAATTATTAATAGACTGATAGCCAGTCCAAGAGAATAATTTAAATAATTAAACAGTATTTTCGACACTATTTAGATTAGAAATAAGATAATTATGTGACGTGCCTTTTCCAAAGATATTCGATTCCTATCTAGGGGTGCGATTCTCTAAAACAACAAGCATGGGAAAGGAATCTAACTACCAGGACCTGCGGGAAGGTTTTATCTTGTGTGCTTAGGTAACCAGCTTGACCCCTTATGGCCCCAGGGTGAGGCTATCCCCAGATCTGGCACCGCGGGTTAAGGTTGATGCCCTTCCTGCCTAAGGCCTCCTATCCGGCCACGAGGCCACTTCTACCCTTAGAAATAGCCTCAGGCTCAGCTGTCATATCACCTCTCTCTTCAGAAACACTTACCCTCAAGCGTTGATTGCTAGTCTATCATCATCTATATACTTTTCAACAAATTAATCCTCCTTTATAGCTTTCATCTATACATCTAACCAGCGCAGCGGACCTGGCTTCTCAGGGTTAGTATTATAGAATGATTTCAGCGCCAGTAAAGCATTTGAAAAGTACTCTACTGGATATCATATTAGATCTAGGTCCCTGCCTAGCCAGCTTATTTAATAACACAGCTTCTTCCAGCGTATCCAGGAGTCTAGGATCCTATTAACTTCCTATTCTAAATTTCTATTGACCTAGAGCTTAGAATATTCCTTCTTTAATTAACCAACGAGGGGCTTAATTAAAGCAGCACAGCAGAGCTTATCTAGAAAAAAGATATAATACACTCATATACCCTATAATAAATCCAATTCAAAGATATGTCCTATCTTATACAATATCTTGTATAGCCCTTCAAACTAATAGCTTAGCTTCCTGTCTAATCATTCTATATCCCATTCTTCATTACTGATATAGACGTGGTTACTAACTCCAAAGTCTATCTCCCATCTGTGCTTGTTCACTTGCTATTACTGTCTATCTTATACTTCTATAATATTATTACAGACATAATTCTATATACGCTCTAAACACTGTACTTATACTTAAGCTTTCTTCTCATTCAGTATGTAGCTTCTAGGCAGCATTAATAGTACCTAATCAAACAATATCTAAAAAGTATAACTTTTTTCTATCTTAAATAAGGATATCCCTGTAAATTCTTATAACAGTAATACAACTGTAAAGTTAATGATTAGTAGATACTCCAACCAGTTATCTATTACAAAGTTAATATATAGCTACAGCCACTGCTAAAAATACTGATTCACTATCTCTATTTGTCTATCTATCTGGGTATACTATACTGTTGACAGCTTTACCTTGATATAAAGGATTCGGTATGTCTCTCCCCAGAACTCAGAGATAAACTGGCCTCCTTAGTCTGATACAATGCTGTCTAGCAGGCCTATCCACGGGAAGATATACCAAATCCATAACTTTGCCATATCTCTAGCTGTCACCCCCTTATGGCATAATATAGAGACTGGTTTTTTAGTCAAACAGTCAACAGTGATAAAAATGTTATCAAATCCCCGTTTGTCCTAGAGCAGCTCCATAAAATCCATCAACAAATGCTACCAAGGTTGTACTGGGATAGATAACGGTTAAAGGAGTCTAGAGGCCTTATCCCTATATGTATTCATCCTCTTATATATCTTGTAATTATCTATATACCAGTTCATATTATTACTCTATACCTCCCAGTAGAACCGTTCTCAGACTAGCTTCAGCATCTTTGTATATCCTAGATGCGTTGTTATAGGTTGTCGATATACTTTGTCTAGCAATTATACTTGTAAATCATTTTTTTTAGAAATATAGAGTCATTTATTAAAAAAAAGTCGTCCTTTAATTACTCTATAGCTCTCCCCTTTCTCTGAGAGTAAGACTTCAGCATCTTTCTTAGTTACATATTCCTTATTAGCCGCCAACACTTTAGTGACAATATCATCCTCTATAGTTAAAGTGACTAGTTCTGTATATACTATCTTAAATGTGATCTTATCATCAATTTTATACCGCAGCAGTAGTGTTTAGTTCTAGTAGTCAAGGTTTTTTACCTTTTTATCTTCTCTTCAGATGAGGGTATCTACCAATATATTTGCTTTTCCTAGTTAATATCTGAGTACAAAGTGGTATTTCTCCAAGAACTCATATCATCAAGCTTGTTGGGCGTTCAGAGCTTTAATAGTTATAAAGTACTCAAGAGCCTAGTAATCTAATAAAATATTAAAGAACTCTTATCCTCTTAGTCTAACTAATTCGGATTTCTATTTTCTTAGAGCCTTTATTACTGCTAGTAGTTCCTTATTATAGATATCATAATTATACTTGGCTGAAGTCATTAATATAGAGTAATATATGACCAGATACTATTTCTTATCCTCACATAGTTAAGATAGAACTATAGCCACTACTCCATCTAACGTGTCCGTTTCTACATAGATTTAGTGATTAGAGTTGTAATAGACTAGTACCAGAGCTTTTGATAATTTCTTTTTCAGACTTTTAAATACTTTTTCACACTCTTTACTCTATATAAATAGAATGTTAGTTTGAGTAAAGTAATGTAATGGCTTTACAGTTTGGCTGTAGGCCTTTATAAACTTTTAATAGAAATTATAGAAACTAAGGAATAACTATACTTCTAAAACTGTTATTAGTGTTTTCTAGAAAAAGATAACCTTAATCTTTACTAGATTGACCTCTATCCTCTCTGAGATAATGATAAAGCCTAGATACTTGGTTGATGTGATATAAAACTCATATTTTTTGATACTAGTTTGCAGTCCTGCCTTTTGAAGTCTCTCCAATACCTATTGTATATATATCTCATGCTCTAGCTCATTCTCGCTATATATTAATAGATTGTTGATGAACATAATTATGAACTGGTCAAGGTAGTCTATGAAGATATTGTTGATCAGTCATTGAAATATTGCTAGTCTATTGGTAAGGCTAAATAGCATTATTTTATATTTAAAAGTGCTATATTAACAATAGAAGATAGTTAGATCTGTAGAGTCTAGGTGCATTTAGATTCAGTAGAACCCCTACCTAATATCTAGTTTAGTAAAGATCTTTGCCTTACTCAAGCGCTTAAAGACTTCCTTAATAAATAATAATAGATATTAGTTCTTTCTAGTTAAAGTGTTCAGCTTGTAGTAATTAATATAGAAGTAGAATCTACTATTAGCTTTCTTGGCTATGAGGATTGGAGATGTAAATAATATATTATTAAAGACAATAAATCCTTTATCTAGATTATTAATAATATAGTCTTGGGCTATTTAGAGCTGTTCCTTTAATATTTGATATAAAGGACTATAATTTAACTCTAGGTCCTGATTCAATTCGATCTTATGGTTATACTTCTAGTGAACTGGTAACTTATCTGAGCAGATCTTTAAGAAGATATTAGTAAACTTATAATACTAATCTAGTAATTGCTGTTTAATCTTCTTACTTTTAGTTAATTTGGCTATTCTTTCCTTTTTAGTTTTTAGTGCTTACTCTATCTTGTAAAGACTAGTTATAAAGATATCTATAGTCTTACTTTTCATATAATAATAGAATCTGGCAGCTCTAATAATTACTATATCTATTCTATACGTCCTTTTTTCTGAGTGTTAATGATGTAGGTTTCTTGTTAGACTGACAACTAATGACATTTTCTTAGTACTGTTAAAGGGTCCTATAGTGTTCTCTGATTATAAAGCTTTTTCTATTTTCTACAGTTCCATCCTTAATTGTGTCCTTTATGTTCTTTCTATAACTACAGGCGCTTTCCTTTAGGGTTCTGGTTATAGGAGTGGAACAGGTTCTTTTATTAACCGATCTTGGCGCTCTATATCAGCTTAGTGCTTAAGATTGACTGGTCTATTTCTCTTTAGTATTGTTTTTAGTATATAGATGAACTATTCTCTCTTTATTTAATCTTTGAGAGACATATTCTCTGGCTATAAAAGGTGACGGTTTCTGCAATTTATCAATATATTATACTTCTCTAGCCACATACAATCCAAAATGACATTGTGACGGCCTAGTCATACTAAGAGAAAGGGTAGATGCTGTTATATCCGGTTATCAATAATCAGTGTTAAGATTATGAGGTGTGTAACTGGTTCTACTGTCTTCCTATCATACTCTCTCACCCTATAGGGTTCAGAAACAGGTATTGTGTATGTCTGAAAGTGTTGTGTAAGCTTCTCCGCTAAAAATATATCTAAAAAGGCAAATCTGTTGATTCTAGTATTGGCTAAAGCTTTGGTATAAATTGAATATCTATTCTTAGCTAGCTAAATAGATATAATTATGCTATCCTTCTTTCTCCTTATCAGCTATAAGAGATCTAAAGCTTTATTGTCTGTACTTGATATGCCTAAGAAGGAGATTTCTTCTAGGTATGGACAATTTCCGACTCCTTGTCTGTGTTATCCTCGTTCTGTTTTTCTAAAGCCTTTAAATCCAGAGCCTTCTTCTTAAGGGGGCACTTGTCAGCATAGTGACCGCTTAGTTTGTAATTAAAGCACTTATCTTTGCTTATTAGCTTCTTCTTTTCTTTCTAGAAGAGCTATGATTAAGAGGCTTCATTCTTCAGCTTTAATTCTCTAGAGATATTTGACTAGTGGCTTTCTTAGCTATGGCCTTTACTGCTTTTAATCCTATAGCTATAGACATATTGTTCTCCTTCAGCGATCTGCTTAAGGCAGTTAGCAGTAGTATAACATCCTTGTATAAAGGTCTGGTATAACACTATTAGATCAATATTTTTCTTGATTATGGCGCGCTGCATATCGAACAAGAGTTTATAGTAGAATTTCTCTTTCTATTCTAATAGAGCAAGGCCAGCTTCTTGGGTAAGAAGCATAAATTTCAACAAAAAGATCTAAAACTTTGAATCTCTTATTACTAGGCAACGGAGTTCTATCTTTGTATTGATCACACAGTTCTCATCTATATAGATTGTTCTTAGATACTCAAAGATATTACTGATATCCTGGTAACATTATACTGAGTCCTTCCAGAATTGTGGGAGCAAGTAGTTGGCCGCTTCTCCCTTATATATCCCCTTCACGTACGCCATATAAGCCAAAGCTGTTAAGTAATGGTTAGTATTAGCTTCTAACTTGTTCTCAACGTTGATCTCCTATGATTTATACTTAGGATCGATTCTATCTAATAGCAGCTGGCTATCTGATAGCTTGGTGGTCTTCTTCTTGTAGTTTCCCCTAGCTAGAGAGGTATTAGTGATTGCAACATCACACTCTATGATCAGTTTAGATATAGCCTGGCGATAGTCAACTAAGTTACTCTTAAGGTTCTGAATCTCTTTTCTCATAGAGTTGATTTCCTCTGTATTGTTGTTACTAGACTTAGTAAGAGCCTTTTCTAATCATTTCTCCTGCATAAAGAGGTGTTGGAATAAATCTTTAAACAGACCTCCAGGGTCGCTTCTGCAAAGCTCAAGGAATTCATCTTTATTGAGTAGTCCCTTAGAAACATTTCCAAGCTTTAGTTCTTTAAGGTTAATGGTTAAGCAGTGACTGGGCTCTCCTATATCATTATTGCTAGCGCTCTTACCATGCTGATATCTATTAACAGTACTTGGTCTTACCATTATACTAGCTCACAAGATTTCTAGATTTTAAATAAAGATAAATAAAGGTTTAGGGTCAGAGCGCTGACAAAGCGTTTGTCATAGCTATATAGACTATGCTAAACACAAAGAGGTTAAGATAAAGAAAAGTCTACTCCCAACCAGAACACTGACTGCAGCTAAATACTGGCTGTGCTAGTCATAAGAAAAACAAAGATAAAGTATAGCGATGCTTGTTGTAATGTGATATGTCTTTTCCAAAGATATTCAATTCCTATCTAGGGGTGCGATTCTCTAAAATAACAAGCATGGGAAAAGAATCTAACTACCAGGACCTGCAGGAAGGTTTTATCTTGTGTGCTTAGGTAACCAGCTTGATCCCTTATGGCCCCGGGGTGAGGCTATCCCCAGATCTGGCACCGCGGGTTAGGGTTGATGCCCTTCCTGCCTGAGGCCTCCCATCCGGCCACGAGGCCGCTCCTACCCTTGGGGATAGCCTCAGGCTCAGCCGTCACAAATTAGATAGAATTACTACTATTAGTATAGTTCATATTAAATAATATAGAAAATGCTATAATAAAACAAGTTCTATATTTTGTAAATCTTAGATAACACCTAAGAATAATATAGTCTAAAGTACTATAAAAAAGATTATCTAAAACTATAATAATATAAGCTAATAAATTATAAATATTTTATTAAATAATATTAAAAAATATTAAATAAGCTAAAAATTAAATAAAGATCTACTATAATAAAAAGTATAAAAATATACTAATTCTTAAAAAAAAAAAGAAAGTTTATTTATTATAACAAATAATTAGATAGAAAAAATTTAATATTCTAAGTAAGAGACTAAATAATAAATTTAATACTATTAAATATAGACTTTTTATAATTTAAAAAAAAACTTATTAATAATAATTATAAATTCTAATTATTAGTAAGAATAAAAGTATATTTAGTATTTTATATCTTATTATTAAAATTAACTAAAAATCTAGAAAATAGTAATAATAAAGCAACTAAAAATAAATATAAAATTAAAAATATTCTAAAAAGAAAATTAGTAGAAAAAAAAATCTTTTATTTAGTTAGCTAGAAAGAATATAGATCTAAATATAATTTATAGGAACTAGTTAGATATTTAAACTGTTTTAAAAAGATTTAAGTATTTTATTAAAAAGAAACTTAGAAAGGATATGATTAAACTTATTATTAAATAATATAAAAAACTTTTAAATAGTAGCTATAATTATCTTATTTAATTTTTATAGTTTAGTTTTTTATTTTTATTCTTTCTTCTTCTTCTCTTCTAGACGCTCTAACTCTTTTATATCTTTAATATCTGTTTAAATAAATTGACCAGTATACTTCTAAAGCAGTTTCTATTATTTTTTAAAATAAAAATTTTTTATTAGAATTATCTCCTTATTTTTTTTAATCTTTTTTTAAATAGTTAATAACTTCTTTTAAACTAAATCTAAAGATGCTATTTTAATATAATAATTATAATTACTATAAATATACTTGCTATAATACTTTAAAATTTTTAATTTAATATATAACTTTCTAAACAAAACACACTTACTATAAAGAAAAAGAAAAATAATCTTAATTTTAATAATATAGATAAATAAATTATTTTTATTAATATTTTGCTTTAACAATATAGTTAAAATATTACCACTAAAAATGTTAACAAAACTAAAACTAGCTTACCTATATAATAGAAGGCATATGACTATTTATATAACTATTAGGATACCAGCCTTCAGAGAAAGGAATTATTATAAAAATTAATAACACTCAATTAATAGATATAACAATAGATGCTAGTTATATAAGCAAAGATTATTAGATATTCTTATAGAATAGAATCTTTGATTATATCTGTAAAGGAGGAAATATCTATACTTATACTTCACATGGAATAACTTATTAGATAGAAGCTTATATTATATAGAAAAGCTTTTCTTACAAAAGAAGGTTTCATATGAAAAAAGATCCTGCACAAAAAGAATCCCTATAAGGAAAAAGTCTCCCTATAGAAGAGCCTCCTATATAGAAAGATATACCTTATAGAAAATAAAATATATGACTACATAGTCAACATAGCAAGACTATACTAGGATAGCTATAACTACAATATAGTTAAACAAAGCTTAACTATGCTTACTATATTCAAGATTAACTATATAAAAATATTCATTTACTATTATATATCTAGCTTATTATGTTTTATTCTCTTAAATAATATACTACTATTACTCTTCAACATACTTTGCAGCCTATCATTGCGATAGTACTCTACTTATCCTAGAATTGCCTTACACAACCTTCTCATCTTGCCTTCTATTAGCAGAATACCCACCCCGATTCACATCTTGATGACGAGTTGTTGAACCGATTGACATACCTTAGATATTGTTGTATTATCTAAATTATTCTTTCAGACTGGCCATCAATCTATTAATGATTAGTAGTCAATAATTTATATGTTATTCTATATATCTTTATGATGATTTGCTAATATTTTAATATAAATAACTTATCTTAGTTTAAAGTTATTTCTATTAGCAACCCAGTCTAATTAAATACTATTCTAAGCATTAATATCATATATTATTCTATAGTCATATCTTTTAATATTAGACTAAAGATAATATATTTTATAAGTCAATCTATAATAATGATTATATTAATATAGATAACTCCAGTAACTAGATCTTTAGACTGCAATAGTCCTTAGATAAAATTTACTATAATACTATCCTATAGTTATGCTAATACATTTATAATATTCATTTTTCTATATAGTTTATATTATAATAGTTTGTTTTAATTATATTTATTATATTTATAGATGTACTTGGTTACTTCTTTAACAATATTAAGATAGTAATATACTCACTATATTTTCTTGAATATTTTCTTAATTCCTTAGTATTCTCTATTTAGTAGATCATGATTTTCTTAAATAACTTTAGTAATTATTTTTAATAGAATTATAACTTAATCATTCTATAGTACAAATTCTTTATTTAGTTATAATATTCTAATTTATAATTTTTTTTAAATTCTATTATCATTTCTTATTGCTTTCTTAAATCTTTATTCAAATTTAATTTTATTAATTATAACAGTTATTACTAGGATTATTTTTTTATTATATCTGATTCTATCTAAATCTTTTTATAAAATATTTATTTTTGATTATTCAATACTGATAGAGTGATCTAGTTATTAGCTAAAGATATCTGTTATAATATTTTCTTTTCCTTTGATATATTCAATCCTAAAGTTAAACTATGCTAAACATTTAGCCTATCTAGCTTATTATTCTAAAAGCTCTTTTATTATCATAAAATAAGTTAGATTATAATAATCACTTTTTATAATTATCTCATACTTTGCTTCTTAAAAATAATATTTCCAATGCTTGAATATTTTAACAATTACTAGCAGTTCTTAATCATATATATCATAATTTTATTCTATTATTATAAATTGTTGTGAATAGAATATAATAATAACTTTTTCTTTGTTTTCCTTGATCTATTTATATATTAATTCTAAAGCAAATCTAGAGACGTCTGATTGTATTATGCTTTAAAGTTCTAGATTATGTAGCTAAAGGATAGGTGTTTCTTTAATAAGTTTTTTAATTTTATTAAATACTTATTATTATTTATTTTTCTATTTAAATGGTTATTCTTTTTTCAGTATTTTTATTATAGGTTTTATAATGTTAGTATATTGTCCTAAATATCTTCATATATAACCACTTACTCCTAGGAATCTTTGGATTCCAGTGACATTGGTTAGCATAGGCCAGTTAATAATCATATCAATCTTTTCTAGTAGAATCTGTAGTTCTTCTATCAAGTAGATTATTCTAAGATATTTAACAGTGATTATATCAAATTCATATTTCTTAATTTTCAGCATGATTTCTATTTTTATTAACTTATCTATAATACTTCATATATAGCTATTATGTAGTTTAGGATCCTTAGAAAAAACTATAATATCATCAAAATATACTGCTATAAATTTATTTAGATAGTCTTTTAGTAAATATATTATGTATCATATAAATTGTGCAGATAAATTTTTTAATCCTATAAATATGACTATCTATTTATATTATTATTATTATTATTTAATCAAATTTAACGTCTATACCGAGCCCTAGGCTATGATAGACAGCGATTCGTGTGGATTAGGCCTGCTTATAGAGGTTGTCCCCTATAAGCTGGTGCCTCTATGTTAGGGTCTTAGCCCCTGGGATACTCAGGCTTCGCTCTCGTAGAATAACCGCACCTGGTCTGCACCTGGTTCGCCATAGAAGAACCCCCTAACACTATACCAGATTCACTAGAGCACCTTTAAAACCCATACTTGCCTATATTGACATTCAACAATATAAACCCCTATAAATCTTTTCCTTCTCTTTTTTATATTCAAATCTACTTAATTCCTAGATCTACATAAGGCCAGTAAAACAGGACCTAGCCTGTAATATTAGATTTAAACATCTTACCCTCCTCTCCTATTTAAAAGGTCAAGAACGCGCCACTTTCCTCACCCAAAAGATTAAGCTATACAATTGCTCCTTATTTGTTTAAGTTAAGCCCTTAAGAACCATACTAACTCTTCTTATTTAGAAGATTAAATTATTATATCGCTACTCCTTGACGACCAAGTTAAGTATTAAAAAATTTCCCTATTATAACAAATAGCCCACCAAGGGACGGCCTAGACTGAAAAAACATATCTTTAGAACTGAACCAGCTATTATTAAAACAAATATAATAAATAGAACTCTTTCTAACAAATATATCTATTTATCTATCATATATTAAAGAATAAGTTAATAATACAACTAAACTACCTATACCTAAGATCCCTACTAATACTACACCATCAGTAACCCCTATATATAGTATAAATAAACCGCGTTACTCCTTTAACTATCCTAATAAATATAACGACTCTGATTATTTACAATATATATAGTTCATGACAATTCTATATACAAAATTAACAGTCAATGCACTAGTGATTAAAGGACTATATAAATAACTATAGTACGCCTATAGATAGTTGGCAGGAAAAGCCCAGACAAAGATCTACCCCTAGATGCGGCTTCATAGGAATGTAAATATAGTCACCCCTACTATACTAAAAGCTTTCTTTGCGTACCTTAACATACTGTTTAAAGATTATCAACTTGTGGAGAAAATAAACCTTAAACTTAACTATATACAACAAAGACACATCTTTTTCTAAAACTTTATCAGCGAATTTAAACAGATATTACTTTTTACAAGAGATCAATTATAGACTAATAATATAAAAATCTCACGATTAAAAACTATAATTAATCAAGAAATAAGACATACAACTATTAAGAGTAATATATCAAAGCAGTATAAAGCTTTCTATAAATATTTATATTAAGTAGCGAACAACTTTGAAAAGCTAAAAAGAATTAATAATATCTAGTCCTAATATAAGCAAAATACTTCCTATCTATTTATAAAAGGAATCTTCTCTAATAAAGAACAACTCCAAGTCATAGACTAGATATCTACAGACCTGCTAATTAATACTATTAGAATAGACAACTATTTTTAATATAGAAAACCAGGTTATATTACTTAATACTACCCTAAACCTATGCTACTCTATTAGGCGCCATCTCTAAGGAACTATAATAAAAAGAAATACAATATATTTACAAGAATATCTAACACTAAAATAAAGAAGAATAAAACTAAATCTAATATAGATTTAGATAATATATCAGAATTAAAAGAATAGTTTCTATATAAAATCGCCCGCAAGAGCTAAAATGTAAAATAGTTTGTGACTTTAAGAATTTTAAGAAGATAATTAGAAGGTTTAATAGACCCTTATTCAATATAGATGTATGGTTAGACTGTAGAACTAATGCTAATGCTTTAATTAATAGTGGGTGCCTTATCTATAGAATTATCAAAGAGACCTTCGCTTGAAAGAAAAAGCTGAATTATAATGCTATTAAACCTAGACCTATTAAGAGATATAATGGTTCAGCATCTTAATATATCAAAGAAATTGCATGCATAATATTAGATATCAGGGGAAATATACAGGAGAAAGCCTACTTCTATATAGTTCCAAAGTGCGAATACAATATGATATTAGGTCTTTTATGGATGGAATACCAATATGTAAGAATTAATGCCACTAAAGACTGATTAGAATTTGGAAACAGAATATCTGTTGATAAAAAGAACCTATTACAACCTAAGTACGTCCCCCAACAGATTAGTGCAGCTGCAGTGAACACTTTGAAAAAAATATAAAGTAAAAAAAAAGAGATTAATATATTTGCAGTCTCTATATGGGATATTAAAAAAGCTCTGGCCCCAAAACCATAGACAGACCTAGGGAACAAGCTATCTAAGCATTACCATAAATTCCTAGAACTATTTGACCTAAAGGAAGCTGATAAGCTATTATTATCATATCTAAATATCGACTATTAGATTAAACTAATTAACGCCGATGCAAAGAGGCATAAGCCAAAGATACTATAGGGCCCTCTCTATAACATGTCATAGAAAGAACTACTGGTCCTACAGAAAACTCTTTACAACTTACTATTAAAGAACTTTATACGTGTGAGCAACTCACCCGCTGTAGTGCTAGTACTGTTTGTAAGGAAACCTAGAGGAAAACTGCATTTCTATATCGATTATTAGGCACTCAACACTATAACAAAAAAGGACCAATATCCACTACTATTAATACATATTTATTTATTTATTTATTTAATCAAATTTAACGTCTATACCGAGCCCTAGGCTATGACAGACAGCGATTCGTGTGGATTAGGCCTGCTTATAGGGGTTGCCCCCTATAAACCGGTGCCTCTACCCCCATTGGATCCATGCTTTCAAGGTATCTTGCACTTTCCTCGCCCCAAGCCACTTATATGCGCAGGACGATTCGGGGGCTTATAGTGGGTGGCAACCACTACCCCCTCCTTATGGCCACTAACGTTTGGGCGTTGCCTACAATAGCGGGCCGCCCCTGCCCGCTATCCTTCCCCCTCTCCTATTAATACATAAGACCCTACAACAAATATCTAAAGCCCAATGGTTCACAAAGCTTGACGTTACAGCGGCCTTCCATAAGATACGCATCACTAAAGGAGATAAGTAGAAGACAGCTTTCCAAACCAAATTTAGACTCTATAAATAGTTAATAACACTTTTCAGCCTTATCAATATGCCAAACACATTTTAATAATACATCAATTAGACCCTTCACAAGTTCCTAAACAACTTTATATCTATCTATCTAGACAACATACTTATCTTTATAGAAGGCAGCCGCGTGCACCATTAAAAACAGGTAATAAAGATACTAGAACACCTATACACTATAGGACTATAGCTAGATATCAATAAATATAAGTTTAAAGTGCAGACAATAAAATACCTCAGATTCATATTAGAAGCTAGAAAAAAGATCTAAATAAACCCTATAAAAGTCTTTGTCATTTTAGAATAAAAAGCCCCAATATATATAAAAAATATATAATTATTTCTAAGATTCGTAAATTTCTACCAACAGTTTATCTAAAGGTATTCTGATATAATCTATTTACTGACAGAACTGACTAAAAAGAGAACTATTTTTATTTAGACCAAGGCTGCTAATGAAGTTTTTAAACAACTAAAATAAATATTTATAAGTGACCTAATACTAATATAATTCAATTCTAAGTAGGATACAATTATAAAAGCTGACTCTTCAGGATATATTATAAGAGGGACATTATTATAGTATAATAACAAAGGATTCCTACAAACCTGTGCCTATTTCTCCTGAAAGTGTATATCTGCAGAGTGTAATTATAAGATCTATAATAAAGAGCTATTAGTAATAATAGCATGTCTAAAATAATAAAAATCTAAATTAATTAATACTAAGGAGTTTACTATTCTAATTAACCATCAAAATTTTAAATACTTTATACAGCTCTAATAATTGAATAAAAAACAAATAAGATAGACCAGTATATTCTTATACTTTAACTATAAGCTCCAATACTGGCCAGGGCAACTAGCTACTAGATCTGATACACTATCACGATGCTCACAAGATATGCCTGATAGGATTAACAATAAATACCTAGTATACTGAAATAAGCGTCTTATCAATCTTAATAAGGTATAGAGAGACTATCTAGAATAACCTCTCCAGGGTCGCTTATCGAATACTACACCTGAACCCTATATCTATGCTACCCATATAGAGTATTTAATATTAATTAAAGAATAGTGGTAACTAGCTGAAGCTAAGAATAAGAATTATAAATAAATTAAAGAGACTGTATGCTAGAAACTTCTACAGTTCCCTTAAAATCTACAACTTCGTACTATGGTATCTGAATATATAATTGATGTAGCAGACTAGTTACTATTTTAAAACTAACAATAGATATCAAACAGTAAACCACTCTGTATTTATATTATATAAGATACGTATAACTCCTATTTTATCAGATATCCAGGCCAAAATATAACCTATACCATCATAGTCTAACAACTATATTAGCTAAATCTATCTAAGGATATCTAAAGATTTATAAATAACTATAATAAATGTAGTACAAACACCATATGGAGACAACACCAATAAAGATTATTAAAACCACTCCCTGTTCCCTCACAAATATAGCGAGATATTAATATAGATTTTATAGAAAAACTCCTAATGTCTGACAGGAATACGAATCTTATAGTAATCATTAACTAACTAGGAAAAGGAATTATATTGGTACTATATAAATATATAGATACTAAGATAATAATATTAAAGTTCATTAACCAATTTATACACAAACATAGGCTGTCTAACAGCATTATATCAGATTAGAGCACACAATTTATTAATTACTTTTAAAAAGATATATATAAACATCTAAAGATCATAAGATAATTATTAACCATATATTACCCCTAAACTAATGGACAGACAGAACGTGCTAACTCTGTGATAAAAGAATATCTATAGAACTTCTATATCTATCTCTAAACTGACTGAAGTCCACTAACTGTAATTATATAACTTATAATAAACAGGTATAATACTACTATAACTGGTATTAGCTTTTTCTTTCTAATCTATAGATATAATGTTGAACCACTTTAGTTAGATAAAGCTATTCCTATATCTAAGCAGTAAAGATCTGCTACTGAATATATAAATAATATAATTACTAAGCTACAGCAGATCTTTGATATAGCATAGACTGAGCTTATCTTAATATAGCAGTAAATAGAAAATAGTATAAATTATCATTAAAAGACTTCTCTAAAGTATAAAATAGAATAAAAGATATAATTAGACCTTCAGAATATTCAGACCAAATAATCTTCAAAGAAGCTAGACATCTAATATATGAAATATACTATACTAGAGAAAGTAGGATCCTATATATACCAACTTAATATCCCCAGAACTATTTATAATATTTTTTATATAATACTCTTCTATTTTATAGGTATATATCTATTCCCTTTACAGATCCAATATAATTACCAGCTATTAATATATTTAGTAGAAAGCAATAAAGAGTATCTAGTCAATAGCATACTTAATAAACAGATTATACATTAAGACCACGGACATATAAAGTAATACCTTATCTATTAGACTAGATATGCACGATCTATATAAGAATCTGCCCAGTCTATAGAAAATACTAAAATACTCAACCACTGGCTCTAACACCACAACGCCCTTATCAAAAGAGAGGAGTAATGTTAGGGTCTTAGCCCCTAGAATATTCAGACTTCACTCTTATAGAATAACCGCACCTAGTCTACACCTAATTCACTATAGAAAAACCCCCTGACGCTATACCAGATTCGTTAAAGCGCCCCCAGGACCCACACTCACCTGTATCAACATTCAACAATACAAACCCCTGCGAACCTTTTCCTTCTCTTTCTCATATTTGAATCTATTCAATTCCTAGACCTACATAAGGCCAGTAAGACGAGACCTAGCCCGTAACACTCTACTCCCATTAGATCTAGGCTTTCAAGGTATTTTATACTTTCCTTACCCTATATCACTTATATGCGCAGAACAATTTAGAGGCTTATAGTAAATAGCAACCATTATTCCCTTTTTATAGCTACTAACGTTTAGGTATTGCCTATAATAGCGGGCTGTTTCTACTTACTATCCTTTCCCCTCTCGCTCTCCTTTATCCAGGGCCTCAATACCCCAATTATCAGTTTTATAGGCCTGCTTCTAGGCTTATTAGTTATCCTCTTGCTCTCTAATAGCCTCTATAAATACTAATAGTACTGCAGTGACCTTTAGATCCTAAAATAGGTGTGCTTTAGGACACTGCTTGCTATTCTATAGGATTTTTACCTCTACTTTAGCTAAGCTAGTATATAGTTTTTCCTATTAGTAGTACCACTATTAATAGTTTATAAAAAGGTATTTTACTATCTTAGTCCCCCTAGAATATTCTAAGCAATTAGGAGAGTCTTAGACCTTAATTTAGTACAGATAGATCTTAATTAAAATATAGTTAGTCTTAAATTGGTAATACCGCTGCACTAGATACTTGGAAATGCTTGCTATTATTAGATTAAGTTTCTATCTTTAGAAGAGTTAATAGGCCTGGCCTATCTATTAGATATATCTTATAAGTTTTATAGTGAGCTAATTAGCTTTAATAGTATTATAAGTCTTAATATATATCTACTAAGTATAGATTAATAAGATATCTAAGTATTTATCTATACAAAGTCTTTTTATAGCTTTTTTAGTAGTTTTATCAGTCTTCTTATTACCTAGGACCTCTTTATAACCTAGTATCTAGTATATAATAATTCTATAGCCAGTAGCCTGTAGTTCCTTAGCTAGATTATATATCTACAGTATTAAAACTTATCTTAGGCTAGATTAGATATATTAAAGCCTACTTATAGTAGTTTAAATATTTAAAAATATCTTAATTAGCTTTATAAGATTCTTTATCAGTATCTATTCTAGAGCTTTAATTACTTTTATTAGTTCTATATTAAAAACTTCGAAACCTATACTTAAAAAAGCTAGATATAATTTTTAAAAACTAATAAATAGCTTATAAACTACTATAATATCTATATATTAATTATTTAACTTAAAATTATCTAAGTAAAGATTAATATTCTTTATCTTATTTAAAAAGTCTAAGACTAATTATATAATAGTTTTAAGAAAGTCTATCTTAAAATCTAATAGTATAAATCTATTACTAGACTTTATTATATACTTAAAGCTTTAGAAAAAATTAATAATTAAGACTTTTTATAGTCTATAGACTAGATCTATATCTAGCTTCTAGGAATTTTAGTAGATTAATATTATCTAAACTTAATCTTCTAACAGCTATTCTTTAGACTATATATAGATATCTCTTTTTTTAAATATTATAAAGAGTATTTCTATTACTAAATATCTTTAAAAAAATCTTAAAAGTTTTAAAGTATATTATTATTATTTATTATCTAATAAAATCTTTATTAGTTTTAAAGCTGTCTTTCTTATAAATAGTTTTAATAGAATAGATTTTAATATATCTATAACTACTTAGATTTAGTTATTAATTAGACTCTATAGTCTTTCTAAATAGTTTTTTTATTTATATTACTAAAACTTAGCTCTATAAAGTACTATTAACTATATAATAACGTTTTAAATTTATTATATCAGACTTAAGAAAAGCTTTTAGATTTTATATAATATCTATATTTATTTTTTAATATTTTAATCTTTTTATAGATAGTACTTATAGTAGACTTTAAAAATAAACTTTAAATCTAGTAAGATCCCTAATCACTAAATAGCTATTAAAAAAAATGCTATTAAAATATCTTTTATCTATATTCTAGCTTCTTAAATCTAATTTTTATATTTTCTACTAATAATCTTAGAAAATAGAATAGCCTCTATCTTTTTAAAGTTAAATTTAATACTATTTACTAGTCTCTATTTAATAACAGTTTTTATCACTGTTTTTAGCTGTTTATAGATCTTAAAGACTAAGTTTCCCTAGGCTACTAGGCCTATATTATTAGTTGTTAGGGTCTTAGCCCCTGGGATACTCAGGCTTCGCTCTTGTAGAATAACCGCACCTGGTCCGCACCTGGTTCGCTATAGAAGAACCCTCTGACGCTATACCAGATTCGTTAGGGCGTCTCTGGGATCTATACTCGCCTGTATCGACATTCAATAATGTGAATCTCTGTGAATTTTTTTCTTCTTTTTCTTATATTTAAATTTACTTAATTTTTAGATTTATATAAAGCCAGTAAGACAGGACCTAGCCTATAATATTAGATTTAAATGTCTCACCCCCTTCTTTTATTTAAAGGGTTGAGAACGTGCCATTCCTTTTATTTGAAGGGTTGAGCTATATAATCGCTCTTTGTTTGTTTGAGTTGAGTTTTTAAAAACTGTATTAATTCTCTTTATTTAGAAGATTAAATTATTATATTACTACTTCTCGACGACTGAGTTAAGTATTAAGAAATTTCTTTATTATGACAAATAGCCTACTGAGGAACGGCCCAGACTAAAAAGGTATATCTTTAGAACTGAATCAGCTGTTATTAGAATAAATATAATGAATGGAACTCTTTTTAATAAATATATCTATTTATCTATTGTATGTCGAAGGATAAGTTAACAATATGACTAAATTACCTATGCCTAAGATCTTTACTGATGCTATACTATCAGTAACCTCTATATACAGTGCAAATAAACTATGCCACTTCCTTGACTATCCCAATAAATATAATGACTCTGATCATTCATAATATATATAGTTCGTGGCAATTCTATATACAAAATTGACAGTCGATGCATTAGTGATCAGAGAACTATATGAGTAACTGTAGTATACCTATAGATAGTTAGCAAAAAAGATCTAGATAAAGATCTATTCCTGAATATAGCTTTATAAGAATATAAATATAGTCACTCTTACTATATTAAAAGCTTTCTTTATACACCTTAATATGCTGTTCAAAGATTATTAACTTGTGGAGAAGGTGAATCTTAAATTTAACTATATATAATAGAGACACACCCTTTTTTAGGACTTTATCAGTGAATTTGAATAGATATTATTTTTTATAAAAAGTTAATTATGGATTAACAACATAAAAATCTCACGACTGAAAACTGTGATTAACTAAGAAATAAGGTATATAACTATCAGGAGCGATATATCAAAGTAGTATGAAGCTTTTTATAAATATTTATACTAAGTAATAAATAACCTTAAAAAGCTGAAAAGAATTAATAATATCTAGTTCTGATATAAGCGGAATATTTCTTATCTGTTTATAAAAGGAATCTTCCCTAATAGAGGACAGTCTTAAGTTATAGACTAGATATCTATAGGTCTGCTAATTAATACTATTAGAATGGATAACTATTTTTAATATAGAAAATTGGGTTATATTATCTAATACTGTTCTGAATCTATATCACTCTGTTGGGTGTTATCTTTGAGGAACTATAGCAAGAAGAAATATGATATATTTATGAGAATATCTAATACTAAAGTAAAGGAGAATGAAATTAAATCTGATATAGGCTTAGATAGTATATTAAAGTCAAAAGAGTAGCTTCTGCATAAAGTTGTTTGTAGGAGCTAAAATATAAAATAGCTTGTGACTTTAAGAATTTTAAGAAGATAGTTAGAAGGTTTGATAGATCTCTATTCAATATAGATATATGGTTAGACTGTAGAACCAATGCTAATACTTTAATTGATAGTGGGTGCCTTATCTATGGGATCATCAAAGAGACCTTTGCTCAAAAGAAAAAGCTGAATTGTAGTACTATTAAACCTAGACCTATTAAGGGATATGATGGTTTGGCATCTTAATATATCAAAGAAATTGCATATGTGATATTAGATATTGGGGGAAATATACAGGAGAAAGCCTACTTCTATGTGGTTCTGAAGTGTGAATATGATATGATATTGGGTCTTTTATGGATGGAACACTAACATGTAAGAATTGACGCTGCTAAAGACTGACTAGAATTTGGGAATGGAATATCTGTTGATAAAAAGAATCTGTTATGATCTGAGTACACCCTCTGATAGATTAGTACAGCTATGGTGAATGCTTTAAAAAGGATGTGAAGTAGAAAAAAGGAGGTTGACATATTTGTAGTCTCTATATAGGATATTGAGAAAGCTCTGGCCTTGAAACTATAGATAGATCTAAGGAACAAGCTATCTAAGTATTACCATGAGTTCCTAAAACTATTTGATTTGAAGAAAGCTGATAAGCTACTACTATCATATCCAAATATTGACTATTAAATTGAACTAATTGATACCGACGCGAAGGGGTGCAAGCCAGAGATATTATAAGGCCCTCTCTATAATATGTCATGGGAAGAACTGCTGGTTCTATAAAAGACTCTTTATGATTTACTGTTGAAGGATTTTATATATATGAGTAATTCGCCTGCTGTAGCACTGGTACTGTTTGTAAGGAAACCTGGAGAAAAACTACGTTTCTATGTCGATTATTGGGCGCTCAATGCTATAACAAAAAGGGATTAATATCTATTACTATTAATACATGAGACCCTACAACGAATATCTAAAGTCTGATGGTTTATAAAGCTTGACGTTATAGCGGCTTTCTATAAGATATGTATTGCTGAAGGAGATGAGTAGAAGATAGCTTTTTAAATTAGATTTAGATTTTATAAATAGTTAGTAATATCTTTTGGCTTTATTAATATGCTGAATATATTTTAATAATATATTAATTGGACCTTTCACGAGTTTTTAGATAATTTTATATCTGTTTATCTGGATAATGTGTTTATCTTTATAGAAGGTAGCTGTGTATACTATTAGAAATAAGTAATGAGGGTACTAGAATATCTGTGTACTGTAGGACTATAGTTAGATATTAATAAATATGAGTTTAAGGTGTAGATAATAAAATATTTTGGATTTATATTAGAAGCTGGAAAAGGGATCTAAATAGACTCTGTGAAAGTCTCTGTTATTTTGGAATAGAAAGTCCTAATGTGTGTAAAAGACGTGTGATTATTTCTAGAGTTTATAAATTTCTACTAATAGTTTATCTAAAGGTATTCTGATATAATCTGTCTACTGATAGAATTAATTAAAAAAAGAACTATCTTTATTTAGACTAAAGCTACTAATAAAGCTTTTGAATAACTAAAGTAAATATTTATAAATGATCCAATACTAGTATAATTCAACCCTAAGTAGGATATAATTGTAAAAGCCAACTTTTTAGGATATATTATAGAGGGGATATTATTACAGTATAATAATAAAGGATTTCTATGAACCTGTGCCTACTTCTTCTAAAAGTGTATATCTATAGAGTGCAATTATAAGATCTATAATAAAAAGCTATTAGCGATAATAGTATATCTAAAGTAATAGAAACCTAAATTAATTGATATTAAGGAGTTTACTATCTTAATTAACTACTAGAATCTTAAATACTTCATATAGCTCTAACAGTTAAATAAAAAGTAAATGAGATAGGCTGGTATATTCTCATGTTTCAACTATAAGCTTTAATACTGGCCAGGGTGACTAGCTGCCAGACCTGATGTATTATTGTGACACTCATAAGATATACTTAATGGAATTAATGATAAATGCCTAGCATACTAAAATAAACATCTTATCAACCTTAACAAGGTATAGAAAAACTATCTAGAACAATCTTCTTAGGGTTGCTTATTGAACATTACATCTGAACCCCATATCTATGCTACTTATATAGAGTATTTAATATTAATTAGAGAATAGTGACAACTAGCTGAAGCTAAAGATAAGAATTATGAATAAATTAAAGAGGCTATATACTAGAAGCTTTTATGGTTTCCTTAAGACCTATAACTTCATATTATAGTATCTAAATATATGATTAATATAGTGGATTAATTATTATTTTAAAACTAATAATAAGTACTAAATAGTAAACTATTCTATACTTATATTATATAAGATATATATAACTCCTATTTCACTAGACACCCAGGCTAAAATATAACCTATGCTATTATAGCTTAACAACTATATTAACCAAATCTATCTAAGGATATCTAAAGGTTTATGAATAACTATAATAAATATGGTACAAACACTATATAGAGATAACACCAATAAAGATTATTAAAACTGCTCCCTATTCCTTTGTGAATATAGCAAGATATTAATATAGATTTTATAGAGAAACTTTTAATATCTAATAAGAATACGAATCTTATAGTAATCATTGATTAACTAGAAAAAGGAATTATATTGGTACTATATAAATATATAGATACTGAAATAGTGATATTAAAGTTTGTTAACTAATTCATATATGAATATAGGCTGCCTAGTAATATTATATCAGATCAGAGCACATAATTTGTTAATAATCTTTAGAAAAGCATATGCGAACATCTAAAGATTATAAGATAATTATTAACTGCACATCACCTTTAAACTAATAGACAGATGGAATGTGCTAACTCTATAGTAAAAGAATATCTATAGAACTTCTATATCTACCTCTAAATTAACTAGAGTCTACTAACTACAATTATACAACTTGTAATAAACAGGTATGATATTACTATAATTAATATTAGCCCCTTCTTTCTAATCTATAGATATAATATTAAACCACTCTAGTTAGATAAAGCTATTCCTACATCTAAACAGTAAAGACCTGTTACTAAATATATAAATAATATAGTTACTAAGCTATAGCAGGCCTTTAATATAGTACAAACTAAGCTTGTCTCAGCGCAGCAGCGAATAGAAAATAGTATAAACTATTATCAAGAGATTCTTCTAGAGTATAAAATAGAATAAAAAATATAATTAGACCTTTGAAATATTTAGATTAAATAATCTTTAAAGAAGCTAGATATCTAATATATAAAATATACTATACTAAAAAAAATAGAATCTTATATATACCAACTTGATGTTTCTAGAACTATTTATAATATTTTTTATATAATACTCCTCTGCCCTACAGGTATATATCTGCTTTCTTTACAGACCTAACACAATTACCAGCCACTAGTATATCTAGTAGAAGGTAATAAAGAGTATCTAGTCAATAGTATACTTAATAAACAGACTATATATTAAGGCCATAGATATATGAAGTAATATCTTATCTATTAGACTGGATATATGTGACCTATATAGAAACCTGCCCAGTCTATAGAAAACACTAAAGCACTCAACTACTGGCTTTAACACCACAACACCCTTACCAAAAAGGGGGAGTAATATTAAGGTCTTAGCCCCTAAAATACTCAGGCTTCGCTCTTGTAGAATAACCATATCTAGTCCACACCTGGTTCGCCATAGAAAAACCCTCTAACACTACACCAGATTCACTAAGACACCCCCAGGATCCACACTCGCCTATATCAACATTCAACAATACAAACCCCTACAAACCTTTTCCTTCTCTTTCTCACGTTCAAATTTACTCAATTCCTAGACCTACATAAGGCCAGTAAGACAGGACCTAGCCCGTAACATTAGTATAGAATAAAATCTTAATCCTTAGCATCTATTATTTTATAGTCTAAAACATACCCTAGATATAGATAAAAAAAAAATTAAAAAGACCAGTAAATTTTAGAATAATTTTAAGTTAATAAACTATTTAAAGGCTTTATAATTATTAATTATAAAACTAATCTTTCTATTTATAAAAAAAAATAAAATCTATTTTATAAGATTATTATCTAGGCCTATAGCTTTCATAGCCTTATTAAGCTTATAGAGATTAATATAGTCAAAGGCCTTTATAATATTAATAAAGATAATGTCTATAAAAAGCTTTTAAGTCTATCTTTTATATATTGTTTATATAAGATAGATTATTATATTAATAGCTTTATAGCCCTATTTATATCTTATTTATCTAAAATATAAAGCTTTTTAAATTTTATATTAATTTATTATAAAGTTTATAATCAGTTTTTTAATAATCTTATCTAGGTAATTAAATAAGCTTATTATTCTTTAGATCTTTATTTAGATATAATTAGACTTTTCTAGCTTCTAAAATAGGATACTTTTAGTAGTTTTCTAAATTTTTAAATATATTCTAAACTAAAAACACTGTCTAACTATCTTTATAATTTAAAATAAGTCTAGTACTTAAAATAGCTAATATATTTTAAAATTAAGTCTATCAATCTCTAAAGCTTTCTTAATATTCTAACTAAATAAAGTCTAATATATCTACTTTAACATTATAAGTATATAGATCTATCTATCTAGTAGCTCTCTAAGAAAGAAGCTATAAAAGATATTAAGAAATATTATTTCCTTAATTAAAGCTTCTTTATTAGCTATAGTAATAATAGAAAAAATCTCTAGATCCAGGCCTTAGAATGTTAGAATAATAGGATTAGTCTATAGCTTAGTATATTGTAAAGCTATTTAATATTTATTAAAATCTTTTAGAGAAGACTTTTCTAAGCTATCTTTAAGGCCTTTAGAAAAAGGGTTCCTAGTAAGATTAGAATTTTTTTTCTATTTTTCCTTCCTTCCAGGGTCTCTCTTAGTAAGGAAGATCTTCTAGTAGATCTTTTTAGCTGCTTTTATTTTATAGTAATAAGTAATTCTTACAGTCTTAAATTTAGTGTCAGTATAGGTATAGGCCTGCTACTACTTATAGACTGCAGCCCATAAGCTCCGGGCTTGCCGCAGCTCTGGCTTCCACCACCGCTTAGAGCGTGCACAAAGCCGTACTGCTTTGGCATGCCTATCGAGTACGCTATCTATTTATATAATCCTTTATCTGTAAAGATAGCTGTTTTTAAGATATCTTTTTTTTTTATTTATAGGTTATAGTAACTCTATTTAATATTAAATATTATCATGATTTTTGCTCCTTATAATAAATCTTTTTTTTATTCTTAATATGATGCTTTGTTTGTATTATCTATTATCTAGCTATTTAGTTGTTAATAGTCATGTATCACTCTCTTTATTCTATCTTTCTTAGATATATAAAGATTTTATGCTAAATTTACTGAGCTAAATTCCTATAGATATCTAACAGGATAGATGTTACGGGCTAGGTCCCGTCTTACTGGCCTTATGTAGGTCCAGGAATTGAGTAGATTCGAACGTGAGAAAGAGAAGGAAAAGATTCGCAGGGGTTCGCATTGTCGAATGTCGATACAGGTGAGTGTAGGTCCCGAGAGCGCCCTAGCGAATCTGGTGTAGCGTCAGAGGGTTCTTCTATAGCAAATCAGATGCGGACTAGGTGCGGTTATTCTATAAGAGCAAAGTCTGAGTATCCTAGGAGCTAAGACCTTAATATTACTTCCCCCCTTCAGCAAAGGCGTTATGGTGTTGGAGCCAGTAGTCAAGTACTTTAGTGTCTTCTATGGACTGGGCAGGTTCTTATATAGATTGCGCATATCCGGTCTAACAGACAAGGTATTACTTTATATATCTGCAGCCCCAATGTATAGTCCGTTCATTAAGTATGCTATCGACTAGATACTCTTTATTACCTTCTACTAGATACACTAGTGACTAGTAATTATATCAGGTCTGTGAAAGAAGCGGACATATGTCTATAGAACAGAAGAGCGTCGTATAAAAAACATCATGAATAGTTCCAGAAACATCAAGTCAGTATATATAGAATCCTACTTTCTTTAGTATAGTATATTTCGTATATCAGGCGTCTAGCTTCTTCAAAGGTTGTTTGGTCCGAATGTTCCAAAGATCTAATCATACCTTCTATCCTACTTTATACTCTAAAAGAGTCTCTCAGTAATAGTTTGCACTATCTTCTATTCGCTGCTGCGCTGAGACAAGCTTAGTCTGCACTATATCAAAGGCCTGCCATAGCTTAGTAACTATATTGTTTGTATATTCAGTAGTGGGTCTTTACTGCTTAGATATAAAAATAGCTTCATCTAACTAGAGTGGTTCAACGTTGTATTCATAGGTCAGAAAGAAAAGGCTGATACCAGTTACAGTAGCGTCGCGCCTGTTTATTGTGAGTTACGCAATTGTGGTTAGTAGACTCCAGTTGGTTTGGAGATAGATACAGAAGTTCCACAGGTATTCTTCCACCACAGAGTTAGCATGTTCCATCTGTCCATCAGTTTAAGGATGATACATGGTTAACAATCGTCTCATGATCTTTAGACGTTCGCACACGCCTTTCCAAAGGTCATTAACAAATTGCGTGCCCCAATCTGATATAATACTACTAGGCGGCCCATGTTTGCGTATGAATCAGTCAACAAACTTTGATATCACTGTCTCAGTATCTATGTGTTTGCATGGTACCAATATAATCCCTTTTCCCAGTCGGTCAACGATTACCATGAGATTCGTATTCCCGTCGGACATTGGGAGTTTCTCTATAAAATCCATACTAATATCTCGCCACATTCGCGAGGGAACAGGGAGCGGTTTTAATAACCCTTGTCGGTGTTGTCTCCATACGGTGTTCGCACCACATTTGTCACAGTTATTCACGAACCTTCAGACATCCTTAGATAGGTTCGGCCAATATAGTTGTCGGGCCACGATGGCATAGATCATGTTTCGGCCTGGGTGTCCGGTGAGATAAGAGTCGTGCGTATCTTATATAATACAAGTACAGAGTGGTTCGCTGTTTAGTACCCATTGTCAGTTTCGAAATAGTAACCGGTCCGCTACATCGATCGTGCATTCGGATACCATAGTGCAAAGTTATAGATCTTAAAGAAACCATGGGAGCTTCTAGCGTACGGCCTCTTTGATTCATTCATAATTCTTATCCTCGGCTTCGACTAGTCGCCACTGTTCTCCAATTGACATTAAGTGCTCTATGTGGGTAGCGTGGACATGGGGTTCAGATACGGTGTTCGATAAGCGACCCTGGGGAGGTTGTTCTGGATAGTCTCTCTATACCTTATTAGGGTTGATAAGACGCTTATTTCAGTATGCTAGGCGTTCATCGTCAATCCCATCAAGCATATCTTGCAAGCGTCGCGATAGTGCATCAGGTCTGGCAGCTAGTCGCCCTGGCCGGTATTAGAACTTATAGTTGAAGCATAAGAGTATACCGGCCCATCTCATTTGCCTTTCATTCAACCGTCAAAGCTGCATGAAGTATTTAAGATTCCAGTGGTCAGTCAGGATAGTAAACTCCTTAGTGCCAATTAATTCAGGTTCCCATTGCTTCAGACACGCTATTATCACCAATAGCTCCTTATCATAGATCTCATAATTGCACTCCACGGGCGTGCACTTTCAGAAGAAATAGGCACAGGTTCGTAGGAGTCCTTTGTTATCATACTGTGATAATGTCCCCCCTACGACATATCCCGAAGAGTCAGCTTCCACGATTATATCCTGCTCGGAATCAAATTGCACTAGTATTGGGTCGCTCACAAACATTTACTTTAATTGTTCAAAGGCTTCATTAGCGGCCTTAGTCCAAACAAAGATAGTTCCCTTTTTAGTCAGTTCTGTCAGCGGACGGATTATATCAAAATACCCTCGAATAAACTGTCAGTAGAAATTTGCGAACCCTAGAAACAATCACACATCTTTCACACACGTTGAGGCTTTCCATTCCAAAATAACAAAGACTTTCGCGGGGTCCATTCAGATCCCTTTTCCAGCTTCTAATATGAATCCAAGGTATTTTATTATCTGCACCTCAAACTCACATTTATTGATATCTAGCTGTAGTCCCGCAGTACGCAGGCATTCTAGCACCCTCATTACCTGTTTCCAATGGTGCGCGCGGCTGCCTTCCGTAAAGATAAGCACGTCATCCAGATAGACAGATACAAAATCATCCAGAAACTCACAAAGGGTCCAATTGATATATCGTTGAAACGTGCTCGACACATTAGTAAGACCGAAAGATATTACTAACCATTCATAGAGTCCAAACCTAGTTCAGAAAGCTGTCTTCCACTCGTCTCCTTCAGCGATGCATATCTTATGGAAAGCCGCTGTAACATCAAGCTTTGTAAACCATCGGGCTTTAGATATTCGTTGTAGGGTCTCATGTATTAACAGTAGTAGATATCAGTCCCTTTTTATCATAGCATTGAGCGCCCGATAATCAACACAGAAGCGCAGTCCTCCTCCAGGTTTCCTTACAAACAGTACCGGCGCTGCAGCGGGCAAGTTACTCACACATATAAAGTCCTTCGACAGTAAGTCGTAGAGAGTTTTCCATAGGACCAACAGTTCTTCCCGTGACATGTTATAGAGAGGGCCCTATAGTATCTCTGGCTTGCGCCCCTTCGCGTCAGCGTCAATTAGTTCAATCTAATGATCGATATTCGGACATGACAGTGGTAGCTTATCAGCTTCCTTCAGGTTAAATAATTCCAGGAACTCGTGGTAATGCTTAGATAGCTTGTTCCCTGGGTCTGTCTATGGTTTCAGGGCCAGAGCTTTCTCAATATCCCGCATAGAGACTGCAAATATATCAACCTCTTTTTTCCTGCTTCGCATCCTTTTCAAAGCGTTCACCACAGCTACACCAATCTGTCGGGGGGCATACTCAGGTCGTAACAGGTTCTTTTTATCGACGGATATTCCATTCCCAAATTCCAGTCAGCCTCCAGCGGCGTCAATTCTTACATATTGGTGTTCCATCCATAGGAGACCCAATATCATATCGTATTCACACTTCAGAACCACATAGAAGTAGGCTTTCTCCTATATATTTCCCCCGATATCTAATATCACACATGCAATTTCTTTGATGTATTAAAGTGCCAAACCATCATATCCCTTAATAAGTCAAGATTTAATAGCGCTACAATTCAGCTTTTTCTTTCGAGCGAAGGTCTCTTTGATGATCCCATAGATAAGACACCCACTATCAATTAAAGCATTGGCATTGGTTCTACAGTCTAACCATGTGTCTATATTGAATAAAGGTCCATCAAACCTTCTAACTATCTTCTTAAAATTCTTGAAGTCACAAGCTGTTTTACATTTTAGCTCCTATGGGCGACTTTACACAGAAACTACTCTTTTAACTCTGATGTGCTATCTAAGTCTATATCAGATTTAGTTTCATTCTTTTTTACTCCAGTGTTGGATATTCTTATAAACGTATCGTGTTTCTTCTTACTATAGTTCCTTGGAGATGGCGCCCAATAGAGCGGCGCAGGTTCAGGGCAGTATTAGGCAATATAACCCAGTTTTCCGCATTAAAAATAATTATCTGTTCTGACAGTATTAATTGGCAGGTCCACAGGTGTCTAGTCCATAACTTAGGACTGTCCTCTGTCAGGGAAGGTTCCTTTTATAAACAGATGGGAAGTATTCCGCTTATATTAGGACTAGATATTATCAATCCTTTTCAGCTTTTCAAGGTTGTTCGCTACTTAGTATAAATATTTACAGAAAGCTTCATACTGCTTTAGCATATCGCTTTTAATAGTCATATGCCTTATTTCTTAATTAATCGCGGTTTTTAGTTGTGAGATTTTTATATTATCAGTCTATGATTAATCTTCTGTAAGAAGTAATATCCGTTCAAATTTGCTAATAAAGTCCTGGAAAGGGGTACACCCCTATCATATATGATTAAATTCAAGGTTTGTCTTCTCCATAAGTTAATAATCTTCAAACAGCATATTAAGGTGCGCAAAGAAAGCTTCTAGTATAGTGGGGGTAACCGTATTTACGTTCCTATAAAGCCGCATTCAGGGGTAAACCTTCGTCTGGGCCTTTCCTACCAACCATCTATAGGTGTACCACAGTTGCTTATACAGTCCTCCAATCACTAATGCATCGACTATTAATTTTGTATATAGAATTACTATAAACTGTATATATTATAAACGATTAGAGTCATCATATTTATCAGGATAATCAAAGGAGTAGCATGGTTTGTTCGCACTGTATATAGAGATTACTGATAGTATGGCATCAGTAGAGATCTTAGACATAGATGGTTCAGTTATATTATTAACTTGTCCTTTGATATACGATAGGTAAGCGGACATATTCATTAGAAGAAGTTCTATTCATTGTATTTATTCCAATAACAGCTGGTTTGGTTCCAAAGATATGCCCCTTCAGTCCGGGCCGTCCCTTGGTAGGCTATTTATCATAATAGGGAAATTTCTTAATGCTTAACTCAGTCGTCGAGAAGCAGTAATATAATAATTCAATCCTCTAAATGAGAAGAGTTAATACAGTTCTCAGGGGCTCAACTCGAACAAACAAGGAGTGATTGTATAGCTTAACCCTTCAAGTGAGAAAAGTAGCACGTTCTCGACCTTTTAAATAGGGAAGGGGGGTGAGACGTTCGAATCTAATATTACAGGCTAGGTCCTATCTTACTAGTCTTATGTAGGTCTAGAAATTGAGTAGATTTGAATATAAGAAAAAGAAGGAAAAGATTCACAGGGGTTCGCATTGTTAAATATCGATACAGGTGAGTGTGGGTCCCGGGGGCGCCCTAACGAATCTGGTATAGCGTCAAGGGGTTCTTCTATGGTGAATCAGGTGTGGACCAGATGCGGTTATTCTACGAGAGCGAAGCCTGAGTATCCCAGGGGCTAAGACCCTAACAATAGAAAATATTAATAAATTTATTTTCAGCTTTTTGTTCATCCCTTGACTTTTATTATTATTATTATTTAATCAAATTTAACGTCTATACCGAGCCCTATGTCAAAACGTATCAACCGTTCTTTACCAGAATGGGTGTTCGTTGGTAGTATTCTGTCGAATGAGATAGAGACGTAGGTAACTAGGGTTGGAAGGGGAATATCTCTTGTAAACAAGAGGATATTTAAGAGTAATTTGTTGATAAGCTGGATAAAGTATAGATTTAATTTGGTATGAGAATAAAATATGATTAAACTAAATATATGTTAGTAAATGAGTGTCTTTATATAGTAAATCCTGAATATAGTAAACATATCTATTTCTATAGTAGTTGCTTTGTTGGCTATGTTTATTGAAATATATTTAATATATCTTTAGCTTAATAATGGCTCTGTTGGCTATGTTGTCTGTATGATCATGTGACTCTGTCGCGTTAATCTTTTTATAACTATCTGTATAAGTACCTATGATAGCCTTGCTTAGGTAAGTAGCGTCCGTAGGCCTATCGATTGGCTATAGTTAATCGAATCTTCTGACATACTGCTTATAAAGTAATCTAATAAAACCTGTTCTATATCCTTATAGGCTAGACTGAGTAGGGCCTTCATAAAGACTTTATCAGCTTTATCAGGACTATAGTCCTATTATCTTTTCTTTAGAGCTTTAAGGGCTTTCTAGAGGTATAAGAAAAGGAACAGTTTCTTAGATTCAATTTCTAGATTAAGTATAAAGTCTTTACTTTAGAAAACTATTATACTGGTCTCAGGGGGCGCTGGCAGTGCTGTCCCTACTGAGGTGCCTATATGGGCACCCTCAGGGTTCACTGGGCCTAGCGCCTGCCCCCCTGGGTCTAGGGGGGTGTTGTCGATATTGGGGGGTCCTTGGGCCATAGCAAGGCCCTGGACACCGTCAAAAGGCATTGAATTTCAAAAGGTTGATTTTTGATTTTCCCAGCGGGTATTTCCAAACTAGAGATATTTATTTATTTATTTATTTAATCAAATTTAACGTCTATACCGAGCCCTAGGCTATGACAGACAGCGATTCGTGTGGATTAGGCCTGCTTATAGGGGTTGCCCCCTATAAACCGGTGCCTCTACCCCCATTGGATCCATGCTTTCAAGGTATCTTGCACTTTCCTCGCCCCAAGCCACTTATATGCGCAGGACGATTCGGGGGCTTATAGTGGGTGGCAACCACTACCCCCTCCTTATGGCCACTAACGTTTGGGCGTTGCCTACAATAGCGGGCCGCCCCTGCCCGCTATCCTTCCCCCTCTCGCTCTCCCTCATCCAGGGCCTCAATGCCCCAATTATCAGTCTTATAGGCCTGCTCCCAGGCCTGTTGGTTATCCTCTCGCTCCCTAATGGCCCCTATAAACGCCAGCAGCGCTGTAGTGGCCTTTGGGTCCTGGAATAGGCGTGCTTCGGGGCACTGCTCGCTATCCTGCAGGGCCTTTACCCCCGCTTCGGCCAAGCCGGCATATAGTTTTTCCCACTGGTGGCACCACTGTCGACAGTTTATAAGAAGATGTCTTACCGTCTCAGTCCCCTTAGAGCACCCCAAGCAATTAGGGAAGTCTCGGGCCTTAATTCGGTGCAAATAGGCCCCAATTGGTGCGTGGCCAGTCTTGAACTGGTAATATCGCCGCGCTAGGTGCTTGGGGGTGTTCGCTAACATTGGGTCAAGCTTCCATCCCCAGGGGGGATAGTAGGCCTAGCTTGCCTGCTGGACACGCTTTATAAGCTTTACAGCAAGCCAGTTAGCCCTGGCAGCTCTATAAGCTTCAGTACAGGCCTGTTAAGTATATGCCAGTGAGATGCCCAAGTATTTGCCTGTTTGGGGCTTCCCTATAGCTTTCTTGGTGGCTTTATCGGCCTCTTCGTTGCCTAGAACCCCCTTATAGCCTGGTACCCAGCATATAGTAACCCTACAGCCAGTGGCCTGCAGTTCCTTGGCTAGATCATGTGCCCGCAGCGCCAGGGCTTGGCCAGGGCCTGGCTGGGTATACTAAAGCCTGCCTATAGCAGCTTAAACATTGAGAAATACTCTAATTAGCCCTCTAAGATTCTCTGCCAACATCCACTCTAGGGCTTCAACTACTCCTATTAGTTCTGCATCAAAGACTTCGAAGCCTACACCCAAAAAAGCTAGGCACGATCTCCAGGGGCCAATAAGTAGCTTATAAGCTACCACAACACCTACGCGCTGATCATCTAACCTGGAACTATCTAAGTAAAGGTCAATATTCCCTATCCCACTTAAAAGGTCTAAGGCTAATTACATAGCGGTTTCAAAGAAGTCTATCCTAAAATCTAATAATATAGACCTATTACCAGGCTCTATTATACACTCAAAGCCCTAAGAGAGATCAGCAGTCAAGGCCTCTCGTAGCCTACAGACCAGGCCCATGCCCAGCTTCTAGGGGCCTCAGCAGGTTGATATTGCCCAAGCTCAGTCTTCTAGCGGCTATTTTCTAGACTGTGCATAAGCATCTCCCTCTCTAAGTGTTATAAAGAATATTTCTGCTGCTGAATACCTCTAGAAAAGTCCTAGAAGTCTTAGGATATACCACCACTGTTTACTATCTAATAGAGCCTCTGCTAGTTCCAAAGCTGCCTCCTTTATAAGCAGTCCTAATAGGATAGACTTCAGCATGCCTGTGACTGCCCAGACCTAGTTATTAATTAGGCCCTATAGTCTTTCTAGGCAGTTCTTTTGCCTATACCACCAAAGCTCGGCCCTATAAAGCGCCACTGACTACGCGGTGGCTTTTTAGATTCGCCATGCCAGGCCTAGAGAGAACCCCTAGGCCTTGCACAGTGCCCACACTCGTCTTTCAGTATTTTAACCTTTTTACAGGCAGTACTTATAGTGGGCTTTAAGGGTAAGCTTTGGATCTAATAAGACCCCTAACCACCAGATAGCTGTTAGGAAGAATGCCACTAAAACATCTCCTACCTGCACCCTAACTTCCTAGACCTAATTTTTATGTTCCCTGCTAGTGGCCCTAGAGAATAGGATGGCCTCTGTCTTTTTAGGGTCGAATTTAACGCTATTTGCCAGTCCCCACTCAATAGCAGCTTTTACCGCTGCTTCTAGCTGCCTGCAGATCTCAGAGACCGAGCTTCCCTAGGCTACCAGGCCTATGTCATCGGCATAGGACAGGGCCTTGATCCCTAGCACCTGCTATTCCATAGCCTGAAACACACCCCAGATATAGATAAGAAAGAGGATTGGGGAGACCGGTGAGCCCTGGGGCAGCCCTGAGTCAATAAGCTGTTCAGGGGCTTTATAACCGTCAATTACAAGGCTGACCCTTCTATTTGTAAGGAAGGATAAGGTCCACCTTATAAGGTCATTATCCAGGCCTGCAGCTTCCATAGCCTCACTAAGCTTATAGGGGTCAACATGGTCAAAGGCCCCCATAACATCAATAAAGATAGTGCCTGTGAGAAGCTTTTGAGTCCATTCCTCGTGCACTATTTGCACGAAACAGGCCACCACGTCAATAGCCCCACAGCCCCGCCTGCACCCCATTTATCCAGGGTGTAAAGCCCCCTGGGCCTCACACCAGTCCGCTATAAGGCCTACAGCCAGCTTCTCAACAACCTTGCCCAGGCAGCTAAGCAAGCTTATCACCCTCCAGGCCTTCACCTAGATGTAATCAGGCTTCCCTAGCTTCCAAAGTAGGATGCCTTTAGCAGTCTTTCAGGCCCTAGATACACCCCAAGCCGAAAGCACTGCCTAGCTATCCCTATAATTTGGGGTGAGTCTAGTGCCCAGAGTAGCTAGTATACTTTAAAATTAAACCTATCAGCCCCTAGAGCTTTCTTAATGTTCTAGCTGAATAAAGCCTGATATATCCGCTCTGACATTATAAATATATAGACCTATCCACCTAGTAGCTCCCCAGGAGGAGAGCTACAGAGGGCGTTAGGAAATACCATTTTCCTGATTAGAGCTTCTTTATCGGCTATAGTAGTAGCAGGAGGAGCCTTTAGATCCGGGCCTTAGAGTGCTGGGGTGATAGAATTAGTCTGTGGCTTAGTGTATTGTAAGGCTATCCAACACCTATTAGGATCTCCTGGAGAAGGCTTTTCCAGGCTATCCCTAGGGCCTTTGGGAAAAGGGTTCCCAGTGGGGTTCGAACCTTTTTTCTACTCTTCCTTCCCCCCAGGGCCTCTCTTAGCAAGGAAGACTTCTCAGCAGGTCCTTTTAGCCGCCTTTATTTCATGGTAATAAGCAGTTCTTGCAGTCTTGAATTTGGTGTCGGTACAGGCATGGGCCTGCCACCACTTGCGGGCTACAGCCTATAAGCTCCAGGCTTACCGCAGCTCTGGCTTCTACCACCGCTTAAAGTATGCATAAAGCCGTACTGCTTTGGCATGCCTATCGAGTACACTGGTTAGGGTATCCTGCACCCAATTGGCCTCTCTAGCAAGGTCTTCCTCAGTGCATTGATCACTAAGAGGGGGGTGGCCTATAGCCTCTGAGGCCCAAGCTGCTGTGGCCAGCTTTAGGGCTTCCTCGTTTACCTGCAGAGCTTCTATCTGCCACCCAGTAATCTCCCCGGAGATTCCTCCTGGGGGGGGTTCTAGGGCTTCCCAGGCTAGGACGATAAGCTCATGGTCAGATGTTGTAGGCTTATCCTTATCCACCTCCCAGGCTTGCAGAGGCCCTAGGGTTGGCGAGGATAACACTAAATTAATAATTAATACCCCCTTGGTCTTCTTATAGCGTGTGGCCTCCCCCAGTGGGTTATTAACATATAGTGAGTGCCGCTCTATAAGCTGTTCCAAGGGCTTAGCATTAACCCGGCCCTTGGCCAGTGGGTTCCACAAAGGGCTATGGGTGTTGAAATCATCTACTAATAGACATCTACTCACTATAAACAGGTCCTAGTCTGCGTTCTTAATGGCCTGATGTCGTCTAGGGAAGGCCCCTTGCCACCAGTAA
Source organism: Talaromyces rugulosus (assembly GCF_013368755.1). Taxonomy (NCBI): domain Eukaryota; kingdom Fungi; phylum Ascomycota; class Eurotiomycetes; order Eurotiales; family Trichocomaceae; genus Talaromyces; species Talaromyces rugulosus. The sequence continues at coordinate 3,360,012 of NC_049564.1, forward strand.
CTAGCCCCAATCCACACATCATAGCAATTGACTATTCTAGTGCGTCGGGGGGCATGCCCACTAATTATTAGTGCTTCCTATATGTCCAGGGCCTATAAATAGGGGTAGTCTACTAAATCAGTGCAGTTCTCGACCCTAACCGCTCCTATAAGGTCTTTACAGATGGCTATAAGCACCTGTTAATCCTACTTCTCTCTCCCTAGCCAGTACAGCAAATAGCCTAGATGGGAGAAATCATAGACAATATAAGGCTCTTGCAGGTATATAATGTCTATTTGCTGCTCTATCCCCGCTTCTAGAGCCTCTAAGGTTGCGGGGTAGATACGGCCGCAATTATGTTGAATAATCAACATTAATAGGGGCTGCAGCTCCAGGCGTTGGTGTTAGACATGGGGATGAGTATAGTAGGGGTGATGTCCCTGGGGCATCTTCCATAGCGTCATCGACCTCCCTAAGCTTTGGGGCTTGGGGGGCGTTCTGGGTAGTGGTTGGGGGAGAAGCCTCTTTAGTAACGCCTTCCTATTCAGTCTATTCAGGGGGGGGAGGGGGCATAACAACCTCTACACCAGGAAAGCGCTTATGGAGTTGCCGGCGAGCTTTTTGAAGCTTAGGGCACCCTGGGGAATCAGCCTGGTGCTTCCCTCTATAGTTGCCGCATTTAGTGGGTGTATATAGGCATAGGTGGCCTGTTTGGGCCCTACAGTCTAGCACGTTGCAGGTGTGCTCTTGAGCTTTATAGGCGCCAGCATACATAATGTAGAGTGGTAGTTGGGTGCTACAGTCTCTATAAGTTTAGTGGCTAATGCCGCAGTATTGGGTGCAAACGGTATCTTTATTCACTTTGTAATAGGGGCTGGTAGGGTGCCTGTTGCCCTTGAAGTGTATGCCCCGGGCGAGTAGCCTATGGGCGTCATCTAGGCCTCCTACTGTTATAATAATAGTAGAGAAACGCTGTTTATTAGTCTGGATAGCCGCTATCAGCTTAATCTAGGTAGGGTTTCTTATTAGGATGTATATGCCCCCTAATTCAATTTCTTCCTTGGCTAGGCCTAGCCCTGAGGTGTTATAGCGGGCTATTAGTACTGTATGCACCTTAATCTTGTACCACTGTTGATCTGCTTCTACTGAGATAACTGTAGGGTCAACTTAATAACAGGCAGCCACTAATAGGTCCTTATAGACTGGTAATAGCAAGCTTATAATGCTTTCTTGATCTAATAGGGCTGAGATAATCTTTGATTCGGTGTAATTGATATCTATTACCCTAGCAAAGTTTGGGAAGCCTGTCTGGGCTAGGCAGCAGTTAAGCTGTAAGATAATATTGGCTTTAGACTTTCTAGGGGCGGTGCGGCTATTTTCATGTCTAAATATAAGCCTGCGGTCTCTTTTGTTATTTCTGTGAATAGGCTTCAGGCTCTCTAGGTCTATTTGGATTTTTAGAGACTGGTTCGGGAAGTAAGCCCATTTTTTTGTAACAATTTACTACTTCTAGGCATTGCTGGCTGCTATATCGGCTCATTAAAGGTCTGCTATAGGCTTCACCCTAGAAGGTGGTTTTGATATCGGGGGTGAGGCTCTGCGTGGCTTTATAGGCTTAGTGGCCTTATTCAGGTTAGTTTGGGGGCCATGGGTGACCTCTGCAAACATCGTCCCCTGGGATAGCAGAGGCTGTCATGGGCCTTGGCGGTTGCCCCCTGATGATAGAGGCTTTAGGGGGTGGTTTAGGGTGTTCAGAGAGGCCTGTTGAGCTTCTAGGGTTGAGAAACGGCGCTCCAGAGTGCCCAATTAGCCTATGAAGCGCTGCTCTATAGTCTCTACCAGAGAGGTCATATAGGCCTTTATAGTAGCTATCTCCGCGTGCAGCGCACTATTACTACTTGCAAAGTGGCCTAATAAGGCCTGTTCCATATCCTTATAGACTAGGCTGATTAAGGCCTTCATAGGGGCTCTTTCTACCCCGTCAGGGCTGTGTTCCTATAGTCTCTTCCCTAGAATTTTAGGTGCTTCCTGGGAGCCTGGCACGCTGCTTAGGGGGGGAAACAACTCCCTAGGATTGATTTCCAGGCTAGGCAAGAAGCCCTCGCTCTGAGGGACTGTTGCACTTGCCTCGGGGGGCGCTGGTGATGCTGTCCCCGCTGGGGTGCCTATATAGGCCCCTACGGGGTTCACCAGACCTAGCGCCTGCCCCCCTGGGTCTAGGGGGTGGTTGTCGATATTGGGGAGTCCAGGGGCCATAGCGAAGCCCTGGATGCCTTCCAGTAGCATTGAATTTCAAAAGGTTGATTTTTGATTTTCCCGGCGGGTCCAAACTAGAGATAAAAAGATATATTAAATTAATATTATCTAAGAGCATAATATTCTAATTTATATAACAATTGGATCAGTTTATATAGACGTTTTCTTAGTAATGTGATCCTAGTCGTGCAATTCCAATTATAATAGGGGGATCAGCGAATTACGTTCTAAAGCAGGATAAGCTGCCTAGTGACGAATTAGGACCGATTCGGTTAGTAATCACCCTGAAGGTTGACAGGCTCAACGTATCACGTGATATATGCATGTGACTCATGTCACGTGCAACTTCTCGAGTTGATATCGTGACACTTGGGAGAGTGTTCTCTTGGGAGAGTGTTCTCTTGGGACAGTGTTCTCCTGTGCTGAGTCCCTCTTGAGCGGTAGGACTCTTGAGCAAGATCTCTCTTGAGCGCTGTAGCTCTCAGGTGGGGTGTAGGTCTGTCTGTGACTATCTGCCCTAGCGTGACTCTCTGGTACAAGCCTAGACACCATATGATTGCAGTAGAAGGTAACGTATTTTATAACCCCCGTCGGCCACATAAGCCATCTCGGCCACCCGCCCCACAAAAAAATTATTATATCGACAAAAATGGAATAAATAATTAGAATTACTATATAATTTCTATATTAAATTGTTCGGACAGTACGTGTGAATATATCTAATTTGTTTATAATTAAAACAGGTCCACAGTGCGCGTCTGTGTGTCCTTGAAGCCACTTCTAGATTAGGAAGTTGTAGAGCTTTTTAGACTATTAATACTACTATAGTGATTTTATAACCTTTAGAGACTGTCAAAATCCTTGATTAGTTAATTAGACAATCTTTTATTATATATTTTTGCTTCTAGTGATGGTTTACTGCTTATAGATTATAGTTTTTTTATACAAGAATAGTAGCAGAATTTATTATTAAAAAGTATCTTTTTATTAACTAATCTAATACACATCTAGTAAATGAATTTAAATTAGTAAGATATTATTTTATAAATTAATTTATTATCCTTATCTAATAGACCAAATTTTTAACATTTTTTAGTGTTTTTAAAGACTAATTTATACTAGAATAGACTATACTAGAAAAATTAGATATTTACAATTAAATATTAAGCTTTAATAATATATATTCTAAGTTAAATAAAAAAATACTAATTACTATAAAACCATTTTTAATATTTTATATAAAATAGGCTTTATCTTAAATTTCTAAATATATTATTAAAAAATTATCTTTATTAATATAGTTAACACTATAGTATATCTAATTTTCAACCACATATCTATATAATCGCTTAAAAACTATAAAAATATTTATATTAAATAGCTAAAACAAATAAGATAAGTATAATAATATATATATAGAAATAATATTATTCTAAATACAATATTAGTTAAATAAAGATATAAAATAACTACTATAACTATTAAAAATCAATATATAATATCTTCTAATTATAATTAATCTTATATAAAAATCAAAAATCTTTTAAAGCTATTCAATCCTAAGTTTATCCGACCACCACTCTGCACCGTGTGTGCTGGCGCCCATGAAGCCCAAGAGCACACCTGCAACGTGCTAGACTACAGGGCCCAAACAGGCCACCCATGCCTGCATGCACCCACTAAATGCGGCAACTGTGGGGGAAAGCACTAGGCTGATTCCCTGGGGTGCCCCAAGCTTCGGGAGGCTTGCTAACAACTCTATAAGCGCTTCCCTAGCATAGAGGTCGTTATGCCCCCTCCCCTCCCTGAATAGACTGAATGGGAAGGCGTTGCTAAGGAGATTTCTTTCCCAACCACTACCCAGGACGCCCCCCAAGCTCTAGAGCTTAAAGAGGTTAATAACGCTATAGAAGATGCTTCAGAGATATTATCTCTACTATATTTATCTCTGTATCTAACACTAACACCTAAAACTATAGCCCCTATTAATGTTAATTATTCAACATAATTGCGGCCATACCTATCTTGTAATTTTAAGGATTCTAGAAGTGGGGATAAAGTAGTAAATAGATATTATATATCTATAAGAGCTTTATATTATCTATGACTTTTTTTATCTAGATTATCTGCTGTACTGGCTAGAAGGAAAAAAACAGGATTAATAGATATTTATAGCTATCTATAAAGATTTTATAGAGGTAATTAAGGTCAAGAACCGCACTGATTTAATAGACTATCCCTATTTACAAGCTTTAGATATATAGAAAATATTAATAATTAATAGGCATACTTTTTAATATACTAGAATAATTAACTATTATAATATATAAATTAGGGCTAATTACCAGTGATAAAAAACTTTCTCTAAATAATACTAGGCCATCAAGGATATAGACTAAGATCTACTTATAGTAGGTAAATACTTATTGTTAAGTAATTTTAATATTTATAGCTCTTTGTAGAATCTATTAGCCAAGGGCTAGATTAATACTAAGCTTTTAGAATAGCTTATAGAGCAGTACTTATTATATATTAATAACCTATTAAAAAAAGCCATATATTATAAGAAGACCAAGGAGATATTAATTATTAATTTAATATTATTTTTACTAGCCCTAGGACTTCTGTAAGTCTAGGAGGTGGATAAGGATAAGTCTATAATATCTAACTATAAGCTTATCATCCTAGCCTAAGAAGCCCTAGAAGAATCTTCTCTAAAAGAAATCTCTAGAAAGATTACTAAATAGTAGATAAAAGCTTTATAGATAAATAAAAAAGCTTTAAAGCTGGTTATAGTAGCTTAGATCTTAAAGACTATAGATTATTCTTTTTTTAATAATTAATATACTAAAAAAAACTTTATTAAAGAGATTAATTAGGTATAGAATACTTTAATTAGTATACTTAATAAATATACTAAAGTAGTACAGCTTTATATATGCTCTAAATAGTAATAAAAACTAGAACTATAGTAAATCTAGAGCTTATAGATTATAATTTATAACTAATAATAAGCCTATATCTATACTAATACTGAATTTAAAGCTATAAGAACTATTTATTACTATAAAATAAAAGCAGTTAAAAGGACCTACTAGAAGGTCTTCTTTACTAAGAAAAGCCTTAAAAAGAAGAAAGAGTAGAAAAAAAATTCTAACCTTATTAAGAATTCTTTTTCTAAAAGCTCTAGAAATAGCCTGGAAAAACCTTCTCTAAAAGATTTTAATAAATATTAAATAGCCTTACAGTATACTAAGCTATAAATTAATCTTATTACCTCAGCACTCTAAGGCTTAGATCTAAAAGCTTCTCCTATTATTACTATAACCAATAAAAAAGCTCTAATTAAGAAAATAATATTTTCTAATATTTTTTATAGTTCTTCTTCTAGAGAGCTATTAGATAAATAAGTCTATATATTTATAATACTAGAATAAGTATATTAGATCTTATTTAGTTAAAGCATCAAGAAAGCTTTAAAAACTAATAAACTTAATTTTAAAGTATATTAGCTACTTTAGGCACTAGACTTATCCTAAATTATAAAGATAGTTAGATAGTGCTTTTAGCTTGGGATATATCTAGAGATTTAGAAGACTATTAAAGATATTTTACTTTAAAAGCTAAAAAAGCTTGATTATATCTAAATAAAGATCTAGAAGATAATAAACTTATTTAACTACCTAGATAAAGTTATTAAGAAGCTAGCTATAGATCTTATAACAGACTAATATAAAGTCTAAAAAGCTTTATATCCTAAATAAATAAGATGTAGATAGGATTATAGAGCTATTAATATAGTAGCCTGCCTTATATAAATAATATATAAAAAATAGATTCAAAAGCTTCTCACAGGCATTATCTTTATTAATATTATAAGAGTCTTTAACTATATTAATCTCTATAAGCTTAGTAAGGCTATGGAAACTGTAGGCCTAGATAATAATTTTATAAAGTAAATCTTATTCTTTTTTATAAATAAAAGGATTAGTTTTATAATTAATAGTTATAAAGCCTTTAAATAATTTATTAATTTAGAGTTATTCTAAAGCTTACTAGTCTTCTTAATCTTTTTTTTTATCTATATCTAAAGTATATTTTAGGCTATAGAACAGCAGGTACTAGAAATTAAGACCTTATTCTATACTAATAATATAGATCTAATAGCCTAGGGAAGCTCAGTCTCTAAAATCTGTAGACAGCTAAAAACAGTAATAAAAACTACTATTAAGTAAAGATTAGTAGATAGCATTAAATTTAATCTTAAAAAAATAGAGACTATCCTATTCTCTAAGACTATTAATAGAGAATATAAAAATCAAGTTTAGAAAGCTAGGGTATAAATAAAAAACATTTTAATAATATTCTTTCTAATAGCTATCTAGTAGTTAGAGATTTTACTAGATCTAAACCCGCCGGGAAAATCAAAAATCAACCTTTTGAAATTCAATGCTACTGGAAGGCATCCAGGGCTTCGCTATGGCCCCTGGACTCCCCAATATCGACAACCACCCCCTAGACCCAGGGGGGCAGGCGCTAGGTCTGGTGAACCCCGTAGGGGCCTATATAGGCACCCCAGCGGAGACAGCACCACCAGCGCCCCCCGAGGCAAGTGCAACAGTCCCTCAGAGCGAGGGCTTCTTGCCTAGCCTGGAAATCAACCCTAGAGAGTTGTTTCCCCCCCTAAGCAGCATGCCAGGCTCCTAGGAAGCACCTAAAACTCTAGGGAAGAGACTATAAAAACACAGCCCTGATAGGGCAGAAAAAGCCTCTATAAAGGCCCTAATCGGCCCAGCCTACAAGGACATAAAATAAGCCTTATTAGGCCACTTTACAAACAGTAATAGCGTGCTACACACAGAGATAGCCACTATAAAGGCCTATATGACCTCTCTAGTAGAGGCTATAAAGCAGCGCCTCACAGGCCAATTAGGCGCTCTGAAGCGCCGTTTCTCAACCCTAGAAGCTCAACAGGCCTCCCCGAACATCTCAAACCACCCTCTAAAGCCCTTATCGTCAGGAAACAACCGCCAGGGCCCACAACAGCCTCTGCCATCCCAGGGGACGACGTTTGCAGAGGTCGCCCATAGCCCCCAAGCTAACCCAAATAGGGCCGTTAAGCCCATAGAGCCATGCAGAGCCTCACCCCTGATATCAAAACCACCCCCTAGGGTGAAGCCCGCAGCAGGCCCCCAATAGGCCGATATAGCGGCCAGCAATACCTAGGAGTGGCAAATCATTACAAAAAAACGGGCTTACTCTCCAAACCAGCCCCTAAAAGTCCAAATAGACCCAGGGAGCCTGAAGCCTATTCACGGAAGCAACAAAAGAGACCGCAGGCTTATATTTAGGCGTGAAAATGGCCGCACCGCCCCTAGAAAGTCTAAAGCCAATGTCATCTTGCAGCTTAACCACTACCTAGCCCAGACAGGCTTCCTAAACTTCGCCAGGGTAATAAACACTAATTACACCGAATCAGGGACTATCTCAGCCTTATTAGACCAAGGAAGCACTATAGGCTCGCTATTACCAGCCTATAAAGACCTATTAGTAGCTGCCTGCCACCGGGTTAACCCCACAGTCATCTCAGTGGAAGCAGACCAACAGTAGCACAAGATTAAAATACATACAGTGCCAGTAGCCCACTATAGCGCCTTAAGACTAAGCCTAGCTAGGAAAGAAATTGAATTAGAGGGCATATGTACCCTAATAAGAAACCCTATCTAGATTAAGCTGATAGCAGCTATCCAGACTAATAAGCAGTGTTTCTCTACTATCATTATAATAGTAGAAGGCCTAGATGACGCCTACAGACTACTTGTCTAAGGCGTACGCTTTGGGGGCAACAGGCACCCTACCAGCCCCTATCACAAAGTGGGTAAAGACACTGTTTGTATCTGATGCTGCAGCATTAGTTACTGAATTTATAGAGGCTGCAGCACCCAATCACCACTCTGTACCATGTATACTGGTGCCTATGAAGCCTAAGAACACATCTGCAATATGCTAAACTGCAGAGCCTAAACAGGCTATCTATATCTACATACACCTACTAAATGCGGCAACTGTAGGGGGAAGCACTAGGCTGATTCCCTGGGGTGCCCCAAGCTTCGGGAGGCCTGCCGGCGACTCTATAAGTGCTTCCCTGGCATAGAGGTCGTTATGCCCCTTCCTTCCCCTGAATAGACTGAATGGGAAGGTGTTGCTAAGGAGGCTTCTCTCCTAATTACTACCCAAGACGTCCTCTAAGCCCCAAAACTTAGGGAGGTTGATGACGCTATAGAAGATGTCCTAGGAACATCACCCCTACTGTACTTATCCCTGTATCTAACACCAACGCCTGGAGCTGTAGCCTCTATTAATGTTGATTATTTAACATAATTGCGGCTGTACCTACCCCGCAACCTTAGGGGCTCTAGAAGCGGGGATAGAGTGGTAAATAGGTATTATATATCTATAAAAGCCTTATATTGCTTATGACTTCTCCTATCCAGGCTATCTGCTGTACTGGCTAGGGGGGGAGAAGCGGGATCAACGGGTGCTTATGGCTATCTGTAAAGATCTTATAGGGGCGGTTAGGGTCGAGAACTGTACTGATTTAGTAGACCACCCTTATTTACAGGCTCTGGACATATAAGAAGCACTAATAATTAGTGGATATGCCCCCCGACGCACTAGAATAGTCAACTGCTATGATGTGTGGATTGGGGCCAGTTATCGGTGGCAAGGGGTCTTCCCTAGACAACGCTGGGCCATCAAGGACGCAGACTAAGACCTGCTTATAGTGGGTAGGTGTCTATTAATGGGTGATTTCAATGCCCATAGCCCTTCATAGAACCCACTGGCCAAGGGCCGGGTTAACGCTGAGCCCTTGGAATAGCTTATAGAGCGGTACTCACTATATGTTAATAACCCACTGGGGGAGGCCACATGCTATAAGAAGACCAAGGGGGTATCAATTATTGATTTAGCGTTATCCTCGCCAACCCTAGGGCCTCTGCAAGCCTGGGAGGTGGATAAGGATAAGCCTACAATATCTGACCATGAGCTTATCGTCCTAGCCTGGGAAGCCCTAGAACCCCCCCCAGGAGGAATCTCCAGGGAGATTACTGGGTGGTAGATAGAAGCTCTGTAGGTAAACGAAGAAGCCCTAAAGCTGGCTACAGCAGCTTGGGCTTTAGAAGCTGTAGGCCACCCCTTTCTTAGTGATTAATGCACCAAGGAAGACTGTGTTAGAGAGGCTAATTGGGTATAGGATACCCTAACCAGCGTACTTGATAGGCATGCTAAAGCAGTACAGCTTTATACACGCTTTAAGCGGTGGTAAAAGCTAGAGCTGTGGTAAGCCTAGAGCTTATAGGCTGTAGTCCACAAGTGGTGGCAGGCCTATACCTGTACCAATACTGAATTCAAGGCTGCAAGAACTGCTTATTACCATGAAATAAAGGCGGCTAAAAGGACCTACTAGGAGGCCTTCCTTACTAAAGAAGGCCCTGGGAGGAAGGAAGAGTAGAAAAAGAGTTCTAATCCCATTGGGAACCCTTTTTTCAAAGGCCCTAGGGATGACCTGGAAAAGCCTTCTTCAGAAGATCCTAATAGGTGTTGGATAGCTCTATAATATACTAAGCCATAGACTAATCCTACCACCCCAGCACTCCAAGGTCTAGATCTAGAGGTTTCCCCTGCCACTACCATAGCCGATAAAGAAGCTTTAATCAGAGAAATAGCATTTCTTAACGCCCTCTGTAGCTTCCTTCTTGGGGAGCTGCCAGGTGGACAGGCCCACATGCTTATAATACTAGAGTGGGTGTATCAGGCCTTATTTAGTTAAAGCATCAAGAAAGCTCCAGGGGCTGATAGGCTCAATTTTAAAGTATGTTGGCTACTCTGGGCACTAAACTCGCCCTAAATCATAGGGATAGCTAGGCAGTGCTTTTGGCTTGGGGTGCACCTAGGGGCCTGGAAGACTGCTAAAGGCATCCTACTTCGGAAGCCAGGGAAGCCTGATTACATCTAGATAAAGGCCTGGAGGGTGATAAGCTTGCTTAGCTGCCTGGGCAAGGTTGTTGAGAAGCTAGCTATAGGCTTTATAGCAGACTAGTGTGAGGCCTAGAAGGCTTTATATTCTAGATAAATGGGGTGCAGGTGGGGCTATAGGGCTATTGACGTGGTGGCCTGCCTCGTGCAAATAGTATATGAGGGATAGACTTAAAAACTTCTCACAGGCACTATTTTTATTGATATTATGGGGGCCTTTGACCATGTTGACCCCTATAAGCTTAGTGAGGCTATGGAAGCTATAGGCCTAAATAATAACCTTATAAGGTGGACCTTATCCTTCCTTACAAATAGAAGGATCAATCTTGTAATTAATGGTTATAAAGCCCCTGAATAGCCTATTGACTCAGAGCTGCCTCAGGGCTTACTGGTCTCCCTAATCCTCTTTCTTATCTATATCCAGGGTGTGTTTCAGGCTATAGAATAGCAGGTGCCAGGAATTAAGGTCTTGTCCTATACCAATGACATAAGCCTGGTAGCCTAGGGAAGCTCAGTCTCTGAGATCTGCAGGCAGCTAGAAGCAGCGGTAAAAGCTGCTATTGAGTAGAGACTGACAGATAGCGTCAAATTTGATCTTAAAAAGACAGAGGCTATTTTATTCTCTAGAGCCACCAGCAGGGAATATAAAAATCAGGTCCAGGAAGCTAGGGTGCAGATAGGAGACGCTTTAGTGGCATTCTTCCCAACAGCTATCTGATGGTTAGGGGTCTTATTAGATCTAAAACTTACTCTCAAAGCCTATTATAAGTACCGCCTGTAAAAAGGTTAAAATACTGAAAGACAAGTACGGGCACTGTGTAAGGTCTAGGGGCTCCTTCTAGACCTGGTATAGCGAATCCAAAAGGCCACTATACAGTCAGTGACGCTTTATGGGGCCGAGCTTTGGTGGTATGGGCAAAAGAACTGCCTAGAAGGACTGTAGGGCTTAATTAATAATTAGGCCCGGGCAGTTACAGGTATGCTGAAGTCTATCCTGTTAAGACTGCTTATAAAGGAGGCAGCTTTGGAACCAGTAGAAGCTTTATTAGATAGTAAACAACAGCGGTATGCCCTGAGACTTCTAGGACTTTTCTAGGGGCATCCAGCAGCAGAAATACTCTCTATAACGCTTAGGGAGGGAGACGTTTATGTATAGTCTGAAGAGTAGCCACTAGAAGACTGAGCTTAGGCAATATTAACCTGCTGAGGCCCTTGGAAGCTGGGCATAGGCCTGGTCTGTAGGCTATGAGAGGCCTTGACTACTGACTCCTCCCAGGGCTTTGAGTATACAATAAAGCTTGGTAATAGGTCTATACCACTAGATTTCAGGATAGACTTTTCTGAAACCGCTATGCAATTAGCCTCAGACCCTCTAAATAGGATAGGAAACACTGACCTTTACTTAGACGGTTCTAGATTAGATAATCAGCATGTAGGCGCTGCAGTAGCTTATAAGCCATTTATTAGTCTCTGGAGATCGCGTCTAGCTTTTCTAGGCGCAGGCTTCGAAGTCTTTGATGCAGAACTAATAGGAGTAGTCGAAACCCTAGAGTAGGCGCTGGTAGAGAATCTTATAAGGCCAATTAAGGTGTTTTTAGATGCCCAGACCGCTATAAGCAGGCTCCAGTATACCCGGCCTGGCCCAGGGCAAGCCCTAGCGCTGCGGGCACACGACCTAGCCGGGGAACTACAGGCTACTGGCCGCAGGGTTACCATATGCTGGGTGCCAGGCCATAAAGGGGTCCTAGGCAACGAGGAGGCTGATAAGGCCGCTAAGAAAGCTGTAGGGAGGCCCTGTACAGGCAAGTACTTAGGCATCTCACTAGCCTATGCCCGGCGGGCATGCACCGAGACTTATAGCGCTATCAAGGCCAACTGGCTTACTGTAAAGCTTGCAAGACGCACCCAATAGGTAGGCCAGGCCTACCAACCCCCCCGGGGATGGAAGCTTGACCCAATAGTGGCAAGCACCCCCAAGCACCTGGCGCGGCGGTATTACCAATTCAAGACCGGCCACACCCCAATCGGGGCCTATCTGCACCGAATCAAGGCCCGAGACTCCCCTAATTGCTTGGGGTGCTCTAGGGGGACTGAGACGGTAAGACACCTTCTTACAAACTGTCGACAGTGGTGCCACCAGCGGGAAAAACTATATGCCGGCTTGGCCGAAGCGGGGGTAAAGGCCCCGCAGGATAGCGAGCAGTGCCCCGAAGCACGCCTATTCCAGGACCCAAAGGCCACTACAGCGCTGCTGGCGTTTATAGGGGCCATTAGGGAGCGAGAGGATAACCAACAGGCCTGGGAGCAGGCCTATAAGACTGATAATTGGGGCATTGAGGCCCTGGATGAGGGAGAGCGAGAGGGGGAAGGATAGCGGGCAGGGGCGGCCCGCTATTGTAGGCAACGCCCAAACGTTAGTGGCCATAAGGAGGGGGTAGTGGTTGCCACCCACTATAAGCCCCCGAATCGTCCTGCGCATATAAGCGGCATGGGGTGAGGAAAGTGCAAGATACCTTGAAAGCCTGGATCCAATGGGGGTAGAGGCACCGGCTTATGGGGGGCAACCCCTATAAGCAGGCCTAATCCACACGAATCGCTGTCTGTCATAGCCTAGGGCTCGGTATAGACGTTAAATTTGATTAAATAATAATAATAATAATTAAAGCCTTGGATAAGAGGGAATAAGAGAGAAAAGAATAACAGACAGAGGTAGCCCACTATTATAGATAATATCTAAATATTAGTAACTATAAGAAAGAGATAGTGGTTGCTATCTATTATAAGTCTCTAAATCGTTCTATACATATAAGTAATATAAAGTAAAGAAAGTATAAGATATCTTAAAAGCCTGGATCTAATAGGGGTAGAAGCACTGACTTATGGGAGGCAACCTTTATAAACAGGCCTAATCCACACGAATCGCTATCTGTCATAGCCTAGGGCTCGGTATAGACGTTAAATTTGATTAAATAAATAAATAAATCCTAAGTTTATTAAATATCTAATTATTTAGTAGCTTAGTAATTAACTAATTAAAAAGTAAATAAAGTAAATTATATTAATTAAACAGCTTATTAACTGACTTTAATATAATAAGTAAAGATAATATAATTTTATATATACTTATACATTCTATAGTTATGATTTATTCTTAATTCCTAGACTACATTAAATAAGGTTTACCTTTATAATTAAAGCTATATATAATTTTTATAGTAGAAATAATCTCTATAGTAAATCTAATCTTGTTAAAATTCTAAATATTATCTTTAACAATCCTATACTTAGTAAAAGCGCGTGTAAGATTATTAAAAAAACTATTTATAAATTATTAAATCCTTATATAAAGTATATTTATAGTTATATTTATAAATATAATAAATCTTAAAATTTTATTAATATTTTAAATAATTACTTACTTAATATTTACTAACAATAGATAGTAAATTAATAGAATTATATTTAGTAAGTAATTAGTTATAAATTTTATTATTAAAAGCCTAATAGAGCAGCTATATTTATCTATAAAAATAATCTACTTATAAAGTAATATTTCCTTAGTTTTTAATAATTTAATGTTATAGGTATATTTATATAAGTATTAAAAGCGACTGCTATATCTATTTTAAAGTGTTAATCTTAGAATATTGAAAAGACATATTACTTCGCGTATATTAATAATTTGGCTTTTTTTTAACGCGTTTATAGTAAGCTGAAGTCTATTTTTATTATTTAAGGGATTTTTCACAGCGTTCTGAGGCATATTGCTGTGTTGGTGCGATTTTCAAATATGTGTAGGGTGGAAAGTGGGAGAAAATTGAGGGGGTGGCCGAGATGGCTTATGTGGCCGACGGGGGTTATAAAATACGTTAATTCTCCTGTAATCCCAGAGCCCAAAACTGGCACAGCCATCCTAGAGGATCAAGTGTGCCCGACCCACTTCGCCCCAGAAATTGACCAGTAGAAGTTCATGTCTTAAGTTATAGACGCTAAGTAGCTGTCTATGACTTAGAATATTCAACCCTGGTAACTTGATTCGCTCACTTCATATTAATTAAAAAATTTCCTTGGACAGGAATGAAACGCTGCGGTATTGCGCGCGCGTAGATGCAAGACCGTAGGGAAGCCCATGGTAGAGCGGACATGCTCTTGGCAGCCCCACTGGAGGGGTCAGACAAGTGCTATGTCGAAAAGCACTCACTGTCTGAGGTCTATGTCGGGTTAACGGCTACTTTTAGTAAGACGAAGGCGCTTATGTCTAGTCCAATAGGTATTGGCTGCAAAGAGTTAAATTGGCTCCTATATGCATTATACAAGAATTAATGGAGAGGTCTGGCTTAATGTAGGCAGCAGCGGATCTGCATTCTGCACCAACAGTCCAACACAACTAAAAGTTACTAGTCGTTGTTGATAGTCATGTTATGGCTAGGCAGTCGTTTTCAAATACGTAATAACGGCTTTACGACTTCTGGGCTGTGGTTTCTTTTTTTAAAGTCTATAACAATTAATTTGGATATAAATATCAGCCTCTTGCTGCATTCTTATGCTGAATTCTCCTCCTCAAGCATCATTCTTTGTAATTTTTACACTGATCTATTATCTCTATTTACAATCATGCGGAAGCCTACACTTCAGGATATTTTCTTCGCTGCATGGCTGGTAGACCTAACCGTGGCTGCGCCCCTACAGGAAAGTCAAAGCATCGAGGACTTCGACTGGTCTTCAATCACCCCAACTGAGCAGCTCGAATATCACCAATGCGGTGACGGTTACAAATGCGCTCGATTGAAGGTTCCTCTTGACTGGACAAATGCTTCCAACTCGTCCCAGTCTGTTGCCATCGCCATCGTTACCCTTCCGGCGACAGTCCCTAATACAGACCCGTCCTTTGGGGGAACCATCCTCATCAACCCCGGCGGTCCGTCCGGATCTGGAACGGACATGGCCATCGAACTCGGGCATTATTTGCAGGGAGTCGTTGACGGCGAGAGACACTATGAGATCCTGGGTTTTGACCCTCGAGGTGTCGCTTTTAGCACTCCTCGTGCTGACTGCTACAACGGCAATGAAATTCGTCGCACAGCCGATCAGGTTCAAGCCGCAGGAATCCCTTCCCCAGATTCTGGGTCTACAGCTCTGAACTATTTGTACCAGAGTCACGCAGCGGTTTCAGAGTTGTGTGCCGAGGCGGGAGATGACAGCATTTTTGCACACATGTCCACAGCATCAGTGGCGCGAGACATGTTAGAGATCGTCGACCGAGTGAACGAGCTGAAACATAATTCCTCTACCCGGGCTAACTCGGAGGAGCCAAAGCTTCAATATCTAGGTGTCTCATATGGGACATTCCTTGGAAATACTTTTGCCTCCATGTTCCCCAATCGTGTTGGGCGAATGGTTATTGATGGAGTCGAGGATCCCCATGACTATATCAAGGGTGTAAGTATCCGATGCATCTTTTGATCTATTGATTAGAATGGCTGATTAGTATTTCAAGACGTGGGAGAAGAATTTGAACGACTTTGAGAAGGTTCTAGACCACTTCTACCAAACGTGTTTCGAGGCGGGCAGTGACTGCCTCTTGAAGAAGGACTCGGATAAAAATGCCTCTGCAATTCGAGAACGCATAGATTCTTTCCTCAGCAGTCTCGAGAACTCGCCTGTCCCTACTGTATATGAAGGCCGTACCCGCCTAGTGACTTCACTCCTTGTCCGCACTATGATCCATGACTCTCTTTACGACCCCATTAACCGGTACGATCCACTTTCAGCACTCTTGGCCTCATCTCTCACCGGGGACCACACTCTACTGCTTCAAAACTCGACCGTGGAGCTTGAAAGTGCTTGCCAAATAAAAAATGAAACATACCCCGCCAATTACACTTGGGCCAACGATGCAGGGTCAAGTATCCTATGCGGAGACTCTGCCTTTGACGCAGGTGACCGCAACATAACCTGGGCAAGAGACTTGGTGGACTTTCTTTACGAACAGTCTCCAACGGCTGGCGAGGATTGGACTAAACTCCCTCTGTGCTGTATTGGATGGAAATACAAACCGAACTTTGTCTTCAGGGGACCCTTTGGCAGTTCAATGGGGAAAAACAACACTTCAAATGCACCACTTCTAGTTCTATCAACTAGATACGACCATGCAACTCCCTTGGCCAACGCGTTTGCAGTTTCAAAGAGTCATGCCGGCTCCACGGTTGTGGTGCAGGAGTCGTGGGGACATACTGCTCTTCTTACATCCAGGAGCAACTGCACGGCAGGAATTGTGAAGGAGTATTTCGCCACCGGAAAGCTCCCACAGGAGGGCACTGTCTGCGAACAGGATTGTGTGCCTTCAATTCCTTTAAAACCCTGTCCGGGCTTACCAGGTTACGCCTGAGTGGGTTTTTATTTGAGTGTAAATAGATAGTATCTAAAGAAACTAAATAAGTATGAAATACAAATAATTTCCTATTTAAATTTAATATAGTTTAAATATTAGTATATACCTATTTTTAAGACTATCTCTGGTCTATATTGTGTTATTCTGAGGATACTATATAGAGAGCAGGCAAGAATTGGATTCGGCAGTAAAGCTATGGTTCGCTAGGTAGTCAAACTGATTGCTGACTGTTACGGTCTGGATGCAGGAGGTTCAGAAAAGCAAGGGCATGGTTTGATTTCCAATAAAGGCGACAACTAAGGAAAACTATCTAACAGAGAGAAGAAGCAGGCCTATCAATTGGCTGTAGTTTATCGAATCTTCTGACAGAAGGTCTCACGGCCTCACATCCAGCCTACTAACGATATTAGAAGCTCAACTACATAGTACTGAAAAATCATACCAATAACCACTAACCACTTTTCTAACTAACACGAAAAACAGGACTATAAGAATAATGAAACCAGAATTAATTAAAAAATATATAATAGATACTAGTATAATAAATTTAAAATAAACTTTTCTGCTATTCAGTAAATATAGATTTATTTAAAATCTTAAGAGATTAATATATATATAAAAAATAAAAGTAGATAACAGACTTATATAAATATAGCCTGTAGTAACCTTTTATATACCTTCGTAGTTTCTATTTATAGACATTGAAAAAATCCCTCACGTTTTGAAATGGCATCAATTTGGTACACCAGCTCGCATTCTCCCCACCTGGTGCCAAGAGTCTTATTTTCCAAATCAGTCTTGTAACCATTCTTTACTACACTACTGTAACAAAAGGCGCCTAATATACTGTAATAGTCAGCACACCAACCAATGTACTAAATAGCTACTAGTCTGAAGTCCTCACTTTTCCTCGTACAAGGCCGTTACAAGCTTAATCCCTGTAGCGCTATACCAGATTGAGCGGCGCGAGGCAATATTGGGTGGGGTCCTCTGTCACTAAATAATCGCTGCTTTAACTCTTAATTAATATTTCATCCTAAACAACAAGGAACATTTCAGGTTAATTGATGTCTTTCGTTCTGGTAGATGGATACTGGACTTACTGAAAGACTAAGGCTGATGTAATGCGAATGCATACGTCAGAATGAATGGGAGAAGAAAGATGCCTCGTTTGGTTACTATCTCGCTACATACATAAAGGGACGGGTCGTCACATGACCTAATGTCCATGTCGGCCAGAGTCAAGTACACTAATCCAATATGGAAGAACTCTTGGCGATTATAATATAACTATATCAAGGATGGTTGGAAACCGTTGATTCTCTTAAAATTATTGAGATTAAGGATAATTATTTGATTGGATTAAATTACTGAGGGAATATTTATATAAATTGATAAATTCTCTATATAAATTAGAAGATTGTGTTTCTTAATAAGAATTAATTATATCTATAAAGTACATATTTATTAATCTTTATTAATATTCTAAAGGTTAATAGTTATAAGCCTGGTATTTTTATATAATTAAAGTAATTTATTGAAGCAATTGAATTATATATTCTTTAATCTATTTTTAAGTCTATAGATTGAAGTAAACTGAAGTAACACTTATTATTGTAATTGAATAAGCTGTTAAATAAAGTTATTTTTAATTCTAAATACTACTATGATATTGTGAACTGATTTTCTAAAGAAGATTGAGATGATCTTATTAGATTATTATAATTGGAAGGAATTGTCAGAAGATTCGATTAACTACAGCCAATCGATAGGCCTATGTGTCAAAACGTATCAACCGTTCTTTACCAGAATAGGTATTCGTTGGTAGTATTCTGCCAAATAAGATAGAGATATCGGTAACTAGGATTAGATAAAAAAATATCTCTTATAAATAAAAAGATATTTAAGAATAACTTATTAATAAGCTAGATAAAATATAGATTTAATTTAGTATAAGAATAAAACATGATTAAACTAAATATATATTAATAAATAAGTATCTTTATATAATAAATCTTTATTATAGCTGTTAAAGTCTTTATTTAGATAGCTATAATATTTTTATTATACTTATTATATTGATTGCTTTGATTATTTTAATAATTATATAACTCTATAGCCTAATTTTTCTATAACTATCTATATAAATTCTAAGTCATTATAATCTTTTCTTATTATTTTAAAATATTATTTAATAATAGATTTTATTATAAAGTAATATTTATTATTTTTATTATCTATTATTTTTATAGTAGTAACATTTTTTTATCTATAATAAGATTATTATTTATAGATATAACTTATTTTAAAGATATTCTAAATAAACAGTCTAATTATTTATATAGGTAATATCTATTATTTTTATTAATTAGCTAAGTATTATTAATTTTTATAATAATCTTTTTTTTTAAAAATTAGTATTTTAATAGTACTTAAATATTTATATATCTTTATTATATAGATAAATTAGTTTTAATTTTATTAATATTCTTAGTAGTGATATCCTAACTATATAATTTAAGAAAATCTTAAAATCTAAAGATTTTATTTCTTAAGTTAATAGATTTAATATTTTTTTTATCTTATCTTATAACTGCTATTATTGTTTAAACAAAGTCTATATTAAAGCTAAATTTTTAAATTATTATAATAGTTATATTTATATTAATAATTATTATTATATTACTATATCTATTTCTAAGTTATCTTAAAAACACTTAGTTTCTATTTAAAATAAAATTAAGACTAATAAGAAAAAAGCTTATAAAGAAATAATAACTTTAATAGTCTAAATATCTTATTTTTAAAAATAAAAAAAACTTCTCTAAAAATATATTAAAGAATTTATTTAAATTAATATAAAAAATATAGAAGAGTTAAAGTAGCTAAAAACCCGCCGGGAAAATCAAAAATCAACCTTTTGAAATTCAATGCTACTGGAAGGCATCCAGGGCTTCGCTATGGCCCCTGGACTCCCCAATATCGACAACCACCCCCTAGACCCAGGGGGGCAGGCGCTAGGTCTGGTGAACCCCGTAGGGGCCTATATAGGCACCCCAGCGGGAACAGCACCACCAGCGCTCCCCGAGGCAAGTGCAACAGTCCCTCAGAGTGAGGGCTTCTTGCCTAGCCTGGAAATCAACCCTAGGGAGTTGTTTCCCTCTCTAAGCAGCGTGCCAGGCTCCCAGGAAGCACCTAAAACTCTAGGGAAGAGACTATAGGAATACAGCCCTGACGGGGCAGAAAGAGCCTCTATAAAGGCCCTAATCGGCCCAGCCTACAAGGATATGGAACAGGCCTTATTAGGCCATTTTGCAAGCAGCAATAGCGCGCTGTATATGGAGATAGCCGCTATAAAGGCCTATATAACCTCTCTGGTAGAGGCTATAGAACAGCGCCTCACAGGCTAATTGGGCGCTCTGGAGCGCCGTTTCTCAACCCTAGAAGCTCAACAGGCCTCCCTGAACGCCCCAAACCATCCCCTAAAGCCCCTATCGTCAGGGGGCAACCGTCAGGGCCCACAACAGCCTCTGCCATCCCAGGGGACGACGTTTGCAGAGGTCGCCCATGGTCCCTAAGCTAACCTAAATAAGGCCGCTAAGCCTATAGAGCCACGCAGAGCCTTATCCCCGATATCAAAACCACCCCCTGGGGTGAAGCCCGCAGTAGGTCTCCAGTGGGCCGATATAGCGGTTAACAATACCCAGAAGTGGTAAATCATTACAAAAAAATAGGCTTACTCCCCAAACCAGCCCCTAAAAGTCTAAATGGACCTAGAGAGTCTGAAGCCTATTTACAGAAGTAACAAGGGAGACCACAGACTTATATTTAGACGTGAAAATAGCCGCACTGTCTTTAGAAAGTCTAAAGCCAATGTTATCTTGCAGTTTAACCGCTGCCTAGCCTAGATAGGCTTCCTGAACTTCGCTAGGATAATAGACGCTAATTATACTGAATCAGGGGCTATCTCAGCCCTATTAGACTAAGGAAGCACCATAGGCTCATTATTACTAGTCTATAAAGACCTATTAATGGCTATCTGCCACCAGGTTGACCCCGCAGTCATCTCAGTAGAAACAGACCAACAATAGTACAAAATTAAGGTGTATACAGTGCCAGTAGCCCGCTATAGTGCCTTAAAACTAGGCCTAGCCAAAGAAGAAATTAAATTAAGAGGTATATATATCCTAATAAGAAACTCTATCTAGATTAAGCTGATAGCGGTTATCTAGATTAATAAGCAGCGTTTCTTTACTATTGTTATAATAGTAGAAGGCTTAGATAACGCCTACAGGCTATTTGCCCAGGGCGTACGCTTTAAGGGCAACAGGCACCCTACCAGCTTCTATCACGAAGTGAGTAAAGACACCATTTGCACCTGATGCTACAGCATTAACTATTAAACTTATAGAGACTGCGGCATCTGACCACCACTCTGCACTATATATACTGGCACCCATAAAGCCTAAGAGCACACCTACAATATGCTAAACTGTAGGACCTAAATAGACTACCTATATCTGTATGCACCCACTAAATGTGGCAACTGTGGGGGGAAGCACTAGGCTGATTCCCTAGGGTACCCCAAGCTTTAGGAGGCCCGTCAACGACTTTATAAGCACTTCCCCAGCATAGAGGTCGTTATGCCCCCTTCCCTCTCTGAATGGACTGAATGGGAAGGTGTTACTAAAGAGGCTTCTTCCCCAACTACTATCCAGGACACCCCCCAAGCCCTAGAGCTTAGGGAGGTCGATGATGCTATGGAAGATGCCCCAGGGACATCACCCCTACTGTATTCATCTCTATGTCCAACACCAACGCCTGGAGCTACAGCCTCTATTAATGTTGATTATTCAATATAATTGCGGCTGTACCTACCCCACAACCTTAGAGGCTCTAGAAGCGGGGATAGAGCAGTAAATAGGTATTATATGCCTGCAAGAGCCTTATATTGCTTATAACTTCTCCCACCCAGGCTATCTACTGTACTGGCCAGGGGGGAAGAAGTGGGATCAATAGGTGCTTATAGCTATCTGTAAAGACCTTATAGGGGCAGTTAAGGTCAAGAACTGTACTGATTTAATAGACTATCCCTATTTATAGGCTCTGGACATATAGGAAGCACTAATAATTAACAGACATACCCCCTGACGCACTAGAATAATCAACTACTATGATATATAGATTAAGACTAGTTACTAGTGGCAAGAGGCCTTCTCTAGATAACACCAGACTATCAAGAACGCAGACTAGGACCTACTTATAGTAGATAGATGCCTATTAGTAGATAATTTCAACGCCCATAGCCCTTCGTGGAACCCACTAGCCAAAAGCCAGGTTAACACTGAGCCCTTAGAACAGCTTATAGAGCGACACTCACTATATATTAATAACCCACTGAGGAAGGCCACATGCTATAAGAAGACTGAGGAGGTATCAATTATTGATTTAGCATTATCCTCGCCAACCCTAGGGCCTCTGCAAGCCTGGGAGGTGGATAAGGATAAGCCTACAACATCTGACCATAAGCTTATCGTCCTAGCCTAGAAAGCCCTAGAACCCCCCCCAGAAGGAATCTCCAGGAAGATTACTAGATAATAGATAGAAGCTCTGCAGGTAAACAAGGAAGCCCTAAAGCTGGCTATAACAGCTTAGACCTCAGAGACTATAGGCCACCCCCCTCTTAGTAATTAATACACCAAGGAAGACCTTGCTAGAGAGGCTAATTAGATATAGAACACCCTAACCAGCGTACTCAATAGACATACTAAAGCAATACAGCTTTGTGCACACTCTAAGCGGTGGTAGAAGCCAGAGCTGCAGCAAGCCCAGAGCTTATAGGCTGTAGCCTGTAAGCAGTGGCAGGCCTATACCTATACCAACACCAAATTCAAGGCTGCAAGAACCATTTATTACCATAAAATAAAGACGGTTAAAAAGACCTACTAAGAGGTCTTCCTTACTGAAAAAAGCCCTGGGGGAAAAGAAAAGTAGAAAAAAGGTTCAAACCTCACTGGGAACCCTTTTCCTAAAGGCCCTAGAGATGGCCTAGAAAAGCCTTCTCTAGGAGATCCTAATAAGTATTAAATAGCTCTACAGTATACTAAGCTACAGACTAATCTCACCACCCCAGCACTCCAAGGCCTAGATCTAGGAGCTCTCTCTACCACTACTATAGCCAATAAAGAAGCCCTAATCAGAGAAATAACATTTCCTAACGCCCCCTATAGCTCCCCTCCTAGAAAGCTGCCAGGTGGACAGACCTATATACTTATAATACTAGAGCGGGTACATCAGGCCCTATTCAGCCAGAGCATTAAGAAAGCTCCAGGGGCCGATAGACTCAATTTTAAAGCATACTGGCTACTCTAGGCACTAGACTCACCCTGAATCATAGAGATAGCTAGGCAGTACTTTCAGCTTAGAGTACACCTAGGGGCCTAGAAGACCACTAAAGGCATCCTACTTCGGAAGCCAGGGAAGCCTAATTACACCCAGGTGAAGGCCTAGAGAATGATAAGCTTACTTAACTACCTGGACAAGATTATTAAGAAACTGGCTGTAGACCTTATAGCAGACTAATGTAAAACCTAAAAAGCTTTATACCCTAGACAAATAGGGTACAGACAGGGCTGTAGGGCTATTAACACGGTGGCCTACCTTGTACAAACAGTGCACAAAAAATAGACTCAAAAGCTTCTCATAGACACTATCTTTATTAACATTATAAGGGCCTTCGACCATATTAACCTCTATAAGCTTAGTAAGGCTATGGAAGCTACAGGCCTGGATAATAACCTTATAAGATAGACCTTATCCTTCCTTACAAATAGAAAGATCAGCCTCATAATTAATGGTTATAAAGCCTCTGAACAGTCTATTGACTCAGAGCTGTCCTAAGGCTTACTAATCTCCCCAATCCTCTTTTTTATCTATATCCAGGGTGTGTTTCAGGCTATAGAACAGCAGGTACTAGGGATCAAGGCCCTATCTTATACCAATGATATAGACCTAGTAGCCTAGGGAAGCTCAGTCTCTGAGATCTATAAACAGCTAGAAGCAGCAGCAAAAGCTGCTATTAAATAAGAACTGGCAAATAGCATCAAATTCAACCCTAAAAAAACAGAGGCCATTCTATTCTCTAAGGCCATTAGCAGGGAACATAAAAATCAGGTCTAAGAAGCTAGAGTGCAGATAGAAGACACTTTAGTAGCATTCTCTCCAACAGCTATCCAGTGGTTAGGGGTCTTACTAGATCTAAAGCTTACCCTTAAAGTCCACTATAAATACCGCCTATAAAAAGATCAAAATACTGAAAAATAAGTACAGACACTATACAAGGCCCAGAGACTCCTCCTAAGCCTAGCATAACAAATCTAAAAGACTACTACGCAGTCAGTGGCACTTTATAGAGCCGAGCTTTAATAGCATAGGCAAAAAAACTGCCTAGAAGGACTGTAGGGCCTAATTAATAACCAGACCCAGGCAGTCACAGGTATACTAAAGTCTACCCTATTAGAACCACTTATAAGGGAGACAGCTTTAGAACTAATAGAGATCTTATTAGATAGTAAACAGCGGTGGTATACTCTAAGACTCCTAGAACTTCCTTAGAGACATCTAGCAGCAGAAATACTCCCTATAACACTTAAAGAAGGAGACGTCTATATATAGCCTAGAGAGCAGCCACTAGAAGACTAAGCTTAGATAATATTAACCTGCCAAGGCCCCTGGAAGCTAGGTATAAGCCTGGCCTATAGACTACAAAAGGCTTTAACTGCTAACCCTTTCTAGGGCTTTAAGCGTACAATAAAGCCTAGTAATAAATCTATACCACTAGATTTCAGGATAGACTCTCCTAAAACTATTATATAATTAGCCTTAAACCTTTTAAATAGAATAAGGAACACTGACCTTTACTTAGATGGTTCTAGGTTAGACAATTAGCGCATAGACGCTGCAGTAGCTTATAAGCTACTTATTAACCCCTAAAAATTACACCTAGCTCCTCTAAGCACAGGCTTCAAAGTCTTTAATACAGAACTAATAGAAGTAGTCGAAGCCCTAGAGTGGATACTGGTAGAGAATCTTAGAAGGCTAATTAGGATATTTCTCGATGCTTAAGCTGCTATAGGTAGGCTTTAGTATACCCAGCCAGGCCTTGGCCAAGCCCTGGCACTGCGGACACATAATCTAGCCAAGGAACTGTAGACCACTAGCCACAGGGTTACTATATGCTAGATACCAGACCATAAAAAGATCCCAGGCAACAAAAAGGCCAATAAAGCCACTAAGAAAGCTATAGAAAAGTCCTAAATAAGTAAATACTCAGGCATCTCACTGACACATGCTCAACAGACCTGTACCAAAGCTTATAGAGCTACCAGAGCCAACTAGCTTACTATAAAGCTTGTAAAGCATACCTAGCAGACAAGCCAGACCTACTATCCTCCCTAGAGATAGAAGCTTGACCTAATATTAGCAAACACCCCCAAGCACCTAGCGCGGCGATATTACCAGTTCAAGACTGGCCACGCACCAATTGGGGCCTATTTGCACCGAATTAAGGCCCAAGACTTCTCTAATTGCTTAGGGTACTCTAGGAGAACTGAGACAGTAAGACACCTTTTTACAAACTGTCAACAGTGGTGCCACCAGCAGGAAAAACTATATACCGGCTTAGCCGAAGCGGGGGTAAAAGCCCTACAGAATAGCGAGCAGTGCCCTGAAGCACGTCTATTCCAGGACCCAAAAGCCACTACAGCGCTACTGGCGTTTATAGGGGCTATTAGGAAGCGAGAGAATAATTAATAGGCCTAGGAGCAGGCCTATAAGACTGATAATTAGGACATTGAGGCCCTGGATAAGGGAGAGCGAGAAAGGGAAGGATAGTAGGCAGAGGCGGCCCACTATTATAGGCAACGCCCAAACGTTAGTGGCCATAAGGAGGGGATAGTGGTTGCCACCCACTATAAGCCCCCGAATCGTCCTGCGCATATAAGTGGCTTGGGGCGAGGAAAGTGCAAGATACCTTGAAAGCATGGATCCAATGGGGGTAGAGACACCGGTTTATAGGGGGCAACCCCTATAAGCAGGCCTAATCCACACGAATCGCTGTCTGTCATAGCCTAGGGCTCGGTATAGACGTTAAATTTGATTAAATAAATAAATAAATAAATAAATAAAGTAGCTAAAAAAAAAAAAGAAAAGAAATATAAAAAGAAATAAAAAAAAAAAATTTAAATAATAAAAAGTTAATAAAACTATTATAGCTATTTTTAAAAAGTTTTTTTTTAATTTTAATAATATAGATTTTTTTAATCTAGTCTTTTTTAATTAATTTAGATATCTAACTAGTTTCTATAAATTATATTCTTTAAAATATTTTTTTTATTTAATAAAATATAAATTTTTTTTTCTATTTTTTATTATATTATTTAGTTAATTTTATATTCTTTTTTTTCTATTTTATTATAATTTTTATATTAATTTATTATTAGTTTTAATAATAAGATATAGAATATTAGATATATCTTTATTTTATTTAATAGCTAGAGTTTATAATTATTATTTATAAGTTTTTTTTTAATTATAAATAATTTATATTTAATAATATTAAGTTTATTACTAGATTTTTTACTTAGAATATTAAATTTTTTATTTTTTTATTATTTATTATAATAAGTAAACTTTTTTTTTTTTTTTAAAAATAAATATATTTTTATATTTTTTATTATAATATATCTTTATTTTTAGTTCTATTTATTAGATATTTTTTAATATATTTTAGTATAATATTTATATATATTATTCTTTAATTATTATTTACTTTAATACTTCTTCTTTTAGAATATCTATCTATAATATTTATAAGTGTTGTTTAAAATTAATATAATATAGTATTTATTTTATTATTATATTTTCTATATTATTTAAAATAAATTATATAATTAATAATAATTCTATCTAATCTATTTAATTTTAATCTAAGTAATATTTTAGATATTATTATATTATTTAAATTATTTTTTTAGACTAATCATTAGTTTATTAATAATTAATAATTAATAATTTATATATTATTTTATATGTTTTTATAATAATCTGTTGATATTTTAATATAAATAATTTATCTTAGTTTAAAGTTATTTCTATTAATAATCTAGTCTAATTAAATATTATTCTAAGTATTAATATTATATATTACTCTATAGTTATATCTTTCAATACTAAACTAAAGATAATATATTTTATAGGATAGCGGGCAGGGGCGGCCCGCTATTGTAGGCAACGCCCAAACGTTAGTGGCCATAAGGAGGGGGTAGTGGTTGCCACCCACTATAAGCCCCCAAATCGTCCTGCGCATATAAGCAGCATGGGGTGAGGAAAGTGCAAGATACCTTGAAAGCATGGATCCAATGGGGGTAGAGGCACCGGTTTATAGGGGGCAACCCCTATAAGCAGGCCTAATCCACACGAATCGCTGTCTGTCATAGCCTAGGGCTCGGTATAGACGTTAAATTTGATTAAATAAATAAATAAATAAATTACTACAAATATAAAAAAAAAAAAAAAAAATAGTTACTTATCTAACAAAGTAGATAATATATAACTATTTATTAAGCTATCAAAACACTAACCTTAAAAGAAGAGATTATTAGAAAAATTAATAACTTATAATCAATAAATTACATTATATAGAATTATTACCTAAATAATATAGTATATTAATAGATATATAATAATATAATAAATAGGATACTTAATATAGCTACTCTTTAATTATACTATTATATAATAAAAAAGCTAGAAGCAGTGCTTCTAAATATAGAATTAATAATTTTATATAGTAAAATAGTGCTACTAGATATTAAAGTAATACTTTGGTATAAAAAACTATATAAAAACACTTATCTACTATTATATATCTAGCTTATTATATTTTATTCTCTTAAATAAATAATATACTATTATTACTCTTCAATATACTTTATAGTCTATTATTATGATAGTACTCTATTTATCTTAGAATTGCCTTATACAACGTTCTTATCTTGTCTTCTGTTAGCAGAATACCCACCCCGATTCACATCTTGGTGACGAGTTGTTGAACCGATTGACAAGGATAATAAATACTAATTATACTAAATCAAGGGCTATCTCAGCTTTATTAAATTAAAGAAGTATTATAGACTTGCTATTACTAGTTTATAAAAATCTATTAGTGGCTACCTGCCACTAGATTGACTTTATAATTATCTTAGTGAAAGTAGATTAATAGTAGTATAAGATTAAGATATATATAATGCTAATAGCCTGTTATAGTATCTTAAAGCTAAGCCTAATTAAAAAAGAAATTAAATTAAAAGATATATACACTCTAATAAGAAACTTTATTTAGATTAAGCTAATAGTAGTTATCTAAACTAATAAATAGTATTTCTCTATTATTATTATAACAGTAAAAGACTTAAATGATGCCTATAGATTATTAGTCTGAGATATACACTTTAAAGATAATAGATACTCTACTAGTCTCTATTATAAAATAGATAAAAACATTATTTATATCTAATACTATAGTATTAACTACTGAATTTATAGAGACTATAGCATCTAATCATTATTTTGTATTATATGTGCTGGTGTCTATAAAGCCTAAAAATATATCTATAATATACTAGACTATAAAATCTAAATAGACTATCTATATCTATATATATCCACTAAATATAGCAATTATAGAGAAAAGTACTAGATTAATTCTTTAGAATGCTTTAAGCTTTAAGAGGCCTGCTAATAACTCTATAAATATTTCCCTAGTATAAAGGTCATTATACCCCTTCTTTTCCCTAAATAGACTAAATAAGAAGGTGTTATTGAAAAGGCTTTTCTCTTAACCACTATTTAGAATATCCCCTAAGCCCTAGAGCTTAAAGAGGTTAATAATACTATAGAAGATACTCTAAAAATATTACTCTTACTATACTTATTCTTATATTTAATATAATTATAGCTATATCTATTCTGTAACCTTAAAGACTCTAAAAGCAGAGATAAAATAATAAATAGATATTATATATCTATAAAAGCCTTATATTATCTATAACTTCTTTTATCTAAGCTATCTGTTATACTAGCTAGAAAAAGAAAAATAAGATTAATAAATATTTATAACTATTTATAAAGATTTTATAAAAATAATTAAGATTAAGAACTATATTGATTTAGTAGATTATCTCTATTTATAGGTTCTAGATATATAGAAAATATATTCTTTAATATACTAAAATAGTTAACTACTATAATATATAGATTAAAGCTAGTTATTAATAATAAAAAGCTTTTCCTAAATAATACTAAGCTATTAAGGACGTAGACTAGGACCTATTTATAGTAGATAGATATCTATTAGTAGATAATTTTAATATCTATAGCTCTTTATAGAATCTACTAGCTAAGGATTAGATTAACACTAAACCTTTAAAATAGTTTATAGAGTAGTACTCACTATATATTAATAACTTACTAAAAAAAGCCATATGCTATAAAAAGACTGAGGGGGTATTAATTATTAATTTAGTATTATTCTTATCAATTCTAGAACCTCTGCAAGTCTAGAAGATAGATAAAGATAAATTTATAATATCTAATTATAAGCTTATTATCTTAGTCTGAAAAGCCCTAGAAAAACTTTTTCTAAGAAGAATCTTTAAGAAGATTACTAGATAATAGATAAAAGCTTTATAGATAAATAAAAAAGTCTTAAAGCTGGCTATAGCAGCTTAGATCTTAAAAACTATAGACCATCTTTTTCTTAGTAATTAATATACTAAAAAAAACTTTACTAGAAAAACTAATTAGATATAAAATATCTTAATTAGTATACTTAATAGATATATTAAAATAGTATAGCTTTATATACACTCTAAATAGTAATAAAAGCTAGAGCTATAGCAAGCCTAGAGCTTATAGATTATAGTCTATAAGTAATAATAGGTCTATATCTATATTAATACTAAATTTAAAGCTGTAAGAACTGTTTATTATTATAAAATAAAAATAGCTAAAAAGACCTGTTAAAAGATCTTTCTTGTTAAAAAAAGCCCTAGAAAGAAGAAAGAGTGGAAAAAAGATTCTAATCCCACTAAGAACCTTTTTTCTAAAGGCTTTAGGAATAGCCTAGAAAAACCTTCTCTAGAAAATTTTAATAGATATTAGATAGTCCTATAATATATTAAGCTATAGACTAATCCTACTATCCTAATATTTTAAAGCCTAGATCTAGAAGCTCTTCCTACTATTATTATAATTAATAAAAAAGTTTTAATCAGAGAAATAGTATTTTCTAATATCCTCTATAGCTCTTCTCCTAAAGAGCTATCAGATAGACAGGCCTATATATTTATAATACTAAAGCAGGTGCATCAGGCTTTATTCAATTAGAATATTAAAAAAGCTCTAGAGACTAATAAGCTCAATTTTAAAATATATTAGCTACTTTAGACACTAGACTTATCTTAAATTATAAAAATAGCTAGACAGTGTTTTTAGCTTAGGATATATCTAGAAATTTAGAAAACTATTAAAGATATCTTACTTTAGAAGCTAGGAAAACTTAATTATATCTAGATAAAAGTCTAAAGAGTAATAAGCTTGTTTAACTATCTAAATAAAATTATTAAGAAGCTAGCTACAGGCCTTATAGCAGACTAGTATAAAACTTAAAAAGCTTTATATCCTGAATAAATAGGATACAGATAAAACTGTAAGGCTATTAATATAGTGACCTATTTTATATAAATAGTACATAAAAAATAGATTTAAAAGCTTCTTATAGATATTATCTTTATTAATATTATAAAGGCCTTTAATTATATTAATCTTTATAAATTTAATAAGGCTATAGAAGCTACAGGCCTAGATAATAATTTTATAAAATAAATCTTATCTTTTTTTATAAATAGAAAGGTCAGCTTTATAATTAATGGTTATAAAGCCTTTAAATAGCTTATTAATTTAAAACTGCTCTAAGGCTTACTAGTCTTTTTAATCCTTTTTTTTATCTATATTCAAGATATATTTCAGGCTATAGAACAGCAGATATTAGAAATTAAAGCCCTGTTTTATACTAATAATATAGACCTGATAGTCTAGAGAAACTTAGTTTCTAAGATCTATAGGTAGCTAGAAGCAGCAGTAAAAGCTGTTATTAAGTAAAGATTAATAAATAATATTAAATTTGACTCTAAAAAGACAGAGGTTATTCTATTTTCTAAAGCTATTAATAGAGAATATAAAAATTAGGTTTAAGAAGCTAGGATATAGATAAAAAATATTTTAGTAGTATTCTTTTTAATAGTTATCTAGTAGTTAGGAATCTTACTAAATTTAAAATTTATTTTTAAAGTTTATTATAAATATTATCTGTAAAAAAATTAAAATATTGAAAAATAAGTATAGATATTGTATAAGATCTAAAGACTTTTTCTAGATCTAGTATAGCGAATCTAAAAGGCCATTATATAGTTAATAGCGTTTTATAAAGCTGAGCTTTAGTAGTATAAATAAAAAAACTGCTTAGAAGGACTATAGAACTTAATTAATAACTAGGTCTAGGTAGTTATAGATATACTAAAGTCTATTTTATTAAGACTATTTATAAAAAAGATAGCTCTAGAATTAGTAAAGGTTTTATTAAATAATAAATAACAGTAATATACTCTAAAATTTCTAAGATTTTTTTAAGAATATCTAGTAGTAGAAATATTCTTTATAATATTTAAAGAGAGAGATATCTATATATAGCCTAAAGAGTAGCTATTAGAAAATTAAGTTTAGATAATACTAATCTACTAAAGCCCTTAAAAGCTAGGTATAGATCTAATTTATAGATTATAAAAAACTTTAACTATTAACTCTTTCTAGAGTTTTAAGTATATAATAGAGTCTAGTAATAGATCTATATTATTAAATTTTAAAATAAATTTTTCTGAAATTATTATATAATTAGTCTTAGACTCTTTAAGTAGAATAAAAAATATTAATCTTTATTTAGATAGTTCTGGATTAGATAATTAATATATAGACGCTATAGTAGCTTATAAACTATTTATTAATCTTTAGAGATTATACTTAGCTTCTTTAGATATAGACTTTAAAGTTTTTAATATAGAACTAATAAAAGTAGTTAAAGCTTTAGAGTAGATATTAGTAAAGAATTTTATAAAATTAATTAAGATATTTTTAAATACTTAACCTACTATAAATAGATTTTAGTATATCTAGTCTAGCTTAAAATAAGCTTTAGCACTATAAATATATAATCTAGCTAAGGAACTATAGGCTACTAGCTATAGAATTACTATTTGCTAGATGTCAGGCTATAAAGAAATCTTAGATAATAAGGAAACTAATAAGACTGCTAAGAAAGCTATAGGAAGACTTTATATAAGTAAGTATTTAAATATTTTACTAGCCTATATCTAGTAGATATACACTAAGACTTATAGTATTATTAAAACTAATTAGCTTACTATAAAGCTTAT
The DNA here is from genome assembly GCF_013368755.1 of Talaromyces rugulosus. Taxonomy (NCBI): domain Eukaryota; kingdom Fungi; phylum Ascomycota; class Eurotiomycetes; order Eurotiales; family Trichocomaceae; genus Talaromyces; species Talaromyces rugulosus. The sequence goes on from NC_049564.1 coordinate 3,392,223, forward strand.
AAGATATATCTAATAAATAGACTAGACCTACTAATTCTTCTAAGAATAAAAGCTTAATCTAATAATAGCAAGCATCTCTAAATATTTAACATAGCAGTATTATTAATTCAAGATCAGCTATATCTCAATCAGAACTTATCTATACTGAATTAAGGCTTAAGATTTCTCTAATTACTTAGAGTACTCTAAAGGAATTAAGATAGTAAGATATCTTCTTATAAACTATTAATAGTAGTACTATTAATAGAAAAAACTATATACTAGCTTGGCTGAAGCAAAAATAAAGGCTTTATAAAATAATAAGTAGTACTTTAAAATATATTTATTTTAAGATCTAAAGGTTACTATAGCGCTGCTAGTATTTATAGAGATTATTAGAAAGTAAGAAAATAACTAATAAACCTAGGAATAGATCTATAAAACTAATAATTAAGGCATTAAGACCCTAGATAAGAGAGAATAAAAAAAAGAAGAATAATAGATAAAAATAGTCTACTATTATAGATAATATCTAAATATTAATAGCTATAAAAAAGGGATAATAGTTACTATTTATTATAAGCTTTTAAATTATTCTATATATATAAGTAGTATAGGATAAAAAAAGTATAAGATATTTTGAAAGCCTAGATTTAATAGGAGTAGAGGTATCAGTTTATAGGAGGCAATCTCTATAAGTAGGCCTAATCTACACGAATCGCTGTCTGTCATAGCCTAGGGCTCGGTATAGACGTTAAATTTGATTAAATAATAATAATAATACTTCTAAAACTGTTATTGGCGTCTTTCAGGAAAGGATAATCTCAATCTTTGCTGGGTTAATCTCTATCTTTTCTAAGGTAATGATAAAGTCTAGATATTTAGTTAATGTGATATGGAATTTATATTTTTTGATATTAGCTTATAGTCCTACTTTTTAGAGTCTCTCTAACACCTATTATATATATATCTTATATTCTAGCTTATTCTTACTATATATTAATAGATTATTAATAAATATAATTATGAACTGGTTAAGATAGTCTATAAAGATATTATTAATTAATTATTAAAATATTGCTGATCTATTGGTAAAGCTAAATAATATTATCTTATATTTAAAAGTGCTATACTGACAATAGAAGATAGTTAGATCTATAGAGTCTGAGTATATTTAGATTTGATAGAATCCCTACTTAATATCTAGTTTAATAAAGATCTTTATCTTATTTAAGTGCTTAAAGACTTCTTTAATAAATAATAATAGATATTAGTTCTTTCTAGTTAAAGCATTTAGCTTATAGTAATTAACATAGAAACAGAATTTGTTATTAGCTTTTTTAGCTATAAAGATTGGAGATATAAATAGTATATTACTAGGAATAATAAATTCTTTATCTAGGTTATTAATAATATAGTCTTAGACTGCTTAAAGCTATTCCTTTAATATTTAATATAAAAAATTATAATCTAATTCTAGGTCTTAATTTAACTTAATCTTATAGTTATACTTCTAATGAATTAGTAACTTATATAAATAGATCTTTAAAAAGATATTAGTGAATTTATAATACTGATCTAATAGCTGCTATTTAATCTTTTTATTTTTAGTTAATTTAGTTATTTTTTTTTTCTCAGTTTTTAGTGCCTGCTTTATTTTATAAAGATTAGTTATAAAGATATCTGTAATCTTGCTTTTTATATAATAATAAAATCTAGTAGCTTTGATAATTGTTATATCTATTCTATATATTCTTTTTTCTGAGTATTAGTGATATAGGTTTTTTATTAGACTAATAACTGATGATATTTCTTTAGTACTGCTAAAAGGTTTTATAGTATTCTTTGATTATAAAGCTTTCTCTATTTTCTATAGTTCTATTTTTGATTATATTCTTTATATTCTTTTTATAATTATAAACATTTTTTTTTAAGGTTTTAGTTATAGAAGTAAGATAAATTCTTTTATTAACTGATTTTAGTATTTTATATTAGTTTAATACTTGAAATTAACTAGTCTATTTCTCTTTAGTATTATTTTTAGTATATAGATAAACTATTTTCTTTTTATTTAATTTTTAAGAGATATATCCTCTAGCTATAAGAAATAATAGTTTCTATAATCTAAAATAATATTATAATAGCCTAGTTATATTAAAAGAAAAGATAGATACTGCTATATCTAGTTATTAATAATTAATGTTAAGATTATAAGGTATATAACTGGTTTTATTATTTTTCTATTATATTCTCTTACTCTATAGGATTTAGAAATAGATATTATATATATTTAAAAATGTTATATAAGCTTCTTTACTAAAAATATATTTAAAAAAGTAAATCTATTAGTTCTAATATTAGCTAAAGCTTTAATATAAATTGAATAGCTATTTTTAACTAGCTAAATAAATATAATTATGTTATTTTTCTCTTTTTTTATTAATTATAAGAGATTTAAAGCTTTGTTATCTATACTTAATACATTTAAGAAAGAGATTTCTTCTAGATATAGGTATTTTCTGATTCTTTATTTATATTATCTTTATTTTGTTTTTTTAAGGTCTTTAGATTTAGAGTCTTTTTCTTAAGGAGGTACTTGTTAGTATAATAACTACTTAATTTATAATTAAAGTACTTGTTCTTATTTATTAGCTTTTTTTTTTTTTCTAGAAAAGTTATAGTTGAGAGGTTTTATTTTTTGATTTTAATTCTTTAGAGATATTTAACTAGTAGTCTCTCTGACTATAGTCTTTATTATTTCTAATTCTATAGTTATAGGCGTGTTGTTTCTTTTCAGTAATTTGCTTAAAATGGTTAATAGTAGTATAGTATCTTTATATAAAGATCTAGTATAATATTATTAGGTTGATACTTTTTTTAATTATAGTGTGCTATATATTGAATAAGAGTTTATAATAGAGTTCTTCTTTTTATTTTAATAGAGTAAGGCTAGCTTTCTAGATAAGAAATATAAATTTTAATAAAAAGATTTGAAACTTTAAATCTTTTATTACTAGATAATAGAGTTTTATTTTTATATTGATTATATAGTTCTTGTCTATATAGATTATTTTTAGATACTTGAAGATATTACTAATATCTTAGTAATATTATACTAAGTTTTTTTAGAATTATAGGAATAAATAGTTAACTATTTTTTTTTTATATATCCTCTTTATGTATGCTATATAGGCCAGGGCTATTAGGTAATAGTTAATGTTGGCTTTTAACTTATTCTTAATATTAATCTTCTATAATTTATACTTAGGATTAATTCTATCTAATAGTAGCTAGCTATTTAATAGTTTAATAATCTTTTTTTTATGGTTTTTCCTAGTTAGAAAGATATTAGTAATTATAGTATTACACTTTATAATTAGTTCAGATATAGTCTGATAATAATTAACTAAATTACTCTTAAGGTTCTAAATCTTTTCTTTTATAGAGTTAATTTTTTTTATATTATTATTACTAGACTTAGCAAAAGCTTTTTTTAGTTATTTCTTCTATATAGAGAGATATTAGAATAAACTTTTAAATAAGTTTTTAGAGTTACTTCTATAAAGCTTAAGAAATTTATTTTTATTAAATAGTTCTTTAGGAATATCTTTAAGCTTTAGTTTTTTAAGATTAATAGTTAAATAGTAATTAGGTTTTTTTATATTGTTATTACTGGTGCTCTTACTATACTGATATTTATTAGTGATACTTGGTTTTGCTATTATACTAGTTTATAAGATTTTTAGGTTTTAAATAAAGGTAAATAAAGATTTAGGATTAAAGTATTAATAAGGTATTTATTATAGCTATATAAATTATACTAAATATAAAGAGATTAAGATAAAGAAAAATCTATCTTTAATTAGAGCACTAATTATAGCTAAATACTGATTATATTAGTTATAAAAAAAATAAAGATAAAGTGTAGCAATGCTTATTATAATATAATATACTTTTTTTAAAGATATTTAATTTTTATCTAGGGATACAATTCTCTAAAATAATAAGTATAGGAAAGGAATCTAACTACTAGGATCTACAGAAAGATTTTATTTTGTGTGTTTAGGTAATCAGCTTGACCTTTTATAGTCCTGGGGTGAGGCTATCCCTAGATCTGGCACTGTGAATTAGGGTTGATGCCCTTTCTGCCTGAGGTCTCCCATCCGGCCATGAGGCCGCTCCTACCCTTGGGGATAGCCTCAGGCTCAGCCGTCACAATAAATTCTATTAAAAAAAATTAATATAATTATTAACTGGTCTATACTAACTGATATTACTAAAATATAAGGATTCTTAAGAGTAAATAGATATATATAAAGATATTTAGGATTATATACTGACATTATAAAGCTTATAATAAAAATACTGAGAAAAGAATAACTATTTAAATAGAAAAGTAAATAACAATAAGTATTTAATAAAATTAAAGAATTTATTAAAGAAACATTAATCCTATAACTATATAATCTAGAACTTTAAAGCATAATATAACTAAATACTTTTAAATTTACTTTAATATTAGTATACAAACAAATTAAAAAAATAGAAAAAAAATTATTATTATATTCTATTTATAATAATTTATAATAATAGAATAAAATTATAATATATATAACTAAGAATTGCTAATAATTATTAAAGTATTTAAATATTAGAAATATTATCTTTAAAAAGCAAAGTATAAGATAATTATAAAAAATAACTATTATAATCTAATTTATTTTATAATAATAAAAAAACTTTTAGAACGACAAGCTAGATAGATTAAATATTTAATATAGTTTAACTTTAGAATTGAATATATTAAAGGAAAAAAAAATATTATAATAAATATTTTTAATTAATAATTAAATCACTCTATCAGTATTAAATAATTAAAAATAAATATTTTATAAAAAGATCTAGATAGAATTAAATATAATAAAAAAATAATTTTAGTAATAACTATTATAATTAATAAAACTAAATTTAAATAGAGATTTAGAGAAGTAATAAGAAATAATAATAAAATTTAAAAAAAATTATAAGTTACAATATTATAACTAAATAAAGAATTTATACTATAGAATAATTAAATTATAATTTTATCAAAAATAATTACTAAAATTATTTAAGAAAATTATAATCTATTAAATAAAAAATACTAAAGAATTAAGATATTTAAAGAAATATAGTAAATATATTATTATCTCAATATTATTAAAAAAGTGATTAAATATATCTATAAATATAATAAATATAACTAGAATAAATGATTATAATATAAATTATATAGAAAAATGAATATTATAGACGTATTAATATAATTATAGAATAATATTATAATAGATTTAGTTACTAAAGTTATCTATACTAATATAATTATTATTATAGATTGATTTATAAAATATATTATTCTTAGTCTAATATTGAAAGATATAACTATAGAGTAATATATAATATTAATATTTAGAATAGTATTTAATTGGACTAGGTTATTAATAGAAATAACTTTAAACTAAAACAAGTTATTTATATTAAAATATTAATAGATTATTATAAAGATATATAGAATAATATATAAGTTATTAACTGTTAATTATTAATAGACTAATAGCCAGTCTAAAAGGATGATTTAAATAGTATAGTAATATCTAAGGTATTATTTAGATTAGAATTAAGTAGATTAAATAGAGTTATTATTAATTATATAATTTATCTTAAATAATATAGAAAATATAATAATAAAATAAATACTATATTATATTAATTTTAGATAATATTTATAAATATTATAGACAGATATCTTAAGAGAAGAGTTATTAGAATAAATAATAATTAAAAAATAATATATATAAATATTATACTAAAGTATATTAAAAGATATTTAATAAATAAAACTAAAAATAAAGATATATTATAATAAGAAATATAAGAATATATCTATTTTTAAAAAAAAAGAAAAAATTTACTTATTATAATAAATAATAAAAAATAAAAAATTTAATATTTTAAGTAAAAAATCTAGTAATAAACTTAATATTATTAAATATAGATTATTTATAATTAAAAAGAAATTTCTAAATAATAATTATAAATTTTAGTTATTAAATAAAATAAAGATATATTTAATATTTTATATTTTATTACTAAAATTAATAGCAAGTTAATATAAAAATTATAATAAAATAAAAGAAAAAAATATAAAGTTAACTAAATAATATAATAAAAAATAGAAAAAAAAAAAATTATATTTTATTACATAGAAAAAATATTCTAAAGAATATAATTTATAGAAATTAGTTAAGTATTTAAATTATTTATTTTTTCTTTCTTTTTTTCTAGCTATTTTAATTCTTTTATATCTTTTATATTAGTTTAAATAAATTCTTTAGTATTTTTTAGAGAAGGTTTTTTTATTTTTAAAAATAAGATATTTAGGCTATTAAAGCTGCTATTTCTTTATAAAATTTTTCTTTATTAGTCTTAATTTTGTTTTAAATAAAAACCAAATATTTTTAAAATAATTTAGAAATAGATATAGTAATATAATAATAGTAGTCATAAAATAAAATAAAAGAAATATTAAATTTATTAACTTAAAAAGTAAAACTTTTAGATTTTAAAATTTTTTTAAATAATATAGTTAGAATATTATTACTAAGAATATTAATAAAATTAAAACTAGTTTATTTATACAATAAAAATATATAATTATTTATGTGACTATTAGAATATCAGTCTTTAGAAAAAGAGATTATTAGAAGATTCAATTAACTATAACTAATTAATAGATTTATAGATATTATTTATCTAAATAAAGCTATCATAGAATTTATATAAATAGTTATAGATAGATTAAGACTATAAGATTATATAACTATCAGAGTAATTATAGTAATTAATATAATAGATATAATAAAGATATTATAGCTATTTAAACAAAGACTTTAATAGCTATAATAAAGTTTTATTATATAAAGACACTTATTTACTAATATATATTTAGTTTGATTATATTTTATTCTTATATTAAATTAGATTTATACTTTATCTAGCTTATTAATAAGTTATTATTAAATATCCTCTTATTTATAAGAGATATTCTCCTATCTAATCCTAGTTATTAATATCTCTATTTTATTTAATAGAATATTATTAATGAATACCTATTCTAGTAAAGAACAGTTAATATATTTTAACAATAAAATATCTTAATAAATAAAGATATTGATAAAAATATAATTACCTTTTAATATAAGCTAATAATAGCTAGCAATATAATAGCATTCTTAACTAAAGAATTATACAAAACAAGCTTAATTATAAAATAACTTAACAAATCAAAGCCTTTAAAAGAATTAAAATTCTAGAAGTAAAGCAAGAAAATATTAGAATTAAAAAACTAAAAATTAAAAAAATTAAATTATTTTTAAAAATATTAAAGATTTTTAAACTATTCTTTACCTAAATAAGAATCTATTTCTTAAATAATATTTTTTTTATTAGAAAAGATATTAATAAGATCCTAATTATCTTAAATTATCTATATAGAAATATATTAAAATAATTCTTATTCTATATTAAAGATTAACTTAATAATAGAACGTAACTATTAGAACTAGAAATAATTATATTATTTAATAATTATTAATATTTCTAAGATAAGCTTAGACAGTTATATAGAACTATTAATAAAGAATTAATCACTATCTATAAAATATAGAGTATTTAATAGATTAGATCTATTAAAGAATATATTTTAAAGTATTTCTAGATATTAAATAATCTAAAATATAGTAACCAAAAAAATTAAAACTAGTTCTATTATAAGTTTAAAAAAAGTATTAAGAATATAATCACTATAATATAATCTTAATTAGAAATATTTTATAAAATAATATTAGCAGTATTTTATATCAATTTATAAAATATAATAGATAATTAGAAAAAAAGAATAGCTATTAGAAAGGATACTAAAACAATATCTTATAATCTAAACATCCATAATATAATAAGAACAGAGATATTAAAATATAACTAAACATTATTATTACTAAAGAAGAAGAAAAAAGAAGAAAAAAAAAAATACTATAAGTATAGAAAGAAAAACTATTTTATAAAATAATATAAATAAGATTTAAATAATAAAAAGATTAACTAGAACTTAATAAAAAAAATCATAATAATTATAAAAAATCTATAAATACCTAAAAATAGCGCTGCTAAAGATAATAATAATTAAAAAGAATTATTAGATGAGAAATAATATTAAAAAATTATTAAAAAAGAATTTATAAAAATCTTTATAGAAAGATAAACTTATCCTAAGTCATCAAAAAAATACTTATAACAAGATTTTAAGAAAAAATTAACTTAGAAAAAATATTCTAAACAAGATATTAGTACTAGACTACAAGAACTTTATAAAGAAAACTAATATTTACAGAATACTAATAATTTTTTATTATATTAAAGTATTCTAAAAAGTATAATAAAATAAAATAATAAAAATTAAGTAAATTATAAAGACCTAAACTAAAAATAAAAGATAGTTAATAAACTTAAAAAAATAGAAAACAAAATTAATAAAATATTAAAGTAAGAATATAATTATAGAAAAGCAGAATAAAAAAAAGTTAATAAATATAACTACTAGCTATTAAAAGCAATATATTAAAAAGAATCTATATAAACATAGTAATAATATATTTAAAGCTATCTAAAGTGTTATAAATAGATATATAATAAATATCTAATATATAGAAAAAACAATATAGAAATAGTAAAAAAATATAAATAATTATTACAGTTAAAAGAAATAAATCTATATAATAAAGCTTAAAGATATATTTAGAACTATATATACAAATATTATCTAAGCTATAGAGAAAATATCTATACTAGAATAGACTAGATATTATATTTTAACCTAAACTGTTAAAAGTATTAAAGAATTAAAAACTAATAGAAATAGATTTTAATAATATTAAATATCTTATATATACTATATTTTAAATATTTAATAAACTATAATTAATATAACTATATAAAGATTGAAATTAAACACCTATTCTATTATAATCTCGCCAATATATAATATAAATCAGTAGAATACTTAACATATAAAAAAATCTATATAAAAACAGAAAAACAGTAAAAAACCTACTTTAGAAGTATTTAATAATATAAGAAATAATATTAACAACAGTATTAGATTTTTATTATTATAGAATACTATAAAAACTTAATAATATTAAAGACAATAATTAATAAATATAAGACTAAAATTCTAATAAATTCAGAAGTAACTAGATTATATTAACTAAAAATTTATAAAATAATATAATCTATTATTTAAACAGATTAATAAATAAATAAAGGTTATTAAAGCTAATAAAGAAACTATTATTAAAAAAATATAAATAGAAAATTAATAATATAATAATTAAATTAAATAATTATTATATAAAAATTATTTTTAATATTATATCTTTTAATTTAAAATATTATAAATAAACTAATAAAGATAGAAATTATATTAAAGATTAAGAAATATAAATTTAATATAATTATTATTAAATATTTTAAAATAATTTACTTAATAAAAGAACTATAAATTTTACTAAAAAAAGTTAATATAATTATTAATTAGTCTATACTAATAGATATTACTAAAATATAAGAATTTTTAAAAGTAAATAGATATATATAAAGATACTTAGAATAATATACTAATATTATAAAGTTTATAATAAAAATATTAAAAAAAAAATAATTATTTAAATAGAAAAATAAACAATAATAAATATTTAATAAAATTAAAGAATTTATTAAAAAAATATTTATTTTTTAGCTATATAATCTAGAACTTCAGAGTATAATATAATTAGATATCTCTAGATTTATTTTAAAATTAGTATACAAATAAAATAAGAAAAATAAAAATAAAATTATTCTTATATTCTATTTATAATAATTTATAATAACAGAATAAAATTATAATATATATAATCAAAAACTGCTAATAATTATTAAAATATTTAAGTATTAGAGATATTATCTTTAAGAAATAAAATATAAAATAATTATAAAAAATAATTATTATAATCTAATTTATTTTATAATAATAAAAAAGCTTTTAAGATAATAAGCTAAATAAATTAAATATTTAATTTAATTTAATTTTAGGATTAAATATATTATAAGAAAAGAAAAATATTATAATAAATATCTTTAGCTAATAATTAAATCATTTTATTGATATTAAACAACCAAAAATAAATATTTTATAAAAAGATTCAGACAGAATCAGATATAATAAAAAAATAATCCTAGTAATAACTATTATACTTAATAAAACTAAATTTAAACAGAGATTTAGAGAAATAATAAAAAATAATAATAGAATTTAGAAAAAATTATAAATTAAAAAATTATAACTAAATAAAGAATTTATATTATAGAATAATTAAGTTATAATTCTATTAAAAATAATTATTAAAATTATTTAAGAAAATTATAATCTACTAAATAGAGAATATTAAGAAATTAAGAAAATACTTAAAAAAATATAATAAGTATACTATTATCCTAATATTACTAAAAAAATAACTAAATATATCTACAAATATAATAAATATAACTAAAATAAACTATCATAACATAAGCTATATAGAAAAATGAATATTATAGATATACTAATATAAATATAAAAAAGTATTATAATTAACTTTACTTAAAGACTACTATAATCTAAAGATCTAATTACTAAAGTTATCTATACTAATATAATTATTATTATAGATTGACTTATAAAATATATTATCTTTAGTTTAATATTAAAAGATATGATTACAGAGTAATATATAATATTAATACTTAAAATAATATTTAATTAGACTAGATTATTAATAGAAATAACTTTAGACTAAAATAAATTATTTATATTGAAATATTAATAAATTATTATAAAAATATATAGAATAATATATAAGTTATTAACTACTAATTATTAATAAACTGATAGTTAGTTTAAAAAGATAATTTAGATAATATAATAATATCTAAAATATTACTTAGATTAGAACTAAGCAAATTAGATAAAATTATTATTAATTATATAATTTACTTTAAACAATATAGAAAATATAATAATAAAATAAGTACTATATTATATTAATCTTAAATAATATTTATAAATGTTATAAACAGATATTTTAAAAAAAGGATTATTAGAATAAACAGTAGTTAAAAAATAATATATATAAATATTACACTAAAATATATTATAAAATATCTAATAGACAGAACTAAAAATAAAGATATATTATAATAAAAAGTATAAAAATATATTTATTCTTAAAAAAAAAAAAAATATTTATTTATTATAATAAATAATAAAAAATAAAAAATTCAATATTTTAAGTAAAAAATTTAATAATAAACGTAACACTATTAAATATAAATTATTTATAATTAAAAAAAAATTTATAAATAATAATTATAAACTCCAACTACTAAGTAGAATAAAAATATACTTAATATTCTATATTTTATTATTAAAACCAACAACAAGTCAGCACGAAAATTATAATAAAATAGAAAAAAAAGAATATAAAATTAACTAGATAATTTAATAAAAAATAAAATAAAATAAAATATTATATCTTATTAAATAAAAAAAATATTCTAAAAAATATAATTTATAGAAAATTAATTAGATATCTAAATTATTTAGATAAAATTTAGGAATATTACTAATAAATTAATCAAAGAGAACTAGATTAAAAAAATCTATATTATTAAAATTAAAAAGAAACTTTTTAAAAATAGCTATAATAGCTTTATTAATTTTATATTATTTAATTTTTTTTCTTTACTCTTTTTTATATTTTTTTTTCTTTTCTTCTAATCTTTCTAACTCCTCTATATCTTTTATATTAGTTTAAATAAATTCTCTAGCACGTTTCCAGAAAAGTTTCTTTTATTTTTAAAGACGAGATATTCAAATTATTAGAGCTGCTATTTCCTTATAAGCCTTTTCTTCATCAGCTTTAATTTTGTCCTGAATATAAACTAAATATTTCTAAAATAACTTAGAAACAGATATAGTAATATGACAATAATTACTAATATAAATACAACTACTATAATAATTTAAGAATTTAGCTTTAATATAGGCTTTGTCTAAATGATAATAATAATTATAAAACAAGATTATATTAACTAGAAATTTATAAAATAATATAATCTATTATTTAAGTAAACTAATAAGTAGATAAAAACTATTAGAGTTAATAGAGAAACTATTATTAAGAATATAAATAGAAAATTAGTAATATAATAGTTAAGTTAAATAATTATTATATAAAGATTATTTTTAATATTATATCTCTTAATTTGAAATATTATAATATAATTATAAGAATAAGTTAGTTAAAGCAATTTAATCTAATTATTGACTAGAAATAAAAAAAAATTATTATTAAAAAAAAAGAATTTAGAATATATAAACTATTTAAAATAATTATTTAAATTAATAAAAAAATAGATTACAGAATAAAACTAAAACTAAAGAAGTTACTAAAAAAATATTATAATTATATTAAATTATTTATAAAAAAAGAATACTAAATTCTAATATATCCACTAGAATATGAAATAATAATTAAGCTAAAGCCTAAGGCTTAACTTAAATAAATTAAGTAGAAATAAAAGTTAAAAGATAAATAAAAAGCTAAAAATAAATTTATTAATATTTTTTATCTTATTAGATATCTATAGAAATCTAGTTTAGTAAATTTAGTATAAAACTTTTATATATTTAAGAAAGATAGAATAAAGAAAATAGTATATAACTATTAATAACTAAATAGTTAGATAGTAGATAATATAAATAAAACATTATATTAAATATAAAAAAAAGATTTATTATAAAGAATAAAAAAAAATTATAATAATATTTAATATTAAATAAGATTACTACAACCTATATATAAAAAAAAGATATCTTAAAAACAGTTATCTTTATAGATAAAGAATTATATAAATAAATAGTTATATCTATAGAATTAAAAAATCTATCTATATAATTTATATAATATATAATATATTTACTAAAGAATTATCTAAATAAATTTATAATAATATATTTTAATAATATTATAATCTTTTCTAAAAACTTTAAACTATATAATAGTTATATATAAAATAACTATTATAGATAAACTAATAAAAATAGGAATTATATTAAAGATTAAGAAATATAAATTTAATATAATTATTATTAAATATTTAAAAATAATTTACTTGATAGAAAGACTATAAATTTTATTAGAAAAGATTAATGTAATTATTATTTAGTCTATACCAATTAATATTATTAGAATCTAAGGATTTCTAGGAGCAAATGGATATATATAAAGATATTTAGAATAATATATTAATATTATAAAGCCTATAATAAAAATACAAGAATAATTATTTAAATAAAAAAATAAATAATAATAAATATTTAATAAAATTAAAGAATTTATTAAAAAAATATCTATTTTTTAGCTATATAATTTAGAATTTTAAAATATAATATAATTAGATATCTCTAGATTTACTTTAGGATTAATATATAAATAGATCAAGAAAAATAAAGAAAAAGTTATTATTATAAATTATTATAAATAGAATATAATAATAATTTTATTTTTATTTTTCTTAATTTATTTATATACTAATCTTAAAATAAATCTAAAGGTATCTAGTTATATTATATTTTAAAGTTCTAGATTATATAGTTAAAAGATAGATACTTTTTTAATAAATTCTTTAATTTTATTAAATACTTATTATTATTTATTTTTTTATTTAAATAGTTATTTTTTTTTAATATTTTTATTATAAACTTTATAATATTAGTATATTATTCTAAATATTTTTATATATATCTACTTACTTTTAAAAAATCTTTATATTCTAATAATATCTATTAATATAGACTAATTAATAATTATATTAATTTTTTTTAATAAAATTTATAGTCTTTCTATTAAATAAATTATTTTTAAATATTTAATAGTGATTATATTAAATTTATACTTTTTAATCTTTAATATAATTTCTATTTTTATTAGTTTATTTATAATATTTTATATATAGATAGGTATTATATAATTTAGAATCTTTAGAAAAAATTATAACATTATTAAAATATACTGTTATAAATTTATTTAAATAGTTTTTTAATAGATATATTATATATTATATAAATTATATAGATAGATTTTTTAATTTTATAAATATAACTATCTATTTATATAATCTTTTATTCATAAAAATAGCTATTTTTTAAAAAAAAAAAATTTTTATTATAAGTTATAATAGTTCTATTTAATATTAAATATTATTATAATTTTTATTTTTTATAATAAATCTTTTTTTTATTTTTAATATTAATATTTTATTTATATTATTAATTATTATATATTACTTTCTTTATTCTATCTTTCTTAGATATATAAAGATTTTATATTAAATTTATTAAGCTAGATTTTTATAAATATTTAATAAAACAAAAAAGTATTAATAAATTTATTTTTAATTTTTTATTTATTTTTTAATTTTAATTTTTATTTAATTTATTTAAGTTTTAGATTTTAGATTTTAGCTTAATTATTGCTTTATATTTTAATATATTAAAATTTAATATTTTTTTTTTATAAATAATTTAATATAGTTATAATATTTTTTTAATAACTTTTTTATAATTTTTATAAGTTTTTTTTTATATAATTTTTTTAGTTTTAGTTTTATTCTATAATCTATTTTTTTATTGATTTAGATAATTATTTTAAATAATTTATATATTTTAAATTCTTTTTTTTTAATAATAATTTTTTCTTATTTTTAGTTAATAATTAGATTAAATTATTTTAACTAATTTATTTTAATAATTATGTTATAGTATTTTAAGTTAAAAAATATAATATTAAAAATAATTTTTATATAATAATTATTTAATCTAATTATAGTATTATTAATTTTTTATTTATATTCTTTAATAATAGTTTCTTTATTAGTTTTAATAATCTTTATCTACTTATTAATCTATTTAAATAATAGATTATATTATTTTATAAATTTTTAGTTAATATAATTTCTAGTTATTTTTACATTTACTAAGATTCTAATCTTATATTTATTAATATCTTTAATATTATTAAGTTTCTATAATGCTTTATAATAGTAGAAATCTAATACTATTATTAGTGTTATTTTTTATATTATTAAATACTTCTAAAATAGGCTTTCTATTGTTTTTTTATTTCTATATAGATTTTTTTATATATTAAATATTCTACTAATTTATATTATATACTAGTAAGATTATAATAAAATAGATATTTAATTTTAGTTTTTATATAGTTATATTAATTATAATTTAATAAATATTTAATATATAGTATATGTAAAATATTTAATATCATTAAAATCTATCTTTATTAATTCTTAATTCTTTAATATTTTTAATAGTTTATTTTAATATAGATATTTTCTTTATAGTTTAGGTAATATTTATATATATAGTTCTAAATATATTTTTTTTAAGTTTTATTATATAGATTTATTCCTTTTAACTATAATAATTATATTTTTTTATTATTTCTTATTTTTTTTATGTATTAAATATTTATTTATATATCTATTTATAATATTTTAAATAATTTTAAATATACTGTTATTATAGTTATATAGATTCTTCTTAATATACTACTTTTAATAGCTAGTAATTATATTTATTAATTTTTTTTTATTTTTTTTTAATAGTTATATTCTTATTTTAATATTTTATTAATTTTATTTTTTATTTCTTTAAGTTTATTAATTTTTTTTTATTCTTAGTTTAGGTCTTTATAATTTATTTAATTTTTATTATTTTATTTTATTATATCTTTTAGAATACTTTAATATAATAAAGAGTTATTAGTATTTTGTTTCTATTCTTAGGAATAGTTTTAGATTTTGTTATTATATTATTTCTCTCTTTAGAAATGCTTACTTTTAAATATTAATTATTGGTTTATTATTATCTATATATTCTTTAATAAATTAATTCTTCTTTATAGCTTTTATCTATATGTTTAATTAATATGGTAGATCTAGCTTTTTAAAATTAATATTATAAAATAATTTTAGTGTTAGTAGAGTATTTAAAAAATATTTTACTAGATATTATATTAAAGCTAGCTTACTTAATAGTATAGCTTTTTCTAGTATATATAAGAGTCTAAGATCTTATTAACTTTTTATTTTAAATTTCTATTAATCTAAAGCTTAGGATATTCTTTCTCTAATTAACTAGTAAAAAATTTAGTTAAAATAATGTAGTAAAGCTTGTCTAAAAAAACATATAATATATTTATATATCTTATAATAAATCTAATTTAAAAATATATTCTATTTTATATAATATCTTATATAATCTTTTAAATTAATAGTCTAGCTTTCTATTTAATTATCTTATATCCTATTCTTTATTATTAATATAAATATAGTTATTAATTCTAAAGTCTATCTTTTATCTATATTTATTTATTTATTATTATTATCTATTTTATATTTTTATAATATTATTATAGATAGAGTCTTATATATACTCTAAATATTATATCTATACTTAAGCTTTTTTCTTAGTGTATAGCTTCTAGGTAATATTAATAATATTTAATTAAATAATATCTAAGAAGTATAATTTTTTTTTTTTTTAAATAAAGATATTTCTATAGATTTTTATAGTAATGATATAGTTATAAAATTAATATAAAGCTATAGCTGTTATTAAAGATATTAATTTATTATCTTTATTTATTTATCTATCTAGATATATTATATTATCAATAATTTTATTTTAATATAAAAGATTCAATACATCTCTTTTTAGAATTTAGAAATAAACTAATCTTTTTAGTTTAATATAATACTATTTAGTAAATCTATTTATAAAAAAATATATTAAATCTATAACTTTATTATATTTCTAGCTATTATCTTTTTATAATATAGTATAAAGACTAGTCTTTTAATTAAATAATTAATAATGATAAAAATATTATTAAATCTCTATTTGTTTTAAGATAATTTTATAAAATTATATAGATATAAAATAATATAAAATTTAAATAATACAGAATTTTATTTAACATCTTTACTTATTAAATTAATATTTAATATACTAAAATAATAGATAAAATATTTAAAAATAAAAATGTTATGAATTATTTAAAATAAATTACTAAAAATATATAAAAAAACTAAAAATATATAAAAATATTATTTTAGAATAAAATAAAGTAAAAACTAATTATTAAAAAAAAATATTTCTATTTATAAAGATTAAAATGTGACGGCTGAACCTGAGGCTATCCCCAAGGGTAGGAGCGGCCTCGTGGCTAGATGAGAGGCCTCAGGCAGGAAGGGCATCAACCCTAACCCACGGTGCCAAATCTAGAGATAGCCTTACCCTAGGGTTATAAGAGGTCAAGCTAGTTATCTAAATATATAAGATAAAATCTTTCTATAGATCTTAGTAATTAGATTTTTTTTTTATATTTATTATTTTAGAGAATGTATCTTTAAATAAAAATTAATATTTTTAGAAAAGATATATTATATTATAATAAGTATTACTATATTTTATTTTTATTTTTCTTATAACTAGTATAGCTAGTATTTAGTTATAATTAGCGCTTTAATTAAGAGTAAATTTTTTTTTATCTTAATCTTTTTATATTTAATATAGTCTATATAGCTATAATAAATACTTTATTAGTGTTCTAACCCTGAATCTTTATTTATTTTTATTTAAAATCTAGAAATCTTGTAAGCTAGTATGATAGTAAGACTAAATATTAATAATAGATGTTAGTATAGTAAGAATATTAGTAATAATAATATAAAAGAGTCTAATTATTATTTGATTATTAATCTTAAAGAATTAAAGCTTAAAGATGTTCTTAAGAGATTACTTAATAAAAATAAATTTTTTAAGTTTCATAGAAGTGACTTTAAAGATCTATTTAAAGATTTATTTTAATATCTTTTTATATAGAAGAAATAACTAGAAAAGATTTTTACTAAGTTTAGTAATAATAATATAGAGAAAATTGATTTTATAAAAGAAAAGATTTAGAATCTTAAAAATAATCTAGCTAATTATTACTAGATTATATTTAAATTAATTATAGAATATAATACTATAATTATTAATATTTTTCTAGCTAGGAAAGATTATAAGAAAAAAACTATTAAGCTATTAAATAACTAGTTATTATTAGATAGAATTAATCTTAAGTATAAATTCTAGAATATTAATATTAAAAATAAATTAAAAGCTAATATTGATTATTATTTAATAGCTCTAGCCTATATAGTATATATGAAGAGAATATATAAAAGAAAAATAGCTAATTATTTATTTTTATAATTCTAAAAGGACTTAATATAATATTATTAAAATATTAATAATATCTTTAAATATCTAAGAACAATCTATATAAATAAGAACTATGTAATTAATATAAAGATAGAACTTCATTATTTAGTAATAAAAGATTTAAAGTTTTAGATTTTTTTATTAAAATTTATGTTTTTTTTATTAGAAAGCTAGTTTTACTTTATTAAAATAAAAAAAGAAACTCTACCATAAACTTTTATTTAATATGTAGTATACTATGATTAAAGAAAATATTAATCTAATAGTATTATACTAGATCTTTATATAAAAATATTATATTACTGTTAACTGCTTTAAGCAGATTATTAAAAAGGAATAACGCGTCTATAACTATAGAATTAGAAGCAGTAAAGGCCATAGCTAGAGAGATTATTAGTTAAATATTTCTAGAGGATTAAAGCTGAAGAATAAAGTCTTTTAATTATAGCTCTCTTAAAAAGAAAAGAAGTTAATAAATAAGAATAAATACTTTAATTATAAATTAAGTAATTATTATACTAATAAGTACTTTTTTAAGAAAAAAGCTTTAGATCTAAAGACTTTAGAAAAATAGAATAAAGATAATATAGATAAAAAGTTGAAAAATATTTATATTTAAAAGAAGTTTTCTTTTTAAGTGTATTAAGTATAGATAATAAAATTTTAAATTTTTTATAATTAATAAAAAAAGACAAAGATAATATAATTATATCTATTTAATTAACTAAAAATAGATATTTAATTTATACTAAAGCTTTAGTTAATATTAAAGCTAATAAATTTGCTTTTTTAGATATATTTTTAATAAAAAAGTTTATATAATATTTTTAGATATATATAGTATCTATTCTAAATTTTATAAAGTAAGAGAGTATAATAAAAAGATAGTAGAACTAGTTATATATTTTATAATCTTAATATTAGTTATTAATAGCTAAATATAGTAGTATCTATCCTTTTCTTTTAGTATAACTAGGCTATTATAATATTATTTTAGATTATATATAGCTAGAGAAGTATAATATGTTAATAAATTATAGGAACTATTATCTTTTATAGTTAAAGAATATATCTTTTAAAAATTAAATAAAGAAAGTAGTTTATCTATATACTAAAAATAATATTAAAAAGAAATAGATTAGTTAATCTTAAGTATTAAGCTAATATAGAGTGTTAAAATTAATTAATAGAAGAATCTATTCTATTTCTATAATTAGAATCTTAAAGAAAAGTGCTTATAGTTATAAAAAAAATATAAAAAATATAATTAAGAATAGAATTATAGAAAATAAAGAAAGTTTTATAATTAAAGAATATTATAAGACTTTTTAGTAGTACTAAGGAAATATTATTAGTTATTAGTCTAATAAGAAATCTATATTGCCAATATTTAGAAAAAAGGATATATAAAATAGATATAATAATTATTAAAGCTGCTAGATTCTATTATTATATAAAAAATAAGACTATAGATATTTTTATAATTAGTCTTTAGAAAATAGAGCAGGCATTAGAAACTAAAAAGAAAAAAATAGCTAAGTTAATTAAAAATAAAAAGATTAAGTAGTAACTGCTGGATCAGTATTATAAATTTATTAATATCTTCTTAAAAATCTGCTTAGATAAGTTACTAGTTCATTAAAAGTATAACTATAAAATTAAGTTAAATCAAGATCTAGAGTTAAATTATAGTTTTTTATATCAAATATCAGAAAAATAGCTTTAAGTAGCCTAAAACTATATTATTAATAATCTAAATAAAGAATTTATTATCTTTAATAATATATTATTTATATTTCTAATCTTTATAACTAAAAAAGCTAATAATAGATTCTGCTTCTATATTAATTACTATAAACTGAATGTTTTAACTAGAAAAAATTGATATTTATTACTATTTATTAAAAAAGTCTTTAAGTACTTAAATAAGGCAAAGATCTTTACTAAATCAGATATTAGATAGAGATTCTACTAAATCTAAATATATCTAGACTCTATAGATCTAAACTATCTTCTATTATTAGTATAGTATTTTTAAGTATAAAATAATATTATTTAGTCTTATTAATAGACTAGTAATATTTTAACAATTAATTAATAATATTTTTATAAATTATTTTAACTAGTTTATAATTATATTTATTAACAATCTATTAATATATAATAAGAATAAGCTAGAATATAAGATATATATATATAATAAGTATTAAAAAAACTCTAAAAGATAAGATTATAAGTTAATATTAAAAAATACAAGTTTTATATTATATTAACTAAGTATCTAGACTTTATTATTATTTTAAAAAAGATAAAGATTGATTTAGTAAAGATTAAAATTATCTTTTTTTAGAAATTACTAATAATAGTTTTAAAAGTATAATTATTCTTTAATTTCTATAATTTTTATTAAAAATTTATAAAGATCTACAGCTAAATTATAAAGCTATTATATTATTTTATTTAAACTAATATTCTATTTATAGAATAAAAAATATAAAAAAGTATTTAAAAGTTTAAAAAAAAAATTATTAAAAGCTTTAGCATTAGTCTATTATAATTCTAATTATTAAATCTATATAGAAATAAATATATTAAACAGAATAATAACTATAGTCTTATCTTAATTATATAAAGATAAGAAATAATATTTAGTTATATATTACTTTATATTAATAATCTTAACTAAGTATAATTATAATATTTATAATAAAGAACTACTAATAGTAATAAAAACTCTAAAAAAATAAAAGTCTAAATTAGTTAAACTAAGAGAACAGAAATCCTTTAATATTTTATTAAATTATTAGACTTTTAAGTATTTTATAATTATTGAAGCTCTAAATATTTAATAAGCTTAATAATATAAATTTTTAAAAAATATTATTTTATACTTAGATATTAATTTAAAAAAATAAAATATATTAATAGATATCTTTACTTAAAGAGAAAATAAAAAAATAAAAATTTTTTATTATTAGAACTAAATACTATTATTATAATATAAAATTAATAATAAAATTATACTTAAGATAGTATATATAGAATTAATCACTCTAATTATAAAAGATAATATTATTACTAAATAAAATATATTAATAATCTATAATAATATACCTAGAATATATAAAGATACTAAAGCTAGTCTAAGAATAATTTTACTAAAAAATATAAAGTAATAATATAAACTAATATATAGATAATTATAAGATATATAAAAAAATAAATATATATAAAAATAAAATCCTAAGATTTCTCTAATTACTATCTATCTTAGTACAATCTTAACAGTATTTATTAATAGATTTATAAAACTATTCTAGAATAAATAAAGATTTAATAATATTTTTATCACTATTAACTACTTAACTAAAAGACTAGTCTCTATATTATACCATAAAAAGATAACAACTAAAAATATAATAAAATTATAAATTTAGTATATCTTTTTATAAATAGATCTGCTAGATAGTATTATATTAAACTAAAAAAGCTAGTTCATTTCTAAATTCTAGAAAAAGATATACTAAATCTTTTATATTAAATTAAAATAAAGCTATTAATAGTATAATATATCTAGATAGATAGATAAATAAAAATAATAAATTAATATTTTTAGTAGTAGCTATAGCTATATATTAACTTTATAATAAATAACTAGTTAAAATATCTACTAATTATTAACTTTATAGCTATATTATTATTATAAAAATCTATAAAGATATCTTTATTTAAAATAAAAAAAAATTATATTTTTTAAATATTATTTAATTAGATACTATTAATACTATTTAAAAGCTATATACTAAATAAGAAAAAAGTCTAAGTATCGATATAGTATTTAGAATATATATAGAACTATATCTATAATAATATTATAAAAGTATAAAACAGACAGTAATAATAATAAGTAAATAAATATAGATAGAAAATAAACTTCAAAGTTAATAATTATATCTATATTAATAATAAAAAATAGAATATAGAATAATTAAATAGAAAGCTAGGCTATTAATTTAAAAAATTATATAAAATATTATATAAAATAGAATATATTTTTAGATTAAATTTATTATAAAATATATAAATATATTATATCTTTTTCTTAAATAAGTTTTACTATATTATTTTAACTAAATCCTTTACTGATTAACTAGAAAAAAAATGTCTTAAGCTCTAGATTAATAGAAATTTAGAATAAAAAGTTAATAAGATTCTAGACTCTTAGATATACTAGAAGAAGCTATATTATTAAGTAAATTAGCTAGATAGAGATCTAGATTTAATATAATATCTAATAAGATATTTTTTAGACATTTACTAGCATTAAAATTATTCTATAATATTAATCTTAAAAAACCAGATCCACCGTATTGATTAGATATATAGATAAAAACTATAGAGAAGAATTAATTTATTAAAAAGTATATAAATAATAATAGATTAACAACCAATACTTAAGAATAAATATTTTTAAAAAGAGAGAAATGATATGACAGCTAAATCTAAGATTATCTCTAAAAATAGAAGCAGTCTTATAACCAGAAAAAAGGCCTTAGATAGGAAAAATATTAATCCTAATCTATAATGCTAAATCTAGGGATAGCCTTACTCTAAAGCTATAAAGGGTTAAGCTAGTTATCTAAGTATATAAGATAAAACTTTTCCACATATCCTAGTAGTTAGATTCCTTTCCTATGTTTATTGTTTTAGAGAATCACATCCCTAGATAGAAATCAACATCTTTGGAAAAGGCACGTCACAAAAAAACTAATTTATAGAATTAAGAAATCTATTCAAAATAATAATAATATCTATATTAAACTAAAAAATAATAAAAAAAAAACTAAATTAATAAAATAATAAAAATTTAAATAATTAATATAAATTAAAATAAAGCTATTGAATTATTTTTAAATATAGATATTTATTAATAATAAAGTTTAAAAGAATTTTATAGATTAAAATTTTATAAATAGCTATAGTATATAAGCTAATATATTAATATATAAAATAAAAGCTATAAATAAAAATAATATATTTAAATTAATAATTATATATTAAATATAATAAATATTAAAAATTATAATTTTATTTTAGAAATAATTTAGCTATATTAAAATAAATCTTAATATTAATTTAAAAATATATATTTAAATATTAAATTAAAATTATATTATTTTATAAATTTTATTAAAAAATAAAAATAAATTATTTAATTTACTAACTAGACTCTATAAAAATTAATAAAAACGATATTTAGTTACATATAATATAGATAAACTAAAATTTATATAAAATTAATATTATTAAATTATTATTTAGTATATAGTATTATATAAAAAAAAATTTAAATAATAAAATGATAAAAAAGGTTTAAAAAAATAATAAAAAAATAATAAAAATATTATTTAAATATATAGAATATAATTATATTATTAATATTAAATTAAAAATAATTTTTCTGTATAAACTAATATATAAACTTATTAAATCTAAATAAAAAATCTTAAAAATATATTTTTAAAATTTAAAAAAGAAAATAAATTAAAGTTATTAAAAAATTTAATAAAAACTTCTATTTTATTTATAGTTAGCGAAATAATAATTTTAAATTATATATTAATTATTAAAGATTTAATATTATTATAATAAAAATTTACTATCTTTTTTTTCTAGTATTAGAAATATTAAATTAATTTTTAAAAATAAAAATCTTTATAAAACTAGATTTTAAAAATATTTATTATTAGATCTAAATTTATTAAAAAAATAAATATAGCTTTATTAATATTATTAAATATTTAAAATTTATTTTAATTTTTTTATAATTAACTATAAAAAATTCTTTTTAATTTTTTTTTTATATTATTATATTTATAGTTATAATTATATAAAAAATTAATTAATTTTATATTTCTATATTTTAAAATAGCTTTTTTTAATTTGTTTTCATATAGATAAAATAATAATATTTTACTTTATTTTTCTTATAAAATTAGAATATTAACTAGATATATTTATTAAATTTTTTAATTCTAGATAATATTTTATTTTAAAATTAAATACTAATAATTTTTCTATTTATTAAATTTAATATCTATTTAGTTTTTTAATAATAATAAAATTTTAATTTTAATATTTAAAAACTTTTATTATTATTAATAATTTAAATAATTATAAAATAGCTAAAATTAAAATTAATAAAAAAATATTAAATTTTTTAAAATAATAATAATAGATTTTATTATTAAATTATTAAAGAAATAGTAAAAAAAAATGTTAATATTATATTAATTATAATTAATTTATTTATAAAATATACTATTTATTTTTTAATATAAAAATTATTATTAATAAAACAGCTTATCTAGTTATTTTTTAAAAATTTAATTAAATAGATTATATTTTTAAAATATATAGTATTAAATTAAAATAAATTATTTATAAATAAATTTTAGTAAACTATACATTATTATTTAGATATTATTTAAAAATTATTAATAATAATATTTTTAAATAAATAAATAAACTACATATTAAAATATTAAAAAAAAATATAATTATCTTTTAAAAATATATTAATAATAATAGAAAATATTACTAACTTTAATATTTTTAATATAAATATTCTCACTATTAAACTAAAAAATACTTTTAAACATATTAAAGTCTTAAAAAATAAAAAATAAACTAAACATAGTCTTAAAATTAAAAGAATTAACCTTTTTTAGAAACTATAGAAACTCT
Organism: Talaromyces rugulosus; assembly: GCF_013368755.1. Classification (NCBI taxonomy): domain Eukaryota; kingdom Fungi; phylum Ascomycota; class Eurotiomycetes; order Eurotiales; family Trichocomaceae; genus Talaromyces; species Talaromyces rugulosus. The sequence continues at coordinate 3,417,415 of NC_049564.1, forward strand.
AAATATTTTTTTAATCTAAATAATAATTTATTTTATAAATCATATTAGAAAAATTTAAAAAAAATCAAAAAAATCTTAATAGCTTTTTGTTTTTTTATAAAAGATATTATAAAATAATTTATACTCTGTATTAAAAATTAAATAAATAATATTGTTAAATAAAAAAAATCTAAAATTATTTTAAAAATAAACTTAAATAACTATATAATATTATTAATACAAAATTAGTTATAATATATAAAATCTAAAATATCTAATAAATTAGATTTATTAAAAATATATTTTAAAATAGCTTTAAATATTTAATAATCTAAAATATAATAACTAAAGATATTAAAACTAGTTTTACTAAAAATTTAAAAAAAAATATAATCTTAACTAAAAATATTTTAGAATATAATAAAAATAATATTTTATATTAATCTATAATAATATAATAGATAATTAAAATAAAAAAATAACTATTAAAAAAAATATTAATTAAATATTTCTTAATTTAAACGTTTTTAATATAATAAAAATAAAAATATTAAAATATAACTAAACACTATTATTACTTAAAAATATATATACTATAAATATAAAAAAAATATATATATTTTATAAAATAATATAGATAAGACTTAAATAATAATAAAACTAATTAAAACTCAATAAAAAAAATTATAATAATTATGAAAAAAATATAAATATCTAAAAATAGTATTATAATAAATAAAAATAATTAAAATAAACTATTAAATAAAAAAAAGATATTAAAGAATTATTCAAAAAAGATTTATAAAAATTTTTCTAATTTAAAAAAAATATTTTTAATAAGATATTAAAATAAAAAAAGAAATTTTATAAAAAAAATTAATATTTATAAAATATTAATAATTCTTTATTATATTAAAGTATTTTAAGAGATATAATAATATAAAATAATAAAAATTAAATAAATTATAAAGATCTAGATTAAAAAAAATATATAATTAAAAAACTTAAAAAAATAAATAATAAATTTAAAAAAATATTAAAAAAAAAAATAAGTATAAATAATTAAAAAAAAAAAAGTTAGTTAATATAATTATTATCTATTAAAAACTATATACTAAGAAGAATTAATATAGATATAATAATAATATATTAAAAATTAGCTAAAATATTATAAATAAATATATAATAAATATTTTATATATAAAAATAATAAAAGAATATAAATAACTCTTATAATTAAAAAAAATAAATTTATATAATAAAATATAAAAATATATTTAAAACTATATATATAAATATTATCTATGATATAATAAATATATCTATATCTTAATTAGTTAAATATTATACTTTAATCTTATTTATTAATAATATTAAAAAATAAAAAACTAATAAAGATAAGTTTTTAAAATATTAAAGATATTATATACTTTTTATTTTAAATATCTATTAAACTATAACTAGTATAACTATATATATATTAAAATAAAATATCTATTTTATTATTAATTAATAAATATATAGTATAGTACTAATTAAAAAAATATATATAATTACTAATAAATAATAAAAAAACCATTTTAAAAATATATATTATTATAAAAAAAATATTAATAATAATACTAGATAATAATTATCATAGAATACTATATAAAAACTTAATAATTCTAAAGATAATAATTAATAAGAAAAAAATAAGAATTTTAATAAATTTAAAAATAATTAAAAATTATATCAACCAAAAATTTATAAAAATAATTAATCTATTATTTAAATAGATAAAAAAATAGATTAAAGTGATTAGAGCTAATAAAAAAATTATTATTAAAAAATATAAAAAATAAAACAGTATTAGTATTAAATTAAATAATTATTATATAGATATTATTTTTAATATAATACTATTTAATATTAAATAATTTAATTTAATTATTAATTAAAAAAAAGAAAAAATTATAATTAAAAAAAAATATTTAAAATATAATAACTGATTAAAATTATTTTCTAAATAAATAAAAAAATTAATTATAAAATAAAGTTAAAATCTAAAAAAATATATAAAAAAGTATTATAAATATATTCAATTATTTATTAAAAAAAAATTATATTTTAATATATTTATTAAAATATAAAATAATTATTAAGTTAAAATCTAAAATATAATTTAAATAAGAAATTAAAAATAAATTTATTAATATATTTTATTTTATTGGATATTTATAAAAATTTAGTTTAATAAATTTAATATAAAACTTTTATATATTAAAAAAGAATAGAATAAAAAAAGTAATATATAACCATTAATAATTAAATAGCTAAACTATTAATAATATAAATAAAATATTTTATTAAAAATAAAAAAAGATCTGTTATAAGATATAAAAATTATAACTATATTTAATATTAAATAAAATTATTATAATCTATAAATAAAATAAAAATATTTTAAACATAGCTATTCTTATAGATAAAGAATTATATAAATAAATAATTATATCTATAAAATTAAAAAATCTATTTATATAATTTATATAATATATAATATATTTATTAAAAAACTATCTAAATAAATTTATAATAATATATTTTAATAATATTATAGTTTTTTTTTAAAAATTTTAAACTATATAATAGTTATATATAAAGTATTATAGATAAATTAATAAAAATTAAAATTATACTAAAAATTAAAAAATATAAATTTAATATAACTACTATTAAATATTTAAAAATAATTTATTTAATAGAAGGACTATAAATTTTATTAAAAAAAATTAATATAATTTAGTAATTAATCTATATTAATTAATATTATTAAAATCTAAAGATTCTTAGAAATAAATAGTTATATTCAAAGATATTTAAAGAAATATATTAATATTATAAAACTAATAATTTAATTTTTAAAAAAAAAAGAATAATTTAAATAAAAAAATAAATAATAATAAAATTTTAATTATATAATCTAGAACTTTAAAATATAATTAATATAACTAGATATTTTAAGATTTATTTTAAAACTTATATATAATATAAGTAAATTAAAAAAAATTAATAAGTTATTATTATATTTTATTTATAATAATCTATAAATATAAAATAAAACTATAATATCTATAATTAAGAGTTATTAGTAATTATTAAAATATCTAATATTAAAGATATTCTCTTTAAAAATATAAAATTATTATAAAAAATAATTAGATTACTTTATTAGTGTTAAATAATTAAAGATAAATATATTATAAAAAGATCTAAATAAAATTAGATATAATAAAAAAATAATCTTAGTTATAACTATTATAGTTAATAAATTAAATTTTAAATAAAGATTTAAAAAAATAATAAGAAATAATAATAAAATCTAGAAAAAACTAGAAACTAGAATCTTATAATTAAATAAAGAATTTATATTATAGAATAACTAAGTTATAATTTTAATAAAAATAATTATAGAAATTATTTAAAAAAATTATAATCTATTAAATAAAAAATATTAAAAAACTTAAAAAAATATAATAAGTATATTATTATCTTAATATTATTAAAAAAATAATTAAATATATTTATAAATATAATAAATATAACTAAAATAAACTATTATAATATAAATTATATAGCAAAATAAATGTTATAATAGATTTTATTTAAGGACTATTATAGTCTAAAAATCTAGTTATTAGAGTAAGCTATACTAATATAATTATTATTATAAATTAATTTATAAAATATATTATTTTTAATTTAATATTAAAAGATATAACTATAGAGTAATATATAATATTAATATTTAAAATAATATTTAATTAGATTAGATTACTAATAGAAATAACTTTAAATTAAAATACTAGTAAACTATTATAAAAATATATAAAATAATATATAAATTATTAACTATAAATTACTAATAGACTAATAATTAATCTACAAAAATAATTTAAATAATATAATAATATCTAAGATATTACTTAGATTAAAATTAAATAAAATTATTACTAATAACTTAATTTACTTTAAATAATATAGAAAATATAATAATAAAATAAATGCTATATTATATTAATTTTAAATAATATTTATATATATTATAGATAGATATCTTTAAAAAAAAAATATTAAAATAAATAACTAAAAAATAATATTTATAAATATTATATTAAAATATATTACAAAATATTTAATGTGACGGCTGAACCTGAGGCTATCCCCAAGGGTAGGAGCGGCCTCGTGGCTAGATAAAAAGCCTTAGACAGAAAGGGCATCAACTCTAACCCATAGTACCAAATCTAAGGATAGTCTTACTTTAGAGCTATAAAGAGTTAAGCTAATTATCTAAATATAAAATAAAACTTTCTATAAATCTTAATAGTTAGATTTCTTTTCTATATTTATTATTTTAAAGAATTATATCTTTAAATAAAAATTAATATTTTTATACTTTATCTTTATTTTTTTTATAACTAATATAACTAGTATTTAGCTACAGTCAGTGCTTTAATTAAAGATAGACTTTTTTTTATCTTAATCTTTTTATATTTAGTATAGTCTATATAACTATAACAAATATCTTATTAGTATTTTAATCTTAAATCTTTATTTATCTTTATTTAAAATCTAGAAATCTTATAAATTAATATAATAATAAAACTAAGTACCACTAATAAATATTAATATAATAAAAGTACTAGTAATAATAATATAAAAAAATCTAATCATTACTTAATCATTAATTTTAAAGAATTAAAGCTTAAAGATATTCTTAAAGAACTATTTAATAAAAATAAATTCTTTAAGCTTTACAAAAGCAATCTAGAAGATTTATTTAAAGATTTATTTTAATATCTTTTTATATAAAAAAAATAACTAGAAAAGACTTTTACTAAGTCTAATAATAATAATATAAAAGAAATTAACTCTATAAGAAAGAAGATTTAGAATTTTAAAAATAATCTAGCTAACTATTATTAGACTATATCTAAACTAATTATTAAATATAATATTATAATTGTCATAAGAATCGTGAACGCTCAACCAATCGATAAGTAACGTATTTCACAAGTAAGCCGCGCACACAAGTAAACCGCGCACCCACCCACCCCTTCATATATTGAAGTAATTCGGATTTGTACTCAACACCATAAAATCGCTTATATTTCTATATAGAATTATCGGGACATGATGTGCGCTTATGGCCTACTTGCCAGCAATTCGTATATATAAATAGCACGCGCCTGCGAGACTACGAAGCCTTAGTCTGATTAGTCGCTTCAATAGACAAACTAGCTTCTTAAAGTCTTGTAGTAAGCATCTAACCTTTAGCTATAGTCAAAATACCTTCATTATAAAGCGTTTTTGACTAATGATCCTGTCTCTTCTTTTTATGTTCATTTGCTGCTTGTAGATTATGATTTTTCTTCACCAAAAGCGCTATAGAATACATTGCTAATAAATATCTCTTTATCAACTAATTAAAGGCCTGATTTGTAGAAGAAGAAGGGCTTATAGTATATTATTTTAAAAGCCGCTTTATAGAATTAGTCTAGCGCTCTAAAGTCTAAATATTATAAGATGTTATAAGTATACTATTATTAGTTGATAAGATACCTAATCTTAAAGGCTTTAGAGTTGGTATTTTCATAGTAATTTATAATTAAGATAGAACTGATTCAGGATTAAATAGTAAGATATCTATATATAAGAATCCACTTATAATATTTCTTATAGTATAGACCTCCTCGCGTATCCCTGGCAGTATTATAAGAAAATCATACTTATCAATATAGTTAATATCACAGCGCATCTAATCCTTAACTGCGCGTCCAAAGCAGCGCTTAAGAACTATAAAAACACCTATATCAAGTGGCTGTAATAGATGCAAGGAATAAGGAGGCATGCATACAGAAATAATGTCATAGTTATAATAATATTAATCCTATTCTGGTGTTAAATAGCTGCTGTGGCCATCTAATATTAATAGCCAGTATTTTCCAATTGTATGATACCTCATAAATTTATCAAACACATTTTGAAGCCAAAGTAATCCAATTTTATCTAATATCCATCTATTTAGTGATTAAATAATTAACCAATTAAGAGGTAAAGTTAGATTTGTATACCAATCAGTCTGTTTATGCTTGGATTTGAATATAATCAAGGGAGGAAGCACCCATCCTTATATGCTTATACATTCCACGGCGGTGACCCATTCGCGATTTCCAGGTTGGATGAGGCTTGGTTTACTCAATCTATCACGGCTGCATATAACTTTTGCAGTGGCAATGATCCTAAGAGCAAATCTAGTCTCATCAAAATTATAAATATCTTCGTCTGCAATGCCATACTCTGTTTAAATACGTTTAAAAGTGTTAAAAAAAGGGCCTATAAGCTTTAGATCTTCACATTTGATATAGGAATAATTTAATTGATATGCGAATCGCGTTTTGAGGTTAATTTGGCATTTTAAAAAGTTATTCACCCAATTTATACCAACAGTAGCTGGTATGGTAGTGTTTCCTCGTTTTATAAGGAGAATATTGGCCATAATCTAAAGCATTTAAGGTCGGATAGAACATCTACATAATTCTATAGATAGAATCTATATACAAGCGATTCTTTTTCAGTAGATAATAATTTTCGTCAAGTTGAAGCGACAATTGACATTTCAGTACTGCCATTGACTTAATCGCAAAGCGTTGACTCAAGCACTTTAAAAAGACGCGCAGCTTTGCGAAGACTTATGATTTTTTTGTTTTTCAACGTGTCAATAGCAAGTAGAAGTCGCCCATCATAATTTAGGTCTTTTTTTCTATGATTTTGGACCATTTTTTGATGAAAACGAAGTTTTGAAGTGAGTGGTGGGTTGAAAAGTCGAAAGATTTTAGTGGGGTGCGTGGTTTACTTGTGTACGCGGCTTACTTATGAAATATGTTAGCAGACACTACTTATATAAGCAAGCTGCCTGAAACTCCTATAGAGTAGATTTGCTAATTACAGAAACGAAGACAGAAATGACTACATAGAAATTCATGTAATCTGAACAGTACGGATATACTAATCTAGTAAAGATATACTAAGTAAACATATACTTTAATAGTATAGCTGCACTATTTCCATACAAATATATTTAGTATAGAATTATTCTCTCTATATAAGTATATCTGGTATAGATACACTCTAATAGTGCATATACACTATATTAGTAAAAATGTACTATGGTATATGATTATATAGTTAATAGAGCAAGACTATATTAAGGAATTATATCAATAATATAGTTAAGTAAACCTTAACTATGCTTGCTATATTTAGAATTAATTATATAAAGATATTTATTTACTATTATATATCTAGCTTATTATGTTTTATTTTTTTAAGTAAATAGTATATTACTATTACTCTTTAATATACTTTATAGCCTATTATTATGATAGTATTCTACTTATTTTAGGATTGTTTTATATAATCTTCTTATCTTGCTTTCTGTTAGTAGAATATCTATCTTAATTTACATTTTGATGAGTTGTTGAATTGATTGATAATAAAATACCTTTAATAACATGAAGTTTTAAGAATTAGATAAGCAATCAAACTTTACTAATAAGCTAATTATAGTAGGAAATAGTAATGTATTAGCAGTAGAACTAGCAACTCTGTACTTATCTATAAGATAAGTAAGACTAGTTAATTAAGATAATAATGATAAATCTAATAAATAAATTTAATAAAGATTCATTATATTAGAAAGAGTTATTGACTAAATAAATAAATATATCTAAAGACTATAAATTATAATTGTTAAAAGAGACAATTATGTTAATTAATTTAAAGCTTAAGTTATAGCTATATTACCTAATAAAGCTGGAATAACTAGTAATAGGGTTAAACTACTAAAATCTATGACCTTTGATGGAACTAGGTCCAAGTTAAAGATATTTTTGGTTAATATAGAAATATATATTGAGGCCAACTAGATTATTAATAATAAAAAAAAATAATCTTTATAGTATTATGCTTTATTAATATAATAGTAGAATAGATATAATCTATACTAAGTAAATTATACACTATCAACAAAGATAATTAAGAAACTATTATTAAAAAAACTATCTTTAAATTACAGTATATTTAAATAGAAATTTAGAGAAGCATTTAAAAATATTAATAAACTATAGACCATAGAAAAATAACTAAAATATCTATAACAGACTAAATCTACTTAGCAGTTAGTAACTAGATTTTAATAGATAATAACACTACTATACTATAATAATACTATTTAAATCACAATCTTTAAGAATATATTTAAGGAAGAAACCTAAATAGAATTTATTAAATTTAATTAACCTAATAATATTAATAGATTTATTAAGATAACAGTTAAGATTAATAATAAATTGTTTAAGATTAAATAGAAGTAATAGAAATTTTAAAAATAAAAAAAAATTAAAAAATTTTCTTAGTATATCAATATATTAATAAAATAAGGAATCTAATATAATAAAGATAGTGATGTTAAGATATAACTTAATAATATAATTAATAAGAAAAAAATGGCCAAGTATAAAGAAAATAAAGCTTGTTATAAATATAGATAAAAAAAGCATTTTATATAATAATATTAATTAGGATAAAATAAACAGAATAGTAATATTAGCCTTTAGAAAATAATAACAGTCTATTAATAAGTTGCAGCTATATACCAGACAGTTATAACCCTCTTAGAAAGTAAAGAAAAGTTAGAAAATAAATAGATTGATAAAGTTAAGAACTTTTAAGAACTAATATTAGAAAAAGAAATATATAATGTGCTTAAGAATTTTAAGTCAGAAGATAGCTTTAGACTATCTAAGGAATGCCTTAGATAGAGTTTAGAAAGAGAATCACCCTAGAAAAAAGATACTAAACTAGAAAAAGCATAATCTTATCTATATTAAGATTAAGAATACAGAAATACCTATTAACTAATTAGAAAATTTTATAAAGAAGACTAATATAGTAAAACTATTAAATAGTATATTAATAATCTTTTATTAGAAAGTGAAAGTCAATATTCTCTAATATTTTAAGATAATAGAAAAAACAGAAAAGTTAATTATAAAGACTTAGATTAAGAATTAAATACTTTATAATAATCATAGTTAATAAAAACAACTAATCTTAGAAAAAATACTATAAAAGTGATTAACTAAGTAAATAAAATAATTAAACTATTTTAGAAATAACCATTAATTATAAAGAAAGAATAGGATTTAGTCCTAAAAACTAATATAATAGTTCTAAAAATAAAGATTAAGATTCTAAAAACAAGTAAAAAAGAACTAGAAATAGATAGTAAAGACTTTAAAATAATAAAAAAATTTCTTGAAATTAACTATAAAAAATTAAAATAAGAATATAGTTATAAACTATTTAAATTAGTATATTAAGAAGATTTTATTTAAATATACTGATAATATATTCTTAAATATGAAAAATACTATGAGTAGATATTTTATAAATATGATATATATAGAAAAAAGAATATTATATTTATAAATAAATTTAAATATATCTTATTTATTAAAAAAATATAATTATATTATCTAATGTTTAAATATACTAAAAAATATTTATATATATACTATCTATAATATAGAGGATAATATTATAGAAAAATATATTAGATACAATATTATAAATTAAAATATCTAACTTATTTTAAAGAAAAAGAAAAGAATAAATAAAAATTAATAATATTAATAATTATTTATTAATCTATTTTAGACTGTCTGAAGAGCTAGAATAAATATTAGTACTATATAGAAGAAATCTGGTATTTTTTCTATAATAATATCAAAACTAACCAGTGCTATACAAAAAAATATCTATATTATGAAGAATAAGTTATCTACACTAATAAAAATTAGACTAAAATTATTCTATTATAGAAACAATATCTTGAAAAATATAAAAAGAAATACTATTTTATTACTATAACTATTAAGATAGAAGAAACTGTGATTATTATTAAAAGAATAATTAATAGATATGAAGCTAAACTACTCTTTGATTTAGGAATATTAATAAATTATATTAGCGAAGCATATATTAAGAAAAATAATCTAAATATATAAAACAAATTTATAGTATATTATATAAAATTTTAAAGGATAAATTATAATTAAAGGATTTATATAATAAATTGAAAATATTATAATTAAATTAGGAGAACACAAAGAAAGTAGCTAACTAGATTTAAATTTATTTAAATAAAAAGATTTTGATGTTATACTTAGAATAACTTAGCTATAAAAATATAATTCTATTATTAACTAGAAATATAAGATGGTATTAATAGACTTAAAGATACTATAAATAGAATAAATAAAGATTAAACTAAACTAGTAGTTAAAGATGAAATATATTAAAGAAATAAATAAAATAAGCTGATAAATTGAAATATAAAGAAAACTAAAAGAAATCTATAAAAAAGAATTAAAGAAAGTGCTCAATAAATTATTAAAAAAATATTAAAATTTTACTAAATTATTTATAAAAAAGAAATATTGACTATTATAATATAAAAAAAAATATAAAATAGAGATATTTTTTAAAGCAGAAGTATAAATACTATAAATAAAACAATAATAAATCTTATAAGATGAACTCTAAACTATTAAAAAATTTATTAAAAAATTTTTAATAGCTGGTTATATTAGAGAATTAAAAATAAAGACTTCTATATAAGTAATATTTATACTAAAATACAATAAATTATTACAAATAGTTATTGACTACTAAAAATTAAATAATATAACTAAAGATAACATAAATAAAATACTATACTAAGAACAGAAAAAAGATTTATTATAAGACACAAAAATCATGATAATATTTAATATTAAATAGAAGGCCGATAAAGCCGCCAAGAAAGCTGCGGGGAAGCCCCGAACAGGCAAATACTCGGGCATCTCACTGGCACATGCTCAACGGGCCTGTACCGAAGCTTATAGAGCTGCCAGGGCCAACTGGCTTACTGCAAAGCTTGCAAAGCGTGCCCAGCGGGCAAGCCAGGCCTACTATCCCCTCCGGGGATGGAAGCTTGACCCAATATTGGCGAACACCCCTAAGCACCTAGCGCGGCGATATTATCAGTTCAAGACTGGCCATATACTAATTAGGGTCTATTTACACCGAATTAAGGCCTAAGACTTCTCTAACTGCTTGGGGTGCTTTAGGGGGATTAAAATAATAAAATACCTTTTTATAAACTGCCGGCAGTGATGCCATTAATAGGAAAAACTATATACTAGCTTAGCTAAAGCGAGGATAGAGACTCTATAGAATAAGGAATAGTGCTTTAAAGCATGCCTATTCTAGGATTTAAAGGCCACTGTAGCGTTACTAGCGTTTATAGAGGCTATTAGAGAGTGAGAGGATAACTAATAAGCCTAGAAGCAGGCCTATAAAACTAATAATTAGGATATTGAGGCCCTGGATGAGGGGAAGTAAGAGGGAAAAGAATAATAAGTAAAGACAGCCCACTATTATAAGCAACACCTAAACATTAGTAGCTATAAAAAAAGAATAGTGATTATTATCTACTATAAGTCTTTAAATTGTTCTATGTATATAAGCGGTATAGGATGAGGAAAATATAAGATACCTTGAAAGCCTAGATCTAATAGAAATAGAGGCACCAGTTTATAGAGGACAACCCCTATAAGCAGGCCTAATCCACACGAATCACTGTCTGTCATAGCCTAGGGCTCGGTATAGACGTTAAATTTGATTAAATAATAATAATAATAATATTAAATAGAGATACTATAATCTATAAATAAAAAATAATAATATCTGGAAAATAGTATTCTTTATAGATTTAAAACTATATAAATAGCTAGTAGTGTCTATAAGACTTAAATAGCTATTAGTAGAATTTATAAGATTTATAATCTATATTCTATAAGAATATCTTAACCTTTTTATTATAGTATATTTTAATAATATTATAGTCTACTTAAAAGATTTTAAAGAATATAATAACTATATATAACTAATTATAATAAAACTTATAAAAATAGAATTAATTCTTAAAATTAAGAAGTATAAATTTGATATTATATAAGTTAATTATCTAAAAATAGTATATATAACAAATAAACTAGAAATATTAAAAAAAAAATTAAACACTATTCTTGAATAACTAATTTAAATGAATGTTTATAATATATAATCTTTTTTTAGATAATTTATATAATATCAAATTTATACTTCTTAATTTTAAGAGTTAATTATCTAAAAAAAGATTATATATTATAATACTAATGACAGAATTGTTAAAAAAGGATAAACTATTTAATTGAATAATAAGAAGATAATAATTTTTTGAAAATATTAAAGAACTTGTTAAAATTATGTTAATTTTATAATTATTTAATTTAAAATTATAAAGTATTCTATAAATAGATATATCTAGATATATTTTTAAAGTAATTTATAAACAAATTAATAAAAAAAAAGAAATATAGATTATTATATTCTATTTAAAAAAGTTTATATTAGTAGAAGTTAACTATAATATTTATAATTAAGAATTACTTATAATAGTTTAAGTATTTTAATAATAATGATATTATCTCTAAAAAGCAAAATATAAAGTAATTATTAAAAATAATTATTATAATTTAAAATACTTTATAATAATAAAAGAACTATCTAGAAGATAAATATAATAGATTAAAAAATTAGCTAAATTTAATTATAGAATTAAATATATTCTAAAAAAATAAAATATAGCTATAGATATATTAAGTAAACAACTAGATTATATAATTAAGATAGAATTTCTTAAGATAAACATTCTACAAGAAGAATTAGGAGTTTTATATTATAATTATAATATAATCATTGCAACCACAATAAAAGTTATTAATAATAATCTATTCTATAAATAAATGCATTAGGAAACTAATAAAGATTAAAAAATACAAAAAGAATTATAAGCTAGATAAGTTATAAAAAATATTTAGAAAAGCTTAGTAATATAGAATAGAATGATTAGAATACCACAGAATATAACTATAAAAGTTATTTAATAATACCATAATCCTCTTATAAAAGGATATTAAGAAGTTAAAAAAACAGTTAAAATAATTACTTGAATATTCTACTTTTCTTATATACAAAAAAAGGTTAAAAATTATATTAAAAACTGTAATAAATATAATAGAAATAAAACAGTATACTATAAACTCTTTAGAAAAATATAAATACTAAAAGTATTAAAAGAAGTATAGAAAAATATCATTATTAACTTTATCTAAGGATTATCATAGTCTAAAGACCTAGTAATAGGAATTATCTATATTAATATTATAATAATAGTTAATTAACTTATAAAATATATTATTTTAGAATTAATATTAAAAGATATAATAACAGAATAATATATAAAACTTATATTATAAAAAGTTTTTATATAGACCAGATTATTAAATAAATTTATCATAAACTGAGATAAGTTATTTATATCTAAATATTAGTAGATAATTATAAAGATATATAGAATATATTATAAATTATTAACTATAAATTATTAATAGACTAATAACCAGTCCAAAAGAATAATTTAAATAATTAAATAATATTTTTAACACTATTTAGATTAAGAATAAGATAATTAGATAGAACTATTATTATTAGTATATTATTATTATTATTATTTAATCAAATTTAACGTCTATACCGAGCCCTAGGCTATGACAGACAGCGATTCGTGTGGATTAGGCCTGCTTATAGGGGTTGCCCCCCATAAGCCGGTGCCTCTACCCCCATTGGATCCAGGCTTTCAAGGTATCTTGCACTTTCCTCACCCCATGCCGCTTATATGCGCAGGACGATTCGGGGGCTTATAGTGGGTGGCAACCACTACCCCCTCCTTATGGCCACTAACGTTTGGGCGTTGCCTACAATAGCGGGCCGCCCCTGCCCGCTATCCTTCCCCCTCTCGCTCTCCCTCATCCAGGGCCTCTATTATTAGTATAGTATATTAAATAATACAGAAAACATTATAATAAAATAAGTTCTATATTTTATAAATCTTAGATGATATCTAAAAATAATATAATCTGAAGTACTATAAGAAAAATTATTTAAAGCTATAATAATATAAATTAATAAACTATAGATATTCTATTAGATAATATTAAAAGATATTAAGTAGACTAAAAACTAAATAAAGATCTATTATAATAAAAAATGTAAAGATACATCAATTCTTAAAAAAAAAAAGAAAGTTTATTTATTATAATAAATAATTAAATAGAAAAAATTTAATATTCTAAATAAGGGATTAAGTAATAAATTTAATATTATTAAATATAGATCTTTTATAATTTAAAAAAAACTTATTAATAATAATTATAAACTTTAATTATTAGTAAGAATAAAAGTGTATCTAGTATTTTATATTTTATTATTAAAATTAACCAAAATCTAGAAAATAATAATAATAAAACAATTAAAAATAAATATAAAGTTAAAAATATTTTAAAAAAAAAATTAGTAAAAAAAAGAATTTTTTATTTAATTAACTAGAAAGGATACAGACTCTAAATATAATTTATAGAAACTAGTTAGGTACTTAAATTGCTTTAAAAAAATTTAAGTATTTTATTAGAAAGAAACTTAAAAAGGATATAATCAAACTTATTATTAGATAATATAGAAAACTCCTAGATAATAGCTATAATTATTTTATTTAATTTTTATAGCTTAATCTTTTATTTCTATTCCTTCTTTTTTTTTTTTTTCTAGATGCTTTAACTCTTCTATATCTTTAATATTTATTTAAATAAATTAACTGGCATGCTTCTAAAGTAGTTTTTACTGCTTTTTAAGATAAAAAAGGTTTATTAGAGTTATTTTTTTTATTTTTTTTAATTTTCTTTTAAATAGTTAATAACTTCTTCAAAGCCAAATCTAAAGATGTTATCTTAATATAATAACTATAATTACTGTAAATATATTTATTATAATACTTTAAAATTTCTAATTTAATGTATAACTTTCTAGATAAAGTACACTTACTGTAAAGGAAAAAAAGAATAATCTTGGTTTTAATAATATAAATAAATAGATTATTTTTATTAATATTTTGCTTTAATGATATAGTTAGAATATTATTATTAAGAATGTTAACAAAACTGAAACTAGCTTATCTATGTAATAGGGGGCATGTGATTATTTATGTAACTATTAGGATGCCAGCCTTTAGAGGAGGGGATTGTTATAAAAATTAATAATACTTAATTAATAGATATGACAGCGGACACTAGTTATATAAATAAAGGTTATTAGATATTCTTATAGGGTAGAATCTCTGATTATATCTGTAAAGAAGAAAATATCTATATTTATACTCTGCATAGAATGACTTATTAAATGAAAGTCTGTGTTATATAGAAAGACTTTCTTTATAAAAGAAGGTTCTATATAAAAAAAGATTTTATACAGAAAGAATCCTCACAAAGAAAGAGTCTCTCTATAGAAGAGCCTTTTATATAGAAAGATATATCTTATAAAAGATAAAATATATAACTGCATAGTCAACATAGCAAGACTATGCTAGAATAGCTATAACTATAATATAATCAAGTAGAGCTTAACTATACTTACTATATTTAAGATTAACTATATAAAGATACTTATTTATTATTATATATCTAGTTTATTATATTTTATTCTTTTAAATAAATAGTATATTATTATTATTTTTTAATATATTTTGCAGCTTATTATTATGATAGTACTCTATTTATTCTAGGATTGCCTTACATAACCTTCTTATCTTGCCTTCTGTTAGTAGAATACCCACCCTGATTCACATCTTGGTGACGAGTTGTTGAACCGATTGACAGATATCTATAATCTTACTTTTTATATAATAATAGAATCTAGTAATTCTGATAATTATTATATCTATTCTATATATTCTTCTTTCTAAGTGTTGATAATATAGATTTTTTATTAAACTAATAACTAGTAATATTTTCTTAGTATTATTAAAAAATCCTATAGTATTTTTTAATTATAAGATTTATTTTTATTTTTTATAGTTCTATTCTTAATTATATTCTATATATTTTTTTTATAACTATAAACATTTTTCTTTAAGATTCTAGTTATAGAAATAAGACAGATTTTTCTATTAATTAATCTTAGTATTCTATATTAGTTTAATATTTAAGATTAACTAATCTATTTTTTTTTAATATTATTTTTAGTATATAAATAAACTATTTTTTTTAATTTAATCTTTAAAAAATATATTCTCTAGCTATAAAAGATAATAGTTCTTATAATCTATTAATATATTATATTTTTTTAGCTATATATAATCTAAAATAATATTATAATAATCTAGTTATATTAGAAAAAAGGATAGATACTACTATATCTAGCTATTAATAATTAGTATTAAGATTATAAGATATATAACTAATTTTATTATTTTTTTATTATATTCTTTTATTTTATAAAGTTTAGAAATAGATACTATATATATCTAAAAGTATTATATAAGCTTTTTTATTAAAAATATATCTAAAAAGATAAATCGATTAGTTTTAATATTAACTAAAGTTTTAATATAAATTAAATATCTATTTTTAGCTAGCTAAATAGATATAATTATATTATTTTTTTTCTTTTTATTAGCTATAAAAGATTTAAAGTTTTATTATCTATACTTGATATATCTAAAAAAAATTTTTTTTCTAAATATAGATATTTTTTAACTTTTTATTTATATTATTCTTATTCTATTTCTCTAAAGTTTTTAGATCTAGAACTTTTTTTTTAAGAAAGTATTTATTAATATAATAACTATTTAGTTTATAATTAAAGTATTTATTTTTACTTATTAGTTTTTTTTTTTCTTTTTAGAAGAGCTATAATTAAAGAACTTTATTCTTTAGCTTTAATTTTTTAAAGATATTTAACTAATAGTTTTTCTAACTATAGTTTTTATTATTTTTAATTCTATAACTATAGATATATTATTTCTTTTTAATAATCTATTTAAGGTAGTTAATAATAGTATAATATTTTTATATAAAGATTTAGTATAATATTATTAAGTTAATACTTTTTTTAATTATAATACGCTATATATTAAATAAAAGTTTATAATAGAATTCTTTTTTTTATTCTAATAGAATAAGGCCAGCTTAAGCTTACTATATTTATCCCCGCCGGGAAAATCAAAAATCAACCTTTTGAAATTCAATGCCTTTTGACGGTGTCCAGGGCCTCGCTATAGCCCAAGGACCCCCCAATATCGACAACGCCTCCCTAGACCCAGGGGGGCAGGCGCTAGGCCCGGTGAACCCCAAAGGTGTCTATATAGGCATCTTAGTAGAGATAGTACTGCTAGCGTCCTCTAAGACTAGTATAATGGTTCTCTAGAGTGAGGGCTTTATGCCTAACCTAGAAATCGAATCTAAGAAGCTATTCTCTCCTCTATACCTTTAAGAAGCCTCTAAAGCTCTAAGAAAGAGATAATAGGATTATAGCCTTAATAAGGCTGATAGAGCTTTTATAAAAGCTTTAATTAGCCTAGTTTATAAAGATATAAAATAAGCTTTATTAGACTATTTTATAAATAGCAATAATACACTATATATAGAGATAGCTATTATAAAAGCTTATATAACCTCTCTGGTAGAGACTATAGAATAGCACCATATAGATTAATTAGATGCTCTAGAGCACTATTTCTTAACTTTAGAAGCTTAATAGGCTTCTCTAAATATCCTAAACTACTTCTTAAAGTCTTTATTATTAAGAAATAACTGCTAGGGCCTATAATAGTCTTTACTATTTTAGGAAATAATATTTACAAAGATCATCTATAGTTTCTAAGCTAATCTAAATAAAGCTGTTAAGTCTATAGAGCTATACAGAGCTTTATCTCTAATATTAAAACCACTTTTTAGGATAAAGCCTGTAGTAGGTCTCTAGTAGACTAATATAGCTAGCAGCTAGTAATATCTAGAAGTAGTAAATTATTATAAAAAAATAGGCTTACTCTCTAAACTAGCCTTTAAAAGTCTAAATAGATCTAGAAAGTCTAAAGCTTATTTATAGAAGTAATAAAAAAAGACTATAAGCTTATATTTAGATATAAAAATAGCTGCATCATCTCTAGAAAGTCTAAAGCTAATATTATTTTATAGCTTAACTACTATTTAGTCTAGATAGACTTCCTAAACTTTACTAGAATAATAGATACTAATTATACTAAATCAGAAGTTATTTTAGCTTTATTAGACTAAAGAAGCACTATAAACTTACTATTACTAGTTTATAAGGATCTATTAATAGCTGCTTATTACTAGATTAACTTTATAGTTATTTTAATAAAAGTAAACTAATAGTAGTATAAAATTAAGATATATATAGTATTAGTAGCTTGCTATAGTATCTTAGGACTAGATCTAGCTAAAGAAAAAATTGAATTAAAAAATATATATACTCTAATAAGAAACTCTATCTAGATTAAATTAATAATAACTATCTAAACTAATAAGCAGTATTTCTTTATTATTATTATAACAATAGAAGGTCTAGATAATATCTATAGACTATTTGTCTAGAATATATACTTTAGAAGTAATAGATACCCTACCAACTTTTATTATAAAGTGGATAAAGATATTATTTATATCTAATACTGCGGCATTAGCTATTGAACTTATAGAGGCTGTAGTATCTAATCATTACTCTATATTGTGTGTGCTGATGTCTATAAAGTCTAAAAGTATATCTATAATATACTAGACTATAGAGTCTAAATAGACTATCTATATCTGTATATATTTACTAAATATAGTAACTATAGAAGGAAGTATTAGACTAATTCTTTAAAATGTCCTAAGCTTTAAAAGGTTTATTAATAACTCTATAAGTGCTTTTTTAATATAAAGATTATTATACCTCTTTCTCTTTTTAAATAGACTAAATAGGAAGATGTTGTTAAAAAGACTTTTTTCTTAATTACTATTCAGGATGTCTCCTAAGCTTTAGAGCTTAGAGAGATTAATAATACTATAAAAGATATTCTAGGGATATTACCTTTATTATACTTATCTCTATATCTAATATTAACGCCTAGAGCTACAGTCTCTATTAATATTAATTATTTAATATAATTATAGCTATATTTATTCTGTAATCTTAGGGGCTTTAAAAGCAGAGATAGAGTAATAAATAGATATTATATACTTATAAAAGCTTTATATTACTTATAACTTTTTCTACCTAGGCTATCTGCTGTACTGGCTAAAGAGGGAGAAGTAGGATTAATAAATACTTATAACTATCTGTAAAGACCTTATAGAGATAGTTAGAATTAAGAATTGCACTGGTTTAGTAGACTATCTCTATTTACAGGCCTTGGATATATAGAAAATATTAATAATTAGTAGATATATCCCCTGATGCATTAAAATAGTCAACTGCTATAATATATAGATTAAGACTAGTTATTAGTAGTAAAAGGTCTTTCCTAGATAATATTAGGCTATTAAGGACGCAGACTAGGATCTATTTATAGTAGGTAATTTCAATATCTATAGCCCTTTATGGAACTTACTAGCTAAGGGCTGGGTTAATACTAAGCCCTTGGAACAGTTTATAGAGCAGCATTTACTATATATTAATAATCTACTAGAGGAGGTTACATATTATAAAAAGACTAAGGGGGTGTTAATTATTGATTTAGTGTTATCCTTACCAACCCTAAGGCCTCTGTAAGCCTAAGAGGTGGATAAAGATAAGTCTATAATATCTAACTATGAGTTTATTGTCTTAGTCTAAGAAGCCCTAGAAGAACTCCTAAGAGAAATCTCTAAGAAGATTACTAGATAGCAAATAGAAACTCTATAGATAAATAAGAAAGTTCTAAAGCTGACTATAGCAGCTTAGGCCTTAGAAGCTATAGGCTATCTTTCTTTTAATAATTAATACATTAAGAAAGACCTTGCTAGAAAGACTAATTAAGTATAGAATATCTTAATCAATATACTTAATAAATATATTAAAACAGTATAGCTTTATATATTTATTATTTATTTATTTATTTAATCAAATTTAACGTCTATACTGAGCCCTAGGCTATGACAGACAGCGATTCGTGTGGATTAGGCCTGCTTATAGGGGTTGCCCCCTATAAACTGGTGCCTCTACCCCTATTGGATCTATGCTTTCAAGGTATTTTGCACTTTCCTCGCCCTAAGCCACTTATATGCGTAGGACGATTCAGGGGCTTATAGTGGGTAGCAATCACTACCCCTTCTTTATGGCCACTAACGTTTAGGTGTTGCCTATAATAGCGGGTTGTCTCTGCCTGTTATTCTTCCCTCTCTCGTTTTCTCTCATCCAGGGTCTTAATGTCCCAATTATCAGTCTTATAGGCCTGCTCCTAGGCCTGTTGGTTATTTTCTCGCTCTCTAATGGCCTCTATAAACGCCAGCAGCGTTGTAGTGGCCTTTGGGTTCTGGAATAGGCGTGTTTCGGGGCACTGCTTACTATTCTGTAGGGTCTTTACCTTCGCTTCGGCTAAGCTGGTATATAGTTTTTCCTGCTGGTGGTACCACTGTTGACAGTTTGTAAGAAGGTGTCTTACTGTCTTAGTTTTTCTAGAGCACTCTAAGCAATTAGGGAAGTCTCGGGCCTTAATTCGGTGCAAATAGGCCCTAATTGGTGTGTGGCTAGTCTTGAACTGGTAATATCGCTATGTTAGGTACTTAGGGGTGTTCGCTAATATTAGGTTAAGCTTCCATCCCCGGGGGGGATAGTAGGCTTGGCTTGTCTGCTAGGTATGCTTTATAAGCTTTATAGCAAGCCAGTTGGCCCTAGCAGCTCTATAAGCTTTGGTATAGGCCTGTTAAGTATGTGCTAGTAAGATATCTGAGTATTTACCTATTTAGGGCTTCCCTGTAGCTTTCTTAGCGGCTTTATTAGTCTTTTCATTGCCTAGGATCTCTTTATGGCTTGGCATCTAGTATATAGTAACCCTGCGGCTGGTGGCCTGCAGTTCCTTGGTTAGATTATGTGCCCGCAGCGCCAGGGCTTAGCCAGGGCCTGGCTAGGTATACTGAAGCCTGCCTATAGTGGCTTAAGCATTAAAAAATATCCTAATTAGCTCTCTAAGATTCTCTGCTAGCGCCCACTTTAGGACTTTAACTACTTCTATTAGTTCTATATTAAAGACTTCGAAGCCTGCGCTTAAGAGAGCTAGGCACAATCTTTAGAGACTAATAAGTAGTTTATAAGCTACTATAGCGCCTATGCGCTAATCATTTAATCTGAAACTGTCTAAGTAAAGATCAGTATTCTTTATCCTACTTAAAGAGTCTAAAGCTAATTACATAACAGTTTCAGAGAAGTCTATCCTGAAATCTAATAATATAAACTTATTACTAGGCTTTATTGTACGCTCAAAGCCCTAAGAAGAGTTAATAATCAAAGCCTCTTGTAGCCTATAGACCAGGTCTATACCCAGCTTCCAGAGACCTTAGTGGATTAGTATTACCTAAACTCAGTCTTCTAGCAGCTGCTCTCTAGGCTGTGCATGGGCGTCTCCCTTTC
Source organism: Talaromyces rugulosus (assembly GCF_013368755.1). Lineage (NCBI taxonomy): Eukaryota > Fungi > Ascomycota > Eurotiomycetes > Eurotiales > Trichocomaceae > Talaromyces > Talaromyces rugulosus. The sequence goes on from NC_049564.1 coordinate 3,439,027, forward strand.
TAAACATTATAAGAAGTATTTCTGCTGCTAGATGCCTCTAAGAAAGTCCTAGGAGTCTTAGGGCATACCACTACTATTTACTATCTAATAAGGCCTCTACTAGTTCTAAAACTGCCTTCCTTATAAGCAGTTCTAATAGGGTGGACTTCAGCATGCCTATGACTACCTAGACCTAGTTATTAATTAGGCCCTACAGCCCTTCTAGGTAGTTCTTTTGCCTATATCACCAAAGCTCGGCCCTATAAAGCGTCACTGACTGCGCGATAGCCTTTTAGATTCATTATGCCAGGCCTAGGAGGAGCCCCTAGGCCTTGCACAGTGCCTACACTCATCTTTCAGTATTTTGACCTTTTTACAGGCAGTACTTATAATAAGCTTTAAAGGTAAGCTTTAGATCTAGTAAGACCCCTAACCACTAGATGGCTGTTGGGGAGAATACCACTAAAGCATCTTCTACCTACATCCTAGCTTCCTAGACCTGATTTTTATGTTTCCTACTGGTAGCCCTAAAGAATAGAATGGCCTCTATCTTTTTAAAGTCGAATTTGATACTATTTGCTAGTCCCTACTCAATAACAGCTTTTGCCGCTGCTTCTAGCTGCCTGCAGATCTCAGAAACCAAGCTTCCCTAGGCTACCAGGCCTATGTCATTGGCATAGAACAAAGCCTTAATCCCTGGCACCTGCTGTTCCATAGCCTAAAACACATCCCAGATATAGATAAGAAAAAAGATTGGAGAGACTAGTAAGCCCTAGGACAGCCCTAAGTCAATAAGCTGTTCAGAGGCTTTATAACCATCAATTACAAAACTGACCCTTCTATTTATAAAGAAAGATAAGGTCCATCTTATAAAGTCATTATCCAGGCCTACAGCTTCCATAGCCTTACTAAGCTTATAGAGGTCAACATAGTCAAAGGCCCCCATAACATCAATAAAGATAATGCCTGTAAAAAGCTTTTAAGTCTATCCCTCGTACACTATTTGCACAAGGCAGGCCACCGCGTCAATAGTCCCACAGCCCCGCCTGCACCCCATTTGTCTAAGATATAAAGCCCCCTAAGCCTCACACCAGTCCGCTATAAAGCCTACAGCCAGCTTCTTAACAACCTTGCCCAGGCAGCTAAGCAAGCTTATCACCCTCTAGGCCTTCACCTAGGTGTAATCAGGCTTCCCTGGCTTCCGAAGTAGAATGCCTTTAGCAGTCTTCCAGGCCCCTGGGTGCACCCCAAGCCGAAAGCACTGCCTAGCCATCCCTATGATTCGGGGTGAGTCTAGTGCCTAGAGTAGCCAGCATACTTTAAAATTGAGCCTATCAGCCCCCGGAGCTTTCTTAATACTCTGGCTGAATAAGGCCTGATGCACCCACTCTAACATTATAAACATATAGACCTGTCCATCTAACAGCTCCCTAGAAGGGAAGCTACGGGGGGCGTTAGGAAATACTATTTCCCTAATTAAGGCTTCTTTATCAGCTATGGTAGTGGCAGGGAAAGCCCCTAGATCCGGGCCTTAGAGTGCTGGGGTGGTAGGATTAATCTATAGTTTAGTGTATTGTAGGGCTATTCAATACCTATTAGAATCTCCTGGAGAAGGCTTTTCCAGGCCATCCCTAGGGCCTTTGAGAAAAGGGTTCCCAGTGGGGTTCGAACCTTTTTTCCACTCTTCCTTCCCCCTAGGGCCTCCCTCAGTAAGGAAGACCTCCTAGCAGGTCCTTTTAGCCGCCTTTATTTTATGGTAATAAGTAGTTCTTGCAGCCTTGAATTCAGTGTCAGTACAGATATAGGTCTGCTACCATTTATAGGCTGCAGTCTATAAGCTCTAGGCTTGCTGTAGCTCTGGCTTCTATCACCGCTTAGAACGTGTACAAAGCCGTACTGCTTTAGCATGCCTATCAAGTACGCTGGTTAGGATGTCTTGCACTTAATTGGCTTCTCTAGCAAGGTCTTCCTTGGTGTATTAATTACTAAGAGGGGGGTGGCCTATAGCCTCTGAGGCCTAAGCTGCTGTGGCCAGCTTTAGGGCTTCTTTATTTACCTGCAGAGCTTCTATCTGTTACCCAGTAATCTCCCCAGAGATTCCTCCTGGGGGGGGTTCTAGGGCTTTCCAGGCTAGGACGATAAGCTCATGGTTAGATGTTGTAGGCTTATCCTTATCTATCTCTCAGGCTTGTAGAGGCCCTAGAGTTGGTAAGGATAACACTAAATTAATAATTGACACCCCCTTGGTCTTCTTATAATATGTGGCCTTCCTTAGTAGGTTATTAACATATAGTGAGTGCCGCTCTATAAGCTGTTCCAAGGGCTCAGCGTTAACCCGGCCCTTGGCCAGTAGATTCCACGAAGGGCTATAGATATTGAAATTATCCACTAATAGGCATCTACCCACTATAAACAGGTCCCAGTCTATGTCCTTAATAGCCTGGTATTATCTAGGGAAGGCCCCTTACCACCAGTAACTGGCCCCAATCCACACATTATAGCAGTTAATTATTCTAATGCGTCGGGGGGTATGTCTGCTAATTATTAGTGCTTCCCATATGTCCAGGGCCTGTAAATAGGGGTGGTCTATTAAATCAGTACGGTTCTCAACCTTAACCATCCCTATAAGGTCTTTACAGATAGCTATAAGCACCTGTTAATCCTGCTTCTCCCCCCCTGGCCAGTACAGCAGATAGCCTGGGTAGAAGAAGTTATAAGTAATATAAGGCTCTTGTAGGCATATAATACCTATTTACCACTCTATTCCTACTTCTAGAGTCTCTAAGGTTGCGGGGTAGGTATGGCCGCAATTATGTTAAATAATCAATATTAATAGGGGCTGCAGCTCCAGGTGTTGGTGTTAGACATGGGGATGAATATAGTAGAGGTGATGTCCTTGGGGCATCTTCTATAGTGTTATTGACCTCTCTAAGCTTTGGGGCTTAGGGGGCGTTCTAGATAGTAATTAGAGGAGAAGCCTCCTTAGTAATGTCTTCCCATTCAGTCTATTTAGGGGGGGAAGGGGGCATAATGATCTCTATGCTAGGGAAGTGCTTATAGAGTCGCTGGTGGGCCTTCTGAAGCTTGGGGCACCCTGGGGAATCAGCCTGGTGCTTCCCTCTACAGTTGCTGTATTTAGTAGGTGTATGCAGATATGGGTGGCCTGTTTGGGCCCTGCAGTCTAGCATGTTGCAGATGTGCTCTTAGACTTCATAGGCGCCAGTATACACAGTATAGAGTGGTGGTTAGGTGCTGCAGCCTCTATAAGTTTGATAGCTAATGCTGCAGTATTAGGTGTAAATGGTATCTTTACCTACTTTGTGATAGAGACTGGTAGAGTGCCTGTTGCCCCTGAAGTGTACACCTTGGGCAAGTAGTCTGTAGGCGTCATCTAGGCCTCTTACTGTTATAATGATAGTAGAGAAATGCTGTTTATTAGTCTGGATAGCCGCTATCAGCTTGATCTAGATAGGGTTTCTCATTAGGGTGCATGTGTCCCCTAATTCAATTTCTTCTCTAGCTAGACCTAGTCCTAAGGCGTTATAATGGGCTATTGGCACCATATGCACCTTAATCTTGTGTCATTGTTGGTCTGCTTCTACTAAGATGACTGTGGGGTCGACCTAGTGGCAGGCAGCTACTAATAGATCTTTATAAGCTGATAATAGTAAGTCTATAGTGCTTCCTTAGTTTAATAGGACTGAGATAGCCCCTGATTCGGTGTAATTAGCGTCTATTACCCTGACAAAGTTCAGGAAGCCTGCTTGGGCTAGGCAGCGGTTAAGCTATAAGATAACATCAGCTTTAGATTTTCTAGGAGTGATGTGGCTATTTTCACACCTAAATATAAGCCTGCAGTCTCCTTTATTGCTTCTGCGAATAGACTTCAGGCTTCCTAAGTCCATTTAGACTTTTAGGGGCTGGTTCAGAGAGTAAGCCCATTTTTTTATAACAATTTGCCACTCCTAGGCATTGCTGGCCGCTATATTAGCCCACTAAGGGCCTGCTGCGGGCTTCACCCCAGAAGATGGTTTTGATATTGGGGGTAAGGCTCTACATGGCTCTATAGGCTTAGCGGCCCTATTCGGGTTAGCTTGGAAGCCATAGGCAACCTCTGCAAACGTCGTCCCCTAGGATGGCAGAGGCTATCATAGGCCCTGGCGGTCGTCTCCTGATGATAGGGGCTTTAGAGGGTGGTTTAGAACATTTAGAAAGGCCTGTTGAGCTTCTAGGATTGAGAAACAGCGCTCTAAAGCGCCTAATTAGCCTATGAAGCACTACTCCATAGCCTCTACCAGAGAGGTTATATAGGCCTTTATAGCAGCTATCTCCACGTGTAACACACTATTGCTGCTTGTAAAATGGCCTAATAAGGCCTGTTCTATGTCTTTATAGACTAGGCCGATTAGGGCCTTCATAGAGGCTCTTTCTACCCCATCAAGGCTGTGTTCCTGTAGTCTCTTCCTTAGAGTTTTAGATGCTTCCTAGGAGCCTAGCACGCTGCTTAGAAGAGGAAATAACTCCCTAAGATTAATTTCCAGGCTAGGCAAGAAGCCCTCGTTCTGAGGGACTGTTACACTTACCTCAGAGAGCGCTGGTGATGCTGTCCCCACTAGGGTGCCTATATAGGCCCCTACGGGGTTCACCAGACCTAGCGCCTGCCCCCCTGGGTCTAGGGGGTGGTTGTCGATATTGGGGAGTCCAGGGGCCATAGCGAAGCCCTGGATGCCTTCCAGTAGCATTGAATTTCAAAAGGTTGATTTTTGATTTTCCCGGCGGGTATAGCTTTATATATGTTCTAAGCAATAATAAAAGCTAGAACTATAATAAGCCTAGAGCTTATAGACTATAGCCTATAAATAGTGATAGATCTATACTTATATTAACACTAAATTTAAGACTATAAGAACTATTTATTATTATAAAATAAAGGCGGCTAAAAAGACCTGCTAGAAGGCTTTCTTTATAGAGAAAGACCTTAGAAGGAAGGAAGAATAGAAAAAAGATTCTAACCCTATTAAGAACCCTTTTTCCAAAGGCCCTAGAGATAGCCTAGAAAAATTTTCTCTAGAAGATTTTAATAGATGTTAAATAGCTTTATAATATACTAAGCTATAGATTAATCCTATTATCCTAGTACTCTAAGGCCTAGATCTAGAAACTTTTCTTGCTACTACCATAGCTAATAAAAAAGTTTTAATTAGAAAAACAGTATTTTCTAATACCCCTTATAGCTTTCTTTTTAAAGAGCTGCTAGATAGATAGATTTATATACTTATAATATTAGAATAGTTATATTAAGCTTTATTTAGTTAGAGTATTAAAAAAGCTTTAGAAATCAATAAGCTTAATTTTAAAATATATTGACTATTCTAGGTATTAGACTCACTTTAAATTATAAAGATAGCTAGATAATGCTTTTAGCTTAGAGTATACTTAGAGATCTAGAAGATTATTAAAAATATTTTACTTTAGAAGTTAGAGAAGTCTGATTACATCTAGATAAAGGTTTAAAGGGTAATAAACTTACTTAGCTATCTGGATAAGATTATTAAAAAGCTGGCTGTAGACTTTATAATGGACTAGTATAAAGTTTAGAAAGCTTTATATTCTAAATAAATAGAGTGCAGGTAGGGCTGTAGAGCTATTGATATAATAGTCTATTTTATGTAAATAGTATATAAGGAATAGACTTAAAGGCTTTTCACAGGTATTATCTTTATTAATATTATAAAGGTCTTTGACTATATTAATCTCTATAAGCTTAATAAAACTATAGAAGCTATAGACCTAGATAATAATTTTATAAAATAAACTTTATCCTTTCTTATAAATAGAAGGATTAGTTTTATAATTAATAGTTATAAAGTTTCTAAATAGCTTATTGATTTAGGACTGTTCTAAGGCTTATTAATCTTGTTAATCTTTTTTTTTATCTATATCTAGAGTATATTTCAGGCTATAGAATAGTAGATATTAGAGATTAAGATCCTATTCTATACTAATAATATAGGCCTAGTAGTCTAGAGAAGCTTGGTCTCTGAGATCTGTAAACAGCTAGAAGCAGTAGTAAAAGCTATTATTAAATAAGAACTGATAAATAATATTAAATTTAATCTTAAAAAGATAAAAGCTATTCTATTTTTTAAGGCCACTAACAGAGAATATAAAAATCAGATCTAGAAAGCTAAGATATAGATAGAAAATATTTTAGTAGTATTCTTCTTAATAGCTATTCAGTAGTTAGGGGTCTTATTAGATCTAAAGTTTACTCTTAAAACCTACTATAAATACTATCTGTAAAAAGGTCAAAATACTGAAAGACAAGTATAGACACTATATAAAGTCTAAAGACTTCTTCTAGGCCTAGTATAATAAATCTAAAAAGCCACTATATAGTTAATAATGCTTTATAGAGCTGAGCTTTAATAATATAGATAAAAAAACTATCTAGAAAAACTATAAAATCTAATTAATAACTAGATCTAGATAGTTACAGGTATACTGAAGTCTATTTTATTAAAATTATTTATAAAAGAGGCAGCTCTAAAACCAGTAGAGACTTTATTAGATAATAAATAGTAGCAGTATATTCTAAAACTCTTAAGATTTTCCTAAAGATATCTAGCAGTAAAAATACTCTCTATAATATTTAAAAAAAAAGATATCTATATATAGCCTAAAAAGCAACTGCTAGAAGACTAAACTTAGACAATATTAATCTATTAAAGTCTTTAGAATCTAGATATAGACCTAATCTATAGGCTATAAAAGGCTTTAACTATTAATTTTTTTTAAGACTTTAAGCATATAATAAAGCCTAGTAATAAATCTATATTACTAGATTTTAGAATAGATTTTTTTAAAACTGCTATATAATTAGCTTTAGATTCTTTAAATAGAATAAAAAATACTGATCTTTACTCAGATGGTTTTAGATTAAATAATCAATGTATAGGTGTTATAGTAATTTATAAGCTATTTATTAGTTTCTAGAAATCGCGCCTAGCTCTTTTAAATATAGACTTTGAAGTTTTTAATACAGAACTAATAGAAATAGTTAAAGTCCTAGAGTAAGCACTAACAAAGAATCTTAAAGAGCTAATTAAGATATTTTTTAATACTTAAGCCACTATAAGTAGGCTTTAGTATATCTAGTCAGGCTCTAGCTAAGCCCTAGTGTTATAAGCATATAATCTAGCCAAGGAACTGTAGATTACTGGCTGCAGGGTTACTATATACTGGATGCCAGGCTATAAGAGAGTCCTAAGCAATAAAGAGGCTAATAAAGCTGTTAAGAAAGCTGCAGGAAAGCTCTGAATAGGTAAATATTTGGGTATCTTACTGGTATATGCTTAATGGGCCTGTACTGAAGCTTATAGAGCTGTTAGGGCCAACTGGTTTGCTGCAAAGCTTGTAAAGTATGCCCAGTGGGCAAGCTAGGCCTATTATCCCCCCCAGGGATGGAAGCTTGACCTAATGTTAGTGAACACTTCCAAGCACCTAGCGCGGTGATATTACCAGTTCAAGACTAGCCACACACTAATTGGGGTGTCAATCGGTTCAACAACTCGTCACCAAGATGTGAATCGGGGTGGGTATTCTGCTAACAGAAGGCAAGATGAGAACGTTATATAAGACAATCCTAAGATAATATAAAGTACTATCGCAATAATAGGCTGCAAAGTATATTAAAGAGTAATAGTAATATACTATTTACTTAAGAGAATAAAACACAATAGGCTAGATATATAATGGTAAATAAATATCTTTATATAGTTAATCCTAAATATAATAAGCATAGTTGATGCTCTATTAGCTATATTATTAATATATCTAAATATAGTCTGGCTATATTTAGCTATACTCCCTATATAGTCACATACTATGGTATATTTTCACTAATATAATGCATGCGCATTATTAGGATACATCTACACTAGGTGTACTTACATAGGATAAATAGTTCTATACTAAATATATTTATATAGAAATAATACAGCTATTCTATTTAAGATATATATCTACTTAATATATCTTCACTAAATTAGTATATCCGCACTATCTAGATTATATAAGTTCCTATATAGTCACTTCTATCTTTATTTTTATAATTAGCAAGTCTACTTTATAGGAGTTTTAGGCAGCTTGCTTATGTAAGTAATATCCGCTATTTATTAATTAGCTAAATGTTTATGATTCTTATGATAATCCCCTTCTTTAAAGACTGGTATCCTAACAGTTATATAAATAGTCATAGGTCCCCTGTCGTATAAATAGGCTAATTTCTTTTTTATTAACATTCTTAGTAGTGATATTCTGACTATGTTATTAAAGCAAAATATAAATATAAAAAACCTTTAGCTACATATCAAATAGTCTAGTGCTATTCTGCTAATTCCTTATTATTGTGCAGTCCAAGAGAATATTTATATTAAATCTAAAATTTTAAGTCGCTATAATGAGTATATTAATTTTGGTCACTATAAGTATCGCGATATAGCCTTATCTGATCTAATATAGAAAAAGCTTATTAAGGCTTAAGAAAAGATTAAAGCTGATAATAATTAGTTAAATACTAAGCTTAAGGCTTTTCTTGCTAAACGGGCTTGTTTATATAAACAAAGAAAACTTCTCTAAAAGTGCGCTAGAGAATTTATTTAAACAGATATAAAGAATATAGAGGAGTTAAAATATTTAGAGAAAAAGAAAAAGAAAAAATAGAAATAAGAAGCTAAGCTATAAAAATCAAACAAAATAATTGTAGCTATCATCTAGGAGTTTTCCATATCATCTAATGTGACGTGCCTTTTCCAAAGATATTCGATTCCTATCTAGGGGTGCGATTCTCTAAAACAACAAGCATGGGAAAGAAATCTAACTACTAAGACCTGCAGGAAGGTTTTATCTTATGTACTTAGGTAACCAGCTTGACCCTTTATAGCCTTAGAATAAGGCTATCCCCAGATCTGACACCGCAGGTTAAGATTAATACTTTTTTTATCTAAGGCCTTCTATCCGGCTACAAGACTGCTTCTATCCTTAGAGATAGTCTTAAGCTCAGTTGTTATATTATCTCTCCTTTTAGAAATGTTTACCCTTAAATATTGATTACTAGTCTATTATTATTTATATATTTTTTAATAAATTGATTTTTCTTTATAGCTTTTATCTATATATCTAATTAATGCGGCAGACCTAGCTTCTTAGAGTTAGTATTATAGAATAATTTTAATGTTAATAAAGTATTTGAAAAGTACCTTATTATTATTATTATTATTTAATCAAATTTAACGTCTATACCGAGCCCTAGGCTATGACAGACAGCGATTCGTGTGGATTAGGCCTGCTTATAGGGGTTGCCCCCCATAAGCCGGTGCCTCTACCCCCATTGGATCCAGGCTTTCAAGGTATCTTGCACTTTCCTCACCCCATGCCGCTTATATGCGCAGGACGATTCGGGGGCTTATAGTGGGTGGCAACCACTACCCCCTCCTTATGGCCACTAACGTTTGGGCGTTGCCTACAATAGCGGGCCGCCCCTGCCCGCTATCCTTCCCCCTCTCGCTCTCCCTCATCCAGGGCCTCAATGCCCCAATTATCAGTCTTATAGGCCTGCTCCCAGGCCTGTTGGTTATCCTCTCGCTCCCTAATGGCCCCTATAAACGCCAGCAGCGCTGTAGTGGCCTTTGGGTCCTGGAATAGGCGTGCTTCGGGGCACTGCTCGCTATCCTGCGGGGCCTTTACCCCCGCTTCGGCCAAGCCGGCATATAGTTTTTCCCGCTGGTGGCACCACTGTCGACAGTTTGTAAGAAGGTGTCTTACCGTCTCAGTCCCCCTAGAGCACCCCAAGCAATTAGGGGAGTCTCGGGCCTTGATTCGGTGCAGATAGGCCCCGATTGGGGTGTGGCCGGTCTTGAATTGGTAATACCGCCGCGCCAGGTGCTTGGGGGTGTTCGCCAACATTGGGTCAAGCTTCCATCCCCGGGGGGGATAGTAGGCCTGGCTTGCCCGCTGGGCACGCTTTGCAAGCTTTGCAGCAAGCCAGTTGGCCCTGGCAGCTCTATAAGCTTCGGTACAGGCCCGTTGAGCATGTGCCAGTGAGATGCCCGAGTATTTGCCTGTTCGGGGCTTCCCCGCAGCTTTCTTGGCGGCTTTATCGGCCTCTTCGTTGCCTGGGACCCCCTTATGGCCTGGCACCCAGCATATAGTAACCCTGCGGCCGGTGGCCTGCAGTTCCTTGGCTAGATCATGTGCCCGCAGCGCCAGGGCTTGGCCAGGGCCTGGCTGGGTATGCTGAAGCCTGCCTATAGCGGCTTGAGCATCGAGAAACACCCTAATTGGCCCTCTAAGATTCTCTGCCAGCGCCCACTCTAGGGCTTCGACTACTCCTATTAGTTCTGCATCAAAGACTTCGAAGCCTGCGCCCAGGGGAGCTAGGCGCGACCTCCAGGGGCTAATAAGTGGCTTATAAGCTACCGCAGCGCCTACGCGCTGATCGTCTAACCTGGAACCGTCTGAGTAAAGGTCAGTGTTCCCTATCCCACTTAGGGGGTCTGAGGCTAATTGCATAGCGGTTTCAGGGGAGTCTATCCTGAAATCTAGTGGTATAGACCTATTACTAGGCTCTATTGTACGCTCAAAGCCCTGGGAGGGGTCGGCGGTCAAGGCCTCTCGTAGCCTGCGGGCCAGGCCCATGCCCAGCTTCCAGGGGCCTCGGCGGGTTGGTGTTGCCCAAGCTCGGTCTTCTAGCGGCTGCTCTCCAGGCTGTGCATGGGCGTCTCCCTCCCTAAGCGTTATGGGGAGTATTTCTGCTGCTGGATGCCCCTGGGGAAGTCCTAGGAGTCTCAGGGCATACCGCCGCTGTTTACTATCTAATAGGGCCTCTGCTGGTTCCAAAGCTGCCTCCCTTATAAGCGGTCCTAATAGGATGGACTTCAGCATGCCTGTGACTGCCCGGGCCTGGTTATTAATTAGGCCCTACAGTCCTTCTAGGCAGTTCTTTTGCCCATACCACCAAAGCTCGGCCCCATAAAGCGCCACTGACTGCGCGGTGGCCTTTTAGATTCGCCATGCCAGGCCTGGGGGGAGCCCCTGGGCCTTGCACAGTGCCCGCACTCGTCTTTCAGTATTTTGACCTTTTTGCAGGCAGTACTTATAGTGGGCTTTGAGAGTAAGCTTTGGATCTAGTAAGACCCCTAACCACCGGATGGCTGTTGGGGAGAATGCCACTAAAGCGTCTCCTACCTGCACCCTAGCTTCCTGGACCTGATTTTTATGTTCCCTGCTGGTGGCCCTAGAGAATAGGATAGCCTCTGTCTTTTTAGGGTCGAATTTAACGCTATTTGCCAGTCCCCACTCAATAGCAGCTTTTGCCGCTGCTTCTAGCTGCCTGCAGATCTCAGAGACCGAGCTTCCCTGGGCTACCAGGCCTATGTCATCGGCATAGGACAGGGCCTTGATCCCTAGCACCTGCTATTCCATAGCCTAAAACACACCCCGGATATAGATAAGAAAGAGGATTGGGGAGACCAGTGAGCCCTGGGGCAGCCCTGAGTCAATAGGCTGTTCAGGGGCTTTATAACCGTCAATTACGAGGCTGACCCTTCTATTTGTAAGGAAGGATAAGGTCCACCTTATAAAGTCATTATCCAGGCCTACAGCTTCCATAGCCTCACTAAGCTTATAGGGGTCAACATGGTCGAAGGCCCCCATAACATCAATAAAGATAGTGCCTGTGAGAAGCTTTTGAGTCCATCCCTCATGCACTATTTACACGAGGCAGGCCACCGCGTCAATAGCCCCACGGCCCCGCCTGCACCCCATTTATCCAGGGTGTAAAGCCCCCTAGGCCTCACACCAGTCCGCTATAAGGCCTGCAGCCAGCTTCTCAACAACCTTGCCCAGGCAGCTAAGCAAGCTTATCACCCTCCAGGCCTTCACCTGGGTGTAATCAGGCTTCCCTGGCTTCCGAAGTAGGATGCCTTTAGCGGTCTTCCAGACCCCTGGGTGCACCCCAAGCCGAAAGCACTGCCTAGCCATCCCTATAATTCAGAGTGAGTCTAGTGCCCAGAGTAGCCGGCATACTTTAAAATTAAGCCTGTCAGCCCCCAGAGCTTTCTTAATGCTCTGGCTGAATAGGGCCTGATGCACCCGCTCTAGCATTATAAGCATATAGGCCTGTCCACCTAGCAGCTCCCCAGGAGGGGAGCTACAGAGGGCGTTAGGAAATGCCATTTCCCTGATTAGAGCTTCTTTATCGGCCATGGTAGTGGCAGGGGGAGCCCCTAGATCCGGGCCTTGGAGTGCTGGGGTGGTGGGATTAGTCCGTGGCTTAGTGTACTGTAGGGCTATCCAACACCTATTAGGATCTCCTGGAGAAGGCTTTTCCAGGCCATCCCTAGGGCCTTTGGGAAAAGGGTTCCCAGTGGGGTTCGAACCTTTTTTCCACTCTTCCTTCCCCCCAGGGCCTCCCTCAGCAAGGAAGACCTCCCAGCAGGTCCTTTTAGCCGCCTTTATTTCATGGTAATAAGCGGTTCTTGCAGCCTTGAATTCGGTGTCGGTACAGGCATGGGCCTGCCACCACTTGCGGGCTGCAGCCCATAAGCTCCGGGCTTGCCGCAGCTCTGGCTTCCACCACCGCTTAGAGCATGCACAAAGCCGTACTGCTTTGGCATGCCTATCGAGTACGCTGGTTAGGGTGTCCTGCACCCAATTGGCCTCTCTAGCAAGGTCTTCCTCGGTGCATTGATCACTAAGAGGGGGGTGGCCTACAGCCTCTGAGGCCCAAGCTGCTGTGGCCAGCTTTAGGGCTTCCTCGTTTACCTGCAGAGCTTCTATCTGCCACCCAGTAATCTCCCCGGAGATTCCTCCTGGGGGGGGTTCTAGGGCTTCCCAGGCTAGGACGATAAGCTCATGGTCAGATGTTGTAGGCTTATCCTTATCCACCTCCCAGGCTTGCAGAGGCCCTAGGGTTGGCGAGGATAACGCTAAATCAATAATTGACACCCCCTCGGTCTTCTTATAGCGTGTGGCCTCCCCCAGTGGGTTATTAACATATAGTGAGTGCCGCTCTATAAGCTGTTCCAAGGGCTCAGCGTTAACCCGGCCCTTGGCCAGTGGGTTCCACGAAGGGCTATGGGCGTTGAAATCACCCACTAATAGGCACCTACCCACTATAAGCAGGTCCCAGTCTGCGTCCTCGATGGCCCGGCGTCATCTAGGGAAGGCCCCTTGCCACCGGTAACTGGCCCCAATCCACACATCATAGCAGTTGACTATTCTAGTGCGTCGGGGGGCATGCCCGCTAATTATTGGTGCTTCCCATATGTCCAGGGCCTGTAAATAGGGGTGGTCTACTAAATCAGTGCAGTTCTCGACCCTAACCGCTCCTATAAGGTCTTTACGGATGGCCATAAGCACCCGTTGATCCCGCTTCTCCCCCCCTGGCCAGTACAGCAGATAGCCTGGGTGGGAGAAGTCATAGGCAATATAAGGCTCTTGCAGGCATATAATGCCTATTTGCCGCTCTATCCCCGCTTCTAGAGCCCCTAAGGTTGCGGGGTAGGTACGGCCGCAATTATGTTGAATAATCAACATTAATAGGGGCTGCAGCTCCAGGCGTTGGTGTTGGACACGGGGATGAGTACGGTAGGGGTGATGTCCCTGGGGCATCTTCCATAGCGTCATCGACCTCCCTAAGCTTTGGGGCTTGGGGGGCGTCCTGGGTAGTGGTTGGGGGAGAAGCCTCCTCAGCAACGCCTTCCCATTCAGTCCATTCAGGGGGGGGAGGGGGCATAACGACCTCTACGCCAGGGAAGCGCTTATGGAGTCGCCGGCGGGCCTCCCGAAGCTTGGGGCACCCTGGGGAATCAGCCTGGTGCTTCCCCCCACAGTTGCCGCATTTAGTGGGTGCATGCAGGCATGGGTGGCCTGTTTGGGCCCTGCAGTCTAGCATGTTGCAGGTGTGCTCTTGGGCTTCATGGGCGCCAGCACACACGGTGCAGAGTGGTGGTCAGGTGCCGCAGCCTCTATAAGTTCGGTGGCCAATGCCGCAGCATCGGGTGCAAACGGTATCTTTATCCACTTTGTGATAGGGGCTGGTAGGGTGCCTGTTGCCCCCGAAGCATACGCCCCGGGCGAGTAGCCTGTGGGCGTTATCTAGGCCTCCTACTGTTATAATGATAGTAGAGAAACGCTGCTTATTAGTCTGGATAGCCGCTATCGGCTTGATCCAGGTAGGGTTTCTCATTAGGGTGCATGTGCCCCCTAATTCAATTTCTTCCCTGGCTAGGCCTGGCCCTGAGGCGCTATAGCGGGCTACCGGCACCGCATGCACCTTAATCTTGTGCCACTGTTGGTCTGCTTCCACTGAGATGACTGCGGGGTCGACCCGGTGGCAGGCAGCCACTAATAGGTCCTTATAGGCTGGTAATAGCGAGCCTACGGTGCTTCCTTGGTCCAATAGGGCTGAGATAGCCCCTGATTCGGTGTAATTGGCGTCTATTACCCTGGCGAAGTTCGGGAAGCCTACCTGGGCTAGGCAGCGGTTAAGCTGCAAGATGACATCGGCTTTAGACTTTCTAGAGGCGGTGCGGCCATTTTCACGCCTAAATATAAGCCTGCGGTCTCCCTTATTGCTTCCGCGAATAGGCTTCAGGCTCCCTGGGTCCATTTGGACTTTTGGGGGCTGGTTCGGGGAGTAAGCCCGTTTTTTTGTAACGATTTGCCACTCCTGGGCATTGCTGGCCGCTATATCGGCCCACTGGGGGCCTGCTGCGGGCTTCACCCCAGGGGGTGGTTTTGATATCGGGGGTGAGGCTCTGCGTGGCTCTATGGGCTTAGCGGCCCTATTCGGGTTAGCTTGGGGGCCATGGGCGACCTCTGCAAACGTCGTCCCCTGGGATGGCAGAGGCTGTCGTGGGCCCTGGCGGTCGCCCCCTGACGATAGGGGCTTTAGGGGGTGATTTGGGGCGTTCAGGGAGGCCTGTTGAGCTTCTAGGGTTGAGAAACGGCGCTCCAGAGCGCCCAATTGGCCTATGAGGCGCTGCTCCATAGCCTCTACCAGAGAGGTCATATAGGCCTTCATAGCGGCCATCTCCGCGTGCAGCGCGCTATTGCTGCTTGCAAAGTGGCCTAATAAGGCCTGTTCCATGTCCTTGTAGGCTGGGCCGATTAGGGCCTTCATGGGGGCTCTTTCTGCCCCGTCAGGGCTGTGTTCCTGTAGTCTCTTCCCTAGAGTTTTAGGTGCTTCCTGGGAGCCTGGCACGCTGCTTAGGGGGGGAAACAACTCCCTAGGGTTGATTTCCAGGCTAGGCAAGAAGCCCTCGCTCTGAGGGACTGTTGCACTTGCCTCGGGGGGCGCTGGTGGTGCTGTCCCCGCTGGGGTGCCTATATAGGCCCCTACGGGGTTCACCAGACCTAGCGCCTGCCCCCCTGGGTCTAGGGGGTGGTTGTCGATATTGGGGAGTCCAGGGGCCATAGCGAAGCCCTGGATGCCTTCCAGTAGCATTGAATTTCAAAAGGTTGATTTTTGATTTTCCCGGTGGGTAAGTACCTTATTAAATACTATACTAGATCTAAATCCTTGCCTAACTAGTTTACTTAATAATATAGCTTCTTCTAATATATCTAGGAGTCTAAGATCTTATTAATTTCCTATTCTAAATTTCTATTGACTTAGAGCTTAGAACATTTCTTTTTTAGTTAACCAATAAAAGGCTCAGTTAAAGCAGCATAGTGGAGTTTATTTAGAAAAAAAATACAGTATACTTATATATTTTATAGTAAATCTAATTTAAAGGTATGTCCTATCTTATACAGTATCTTATATAACTCTTTAAATTAATAGCCTAGCTTTTTATTTAATTATTTTATATTCTATTCTTTATTACTAATATAGATATAGTTATTAACTTTAAAGTCTATTTTCTATCTATGTTTATTTATTTGCTATTACTATCTGCTTTATATTTCTATAATATTATTATAGACATAGTCCTATATATATACCCCGCCGGGAAAATCAAAAATCAACCTTTTGAAATTCAATGCTACTGGAAGGCATCCAGGGCTTCGCTATGGCCCCTGGACTCCCCAATATCGACAACCACCCCCTAGACCCAGGGGGGCAGGCGCTAGGTCTGGTGAACCCCGTAGGGGCCTATATAGGCACCCCAGCAGGGACAGCACCACCAGCGCCCCCCAAGGCAAGTACAACAGTCCCTCAGAGCGAGGGCTTCTTACCTAGCCTAGAAATCAACCCTAGAGAGTTGTTTCCCTCCCTAAGCAGCGTGCCAGGCTCCCAAGAAGCACCTAAAACTCTAGGAAAAAGACTACAGGAACACAGCCCTAATAGGACAGAAAAAGCCCCCATAAAGGCTCTAATCAGCCTAGCCTACAAGGACATAGAACAGGCCTTATTAGACCACTTTACAAACAGCAATAGCGCGCTACACACAGAGATAGCCACTATAAAGGCCTATATAACCTCTCTGGTAAAGGCTATAGAGTAGCACCTCACAGGCCAATTAAGCGCTCTAGAGCACCATTTCTCAACCCTAGAAGCTCAACAGGCCTCCCCGAACGCCCCAAACCACCCCCTAAAGCCTCTATCGTCAGGGGGCGACCGCCAGGGCCCACAACAGCCTCTGCCATCCCAGGGGACGACGTTTACAGAGGTCGCCCATGGCCCCCAAGCTAACCCGAATAGGGCCGCTAAGCCCATAGAGCCACGCAGAGCCTCACCCCCGATATCAAAACCACCCCCTGGGATAAAGCCCGCAGCAGGCCCCTAGTAGGCCAATATAGCGGCCAGTAATACCTAGGAGTGGCAAATCGTTATAAAAAAACGGGCTTACTCCCTGAACCAGCCCCCAAAAGTCCAAATGGACCCAGGGAGCCTGAAGCCTATTCGCGGAAGCAATAAGGGAGACCGCAGGCTTATATTTAGGCGTGAAAATGGCCGCACCGCCCCTAGAAAGTCTAAAGCCAATGTCATCTTGCAGCTTAACCGCTGCCTAGCCCAGATAGGCTTCCCGAACTTTACCAGGGTAATAGACGCCAATTACACCAAATCAGGGGCTATCTCAGCCCTATTGGACCAAGGAAGCACTGTAGGCTTGCTATTACCAGTCTATAAGGACCTATTAGTGGCTACCTGCCATCGGGTCGACCCCGTAGTCATCTTAGTGGAAGCAGACTAACAGTGGCACAAGATTAAGGTGCATGCGGTGCTGGTAGCCCGCTATAGCGCCTCAGGGCTAGGCCTAGCCAGGGAAGAAATTGAATTAGGGGGCACATGCACCCTAATGAGAAACCCTACCTAGATCAAGCCGATAGCGGCTATCCAAACTAATAAGCAGCGTTTCTCTACTATCGTTATAACAGTAGGAGGCCTAGATGACGCCCACAGGCTACTCGCCCGGGGCGTACGCTTTGGGGGCAACAGGCACCCTACCAGCCCCTATCACAAAGTGGGTAAAGACACCGTTTGCACCCGATGCTGCGGCATTGGCCACCGAACTTATAGAGGCTGCGGCACCTAACCACCACTCTGCACCGTGTGTGCTGGCGCCTATGAAGCCTAAGAGCACACCTGCAACGTGCTAGACTGCAGGGCCCAAACAGGCCACCCATGCCTGCATACACCCACTAAATACAGTAACTGTAGGGGGAAGCACTAGGCTGATTCCCTAGGGTGCTCTAAGCTTTGGGAGGCCTGCTAACGACTTTATAAGTGCTTTCCTGGCATAGAGGTCGTTATGCCCCCTCCCTCCCCTGAATGGACTGAATGGGAAGGCGTTGCTGAGGAGACTTTTCCTCCAATTACTACCCAGGACGCCCCCCAAGCCCTAGAGCTTAGGGAGGTCGATGACGCTATAGAAGATGCCCTAGGGACATCACCCCTACCGTACTCATCCCCGTGTCCAACACCAACGCCTGGAGCTGCAGCCCCTATTAATGTTGATTATTCAACATAATTGCGGCCGTACCTACCCCGCAACCTTAGGGGCTCTAGAAGCGGGGATAGAGTGGTAAATAAGCATTATATGCCTGCAAGAGCCTTATATTGCCTATGACTTCTCCCACCCAGACTATCTGCTGTACTGGCCAGGGGGGAAGAAGCAGGATCAACGGATGCTTATAGCCATCCGTAAAGACCTTATAGGAGCGATTAGGGTCGAGAACCGCACTGATTTAGTAGACTACCTCTATTTACAGGCCCTGGACATATGGGAAGCACCAATAATTAACGGGCATGCCCCCCGACGCACTAGAATAGTCAACTGCTATGATGTATGGATTGGGGCCAGTTACCGGTGGCAAGGGGCCTTCCCTAGACGACGCCGGGCCATCGAGGACGCAGACTGGGACCTGCTTATAGTGGGTAGGTGCCTATTAGTGGGTGATTTCAACGCCCATAGCCCTTCGTGGAACCCACTGGCCAAGGGCCGGGTTAACACCGAGCCTTTGGAACAGCTTATAGAGCGGCACTCACTATATGTTAATAACCCACTGGAGGAGGCCACACGCTATAAGAAGACCGAGGGGGTATCAATTATTGATTTAGCGTTATTCTTGCCAACCCTAGGGCCTCTGCAAGCCTGGGAGGTGGATAAGGATAAGCCTATAACATCTGACCATGAGCTTATCGTCCTAGCTTGGGAAGCCCTAGAACCCCCCCCAGGAGGAATCTCCGGGGAGATTACTGGGTGGCAGATAGAAGCTCTGTAGGTAAACGAGGAAGCCCTAAAGCTGGCCACAGCAGCTTAGGCCTCAGAGGCTGTAGGCCACCCCCCTCTTAGTGATCAATGCACCGAGGAAGATCTTGCTAGAGAGGCCAATTGGGTGCAGGACACCCTAACCAGCGTACTCGATAGGCATACTAAAGCAGTACGGCTTTGTACACGCTCTAAGCGGTGGTAGAAGCCAGAGCTACAGCAAGCCCAGAGCTTATAGGCTGCAGCCCGCAAGCAGTGACAGGCCCATGCCTGTACCAACACCGAATTCAAGGCTATAAGAACCATTTATTACCATGAAATAAAGGCGGCTAAAAGGACCTACTGGGAGGTCTTCCTTACTGAGAGAGGCCCTGAAGGGAAGGAAGAGTGGAAAAAAGGTTCGAACCCCACTGGGAACCCTTTTCCCAAAGGCCCTAGGAATGGCCTGGAAAAGCCTTCTCCAGGAGATCCTAATAAGTGTTGAATAGCCCTACAGTACACTAAGCCACAGACTAATTCCACCACCCCAGCACTCCAAGGCCTGGATCTAGGGGCTTCCCCTGCCACTACCATAGCCGATAAAGAAGCCCTAATCAGGGAAATAGCATTTCCTAACACCCCCTATAGCTCCCCTCCTGGGGAGCTGCCAAGTGGACAGACCCACATGCTTATAACGCCAGAGCGGATACATTAGGCCCTATTCAGCCAGAGCATTAAGAAAGCTCCAGGGGCCAACAGGCTCAATTTTAAAGCATACCGGCTACTCTAGGCACTAGACTCACCCCAAATCATAGGGATAGCTAGGCAGTGCTTTCAGCTTAGGGTGCACCCAGGGGCCTAGAAGACCACTAAAGGCATCCTACTTCAGAAGCCAAGGAAGCCTGATTACACCCAGATAAAGGCCTAGAAAGTGATAAGCTTGCTTAGCTGCCTAGACAAGGTTGTTAAGAAGCTGGCTGCAGGCCTTATAGCGGACTGGTATAAGACCTAAAGGGCTTTACACCCTAGACAAATAGGGTGCAGGCGGGGCCGTGGGGCTATTAACACGGTAGCCTACCTCATGCAAACAGTACACAAGGGATAGACTCAAAAGCTTCTCACAGACACTATCTTTATTAACGTTATAAAGGCCTTCAACCATATTGACTTCTATAAACTTAGTAAGGCTATAGAAGCTACAGGCCTGGATAATAACCTTATAAAGTAGACCTTATCCTTCCTTACAAATAGAAGGGTCAGCCTCATAATTGACGGTTATAAAGCCTCTAAACAGCCTATTAACTCAGGGCTGCCCCAAGGCTCACCGGTCTCCCCAATCCTCTTTCTTATCTATATCCAGGGTGTGTTTCAGGCTATAGAACAGCAGATGCCAGAGATCAAGGCCCTGTCCTATGCCGATAACATAGACCTAGTAGCCCAGAGAAGCTCAGTCTCTAAGATCTACAGACAGCTAGAAACAGCGGCAAAAGCTGCTATTAAGTAGGGACTGGCAAATAGCGTCAAATTCGACCCTAAAAAGACAGAGGCCATCCTATTCTCTAAGGCCACCAGCAGGGAACATAAAAATCAGGTCCAGGAAGCTAGGGTGCAGATAGGAGACGCTTTAGTGGCATTCTCCCCAACAGCCATCCAGTGGTTAAGGGTCTTACTAGATCTAAAACTTACCCTCAAAGCCCACTATAAGTACTACCTACAAAAAGGTCAAAATACTGAAAGACAAGTACAGGCACTGTACAAGGCCCAGAAGCTCCTCCCAGGCCTGGTATAACGAATCCAAAAGGCCACTATACAGTCAGTAGCGCTTTATAGGGCTGAGTTTTGGTAATATAGGTAAAAGAACTGTCTAGAAGGACTACAGAGCTTAATTAATAATCAGGCCTAGGCAGTCACAGGCATGCTAAAGTCCACCCCATTAGGACCGTTTATAAGGGAGGCAGCTTTGGAACTAATAGAGGCCCTATTAGATAGTAAACAGCGGCAGTATGCCCTAAGACTTCTAGGACTCCCCTAAAGGCATCCAGCAGCAGAAATACTCTTTATAATACTTAGAGAAAGAGATATCCATGCACAGCCTGAAAAGCAGCCGCTAGAAGACCAAGCTTAGGTAATACCAACCTACTGAGGCCCCTGGAAGCTAGGCATAGGTTTGGCCCGTAGGCTATAAGAGGCCTTAACCGCCAACCCCTCCTAGGGCTTTAAATATACAATAGAGCCTGGTAATAGATCTATACTACTAGATTTTAGGATAGACTTTTTTAAAACTGCTATGCAATTAGCCTCAGACTCCTTAAATAGGATAGGGAATACTGACCTTTACTCAGACGGTTCCAGGTTAGATGATCAGTGTATAGATGCTATAGTAGCTTATAAGCTACTTATTAGCCCCTAAAGATCATATCTAGCTTTTCTAGATATAGGCTTTAAAATCTTTAATATAGAACTAATAGGAGTAGTTAAAGCCCTAAAGTGGGTACTAGCAGAGAATCTTAAAGAGCTAATTAGGATATTTCTTAATACTTAAGCCGCTATAGACAGGCTTCAGTATACCCAGCCAGGCCCTAGCTAAGCCCTAGTGCTACGGGCACATGATCTAGCCAAAGAACTGCAGGCCATTGGCCGTAGGGTTACTATATGCTGGGTGCCAGGCCATAAGGGGGTCCCAGGCAACAAAGAGGCCGATAAAGCCGCCAAAAAAGCTGCAGGGAAGCCTTAAACAGGCAAATACTCGAGCATCTCACTGGCATATGCTCAACGGGCCTGTACCAAAGCTTATAGAGCTGCTAGGACCAACTGGCTTACTATAAAGCTTGTAAAGCGTGCCCAGCAGGCAAGCCAGGCCTACTATCCTCCCCGGGGATAGAAGCTTGACCCAATGTTGGCGAACACCCCCAAGCATCTAGCGCGGCAATATTACCAGTTCAAGACTAGCTACACACCAATTGGGGCCTATTTGCACCGAATTAAGGCCCGAGACTTCCCTAATTGCTTGGAGTGCTTTAGAGGGACTAAGACGGTAAGACACCTTCTTATAAACTGTCGACAGTAGTGCCACCAGCAGGAAAAACTATATGCTGGCTTGGCTGAAGCGAGGATAAAGGCTCTACAGGATAGCGAGCAGTGCTCCGAAGCACGCCTATTCCAGGACCCAAAGGCCACTACAGCGCTGCTGGCGTTTATAGGGGCCATTAGGGAGCGAGAGAATAACTAACAGGCCTGGGAGCAGGCCTATAAGACTGATAATTGGGGCATTGAGGCCCTGGATGAGGGAGAGCGAGAGGGGGAAGGATAGCGGGCAGGGGCGGCCCGCTATTGTAGGCAACGCCCAAACGTTAGTAGCCATAAGGAGGGGGTAATGGTTGCCACCCACTATAAGTCCCCAAATCGTCCTGCGCATATAAGTGGCTTAGGGCGAGGAAAGTGCAAGATACCTTGAAAGCATGGATCCAATGGGGGTAGAGGCACCGGTTTATAGGGGGCAACCCCTATAAGCAGGCCTAATCCACACGAATCGCTGTCTGTCATAGCCTAGGGCTCGGTATAGACGTTAAATTTGATTAAATAAATAAATAATAAAATAGTCCTATATATACTTTAAATATTATATCTATGTTTAGGCTTTTTTCTTATTTAGTATATAGCTTCTAGGTAGTATTGATAGCATCTAATTAAATAATATTCAAAGAATATAATTCTTTTTTATCTTAAATAAAGATATCTTTATAGATTTCTATAACAGTGACATAGCTATAAAGTTAATAATTAGTAAATATTTTAACTAGTCATCTATTGCAAAGTTAATATATAACGTAATCCACCACCGACCCGGCCACACCACCAACCCGGCCACTTCCGCCCGAGAACGCGTCCCATAACAATTCTATATAATTCAACGCGTTAATATACCACCAATTCGCAATAAAAACCAGTTAAATCTTGAGGAACAAGAGGGAAAGATCTTATTAGCCATTTCCAATTTACAGAAAGGAAATATCTTAAGTGTTTGTTAAGCTTTAAGAGTTTATAATATTCCTTATATAACTCTCCAAGATCGACTCAACGGCATCAAAAATAAAGCAGAAAATCGCGTTAATGGATATAAATTGACTAAATTTGAGGAGGAATCGCTTGTTAAATGGATACTGGACCTAGATAAACGTGGATTACTTCCTTGGCTATCTCTTATATAAAATATGGCTAATTATCTTCTCCTATAATATAGAAATCAACAGATTGGAAAGAATTAGGTATATAAATTGGTTTAATATTGCTTAGAGCTCAAATCAAGATTTTTACAAAGATATAACTACGAGCGTATTAAATACGAAGATTTAAAGATAATTTAGAAGTATTTTGACTGTGTACAAGAGGCTATATTAGAATATGGTATCTTATTGGAAGATATCTACAATTTTGATGAGACTGGCTTTGTAATAGGTCTTTGTGTAACTGTAAAGGTTATAACAGGAAGTGATTGATATAGCAGACTATATTTATTATAGCCTGGGAATCGAGAATGGGTGACTGTAATTGAGGCAGTTAATTCTACTGGATGAGTTCTACCTTTGTATGTGATTTTTAAAATAACAAAATACTCTTAAGAAGGCTGGTTTAAGATCCTTCTAGATGACTGGAGAATTAATATTAGTGATAATAGATGGATCATAGATAAGATTAGCATGGATTAGCTTATTAATCACTTTATTCCTTCTATGAATGGCTGTGTAATGGGAAGATATCGAATGCTTATTTTTAATGGCTATGGAAGCTATTTGACTGTAGAATTTGATCAAATTTGCATTGAGAATAATATTATTCTAATTTATATATTTCCATACTCTTCTTATTTTTTATAGCTTTTTGATATTAGCTGTTTTATAGTTTTAAAACGTCAATATAGACAGCTTGTTGAGCAGCGGATGAGGCTTGGATTTAATTATATTGACAAAATCGATTTTCTTACTACATTTCTGGAGGCGCGTACAATAGCATATAAAGCTGAGACTATTTGGAATGGCTTTATAGCAACTGGATTAGTGTTATTTAATCTAGATTAAGCTTATCAACAACTTACAGTTCAATTAAGGATTCTAATCCTTTTTAGGAGTTGAAGAAGTAACTTATAGTTCTTTTACTTATAAATATCTTAAAATCTATATTAATTTAAGTGTCAATTAAGTATAATTAAGAGGCGAATAAGCTGGCGTATAAGGAGCCTTTTTAAAGTTATTAATGAGGCAATTAATTGCATGTTAAAAGCTTATGAGATAAGTATTAATGAGCTTCGGATTGTATGAAAGGAAGTTTATGATTTATGGGTTATACATGAGAAAGAGAAACAAAAACATAGATGATCTAGAGGTCAAAATACTGAAAGACGAGTGCGGGCACTGTGCAAGGCCCAGGGGCTCCCCCCAGGCCTGGCATGGCGAATCCAAAAGGCCACCGCGCAGTCAGTGGCGCTTTATGGGGCTGAGCTTTGGTGGTATGGGCAAAAGAACTGCCTAGAAGGACTGCAGGGCCTAATTAATAATTAGGCCTGGGTAGTTATAGGTATGCTGAAGTCCACCCCATTAGGACCGCTTATAAGGGAGGCAGCTTTGGAACCAGTAGAGGCCCTATTAGATAGTAAATAGCGGCGGTATGCCCTGAGACTCCTAGGACTCTCCTAGGGGTATCCAGCAGCAGAAATACTCCCTATAACGCTTAGGGAGGGAGATGTCCATGCACAGCCTAGAGAGTAGCTGCTAGAAGACTGAGCTTGGGCAACACCAACCCGCTGAGGTCTTTAGAAGCTGGGCATGGGCCTGGTCTGCAGGCTACGAGAGGTCTTGACCGCTGATCCCTCTCAGGGCTTTAAGTGTATAATAGAGCCTAGTAATAGGTTTATATCACTAGATTTCAGGATAGACTCCCCTGAAACTATTATGTAATTAGCCTCAGACCCCTTAAGTAGGATAGGGAATACTGATCTTTACTTAAACGGTTCCAGGTTAGATAATTAGCGTGTAGGTGCTGCGGTAGCTTATAAGCCACTTATTAGTCCTTAGAGGTTGCGCCTAGCTTTTCTGGGCGCAGGCTTCGAAGTCTTTGATGCAGAATTAATAGAAGTAGTCGAAGCTTTAGAGTGGGTGTTGGCAGAGAATCTTAGAGAGCTAATTAGGGTGTTTCTCGATGCTTAAGCTGCTATAGGCAGGCTTCAGTATACCCAGCCAGGCCCTAGCTAAGCCCTGGCGCTGCGGGTATATGATCTAGCTAAGGAACTGTAGGCCACTGGCCGCAGGATTACTATATGTTGGGTGCCAGGCCATAAGGGGGTCCTAGGTAACGAAAAGGCCGATAAAGCCGCCAAGAAAGCTATGAGGAAGCTCTGAATAGATAAATACTTAGGCATCTTACTGGTATATGCTTAATGGGCCTGTACTGAAGCTTATAGAGCTGTTAGGGCCAACTGGCTTATTGTAAAGCTTGTAAAGCGTACCTAGCAGATAAGCTAGGCCTACTATCCCTCCTGGGGATGGAAGCTTGACCTAATGTTAGCGAACACTTCTAAGTACCTAGTATAGCGATATTACTAGTTTAAGACTGGCTATGCACTAATTGGGGCCTATTTGCACCGAATTAAGGCCTGAGACTTTCCTAATTGCTTAGGGTGCTCTAGAGGGACTGAGATGGTAAGATATCTTCTTATAAACTGTTGACAGTGGTGCCACTAGTAGGAAAAACTATATGCCGGCTTGGCTGAAGCGAGGGTAAAGGCTCTGCAGGATAGCGAGCAGTGCCTTGAAGCACGCCTATTCCAGGACCCAAAGGCCACTACAGCGCTGCTGGCGTTTATAGGGGCTATTAGAGAGCGAGAAGATAACTAATAGGCCTAGGAACAGGCCTATAAGACTGATAATTGGGGTATTGAGGCCCTGGATGAGAGAGAGCGAGAGGGGGAAGGATAGCGGGCAGAGGTGGCCCGCTATTGTAGGCAACGCCCAAACGTTAGTGGCTATAAGGAGGGGGTAGTGGTTGCCATCTACTATAAGCCCCCGAATCGTCCTGCGCATATAAGTGGCTTAGGGCGAGGAAAGTGCAAGATACCTTGAAA
This sequence comes from Talaromyces rugulosus, assembly GCF_013368755.1. Lineage (NCBI taxonomy): Eukaryota > Fungi > Ascomycota > Eurotiomycetes > Eurotiales > Trichocomaceae > Talaromyces > Talaromyces rugulosus. The sequence goes on from NC_049564.1 coordinate 3,464,821, forward strand.
GCATGGATCCAATGGGGGTAGAGGCACCGGTTTATAGGGGGCAACCCCTATAAGCAGGCCTAATCCACACGAATCGCTGTCTGTCATAGCCTAGGGCTCGGTATAGACGTTAAATTTGATTAAATAAATAAAAAATAAATAGATGATCTAGAAAACAGATATTCTATGAGTAAGATATTACTAGAGAAGAAGCTTAAGCACTTATATAAGATTAGATTGAGATATCTTAATCTATAATCACTGCTCTGGCTGAGCCTGAGCTACTAGCTTCGCAGGCGCTTATACGCCGCCAATTTTAGTATAGTAAGTATAATACTCTTGGGCATAGAAGGCCTTAATGCCCTAATCATACTGGTAATTGACTTTTTGTATATAATTATTATTTTGGATTAGAAATTGAGCTTTGAAATCAATATAGAAAGTGTTCTCGGGCGGAAGTGGCCGGGTTGGTGGTGTGGCCGGGTTGGTGGTGTGGCCGGGTCGGTGGTGGATTACGTTAGCTATAGCTATTACTAAAAATACTAATTTATTATCTCTATTTATCTATCTGTCTAGGTATACTATACTATTAATAGCTTTATTTTAATATAAAAAATTCAACATGTCTTTCTCTAGAACTTAAAGATAAACTAGTCTTTTTAGTTTAATATAATACTGTCTAGTAGGTCTATCTATAGAAAGATATATTAAATCTATAACTTTACTATATTTCTAGCTGTTATCTCTTTATAATATAATATAGAAACTAGTTTTTTAGTTAAATAGTTAATAGTAATAAAAATATTATTAAATTTCTATTTATCTTAGAATAGCTTTATAAAATCTATTAATAAATACTACCAAGATTATACTAAGATAAATAATAGTTAAAAGAGTCTAGAAGCTCTATTTCTATATATATTCATCCTCTTATATATTTTATAATTATTTATATACTGATTTATATCATTGCTTTATATCTTTTAGTAAAACTATTCTTAGACTAGCTTTAGTATTTTTATATATTCTAAATATACTGTTATAAATTATTGATATACTTTATCTAATAGTTATATTTGTAAATTATCTTTTTTAGAAATATAGAGTTATTTATTAAAGAAAAGTTATTTTTTAATTACTTTATAGATTTTTTCTTTCTTTAAGAATAAAATTTTAGTATTTTTCTTAGCTATATATTCTTTATTAGCTGTTAATATTTTAGTAATAATATTATTCTTTATAGTTAGGGTAACTAGTTCTATATATATTATCTTAAATATAATCTTATTATTAATTTTATATTATAGTAGTAGTATTTAGTTTTAATAATTAAGATTTTTTATCTCTTCATTTTTTTTTTAAATAAAAGTGTTTGTTAATATATTTATTTTTTTTAATTAATATTTAAGTATAAAGTAGTATTTTTCTAAGAATTTATATTATTAAGCTTATTAAATATTTAGAGCTTTAATAGTTATAAAATACTTAAAAACTTAATAATCTAATAAAATATTAAAAAACTTTTATTTTTTTAATCTAATTAATTTAGACTTTTATTCTTTTAGAATTTTTATTACTACCAGTAGTTTCTTATTATAGATGTTGTAATTATATTTAACTAGGATTATTAATATAGAGTAGTATGCAACTAAATGCTATTTTTTATTCTTATATAGTTAAGATAGAACTGTAGCCATTACTCTATCTAATATATCTATTTCTATATAGGTTTAGTAATTAAGATTATAATAAGCTAGTATTAAGGCTTCTAATAATTTCTTTTTCAAATTTTCAAATATTTTTTTGTATTCTTTACTTTATATAAATAAAATATTAATTTGAATAAAATAATATAATAATTTTATAATTTAGCTATAAGCTTTTATAAACTTCTAATAAAAATTATAAAAATTAAGGAATAACTATATTTCTAAAACTATTATTAGTATCTTCTAGAAAAAAATAATCTTAATCTTTTGTAAAGTGGGTGGTGTCTGAAAGACTTATATATGAGGGAGTTGGAACCTACTGGGCTCCAAGGGGGTTCCTACTAGGAGTCGAGGCAGTATATAAAGTAAATAGAGATGGGTTATATTGATATAGAATAAACCGCTTAAGCCCCTTCATCCTGGGGGATAGAGTCTCAAGCTTATAAGCCTAATCTAGATGAGATCCTACTTCCTAACAGGGTTATATTCACCGAGCATAAGGGGTAGATGCATCCTTTGTAATATATCAACTCAATCCACAGAGGATATGCAGGCCTTTATAAGCCGGATCGGCATCCCCGAGCCTAGCACTTCACAATCCATCCCTCCTAGAAAGAATCATCCTCAAGACCTTATATCTGTAGGTTGGGAATAACCTCATATCTAACACAGTGGTTGCTACAGCAGCCAGCCAATCAAAACAAAGGACATCACAGTTTCCTAATTCGGAAGGCGGTTTGGTGCAGCAGTAAATAGATCTATCCACACATGTATTAACATATAAAAACTCTAAAAATAAACATAGAATATTTCTTATCCACATACAGCAATACCTTGGTATATGCCCCTTGTTAATTCCCCTATCAATTGATTTCAAGTTATAAGCTATCACAGACATTTTACTAATCTTAAATTATGGTAGTTCTTAGAATCAAGCTTTTTTCTTTATCCTATTCTACTTCTACCTCTACCAATAATAGCCTCTTACACCTCCAAGCCCATTCATCTCCCAGTTCAAATGCATATTGATCTATCCTAACATTCTTATAGAAAACCCTAACCTATTATAAGCCCTCGGGCTCTACTTATCATAGCTATAGTACTCACTATCTTACTCTAATAAGTGCTTTCTTAAAAAGCTCCTAATTAACTTCAAATCAGTTCCTAATAGAATAGCATAGTGCTTTGGTATCCCGAGTTACCACAGTTGTCTCTAAGATTTCTCATAATAGTCATCCAGTAGTTATTAAATCATTAACTAACAGGTTTAAATAATAAAAGAATGTTTTTACTCTCCCTACTATCACTACCAAGGAACTTAACACACTCCTCGCTGTTATAAATAGTTCAATATAGGCTTTCTCAAATCAACCTTAGTTTCCCCCTCCTAGTAGGCTCCGTCTCAGAGCCTAGACAGATAGTATATATAGTAGATACTAATAGATATATCCAATTTTTAAGAAGATTCAGACTTATCATCCCTTGAGCCTGATACCGACATAGCCAACCACCTTAAGTCTAGCCCTACCGGAGATGCCACTTCGGCTTCCTTAGCTGAAAATATAGTAGAGGATACTAATAAGACTCCTTATCATATATAGACCGCCTTTAAAACGCCTATACCAGTGGCTTCTGCCTTAGATATCTTTAATATCCTTCTATCTAGCGACCAGCCAGATTTTTCAGAATATTATAACCTTTAATTTAAGGCTTCTTTATGTGTGTTTAAAGCACATAGTCTACATCGGTTAATTAGTTAGAAGTCAGTTTGATTAGCAAAGATCTCTTCTATATATTTTAATACCATCCTTGTAACAGATAAATGCTTAGTACTTTAGTAGAGCTATCTTTATTTATATTATATAAAACTAGTAGACCATTATTAGAATTTCTATATATAATGTCTACTAACAGAAAAATATTATCACTGTTTCTGTTTAGAAGTAAAATACGATTCTATACCAGACTCACAGTTAGCCTCATTCCACATTATACAAGCAATATTCCACTTGGGCGTATCTCTAGAAACCATCCAGACAGCCACTAATTAGATTCAGGTTATCAAGAGGACGTTCTATAAGGAACCATCCTCATCACCCTCCCAATCGCGGATTCACTTGCTGGAGCCATCCGAATCAGACCAAATTGCAGCATTAAAAGCCCACCTTAACCGGATTGAAGGCATTATAGACCAGATTCTTCAAATCTTGAATTAATAAGTAAGTATAATCCCTTTTAATATTACTTTTAATAAGGCTTTTGCCTAATCTAGTACTGATAGTAATAGAATGAATATTTTAGTATTATACCTACCGCTGCCCCTACTGCTCCTGCTTCCCCTACCGCCCACTACCATAGCGGTATTTTGTAGAGTCCCTCTATATAGAATAATCCTTTGGGATAATAGTTTAGTCTTAATGGTTAGTTTTCTTTTATTTTTTAAATAATAAAATCTTTTTTCTTGTCGTGCAATTTCCTCGTAGAATCCTTGTTAAACCTGAAACCCAGTAGAAAAAACAGGAAGAGTGATTCCAGAGCACAACTAGCTCCCTCTCATGGCCAAGTAGTAATCCTTGTTAGTGATACTAAAGAGTATAATAGAGGATAAGAAGGTCATATTTATATACTAGGACAGTTCTAAGTCAGCTCTAAATCAGAGCCTTTATAGCTCCTAGTCGGCTTTGGATAGGAGGCTCTAAAGTGATAAAGACTAAAAAACCTATTCTTAAGAAAAAGGTCTATCTTTTTTTTGCCTTATAGGCTGCTAACTAGTGATATTCCTCAAGAAGTTCCTTTACATTGCCGAGGTCTTCTTTATCCAACCATTTGTTCTCATAAGAAGGATATCCAAGCCATTTTACCAAGTACTTGGTTCGTCCGCAATAGATACAATGGTTGACGATGGCTTCAATTTCCTATTCTTCTTCTTCATCATCCACAATAATCACCTGTGGTTCCTATTCACTTTCTTCTCCTTTCCATGGATAATACGGTTCTAATAAGAAGACATGGAAAACAGGATGAATTCAACACCAATTCACCGGTAGCCAAAACCGGTAAGCTTACTTTCCTATCCTTTTAATAACCTCAAAGCTTCCTTCATATAGGAAGTCAAGCTTCTTATTTAACCTAAAGAATTTAAGATTTTTCATAGATAACAACACCCAATCACCCACAACATACTCTTTTAGTTAATAACATTTATTATAATAAATAGCTTGCACCTTAGTTACTTCTTCAAGATAAAGCTTCACCTACTCCCTAATTTCTTTTAATTTCTCAACACGCTCTTACATCAATTAAACCATAAAAGATTCAACATAATTATCAAAGAGAGGCTTCAGATCAAAGCCAACTAGACTCCTAAGTAGGGTCGTCCTAATACTTACATATTTCAAGTTATTATAAACAAACTAAGCTACTGACAAATACTACACCCAATCATCCTATCACTAGTTCATATAGCAGCGTAGATAATATTCCATAACCTAGTTCAATCTCTCCATCTAGCCATCCATCTATAGATAGAAAGCAGTGCTCAATCATTACTTAATTCCAAACTAATACATCAGTTCAGACCAGAATCCACTAGTAAAAAGCAATCCTCAGTCCATAATAATACTATCCAAGTAGCCATAGATATTAAAAACTCTCTCAATTATTATATCTACAAGTTCTTCAACATTAATACTCTTTTTATAAGGAATATAGATGCCTAGCTTAGTAAAGTGGTCAACAACAACCAATATAAAGTTATAAACTTCTTTCTAAAGTCTGTTCAGAGGCAGATCTATAATAAAATCCATAAACAAGCTTTTACTTAATCCTAATAAAACCAGTAATAATTACAATTAACTATAAGGTCAATACTTTCACACCTTTACAAACTAATATATCTCATAAATACAAACATACTTATCTATATCTTAGTCTATTCTAAACCAATAATACTTTCAACTTATTAAATCAAGAGTTCTTATAACACCAAAATAACCTATATATAGATAATTATAATATAACTTTATAAGTTTACTCCACAAAGCTATATCCTCTAGCACATATACCCTCTTATAATAATATAAAAGATTATTCTTAGTACTTCAAACTATCTTCAAGTTCCTAACTCAGTTCCTAGTTATCTTCAAATTATTTCCAACTCAATTTCTAGATAGATTCCTAATTACCTTCAAGTCATTTTTAACTTAGTTCCTAGGCAAATCCATTAATTTAAATTTAGAAATCCTATCCATCAGAACTATTTTCCACTAAAAAAAAGTATCCTCTTTCTATAGCTTCTATACTAGATCTGTAGTTAACAGCGTTAAAAAGCTGAAAACATCCTTAGCTTATATTGTTCTAAATACAAATCTTCTCTAGTAACAGCAGGCTCTAGAAACCTAACTATCTATACACAAATCCGTACTAAGACTCTCCCCTCAGAATAAGCTTGCCCTACTAAGACTATTCTCTAAAGATATTAAGCTTACCAGCCTTATACCAGACTTCAATACATTTAATTTCAATTTATATTACAAAATTAGTAATAATCTAACATCTTCTTCTCCCTCCCCATCTTCAAAAAAGTCCAGACATCAGGATAGAGCGTCTGAAGAGTTCTTTACCCCAGGCTTATATTCAATTTCAAAATTATAAACCGCTAAAAACTAAGCCTATCTAGCCTACTTTACATTCAACTTCTTCGCAATAAAAAAGTAAGTTAAATTATTATAGTCTATCTACACTCTAATAAAATACTTACTACCTTTAAAGTAGTAACACCATTTCTAGAAAACAAATATAATTACTTTTAATTCCTAGTCATATACCAGCTAATAACATTCTATCTTACTATACTTTTAACTTAAGAAAGCAACTAGATACCAGTATACTCGGTTTCTAGTTAATTCTGAGTTGGAGCTGACCTAAGTTTTAATAGAATCTAAATCAAAGCCTAGTTACAGAAATATAGCTTCTCTTCTAACCTTTGAGATATCTATAATAATCTTAATTCTCTTCTCTAGATTAAAATGTCTTACTACTAAAAGATTTTTAAAAATATTATAAAGCTTTTTAAAAGCCTTCTTTACTTCTAGAGTCAGTTTAAACCTATAAGTCTCTATTTTAAAATCTCTTTTAAGTATCTTAGACAGCAGTGCTGTTATAATTAAAAAACTTCTTATAAATTTTCTAAAGAACCTAGTAAAGTCTAAGAAAACTTAGATCTCTTTTACAGACTTTGATTCAGACCAGTTCCAAATAACTTCAGTTTGTTCAGTGTCCATCAAGATTCCTTACTTGTCAATGACATAGCCTAGGAATTTTATCCTCTATTAATAAAAACTACACTTTAAAGCTTTTATATATAGCTAATAGTCTCTAAGCCTCTATAGAACCTATTTAATATACTTCACATATTCTTCTTCTAATTATGAATAAATCAGGATATTATTAAGATAAACAATTATAAAGTCATTAATAAGGCCTTTCAAGGCATCATGAATATAAGATTAAAAGATCGCGGGGGCATTAGTCAACCTAAATAACATGACTAAATACTCATAATACCTATACCAAATTCAGAAAGCCGTTTTCCACTCGTCTCCACGCTTAATTCTTATCCAGTAATATACATCCCAGAGGTCAATCTTAGTAAAGTATTTAGATCCTATCAATTAGTCCAGCATCTCGTCTATTCTTAATAAAGGATAACGGGTTTTAACTATAATCTCATTAAGACCACAGTAATCTATATAGATATATAAAGAGCCATCTGCTTTTTTTACAAATAAAATAGATACACTAACTGGGCTTATTAATTCTTAGATCCAACCCTTCTGCTGTATCTCTTCTAGATATATACACAGATGTTCCAATTATTTCACCAAGCATAGGTAAAAAGATCCATAAAAAGGGCCCTTTACACCTAGTTACAAAATAATCTTATGATTAACATTCTCAGGAGATAGGATTACCACCTCCTTTTTTAAGAATACATTGGTATACTCATTATAAGTATCTAGAAGTTTTCTTTCTTTTAATTCAACTACTTCTATAGATAAGAGGAATATAGTCGCTGTTTTTACCAGTAGTTTAAAGCGTTAAAACATCTTAATTTTAATCTTAATAGGTAATTCTTTACTTTTTTGAAATTGCCACCTTTACCCACGCTAGATAAAGATTATAGGATCTTTGTCCTAAAGCCAGGTCTTTCCTAGGATAATTTCAAATCTGGTTATGTTGATTACATAGAACCATAGGGGATAGTTCTTTTCTCTCCCCTTTATGTCAATAACCATGATATCAAGGTTGAGGATAGCGAAGCAAGTAGTGATCTACCTGTTAATGAATTTAATAGATTGTTCTAGGTTCCAAGTTAGCTTCCAGCTGGCTTTAAGTAGGAACCTATATGATATAAAATTCTCATCTACTCTAGTGTTAAGTATAGTAGTTATCTCAGATCTTGCTTCAGAAAGGTTTAATCTTATATAAATTGATATAGCGAAGTTCTTCAAGTCTTCTTCTTTTCTTAAACTAGTAACCACAGGCAGTCCTTATTAGATTTACTTTTTATTAGACTGTTTCTCAGTCTCTTTTTCCTTTTTTATATGGATAGCATTTAGCTTTAGGGGTAAAATTAGATTCCTTTCAGCAGTTTTAGTAGCTTTGCACTTAATAGCATAATGGCCAGTATAATTACAACAATAGCAGATCATTATCAACTTATCTTTATTCTTTAAAAAGAATTTCTATTTCTTCTAAAATTTCTCTCAGTTATTGTAATCTAATCTATATTTTCACTTTCAAGTCGGCTTCAAGTCAGAACCTTCTTGATTCTAAGTCGGACCTTGGCCTCCAGAGCAATTATTATTCTTATTTTCAGCTTTCCTTTCCAATCTCTGTTCTTACTTCTCGATTTAATACAATCATTAAACAGTAGTAATTAGGTCCAGAAGCTTCGCTAGGAGCATACCCATTCTCATAATATCTAAACAGATCTTTAACAATAACTTTGCCAGGAAGATTCAATATTTAAAAAGATCTTCAGCTAGTAAAGGCCCACCACTTCCTTCTCTCGCTTTCTCGTAAAGAATCAAGAATTTAGAATAAAAAGCCTCAGGGTCTTGCCTATTTAACTATATTAAACTTAATAAAGCTATAGCGCTATTAATTCCTCAGTTCTGGGGAGACTCAATCTAGTCCTCCAACCAGGTTCGGAAATCGTCAAAGGTAAAAGATTGCAAGTCAATCAAACTTTTCTTCTCTCTCCATTAGATGCGGTGATCTCCATCAAGCCAAGCAGCAGCATATTGGACCTTACTTGCTTCATCAGGATAAGATCAGGAACAACTTAAGATGTTATTTTCTACATCCTCAATCTATTCCTCGAATTCCTTGATGGATTTAGAAACGAAGCGCTTAAGGTCTGGTGTGACGTGCCTTTTCCAAAGATATTCGATTCCTATCTAGGGGTGCGATTCTCTAAAACAACAAGCATGGGAAAGGAATCTAACTACCAGGACCTACGGGAAGGTTTTATCTTGTGTGCTTAGGTAACCAGCTTAACCCCTTATAGCCCCAGGGTGAGGCTATCCCCAGATCTGGCACCGCAGATTAAGGTTGATGCCCTTCCTACCTAAGGCCTCCCATCTAGCCACAAAACTACTTCTATCCTTAGAGATAGCCTCAGGCTCAGCCGTCACATCACCCCCCCCTTCAGAAACGCTTGCCTTTAAGCGTTAATTACCAGTCTATCATCATCTACATACTCTTCAACAAATCGATCCTTCTCTATAGCTTTCATCCACACATCCAACTGACGCGGCAGACCTAGCTTCTCAAAATTGGCATTATAGAATAATTTCAGCGCCAGTAAAGCATTCAAAAAGTACCCTACTAGATACTATATTAGATCTAGGTCCCTGCCTAGCCAGCTTACTTAATAGTACAGCTTCTTCCAGCGCATCCAGGAATCCAAGATCCTATCAACTTCCCATTCCAAATTTCTATTAACCTAGAGCTCAGGATATTCCTTCTTCAGTTAACCAGCGAGAGGCTTAGTCAAAGTAGTATAGCAAAGCTTATCTAGAGAAAAAATACAGTGCACTTATATACTCTATAGTAAATCTAATTCAAAAGTATATCCTATCTTACGTAGTATCTTATATAACCCTTCAGACTAATAGCCTAGCTTTCTGTCTAGTTATTTTATATCCCATCCTTCATTACTAATATAGACATGGTCACCAACTCTGAAGTCTATCTTCTGTCTGTACTTGTTCGCTTGCCGTTGCTGTCTGTATTATGCTTCCATAATATTATTGCAGGTATGGTCTTATATGCGCTTTAAACACTATATCTATACTTAGGCTTTCTTCTTATTCAGTATGTAGCTTCTAGACGGTGTTGGTGGCATCTAATTAAACAATATCTAAAGAGCATAACCTTTTTCTATCTTAAATAAAAATATCCCTATAGATTCCTATAACAGTGATGCAGCTGTAAAGTTAATGATTAGTAAGTACTCTGACCAGTTATTTATTATAAAGTTAATATATAACTATAGCTGCTGCTAAAGATACTGATTTACTATCTCTATTTATCTATCTATCTAAGCATGCTATATTATTAACAGCTTTATCTTAATATAAAAGATTCAGCACGCCTCTCTCTAGAACTCAGAGATAAACTGGCCTCCTTAGTCTGATACAATACTATTTAGCAGGCCTATCCACAGGAAGATATACTAAATCCATAACTTTGCTATATCTCTAGCTGTCACCTCCTTATAGCACAGTATAGAGACTGGTCTTTTAGTCAAGCAGTCAACAGTGACAAAAATGTTATTAAATCCTCATTTGTCCTAGGGCAGCTCTATAAAGTCTATTAATAAATGCTGCTAAGGTCATACTGGGATAGATAATAGTTAGAAGAGTCTAGGGGCCTTATCTCTGCGTGTATTCATCCTTTTATATATCTTACAATTATCCATATACTAGTTTATATCATTACTCTATATCTCCTAGTAGAACTGTTCTTAGACTAGCTTTAGTATCTTTGTATATCCTAAGTACGTTATTACAGATTATTAATATACTTTATCTAGTAGTTATACTCATAAATCATCCTTCTTAAAAACATAGAGTCATTTATTAAAAAAAAATTATCCTTTAATCACTCTATAACTCTCCCCTTTCCCTAAGAATAAGACTTCAGCACCTTTCTCAGCCACATATTCCTCATTGGCCACTAATACCTTGGTAACAATATCATCCTCTGCAATTAAAGTGACCAGTTCTGCATATACTATCTCAAATACAATCTTATCATCAATTTTATACCACAGCAGTAACATTCAGTTCCAATGGTCAAGGTTTTTTACCTTTTCATCTTCTCTCCAGATAAGGGTATCCACCAATACATTCATTTTTCCTAATTAGTATCTAAATACAAAGTGATATTCCTCCAAGAACTCACACCATCAGGCTTATCAGACATTCAGAGCTTTAGTAGTTATAAAGTACTCAAGAGCCCAATAATCCAATAGAATATCAAAGGACTCCTATCCTCTCAATCCGACCAATTCAGACTTCTATTCCTTTAGAGCCTTTATTACTACCAGTAATTCCTTATTATAGATATCATAATTATACTCAGCTAGGGTCATTAATATAAAGTAGTACGTGACTAGATGTCATTCCTTATCCTTATACAGTTAAGATAGAACTGCAGCCATTACTCCGTTTAACGTGTCTATTTCCACGTAGGTTTGGTAATTAAGGTTGTAATAGGCTAGTACCAGGATTTTTAATAATTTCTTTTTTAGACTTTTAAATATTTTTTCACATTTCTTACTCTATATAAATAAAATATTAGTTTAAGTGAGGTAATGCAATGACCTTATAGTTCAGCTGTAGGCCTTTATAAACTTCTAATAAAAATTACAGAAACCAAGGAATGACTATACTCCCAAAACTATTATTAGCATCTTCCAAGAAAAAATAACTTTAATCTTTGCTAGGTCGACCTCTATCCCCTCTAAAATAATGATAAAGCCCAGATACTTGGTTGATATGACATAGAACTCGCATTTTTTAATACTAGCTTGCAGTCCTGCCTCTCAGAGTCTCTCCAACACCTATCATACATACATCTCATACTCTAGCTCATTCTTGCTATATATTAATAAATCATCAATGAATATAATCACAAACTAGTCAAAGTAGTCCATGAAGATATCATTAATCAGTCGTTGAAACGTCACTGGTCTATTAGTAAGGCCAAATAGCATTATCTTATACTTAAAAGTGTCATATCGACAATAGAAGATGATCAGATCTATAGAGTCTAGGTACATTCAGATTTAGTGGAACCCCTGTCTAATGTCTAGCTTAGTAAAGATCTTTACCTTACTCAAGTATTTAAAGACTTCCTTAATAAGTAGTAGTGGATATTAGTCTTTTCTAGTTAAAGCGTTCAGCTTGTGGTAATTAATATAGAAGTGGAATCTACTATTGGCTTTCTTAGCTATAAGAATTAGAGATATGAATAGTACATTACTAAAGACAATAAATCCTTTATCTAGGTTATTAATAATATAGTCTTAGGCTATTTAAAGCTATTCCTTTGATATTCAATATAAAGGATTATAATCTAACTCTAAATCTTGATTTAACTTAATCTTATGATTATATTTCTGGTGAACTGGCAACTTATCTGAGCGGATCTTTAAGAAGATATTAGCGAACTTGTGATACTGATCTGGTAGCTGCTGCTTGATCTCCTTACTTTCAGTTAATTTGATTATTTTTTTCTTTTTAGTTTTTAGTGCTTGCTCTATCTTATAAAGACTAGTTATAAAGATATCTGTAGTCTTGCTTTTTACATAACAATAGAATTTGGCAGCTCTAATAATTACTATATCTATTCCATACGTCCTTCTTTCTGAGTGTTGGTGATATAGGTTTCTTGTTGGACTAATAACTGGTGACGCTTCCTTGGTACTGCTAAAGGGTCCTATGGCGTTTTCTGATTGTAAGGCTTTCTCTATTTTTTGTAGTTCTATTCTTAATTACGTTTTTTGTGTTCTTTCTGTAACTGTAGGCGCTTTTTTTTGAGATTCTGGTTATAGAAGTAGGATAGGTTCTTTTATTAACTGATCTTGGCGCTCTATATTAGCTTGGTGCTCAAGATTGATTGGTCTATTTCTTCTTAGTATTGTCTTTGGTATGTAGATGAACTGCTCTCTTTTTATTTAATCTTTAAGAGACACATCCTCTGGCCATAAAAGGTGATAGTTTCTGTAATCTATTAACACATTATACTTCTCCAGCTATATACAACCTAAAATGACATTGTGACAGCCTAGTCATACTAAAAGAAAGGGTAGATGCCGCTGCATCTGGCTATTAATAATCAGTATTAAGATTATGAGGTGTGTGACCAGTTCTACTGTCTTTTTATTATACCCTCTCACCCCACAGGGTTCAGAAATGGGTACTGTGTATGTCTGAAAGTGTTATGCAAGTTTCTCTGCTAAAAATATATCTAAAAAGGTAAATCTGTTGGCTCTAGTATTGGCTAAAGCTTTGGTGTAAATTGAATATCTATTTTTAGCTAGCTAAATAGATACAGTTATGCTATCCTTCTCTTTTCCTATCAGCTATGAAAGATCCAAAGCTTCGTTATCTATACTTGATATATCTAAGAAGGAGACTTCTCCTAGGTATAGATGTTTTCCAACTCTTTGCCTGCGTCATCCTCATTCTGTTTCTTTAAGGTCTTTAGATCTAGAGTCTTTTTCTTGAGAGGGCACTTGTCAGTATAGTGACCGCTCAGTTTATAATTAAAGCATTTGTCCTCGCTTATTAGCTTCTTCTTTTTTTCCCAGGAGAGCTGTGATTGAAGGGCTTTATTCTTCAGCTTCGATCCTTTGGAGGTATTCAACTAGTGGCCTTTCTGGCTATGGTCTTTGCTGCTTCTAATCCCATAGCTGTGGGCATGTTATTCCCTTTCAGCGATCTGCTTGAGGTGGTTAGCAGTAGTATAGTATCTTTGTATAAAGGTCTGGTATAACACCATTAGATTAGTGTTTTTCTTGATTATGGCGTGCTGCATATTAAATAAGAGTTTATAGTAGAGTTCCTTTTTTTATTCTAATAGGGCGAGGCCAGCTTTCTGGGTAAGAAGTGTGAATTTTAATAAAAAGATCTGAAACTTTAAATCTTTTATTACTAAGTGATAAAGTTTTATCTTTGCATTGATTATATGGTTCTTATCTATGTAGATTATTTTTAGATGCTTAAAGATATCACTGACATCCTAGTAACATTATACTAAGTCTTTCTAGAATCATAGGAGTAAGTAGTTAGCTGCTTCTCCCTTATATATTTCCTTCACGTACACTATACAGGCCAGGGCTATTAGGTAATAGTTGGCATTGGCTTCCAATTTATTCTTAACATTAATCTCCCATAATTTATACTTGGGATTGATTCCATCTAATAACAGCTGGCCATCTGGTAGCTTAGTAGTCTTCTTTTTATAGTCTCCCCTAGCTAGAGAGGTATTAATAATTACAGCATCATATTCTATAATTAGTTTAGACATAGCCTGATAATAATCAGCTAGATTACTTTTAAGGTTCTAAATCTTCTCTTTTATAGAGTTAATTTTCTTTATATTATTATTACTAGACTTAGCGAGAGCTTCTTCTAGTTGTTTCTCCTGTATAAAGAGATATTAGAATAAACTTTTAAATAGATCTCCAAAGTCGCTTCTGCAAAGCTTAAGGAATTTATCCTTATTAAGTAGTCCCTTAGAAACATTTCCAAGCTTTAGTTCTTTAAGATTAATAGTTAAATAGCGACTAGACTCTCCTATATTATTATTGCTAACACTCTCATTATATTGACGTCTGTCAGTGGTATTTAGTCTTACTATTATACTGGCTTATAAGATTTCTAGATTTCAAATAAAAATAAATAAAGGTTTAGAGTCAGAGCACTGATAAGGCGTTTGTCATAGCTATATAGACTGTGCTAAACATAAAGAGGTTAAGATAAAGAAAAGTCTACCCCTAATCAGAGCACTGACTATAGCTGAATACTGGCTATACTAATTATAAAAAAGATAAAGATAAAGTATAGCAATACTTGTTGTAATATAACATGCCTTTTCTAAAGATATTTAATTTCTATCTAGAGATACGATTCTCTAAAACAACAAACATAGGAAAGGAATTTAACTACTAGGACCTGCGGGAAGGTTTTATCTTGTATATTTAGGTAACCAGCTTGACCCCTTATAGCCCTGGGGTGAGGCTATCCCCAGATCTGGCACCGCGGGTTAGGGTTGATGCCCTTCCTGCCTGAGGCCTCCCATCCGGCCACGAGGCCGCTCCTACCCTTGGGGATAGCCTCAGGCTCAGCCGTCACATCTGGAACCTTAGTGTCACGACGTTCGCTGATGATCGCGTGCGACAGTCCAGTGGTTCTAAGCCCTTATATAAGGGTCTACAGCATATCCATAGTCATATTAATTTATAGAACAGCTTATGGAGGTAAATCTTCAGAAGTCACATCCTACACCAGTTCAGTACTGATATAGTCCTGAGCCTCTTCCTCCTCATGCACAAATCCCAGGTTAGAAACTGGAACAGTTCCCGGTTCATCCAGTGTTGAAGAAGTCATGCCTCGTATAGTCACCATCGTCTCAGAGTCGATTCAGATCCTCATGGAAGCAGTTTATAATGTAAAGTGGGTAGTGTCTGAAAGACTTATATATAAAAGAGTTGGAACCTACTAGGCTCCAAGGAGGTTCCTACTAGGAATCAAGGCAGTATATAAAGTAAATAGAGATGGGTTATATTGATATAGAATAAACCACTTGAGCCCCTTCATCCTAGGAGATAGAGTCTCAAGCTTATAAGCCTGATCTAGATGAGATCCTACTTCCTAACAGGGTTATATTCACCAAGCATGAGGGGTAGATACATCCTTTGTGATGTATCAACTCAATCCGCGGAGGATATGCAGGCCTTTGTAAGCCGGATCGGCATCCCCGAGCCTGGCACTTCACATCTTTACTAGATTAACCTCTATTTTTTTTAAGATAATAATAAAGTCTAGATACTTGGTTAATATAATATAGAACTTATATTTTTTAATACTAGTTTATAGTTTTGTCTTTTAGAATCTTTTTAATATCTATTATATATATATTTTATGCTCTAGCTTATTCTTACTATATATTAATAGATTATTGATAAATATAATTATAAACTAGTTAAAATAGTCTATAAAGATATTATTAATTAATTATTAAAATATTATTAATTTATTAGTAAGACTAAATAATATTATTTTATACTTAAAAGTGCTATACTAATAATAGAAAATAATTAGATCTATAGAGTCTAGGTATATTTAGATTTAATAAAATCTTTATTTAATATCCAGCTTAGTAAATATTTTTACTTTATTTAAACACTTAAAGATTTCCTTAATAAATAATAGTAGATATTAGTTTTTTCTAGTTAAAGTATTTAGCTTACAGTAATTAATATAGAAATAAAATCTGTTATTAGCTTTTTTAGCTATAAGAATTAAAGATATAAATAGTATATTACTAAAGATAATAAATTCTTTATTTAAGTTATTAATAATATAGTCTTAGACTGTTTAGAGCTATTTCTTTAATATTTAATATAAAGAATTATAACCTAACTTTAGATTCTAATTTAATTTAATCTTATAGTTATACTTTTAATAAACTAGTAACTTATCTAAATAGATCTTTAAAAAAATATTAATAAATTTATAATATTAATCTAGTAATTATTACTTAATCTTTTTATTTTTAATTAATTTAGCTATTTTTTTTTTTTAGTTTCTAGTGTTTGCTTTATTTTATAAAGACTAGTTATAAAGACATCTATAGTCTTACTTTTTATATAATAATAGAATCTAGCAGCTCTAATAATTACTATATCTATTCTATACATTCTTCTTTCTGAATATTAGTGATATGGGTTTCTTATTAGACTGACAATTAATAACACTTCTTTAATACTACTAAAGAGTTCTATAATGTTTTTTAATTATAAAACTTTTTCTATTTTCTATAATTCTATTTTTAATTATATTTTTTATATTTTTTTTATAACTATAGGCGTTTTTCTTTAAAGTTTTGGTTATAGGAGTAGGATAGGTTTTTTTATTAACTAATCTCAGTACTCTATATTAGTTTAATACTTAAGATTGACTAGTCTATTTTTTTTTAGTATTATTTTTAGTATATAGATAAACTGCTCTCTCTTTATTTGATTTTTAAGAGATATATTCTCTAGTTATAAAAGGTAATGATTTCTATAATTTATTAATATATTATATTTCTTTAGCTATATATAATCTAAAATAATATTATAATAGTCTAGTTATATTAAAAAAAAAGATAGATGCTATTATATCTAGCTATTAACAATTAATATTAAGATTATAAAATATATAATTAGTTTTATTATCTTTCTATTATATTCTTTTATTCTATAAGGTTTAGAAATAAGTACTGTATATATCTAAAAGTATTATATAAGTTTCTCTACTAAAAATATATCTAAAAAGATAAATCTATTAGCTTTAGTATTAGTTAAAGTTTTAATATAAATTAAATATCTATTCTTAGCTAGTTAAATAAATATAGTTATGTTATTTTTTTCTTTCTTTATTAGCTATAAGAGATCTAAAGCTTTATTATTTATATTTAATATATTTAAGAAGAAGATTTTTTTTAAATATAAATATTTTCTAATTTTTTATCTATATTATCTTTATTTTATTTTTTTAAGGTCTTTAGATCTAGAGCTTTCTTCTTAAAAAGATATTTGTTAGTATAATAACTACTTAATTTATAATTAAAGTATTTATTTTTATTTATTAGCTTCTTTTTTTTTTTCTAAAAGAGCTGTAGTTAAAAGATTTTATTTTTTAGTTTTAATTTTCTGAAGATATTTAATTAATAGTTTTTTTAGTTATAGTTTTTACTATTTCTAATTCTATAGCTATAGGCGTGTTATTTCTTTTTAATAATCTACTTAAAGTAGTTAATAGTAGTATAATATCTTTATATAAAGATTTAGTATAATATTATTAAATTAATATTTTTTTTAATTATAGTATATTATATATTAAATAAGAGTTTATAGTAAAGTTCTTTCTTCTATTTTAATAGAATAAGGCTAGCTTTCTAGATAAGAAGTATAAATTTTAATAAAAAGATCTAAAATTTTAAATTTTTTATTACTAAATAATAAAGTTTTATTTTTATATTAATTACATAGTTCTTGTCTATATAGATTATTTTTAAATACTTAAAGATATTACTAATATCTTAGTAATATTATACTAAGTCTTTCTAAAATTATAGAAGTAAGGAATTAGTTATTTCTTTTTTATATATCTTCTTTATATATACTATATAGGCTAGGGCTATTAAATAATAGTCAGTGTTAGCTTCTAACTTGTTTTTAATATTAATCTTCTATAATTTATATTTAAAATTAATTTTATTTAATAGTAGCTAGCTATTTAACAGCTTAGTAATCTTTTTTTTATAGTTTTTCCTAGTTAGAGAGATATTAGTGATTATAGTATTATACTTAATAATTAGTTTAGATATAGCTTAATAATAGTTAATTAGATTATTTTTAAAGTTTTAAATCTTTTTTTTTATAGAGTTAATTTTTTTTATATTATTATTATTAGACTTAATAAAAGCTTCTTTTAGTTATTTCTTTTATATGGAGAGATATTAGAATAAATCTTTAAATAGATCTCTAGGATTGCTTTTATAAAGCTTAAGAAATTTATTTTTATTAAATAGTTCTTTAGAAATATCTTTAAGCTTTAATTTTTTAAGGTTAATAGTTAAATAGTAACTAAGCTCTTCTATATTATTATTACTAGTGTTTTTATTATATTAATATCTATTAACAGTATTTAGTTTTATTATTATACTAACTTATAAGATTTCTAAATTTTAAATAAAGATAAATAAAAATTTAGGGTTAGAGTACTGATAAAATATTTATTATAGCTATATAGACTATATTAAATATAAAAAAATTAAAATAAAGAAAAATCTATCTTTAATTAAAATATTGATTATAGCTAAATACTAGCTATATTAATTATAAAAAAAATAAAGATAAAATATAATAATATTTATTATAATATAATATACCTTTTTTAAAGATATTTAATTTCTATTTAGAGATATGATTTTCTAAAATAATAAGTATAGAAAAGGAATCTAACTACTAAGATTTATAGAAAGATTTTATTTTATATACTTAAATAACCAGCTTAACCTCTTATAGCCCTAGAGTAAGGCTATCCCCAGATCTAGCACTGTGGGTTAGAGTTGATGCCCTTCCTGTCTAAGGCCTTCCATCCGGCCACGAGGCCGCTCCTACCCTTGGGGATAGCCTCAGGCTCAGCCGTCACACTAATAACAAGTTTAATCACATCCTCTCTAAATTTCTTTCTAGCAAAACACTTAAATCTTTTTAAAGTGGTTCAAATATCTAATTAATTCTTATAAATTATATTTAGATCTATATCTTTTCTAGCTAACTAAATAAAAAATTCTTTTTTCTACTAACTTTCTTTTTAAAATATTTTTAATTTTATATTTATTTTTAATTACTTTATTATTACTGTTTTCTAGATTTTTAATTAGTTCTAATAATAAAATATAAAATATTAGATATACTTTTATTCTTACTAATAATTAAAATTTATAATTATTATTAGCAAGTTTTTTTTAAATTATAAAAGATCTATATTTAATAATATTAAGTTTATTACTTAATCTCATAATATCCTCAAAACTTATTTATCAATATATATTTAATTGACCCGCCGGGAAAATCAAAAATCAACCTTTTGAAATTCAATGCTACTGGAAGGCATCCAGGGCTTCGCTATGGCCCCTGGACTCCCCAATATCGACAACCACCCCCTAGACCCAGGGGGGCAGGCGCTAGGTCTGGTGAACCCCGTAGGGGCCTATATAGGCACCCCAGCGGGGACAGCACCACCAGCGCCCCCCGAGGCAAGTGCAACAGTCCCTCAGAGCGAGGGCTTCTTGCCTAGCCTGGAAATCAACCCTAGGGAGTTGTTTCCCCCCCTAAGCAGCGTGCCAGGCTCCCAGGAAGCACCTAAAACTCTAGGGAAGAGACTACAGGAACACAGCCCTGACGGGGCAGAAAGAGCCCCCATGAAGGCCCTAATCGGCCCAGCCTACAAGGACATGGAACAGGCCTTATTAGGCCACTTTGCAAGCAGCAATAGCGCGCTGCACGCGGAGATGGCCGCTATGAAGGCCTATATGACCTCTCTGGTAGAGGCTATGGAGCAGCGCCTCACAGGCCAATTGGGCGCTCTGGAGCGCCGTTTCTCAACCCTAGAAGCTCAACAGGCCTCCCCGAACGCCCCAAACCACCCTCTAAAGCCCCTATCGTCAGGGGGCGACCGCCAGGGCCCACGACAGCCTCTGCCATCCCAGGGGACGACGTTTGCAGAGGTCGCCCATGGCCCCCAAGCTAACCCGAATAGGGCCGCTAAGCCCATAGAGCCACGCAGAGCCTCACCCCCGATATCAAAACCACCCCCTGGGGTGAAGCCCGCAGCAGGCCCCCAGTGGGCCGATATAGCGGCCAGCAATGCCCAGGAGTGGCAAATCGTTACAAAAAAACGGGCTTACTCCCCGAACCAGCCCCCAAAAGTCCAAATGGACCCAGGGAGCCTGAAGCCTATTCGCGGAAGCAACAAGGGAGACCGCAGGCTTATATTTAGGCGTGAAAATGGCCGCACCGCCCCTAGAAAGTCTAAAGCCGATGTCATCTTGCAGCTTAACCGCTGCCTAGCCCAGGCAGGCTTCCCGAACTTCGCCAGGGTAATAGACGCCAATTACACCGAATCAGGGGCTATCTCAGCCCTATTGGACCAAGGAAGCACCGTAGGCTCGCTATTACCAGCCTATAAGGACCTATTGGTGGCTGCCTGCCACCGGGTCGACCCCGCAGTCATCTCAGTGGAAGCAGACCAACAGTGGCACAAGATTAAGGTGCATGCGGTGCCGGTAGCCCGCTATAGCGCCTCAGGGCTAGGCCTAGCCAGGGAAGAAATTGAATTAGGGGGCACATGCACCCTAATGAGAAACCCTACCTGGATCAAGCCGATAGCGGCTATCCAGACTAATAAGCAGCGTTTCTCTACTATCGTTATAACAGTAGGAGGCCTAGATGACGCCCGCAGGCTACTCGCCCGGGGCGTACGCTTCGGGGGCAACAGGCACCCTACCAGCCCCTATCACGAAGTGGGTAAAGACACCGTTTGCACCCGATGCTGCGGCATTGGCCACCGAACTTATAGAGGCTGCGGCACCCGACCACCACTCTGCACCGTGTGTGCTGGCGTCCATGAAGCCCAAGAGCACACCTGCAACGTGCTAGACTGCAGGGCCCAAACAGGCCACCCATGCCTGCATGCACCCACTAAATGCGGCAACTGTGGGGGGAAGCACCAGGCTGATTCCCCGGGGTGCCCCAAGCTTCGGGAGGCCCGCCGGCGACTCCATAAGCGCTTCCCTGGCGTAGAGGTCGTTATGCCCCCTCCCCCCCCTGAATGGACTGAATGGGAAGGCGTTGCTGAGGAGGCTTCTCCCCCAACCACTACCCAGGACGCCCCCCAAGCCCCAAAGCTTAGGGAGGTCGATGACGCTATGGAAGATGCCCCAGGGACATCACCCCTACCGTACTCATCCCCGTGTCCAACACCAACGCCTGGAGCTGCAGCCCCTATTAATGTTGATTATTCAACATAATTGCGGCCGTACCTACCCCGCAACCTTAGGGGCTCTAGAAGCGGGGATAGAGCGGCAAATAGGCATTATATGCCTGCAAGAGCCTTATATTGCCTATGACTTCTCCCACCCAGGCTATCTGCTGTACTGGCCAGGGGGGGAGAAGCGGGATCAACGGGTGCTTATGGCCATCCGTAAAGACCTTATAGGAGCGGTTAGGGTCGAGAACCGCACTGATTTAGTAGACCACCCCTATTTACAGGCCCTGGACATATGGGAAGCACCAATAATTAGCGGGCATGCCCCCCGACGCACTAGAATAGTCAACTGCTATGATGTGTGGATTGGGGCCAGTTACCGGTGGCAAGGGGCCTTCCCTAGACGACGCCGGGCCATCGAGGACGCAGACTGGGACCTGCTTATAGTGGGTAGGTGCCTATTAGTGGGTGATTTCAACGCCCATAGCCCTTCGTGGAACCCACTGGCCAAGGGCCGGGTTAACGCTGAGCCCTTGGAACAGCTTATAGAGCGGCACTCACTATATGTTAATAACCCACTGGGGGAGGCCACACGCTATAAGAAGACCGAGGGGGTGTCAATTATTGATTTAGCGTTATCCTCGCCAACCCTAGGGCCTCTGCAAGCCTGGGAGGTGGATAAGGATAAGCCTACAACATCTGACCATGAGCTTATCGTCCTAGCCTGGGAAGCCCTAGAACCCCCCCCAGGAGGAATCTCCGGGGAGATTACTGGGTGGCAGATAGAAGCTCTGCAGGTAAACGAGGAAGCCCTAAAGCTGGCCACAGCAGCTTGGGCCTCAGAGGCTGTAGGCCACCCCCCTCTTAGTGATCAATGCACCGAGGAAGACCTTGCTAGAGAGGCCAATTGGGTGCAGGACACCCTAACCAGCGTACTCGATAGGCATGCCAAAGCAGTACGGCTTTGTGCACGCTCTAAGCGGTGGTGGAAGCCAGAGCTGCGGCAAGCCCGGAGCTTATGGGCTGCAGCCCGCAAGCGGTGGCAGGCCCATGCCTGTACCGACACCGAATTCAAGGCTGCAAGAACCGCTTATTACCATGAAATAAAGGCGGCTAAAAGGACCTGCTGGGAGGTCTTCCTTGCTGAGGGAGGCCCTGGGGGGAAGGAAGAGTGGAAAAAAGGTTCGAACCCCACTGGGAACCCTTTTCCCAAAGGCCCTAGGGATGGCCTGGAAAAGCCTTCTCCAGGAGATCCTAATAGGTGTTGGATAGCCCTACAGTACACTAAGCCACGGACTAATCCCACCACCCCAGCACTCCAAGGCCCGGATCTAGAGGCTCCCCCTGCCACTACCATGGCCGATAAAGAAGCTCTAATCAGGGAAACGGCATTTCCTAACGCCCCCCGTAGCTCCCCTCCTGGGGAGCTGCCAGGTGGACAGGCCCACATGCTTATAACGCCAGAGCGGGTGCATCAGGCCCTATTCAGCCAGAGCATCAAGAAAGCTCCGGGGGCCGACAGGCTCAATTTTAAAGCATGCCGGCTACTCTGGGCACTAGACTCGCCCCGAATCATAGGGATGGCTAGGCAGTGCTTTCGGCTTGGGGTGCACCCAGGGGCCTGGAAGACCGCTAAAGGCATCCTACTTCGGAAGCCAGGGAAGCCCGATTACACCCAGGTGAAGGCCTGGAGGATGATAAGCTTGCTTAGCTGCCTGGGCAAGGTTGTTGAGAAGCTGGCTGCAGGCCTTATAGCGGACTGGTGTGAGGCCCAGGGGGCTTTACACCCTGGACAAATGGGGTGCAGGCGGGGCCGTGGGGCTATTGACGCGGTGGCCTGCCTCGTGCAAACAGTGCACGAGGGATGGACTCAAAAGCTTCTCACAGGCACTATCTTTATTGACGTTATGGGGGCCTTCGACCATGTTGACCCCTATAAGCTTAGTGAGGCTATGGAAGCTGCAGGCCTGGATAATGACCTTATAAGGTGGACCTTATCCTTCCTTACAAATAGAAGGGTCAGCCTCGTAATTGACGGTTATAAAGCCCCTGAACAGCCTATTGACTCAGGGCTGCCCCAGGGCTCACCGGTCTCCCCAATCCTCTTTCTTATCTATATCCGGGGTGTGTTTCAGGCTATGGAACAGCAGGTGCCAGGGATCAAGGCCCTGTCCTATGCCGATGACATAGGCCTGGTAGCCCAGGGAAGCTCGGTCTCTGAGATCTGCAGGCAGCTAGAAGCAGCGGCAAAAGCTGCTATTGAGTGGGGACTGGCAAATAGCGTCAAATTCGACCCTAAAAAGACAGAGGCCATCCTATTCTCTAGGGCCACCAGCAGGGAACATAAAAATCAGGTCCAGGAAGCTAGGGTGCAGGTAGGAGACGCTTTAGTGGCATTCTCCCCAACAGCCATCCGGTGGTTAGGGGTCTTACTAGATCCAAAGCTTACCCTCAAAGCCCACTATAAGTACCGCCTGCAAAAAGGTCAAAATACTGAAAGACGAGTGCGGGCACTGTGCAAGGCCCAGGGGCTCCCCCCAGGCCTGGCATGGCGAATCCAAAAGGCCACCGCGCAGTCAGTGGCGCTTTATGGGGCCGAGCTTTGGTGGCATGGGCAAAAGAACTGCCTAGAAGGACTGCAGGGCCTAATTAATAACCAGGCCCGGGCAGTCACAGGCATGCTGAAGTCCACCCCATTAGGACCGCTTATAAGGGAGGCAGCTTTGGAACCAGCAGAGGCCCTATTAGATAGTAAACAGCGGCGGTATGCCCTGAGACTCCTAGGACTTCCCCAGGGGCATCCAGCAGCAGAAATACTCCCCATAACGCTTAGGGAGGGAGACGCCCATGCACAGCCTGGAGAGCAGCCGCTAGAAGACCGAGCTTGGGCAACACCAACCCGCCGAGGCCCCTGGAAGCTGGGCATGGGCCTGGCCCGCAGGCTACGAGAGGCCTTGACCGCCGACCCCTCCCAGGGCTTTGAGCGTACAATAGAGCCTGGTAATAGGTCTATACCACTAGATTTCAGGATAGACTCCCCTGAAACCGCTATGCAATTAGCCTCAGACCCCCTAAGTGGGATAGGGAACACTGACCTTTACTCAGACGGTTCCAGGTTAGACGATCAGCGCGTAGGCGCTGCGGTAGCTTATAAGCCACTTATTGGCCCCTGGAGGTCGCGCCTAGCTCCCCTGGGCGCAGGCTTCGAAGTCTTTGATGCAGAACTAATAGGAGTAGTCGAAGCCCTAGAGTGGGCGCTGGCAGAGAATCTTAGAGGGCCAATTAGGGTGTTTCTCGATGCTCAAGCCGCTATAGGCAGGCTTCAGCATACCCAGCCAGGCCCTGGCCAAGCCCTGGCGCTGCGGGCACATGATCTAGCCAAGGAACTGCAGGCCACCGGCCGCAGGGTTACTATATGCTGGGTGCCAGGCCATAAGGGGGTCCCAGGCAACGAAGAGGCCGATAAAGCCGCCAAGAAAGCTGCGGGGAAGCCCCGAACAGGCAAATACTCGGGCATCTCACTGGCACATGCTCAACGGGCCTGTACCGAAGCTTATAGAGCTGCCAGGGCCAACTGGCTTGCTGCAAAGCTTGCAAAGCGTGCCCAGCGGGCAAGCCAGGCCTACTATCCCCCCCGGGGATGGAAGCTTGACCCAATGTTGGCGAACACCCCCAAGCACCTAGCGCGGCGATATTACCAGTTCAAGACTGGCCACGCACCAATTGGGGCCTATTTGCACCGAATTAAGGCCCGAGACTTCCCTAATTGCTTGGGGTGCTCTAGGGGGACTGAGACGGTAAGACACCTTCTTACAAACTGTCGACAGTGGTGCCACCAGCGGGAAAAACTATATGCCGGCTTGGCCGAAGCGGGGGTAAAGGCCCTGCAGGATAGCGAGCAGTGCCCCGAAGCACGCCTATTCCAGGACCCAAAGGCCACTACAGCGCTGCTGGCGTTTATAGGGGCCATTAGGGAGCGAGAGGATAACCAACAGGCCTGGGAGCAGGCCTATAAGACTGATAATTGGGGCATTGAGGCCCTGGATGAGGGAGAGCGAGAGGGGGAAGGATAGCGGGCAGGGGCGGCCCGCTATTGTAGGCAACGCCCAAACGTTAGTGGCCATAAGGAGGGGGTAGTGGTTGCCACCCACTATAAGCCCCCGAATCGTCCTGCGCATATAAGTGGCTTGGGGCGAGGAAAGTGCAAGATACCTTGAAAGCATGGATCCAATGGGGGTAGAGGCACCGGTTTATAGGGGGCAACCCCTATAAGCAGGCCTAATCCACACGAATCGCTGTCTGTCATAGCCTAGGGCTCGGTATAGACGTTAAATTTGATTAAATAAATAAATAAATAATAATAAATATTACTTAATCTCTTATTTAGAATATTAAATTTTTTCTATTTAATTATTTATTATAATAAATAAACTTTCTTTTCTTTTTTAAGAATTAATATATTTTTATACTTTTTATCATAGTAAATCTTCATTTAGCTTTTAGTCTATTTAATGTCTTTTAATATTATCTAATAAAGTATTTATAGTTTATTAATTTATATTATTATAGCTTTAGATAATTCTTTTTATAGTACTTTAGACTATATCATTCTTAGATATTATTTAAGATTTATAAAATATAGAATTTATTTTATTATAATATTTTCTGTATTATTTAATATAAACTATACTAATAGTAGTAGTTCTATCTAGTTATTTTATTTTTAGTTTAAATAGTATCAAAAATACTATTTAATTATTTAAATTATTCTTTTAAACTAGCTATTAGTCTATTGGTAATTTATAATTAATAATTTATAATATATTTTATATACTTTTATAATTATCTATTAATATTTAGATATAAATAATTTATTTTAGTTTATAATAAGTTTATTTAGTAATCTAGTCTATATAAAAACTTTTTATAATATAAATTTTATATATTATTTTATTATTATATTTTTTAATATTAATTCTAAAATAATATATTTTATAAGTTAGTTAACTATTATTATAGTATTAATATAGATAACTTCTATTACTAGGTCCTTAGACTATAGTAATCTTTAGATAAAATTAATAATAATATTTTTCTATACTTCTTTTAGTACTTCTAGTATTTATATTTTTTTAAAAAGTTTATAATATATTATTTTGTTTTTATTATATTTGTTATAGTTTTTAATATAATTCTTAATCTTTTTTTAGATATAAGGAAAGTAGAATATTTAGATAATTATTTTAATTATTTTTTTATCTCCTTAGTATCTTTTTATTAGAGGATTATAATAGTATTAAATAACTTCTATAGTTATATTCTATAGTACTCTGATCATTCTATTTTATATTACTAAGCTTTTCTGAATATTTTTTATAATTTATCCAGCTTGTAATTCTTTTTATATTTTTTTAATTTTTATTAATTTCTTAATATATTTATTTATAGAATAGATTATTATTAATAATTTTTATTATAGTTATAATGATTATATTATAATTGTAGTATAGAATTTCTAATTCTTTTTACAGAATATTTATCTTAAAAAGTTCTATTTTAATCATATAATCTAATTATTTATTTAATATATCTACAGCTATATTTTATTTTCTTAGAATATATTTAATCTTATAATTGAATTTAGCTAGTTTTTTAGCTTATTATATTTATCTTTTAGATAGTTCTTTTATTATTATAAAGTATTTTAAATTATAATAATTATTTTTAATAATTACTTTATATTTTATTTCTTAAAGATAGTATCACTATTGTTAAAATATTTAAACTATTATAAATAATTCTTAGTTATAGATATTATAGTTAACTTCTATTAATATAAACTTTCTTAAGTAGAATATAATAATATATATTTCTTCCTTTTTATTAATTTATTTATAGATTGCTTTAAGAGTATATCTAGATATATTTATTTATAGAATATTTTATAATTCTAGATTAAATAATTATAAAATTAGTATAATTTTAATAAATTCTTTAATATTTTTAAAAGATTATTGTTTTTTTACTATTTAATTAAATAATTTATTTTTTTTCAGTAATTTTATTATTAATATTATAATATTTAAGTATTTTTTAAGATATTATTAAATATATCTATTAGCTCTAAGAAAAAATTATATATTATAGATATTCATTAAAGTTAGTTATTCAAAGATAATATTTAATTTTTCTTTCAATATTTCTAGTCTGTTTATTATATATATTATTTCTAAATAATTAACTTATGTAATATCAAATTTATATTTCTTAATTTTAAGAATTAATTCTATTTTTATAAGTTTTATTATAATTAGTTATATATAGTTATCATGTTTCTTTAGATCTTTTGAATAGACTATAATATTATTAAAGTATACTATAATAAAGAGGTTAAAATATTCTTATAGAATATAGGTTATAAATCTTATAAATTCTGCTAGTAGCTATTTAAGTTCTATAAGCACTATTAGCTATTTATATAGTTCTAAATCTATAAAAAATATTATTTTCTAGATATTATTATTTTTTATTTATAGATTGTAATATCTCTATTTAATATTAAATATTGTTATAATTTTTACGTTTTACAATAAATTTTTTTTCTATTCTTAGTATAATACTTTGTTTATATTATTATTATTATTTAATCAAATTTAACGTCTATACCGAGCCCTAGGCTATGACAGACAGCGATTCGTGTGGATTAGGCCTGCTTATAGGGGTTGCCCCCCATAAGCCGGTGCCTCTACCCCCATTGGATCCAGGCTTTCAAGGTATCTTGCACTTTCCTCACCCCATGCCGCTTATATGCGCAGGACGATTCGGGGGCTTATAGTGGGTGGCAACCACTACCCCCTCCTTATGGCCACTAACGTTTGGGCGTTGCCTACAATAGCGGGCCGCCCCTGCCCGCTATCCTTCCCCCTCTCGCATATTGAAAGATATAACTGTAGAGTAATACGTGATATTAATATTTAAAATAGTATTTAATTAGACTAGATTACCAATAGAAATAACTTTAGATTAAGATAAGTTATTTATATTAAAATATTGATAGACTATTATAAAAATATATAGAATAATATATAAGTTATTAATTATTAATCACTAATAGACTAATGACTAGTCTGAAAGGATAATTTAGATAGTATAATAATATCTAAGATATTATTTAGATTAGAATTAAGTAGATTAGATAGAATTGCTACTAATTATATAATTTATTTTAAATAATATAGAAAATATAATAACAAGACAAGTACTGTATTATATTAATCTTAGATAATACTTATGAATGTTATGGATAGATATCTTAAAAAAAGGATTATCAGAATAAGTAGTAATTAAAAGATAATATATATAAATATTATATTAAAGTATATTAAAAGATATTTAATAGGCAGAACTAAAAATGAAGGTATATTACAATAAAAAGCGCAAAGACATATTTATTCTTAAAAAAAAGGAAAGAATTTACTTACTATAATAAATAATAGAGAATAAAAATTTTAATATTCTTAGTAAGAAACCTAGTAATAAACTTAATACTATTAAATATAGATTATTTATAATTAAAAAGAAACTTATAAATAATAATTATAAACTCTAGCTACTAAATAGAATAAAGATATATTTAATATTCTATATTTTATTATTAGAACCAACAGTAAGTTAGTATGAAAATTATGATAAAGTAGAAGAAAAAGAATATAAAGTTGACTAGATAATATAATAAAAAATAGAAAAAGAAAAAATATTGTACTTTATTAAATAGAAAGAATATTCTGAAGAATATAATTTATAGGAACCAGTTAGGCATCTAAATTGTCTAGATAGAATTTAGGAATATTACTGATGAGTTGGTCGAAGAGGACCAGGTTAAAAAGATCTATATTATTAAGATTAGAGAGAAATTTTTTAAAAATAGCTATAATAGTCTTATTAGCTTTCTACTATTTAGCTTCTTTTTTTTATTTTTTTTTATATTTTCTTTTTTTTTTTTTTTCCAGCCATTCTAACTCTTCTATATCTTTTATATTAGTTTAAATAAATTCTTCAGCTTGTTTTTGGAGAAGATTATTTTATTTATTAAGATGATCAAGTTTAGTTATTATTTTAACTATTTACTTATAGACTTCTTTCTATTAAATATGAATTTTTTTCTAGGCTACTAAGAGCTTTTTTTAGATAAGATTAAATAAAGCTATTTTAATATATTTGTAGCGACTAAAATTAATATACTTATTATAATGATTTAAAATCTTAAATTTAATATATATCTTTCTATATAAAGCATAACAACAATAAAAAATCAATAGAATAACACTAGACTATTTAATTTAGACACAAAGATTATTCTTATTTATATTTTTCTGTAACAACATAGTTAGGACATCATTATTAAGAATATTAACAAAATTAAAATTAGCTTATCTATGTAATAGGGATATGTAACTATTTATATAACTATCAAGATACCAGTCTTTAGAAAAGGAAATTATTAGAAGATTTAATTAACTATAGCTAATTAATAAGTCTATAGGCATTATTTACCTAAGTAAAGCTATTATGGGTATTTATATAGGTAGTTATAGAAAGATTAATATAATAAAGTTATATGATTATACAGACAACATAGCTAATAAAGCTGTTGTTAGACTAAAGATATATTAGATATATTTTAATAAATATAGTCAACAGAGTAACTACTATAAAAATAGATATATTTGCTATGTTCAGGATTTACTATATAAAGATACTTATTTACTAATATATATTTAGTTTGATCGTGTTTTATTCTTATACCAAATTGGATCTATACTTTATCTAGCTTATTAACAAGTTACTCTTAAATATCCTCTTGTTTACAAGAGATATTTCTCTTCTGACCCTAGTTACCTACGTCTCTATCTCATTCGGCAGAATACTACCAACGAACACCCATTCTGGTAAAGAACGGTTGATACGTTTTGACATCTAATTATTAAATAAAAGCCTATAAATAATATAAAAAATCTTAAAGCACTTATAATAATTTAATTATTTTATATAAAAGGTCTATTACTTTATATAAAAAACTATAAAACTACTTATAAAGTATAGAATACTCTTAAAGAACTATATAATTCTAAAGAGTTTATAATAGAATTTTTAACTTTAAAAGAGTTTTTTAATTATAAATTAGAAAATTTTTAATTAATAGAAGAATATTTATATTAAATAAAAATATTTTTAGATAATTTATTTTTTAGAAATATAGAAGTTGTAAATTAAATAAAATTTATATAAATTTTATATAATTTAAGTAAAAAATAGAAATTTTTTATTTAAAATATTATTTAAGTATTAAGAAAGAATCTTAATACTTATAATTTTAATTCTTTATATACTAATCTTATTAATAAAGTAAAAAAGAAATAACAAACTAAATCTATACTATAAAAGTAAAAAATAAATATAAAAAAAATAATAATTTATATTGCATAAATTACAAGAAAATAAATTATGATATTTCTATCTATTTCTTTTTATATAAAGAAATAAGACTAAAGAACTAGAAAAATAATAAAAAAATATAAAAATTAAATACTAATAAATATATAAATAAAAAACTAGAAAATAAAAAATAATAAGTATTATTAAATGTAATTATTGATATTAATTTAGAAAAATTAAATATTTCTGACTTAGAAATGAATTTTAATGAAGAGATTAATATTATATAAGATTTATCTAATAATAATTAAGAAAATGAAGATTATTTTGAAAATCTTGATTTTAATAAGGTAAATTAATATTTTATATATAATATAATAAATGCTAATAAAGAAAATATAGATATAAATAAAAATAAAAATAATTATTTTAAAAACTAAATTGAATTTATTATTGATATTACTGTAATTATTTCTATAATCTATGATTTATCTTATTTTTTAAATTATAAAAAGATAAATAAAACAGTATAATAGGGAAAAGTAAAAAATATTAATATAAAATATAAAGGAACTGTTATTATAAAAATAAATATAAAATATATTTATATTTTATAAAATGTATTCTTTATTCCTGAATTAGAAATAAATATTTTAAGTATAAATAATATTAAAAATATTATATACTTATTTATAGATAAAAAATGCTATATATATAATAAAATACTAAAAAAGCTTATATATATAGCTTATAAAAAAGAAAGATTATATAAAATAAATTTTAATATTCTATGTAATAATAAAAATAATTATATCCTATTAACAGATTATAAATAAAATAATATAAAAATATGGCATAAAAAATTAGGCTATATAAATATAGAAGTATTAAAAGAAATATTAAAAATAAAAGAATTATATTTTTCTATTAAATGTGACGTGCCTTTTCCAAAGATATTCGATTCCTATCTAGGGGTGCGATTCTCTAAAACAACAAGCATGGGAAAGGAATCTAACTACCAGGACCTGCGGGAAGGTTTTATCTTGTGTGCTTAGGTAACCAGCTTAATCCCTTATGGCCCCAGGGTAAAGCTATCCCCAGATCTGGCACTGTGGGTTAGGGTTGATGCCCTTCCTATCTAAGACTTCCTATCTGGCCACAAAGCCATTTCTATCTTTAGGAATAGCCTCAGGCTTAGCCGTCACATCATTCCCTTCTTTGGAAACGCTTGCCCTTAAGCGTTAGTTACTGGTTTATTATTATCTATATACTTTTTAACAAATTAATCCTTTTTTATAGCTTTTATCTACATATCTAACTGGTGCAGTAGACCTAGCTTCTTGGGGTTAGTATTATGGAATGATTTTAGCACTAGTGAAGTATTTGAAAAGTACTCTATTGGATATTATATTGGATCTAGGTCTTTACCTAGCTAGTTTACTCAATAGCACAGCTTCTTCTAGTGTATCTGGGAGTCTAGGATTTTATTAACTTTCTATTCTGAATTTCCGTTAACCTAGAGCTTAGGATATTCCTTTTTTAGTTAACTAATGAAGGGCTTGGTTAAAGCAGTACAGCAGAGTTTATCTAGAGAAAAGATATAGTACATTTATATATCCTATAGCAAATCTAATTCAAAAGCATGTCCTATCTTACGCAGTATCTTATATAGTCTTTTGGATTAATAGCCCAGCTTCCTGTCTGATTATCCTATATCCCATCCTTTATTACTAATATAAATATAGTCACTAATTCTGAAATCTATCTTCTGTCTATGCTTGTTCACTTACTATTACTATCTACCTTATGCTTCTATAATATTATTATAGATATGGTCCTATATACACTCTAAACACTGTATCTATACTTAGGCTTTTTTCTTGTTCAGTGTATAGCTTCTAGACGGCATTAATAGCACTTAATTAAATAACATCCAAGGAGTATAACCTTTTTCTATCTCAAATAGAAACATCCCTATAGATTCCTATAGCAGTGATGTAGCTGCAAAGTTAATAATTAATAGATACTCTAACTAGTCGTTTATTATAAAGTTAATATATAGCTATAGCCGCTGCTAAAAATACTGATTTATTATCTTTATTTATCTATCTGTCTAGACATGCCGTGCTGTCAATAGCTTTACTTTAATGTGAAGGATTTAGCACGTTTTTTCCTAGAACTCAGAGATGAACTGGTCTTCTTAGTCTAATATAATGCTATCTGGTAGACCTGTCCATAGGAAGATATACTGAATCTATAACTTTGTTATATTTTTAGCTGTCATTCTTTTGTGGTATAATATAGAGACTAGTCTTTTGGTTAAGTAGTTAATAGTGACAAAAATGTTATTGAATTTCTATTTGTCCTAGAACAGCTCTATAAAATCTATTAATAAATACTACCAAGGTTGTACTGGGATAGGTAACAGTTAGAGAAGTCTAGAGGCCCTGTCTCTATATGTGTTTATTCTTTTATATATCTTATAATTGTCTATATATCAATTTATATTATTACTCTATATCTTCTAATAAAACTGTTCTTAGACTAGCTTTAGTATCTTTATATATTCTAGATATGCTATTACAGGTTGTTGATATACTTTATCTAGTAATTATGCTTGTAAATCGTCTTTTTTAGGAATATAGAGTCATTTATTAAAAAAAAGTTATTTTTTAATTACTTTATAGCTCTTTTTTTTCTCTAAGAGTAAGACTTTAATACCTTTTTTAGCTATATATTCCTTATTGGCTGCCAACACCTTAGTAACAATATTATTTTCTATAGTTAGAGTGACCAGTTCTACATATACCATCTCAAATGTGATTTTATTATTGATTTTATACCACAGCAGTAGCGTTCAGTTCTAATAGTTGAGGTTTTTCACCTTTTCATCTTCTTTCTAAATAAAGATGTCTGTTAATACATTTGTTTTTCTTAGTTAGTATCTAAGTACAAAGTGGTATTCCTCTAAGAACTTACACTATTGGGCTTGTTGGGTATTCAGAGCTTTAGTAATCATAAAGTACTCAAGAACCTGGTAATCTGATAGGATATTAAAGGACTTCTATCCTCTTAATCTGACTAATTTAGACTTCTATTTCCTTAGAGTCTTTATTACTGCTAGTAGTTCTTTGTTATAGATATCATAATTATGCTTAGCTAGGATTATTAATATAGAGTAGTACATGACTAGATACTATTTCTTATCTTTACATAGTTGAGATAAGACTGCGGCCACTACTCCGTTTAACGTATCTGTTTCTATATGGGTTTAGCAATTGAGGTTATAATAGACTAATATCAAGACTTTTAATAATTTCTTTTTCAGACTTTCAAATACTTCTTTACACTCTTTACTCTATATAAATGAAATGTTAGTTTAAGTAAAGTAATGTAATGGTTTTATAGTTTAGCTGTAGGCCTTTATAAACTTCTAATAGAAGTTGTAGAAATTAAGGAATAACTATATTTCTAAAACTGTTATTAACATCTTTTAGGAAAGGATAATCTCAATCTTTACTAGATTAACCTTTATCCTCTTTAAGGTAATAATAAAGCCTAGATACTTGGTTGATATAATATAGAACTTGTATTTTTTGATATTAGCTTGTAGTCCTGCTTTTTAGAGTCTTTTTAACACCTGTTACATATATATCTCATGCTCTAGCTTATTCTTACTATATATCAATAAATTATTGATAAACATAATTATGAACTGGTCAAGGTAGTCTATAAAGATATTGTTAATCAGTTATTAAAATATCATTAGTCTATTAATAAGACCAAACAGCATTATCTTATACTTAAAAGTGCTATACCAACAATAAAAGATAGTCAGATCTATAGAGTCTAGATGTATTCAGATTCAGTAGAATCTCTACCTAATATCTAGCTTAATAAAGATCTTTGCCTTACTCAAGCACTTAAAGACTTCCTTAATAAGTAGCAGTAGATATTAGTCTTTTCTAGTTAAAGCGTTTAGCTTACAGTAATTAATATAGAAATAGAATCCGCTATCAGCTTTCTTAGCTATAAAGATTAAAGACACAAATAATATATTACTAAAGATAATAAATTCTTTATCTAGATTATCAATAATATAGTCTTAGGCTGCTTAGAGCTATTCCTTTAATATTTAATATAAAGGACTATAACCTAACTCTAGATCTTGATTCAACTTGATTTTGTAGTTATACTTCTAGTGAATTAATAACTTGTCTAAGCAGATCTTTAAGAAGATATTGGCGAACTTATAATACTGATTTAATAGCTGCTACTTAATTTCCTTGCTTTTAGTTGACTTGGCCGTTCTTTTCTTCTTAATTTTCAGTACCTACTCTATCTCATAAAGACTAGTTATAAAGATATCTATAATCTTATTTTTTATACAATAATGGAATCCAGTAGTTCTAATAATTATTATATCTATTCCATACGTCCTTTTTTCTAAGTATTAATAATATAGGTTTCTTATTAGACTGATAACTAGTGACGCTTCCTTAGTACTACTAAAAGGTCCTGTGGTATTCTCTAATTGTAAAGCTTTCTCTATTTTCTATAGTTCTATTCTTGATTATATCTTTTGTATTCTTTCTATAACTACAGGTGCTTTCTTTTAAGGTTCTGGTTGTAGAAGTAGAATAGGTTTTTTTATTAACTGATTTTGGCATTTTATATTAGCTTAATGCTTAAGATTGACTAGTTTATTTCTCCTTAGTATTGTCTTTGATATGTGAATGAACTGCTCTCTCTTTATTTAATTTTTAAAAGACATATTCTCTAGCTATAAAAAATGATAGTTTCTGTAATCTATTAATATATTATACTTCTCCAGCTATATATAACCCAAAATGACATTATAACAGTCTAATTGTACTAAAAAAAAGGATAAATACCACTGTATCTAGCTATTAACAATCAGTATTAAGATTATAAAGTATATAACTAGTTCTACTGTCTTCTTATTATACCCTCTCATCTCATAGAGTTCAGAAACAGATACTGTGTATATCTGAAAATGTTGTGCAAGCTTCTCTACTAAAAATATATCTAAAAAGGCAAATCTATTAGCTTTAATATTAGCTAAAGCTTTAGTACAAATTAAATATCTATTCTTAGCTAGCTGAATAAATATAGTTATGCTATTCTTCTTTCTTTTTATTAGCTATAAAAGATCTAAAGCTTCGTTGTCTATACTTGATACACCTAAGAAGAAGACTTCTTCTAGGTGTAGATATTTTCCAACTCTTTATCTATGTCATCCTTATTCTGTTTCTTCAAGGCCTTTAGATCTGAAGCCTTTTTCTTAAAGAGGCATTTGTTAGCACAGTAACTACTTAGTTTATAATTAAAATACTTATCCTTGCTTATTAGCTTCTTCTTTTCTTCCTAGAAAAGCTATGGTTAAGAAGCTTTATTCTTCGGCTTTGATCCTCTAGAGGTATTCGACTAGTAGTCTCTCTAGCTATGGTCTTTACTGCTCCTAATTCTATAGCTGTAGGCGCGTTGTTTCTTTTCAACAATCTGCTTAAGGCAGTTAGCAGTAATATAGCATCCTTATACAAAGATCTAATATAACATCATTAGATCGATACTTTCCTTAATTATAGTGTGCTGCATATCGAATAAGAATTTATAGTAGAGTTTCTTTTTTTATTCTAATAGAATAAGGCCAGCTTCCTAGATAAGAAACGTGAATTTTAATAAAAAGATTTAAAACTTCAAATCTTTTATTGCTAGGTAATGGAGTTCTATCTTTACATTGATCACGCAGTTCTTATCTATGTAGATTATTCTTAGATGCTCAAAGATATTATTAATATCTTAGTAATATTGTGCTGAGTCCTTCCAGAATCATAGGAGCAAGTAATTGGCCATTTCTTCTTTACATATCTCCTTCACGTACGCCATACGGGCCAGGGCTGTTGGGTAATGATTAGCATTGGCTTCCAACTTATTCTCAATATCAATCTCCCATGATTCGTACTTAGGATTGATTCCATCTAATAGTAGCTGGCCATTTAGCAGCTTAGTAGTCTTCTTCTTATAGTCTTTCCTAGCTGGAGAGGTATTAGTGATTACAGCATTATACTCCATGATTAGTTTAGATATAATCTAGTGATAGTCGGCTAGATTATTCTTAAGATTCTGAATCTCCTCTCTTATAGAGTCAATTTCCTTTATATTATTATTACTAGACTTAGTAAAAACCTCTTCTAGTCATTTCTTCTATATAGAGAGATATTAGAATAAACCTTTAAATAAGCTTCTAGAGTTACTTCTATAAAGCTTAAAGAATTTATCCTTATTAAGTAGTCCTTTAGAAATATCTCTAAGCTTTAGTTTTTTAAGGTTAATAGTTAAATAGTAACTAGGCTCTCTTATATTATCATTGCTAGCGCTCTTACTATGTTGATATCTGTCAGTGGTATTTAGTCTTACCATTATACTAGCTCATAAGATTTCTAGGTTTCAAATGAAGATAAATAAAGATTCAGGGTTAGAGCACTGATAAAACATTTATTATAGCTATACAGACTGTGCTGAACATAAAGAGATTAAGATAAAAAAAAGTCTATTCCTAATTAGAGCACTGACTATAGCTGAGTACTAGCTATACTAGTTATAAAAAAAACAAAGATAAAATATAGCGATGCTTATTATAATATAATATACCTTTTCCAAAGATATTCAATTCCTATCTAGAGATGTGATTCTCTAAAATAACAAGCATAGGAAAGGAATCTAACTACCAGGACCTGCAGGAAGGTTTTATCTTGTGTGTTTAGGTAACCAGCTTGACCCCTTATGGCCCCGGGGTGAGGCTATCCCCAGATCTGGCACCGCAGGTTAGGGTTGATGCCCTTCCTGCCTAAGGCCTCCCATCCGGCCACGAGGCCGCTCCTACCCTTGGGGATAGCCTCAGGCTCAGCCGTCACATTAAAGAAATAACTTTAGTAATTATTAATTGTGAAGTATACCTATAATTAAAATATAATAGAAAAATAAATAAAATCTTAGAAAATAATTTAAAAAATTATAAAATAGGAGAAAAAATATATAGTAATATTAGAAGTCCTATTTTTTCTTAAATATATAATAATAAATTATATTATATAATCTTTCTAGATAAAAAATCTAGATATTTATTTATAAATATTTTAAAAAAAAAATATAAAGCTCTAGAAACTTTTAAGAAATTTAAAAATATTATTGAAAACTAAAATAATATTAAAATAAAAGAATTCTTTTCTAATAATGGAGGAGAATATATAAATAATAATTTTGAAATATTATTTAATGAATATAGAATAATTCATAATAAAATATCTTTTTATACAAAAGAACTAAATGGATTAATAGAAAGAATTAATTTTACTTTAATGAATAAAGTAAGAAGCTTTTTATTTAATTCTAATAATAATAAAAATCTATGGGGAGAAGCTCTATTATCTGCCACTTTTATATATAATAGAACTCCTCATAAATCTATTTAATATAAAACTCTATATGAAATATATTATAAAGAAAAACCAAAAATTGAATATATTAAAATATGGAGATCTATAATATATTATCATATAAATAAGAAAACTCATAAATTACTACTAAGAAAAAGAAAAGGAATTTTAATTAGTTTTAGTGATTATAAATATTATAAAATTCTTAATATAGAAACTAAAAAATCTCTATAGTCTAGAGATGTTTCTATTCTAGAAGGAATATATTCTAATAATAATAATAATAATAATAATAATAATAATAATAATAACAACAATAATAACAATAATAACAATAATTATAAAGAAATAAATAATAATTTGGAAATAGAAATAAATAATATTCCAAATAAATTTTTTGAAATAGTTGAAACTATTCTAAAGAATAAAATTGAAATTAATATTCCTAAATATAATAAGGAATCAATAAATTATATAAATAAAATTAATAAAGAATTTATTTATAATATTAAAGATACTATAATATCTGATTTTATTAAAACAATTGAATATAATTAGAATATTTTTAATATTCTGAATATAAATATAAAAGAACTGAATACTTTTAAATAAGCTATAAATTCTAAAGAAAAAGAAGAATGGTATAAAGCATATTTAGAAGAAAATAAGGAATTATTATCTTAAAATACTTTTGAAATAATAGATATTCTAGAAAATATAATACCAATAAAAGGAAGATAGGTTTTTAAAAGAAAAGATATAAATTCTAATTCTTATAAACTAAATTTTATTATAAATAAGAATAAAATAATAAGATATAAAGCTTGATGGGTTATATAAGATTTTTATTAAAAATTAGGAATTGATTATCTAGAAACTTTTTTTTATAACTGTAAGAACTGAAATCTGATATTTACTATTTATTATTATAGTAAATAAGGATTAATTTATAAAATAATATAATGTTAAAAATGTATTTATATATATAAATATTAATATAAACTCTGAGAGAACCCGCCGGGAAAATCAAAAATCAACCTTTTGAAATTCAATGCTACTGGAAGGCATCC
Organism: Talaromyces rugulosus; assembly: GCF_013368755.1. Classification (NCBI taxonomy): domain Eukaryota; kingdom Fungi; phylum Ascomycota; class Eurotiomycetes; order Eurotiales; family Trichocomaceae; genus Talaromyces; species Talaromyces rugulosus. Next base: position 3,504,315 of record NC_049564.1, read on the forward strand.
AGGGCTTCGCTATGGCCCCTGGACTCCCCAATATCGACAACCACCCCCTAGACCCAGGGGGGCAGGCGCTAGGTCTGGTGAACCCCGTAGGGGCCTATATAGGCACCCCAGCGGGGACAGCACCACCAGCGCCCCCCGAGGCAAGTGCAACAGTCCCTCAGAGCGAGGGCTTCTTGCCTAGCCTGGAAATCAACCCTAGGGAGTTATTTCCCCCCCTAAGCAGCGTGCCAGGCTCCCAGGAAGCACCTAAAACTCTAGGGAAGAGACTACAGGAACACAGCCCTGACGGGGCAGAAAGAGCCCCTATGAAGGCCCTAATTGGCCCAGCCTACAAGGACATGGAACAGGCCTTATTAGGCCACTTTGCAAGCAGCAATAGCGCGCTGCACGCGGAGATGGCCGCTATGAAGGCCTATATAGCCTCCCTGGTAGAGGCTATGGAGCAGCGTCTCACATAGTCTTCCGCACGACCCAGTAAAACCCAGACCCAACCCAGACCCAACCCAGACTGGGTTGGGTTTTGGGTCAAACATGTCGACCCAGTAATGGGTCTGGGTTGGACTGGGTAACCCAGTACTAGGCCTGGGGCCCTAAATTAGGTTACAAACATAACAAATATACCAAGAATTCTAATTGTATAACTTATGCATTTTGTAGTTGTATTTTTGAGTATTTACTTTACAGATTTATTAAGAAAAAAGGTAAAAGAAAAGCCTTTATTTAGAATTTATATATTTAATTAATGATATTTAAATATATTATTTTCCTAGCTCTTACGTTTCTATTCTAATACCCGTGTCTGTGTATAGGTTGGTGGTAATGATGATGAGCCTAGACTATCTGGTTCAGCAGCAGATAAGGAAGTCGTATCTAGTCCTATATCCTCTATTTTATTCTCTAGTCTATTTTCTAGCTCATCCTTTTGCTCTTCTATATCACTAATTGGATTGATTTTATCCTTGTTAAGCTTCTCTTCCCTTTCTTCTTTCGCCGCCTCAAGCTCATTTTGTGAAAAGAATTTTTCAAGAAGCTTTGCTTCCTGTGTCTCTATATTAAATTTAGATATACAAAGAAATATCATCAACTTCTCAATTGTCTCAGTCTTTATTCTCCCACAATAATAGTGACAAACATCTCGAGCAGTATTAAAGAGGCGTTCTACTTCTGTACCAATAGCTAGGAAAGAGAATACATCTCACATAAAGACAGCAATAGCTAGAAAGCGATATTAATGCTTTTTCTAAAAGATAAATAGCCCAACAGAAACAGTATCTAGTTTAAGATTAGTAAACTAGCAATACATAGATAGTAAATAATCACTAACCACTATCAAGATATTAACTAATTTCATCAGTCATTGCTTATAGCTATATATCCTTTCTATCAAGCATCTCCTCCAGCCTTAAACTTGGTTGAGCTGCAGTATAAGAGCTGTATACATCCTGGCTTTAACTTTTTACTTGCGCTTGATATGGGATAAGAGCTTGTTGAAAGACGTTGTAATAGATATCTCACCACTTCTGATCCCAATCACTAGAGAGAAAGAATCTAAATTTATTCACTGGTGCAAGCATCATACTGACAGCATAGATATACCCTCAAATAGTATCAGTTTAAGCGTAGTACTCATCAAGCTTAATCTATCCAGCGTCCAGTGCATCCAGCATTTGTTTCTTCCATAGAATACATTTCTATTGTAACTGTGTCTGTAATCGCTCAAGATAATCAAAAAGTCAGTTATAAATCTTGAACACATAGTGGGCAGTAACGTCTCAAGTCTTTGATAACTAGGTTGTATAATCAAAGAACAGCTCAATAATACAGAGAAGATAGTTAATTTAGCGCTACTCATGCTCGCTAAATAGTATCTCCTCATAGTCATACTCTACACAAAATAAAGAGAAGATAATATATAGCCGTTTAGCCTAATAAAGCATAAGAAATATAGAATTCCATCATATTTTCACATCTTGGATAGGAATAATCTTGACGTTTGTTGTCTGAAGATTATAGAATATCTCTTAGCGCTGGGGGCTTGCATTTATATAAATTGCAAGATAACATACTTTATTCAATATAGAAAAGATCTGACATTGCTTCGCATTCTCTTGAACCAGCCTGGACTGACTCTCTGTCCACTTTGTCTCTGCGGATTCATTAAATAGAACTGCCTTAATCCGAACAAGAAGCTGATTAAAACTGAGCTGGATAACATAGGCAAGGTATAGTATTTATATAATAATAACACCATCTAATAAAGCTTGTTGGAGAGACACAGCTAATACCTTATTGTTTAATGCATTATCTGTGGTCAGCCCAAACACTCTATCTTCAATATTATTCTTTACCAGGGTTTCCATCAGAACACCACTTAAGTAAGACCCCATATATGTACTATAAAGTAGCTTAAAACCAAGAAGCACCTCACGATAAACCCAATCACTATCGATAAAATAACCAGTAATCGCCATAAATGCCTATAAGAATAAAGATGTCCAACAGTCAAGCGCAATAGATATCTTTAAACCAGCAAGTAGCATACAAAGAACCTACTGCTATCAGTCTTTGACTAAGCTCCCTAATCAGCAACAGATTATATTGATAGATAGGATCACTGAAGCGACAAGAGCAGAACACACTTTATAGATAATCCACTTAAATAATAGATGCTCAATAAGGTGGAATAGTAGCTGATTGAGAATTAGGAATTATAAGATATTGTCTTCCCAATCCTTTTATAAAAAGGGTATATCTGTTGAAATTTCACCTTAAGAAGACATACTATAGATTAATATCTAAGTATTATTTCACAGTCTAAAACATACCTTTTTTTAGAGAAACTTTATAATCTCTACCTTCTTTTCCTTCTCTGACTATAGGCACCCAGCTATCTTTAGATATTTCTGGATTATTAATATGCTATAATACTGTACTTTACTAGAACTATTCAGACTCAGAGAATAAGGATGCTTAAGAATCTTTCCACAGCGTTTGCACATAACCTTTAGTGTGCCATCTATACCCTCAGCAACCTGGTTGTAGCTATTCCAGATCATTATATAATAATATAAATCCCAGTTGATCTTTCTTTTCTGCCTATAGTCTGTCTGTAACTACCAGTTAATAAACTCATTGTATAATATTTTATTGTAGAGAACAAATCTATTCTAGCGATCAGGTTCAACATATATTAAAGAAAGAGGAACAAGGAGGTCATCTAGCCAGTGAAAACCAGAATCAATTGTATGATAACTTGCGGATAGAGTGATTTGTTGTGTTGAAAAAGATGGAAGATCATCAATATCTCTACTATAAAGTAACGATATAAAGTTGGAAAGCTGGCTTTGAGACATGACAAAAGATATGTAAGCATCACGAAAGGAAGAGATAAAGAGAAAATATAAATAATATACTGAGATGGAAAAGCACTACAATTAGAAAAATAAGAAAAATAAGAAAGTCAAGTTAATTGATATATTAGATGGAATGAATCCTTGTCCTTTTATTCATTGGTTTGGTATACTGATATTATGTAGACCTAATACATTATCCCTGTAATAACCCAGTAATAGCCTAGAGATAACCTAGAGAACCCAGTTAAGGCCCAGTCAAACCCCAGTCAAACCCTAATTCCCACCCTAGTTTCCCCAAGCCTAGCCAAAAAAATTCATCCTGTCCTACTTTCAAAGTTAAAGTCTTCGACTTAAATGTAGATATCTAGGTATTCTAACAAGCATCAGAATTATTAATAAAACAGTTTGATATTCTAATAACAATAGAACATTTAAACAGTTCAATACATTCTAATATTCCCCAAAATATTTATTTGATTCATATAGAAATATATAATGTGTGAATATATATTTAACATATATAACTACATCAGTACAATGATAGATGCGCATTTTCCCCCCACACTGTAGATACAGCCTTTCCATATAGAACAAGGCATTGTAAAAGATAAGCAACAGTGAATTCGATATGCTCTTTTCATATTTAAGAAATTCCTTAAAGATTTTATTGATTTCCTGGTAGAAAGTGTTCTATTTCAGTATAAACATCAAAATGGGAAAAATGACGGTGTGTAATTTAAATAATTATACCATAATTTATGCCGGAACTAGGTCGAAATGGGTTATTTCTGGGTTTTCTGGGGCCCTAGTGACTGGGCCTGGGTTGGGCCTGGGTTATGAAGCTTCGACCCAGACCCAGACCGGGTTGGGTTTTGGGTCGTGACCTTCGACCCAAAATGGGTTATGCGGAAGTCTAGTCTCACAGGCCAATTGGGCGCTCTAGAGCGCCGTTTTTCAACCCTAGAAGCTCAACAGGCCTCCCCGAACGCCCTGAACCACCCCTCAAAGCCCCTATCGTCAGAGGGCGACCGCCAGGGCCCACGACAGAGTCTGCTATCCCAGGGGACAGCGTTCGCAGAGGTCGCCCATGGCCCCCAAGCTAACCCGAATAGGGCCGCTAAGCCCACAGAGCCACGCAGAGCCTCATCCCCGATATTAAAACCACCCCCTGGGGTAAAGCCCGCAGCAGCCTCCCAGTGGGCCGATATAGCGGCCAGCAATGCCCAGGAGTGGTAAATCGTTACAAAAAAACGGGCTTACTCCCTGAACCAGCCCCCAAAAGTCTAAATGGACCCAGGGAGCCTGAAGCCTATTCGCGGAAGTAATAAGGGAGACCGCAGGCTTATATTTAGACGTGAAAATGGCCGTACCGCCCTTAGAAAGTCTAAAGCTGATGTCATTTTGCAGCTTAACCGCTGCCTAGCCCAGGTAGGCTTCCCGAACTTCGCCAGGGTAATAGACGCTAATTACACTGAATCAGGGGCTATCTTAGCTCTATTAGACCAAGGAAGCACTGTAGGCTTGCTATTACCAGCCTATAAGGACCTATTAGTAGCTACCTGCCACTGGGTTGACCCTGCAGTCATCTCAGTAGAAGCAGACCAACAGTGGCACAAGATTAAGGTGCATATAGTGCTGATAGCCCGCTATAGCGCTTCAGGACTAGGCCTAGCCAAGAAAGAAATTGAATTAGGGGACATATACACTTTAATAAAAAACCCTACCTAGATTAAGCTGATAGTGGTTATCCAGACTAATAAGTAGTGTTTCTCTACTATTATTATAACAGTAGAAGGCCTAGATGACGCCCATAGGCTACTCGCCCAGGGCGTACGCTTCAGGGGCAATAGGCACCCTATCAGCCCCTATCACGAAATAGGTAAAAACACCGTTTGCACCCAATGCTATGGCATTGACTACTAAACTTATAGAGGCTACAGCACCTGACCATCACTCTACACCGTATATGCTGGTATCTATAAAGCCTAAGAGCACACTTGCAACGTGCTAGACTGTAGGGCCTAAACAGGCTACCCATACCTGTATGCACCCACTAAATACAGTAACTGTAGGGGGAAGCACTAGGCTGATTCCCTAGGGTGCTCTAAGCTTTGGGAGGCCTGCTAACGACTTTATAAGTGCTTTCCTGGCATAGAGGTCGTTATGCCCCCTCCCTCCCCTGAATGGACTGAATGGGAAGGCGTTGCTGAGGAGGCTTTTCCTCCAATTACTACCCAGGACGCCCCCCAAGCCCTAGAGCTTAGGGAGGTCGATGACGCTATAGAAGATGCCCTAGGGACATCACCTCTACCGTACTCATCCCTGTGTCTAACACCAACGCCTGGAGCTGCAGCCCCTATTAATGTTAATTATTCAACATAATTGCGGCTGTATCTACCCCGCAACCTTAGAGGCTCTAGAAGCGGGGATAGAACAGTAAATAGGCATTATATACTTACAAGAGCCTTATATTGCTTATGACTTCTCCCACCCAGGCTATCTGCTGTACTGGCCAGGGGGGGAGAAGCGGGATCAACGGGTGCTTATAGCCATCCGTAAAGACCTTATAGGGGCGGTTAGGGTCGAGAACCACACTGATTTAGTAGACCACCCCTATTTACAGGCCCTAGACATATGGGAAGTATTAATAATTAGCAGACATGCCCTCTGACGCACTAGAATAGTCAACTGCTATAATATGTAGATTGGGGCCAGTTACTGGTGGCAAGGGGCCTTCCCTAGACGACGCCAGGCCATCAAGGACGCAGACTAGGACCTGCTTATAGTAGGTAGGTGCCTATTAGTGGGTGATTTCAACGCCTATAGCCCTTCATGGAACCCACTGGCCAAGGGCCGGGTTAACGCTGAGCCCTTAGAACAGCTTATAGAGCGGCACTCACTATATATTAATAACCCACTAGGGGAGGCCACACGCTATAAGAAGACCGAGGGGGTGTCAATTATTGATTTAGCGTTATCCTCGCCAACCCTAGGGCCTCTGCAAGCCTGGGAGGTGGATAAGGATAAGCCTACAACATCTGACCATGAGCTTATCGTCCTAGCCTGGGAAGCCCTAGAAGAACCCCCCCCAGGAGGAATCTCCGGGGAGATTACTAGGTGGCAGATAGAAGCTCTGCAGGTAAACGAGGAAGCCCTAAAGCTGGCCACAGCAGCCTGGGCCTCAGAGGCTGTAGGCCACCCCCCTCTTAGTGATCAATGCACCGAGGAAGACCTTGCTAGAGAGGCCAATTGGGTGCAGGACACCCTAACCAGCGTACTCGATAGGCATGCCAAAGCAGTACGGCTTTGTGCACGCTCTAAGCGGTGGTAGAAGCCAGAGCTGCGGCAAGCCCAGAGCTTATGGGCTGCAGCCCGCAAGCAGTGGCAGGCCTATGCCTGTACTGACACCGAATTCAAGGCTGCAAGAGCCGCTTATTACCAAGAAATAAAGGCGGCTAAAAGGACCTGCTGGGAGGCCTTCCTCGCTGAGGGAGGCCTTGGGGATAAGAAAGAGTGGAAAAAGGGTTCTAACCCTACTGGGAACCCTTTTCCCAAAGGCCCTAGGAAGGACCCTCCCCCAAGGGGGAGCGGCCTGGAAAAGCCTTCTCCAGGGGATCCCAATAGGTGTTGGATAGCCCTACGGTACACTAAGCCGCCAGGTAACCCCACCACTCCAGCGCTCCAAGGCCCGGTTCTAAGGGCCTCCCCCACCACTACTATGGCCGATAAAGAAGCCCTAATCAGGGAAACTGCATTTCCTAATGCCCCCTGAAGCTCCCCCCCTAAGGAGCTGCCAGGCGGGCAGGCTCATACGCTTATAACGCCGGAGCGGGTATATCAGGCCTTATTCAGCTAGAGCATTAAGAAAGCTCCGGGGGCTGATAGGCTCAATTTTAAAGCATGCCGGCTACTCTGGGCACTAGACTCACCCCAAATTATAGGGATGGCTAGGCAGTGCTTTCGGCTTAGGGTGCACCCAGGGGCCTGAAAGACCACTAAAGGCATCCTACTTCAGAAGCCAGAGAAGCCCAATTATACCCAGATGAAGATCTAAAGAATAATAAGCTTGCTTAGCTACCTAGGCAAAGTTATTAAAAAGCTGGCTATAGGCCTTATAGTAGACTGATATAAAGCCCAAAGGACTTTACACCCTAGATAAATAGAATACAGGCGGGGCTATAGGGCTATTGACATAGTAGCCTACCTCGTGCAAATAATACACAAAGAATAGACTCAAAAGCTTCTCACAGGCACTATCTTTATTAATATTATAAGGACCTTCGACCATATTAACCCCTATAAGCTTAGTAAGGCTATAGAAGCTACAGGCCTGGATAATAACCTTATAAAATAGACCTTATCCTTCCTTACAAATAGAAGGATCAGCCTCGTAATTAACAGTTATAAAGCCCCTAAACAGCCTATTGACTCAGGGCTGCCCCAGGACTCACCAGTCTCCCCAATCCTCTTTCTTATCTATATCCAGAGTATATTTCAGGCTATAGAACAGCAGGTGCCAGAGATCAAGGCCCTATCCTATACCAATGACATAGGCCTAGTAGCCCAGGGAAGCTCAGTCTCTGAGATCTATAAACAGCTAAAAGCAGCAACAAAAGCTGCTATTAAGTAGAAACTGGCAAATAGCATTAAATTCAACCCTAAAAAGACAAAAGCCATCCTATTCTCTAAGGCCACCAACAAAGAACATAAAAATCAGATCCAAGAAACTAGAATACAGATAAAAGACACTTTAGTAACATTCTCCCCAACAGCTATCTAGTAGTTAAAGGTCTTACTAGATCCAAAGCTTATCCTCAAAGCCTACTATAAGTACCGCCTGTAAAAAGGTCAAAATACTAAAAGACAAGTACAGACACTGTACAAAGCCCAAGAGCTCCCCCCAGGCCTGGCATAGCGAATCTAAAAAGCCACCACGCAGTCAGTGGCACTTTATAAGGCCGAGCTTTGGTAACATAAACAAAAGAACTGCCTAGAAGGACTGTAGGGCCTAATTAATAACTAGGCCCAGGCAGTCATAGGCATGCTAAAGTCCATCCTATTAAAACCACTTATAAGGAAGGCAGCTTTGGAACCAGTAGAGACCCTATTAGATAGTAAACAGTGGCAATATATCCTAAGACTCCTAGGACTTTCCTAAAGACATCCAACAGCAGAAATACTCCCTATAACACTTAGGGAGGGAGACACCCATACACAGCCTAAAAAGCAGCTGCTAGAAGACCAAGCTTAGGCAACACCAACCCGCCAAGGCCCCTAGAAGCTAGGCATAGACCTAGCCTGCAGGCTACAAGAGGCCTTAACTGCCAACCCCTCCCAGGGCTTTAAGCATACAATAGAGCCTAATAATAGGTCTATACCACTAGATTTCAGGATAGACTCCCCTGAAACCACTATACAATTAGCCTCAGACCCTCTAAGTAGGATAAGGAACACTGACCTTTATTTAGACAGTTCTAGGTTAGATGATTAGTGTATAGGCGCTATAATAGCTTATAAACTATTTATTAGCCCCTAAAGATCGTGCCTAGCTCCCCTAAGCACAGGCTTCAAAGTCTTTAATACAGAACTAATAAAAGTAGTCGAAGCCCTAGAATAAGCGCTGGCAGAGAATCTTAGAAAGCTAATTAAGATGTTTTTTGATGCTCAAGCCACTATAGGCAGGCTTCAGTATACCCAGCCAGGCCCTGGCCAAGCCCTGGCGCTGCAGACACATAATCTAGCTAAGGAACTACAGACCACTGGCCGCAGGGTTACTATATACTGGATGCCAAGCCATAAAGAGGTCCCAGACAACAAAGAAACCAATAAAACCGCCAAGAAAGCTGCAGGAAAGCCCTAAACAGACAAATATTTGGGCATCTCACTAGCACATGCTCAATAGACCTATACTGAAGCTTATAGAGCTGCCAGGGCCAACTAACTTACTACAAAGCTTGCAAAGCGTGCCCAGCGGACAAGCCAGGCCTACTATCCCCCCCAGGGATAGAAGCTTGACCCAATGTTGACAAACACCCCCAAGCACCTAGCGCGGCAATATTACCAGTTCAAGACTGGCCACACACCAATTAGGGCCTATTTACACCGAATTAAGGCCCAAGACTTCCCTAATTGCTTAGGGTACTCTAAAAGGACTGAGACAGTAAGACACCTTCTTACAAACTATCGACAGTGGTGCCACCAGCAGAAAAAACTATATGCCGGCTTGGCCGAAGCAGAGATAAAAGCCCTACAGAATAGCGAGCAGTGCCCCGAAGCACGCCTATTCCAGGACCCAAAGGCCACTACAGCGCTGCTGGCGTTTATAGGGGCCATTAGAGAGCAAGAAGATAACCAACAGACCTAGGAGCAGGCCTATAAAACTGATAATTAGGGCATTGAGGCCCTAGATGAGGAAGAGCAAGAGGGGGAAGAATAGCGGGCAGAGACAGCCCACTATTGTAGGCAACGCCCAAACGTTAGTAGCCATAAGAAGGGGGTAGTGATTGCCACCCACTATAAGCCCCCAAATCATCCTGCACATATAAGCGGCTTAGGACAAGGAAAGTACAAGATACCTTAAAAGCATGGATCCAATGGGAATAGAGGCACCAGTTTATAGGGGACAACCCCTATAAGCCGGCCTAATCCACACGAATCACTGTCTGTCATAGCCTAGGGCTCGGTATAGACGTTAAATTTGATTAAATAAATAAATAAATAAATAACTCTGAGAGATTTTTAGAAAAAGACTATCAGCAGCTTCTACGTAGATTTATAAACTACTACTCTTTATAGAACCATATAGTTCTTATTTAGGAAGACTAGTCTCTGCAGACAGATATCCTAGCTAAAGCTAAAGCTAGACTTAACAAGATAGCCCTAGTTAAGACTGAAAAAGCTGAAAAAGCGGCTAAGATCTGAAAGCTAAATATATCAGAATTAGAATAAGGTTCTAACGTTATATCAAAATCCAAATCAGAATCTAAATTTATAGAAGAGTCTAAAAAATCTACTCTTAGGTCTAGTAAGTAGATAAATCACTATATAAGAGTCTTTTCTTAATGAAAAGTATCTAAATTATTCAATATAATATATATAAATCAAGGGATAAAATCATAGCTATATTCCTTAGAAACCTCTAGATGCTCTAAACCAATATTATAATAGTATAAGAGCTCTGAAGGAATAAATTCAATGAAACTATATACCAACTAGTATTGGCAATCTATTAATTGTTTTACCCCAAAGTTTAGGAACATAGCGGTAGTAGGCTAGCCTGAGTGACACTTTATATCTCTAAAAAGATGAATCCTAGAAAGTAAATCTACTCTATTATATCAAAAGATTACCAGATTCTTAAAATTTACCAAGAATCTGGCTATTATTTATATATTTATAATATATATAATAAATTAAACAGCGGCACTATTAAGCAAATTAAAACCATGCTATACCGAATTAGTGACGCTATGCCCAAGGCTAAACATCTTATTATAGAAGATCTGAATGCCTACTATCCTGCCTAGGAGGGCCCGGGCACTAAGATTGACCTTAAAGGGGAACAGATCCTTAAGATTATAGATTGTTATCATATTAAATTAACTACTAAAGAGGGGGTATCTATATGGGAATGAGGTAATCTTAAAATAACTATTAATCTAACTCTAATCTTTATTAATCTAATCAACCGGCTTATAAGCTGTAAGCGTGCCAATAAACTAGGGCATAATTTGGATTATTACCCTATTAGGACGCTAATTGATATAGAAACACCACTAAATAAGGCGCTGAAGTGGCGGAATTAGAAAGCTATAGATGATAAGGTCTTCCTCAGTGAACTAGAGAAGCTGGTTATGCCTTTACTAATAGAGGCCTTAAAGCAATGAATTAAGCTGGTTACTATCTTATTTCTAGCTACTATCTGCTGCGTAATCAAAAAATCTACGCTATAGGCGAAGCCTAGCTAGTGGGCTAATCCTAATCTAATTAAAAAGTGTAAATAGATAATTAAGATCTATTATTATCTATAGTACCAACATATGTATACCTATAACCCACTTAACTGATTACTATATAAAGCAGTCTAGAATAAGAAAAAACGTACTGTAAGTAAGGCCTTATACTAAAAATACTGCAAGTGCATCTAGTAAACTATTAAAAAAAGCCCTTAGGGCCTGTGGTGATTAGTAAGGTAGGCATATATGTGAATAAGCTTATATAAATTAGGAATTATCTTAACACTTCACAGCTTTAGTGGCCAGTTAACAGAAACTGTTGAGACCAAGGTTGCTTTATTCTAGAAGGCCTTCTTCCCAACAATTCTAGTAGCTAATTTATCTGATATTCTAAATATTACTTACCCAAACCAGCTTAGCTTTCTCTAGATTGAGCTATATAAGATTGTGGCTACAGCCTATACTATACCATTAGATAAAGCCTCTAGAAAGGATAGCATTCTTAATAGTGTATAATATAAAGTAATTAGTATACTTAAAGTTCTAAAGACTTTATACAAGATCTTCAACACCTATATAAAAGCAGACTATAATCTAATCTACTTTTAATATTTAATAACCGTTGTTCTTTATAAAGCTAGAAAAGACTAAGATTATTATATGCTTAAAGCCTACCAGCTAGTAACACTACTTAATATATTAGAAAAAATCTTAGAGTTAATTATTACTAAACATCTTAGCTATATAATTAAGATCTATAACCTGCTCTTTCCAATATATTTAAGCAGCTATAAAGGCGTCTCTATAGATCATATTATCTAGTTAGTTATTAAGCAGATTCAGGAAGTATAGAGCTAAGGCCAGTTAATAGCATTAATACTTCTACTGGATATAGTAGGAGCATATAATAATACCTATTATAACTAATTACTGTATAATCTACACAAGAAACAACTAGGGCATTTTATTCTATAGATCTAGGCTTTCCTAGACAAATAAACTATATAAATTCACATGTTTAAAGATATATCAAAGCACATCCTAATTACTATCAGTATCCCCTAAAGAAGCCTAATCTCACTAATCTTTTATCTAATCTATAATACTGATCTACTAAGTAACTGTGCCGAACCTACTAAGGAAACCACTATCAGCGACTAGATCAACAATGTTAATTTTCTAACTATAAGGGCCTTAGAGCAGACCAACGTTCAGAGACTTAATAGAGCCTACAGTAAAGCTAATAAATAGACTAGAAAACACGCTTCTATTTTTAATACTAAGAAATATAAATTAGTGTATTTTATTAATTCCTATAGCTCTACAGAGCCTTACTACATATTAATTATCTTATCTAATGGCATAGTTATTGACACCTTCTATAAAATAGAACACTATCTCGGTTTCTGATTAGACTTAAGCCTGATATTTAAAGCCTACCGCACCAAAGCGCTTGCCAAGACTGGCACTAGCTTATATACTCTATAAGATCTCTCAGACTCTACATAAAGGGTAGCACTAAACTATATATACTAAACCTACTAAGCAATAGTGATTCCACAGATACTCTATAGAGTAATAGTCTAGTTTCAACCAGGTGCACTCATAAAAAAAGAAATCAATAAAACTATACAAGACTTTATAAAGATCTAATAGCAAGCAGTAGTATTTATTAATAAGGCTTTCTATACGACTACCACTATAATACTTAATATAGAATTACATCTACTGCCTATAAAACTCCAAATAGAACAGTTAATTAAAGAGACCACTCTACAAATCCAAACTAGACTAATCCACGCCATACTAACTTACCTTCAGAAACAACACCTAGAAACAGAAATCCAACTAAAGGGGTTTACCCCTATAGAGGTGTATATCTAAAAGAAGGATAAATGCCTAGAAGCTCCCCTAAGAGCTGTAAAGAGCCAATAGAAGAGCTAACAGGCATTCATCCAGACATCCTAGCAGCAGCCTCCAAAGGTAATTATAGAAAAACAGAAAAAAGCCACTCATCTATATAATATCATACTCTATAAACTTATTAACAAGCTGTTTATACTATATACCAACAACAGTAGCTTCTAGAGCCAAATCATAATATTAATAGTAAATCTACAAGCTATAAAACAAAGCACTGAGTGCCTCAGAACTAAAAACACATTAATAGTATATACTAAGGAAGTCTATAGCATCTAATTCACACTAAAAGCAGCACTGCACTATAGAGACTTACTAAATTAGAAGGCCTAAGTCAAACAAGCAAAGATAATTATATTATTTAATAGTCAGACCACCTTTAAGACGCTCTTTAATCTCTATATAGTCTTAGGACAGATCTTTATTAAGGCCTGCTAGTATCTGCTGAATGAATATACTAAAGAAGAAATCTTAATTATCTTATAATGGATTCCTATCTATATAGATATCCTAGAGAACGAAGCTGTTAATAGAACTACTAAGTAAGCGGTCTAGACAGCTATAAAACAGTCTAAAACTACTAACTAGCCCAGACCGGGCATAAGAGCCAATATTAATTAATAATACTGACTTATTATAGCGGACAAGCGCTAAATACACTAATCAATTAAAGATGCCTAGAAAAAAAAGTAGAAAAAAGGTAAGACTATAGTATTTATAAGGCACCTACTAAATATACCTATCAAGAAAGCTTTATACTATTAAAGAGGTCTTTATAAAGCTATAATATTAATCTTTATATAGCTATATATCTAAAGAGTAGCCCTGAATCATTATCTCTAGTGAATTAATTACTAAGACTTATCTTTGTGTCTATATGATTTTAAAGAACAGACTATATATTATATTATCATAGACTGCCCGTAGTTCACTAAGGATAGAGACCATATATTTAAAAAGATTTAGGACATTAAATATACCACCAGATTTAACAAAATCATAAATAAGAAAGATGCAGCAGTTGCTATCACGCAGTTTATAATTAATATAGATATCCTAGACCAATTCTAGGCTGTTGATTTATAAATAACTGGCAATACAGAGCAGGAACAGGCCAAGGTCAAAGCTAATTAACTAGGGCATTGAGTGTGGCTTAATATATAGAATAAACACATAAGTGCTGGCATTCCAGGTCTATGTTAAGATTGATAAAAACTAACATATTACTTTAATCTAATTAAATAGTAGAGAACAAGGAAATAAAGCCTAGTAATTTAAAGAAGAGGTAGATAACTTAAGAAGATATATCAGCACAGATATAGCTAGGATATAGTTATTATAATAGATAAATGAGTAGGAAATATATATATAGCACACTAGGAAATAGGATTAAAGATAAGGATAGTAGCAAGTATAAGATTAAAATTATATCAAGAATAGCTATAGATGCGTAGTGAAGTAAGCCCTAATATAAAGGCTGCAGTAAGTAAAGAAAGTAGAAGAAAGGAAGCTATAAAGAATTAACAAAATTATATTAATATTAACGTTCCAGATTTCATTTATTTATATAGTTTACCATATTTAACAGCTTTACATTACTTTCCTTGACATTTTATTTCTTAGCATTCTATTTCTGTGGTGTATCTCCTAAGCTACGCTACTAGTGGCTGTGCCACCCATTATCCTCTGCCCTACCGGATTAGGGCCCCAACCCTGCATAGCGGCGATAGTCTAGAAGCTAGCTACATCAGGTTAATGAGATCTACTACTATATTGGCCTCACAAAAAGATCTAGGAATTTCTAGTAATAAAGAATTGTTTACTACTGTAATTCTATACTGCCTGGTGCTAATTAATAGATAGATCCTAAAGTAGAGACAAGGAATACAGCTCTGCCGATGTAGCTTATGTGGCAATGGAGCCATCTCGGCCTGGCCCTGTGGTCCCGTGACAATTTAATCTTTTATTTCTATTTTTTCTTCTTTTTTTTTTCTAATTATTTTAATTTTTCTATTTCCTTTATATCTCTTACTATAAAATTATCAATACACTTATAAAAAAGATTATCTTATTTCTTTAAATAATCTATCTTTACTATTATTTAAATAAGTTCTAAACAAATATTTTTTTTATTAAAAACAATACTAGGACTGGTGTAGCTCTAGGCCTGAGCAGTAGATGCTGGCCCTGGTGCTGCACCAGTTCTCATATTATTATGTTTTATTCTTTTAAATAAATAATATATTATTATTACTTTTTAATAGTCTTTATAGTCTATTATTATGATAGTCTATTTTATCTTAAGATTGTTTTATATAATGTTCTTATCTTATCTTCTGTTAATAGAATACCATTACCCACCCTGATTCACATCTTGGTAACGAGTTGTTGAACCGATTGACACTTACTTTTTAATTAAGTTATATCTGCTAGGATATGATTATATATTTTGGATAGACTAACTACTTAGCTATGTAAGTAGGCATACTACCACGTAGCCTCCCGATAATAATTATATGAGTCAATTGCTGTAAAGCAGAGGGGGGTTGCAGAAGAGAGGGTCTTGTCAGCAATTTGCAGCAGGCCGCAGACATCATTTGCAATAACAGATACCCTTCTTAGGGGCAAAAAAAAAGAATTTTGTGACTCTCTCAGTCCTATATCGTGAGGGTTATTATACGCGGGATCCGTTGCGGCCCTCCGTATGATTAATAGGCGGCAACACATCGTTAACTGTTTCGTCGGTGCCCTCCAGATCCTCCTCAACCGGAACGTGGTCTTTGATCTTCATCCAGATTACGGGAGCAGCGATAACGAGCGAACCAGCTAACAGAGCCCAATTACTAGCAAGTTCTGTCATGTACGCCGGCTTTGTTGAGTCCCACGCCCACATGACGCCAGCACCAGCGGACTGAATACCCTTATAAAAGCCAACATAATTGGCACCCTTCCGTCCTGAATTGCTGAGAGCTCCAATATACCTAAATTTATATTTGTTGCTACCGTCAGAGTTCTAACACTTGATGGAATAGTTATTCTAGGCAAGGGAGGAGGAATCACATACCAGTATACCGCGCCCTGCCAGACAACGTCGTAGAATCCATAAAATATGTACAAGAACATCGGACCCACATAGCCGGGGTCAGCCCAGTCCTTATAAATGTTGACTGCTGAAAGACGAGTGTATTGTGTCTGGAACCTATATCCGCCACCATAAATGACCATAGTTAAGGCGAAGAGAATGATAAGCATCATCCGAGCACGGACAGCACGGCGAAAATAAGTCATGTCCGATACCAAGCCAACAAAGACTGCCCCGAGAATATGAGCAATGTAATAGAGGAAGGTATTTAGTGCCTTGGTACGGGTGTTAAAGTAAGCGCTATTAACCGAGTTTGTCTGGTAGGTAATAAACCAGTTGGAAGACCAGAACATGGGGAAAAGCAACAAAACAGTCGGCTCACTGCGGAGAGTTGTCCAGAGCCCGATAAGCTCGGTCTTCCAACTGGGGTTCTTCATGAGAATAACTCTAGACCCATCTGACCGGACGACCTTCTTTGCATCACTAATGAGAAGCCCAAGAAGAGCTCCCACGAACATAAGGACAATGAAGACGATATAAACGGCGCTTGATACGTCGACCTTGGTTGTCGAATGAATGCTATTGGCAAGGACAATCTGACAAGGTAGTTAGTAACTGGTAGATAATGACAGTCCCTTCCGTGGGGAGCCGCATATATAGGAGGGAAGATATCAAAGGGATGGGCATACCAGACTGCCAAGGCACGACCCAACGTTGAAAATTGACCAGAAAAGAGTAAAGTAGCGTCCTTTTTGTTGCTCCAACGGATATGACACCATAATCGTGCCTTGGGCAGTCCATAGCAGACTAGAACAAACGCCTAGCAAGAAGCCGGCAAAAATATTAAATCCGGCGACGGGTTTGTATAAAGACACCAACACGCTAATGACATAGATACAATACCCTATGCCCCCAAAGGCGAGTGTCATTCGCAGCCCAAGCCGGTTCACGATTGAACCCGCACCGAAGCTGACGACAGCAGACGTTGCATACAGAGCAGTGTTCTATCACATAACCCATGGTTAGTACGAGTATAACTCTACCTCAGGATAAGAATTTTGTACTATTCCTTACCATTTTGTCCACCAGAGTTGTATTCGTCAGTCCCGCACCTCCCATGCCAGTAAGGGCATTATACATGCCAGGGCAGAGAAAGCAGATGGCGCCAACCCAAATCAGCTGGAATAGAGGCGTTACATACCAACCGTGGATTTTGGAGAAGATCGTGCCCTTCTTGAAGCTCTCCTGACCAGGAGGTGAAACCTCGCCTGCAGTGTTGAGAAGTTCATCTTTTGTGGCCTCGGTGACCATCGGGAAAGCAGCTTTCTCCGTGGATGACATAGCGAAGAGAAATTTGCGTGAGATCAAGTTCAAGGTTGCGTTGTCGTGTAAGTAGGAAAAAGCAAAACGAAGGACCTGGCCTAAATCTTTCCCCCCCCCCCTTTGAGGATGGAAATCTAGATTTATGCCCACATGTACTTCGGAATTGGGAGACTTGTGATGAAATAAATCACTTGATGTTATACCGTAGCAAATCACGCAAGAGTTGGTAATTATAGGGTTTTCTAATGGCCACAATTTCTGCTGTTATTTTTCTTTCTCTTTCAACTACCAAGCAATCACGTTGGGATAACAAACATATGTTTTATATCGACCATGCTCTCGCAGGACAAGTGTAGGTTAGCGCTCATCACGCCATTTGTATCCGAATTATCGAATAGTAGCGCAGGTCCATAGCTGTTAGTCAGAGACAAAAGCGGAGGAGTAGCAAAAGAGCTGGAATGACAAGATAGTGGGTCTCAACCAGATTCGGTAATCGTGACCGACTGCCGCTACCCCACGCGATCAATGAGATTTGCTAGATCTCAACCAGGTTCGGTAATCCTCACCGACTGCCGCAACCCTATCGAATCGTTTCAGGATCAAAATAGGGATTCGTAATCGAGAATAGTTATGAGATATGTAACATGTGAGTATTGTGCAATTCTGATGAAAATCTCGCTTATACTCCTAGGCAGCCATACCCAAAATCTAGCTTGAAGGAAGGAGGCGTGACCAAGAACGCAAGACTACTACCAACCACACCCCTGCAGCACACATGAGCTACCCCATACTTTTACGGGCCTCTCGTATCGCCATTAGTGGGTGTTGATGCTATCTGTTGTTGGATTTAGTGCAGCACATGTCATTTTAGCTTCCTCGGAAACATTCAGTTGAAAAATACAAAGCATAGGAGTAAAATGCAATAAGTTGTAAACAGAAACCACAAATAATAGCGCATTTTTTCGACATGTATATGCATGCTAACATGGTTATGGCATCTATCTTGTCCACCACCATGTCAGTCAGGGCGGGGAAAATCTCTCGTTGAAAGTATACAAGGGAGGATTGTCCTGGTGGTTTTATATTGTGACCCTTGTCTTATTTGCAAAAATTCTTTCCTCACCTATAGCTCTTGCATCCTTCACCCTTCCTTATACTTCAGTATGGCCCGAATTTTTATGTTTGTTGGCGTTGCTGCGCTTGCACTGGCTAAGATGGCCACGGCGAACTACAGACTGTCCGATTCGCACGATACAACCAACTTTTTTGACGGGTTTGAATTTAAAAATGGCACCGGATCGGACGGGTTTACTCAGTATGTCGATGCCGAAACCGCAGAGGCAAAGTCCCTGGCAGGCATTCGGAACGGGATGGTGTACCTAGGCGTTGATAATACGACTGCAAACGCCACTGATGGTCGAGACTCTGTCAGGGTCATCACCCAGAATACATGGAGTAGCGGGCTTTTTATCGCCGATATCGCCCACATGCCAGGCGATGAGTGTGGCATCTGGCCGGCCTACTGGCCCAACGGCGGTGAGACCGAGATTATCGAAGGCATCAATCTGCAGACAACTCCCATTATCACCTTGCACTCTGGAGAGAACTGCACCGTCAAAAATACAGGCTCGGCCTCTGTCTCAGTCCTCACCGATGACGATTGTGACAGTATCACCAGCTCCGGCGGCTGCTCCTAGACGACTACAGATACTCAGGCTTACGGGGATGGCTTTAACGCGGTCAATGGCGGCGTGTACGCAGAGTGGACAACGAGTGCCATCTCGGTTCGGTTCTTCCGCCGTAGCAGCATCCCGACGGACATCACAGGAGGATCTCCAGAACCAGACACTTGGGACACGCCGTTGACCCGCTTCGTGGCCACGGGCTGCAACTTCAGTACTCATTTCACAGGCAACGACATTGTATTCAACACAAACCTGTGTGGCTGGGCGTAGGTAACAAAATTCACCGATGCATTAGGAATTGTACTAACACACACACACACACACACACACACACACACACTAGGGGAGACAACTGGTCATCAATTCCTACATGTAGTGTGAAGGCTTCAACTTGTGAGGAATATGTCGTCCAGAATCCGGACGCGTTTTCAGAGTCGTATTGGTTGATCAACTCTGTCAAGGTGTATGAATGGAGTGATGCTATACTCACGCTCACGCAAAAAGCTCAAAGGAGGACTGAGACCGCACTATGTAGCAAAGAATGCAGATCTTGTAGAAAACTATCTACACTAGCCAAGCAATTCATATCAAATATCTTGCAAAATTCATGCAACGTAAACCCTATTTCTATAGAGGTGGAAATTCATCTCACTTGGCATCCACCTGCAGCATCAAGGTGACTTTTCAACCGATAACCATGTTAATAGCAAGACTAAGAATTACATACCAAACTCTGCCAACTTCGGACAGGCGGATATCAGACTGCCCTAGTCTATACACGAGATAGAAAGTCGCTTTAAACACGACAAGTACAGAGGAATACTTTCTGTATGTGTATTTAGAGATCGTACAAGTAAAGTATAGTATTTGACATGGGAAATTGGGTTGTCCGTCACTACGTACGTGTCCCCCACAATAGAACTTAGTTACCGACTAGTTATGATGAATTTACGACTCTCACCACTTTAATTAGCAGCCAGGTTTTTAACTAATTACAGCATCTTAGAGTGGAGTATGGATGGAGCAATAAGGACATGTGCCATCTTAACTTCGGTCGCGTGCTTTACAAGCTATAAGGTGCAATTCTGAGCTTTTCCTCCTTTGTCGTGGGTCTATACATGCGCACGTACCGGTACTCTCGCTGTTGGCGTGCTTGCAAGCGTCCTGCAATCTATACCCCGTATATTGCATTGACTGCTCAAATCACGACATGCTCCGTAGGAGGTAACTAGGCCCGTTAATGAGATTCGAATCTTTGCAAGTGTAACCTTACGGTATGTGCAATGTTACAGTTTCTTCTGTAGGATCGCGATCGCGTTTCGTGCAAGGGCATGGCCAATCCCCCCCGACGACATTGGCCTGGGTGTGGAATTGCATATCTAGCCCGGTGGGGTTGGATTTGTATATATATCAATCATGCATCTGCACAGGTTCCTCTGGAAGATTTCAAACAATTGACTTTCTATCCATTCGATTCATCATGAGAGTCGTTGCTCTCCTTTCCCTTGTCGGCCACGCCGCGGCCATATGGCCTGCCCCTCAATCTTTCACCAACGGAAGCGCTGCTCTTTGGCTCGCAGAGGATTTTCGAGTTTCGTACAATAATCGGACCGTAGGTGTCCATGGGAAGCTATTTCCACTCTAAGGCTTTTTTGTTATTATTTTTTTACCACAGAATCTAATGATCTCCAATCACAGCTCACGCAACGCATAGGCAGTACCAAATCAATCCCAACAGAGATCTCAAGTTTGGATATCGTCGAGGCTGCCGTGCAGAGGGCTCGGGAGTCTATATTCCAAAGCAGTATTGTTCCTTGGAAGTTCTACCCCCGTAATAAGCTGGACCAAATCGAGCCCTCCGCGACTGGCAACTCAAAAATTTATATACAGAAACTCCAAATCACCCAGACCACAATTGACAACAATTCAACATTCAAGCCTATCGCAGGTGAAGTGGATGAGGCTTATAACTTGACAATAGGAACGGATGGAGCAGCAACCATCAAGGCAGTATCGTCTATTAGTGTTCTCCGTGCTCTGGAGACTTTCACCCAATTATTTTATTTGCATTCGGGCGAGGGCACTGGCGTGTATACTAATCTCGCCCCGGTTAGTATTAGTGACTGGCCAAAGTTTAGCCATCGAGGCTTGAACTTGGATGTTTCCAGAAACTGGTTTCCAAAGGAGAACATCCTCCGGACCATTGATGCCCTTAGTTGGAACAAATTCAATCGTCTCCACATACATATAACCGATGCACAATCTTGGCCCCTAGATGTTCCTGCGCTGCCAGAGCTGTCTCAAAAGGGCGCCTATCGGAGCGGGTACTCCTACACGCCTCAAGATATCAAAGATATTCAGATCTACGGAATCTATCGTGGTATCGAAGTTATAATCGAGATTGATATGCCTGGCCACACAACATCTATTGGATTCTCACATCCAGACCTCATCACAACATTTCGTTATCAGTCATGGCACGATTATTGCTCTGAACCGCCTTGCGGACAACTGAAGCTAAATTACACGCCGGTATACGACTTTGTCACCAAACTGTTTGATGATGTTCTGCCCAGGGTCTCCCCATATTCGGCATATTTCCATACTGGCGGGGACGAGATTAATACCAACGACTACCTTCTGGATGACACTGTCAACTCTAGTAGCGTCTCTGTCCTGACCCCCTTAATTCAAAAGTTTATCGATCACAGTCATGACTTGGTAAGGAAAGCAGGTCTAGTACCAATTGTCTGGGAGGAGTTGCTTATCACCTGGAATCTTACCCTCGGCAAAGATGTTGTGGTTCAGACCTGGCTCGATGATGCATCTCTAAGCGAAGTAACCGGGCGGGGACACAAAGCTCTCTTTGGGGATTACGAGAACTGGGTTAGTGAACTGTCCCTGTGAATTGTTCGCCAATCACTGACTATCTCTAGTACCTCCCCTGTGGTTACGGACAATGGTTCAACTTCAACAACACTGATGCCGCAATTCACTATCCATACACTGACTACTGTTCGCCGCTTAAGAACTGGCGAGTGATATATGAGTACGACCCAACTGCTTCTCTATCTGCTGATCAGTTAGCATTGGTCCTCGGGGGCGAGATTCATCTCTGGGCTGAGCGGAGCGATCCATCAAATATGGATCAAGTGATGTGGCCACGGGCAAGTGCCGCGGGAGAAGTACTGTGGTCTGGACGTCAAGATCCAAGCGGGCAGAATAGGAGCCAGATTGACGCAGCTGTGAGATTATCTGATCTGAGAGAGCGGATGCTGTTGCGGGGAGTCGGCTCTGAGCCGATTCAGATGGCATATTGCACACAGTATCAGGGAGATTGCACGTGGTGAGACTTCGAAAGCAAATTCTTCCAATCTAGTTTCCGGCGATCATCTATACCATTAAACTCCCACCCAAGTACATACATCTCCTGAAATAGATCAAATATTACTTGAAATATACGCAAATAGCATAGGTTTTTTTTTTATAAAACCTTTTTGCACTATACTAGGAACGCCAGTAACATCGTAAAACCCACTAGCAATCGGTTCAAGAGGCTCCCTCATGTTCATATAATAACCGAGCGGAATAGACTGTATATCGAAATGAAATGGTTCACGAGGGGCTGTCCTCTCTTATACCTAGTTAGAAGGATATGTGATTGCCTAGAAAGGAGATGTTGAATGGAACAGTGGACTACCTCGGTGAAAAAAATGCATTGCAGATAATAGTAGCCTCCAAGAGCAGCTCAGGTTGTTAAAATGAATACAAGGTATGTTGGTCCTAGAATGCCGTTGAAGGCTTTTGGATGCAGTAGTTAAGAGAAGGTAGGAGTTTGTTCTGTCTGTGGTCGGCACCAGGGTGACTGATCCACCAGACAAAGTGCAAGCTATGATAGTCTGTGAAGCAATTCTAATTTTTAATGCGTGAAGCAAAATCAGCTAGTCTATTGGATTGTAAGTTTCTCATGAGCCGTTTCATCCCCGATTTCTGCCATCTTCCTCTCTAATAGCCTCGTCATTTCGACCACAACATCCTTATACTTCGGATCTGAATAGCAATTAAACAACTCGAGCGGATCCTCCTGACAGTCAAACAATTCCCACTCCCGACAATCCTCACCTCCTGGCCGGGCCCCATCGACGAGCAAATCGTCATTGTACCAATAAATCAATTTGTACCGATGATTTCGCACTCCATAGTGGGCATACGCTTCATGCTCAGCATCATTATGCATCCAGTACCGGTGGTAAGCCAGCTGATCCCAATCGGCGGGGCAGATGCCCTGTAGAATTGAGCGAAACGTCTGACCCTGCATACAAGTCGGCGTGGTTACACCGGCAAAGTCCAAAAACGTGGGCGCAAAATCCACGTTGCAGACAATGTCACTGCAAACCGAGCCAGCCCTGATTTCCCTGGGATAGCGAACCATCAACGGCATCTGGAAACTTTCTTCGTAAATGAACCGCTTGTCAAACCATCCATGCTCACCAAGAAAGAACCCTTGATCCGATGTATAGACGAGAATAGTGTTCTCTGCTAATTGGGGATCGGAATCCAGCAGCTCGAAGATTCGGCCGACATTGTCATCAATGCTCTGAACGGTACGGAGATAGCGTTGCATGTAACGCTGGAACTTGAACTCGGCCAGTTCCTCTTTGCTATGAAAGCGGAAGACAGTGCCATCCTCGTTGTCAATGAGCTTCATCATTCGAACTTCTTCGTCCGTGGAAGGGGCGGGAATTTTCCGCTGTCCACTAGACACCTTCTCCCCGACTTTTCTTCGATCACCGTCGGGCTGCGCGAGACCAAGGTCCTTGTATGTCAAGTCTTCGGCAACTCGCATCTTGGCAATGGCGGCAGCCTTCGCTCGATTCTTGTATTCATCCGAAAAGGTGTCAGGTAGCCGGATAGGATCTTGATACAGATCCTTGTGCTTCTCGTGGTAGTCCCAGCTCCGATGCGGTGCCTTGTGGTGGCACATGATGAAAAACGGCTCAGATTGGTCTCGCTGCTTGATAAAATCGATAGTCATATCTGTTATGATGTCCGTCGCGTATCCTTCTATGACGCGAGTACCGTCGGGACCGATGAATTCGGGGTCGTGGTATTCGCCTTGGCCCGGCAGGATGGACCAAAAGTCAAAGCCCGTGGGCTCATGTAATTTCCCTTCCCCCAGATGCCACTTTCCGATCATGGCGGTTTTGTATCCACCACTTCTGAGCTGTTTCGCGACGTTCGGAGTGTGTCGCTGGATTTTCGAATGAAGGGACATGACACCGTTTACATGGTTGTGCGTGCCAGTCAAAATGGCTGCTCGTGATGGCGTGCAGATACTGTTTGTGACATAGCAGTGGTCGAAGAGCATGCCCTCGTGGGCGATCCGATCGATGTTTGGCGTCTTGTTAATCCCGGCGCCGTAGCAGGAAATGGCTTTTGAGGCATGGTCGTCCGCCATAATGAAGATGATGTTGGGTCGCGAAGACCCTTTTACATTAGTGGCCATGTTGTGATCTGAATAACAGCAGAAGGGTTGTTGACAGTCGTCGAAAAACGAAGCTGGTGCAATTCCATTCGCAATATTTGCAATGATATTTTAACTGGGCGGTATCTTATGGTCCCCTCTTGGATTACGGTGCCCATACTCCGACTGTCCAACGGTTGGATCACTGAGTTTGGCTAGATAAAACATTTCCCCCTTTTAGGTTGGTTAATTTTACTAGATGACGTTGTGATGTTACTAAGTAGGACGGCTATCGGATGGACTAGCCGCATTCGGGGGGCCTTCGGATGTCGGCGCTTTTTCCCTCACGTGGCTTAGTCTCCCGCTAGTCAATAGACAGCCTCATCTTCCATCTTAGTTACAACTATGTACTCCGTACTGTTGTCCACTTTTTCAACACCCCGTTCTACTCGTGGGCCCGCCAATATCATAATTACCTATTAGCTATTACAAATCGTTGAACACAGCGCGGTTGGACGTGATTGACCCCCGCCTAATCCAACATATCTTGTCTTGATTGGGAAGACATGTCTAACCTCCTCAGCAGAAGATTTCTGCCTACGAGATGCCGCCAGCTGACCCATCAATATCACCCTATTTGTCTGTTTTCAGATCGCGGACTCCTCGAGTGAAAGTCTGCCGGCAGTGCCGAGCTCGCAAGGTTACCTACCCACCCATTCTGATTAATATGATGGAACCGACCGCTAATATGTGTAGGTTCGTTGCGATGGTAAAATCTCTTCTTGCCACAACTGCGAGCGCCTAGGCTTCCGGTGTTCCTTTGCTGCGCCTGGCGAACCGCCCCAAGTGGCTGCTGATACAATAAGACCAGGCCGGCTACGAGGCCAAAACCCCTGTTCACAGTGTCGAAGGCGGAAGATCCGCTGCTCCAATACGCACCCGAAATGCGCCAACTGCACCAAACACGACCGGTCATGTTCGTATTTTACATCCAGGCAATGTGACCGAATTTCAGAGAGTGATGGAGAACACAATCTAGCGACTGTGTCATCCCCGGAAGATCACATGTCCCTTCCTGCTACTACTCCACCGGAATCAGTGTTGCTTGAGGGCAGCAGTAAAGAGAGGGCCGCGGGTGATCCGTCTCATGAAATAGCGACAGAACTAATACGCAATTTCTTCAAGTATCTCTATCCAGTGCCTTCTTATGCGTTTTTGCATCCTTCTACGACCTTGGCTAAATACCAGAAGGGCACATTAGAGCGACCGCTGGTTCTAGCCATTTGTGCCTTGACCTCTTTCCACGTCGCTGGCCCCAGTTATTTGGCTGTCGGTCGGGAGAAGAGTGATGAATGGGTTTCGAACGCGGAAGAGACCATCTGGAGACGCGTGGAGCACCCATCAATGCCTCGTTTGCAGGCTCTGTTACTGATTATCGGCTATCGAATGGCGACGGGGGGATATGAAAAGGCATTCATGTTGACTGCAATAGCAGCCCGCGCGGCATCTGCCATGGGTCTAAATCATGAGCACATGGACTTGGACCCGATTTCGGGAGAGACCAGGCGCCGCACCATATGGTGCTTCAAATTACTAGAGTCATATTTCTCCATCGGACTGACAGAATTTGAACTTTGTTCATTCGAGTGCATCTACCTACACCCGCCCTCAAACGAAGACTCTTTTGGTTTGCTATGTCCACCCGGCACGGAAGATTTTGCCATCCATATATTAAGAGATCAGAACGAACAGGGGTCGTTGAATGTGTGCATCTGTTTGGCATCCATTCGCAGGGATATTATGAAACTGACCCGGGAGCTTGCTGTTTGCACCGAGCCTTATTTGCACCTCAAAGCTGTGACTGGGGGTCTCGAGAAAGCTCTCTTGGAACTTAAAAAAGAGATGCCAAACCAAGCAGCGATCCCAGAGGCAGATCTGAAGAATTTAATTCAGAGCCCTTGGCTACCACGTCACATTATGATGGTTACCTTATGGCATGGGTGTTATTTTGACCTATATCGTATTTTCCTCCCTGGGTACCCTGAAGCTCCGCCTGACGTGGTGGTGAGCACCATTGACGCGAACTTTGTTCAGACAGCGAAAAGGGCATGTATTGAACATGCGGTGGCAGCTGTCACCTTGTTTTGCGACTTAGACCAGACCTGCACCGAGCCACGGCTACTTGAACTGGCTACCGGGGTGTGCGTTTACCATGCCATTCGATTGATCCTGTTTACAGCGCATTCCTCGACTGAACCAGATATTATTGATATCGAGTTTGCTGTGCGTCGAGCGGAGGTATGCCTGGCAGCTATCAAGCGGTTTTTCCATGGGCTAGCCTTGGCACAGCCGATCCTCAACGACATTGCGCGATTGATCGAAGCATGCTCATCAAGTGATTCCCCCACAGATAGCCTTTCCGTATTCCACCAAGTTAATCATGGCCGGAAGTCTGACGCACGGGTTTTGTCCGCAGCGCAGCCTCGCCAACGCTTGGCTGTCCACAGTGTCTTACAACAGGCAAGGTTCCACACGGAGGAGCCCCTCTGATGGAGAAGTAACTATCTTTCGTGTGTGTGTCTTGTATTACTCATCTCCAAGCAAGTATAATAGCTTTCACTAAGTCGTGAATAATTCCCATTTCATTCATTATTTCTGCGTTACAATCTCCATGCTAGACGGGTCATGTGACAGTCCTGATCCATGGGACAAAGGTGCGGGTGCCTGAGGCTACAATATAGACTTTTCGTGGACTATTCCAGTAAATAGCCCTAGGGAGTACTTAGTTAGGAATAATCTTATAATAAAGCTAAGAAATTATTATATCCGCACTTCATAATCCCAGTTTCCAGTCCTTTTAATCTGTACTCTAAACTGCTCCGTGGGATATGATTTTCTGATCCCACAGCTTGACTAGGGAAACAGCTGCTTTGAATCCCCAGTCCGTGCTCTAACCCAATTCAAATCTAGATATTATTTTTAATAAACCATGACGATAAGCTTCTGTATCATGGTACTTACTAGCACCAAAAGTATCAGCTCGGTAGTGAAGGTCACTACGGGCGACGTACAGGGACAACCACGAAACGAAGAGGGAAATCTTTCGTTTTTAGGGATTCCTTTAGCAGCGCCACCAAGGACTCGTTATACAGTAGACTAAACATAGTATATATTTACTGAATCAAATGTTATGTATGCACCAGCCACTTTGCTAGATCGAGAAGTAACGATGTCACGATGATGCGATTTTGGGTGGAACCATGGAAAAGGGAGCGACGGACATAGATAGCCTCAGATTATCCTTTTCTTTCCCTCTATATCGAAATATTTTGTATGTGAATCACTCTTGAAGTAGGCGACTAGATTTAGCCCGGGACATAGACTTATTTGTTCAACTAGTGAAAGGTAGAAATGGCAACCTAGATTTTGAAATGTATTAATTGAGTTTTTGAATTTCGATCTTTCAACGTTAGATATAAATTAACAATACACATCCTAAATATTCACAAGAAAAAAACTTTCAGAAATATAGTCGATTGACTTATTTCCAAAGTAGAACTGGTTTGATAGTACTACCAGCTTTCATATCACTAATAGCAGCTTCGAAGTTTTCGACCTGAAGATCCTTTAGCTATTATTGAAAGGGTAAAACTCATTGATTTGGTGCGTTTACCTTGTATGTTTTCACCAGCCGGTCAATAGGGAATATACCAGACTTAAACCACCTTATCATCTGAGGAATATGCTATGAGATCGTTAACTGGAGGCGCTTCAGTTCACGCTTGATAATCATACCTTCCCTGGAATTGCATCACCCTCCATGCTTCCAACGAGAGATTTTCCAGACTTGATAAAACCCACTAAATTCCCGATGTTGAACTCCGCATCTAAGGGTGGAGTACCCAAAAGAATCATTTTACCATTATCTGCAGTGAAATCCAGACCATCCTTACATAAGGCCGGAGAACCAGTAGTGTCAACTGTAATTGTTGGACCATTACCATTGGTGATTGTCTGTATCTCCGCAGCAAGGTCAACAGAGTCAATAGATGTATTTATCACATGGGTAGCTCCTAGCTCTCTTGCCATCTGTAGCCTTGTCTCATGCAGATCAACTGCAATTATGGGCGAGCATCTGCAGATCTTAGCAGCCTAGATATAAATCGGCTATTAGTTGACGTGATATAGAAAAATTTTTGGGTAAACGTTATTTTCAACCGGGGAGGATTTGCAGTAACTGACCATAATAGCCGATAGACCAACCGCACCAACACCCATGATAACCACAGAGTCTTCTTTTCTAGCGCCTGCCAACTTGGTAATAGTAGCAGAACCAGCCTGAAAGCTACATCCCATTGCAGCATAAGCATGCATATCACGCTCCTCAGTAATCAAGTGAGAAATATTCACAACTGAACTCTCAGGAACATTCGAATGATTTGCAAAGCTTGACTGGCCAAAAAAGTAGCCAGGAAGATCCTGTCCGCCAGACATCTGATAAGCAATCGTCGCCCCATAATTTTCGACCGCAAAATTGGTGCAGTAACCTGGATGCGAATTTGAACATGGCTGGCATTTTCTACATGACGCAAATGATAAGCTCACCGCATCACCTACCGCAGCAATGCGTACGTTTTGTCCAACAGCACGTACCCAGCCAACTCCTAAATAAATTATCACTTAAGCTGAAGTAAAGATTCGGACTACCAATCACCACGGCGAAATATAGATAGAATTACTAGAGCTGTGCTTACCCTCGTGGCCAAGCACTCTTGGAAATGGGCCAAGAATGCCTTCATAGGTCTCGGCAAAGAAAAGATCAGTGCCACAAATGCCGGAAGCGACCATTTCAATAAAAAGTTCATTCGGCTGTGTTTCTCGGAGAAATACAGACTCCAGTTGGAATTTAGCTTCGCCATTTTTCGGGCTGTAGCTAACGATTGCCCGCGTCTTCATTTCATTCAATTTCGCTATCTCAAGCCCAGAAATGATCGTAGTGATGATGAGAAGACCGATGGGAGACAAGAAGGATAAAATATTTGTTACTGGCAGATCCGACAGAGTAAATGTACTTGGAAGCATAATTTAGCTGAATTGCATTGATTTAGTTGTTGGAAATTTCAAGTATGTTGTAAATAGTCGATGGGGTAATACTAGCGTGGTAATTACTAGTGCTTTTCATGAGAAAGATTCAAAGCCACTATGTGTTTTTTGATCCACATTGAGTTGGTTGGGACTAGGTACAAGTGGCATTTCGTGGCCCACCCTGTCCTATATCTGGGACTTGCTATAGCAACTGGAACAAAGTTTGAAGCCAGAATCTGTCAAACGAGCCGCAATTGCGTTAGTCAGACATTACTTGAAATTGCTGTCCATCAATGTTCTTTTCTTATTACTGAAAAGGCCCGTGCTATTTTATTAAGGGGAAATTTCCTCAATATTGAATATTTTAAGCCCTCGCTCTCCAGCACTCTTTGATTTGATTGGTTGATGCGTTTTCCAGTGGTTCACCATCCAATGCCCGCGTCCCCCTTACAAAATCAAACAAAACTTTCACTTTCAAAGTATTATAAAATCCACGTAATTATTTTATACAGTAAATTTCCCGCAAAAAACGCGAGTCAGGTGGGGACTCGCGTTGGCTGTGAACCACTGTCTGTTGGAGTTGAATTTCGTCGCGGCATATTAGATATTTAGATTAGACCTTACAGTGTCGACACTGGTCTTAGTGTGCTGGGTGGGTTACCTGAAACCTCATACAAAATGGACATTTTTTAAGGACTGGAGATCTCAACGTTCTATTAAGCAGCCTTATGTATAGTTTCAATATTATATAAAATATAGTATAAATAACCAATCCATAAGATATTAACCTCTGTAAAGCTATATTAAAGAAAATTATACCTATATTAATAAAATACAGAACTAAAATACAACTATGACTTTCTAAAAAACTATAATTATTATTTAAGTTTAGAATAATATATTAGACTTTAAAATAAAATTTTTTAATAAAACTTTGAGACTTGTGTCCTAAAAAGTGGCTATTTTATATGGAATTACAGGTAGCCCGGCACGCGTGTGGGTTATTAACTTATTCCATAAATCTCCAGGATGAGCTATTGACTCATAGGAAAGCAATTGCAATGTACTACTAATGTTCAGGTCCCATATTCTGAGCATTCATGAGTCAAGATGCCAACACTAAGGGTTAGTTACTAACTTATGTTGAACTGTGTGAGTTTGGTTTTTATTTCTAACAATAATAATAATGGAGCTGATAACACTCATAGAAAAGAATATTATGTCAAGACTATTGTCTACTGGCTGTACTTGTGAGGTCCATATACTGGCCCCACTCACAAACACAAAAATCAATGTACACACAGCGAGATCAGTTTCCATATTGTCTCTGCATACTTTATGCTGGTACCGATAGAACTTGAACATATTCATTATCACAGAACATATTCTAAATCAAAGGCTTGTTTATATCTGTTTTGGTCTGTGACTGCCTCTTTTGATTCAATTGTTTCTATAGGAGAATCTTCAAGATTCAGCGATATTTAGTAGTCTTCATTGCTATGGCTGACATTGGCCACTCATCCCGATGTTTCAAGTTTAATAGAGTCTATCGGATTTTTTTACAACTAATTTAATTAGAGGTCATCTATTCTCTGATTTGGTGCATGGGGATCAGCTATAAATAATGAATTACTGAGGCAAGATATGTCGCTCATATAATCCAGCAACATTTAGACCGACCGTGTATGAATTGAAAAATCTAAGAGGCAGTAAGTATAATGTGAGGCCTACATATCTCGAATACACATGAGCAGTTTGCAAGTATTACTGCATATCTCTCCTAGATAAGAATTCACCCTTGTCTCCTAGGCTACTCGATAGCCCATCCTGATTATCTACATATTGGTTTTGTTTGGCTCTCGAGACATCAAACGTACCATAAGCGGTGTGTTATCCCAAGCCACAAAGGCGCGCTGTTTCATATCCCATCCAAAACTCCCTTCACACAA
Organism: Talaromyces rugulosus; assembly: GCF_013368755.1. NCBI lineage: Eukaryota > Fungi > Ascomycota > Eurotiomycetes > Eurotiales > Trichocomaceae > Talaromyces > Talaromyces rugulosus. The sequence goes on from NC_049564.1 coordinate 3,536,131, forward strand.
CTCCATGTCAAATTTCCATAGAGTCTTAGCCAGGATCAGACGTAACTCTGCAAGAGCCAAACTGTGATTAGATGGACTCGTTAGTTTGTGTCCAGGTGATATGCATTTCCGGATCAAGCAAAAATGAAGACTTATTAAAACTACACGTCTTACGGCAGAGAAAGGAGCTTCAGAGGTTCATAGAACTAACCTTCTTCCGAGACAATTCCTTGGGCCAACAGAAAATGGCTGCAAAATGTCTTTATTATCGTTCACAAATCTTTCACCTCCCCCCCGCAGCCAGCGCTCCGGAATGAATTCATCCGGATCAGTAAAATGGTGAGATGATCTGTAGGATGCCCAATGAGGAACGGATACAGTCGTCTGATGCAAGAGATTAATGTCTATATAGTATTAATCGGATTGGATAGGTTTATGGGCAACATACCCCTCCCGGTATATAGTGACCTGAAATGATGGAACCCCCAGACGGCACGCACCGTGGCATTCCAAGGGGTGCAGGCGGACGAATGCGAAATGTTTCATTTATAACAGCATCAAGGTAAGGCAGTTGCGCCAATTTCGCAAACGATATTTCCGACAAACTTGAAAATGATTGTCGTATCTCATTGGTGAGTTTTGTATACGAATCTTGGTTGGCTAGCAGATAATATGTGCAACCAGACAGTGAAGTTGATAGTGTTTCGCTCCCAGCTAAGACCAGAAACGAAGAATTCGAGTCTAGTTCTTCTTGAGTTAACGATAATTCTCGAATTTTTTTGCTGGCATGAACATGAGAGATAAAATCAGGATAGTGACCTGATTCTTGTCGAGCGAGTCTCTTTCTTATCTTTGACAATCCAAGTTGGAAACTTTCTCTGCGCCTTCTTAAGATGTCTCGATAAAAGAAGAGCGCTATAATTTGTATTAAAGGCGCAAGAGTAGGCAAATACTTTGCTGAGCTAATGACTGGCCAGGCCTTGATAGTATCAATTATAACGCGTACCCATGGATGGTACTCGCAGTTTTGTAGACAGCTGAAAGATTCTCCAAAGATGTACTCTGTCATAAAATCAAAGGTAACGAAATGAAACCATTCCAGAATGTTAGTAACTCTGCCGTTGGTTGTTTTTGCTCTTTCGTCAAGTCTGTCAAGAAATAGATCGACATAGGACTGAAGGAGAGGCTCTTGATCTTTTAATGCAGCATCTGAAAAAGCGCGCGAGATAATCCGTCGCTGACGTTTATGAATTTCGTCCGTCGGGGCAACCACAAGGTTTGGGACACCATTTCTGGAGACATTATAGAATCTCATATCCTTCAAAAGGCTTGGTTTGCTTGATGAACGGGCACCATAGATCTCCATCCATGCGGTCACATCTCGAAAGCTAAGCTCATCAGGAGCGATCCGCACTACATTCCCGTAACGGTCGTGAAGGGCCCTTACAAATTGAGGGCCTGTGCCTTGTACATATGCCGTGATGTATGGAAGACGTGTTGTTGATGCCAGAAAAGGCCCTGGGTAATCTCGAAGAGGATGGAAATATCGGTTATATATAACGCTCAGAATAAAATAAAGGACTAGCTGTAACAAATATCAGTCGGTATTAAATTGAATATGGGAGCATGTGTATATGTACGCACCGTATAAGCAATGTATTGACTTGCTTGTACTAAGTAGCCCATTTTGTCATGCCTTCCAGTATAAGTAATAGGTAAATCACGATGTTGGAAAAAAAACCGAAGTCTACCTGTAACGTCTCTGCCAATGAAGGAAAGTCGTTTCAATCTATGCAATTTCAGAGCAAGAAAGTAATTGTCAGGTGGGTGACAGCTTAGCGGCCCATCACCATTCGCTTTTAATAATTTCGGATGAAGCCGGAATTTAAAATAGACCCAAACCATAATTCTAGCGAACTAGACTACGGCGAATATGTATCTTGGATATCCCATTTTTTGGACGTAACATCTTGATTCTTGTAAGTTTGAGTAATCAAAAGCTCCACAAATTAACGTCCTATCAATACAAACTTAGGTTGAAATACGAACGATATTTTTGAGTTTACAGAAACAGTACCCCGTACATGAGCATATAATTTAAGAATAGTGTCGTATTAAGGGCTTCTAGTCTAATATAAAATAGGGATTGATGCGCGCACCACCCTCCCTTCCTAAATCGTTGTAGCTCTGAAATTAAATTTCTTAGTAAATTCTTAGAGGTTTTGATTACCAATCCCGGTTTAGGGTCTATCCCTGACTATTATTTGTAATATTCAAGGCTAACATTTTCTATAAAAATACACATAAAGTAAAAAATATAATATTAATTGATTTAATCTAAGTTTTCTACTGTCCTCTAAGTCTTTATCTTTAGTAATAATAAGAAATTATTAGTTAGCCTTAATAATATGAAGCTGGATTAATATTTTTTATCTAACGCTATATTATTGGTCTTTTAGTGTTGAGTAGGGTATTAGGATAGCATAGAAAGCTAATTGAAAATTCTTTTATAAAAATTCCTACGTACTAATTGGAAAGTTATTGTGAAGTAAGATCTTAAGATGGTAGTTTTAGGGGGCTACTAAGGATCTATGTTTTCTATTTAAAGTTAAATTAGTCTTTATCTTAGGATTTAGAGGCTATATATTACTGCTTTTAAAGACTAGGTAATCAAAACCACTAAGAATTTACTAGGAAATTTGATTTTGACGCTATGATGGTTTAGGAAGGGGGTGGTGCGCGCATCAATCCCCATATAGAATTTCCAATTTTTGGATCTAGCAAATCTAGTGTGGTGTTCTGCCACTATGAAAAGGTGATCGATTATAAGCGAAGTCATTTGGACTAGCGATCACATGATACAAAGCCGATTTACTGGATATCTCAATAAAACGTACTCAGTTCAAGGGCATTGATTATTATTAAGGTTTCATTACATGTTCGAAAAAGAATTACGGAAAGGAAAATGTGGCATAGGCTAGCTAACTTATTGTCTCGCGTTTGGGCAAACGCTTCAAATAGAAGAAAAATGTATCCTGGTACAAGATATTATCCATAGCCCCAATGACAATGTCTTTGCCTAGATATCGAAAATTATCTATAATCGGGTGGTCATTGTATAAAACAGCAGCAGATACAACCCCACGAAACTTCACTTCTCTCACCTGAATCTGAGTCAGTGTCAATTCAAAATTTGTGAAATAATAATAGCGATTAAAAAAGGGGGAGAAGGGATCGTCTTCAACTTGATTTCTCACCCGTGCACGTCCCCAGTCTGTTAGGACAACTCTAGAACCATTCTCATCGGATACCATCACTGGATCGACATTGTCCATGCTGTAAATATTCTTCCCTACCCAACGCATTTCCGCAAGCATATTAACGCCTGGGTGGCCAGTATCGATTGAAAAACCCTGCCATTCGCCGTGAAGAAAGCCCGGCTCTACAGGTTGGAGTTTATCGTAAAACGATAATACCTGCTCAGCGTCAAGCTTCTTATCCTGCAGGATCAGCATTAGCAGAGAATCCTCTGGCCTTTTTGTACTATTAGCAAAATGATTGATTTGTCAGGGATACAGCTGGGATCATATCTCACTTAGCATCCATTTGGGGTTTAAAATCGAAAAATATCTAGAACGGAAGACTTGCTGTGTTCTACTACTTGTTGCATTCCTCTTGTCCCATTTAACTTGGTACGACTATATAAGTGTTCTTATCGACCTCGGCCTTGGGAAGAGGGCCCAAACCGGTAGTGTCTAATATGTAGTAGACTCGCTACGTACGTAGTAGTTTTTCCTAGTGGGTCCTTAGACTGCTTCCCCGACTCAGTGAGGTCTGAGATAAGTCGGTCCGAGCACCTGACTATGTTGGGAACGCTAGCAAATTTTTTTGTTTATTAAGAACGAAACAGTGAAAATTCCGTGTTAGGCTAATAACGATTTCGGTCAAAAGCATATCAAAGCTTGGCTGAGCTTCGTAACTCCGCGACGAATAAAACCATCCAGATATTCAAAAAGCAACAAATACACGAGGGAGGTATTTAAGCGCGTATTAGACAGTTAGAGATGTAATTTATATAAGCTAAAATTCCCCATTGTTCGCCAACTAAGGCGATAGTCAGAGAATTGACAGTTTGACTATATATAAACAAATGGTGAGCTTGACAATATACCAGATAGCAGCAAACAAAGCCAAGGCTATCTATCTACCGATTAAAATGAACATACGACCAAGAAGTTTAGATTTGACTAGAAACCGAGGGCGCAATAAAATTCTCACCCTGATATAATACGTAGAATAAATAGAATCTTAGAATTACGTTATCCACACGTCTCAAGGTCATAAATTCATAAATTCATCCTAAAGTGATTTAATCACGCAAGCTCTGCTGAGGCTAGATTAGATACTTGCACACAGTACAAGTTATTTGTAACTGAGTTTCGACGTTCCATTGACTAGTGCATTAGCAACCTTTATATTGAGAGTGTGGTTAGATCAACACGGATCAAAAATTTCGTTTCGGAAATGAAAACCCTTCACTTCATAGTTTGAGAAGATATTCCGTGGAACCGGACCCAAATATTAGACCCCCGTGTGGATGCTGTCGCGCTCTGACTTGTATATTTTACGAGTCGTGGGGTATGTGAAGGTTCGTATGTAAAAGAATCGTTGATTACAGAGGATTACCGGACGAACAACATGTACCATACTTGTTTTGAAGTACAATGGGTAAGTAATTGAGAAAATACAGCATACGACCCAACACATCACTATATGGATTAATCTTTCGAGGCGTATTTAATGTTTTACTATGCAGAGCTGGATTCCTTAAAGCCCCTCTTATTTAAACCCCCCTGTCTCACTTGGTGCCTTGAAGACGTGCATAAAAAAAGCAGCTGATCTTTTCATTCCCTGCCACTTGTAAGTATAGGAGTAACACCATTATATACCAGTTGCATTTGAATAAAACGACATGCTGATGGACCGAGCTAGCATAGTCAATAAATAAAAGATCTTTCCACAATGCAGTCTTTCCGCCTTCCACCTCCCAAGGCCTTGATTTTTGACCTTGGGGGTGTTTTCACAACATCAAGACTGGACTCCGTTCATTTCGAAACCGGAAAAAGTACTATAAGTTTCGATAGGTTGATTAGAACCTCGACCTGGATGAATTACGAATGCGGGAAAATAAGCGAGGATGAATGCTACAGTACATTGTCTGAGTTATGCGGATTCCCAGTGGCAGAGCTCTATGATGCGATTAAAAAGGGCCGCGCGAGAGCAGATTACGACGAAAGTTTGATCTCATTTCTTTCAAAGCTCAAAAAATCCCATGGGGATTCTTTGAAAATCCTGCTGATGACGAATATATCGCAGCCCGATTATCTGGCTCTGAAAGACAAGTGGGGTCCGTCTTTCTGGTCAGTGTTCGACCGTGTATTTACATCATCAGAAAATGGAGTGCGCAAACCCAGCCCTCGTTTCTATCATAAGGTCCTTCAAGAGCTCCGTGTATCTCCTAGAGATGCTTTCTTTGTTGATGATCTTATTGAAAACATGATTACGGCTAAGGCGATTGGCATCCGCGGATTACTGTTTCAAAGTGTCCAGCAAACCATCTCAGTACTGACCAATCTGCTGGGTGATCCGGTGGAAAAAGGCCGTGCATGGCTCAAGGCCAACGCTAGAAAAATGGATACAACAACAGACTGTGGTGCTATTGTTGTCAAGGAAAATTACTCACAGCTTCTAATTTATGAAGCGACTCGCGACTTGTAAGTTCGCCTTCTTCACACTACATTGTTATATATCCACAGAAATTGACGGAATCTCTCAGTGACCTAGTATATTTGAAACGTCCAGAATGGAGGTGGAATTTCTTTAGTGGTATTTGAACTCTTGGCTGCCAGCATGTTGAAACCTATGACTAAATTCATGAATTCAGAGGAGCCAAAATTTACTACCAGGAGGTACCCCGACGACCTGGATACAACCTCACTTGCGTTGTCTGTCTTGGAATACGATGAAGAGACAATCCACGGCCTCCTTGATGATATGCTTGGTAATATCGATGACGACGGCATGATAGAAGTAAGTTTTTGATCAAACCTTGTAACTACGCAGAATTGACTTTACTAGTTCTACTTCGACCCATCACGGCCAAGAATTGACGCTGTGATATCGGTCAACGTCGTCACGTTATTTTGTAAATATGGGCGACGTTACCAAGTTCAAAGTACCTTCCAGTGGATCCACGACATTTTGTTCCACCACGCCTATCTTGATGGAACTCGTTATTACTCCACCCCGGAATGGTTTTTGTACTATGTCAGTCGACTGATTGAGGAATCAAATGATGAGGTCGTGACTGAGAAATTTCACGGACTTCTCAGGAAGCGAATTCAAGAACGGGTTGGTAGTGATGGTGATGCACTATGTCTTGCTATGCGTATCCTAGTATGCAAGAGAGTTGGACTCCTGTGTCCATTTGAAGTGGAGAAACTTCTTTCTTTACAGTGTGAGGATGGGGGCTGGGAACAGGTTTATATGTACCGATTTCCAGGTGTTGACAAGAAGCTGGGCAATAGAGGAGTTTCTACTGCTTTGGCTTTGAAAGCCCTTGCAGCTGTCTCACACCATTGATTTCTTGATGGGATAGCCCAATCCCTCTTTCCCTGCTTTTTTTTCTGACCGTGCTGATGTTTAAATGCTATATACATGAATAGTTAGCGTCACTGAGCCTTGCTGAGGTGCTAGTTGTGGAAATTGCATAGATATAAAGTACCGACTAAAATATAGATAGAAATAAATACACTTTTACACATGTCTACTAAATATTGGTATTCGTATGCTTTGGTCGAGCTAATATCCTCAGCGACATGACAATGCTGATGTGTAGTGTCACATTACGGTATGAGGGATTGAGTCTGATCTGCTCGATGTCTGCTTCTTAACCTTTTGAGGGCTGATTTGGGAACTGAGTAGGGTGACAAGGGTCTAGTAAAAATCGAATTGACTTGACTTAAGAATTGCGTTCAGCTGATGATATTGCTCTATCTTTACTAGTGGTAGGTAGGAATATTGTCACCATTAGCGATGCTCTACATATGTAATCACAATTAACTGTCCGGAATCGGATGATCAGCCGCATCCACTCCGGCCTTCCATCGAAATTTAGCTCCAGGGTGATCTGCGGGCAGTCCGTTTTCTCCTTTGACACCGTAAAAGTTCTCACGGTATGTTCCTCCCTTGACTGTATAGTCGTCCCAGAAAACGCCTCGCAGGCGAAGCTCCGGGAGAAGTAACTCTGCGATTTCCGTATACGTTCCTGGCTTGACAGCATATGACTTTAAGATCAGAGGATTAGCCATCAATCTCATGCTAATTGCTTCAAAAAAAAAGGCGATACAACAACATAAAGGGGGAATTAGAAAATAATATCTGACTTACGAAGTTGAAACCATCCAAATCTGCAACCTTTACCCATCGTTCTAGCTCATTAGCAACCTGTTGTGTGGTACCAACAATAGTAGCACAGAGACCGCCGACGACAATTTGTTCTGCCAATGTTACCTTCGTCCACTTCTCCACACCAGGACAAGCCTTTGACCAGCCCTCGACGATGGATCTGATTCCATTGCTTTCCACATAACGTAATTCCTCATCATCTCCATATTTGCTAAGATCAATTCCAGTCCAACCACCAAACAATGCTAATGCACCTTCCTTTGACCCAAGACCTATAAACTCGCGATGTTTCTCGTGAGCTTCTTTCTCCGTTCGCCCAATTATAGGACAAACGAGTGCGAGGAACTTCACATTTTGAGGATCACGACCAAATTCACTTTGCGCCATTGAGCGAATGTCTGCAATGTTCTGGGCAAGCATCTCGGGCGAGTGGCCTGAAACAAAGACCGCCTCAGCATGTTTTGCGGCAAAGCTCTTTCCTGCCTTGGAAGTGCCAGCTTGCAACAGCACAGGGGTCCTCTGAAGGCTGGGATTGCAGATATGCGGTCCCGGTACACTGTAATATTTCCCAACGTGGTTGATTTCCCGCACTCGTGTCGGGTCAGAAAAGACTCCTTTTTCACGGTCATAGACGACAGCATCGTCACGCCAAGAAGACTCCATCAGCTTATACATGACATCCATATACTCCTCAGCAATAACATAACGCTCATCGTGCTGGATTTGGCTAGGTTCAGCTCATGAGATGTAAACTGTACTCGGGAATACGTACCGAAGGCTGCTCAGTATAGCCAAGATTTCGTGCAGCCGAGTCTAAGTAGCCGGTGACTATCTAAGTCAACCATTAGGTAAGTTTCTTAAAAATTTCAGCTTTGGACTAACATTCCAACCCAATCTACAGAAAAGCTATCAGCGATGTTACTGATATACATGGTATGAGCATCAGGAAGGAGTACGTACCTTCCGCGCGACATATGGTCGACGGTGGACAGCCTTCGAGCTAAATGATACGGCTGTTCATACGTTGTTGTAACTGTTACGCTGAAGTTGATGCTTTCCGTAGCCGCAGCCATTGCTGAAATGACTGACAATGGCTCGATATTTGGAAACTGGGCACCGGCAGAAATTGAGGGGGCAAAATTACGAGGACCTTTGTAGATTTCGTAACCCCCAATTGTGTCTGCTATGAAGATACCGTGGAATTTAGCAGCTTCCAAGGTCTTGGCGAGATTAGCCCAGTGGTGAACATCGTGAAACTCCGGGGATGTATCGGCCGGATGTCGCCAGAGTCCCGGAGATGGGCCACTAGCTATTGAAAGCAAAGTCAGCATTGGATAGACTTATAGATCCAGGCAACAGCTTACGTGACATGAGAACCATGGCGTTGATGATAAGCTGTTTGCGGGGGTGGTCCGGACTCGCCATTTTGGTGGCTTATTGTGGTCTTTGATAAGCAAGTAGTTCAAACACAAATCTAGCAAAAGCTGCGTCTCTTTTTTATAATTTGGAAATATGTAGCGTTTATGTAGTCTCTACAATGTATGCATTATGACTAGCTCAACTACGGCGGCTCCTATGACTTTATAGCTCCACTCTCGATAGGCTAGCACCATAATGGCTAATTGTGCTATAGCTTCGCAATTTGCCATGATTGTGGATCAGAAAACTAGCCCTTGTGGCCATAAAAACGAGGTTACGTTACGGACATGAGAGATGTGCGTATGGCCAAGGAATGATGGTACAGAATCTTGTCTCCATTATTGAACCGGTCTGGCGCTACGGAGAGCCACCGATTCATGTTCTATCGCATTGTTGACTAGCATCACTTTTGCGAGATTAAATTTCTTAATTTGATATTAATTTTTCTTAACTTTATATCGTGGGGCTAATATACATAGTCATATCTAAGCTTTAAGGTCACCACCCGTTTGATACTACATAGATACGTATCGAGTACTTTATACAGAGTACCGTATTGTATCGATACGTCGTTATACCGTACGGAATATGCGGGACTTTCTCAAAAATGAGCCACCTCAAGATTCTGAGTCAAGAATAATGCATCTAGGCCGATCAACTGCTCACACAAAGCTAATGACATGGAGCAGAATAATCACCTACACTCATTTCATACTTGAACCTATGAGTCGTATCACTCTAATTCTTATTACTGCCCCGTCGCATTGGAACCCAATAAAATCCTCTTTAAATGGTTGACAATAATTGACGTTACGTATCTATGTACTTTGCATATTCTTAATACCCATGACAAATATTTGCGATAACTTCAATTGGCCTCCTCGCTCCTCGGAGGATGATGCCACGGTGGAAAATAACGAGCATACAGACTGTATGACTAGGTTTCCCCTTACCCAAAAAGCCCTCGTTCTGTATGGTCTCAAACAGCAATATGTGCTCGACTCTCAGTATGCTGTTCCAATGGTGAGGAGTCCAGAAGAAATCCTCATTCAAGTTGAGTGTATTGGGCTCAACCCGATTGACTGGAAGGCTCCGTGAGTACCCAAGAATGTCAAGACTCCTAAAAAGCAGCGTCTCGCTCACGGACGATTTTAGTGCGTTCAATATTGGAATACCCAATCTTCCATGGGTCTGTGGACGAGACCTTGCAGGTACTGTTATCTATGAATCTTCCTGCTCATCGCGCCTCCGCATTGGGGACCGTGTGCTCGTACCGTCCACCGATTATCGCGACATTCGCAAAGCTGCCTTTCAGGAATACGCGATCGCCACGTATTATAATGCAGCCCGGATCCCTCCAGAGAACTCGACGCAGCAGGGGGCCACGGTGGGGGTGGCATTTGTTGCAGCTGCCCTAGCCCTGGGTGTCTCATTTGGCTTGGATTTTTCAGTCGCAGTAAAGTCATCTGGCCCTGATCTTATAGAAATGATTTCGAATGGACTCTGCGGGAGTGGAATCACTGCAGATATCCGTGATGAATGCTACTCCTCGCGGGGGGATGATAGAATCCGACCTGGAGAATGGCTTGTCATTTGGGGAGGTAAGCCGGGATTGCTTTTAACATACTGTTCTCTTTTTTGAGTAGTATTTACTAATTTGCCCCCAATAAGCATCAACAACCACCGGGTTTATCGCACTACAGCTCGCCAAACTTTGCGGGTTGAAGGTCATATGTGTGGCCGACGTTGCCCGCCATGGGACAAAGCTATTTGATGTTGCCGACCTCCTCGTTGACCGATTAGACCCTGACCGAGCAGTTGAAATTATCCGTGGGGTTACCCAAGGAAAACTTCGATATGGTTTGGACTTCATTGGATCTGATACAGCTTTGTTTCTACAGCATACACTCTGCACCAATAACAAAAGTAAGGCCAAGGCCCACTTGTTAGGAACATCTGGTCTTCCTAAGATCCAGAGCCCCGAAATTCAATACCATAGTGTCCCAATAAAACTATTCCACACATCTCCTGTGATAGGTGAGCGGCTGGTTTTGTGGTTGGAAGACTTGCTGCAGGGCAAGGCATTGGTGCTCCCGGAACTCCTCATTCGTCAAGGGGGTTTAGCAGATGTTAATACTTCCTTGAATATCTTGCGCAATGGTTTAGTTTCAGGCAAAAGGGTTGTGATTGATTTGCAAAGTCATCAAAGCTAATAGTCAGGTATATAAGGAAATCATCTCATATTGTTGCTATACTTGTGAGCATCGAGATCTCGTGTTATCTCATGTTAGCAAAATGTGTGGGACATTTACTATATACAGGTAGCAGATAATTAGCAACCTCAAGTTTCTAGACAAAAGCAGAATTGTGCCTACATGAAGTCAAAGGCCAAATATTTTTGCTTGAACATTTACAAATTTAGGGTCTAATGCCCACACCTTTACATTGGCAGAGCATGAATGTATTACTAGTTTTAACGTAGAAACTGAATGATTATTTTTGAATTTGATACAAGTTTTTAAACAGGATTATACAATAGATGACATAGTCGTCAAGACACAAAAGGTTTATAACATGCCAGCCTAGATGATTTAGATAATAGACCCACGTTAAGGTACATTATCATTTACTAGCCATTTGATGCTATACACAGTAATATACTAGTGTTTTATAAACGATTCGCAGGTGAATTTCCTATTTCAAGAAAGATGCAATCCCCCCAATCACTTTCACAGAAAAGTCATGGACGGGATGGGGAGCCGTTACCTCAATAAAAAAAATCCTCTGCACTGCTAGAGTATCAGTTTCTTTCTGCTTGAAATATAATATTACTCATGGGCTTAGGCTTATTCCGACATCTCAGAGTCCACCTTGGCAAAAATAGCTACACGGCCTTTCTCAGGGTAACCAAGTACTTTCTCACGGGTGATAGTGATGTCTTCCACTTTGGTTGCGCTAACATCGAAATCGAATCGGCGGGTTAAATACGCAACTGATAGATATAGCTCTAGATAGGCCAGACTAAATCATTATCTCTCAATCAGCTTGGGCAAGTCAGCAGTATGGACGGGGCAAAGGCTCACTTCATTCCAATGCAGGCCCGGCTTCCCTTTGTGAATGTAACGAGATACTTCGTTAAATTTTCGCCTTTCTCCGCAGCCCGAATCCACCTTTCAGGCTCGAACCTTTCCGGGTCAGGGAAAATTTTCGGATCGCGATGGACGAAATATGTGGCTGTGCTGATAGGTGTCTGATGAATCATTTTAGTTAAGCTTAAGTTCCATGGAAGTAGTGATTGAGTAGAATTTCCCATACCCCTGGCGGAATGACATGCTCCTTATATCGCAAAGCTTCATCCGGCGCAACGCGAGGAAGTCGGATTATTGGCGCATTAGACATTCGCAAGGACTCATTTAGAACAGCCGTCTAAGATTCCGTATTAGTTTTGATCATTACTTAAAAACTTTAACTCGTGGTGATATACCAAATACGGTAGCCTCTCTAGTTCCCAACATGGCACTGTGCTAGTAGGCGTAGGCAAGATCTGTTTCAGTTCATTTCGCAATTTCTCTCGGACACTAGTATCCAGGGTTGTGTAATACATTGCGTAAGACAAGGCACGCATCGTGGTCTCTGTGCCAGCGATAATGAAGGTAAATGCCTCGTCTTGTATGCGACTGAGAGTTCTCTCACTTGGCGGTATCTTTGGATCTGTTAATGCTGCAAACATGTTGTGATCACCCGTCAAGGGAATCGTGCGGCCTTGAATAGTGGCAGAAAAATGGTGGAAAATCGATTTCTGAAACTCAAATAGTGCAGCTTTCCCTGGCATTAGTTTCGCCATTACTTGTGGTGGGATAGCACGCATTAAACCATTTAGCCATGGGAAAAAACGATGATAATGACTAAATTGAGCAAAATCTTCAGTGGCATCACGAACATCGCTACGAAAATCTTTGTCTTCTAAGAAAGACCAACTCTTTCCATAGCAATAATACGTAATAACATCAGAAGTCAATGCCGCAAAGGCGCTGCAAAGGTCCACGGTACGATTTTCTTGATGGATTGCCTGAAAACGTTCTACAAGCTTTTGTACTCGCTCTTGAACAAAAGGAGATAATGAGTGTATAGAACGTTTTGAGAAGAAATCATTCAAAAGACCTCGTCGAAAGCGGTGGAGTTCATGGTCTACAGTTGCAACCATGGAATATGGAACCCCAAATGTAGGGACAAATTTTGGGTCCTTTTCACGCCTGCGTGTATTCGGAGCGTAGATCTCATGATAAAACGTTGAATCTATCACATGGACCTCACGTGGACTGACACGGACAATGGGGCCTGAAATAATTAGCCAAAATGTCTTCAACTATGCAGTTTTGCTTTTTGGTCACCGTATTTCTTGTGTAACTTCTCAATCTGAAAGAGAAATCTGCCGCCACAAATTATGTCATAGTAGAACTCATAAAGATGTGTAGCAGCGGCAAGTTTGGGGCCAGGTATTTTGGATAGAGGATGAAAATAAACACGATAGAATGTCCGAAAGACTAGAAGTGTGATCACACCTAAAAGAATAGACGAGATATGAGACCAGCCAAAATGAGATAGCTCAACATCGGAAAATTTCGTATACGAGAGCTTGACATGTGAGAGAATGATACTCGAGATCCCGGTAGCCATGTTGTATGACGATGAGATGTGCGTCTCTCTCAATTGCCAGATTTACTCGACCTTCTTGACAGTCACTAAGATTTATGTCTTGGTTGACCTACTTATGTCCACTGCTAGATCAAATTATCTACAGATTATCAAAACGCTATTATTAATTGTCATAGTCAATGAATGGGCTTTGTCTTGGCTTGATCCGCTTCGATACCAATTTTAAGCGCACTGCAACTCCCCACCGCAACATGAAGTATTATTATGGACCACGAAAACGAGAGGTCGCAGTTTTGGCTAGTATATCGAGCTAATGGTTTCATAAACCAACACTCAGTTCTGGCCATGTGTAATGACAGCTGAAGTGAGTAATTACTCGACGAGTATTTGTCATGTCTCAGTCCCACTAATTACAAATACGGGGTACTCGCTAAAGTTTCGTGATAATACTGACTTGGTACCGCGAGGGACGATGAAGTATTTGTCCTCCACTATTTTCAGAACTTTATTTCGACTCGCGCATAGGACTCCACATTTACGTATAGGTACCCATACAGGTATTGTTTGGTACAGTAAATAAAAGCCCCATATGAACATTCCCCAAGTGCGTCACTAGGGGGTAATTAATATCCAAAACAAAATATATAGCTGCACTCTTTGCTTATATAAATTTTAGTCAATATAAGCAATTATTTTGGTGGTCTCCCAGAAAGTTGCTAATGTCGAAACAGATTATGTGGAGGCAATATTACTTGAATAAAGCATATCTCTAAACACCAGAGTGCTTCTGCTTTCGTTGCACATATCAGTGTTTTACCGATCTAGATGAGAAGTCTATACTATAAGGAAATAGGCTGACTATAAACCAGCCTATCTAGTGGAGCAACGCCCAAGGTTTGGAATAAATCAATTGTCAATGCTCATACCTGTCAATCACAGATTCCTTTCTAAAAGTGTTATCACATGCCAACTACGTACTCCCAATAGTTAGTTTTTGTCTAGAGTAGTAGTGACCCGTATTAATGTTACAAACCAAAATTTAGATTTACGTCCCATAACATTCAAAGCGAATTGGCACCATACATTCTATAAATACGTGTTTATTTTTACGAAGACTGGAATGATTGTCGACAGTAAGTCGGTGGAATCAGGTCACCTGACCGCCTCTCCTGAAGAGGCCCACAAAAGAAATCCCCCCTTAGATAGCTTCAAGTTCTCTAGTAATAACATTCGTTCCTTTCATGAAGCTCTATGCAACCTCTGGTCTGTCGTTGTCGACAACAATGCCCTCGAAAGTTTGAATCGGCTTTTTCTTCAACCTGCTCTAGCCATACAAGATAGCTACCACCAGAAATAACCATTGCGGCCATGTCTGACACTCGGTTGGCTTCCCTGGAGGCCTTTCTTGATGGTCACCCAACTATAAAATACATCCCACCTTCATCTCCAGACTACCCTTCCAAGCGAGAGCAGTGGAATACTGGTCGATCCGATACTCCGTTGGCCATTGTCCAACCGCAGTCTGCTGCCGATGTGAGTGCAGTGGTCAAATATGCTAAGTCACAGAACATTGACTTTACAATCCGTACCGGCGGACACAACATTGACGGGAAAGCAATTGTGGAAGGTGCGCTAGCTATCGATATGCGGGCTATAGCATTCGTAAACATTGCCACAGACCGTCAGGCTGCTACCATAGGAGGAGGCATTTTGATGCAAGATGTAGCGACAAAACTTGGGCATGAAGGTCTGGCGACACCGGTGGGGACAGTTCCATCAGTCGGATATGTGGGTTGGGCGATGTATGGAGGTTATGGCCCATTATCTGCACACTGGGGACTTGGAGTTGATCAGATTATTGGTGCCACTATGATCAATGGCGACGGGGAGGTTATCAAAGCGGACGAGAAACTTTTGAAAGGAATACGGGGTGCTGGGGGGCTATTTGGGCCGATCTTGGACGTGACAGTTAAGATATACCCGCTCAAGAACGTAAGTCGTACCACTTGTTTATATTTTATTTGTGCTCGATCGAGAGCTAATAATCTTCTAGGTATTGGCAGGAGCAATTCTTTTTGATTCAAAGGACATCGCCAAGTCTCTTGTCGATTACAACGTCGGATATCAGAAATTGCTAGATAGCGGTCTTCCATCAGAGCTGAGTGTCCAACAGATGGTTTTCAATACCCCAACGACGAGATTATATGGAATCAGCGTCATGTGGAGCTCAGATGATTTTGAAAGAGGCCGGTTCTGGGTTGAAAAACTCGCATGTCTCGGCATCATAATCGCAAATACCGTCTCTATCCGTAATATTTCTGATTGGATGGCAGATAATGGAGCTGCCGTGCCGTTAAACGTTTATGGATCTGCCCGAACACACAATTTACGACAGATAACCCCGCAAGTTGCTGAAATTATTGGGCATTATATCACAGAGATGCCTTCTAACCCAGCCACCGTGTTCTCAATTCATCAGTTGAGAGGTCCTTCTGCAGCACCAAAGCAGAACTCTGTCTTCGCAACGAGGGAGCTTCATTACATGCTTGAAATTCTGGGGTATGCGACTGTTGCGGAGGACAGAGGAAAAGCGGAGAAATGGGGAGTTGATTTTGCGAGGGCTTTGGAGGAAAGTGGTGAGGGAAATATTCTTCCTACAAGATATATTTCACTTGATGGCTCTGATGAGGCACATTCTATTACCAGAATATTCGGCTCAAATACACAGGAAGTCCTCGCGTTAAAGAAAGAATACGATCCTAATCATGTGTTTAGGTTGACAGTGCCATCGCTGTGAGTTGTTAGATATTACTACAATGCTATATGTATAATGAAAGGGGTTTCTTCGAACGTAGGGCTATGCAAACGTCACATTTACAAGAACCAATTAAATATTAAGGCGAGTAAGTCTATCGGCAGGCAATGTTAGATACTAATATAGAGAGAAATTTTAGATTTAAATTAAGAAATCGATCACGCTTTATTGCCAAATTTTATTAGAGATTAGAGCCAACGAACCAGCATCCTGCGCCAAGAATCGCGAGCTTAAGAAATACCTGTGGGATATATTGACAGCTGCACCAAAAGACTTTCATTCTTTTGGTCAGTCAATCTATGGTTTATCCTCAGGCGCCAACAAGATATTTCCCTTTCTAATGACTTCTTGCCTTAGCCATTTTTACTTCGTCAATTCCAGCCCATATAAGCACTGCCCACTCATCTAGTAACATCTCTGTGGTGAAAATGAAGTCCCCTTCGCCTTGCCCAGGTTGAGCTAACAGTAGTGTCTCAAACGGGATTATCAAACCCCCTCCCTCGATGCTATGATTTCCATTTGCTCCTCTATTTATCAGGATTCTTTGCGTAACTTGTAGAGTCGGCTGTTGGTTGACACGTCTGTCCACAACTTGCCGTTTATGAGCGGCGATATAAACATCGAGTGTAGGCTGTGGTGACGTTGGGGCCCACGATTTAATTTCGATGTTATCGGATCCTCGTTTGATGTAAATGGTGATCCCCATTTTGACTTGACCTCTGGAGTCGTGGATCCATCGTTCCATATCCCTTTGCAACTTCGCTGCTGTCTCGGTATACCCAGCTTCTAGTGCTACCGTGGGAAACTGTCTTGCTTGAAATGCTGGCTTCCACGAACAATCAGCCTGCTTCTTGCGGTCAGGCAAAGTAATCCGAGTGGATCCAAGTTTAGAGATTTTTCGAAAAACACCCATGTTGTGGGCCAGAATGGAAAGTAGGCCCTCAAAACCATGGACCGCTTCTTCACGGGGTTGACTCGGCATTGTAATAATGATGACGTGAAGTATTGTCGAATACTCAGTTTTTGCCACAAGATTGACGTCGATGTCGTTGAGCTTGGTCGGTGGAAAGCTTTTCACAACAACGGTGAAGTCTTCAATCAAAGGTGGAGGGGGGAAGAGACTGTCTAGCGCGTATTGCTCGTTGTAGCAGTACACAGGCGTGTCGCTGGGAAGTTGCCCTAGGAACGCACCCACTGTGTGGTCGCTCGCCCGTTCCTCGGCGACACTCCTTGGTCGTGCCTCAGAATATGACATTTTGTTGTGTCAGTAATTTACAGGAGAACTGGGTATTATAAGAAAACTTCGGATATGCTAAAAGATATCGTGGTGATGTCATATCCCTGACCAAAAAAAGGTGATTTAAAGTTTATGGAAAGGGGATGTTTCGCCATATAAATTGCTTAGCCGTCAGGCTTGATCTCCAGGTGACTATGTTCAACGACGCTCATGCACTGTCGCTAGATCTTGTATTCGCTGCCGAGAGGCAAGCTGGCATTGCTGCGTTTCTTGCCGGTTGGGACAGAAAAAGAGCCAAAAAAAATGTAAGCAGGTCATTCTCTTACATAACAGCCTAGACAGAAATACGATATTCACTTCCTCTGTTATTCATTAAATCTCCAAAACTTCCAATATCTCCTCTACGCCACTCACCACCCATATAATTCTCAATTTCTATTGGGAATGAGTGGAAGGGAAATATAGTTTTCATAGCCAGCTCCGAAGTGTATGGAGTTCGTGCCTTTGAAACGAGATTCATTTCTGCCGAATGATTAGCTTTATCTTACGCTATCACGCAGATTAATGAATGACATACCTGTCATAGGGGTCATTGTGGGTGGAAAGCCCGGAACCAGCCAATTCACAAGACCCAATGTCGACAATCAACCGATCACCCTTTTCTAACACCACATTGGTTGGTATAATCTCAACATCCAGGCCGTAAACTTCGTTTGGGATCACAGAAAGCACATCTGTCGACAAATAGTCCCGATGAGGTAGCCAGGCGCGATGACGGTCATGCTGAGGATTTGTCTTTCTCAAACTCACCCGTAAATAGCCCTTTGTCACAGGCGCCGCCTCCCCTGTGGTGCCGGTATAAAAGATCTCCTCCCCGGAAGCTGAAATGTGGCGAAGGGATAAAAACAGGTCCATATCCGATGGCGTACTTCCGTACTGATCGCGGCTCGTAGAGACGTTCAGGTGACACACAATATGTCCAGTAATTTCAGTCTCCAACTCAAAGGGAGCGGACGAGAATGAAATTGATTGAGAAGAGTCATCGTCGCCAAAAGCTTTGTACTCAAGCTTGTGAGGTAGACCAGCAATAGGCTGGTTCCAGCTCAAGGTTTTGTCAGAGCTGAGATACATGTTTTTGTATTGTGTTCTCGCTATCGGCCATTCGCTTTCTTTCCTTCTTGAGAAAGTGGCCTCTCCTTCTGGGTTGTTGTATCCAACATTACCCTTTCGCAATAGCAAGTCCACCGCGGGCACTTGCCCCTTTCTTGACCATCCCACACTGTCTTTACCTTTGAGAAAGGCGTCCAAGAAGCTCAGCTGAACCTCCACTTCTTCAGGGTAATAGAATGGGAGATCGTGTCGACCTGAAATAAACCGAAGGTACTTAAATTCTGAACCGGCATGCATATAGCCCTGAACATTACCCCGGAGATGTAGCAGAAAGCCACCCCAATTCGCAACGCTGAGAACCGGCACTTGGATATCTTCGAGGTTAAAGCTTACCGAAGCAATACGTGAGTTGTCACGGAACTGGCAATCTCTCCCCACCTTCAGCCAAGTGGTTCTATTAGCCTCCAGTTCTGCTTCCGATAATGAACCTTCTACTGTATCATCACCCCAGTTTCTCGCTTGTCTTCCAGGCAAGCCGTACTGGTTTGAACCGACCTGTCGTTCCCAAACGAAATCCAAAAAGGAATTCGACAGTATTCCGCCATCTCTTATGGCATCGCGGTAAAAGTCTGAGAAGCCTTCCCACGGAACGATAGCAGCTAGCCCTTTCGGTCTTCTGGCAGCAACTTGCCATTGTGTTCCAGCAAAATAGCTGATCCCAAGTAGGCCGACTTTGCCGTTGGACCACTTTTGCTCGGATGCCCATTCTATGAGATCATAGAATCCATCAATTGTAGTTGCGGAAAGAGCATCGAGGTAGCCTGGAGATTGGCCGAGTCCAGTCTCGTCTGCCCGAACAACGACATATCCTTTCTCAGTCCAGTATTGTGGCGTGGGTGTTTCCCAAGCCGAGTGATCGGTCTTGTGCGCTGGAGAGACTTCGGCGAAGCTACCAGGGTTGAAGCTACATTTTCACATTAATAGGGGAATTAATGTCGAAAAACCCATTATCTGGGAACGCGTGGCGGCTACTCACTGTCGGTACTGTACATCTTTCCCATAAGGACCGTAAGTGACCAGAACAGGAAATCTTTCCCCTTGGTCCGAGACAATAGGACGGTAAACATTGCAGCGGATTATGCCATTGTTTCGGAGCTTGACGGTGACGTTTTTCTCAAATATATAGGAGTAGGACGAGCTGTCTTTGGTGGCAACATCAGGAAGACTCCTGGGATCGACGGTGGCAGGAGACATTGTGAAATTCGAATGGACTCGTAATATTGTTCAACAAGTTTATTTGAGCTCTTTGCTAGGATGAAAATGCGAACACCATCATAGAGGTTTTATACTCTCTGGGTTAATTTTGATAATGGGATAGGTACTACTCGGAGAGCCAATGGCCGGATTTACCGTCTTTACATCTCCACCGCTTAACTAATTCCCGTATATCCCGACTCTTGGTTTACTCCAAGGTCCGGCCTATCGAGAAACGAATACAACCAAAGAACTTCCGAGTTAGCCGAAGGTGTTTCCTATTTCTCTTTCTAGTTATTAATATCTTTAAACGTCACAAGATACACTGCGACCCCCGCACTTGGCCTAGAGCTCTACCCCGCCTTGCACCGTCTACGGTAAACGAACGACCTCCTAAA
Organism: Talaromyces rugulosus; assembly: GCF_013368755.1. NCBI lineage: Eukaryota > Fungi > Ascomycota > Eurotiomycetes > Eurotiales > Trichocomaceae > Talaromyces > Talaromyces rugulosus. Next base: position 3,556,466 of record NC_049564.1, read on the forward strand.
AAGCAAACTACGAGGTAATGCTTACCAGTTAAAGACATGAATACGCCACGGAGTTCTCACAGACCCAGGCGACGAGAAAACTCGCGGGCCGGCCTAAAACAGCCTGCCACCAGTGTAGCTCCTTAAAGGTACTTCGTCGTCCCTGACCAACTACCTTGTAGCCCTCTGAGCTTCCTGCTACTTCAACAATGGCGACATGTCTAACAGGATGGATTAGGTACGCTGTGCCGGTGACAAACCATCTTGCCTTAGGTGCACCCGGCTTCGTCGCCGATGCAGTTGGCCAAAAGGCACGGAGAAACAGACAGCCCCTCTAAATGAACTGCTCATTAGCACAGTGCCTGTTGAAATCTCCTGCGGTAACTTCGGGATACCGCCCAGCCTTCTTCGCCAGCTTGTAGACCTTTATTTCTCTCATGCCTACAACGCGAGTTTGCTTTTTCACCGAAAATCTTTCACACAGAGCATAGTGGATGGATCAGCTAGCAAACACGTGGTTCTGGGCGTCTGTGCGCTTGCCTCGTGGTATGAAATAATTTCTCTTTTATTCGCTCCTTATTAACCTTGAAGCAGCTTCTATGACAGGATGACTCAGGATAATAGCATCATAGATGCTGGGCTTGCCCGTGAATGGGCTACCGAGGCGAGGACGCTCGTATTCTCCGAGGTTGAATCTCCCACAGAGGATAACCTTGTCACCTTTCTCAACCTGGGCATGTTTTGGTGCAGTCAAGGAGAATGGCAACGAATGATTATTTACTTGGGAAATGCAAGTGGCACTGTAAGAGCGCTTGGCTTCATCCCCGAGTCCATTGCACATGAAATGCCCTTTGAAACCGAATTGAGTCTCCGGCGATTTTGGGCGTGGTTTCTCATCAGCCAGTTCATAAACTGGACGGATTGTTCTGCAATGTGTATTGAACACTTCGAAAACATTCCACTACCTTGCAATGAAAAAGAATTCGACTCGGGTGCTCTGAAAAGCCCACCCGTTTCTATGCGCGATCGTAAACGGACTGATAGCTTCTATGCGGAGATGATCCGACTATGCAGTATTTGGTACGAGTTTTGAAATTACCTTTTGTATGTTATTACTGATGATTTGAAGGCCTTTGGTTTGTAGGCTTGCCCATGATGATGGATTACAAATTGACAAAAGACTACGGTCTCTTCAAACGCTAGACACCAAATTGAGAGTTTGGCAAAAAGATTTGCCAGAAGTGTTTGCTTTGAGTCGAGCATGTATTCGGTCATCGAAAGAAAAGGGTCAAATTTTCTCATTGCACATCATATATCATCAAGTTATGTGTGCTTTGCACTCATCAATAGTCCCACTTTTCTCACTAAATCCCTTGAAAGGAGAATGTGGGCTTTTCCAAACGACATCAGCACAAACAGCTTTTTTCCACGCGCAAAAAGTTTCATCTATATTCATCCAGGCTGGATCATTATTCCGGTTGCCAACAGTCGGCTTTTTGGGCTACGCTGCCTATTGCTCATCAGCAGTTCAAATGCCTTTTTTGTGGTGTCAAAAAAGTCATATCAGACAAAGCGCATATTTCAACATTGAGGCTAATATGGAAGTATTGCATGCTGTTGGTAAACACTGGAAATTAGTGGCGATTTTGGTAAGTTCATATTGTTTTCCCCTAGTATGAGATTAACTGGTCTCTTATTATCCTCCCAAAATCAATAGGCAGACTTTGTGCCTGTGCTCCACAAATATCATACAGGCATGGCGTACTCCCTTGCAGATGAGACGAAGGCTTTAGATGGGGCTGAGTTGAATAGAAACAGAGGAATGCGGTTGAGAGCAAGGGCCTCGATTCTTGGTTATAACAAGGTCGTTGGCTACAAAGGTTGGAAACAGGGCCATGGGGGAAAGACCTGCTTGGACCTCGATTTGGATGATGACTCTGAAAAACAAAATGGATGTGAACGGAATGACTTTTCAGAATCCGATTCGCCATTTCCCACAAACTTGGATTTTTTAAGTAGTATCCTTGAAGCGCAGAAAGAATGCTCTTTTCAAGGCCTGGATAGCTTCTCCTTTCTGCCTGAAACGCAAAATGTTGTATCGACACCTAATGAGTACTTGGATGTCTCGTCTCAAGTTGGCTGTGGAATACTTGACACTGATGATTTTTCCAATTTGTTTTAGACTAACTTTTATGGAAAGTTCACGATGTCAAATATCAGAATCAGATATTTTCCGATCTGCAAGCCACGTAAAGCTAGAGCAGGTACGTCTACTTCTAATATACGAGGTCAAACTATGGGTAGCTAGCGCTTCGACGACTAGCTTTTTTGTTGAGCAGGACACAAGAATACCATAACAGTCAAACATTTACGCATACTTATCATTCACCATTTAGGGTCTCTACTAACATACTAGTCAAAGTATTGTTAGCTTTAAGACCATCAGTAGAGGGAACCTTTACTGGAATATCACTATAAAATTCTGTTCCATGGGTAATAATGAGGGGCTACTATACAGTAGAGGGAGGCATGAAGAACCTCGATCGCCCGGCGGTGATTTTTCCACCGTGACTTGATTTGGGAATAGGAATTATGGTCTGATTTGATCTTGATAGTACTAGATATCTGAGATGTTTCAAAGTTATTTTCAATAGGAAATTGATTTGGTCATCGCTGTTACAAACTGCCAGTCAGGTAAAGTATAGTAGGTGCTAAGGCTTTCGCCGCACGGCGACCTTTGATAGGGGATGACTTGAAAAGTACTGGTAATAATTCCAAGCCGAAGATGATAAGGTAACCCTTGTTGGAGGAATGGTGACACGCCGGTAGACTTGTCGTGTCCATTTCTGGTATGTATCCTTTTTCTGGTTAGGGTTAGGGCTAGGGCTGCCCTTCCGTAGACAGCATCTAGTAATCAATCCATAGTGGTTAGTTAATAGTATGGAAGGAAATTACCAATGAATTATGGATATTAAAAAAAGAAATCTAAATCTAAATCTAGAATCTAAGGATATGCTTATACGGAGGCATGAATGGCAAGTTGTCTATCAGTCATCCCCCATTATCTTCAACCTCAAGGTCAACAAATCATTAATTTTGTTTTTCAGATGATCTAAAAAACACCTCTATGTTCTTCAGCGGTCGGCTTTCTAACTGACAGGAGCCTAAATATATGTTACGTGGTGCCTTTATTTTGAAACTTAACCAAGGCCCAAAAGAGAATTTGCCTCACTCTCTGAATGGATCATATTTAGAATTAGTAGTGCAGGAAATTATTTAAAAATATATCAAAAACCGTCCACAGCCCAATGCATTGCAGACGGCAATTGGCATCCAAACAAAGTCGTGAAGTAGATGTGTTGTATTCGATGGCATATTTGATGGGAGTTGTGTTCAGAGAAACTTTACCGCAGAGACTAGGGGATTACGTCCTTCATTCCAGGCCTCCTACAAAACTTAGCGACATGTTAATGTGGATTGTCTTAAGTGTCCAACAAAATTATCATTCATCCATAACAAGCAGACTTTCAAATCATGCAACATAGTTTTCTACCTAAACCAGTTCACATAGGAAAATTGTCAGATTCTCATTTGCGTACGTCTAAGTACACTTCATGACCTGTACTCTTTTTTTAAAAGGCTCGAGTTTCCGCTACCACCCAAGGGAATATGAATTTTCGGTACTAAACTGTCGAGGCGACCATCTTAGACGTTCTCCAGAACCTGCTCCTTGAACTCCCGCTCGACCTTTTGGCCCTTGTCATCAGTTGTCGACTCGCCGTGAAGGTTGAGGAGAGCACCAAGGTCGAATTTGGGTGCCTTGAGAAGCTTGACCTTGCGGATGTGGACCTAAAACCAACGCGTTAGAATACGGCTGACAGAAAGTTGTAGATGCATAGCACTTACATTTTGCAGAGGGTAGATGCCCTGGGTCGATTTCTCGATCTCACGGCCAATAACCTCGGGAATCAGCTTGGTGGTAAGTTGCGACAAAGTGCAGCTGGCAGCCTCGCGTTGGATGATCTCGGTCATCTTCTTGCGAATAGAGCGGATCTGAGAAGAGCGGGCGTATGTGGTCTTCTTGATCTGGTTGGGGCGTCTCTTGGTGAAAGCAATGGCGAACAAGCGGATGAGGTAGTCGTCGGTGGTCTTGACGGTAACGTTGGCCTCAATCAAAGACTGCCACTTGCGGACCAGAGACCGCAGCTTGTCCGATGTGAAATCCAAACCGTGGAAGTTGGTAAGACAGTTCTTGCCCTGGACTTCATCGACACGGAGCTTCACCTTGCGGAAGGCGTGGTCCTCGTCGTTCTGGAGATCGGCAAGGGAAACCTCGAAGATTCGGCCCTTGAGAGCGTCGTTGGCGTTCTTCAGACCGGTGGTTCTGTTGACAAGGGTCTTTCCAACACTGGTGGTAAAAGGGTTAGTTTTCTACGTCGAATTTTCTCTCGTCGAACGGGGTGGCATACTCGCGAATCTGGAAGGTAGAGGGGGCCTGCAAGATGGTTAGCCCACGAGAAATGGCGTGCAAGCTGGATGAATGTATTTCTCTCTTACCTTGACCGAGTATTCATCTTTGCGAGTGAAGGGGTCGACGGTCCGCTTCTTTAAGCCCTTCTTGCCTTTCGACAAGCGCTTGTTCCTGAATAACAACAAAGCATGTTAGACACAAGAGCGAGGTTTAAGAGAGGGATTGGAGTTCATCGTACTTTCCGACAGCCATGGTTGCGATGATATGGACTTGGATTGATCGCTTGCTGTCGCGGACGAGTTCGAACTATTAACCACAGATTGTCGGGTGTAAAAAATCCCACAGTCGGCACTAAGCGAGGGTTCCGCCAAGGGGGCTCCGCCCTACCTTACTAAGCAGCTGGGTCACGTGGATGTCGCCCGCCGAAGGTGTGGCTAGGTGTGGCGGATCTCTGTGGCGGTGCATCTATGCCGAGTCTTTAGCTGCGTTAGTTGTCTCTTGGTGATTATTTTCTTCTCAAGTTGTATACGTAGCATTCTTGGCCTAGTTTCTGCATTAAACTACCAAAAAAGGATTTTTCCTGTCTTTTCCTCCCTGTAGAATGATTTAATTCCTGTCTGTTCTCGCTCTATTGTTGTTCCCGCTTTGTAGGCCCGCCAATCGCGATCCCGGCTAAACGTCACTGGGCGCAACTGCTCGTGATATCAATCACCGTCCCTCGACCCCGGCCACATCAGCAACCTAAACATTCCAGACATGGTATTTTTTTTATCCTACATCATTAAAGGTTCCCTCTCACTGACATTTGTGTCTAGGGAAAACGAAAGAAGTCAAGCCGCGGCCCGCAAGGGCCTAAGAAGGTACGTACTGGCCATCCTCCATCCTCCATCCTCCATCCACCATGGTGAGGTGAACCTTCAAAGGACTGACAGGACAATCTTTACAGAAAGAACCTCTTGCGACCACCTTTGACTGCCTCTTCTGCAACCACGAAAACGCCGTTATAGTCAAGCTTGATAAGAAGCTGGGCCTGGGAAACCTGTCTTGTAAAGTCTGTGGTCAGAGATTCCAGTCAGGAATAAACTGTGAGCATCCTTTATACGTGAATGCGGTTTCTGCATGATAGTAATGAAAGTGTCCCCTAGACCTCTCGGCCGCCGTTGATGTGTATTCGGACTGGGTGGATGCTTGCGATTCAGTCGCGAAGACGAAAGCCAACGATTATGACCAACGTGACCTCCAGGATGGACTGGACGTAGATATCGAGAACCCGTCCCACGTTGACTAGGTTGTTGGGATTTTACGGCGTTTGGAGGGATTTAGCCTGGTGGAATAAAACATGTTTATATATATTTTTTTAATGTACTGCTAGCTATTGCTATGTATGGGATTACGTCAACCTCTTAACAGAAACTTGGATATGTAGGATAGTGGAAGCAGAAAGTCAACACCAGCGTTTCAACATTGACAATAGGACCGGAGCTAGATCTAGAGGGTATAATATCTGTCGCCGAAATCTCCAAGTCCGGGAATAATGTACCTATTCAGAATGATTAGCAAATATGACAAATAGTTTGTTCAACACATCGTACTTCTTCTCATCCAGTCCCTGGTCGATAAACGCAGTCACAACTCGCAGTTTTGGGAACCTCTCAGCAAAGTCCTCAACCCCCGAAGGGCTTGCAATCAGGTTGAGAAATAGAATGCGTTCTTCCGGAACCCCTCTTGATTTCAAAACTTCAACGGCCATGGTCGCCGAACCACCTGGAGAGTCGCGATATTAGTAAAAACGGCCATTCAATACGCTTCGGCTAGCTACCTGTGGCAAACATGGGGTCCAGAAGAAGAACCCATCGCTGTGAGATATCAGCAGGAAGCTTGTCGTAGAAGAGCTTTGGCTGGCAAGTCTCTTCGTCTCGCTGGATCAGAATTTTGCCGATGCGGACAGACCGACAGCAGTCTCGGAGCCCTTGTTCCATAGCTTCGCCTGCTCTCATGATCGACACACCGCATATTTTCCCCTCAAACTTGACGCCCAGATATGACCGACCAACGGGGGTGGTGACTGACTGCTCCACCACCGGAAGGTGGTTCAGGCCTTCTTCGACGAGGAGGCGGATAATGCGATTGGAATAGAAAATGAAGTCGGCTCGGGCGGTCTGTTGGTCTCGGATCATCCTATTGCTTTTTATTAGCAGGTATCAGGGCATGACTGGGCATTGGGCTCTGACGTGAGGAGCGCGATCAATTGCGGCGTCTGCGGTAGAACGTGGACATTGTCAAAGCGCACCTCCTTCGAAACAGTCGCTGTGGGCTTTTCCCTGTCTGGTCTATAAAACGGACCTACTCCCTGGGCAGGCGAGGGGATTTGTTCAACTTGTTTGGCGGCCATGGTTTCTCTCGAGAGCGTGTAGAAGTGGCGGTTCGAGGATTGCTGGGAATCCTTTTGGCGGGAGCGGCGACTGATCATGCGGGCACAAGTGAAGGAAGACTTGGAGCTTGCCCAACACCGGCATCGTTTTAGATATTCTTTGGGACATCAGCCAGCAATACTCGAGACGAGATCAGCCCCCCAAAGAAAATCCATAGCCATACAAGGAATTTGAGCACCACTGCCTGATTTGATTATTCGGGCTCGGAGATACTACTGGTAGAACTGCGGCTTGAGACGCAGCTGCGCCAAGCCAAGAAACGTGTAATTGATTGCTGAATAACTATACTATGCATTAACAGGAAGTAGTGTTTGCTCGATAAAGTCTCCTCGATATAACAGATCAAAAGCCAATCGCTCTTTTCTTTGAGTATTGCTGAGAACGTCATCTGCAAGTGGAAAGTTTCCGCTCCTCCCCCGCCTCGCCGCACTAAGTCAAGTCAAGTCGGTCCATCTCCAATGCGCGCGCAATTGCCCCCAACAACAATCATCTCGCGAGGAGAGCGCCATTTCATCGTGCCAATTCTCTGTTTCGCAAAAGCCTCTTGATTCTTGTGGTCTGTCTCCTCGGCAAGTGACAGTCGTTAGGTACAGCAACCAACCCAGTCGCTCACAATCGCCGCCCGGGTAGTCAATGTAACTCCGTGGACGCCTCCCTTCGAGTGAAGTTATCTCTCATCAACGCTACCAACCACCTATCTTTCGAAGTTGATCGCCATGTATGCGCCCTGAGAGCCCCACCCACGGTGAATCCTCGCGTCTGAAACGTCCCCCACTATCATAAACGGCCAAGCGACGACAGGAGCGGGCGCAACACCAGCAAACAAGGGTAGAAAAACCATGCATGATATGCCTTGAAGCATCTACTCTATCTATCTCACGATGAGTTGGAACGACCCAGAACGTCGCCGCAAGGTTGTCACGTATGGCAAATCAGCGCGCAATTCATCCGTTCACAGCCGGCGGCCTCTGCCTTTCTCAAGACCAGACGATATGAACGCCAATGCCGTAAATGCGCCTTTGCGATCTGAGCTTCAAACACGGCCTCAGACGCCTCAAAAAACCTACCTGCATCGCGCAAAGTCAACATCCAAAGTCTCCACCGAAACGGCGCCTTACGAGCCTGACACCTCCACTCAAGATAGTCAGCGGAATCTGCGGTCTCCGAAAAGACGCAAGGTCTCGGGAGACCATGGCAAGCAAATACTTCAGAATCCTGACAGCCCACCTTCGTCCAATGTTGCGGCAGACAATACCGATAGAAACCCGCAGCCCCGTCGATTAAAAGGTCAGAGCACGAATGGCTTCACTAACAGCGACAAACCAGCCACCGAATCGCCCGGGCGTGCCCGCAGACATACAAATCGCAACGCTGAGAGAACCGAATCAAACGTACCCTTATCGTTAGCATCACCATCGAGAAAGGAAGACTCGGACAGCTATTATAGCCAACCAGTCCTAACCAAATCACGCCGTTTATTTAATCCAGAGCGAGCTCAACCCCGTGCCTTATCGAGTCCTGAGCCAGACAATAGTCACAGTACAGCTAATACAGGGGAACCTCGAGCACGAAGACGCCTGATAGATTCACTTGGTGCGCATAGTGCTCACGAAGATGGCCCAACAAGTGAACCAGAAACCATAGAACGTTCCCCCAGCCCGGACATATCGACTCCAGCTCCTAAAACGCCAAATGCCGCTGATAGCCAAAATAGCCAAGGCCGCGAGGAGACCATGCTGCGATCCTTCACCAGCGACAAGGCCGAAAATTCCACTCCTTCCCAGTCGATCAGCCCCAAGGTAACCTATGCTCGTCAACGATCGTTCCTTAGCAACCTTGATTTTCAAAGTAATTTGAGCACCGGTAGTGGACTTAACGTCGAGGGCGATTTACATGGCTTGCCAACGCAGCCCACGTCAACTGCGAATCTGGAAAGTGAACCGGCAGAAGATGCCAGAACTGTGCGAAGTATTCACGAGCTTAGACGGGCTGGTGTGAATGCTCGTTTTCAGGGCATGGTTGATTCTATTCTTGAGGATATTGAGGATGTTGGAAGTTCTGCTTCTGTTCGACGTAATGGTCTTATCCAACTTTGTGAGAAGCTGCTTGAAGACTCATTCGCACAGCGATTCATCGAGAGCGGATCTTTCGTGCGCTTGGCAAATAGTATGTCTGCCAAGTTTGATGTGATTGCGTCTCTTCTCTTCGCTGAGGCATATGCATTAATGCTTCGGTTGAACCATTTGCCCCAAGGTATGCACAAGGCATTTTGGCCCGAACTTGTCGCTATGGCCCCTGTACTGCTACCTCTGCAGGAAGGCATCTCTAAACTTCTTTTACAACGTCGCTTTGGGCTTTCTCGGGCCAACCAATCAGCCATCAAGGACGTATCAACTCGATCAGGACAAGTCGCTGGCTTAAGCGATGATTTACCCCTTTCCCCGCGGCGACTGGTGCTGTACTGTATGCAACTGTCTATACGAAAAGTACGAGAAAGCGAGGTCCCGGAAATCTTACCTACCAAAGTCGTCTCCGAGCTGATAAGCATACTACTGAAACTATCAAGTGAGCATGCGATTGACGAGAATGCCACCTTGAATAATTATGTCATTCTTGAAAGCATAATCTCGATTCTTGAAACATACACAACATCATCGACATCCATCGGCAGCTCTCAGCAAGATGCCCTCACTCTGCTCGCCGGTTCCAGCCATTTCTTATCGTCACTGAGCAAGGAGAACGATACGCAAAGCCTCCAGCTTTTGACACTACATTTGAAACTTATCTTAAACGTCACGAATGCAAATTCCCAAATTTGCGAAGGTTTTGCGACGCCTGACCTCATACATAGCTTGGTTACGATTGTGCTATCTGGCTATCCGAGCGGTACAGGGGACTCTACCAACGAGAAAAAGGATTCGCTTGACATTGTTATTCTAGCATTGGGTGCCTTGATCAACCTCACCGAAGAGAATGAAGTTGGCAGAGAAAATATCTTGAATCAAAAAGAGGAGCAGCAAGAGAGCTCGAAGACACTTCTTGAACGTCTCCTTGCACTCTTCGTAGAGGGGCTTGATACAGTATCTGAGGTATGCCTACTAAATAACTCTTAGCCACTATTGATTATCTTTGCCCACTAACTGCAAATAGGCTGATTCGGTGGGCCAAACCCATTATAACGTCGCATTTGGATACCTTTCGATACTTCTCTGCACGCTGTGTCTGAACCACCAAGTGCGTGCCTTGATCAAAACTTCAGTCAAGGGAGCTGGTTTGAATAAACTTTTGGCCACGGTCGAGGAGTTTCTTCACTACCATCGCAAGGTTGATGAGGAGCTCTCTCATTCAAAATCTTTGGGGGAGTTTACACTCAGACTCCAAAGGATTTTGGATCAAATCCATGCGAGCAGGATTTAGTTGTAGTAAACTATGATGTATCTAAAAAGGGATCCCTGGTTTCTCCATGAAAATAGTATTAACAAAAATATTAGCGATTTGTTATTCTCCTTTATACCGTGTAAAGCGAGGATTTGGTGATTGCACGACCTTGTTTCCTTTTTTTGTACAATACTCAACAACCGTTAGAAGTAAGGTACGCTTTATATTTAAACACAAACATTAATAAGAACCAAATATATACACACGCCTATATGACGAGCCACTGGGTCGCGCTAGACCCGAATCGGCACGCGTGCCGTCATCGGTGTCCGTGTATATGACTTTCCTGAAATGCCCGTTCCTCATTCCTTTGCCAAAAAGATCGGTCACCTCCCTCGATATTGGCCGGTTTTGTTCATGATATATATACCAGAGACTTTGCCGAATTTGCATGCTGCTTTGACGGCATCGCCTTATATACTCTAACCCACCTTATATATCGACGTCGACGTGCGGAATCTGTTGGACGCCTATACAATTTCCCTTGCTCTCCATTGTTTTTTTTGGGGCACAATTGCTGCGATTATCCAGTAATAACCAGAGAGTTTTGATACTTTATTGCAATGCCTCCACCGGCGAAACAGCGAAAAATCGCTATAGTTGGGAGTCGATCTGTTGGTACGAACAATTGTCCCTCCCCTGTTTGCGTCCGCCGCTGATTCTTTTCTTTCTTGACCTCTAGGGAAATCGTCGCTTACCGTCCGATTTGTCGATCACCATTTCGTGGAGAGTTATTATCCGACAATCGAAAATACGTTCAGCCGAATTATAAAGCACAAGGGCCAAGACTTTGCGACTGAGATTGTGGACACTGCAGGCCAGGTATGACGACTCCCGTCCTCCATTGACATGCTAATCGAGGCGTTGCTTACTCGTGTTTGCAGGATGAATATAGTATTCTGAACTCGAAGCATTTCATTGGCATCCACGGATATGTCATCGTCTATTCTGTTGCGTCTCTCCAGTCTTTTGAAATGGTCAATGTGATCAGAGATAAGATTCTGAACCACCTCGTAAGTTCAACCATCCACCGCCGTCTTTTCGCAGCTGAACTAAAGGAAACAAACCAGGGCGCGGATTGGGTGCCATTGGTGATCGTTGGAAATAAAAGTGATCTAAAAGCCGATCAGCGCCAAGTTACGTTAGAGGAAGGTCGCCAACTAAGTCAGCAATTCGATTGTGCCTTCACCGAGGCCAGTGCCCGACTGGACTATAATGTTGCAAAGGCTTTCGACCTCATGATTGGCGAGATCGAAAAGTCTCAAAACCCTTCCCAGCCAACAGGGGATAGCAAGTGTGTTCTGATGTGATAGCAAAGAGAGATGTGTGTTTTGAGCATTCGAGAGAGTGATATTTCTAGGTGTCGGCGCTTTGCTCTTGGTTTGGGGAGGAGGGGGGGGTAATGCGTTGTCCTTGTGGATTCTCTATGTAAGGTACAATAATATCCAGTAACATCTAAGTCGCGAGTTAATGGCCAGTTATTTATTTTGATATCGAATCGTGTGTCGCCAGACCATGCTGCATTGGGACTGATAAACCCGTATGAGTACCTGTATGGATACGTGTAATATTACACGCGGATATGCCCCGCATCCCGCTGCCCCTCCTCCAGAACTTCCCACAACACAAGCCACTTTTCGCGTTCAGTGTACTGTCTTTAAATCGAGATGCTGGACTTTAACGATTTCGTGGTTGACCGCGGTGGTGATCCGGCCAAGATCAAAGAGAGCCAACGCCGCCGATTTGCGCCGGAGAGTGCTGTTGACGAGGTGCTGGAACTTTACGCAGAGGCCCGACGAGGTAAATTGAAAAAAGAACTCTTTTGCGCGCACCTTTTTTCCCTTCTCAATGGAGTCTAGACTGACATTTCAAAAGCGAGATTTGATGTTTCACAGATCAACTCCAAGGCCAACGCCGTCCAGAAAGAAATAGGGCTCAAGAAGAAGGTCAGTGAGGCGAACTCGTTTACAAACCCCCAAATAAACCGACGCTGATCGTGCGATTAGAACAAGGAGGATGCTTCTGAGCTACTGAAACAAAAGGCAGATCTGGAACAGCAGAGGAAGGACGCCGAAGAAATAGCAGTGGCCAAAGAAGCCGAACGCGACAGAAAGATTAAAACCATTGGAAACTACGTTCATCCCTCGGTTCCTATTAGCGACAATGAGGTTTGTCCCTATTTTCTTCTATTATACGCTAGTAAAACTGCGGGTTGGTGGGCCATTTCACTAAGCTGTCTCTTTTCAGGACAACAACGTCATCGAGAGGACATGGGCACCCGAAAACGTTGTAGTCGAGAAGCGCGACTGTCTTTCTCACCACGAGGTTTTGACTCGGTTGGATGGCTATGACCCAGAGCGTGGTGTCAAGATCGTCGGCCACCGTGGATATTGTCTGACTGGCTACGGTCTCTTCCTCAATCTCGCGCTCGTCAACTACGGATTGGCATTTTTGTTCGAAAAGGGATACAAACCTAATGCACCTCCTCATTTCATGATAAAGGAGGCCATGGCGAAAACCGCGCAACTCGAACAATTCGACGATGAACTGTACAAGGTTGTCGAAAATGAAAAAGACAAGTCAACCGACAAGTATCTTATCGCAACATCAGAGCAACCTCTTTCGGCATTGCATGGGAACGAGTGGTTTTTGGAGAAGGAGCTGCCTGTTAAGTAAGTTGACACGACCAGGTGGTGTTTTTATGCGACTTCCCCTAACACTCTTCTTAGATATGCGGGATACAGTACCTGCTATCGTAAAGAAGCAGGTTCCCATGGAAAAGATGCCTGGGGTATTTTCCGCGTGCATCAATTTGAAAAGGTGAATACTCTCCGTCATTGTGCTTGGACCCATCGCTTACACTCACCAAGATCGAACAATTCATTTTGACGAAGCCAGAAGACTCATGGGAAGCCTTTGACTCTATGATCGCTACATCGGAGGAATTTTACAAGTCTCTTGGTCTGCCTTACCAGGTCGTCTCCATAGTTTCCGGCGCATTGAACAACGCAGCAGCCAAGAAATACGATCTTGAGGCGTGGTTCCCCTTCCAAGGAGAATACAAGGAGCTCGTGTCCTGCTCAAACTGCACTGACTACCAGTCGCGAGAATTGGAAATCCGGTTTGGCGCCAAGAAGGCCGATGCCAAAAAGACTTATGTCCATGCTTTGAATTCCACCCTATGTGCAACCGAACGAGCCCTGTGCTGTATACTGGAGAACTACCAAACCGAAACTGTGAGTTCTTCTCCCTTTACACTTTTTCATTTTTGAGTCACCCCACTAAACTATCGTGTCTAGGGTATAATTGTACCTGAGGTCTTGCGGAAATACATACCTGGAGCGCCTGAATTCCTCGAATACACAAAGGAGCTCCCCAAGGATACCACTTCAGCGAAGAAGGGCAAGGGAGCCGCGTCTAAAACGTCCGAGGTGACAGAAAAGGTCAAAAACCTCAAGGTTTGAGGAATTGCCAGCCCATCAACGCCAGATGCAGCAATAGCGCCATTGCCGCCAATTTTTTTTAAACGACGTGACCCCAACTAGCAGTACGTGGTTATGCGCTAAAGCTAGCTATCTATCAACTGTTTTCAAGTGTATGAGACCTGACGAGCAAAGACTCGTATCAATACACCTCCGACAGATAGCTTCGTTACTGTAATAGGCAGACTAGCAGATACGGACTTGAATGTTCCGTACTAGAATATGGTCGCAGCAATTTCCCAAAGAATAATAGAAACTGTGGAATACATACAAAGCAACAGTGGTATATTATCTACCGAGTGTAAAACTAATTATTATTATTGTGTACGAAGTATGGTAACTAATTAACCACCGCGCGAATACGGAGCCCGAAAACGGAGCAGAGTGGGGGGGATCGTTTTGCCTCTCGGTGTGGGCTGCGTAGTCCGGTCTTAAGATGGCCTGCTGAGTGACTCATTATTGTTATTTTCCTTCGCTGTTGGTTTTTTTTCCTCTCTTTCCCCTCTGTTCAACCTCCATTCAATTGAAAAAACCATTGTTCACTGTCTGTTGCACGATGGCGTCTGCCCAGGACATCAAGCTCCCCGCGGGTGCTTTAGCCCACCAAGTTTCCCTCTCGACATCTCCTTCAGCTGTGCTGCATTCGCCGCTGTCCAGCTTCGGAACGTCGATTCCTCGTGCTGCAGCGGCTTCAGTGTCCGCGAAACAGCTCAAGCCCTTTGCCACGGAAGATGTGAAGATCCTACTCTTGGAGAACGTCAACCAAACCGGCCGAGATGTTCTTGCGGGCCAGGGATATCAAGTGGAATTTCTCAAGACTTCGCTGCCAGAGGATGAGCTCATTGAAAAGATCAGGTAGATAATCGACCACCACAGAAAAAATTAAGCCAATACAGTACTAATAGTTTGTCTGTCTTCCAGGGATGTGCATGTCATTGGCATCCGGTCGAAAACCAAGCTCACGGCGCGAGTCCTGAAAGAAGCACGCAACCTCATCGTTATTGGCTGCTTTTGCATTGGAACCAACCAAGTAGACCTGAAGTATGCCGCAGACCACGGAATCGCTGTATTCAACTCGCCGTTCAGCAATTCGCGCAGTGTGGCAGAATTGGTCATTGCGGAGATTGTAGTTTTGGCTCGACAATTGGGTGATCGCTCCAATGAGATGCACAACGGTACTTGGAATAAAGTAAGCAACAAGTGCTGGGAAATTCGGGGGAAAACACTCGGTATGTCGACTTGAACGAACAACAACGGGGAAAAAAAGTTCCAAACGCTCATAGCAAATATAGGAATCATCGGATACGGTCATATTGGATCTCAACTGTCGGTTCTGGCCGAGGCAATGGGTATGAACGTCATCTACTATGATGTTGTGAACTTGATGGCCATGGGCACAACTCGACAGGTCGCTACGCTCGAAGATCTCCTTGGCGAAGCCGATTTCGTGACCTGCCATGTTCCAGAGCTACCGGAAACCGAAAATATGATTGGCCAGAAACAATTCGAACATATGAAAACCGGAAGCTACCTGATTAATGCCAGTCGCGGAAGTGTCGTCGATATTCCGGCGCTGGTGCAAGCAATGCGCTCTGGCAAGGTTGCTGGCGCTGCTCTGGATGTGTATCCAAACGAGCCGGCTGGTAACGGAGACTACTTCACAAACGACCTCAATTCTTGGGCCGCAGATCTTCGAGGCCTGAAGAACATTATCCTGACTCCCCACATCGGTGGAAGTACCGAGGAGGCCCAGAGTGCCATTGGAGTTGAAGTCAGCCAGGCCTTGGTGAAGTATGTAAACGAGGGTACCACTCAAGGAGCAGTGAACTTGCCCGAGGTTGCCCTACGTTCATTGACGATGGATCAACCAAACTGTGCTAGAGTATGTTGGAATTACTAGACCCAAGTCTCTGACAACATCGAAACTAATCTGGTTTACAGGTTATCTATATCCACCAGAACATCCCTGGTGTCCTCCGAAAAGGTATACCTCCACGAATCATTTTTTCTCTCTCTATTTCAGCAGGATCGCTAACTCTCTACCAGTGAACGAAATTCTAGGCGATCACAACGTAGACAAGCAAATGACCGATAGCAGAGATGATGTAAGTCTTGCCTAAACCCGATTTACAAGACACAGATATTGACATGTACTGGCAGGTTGCATACCTCATGGCTGATATTAGCGACGTGGACACTGTGATGCTCAAGGACCTTTACGAGAGACTAGAAGGCCTGTCATGTACGTTCAAAGCTATAACTACCCTTTAGGAGATCGATACTAACCCTTTCCCAGCTCGAATCATGACCCGCATCTTATATTAAACGATTTGCAACAACCCAAATATTGAAAGAATTATACATGTGTCAAATGTGAACTGGCGTTATACGGATTGGAAAATGGGGTAGGAGTTGCCATTCAACGGCATCAAAAGCGATAGAAGGTTTTTATTCATGATGTACTTCAACGGCATCCACGTATCTTACTGATATTCCAATTAAATAAACATTCTATTTTACTTAACTTTCATTGAAACTTGGTTGATATTATGCTGTTCCCAAAGGGGTCATATGGTGGCTAATAGAATAGTAGAAATACCTCTAAGCTATTGATACATTTGTAAATAGGACCACGCAACAAAATCTACCTGATAAAATCAAAGGTATAAGACACTGCGTGGGAAAAAACCATTATAATATCAACTTCATCTACGATATAAATTGTAGTTCGAGTCTTCACGCCCTCTGTCTCTGTTCACCGGGCTGCGACTGCGTCGTCGATTCATGGAATTGTGGCCATCTCTCCGGTTACCATAACGCCCGTCATCTGGGCCAGTCCCATGCTGCCCATCGTATCTCGGAACATATGCGTCATTTCTACCGTCACCGCCGCGATTTCCGGTCCAGGAAGGATGATGCCCATCTCTCCAGCGTTCACCGCGATTGTCATTTCTGCGATTTGGTGGCCATTGTTGTTGTGATGATTGAGGAGGTCTTGGAGGTAATGAATCCTGAAAATATGTCAGCAAATCGAGGCAATAAATTATGGTCATCAAGGGAGCCCATTTTCAGCTATGTTTCAAAAAAAGCATACATCAGCATTGTGTCGAAATCCGCCCGTGTTGTTTCTGGAGCCATAGGCTCCCCGTGGCATACTGGGGACACGGCTTCCTTGACCTGTCCCAGAACGAGGACCGGAGTTGTTTGCCGCTCTTCCTGCTGGAGCAGGCTGGGGTTTGGGACGAATTCGGCGGTCAAGTTCGTGCGAGTCCTCGTAATGAGGTAGTTGACCAGGTTCAGCCGGATACGGGGGACTAGTGAAGTAAGGGTGCTGCAAAGCATCAATGGCGGTTACTCTTTTGCGCCAGTCAAGTTTTAAAAGCTCGCTGAGAAGAGATATTGCCAGGGGACTTTGTCTATAACAGGATATACACCGGTCAGCTCAAATCCAAGTCATTGCAGAGTGTCAAAAGAGGAGTTGTTATCGCCTTACTCTCTGAAATATGTGCCTAAGTTTCCAGGTTTATACGGGAATTCCTTGACACCTTCACATCCAGGTAGCGAGCTCCATCCCGGCATATTTTCTTCCGTTGGAGACCCAACAAGTGCAAATATAAGATTTGCTTGATTGAGATCGCTTGTACCGGCAAGTATTGGCTTTCCTTTAAACATCTCACCAAAGACACAACTTCACGGGTTAGCTTATTGTCGAAACACATTGCTTTCGTCGAGCTCAAGCTTACCCTACTCCCCACATATCAACAGCTGTCGTATATCGCCGCAGCTGTAGAAGTAGTTCAGGCGGCCTGTACCACCTCGTAACCACAAGTGGAGTATAGTCTCTCCTCGCTTCGCCCGCACCCTTGCCAGGCTGTGGAGGCTGCTCATCATACGGACGTGCGAGTCCAAAATCTGCTATTTGAAGGATCCCGTCGTTGCTGATAAGAAGATTCGCGGCTTGTCATTGACCATCAATTAGAATCCTTATTCTGAAGATTTCTGGCATAGCTTAGACCAACCTTTCATATCTCGATGAAGAACCCCGCTCTGATATGGTGTTAGCAAACTGGACTTTCAAAGCAGACAACGAAAAAGTACCTCATGCAAGTAACGGACACCTTTCAGTAATTGCAGCAAGTAGCACTTTATTTGCGGCTCTGTGAATTTGACGTCCGGGTTCTCGAGTAGTCCTGATAGATCGTGTTCCATGTAAGGCATCACCATGAACATGAATGGTTTCTTCTTTTGTTCGGCTGTACCATGCGTTAGTAAGATCCAAGTCAAGCGCAGCACTCACTGGGCTCTTTTACGTTTCTTCTGAATTGCCATTTCTTTTAACTGCAAAATGTTTGGATGTGACAGCATTTTGAGTAATTTGATTTCTCGCAATGCAGTGATGGGAAACTGAGAAGAAGAAACAAACATTAGTAAAGGCCCAACACCCCGCGGTGCCTTGATCACTCACTCCATCTTTATCATTATGCATAAGAGTCTTTTTCATGGCAAACAGATCCCCCGTTTTTTGGTAGCGAGCCTTGTATACCTGTCTAGTGAAGGTTTGGATCGTATCAGTCAACCGATTTGACAGACCAAAAGTCAAACCACTCACCCAAAAGTGCCTTCTCCCAGTTTTCCAAGGGATTTATACTCTTCGATATCGCAGCATCCTTGAAAGCGAAGTTCGCCGTTGTCGTATCGTTCGAGCGATCGCTTTGGCGAAGGAGACATCATCGGCGTTGACATCACCATCTTTGTGAGAATCAATAAGTTATCAGGTGGCCGAACTCTCGTCTCTCGATCGTTGTATTAGGAGGACGAAAAAGATCAAACGAATATGGTATGCACGAAGAGTGAAGGGTATGTAAGTCGTCGGCGCATTCGAAATATCATGCGGCATGGGCCACGGCGTGGTGCAAGCGATCGTATCTCATCGATGTAATGGTTAACAATGCGCGACTTCCCGGTAATTATATTGGCGTCAAGGAGATTGCAGGACAGCAATCGTAAGCGTCGTGTGGCGCATTTGACTTGGTGTGAAAAATGCACCCAAGGTCGAGCTTGGGTTATTCTTCAATCTCAGCGCTTGTTTCGGTCAATAAACGAAGATCAATGAACAAGGCGCCGATCTCTCCGACAAACGGGGCTGCACTCCGCCGGAGATGTCATGTGACCCGCTGCCGACGGTAACGTCTTCCTTTTGTATCTCTCGCCGAACCCAGCGTCAATTCGCCTCGACAGACACATCTGGAACCGCAGGTGAGCTCTCCGCCGTGACCCCTCGCTTATGCGCTTTCGCCTTTGAGTTTCTAATCAGTACAGTCATGTCTGGCAAACACCCAATTCACGTCCACCCGGCTCGGCCGTTCTACAGATTTGCTGCAACCGCATTAGGTGCCAGCATGTGGTTCTTTGTAAGGCTTCCCTTGCTACAGCAATTGGCGGTACATGAGGACTAACTTTTCTTTTTCTTTTTTTTTGTCTCAGTTGATGTACCGGGCAAAGAAAGACGGCCCCGCGCTCCTCGGCTTGAAACACCCTTGGGACCACTAAATTTCTTGAGCTTCTATTATTATACAACACCGATCTAGAGGAGCTGACGACGATTCGCATTACATTTTCACATGGCGCTCTCCAACGAATTTTGTACCGGCCCTTGAGAACAGCACACTCGAATTTCATCGAACTACATACCGTGGATACGGAGCGTGAATCTGCTATTTCCTTGATGGTCCGGTGTTATTGTGCGACTATTATTCACAACTTGTACCTAGAATTACTGAACGCGAGATTTTTTTTTGACACCAAAGGAATGGTCTATTTCTCCAATAAATGCTGTGCTAAAATCTATAAACTTTTCTACATGTCTGATGCTATAATTCATTCACAAGATTTGGAGTACATGGAATACTTTCTTTTTCCAACAATACGAAATCACATCCTCATTTCTTCCTGGACAACCTTGTACTGACGTCTCTTTTTCTGGCGATTAGGGCGAAGTTGAAGAAACCCACGCCCCAAGACGCGAGCCAGGTAAGGGAAAAGTCGCTTTTCGCCTATCCAAGAAATGATCAAACTGCACATGGCCAAGAACACGAGAAATATCTTGTACTCTGTAGACATTCGCGTCAACTGCATGACGCGCGTAAATACCTTTGATGAGCCCGTCATCATGAAAATAGAGAGGGCTAGGTCGATGCCAATTGTGACGAGGAAAGGAACTGCACCTCAATTAGCTTTTTGTAAAGATGTAGACGAATTAAATACGAACCATTTTTGAATATAGATTGCCGGAATGGCGGCCCAATGCTCAAGACAACGCTGGTCAATATATACTGATAACAAGAGGTAAGAAACAATGACGTGTTCTCAGAGTTCTCGATATTGGTGTCGTTCAAGTCAATTTTGGGAGGTATGAACCTGTTGTTACAAACTCAGTTTTTACTCTCTCAACAACAATCTGAACACTTACCAAGGTCTTGTCTGGACAGTCTCGAACACAATCAGCTGTGTTAAAGCAGCTATCGCCATTTGTCCAATTAATGGGACAAGGACTTTGCGAGAAACAAGATCTGCCGTTGGCCGTTTATGTGTCAAGATTGGAAAGGGACCATTCCAACCCACTGATAAAGTTGTCAGTTATAATAATAAGAAGGCATCACGTAGATCTTACTGAAAATTGCTATCGGCAGGATCACGGCCAAGTCGATGTAAAGGTACTAAGGTATATCGTTAGTCAAAAGTTACCCTACGGGTTCTGGGGTCTGACCTGAAAATCTCCCAAATTCGAAGCCGATGTGTACAAAAAGCTCACACTAGTGAACTGTATGGCAGAGTACAGACTCATATATTTGAAGCAACAAAAGCTGGTCACCAGTGCCGCCCGACCCTCCCTGTCGAAAGTTAGAAGGCATCCAAGGAAAATCTCGAGAAACGTACTTAATTAGCTTTGGAACACACGATATATCGAAAACCCGGCTCGTGAACGGTGCAGCAACTGATGCCTCTGCATCGGACAAGGAAATTCCAACATCTGCAGCTTTAAGGGCGCCACAATCGTTGGCTCCGTCACCACAGAATCCACAACAGTAGTCTAGAGACTGAAGTTTTTCGACCAATTCGTGTTTCTCATCCGGAGACATTCGAGCAAAGACTTGTCCTTTGATGAGAACCTGTACGTCGTTAGACATTTCAAGACTATCTATATCAATTGATCCCCTACCTTTTTGAGCACTCGTTCGTCGCCGTAGTTGATGAGCCAACGGAATACATCTCCACTGACTGCTAACGAATATGTGCGCATGTTGAAATTATCAAAAGGCACAGAAATATCGTTATCTATAGAATTAAATTGAGGCTAGTTTTTTGTTAGTCAGGATTGAGCCCTTGCCCGGCAGTAGTTCACCTACCTTGAGTGAGAATTCATCAAGTTGTACGGCTGGATTGTCCACATTTTCCCAGATGAGTGAAGCATTTGCATCAAAATGATGGTTACCTAAAACTGTTAGGACACGTCTTCAGGAATGATTTCAAACTTACTATCGGCAAAGCGAGGAACAAAACAAGGAGAGTCTTGGTCCACAAGACCGCAATCACGAGCGACACTTATTGCGGTGAGGATGTTATCGCCTGTACACATGATATTGCGAATGCCGGCTCTCCTCAACTCGTGTATGACTGGTGGAGTTGTGTCCTTGAGCTTGTTCTCGAATATGATAAAACCGAGGAATGTGAGATTAGACTCTGCTTGTTCTCTCGACATCTTCTGGATTTTCATCCAGCTGAGCTTGCTTTCGTATTTTGTAGCACAAGCAATAACTCGATATCC
The DNA here is from genome assembly GCF_013368755.1 of Talaromyces rugulosus. Lineage (NCBI taxonomy): Eukaryota > Fungi > Ascomycota > Eurotiomycetes > Eurotiales > Trichocomaceae > Talaromyces > Talaromyces rugulosus. Next base: position 3,578,093 of record NC_049564.1, read on the forward strand.
CTTGTGCGTGTAGTAATTCAACAGCTCATCATAATCATGTGGCACTAAATCATGGACTATCAGCCTGGTAGTCATCTAGTAAATCACTGTAATTTACTCACAACTGTTGGCATGGCAAATCTCCTTCATACATTCCGGGGCACCTTTGACAAACACACTGGCCCCGTTGTCACCAAACTGTCGGACAATGACACTTGTACGGCGAAGTTCGGAAACGAATTCGAATGACCGCAAAATGCCCAATTCCAAACGACCCTGTTAAAACCATCAGTTAAATTTGCTAACTTGGCAAGACCAAAACGGACCTCTTCATTTTGAAAACCATAGCCTATAGTAGGTGGTCTTGCCACTGAAGGTATGATTGTATCTCCTTTCATACTTGTCTGGTGATCAATCTGTGCATTGCCCCCCTCCTCAAAAGTCCATCCAGTAAATTCAAACATCTTGATATCGAGGGGATCACCCAGTAGCTCGCCGTCAATAACCCGAAGTGAATGGCATGTGGCCATAGTATGTATGACCCCTTTACATTTATCTTGGTCAATTGTGGTGTTGCGCCGTGGATTGACACTCGAGGCCATATCTGCGGGGCTAGAAAACATGTCACCGAATCTATACCACAATTAGCCCTATTACAGCCTGTCGGTGACAGAAATAGATAGACAAGTCTAGATAACTACCTTCGGTTTGTGCCGACCGTTTGAGTTCCGAGAACATCTAATCCATCCTCGGTCAACGTTCCAGTTTTGTCGAAACAGACGACATCTAGTTTGCCTCCAACGTTGACCCTAAGTCGGTCAGATTTGGTCATATACTAAGTGAATATGCGCATACCTCTGCGGACTTATACAGAATATCTGCTGGTTTCTTAGTCGGGATAGTGCAAAGTTGGTCCCTATAGTCAAAGTCGCAGGTAATGCCGGTGGGACGACAATAGTGATGAGATCGAGAGCCCTCACTATGACAGTGCGCCAAGATAGCTGCCATGAAAAAAGATCGTTAATTAGCGACATTAAAAGGCAGAGAAAGGCACGATTCCTTGACTTACACCAAGCCTTATGAAATTCATAAACGAAGCTGTGAACCCAAAAATCGCAATCACTCCCATTACAGAAATATAGCGGAAAGAATCTCGGTAAAATTTAAACCCGGAAGGCTTGGGGAAAAGCATTGAGCGAACCAAAGAGCCCTTTGTTGTTGAGAATCCTGTGCGAAGAGCAATACCAAGAGCAACGGCCTCGCCGCCAGTGTCGCGTGGTTTCCTTGCGCGAATCACTTTTGTGCCATAGAAAAGAAAGTGTTTGGCCACAAGCGGATTGATGGAGGGGGCTTTCAAATCGAGGTTGTCGAGGAGGTCCTCCGTAAGAGGCAGTTTGGAAACGGGAACAGATTCGCCTAAGGGCTTTGATTAACTTTCTATTTCCCCAAGAGCGACGGTGTATACATACCGGTTAACATGCTCTCGTTTATAATGCAGTCACCGGACAATAACAAGCAATCACATGGTACTTGGGTCAGTGATGGATCAGAGACTTCAAAAACGTCACCCGGAACCATATTAGTAGACGAAACACTTCTCCCTGTGACAACTTATTAGCACTGAACAATAGATGAGGAGATATAGCTCATACAGAATCCATTTCGGAGCACTCTGACATTGCATTCAAAGTGAGAAACTTCCCTTAAGCGCGCCATTGTCTGAACATAGCCAGTTAGGAGTGAAAAATAAACAATACGGCCGCTTAGAGGACTCACCGATCTTGTCTCTAAGATGGTAGCACTAATACTGAAAATAGATATAAAGAAAATACATGCAGCGTAGTAATAATAGTCGTCCAAAGACCATAAAACCAAACTTGCAACTTGGAAAATGTAGAAAGGATGCAGGACCTAAAGCATGAAAAGTTAGCGAAGTTGTCGCCCGAAGTATACAGGGAGACAAACCTCGTCGATGAGAAGCTGGGCCATAGGCTTCTGGTCCACATCAATGAGGTTTTGACCAAAAACCTGCTCCCTTCTATCTCTCTCGTCCGCATCCAGCCCCAGCCGCATAAGTTTGGCACTCGTCCAACTCGGGTCCTTCCAGCCGTTGACAGACAAAAATTTATCTTTGAGGGGGTGGTAAACAAATCTTAAATACCGATAATCTATAGACCTTAGATAATTCAAGTTGGGGTCGCTGTCTTCCTCGTTTTCATGGTTGAGGGCCTCGAGCGATGCAATACCAAACACTGTAGAAAGAGGATGTCCATAGCTTTCTTTGGATATTTGGTGAATCAAAAATTGCCCATATTGATCCTGTTGGGAATTTAGTACTGGCATTAGGCGGGTTGCCAAAATAACAGGGTGACTAACTTCAATTGCGACCCAATGGCAGTCGCCAAGTGGTGTTTGAGTTCCTATCAATCGTATGCGCCATTTGGGAAGCCAACGGAGAACGAGATACGCCAATCCTAGAGTCAATATGCATATAGCCATATACATAGTGAACCCGCTCGGACTGGTGCGAAACCCTGTTATCATAGCTGTCAAGTCCTCCGTCACGATGTAGATCTTCTGGCTAATACGGCCGCCACTTCTCTTCCATTCGGCTAGTGAATGCGACGATTCGTAACGAGAAAGAAGGGGATCTTCGACAGAAACGTGGGAATAGGATCGGCTTCTAGGTCGCCCAGGCAATGACGCCGTTTCCTCATACTCGTCCTCTATATCCCTCTCCCCCGACACACCATCCTGCTCCACGGCTTCTTCACTCTCCCATCCCAAGTCGTCGTCTTCGAGGTAGGTAAATGTCACGGTGGAGTCATTCCGAGGTCGACGATGCGCAAATGATACTGTACTGGAAGGGATGCTCTCGGACATGGGTCCAGAGAATACCTATCGATGGGGTTAGGCTCCGGTCATCTGAAATTGCGGTCCGATATACCTCATCATGTGCCATCTCTACCTCCGAGGCAATACTCATACTGGTAGCACTTCTTGTTAGCGGGTTGACGAACCAGCCATGCATTCGTGCTCAGCTTACCTGCTCCTCATGGAGTCTCTCCGGCCTCCGCCTGGAGAGATCCAGACACCGCCGACATGCGGCTCTTGACTAGAAGGCATTTCTGTCGCGTTGCCTTGGTGCTTGCTATCCAGACGCGCCGTGTTCGATAGGTCGTTAGCATCTACCTGGTGACATCACAAGATACAAGCATGCGCGGCAAGGTCGGAGCAGGACATAGCCGTGGGAGGATGTAGTCGACAGCTCCGAAGAAACTATAGCATGAGCGGCGGTGGGAGCCAAAAATGGCTCGACGGCGCAGGCAAGGCAGATAAACGGTTCCATCGCTCTTATCGGAAAGCGTATTACGCCGTAATTTATACGCCAAGATTAGTTTATATGAAGAGCGAGTGCAATCATGCTGCCAAAAATAGATATATGCTTTACTACCTGTGCTGTTTCTACTGTCTATTGACTAGCTACTATACACAGGCTTTGTTTCTACTTTGATTTTGTTTGTGTTCCTGGCTCCAGCCCAGATCCAATAGAACCACGGTAATTACCATCGTAATGAGATGATTACACCGCAATGAGAGGGAGGAGTGTATTCTATGAGTGTTATGTGGTTCCTCAGGAATAAAATAGACCGTAGTATTTGATTTGATTTGCTGATTTCGATGAAAAAAAGGGGAGACCAACAGGGAAAAAGCGCAGTAAGCGGAGGGGTAATTGGTATCTGAAAGGAACGCTCTGCAGCAACCAACACTAGGGCCATGAAATAATATACTCTCGACAGACACAATAGCACAGTCCCTAACGCCAGGCCCTGTCATCGCATGGCTGCAGGGAGAAGGGGAAAAATTAAAAAAAAAAATTAAAAATTTCAAGACCAGTTGTTGGGTGTTCCACGTTTCTCAACAGTCATGGGTAATGCCAAGCCGGTGGCCAAAACGGCGCTAAGGTTCCCACCAAGTCAGTGCTGGCGACCTCCAAAACTCTTTGCCATGAAACTTTCTTCTCCCGTTGACTTGACTCCCTCTCCCTTTCTCTCCGACGAGTCATCAATCTGTCTGCATCTTCACATCGCCCATCATGTCGGAACCTATCAGGAACAAGAAGGCTGATTTCCCGGTCGCTCCGTGCGTAACATCCTGCATCACCCTGCCCCTCACTCGTTGAATCGAAAAAAATAAAGTCCGCAGGGATAGGCATGCTGACAAGACCTCATGGAACAGGACCCCCCAAAACACGCCCGCCACCAATGCCCCTATCTCCTCTCACGCCCAACAACCTGGCGTTGCCAGCATCACCGAGGGTAAGGCCTTTGTTTTGAAAACGGATGGTTGCAGATCACTAATTGTTTGTCCGCAGAGAACCTCGATCCTGCTGCCGCTGCCGCCAGCCTGTTTGCTAAGAACCCGGCCCTCATCTCTATGATCCAGGGCAGACTGGGTTCTCTTGTCGGACGTTCATCGGGTTACATCGAATCGCTGCCCCTCCCAGTTCGCCGTCGTGTTGCTGGACTCAAGGGTATCCAGAAGGAGCATGCTAAGCTCGAAGCCGAGTTCCAGGAGGAGGTTTTGCAATTGGAAAAGAAATATTTCCAAAAATTCACACCTTTATACGAAAGACGTTCGACCATTGTCAATGGAGCCTCTGAACCCACCGAGGCTGAGATCGAAGCTGGAAAGGATGAGGAGGAGGACCAGGAGGAGAAGGAGGAGGAGACCAAGCCAGAGACCGACGCCGCTGAGGAGACAAAAACGACTGGTGTTCCAGAGTTCTGGCTGTCTGCCATGAAAAACCAGATTTCTTTGGCCGAAATGATAACAGACCGAGACGAGGAGGCTCTCGAGCATCTAACTGATATTCGCATGGAGTATCTGGATCGCCCTGGATTCCGCCTGATTTTCGAATTTTCCGAAAACGAGTTCTTCACAAACAAGACTATTTCCAAGACATATTTCTACCAGGATGAAAGCGGCTATGGTGGCGACTTTATTTATGATCACGCTGAAGGAGACAAGATCGACTGGAAGGACGACAAGGATCTTACAGTTCGCGTTGAGAGCAAGAAGCAACGGAATAGAAGTAAGTCCCAAGCCAAGCATCAACAGAATCGCATGAAATACTAACCACTTGAACTTAGGCACTAAGCAAACTCGTGTGGTCAAAGTCACTGTACCAACCGAATCATTTTTCAACTTCTTTTCTCCTCCAAAGCCCCCTGTGGAGGATGATGAAACAGTTGCGAGCGATATTGAAGAGCGCCTGGAACTTGACTACCAGCTTGGCGAGGACATCAAAGAGAAGTTGATTCCGCGTGCCATTGACTGGTTCACCGGTGAAGCCCTCCAATTCGAAGAACTTGGAGAAGAACTTGATGAGGGTGACTTTGACGGCGAAGAAGACGACGAAGATGATGACGATGACGACGATGACATGGATGATAGGAGGTCAGACGATGGCGAAGAGGAATCCGACGAAGATGATGTACGTGGACTAACACCAAAAACAAAACAACTACAATGCAGATGCTAACCTATACTAGGACGGTACCTCGAAGCCGAAAAAGGAGGCCGCCGAATGCAAGACGAGCTGATCTCGGAAATGCATTTGATGTCATAAAAAGCTGGCCACAAAGCAGTCTCCCAGTCACCGGGCTTTTTTCATGGTCGCGCCTTTGTCTTTTTTTTTCCCGCTTTTTTTACGCTCCAAGCATAATACGATTAATTTGTGTTCCCCACTGATTCCGACACCGTTGCCAATAGATAGCACCAGAACAACTGCATCGACAATCCATTTGTCCCGATGAAAAACGCCCCAGTCTTTCTTCTTTTTCTTCTTATCATCATCATCTTCATCACTACGGATGGCGAGAAACTTGGTGAATTAGGGGTGGACACTTGCAATATTTCCTGTTGCTGTTTCTAATATAATTCCTGTGTCGCTAGTCTTACAAGGTGCAATAACGTTTTTTTTTTTTAAAAAAAAATCACTTGGAAGGTCAAGAGTGCAGTCCTACTCCTTGCAGCACGTAGTGAAACACCACAAGCCGCAATAAAAGCAAGTAGTTTAGTAATAATAATTCCGACTGTACGCCTTGTCCTTCTGCGCCCCGAAGGAAAAATAGTACAAAATCGGTGGCAGGGACGATTTCCGTGTAGTTGTCATGTTCAACTAGCGGTGGCTAGGGAGCCAGACGGCTTTGGCCACGCCGGCCGCCTTTGAGCTGCCTCAGGGGCTACGGCTCGCTAGTGGCCAGCTTGAACCTTAGAGAGACACTTCCAGAACTGCTCCCAGGCCTTCTCCGACACCTCTCTTTCTCTTCACAATATTCCTGCATGTCGCTGACGAAGGGCTGGCGGGCTTTTCTAGGCTTTTTGTGCCGTATATTTTAGTTGTTGCTGTCATCACTAGCGACGCATTCGTCTTCTTCGCGGTCGCTGCTTGATGCCGACAGCAGACAGACTTGTGATATTTTTGTCTTCTTTTTGCCGTCCTTCGCATCCGTCTATTCTATTCTTCCTGACTGCGTCAGGACAACTCGTCCACCGAAATCATGGCCCATAGTTATGAGGTCGGCACTGCTGCATGGCAGCCAGACCCGACAGAGGGCTGGGTGGCTTCGGAGGTCACGGAGAAGAATGTCGATGGCGACAAGGTGACGCTCGTATTCTATCTGGAAAATGGAGAGGTGAGCAGGCGACCCTTACAATATCGCATTGACGAGATGAATATGCGCTGATCAAAAATGATCTTTTCTAGTCAAAAACCACCGAAACCACTCTTGCCGAGCTGCAGGTGCCAAACAATCCATCGTTACCACCCTTAATGAACCCGGCGATGCTGGAAGCGAGCGAAGATCTTACGAATCTGTCACACTTGAATGAGCCTGCTGGTAGGGCGCTTAAAACCCGATTTGATTGTTTTGTTCACTGAAGCTCATGTCTCTCCAGTCCTACAGGCTATCAAGTTGAGGTATTCCCAGAAGGAGATATATACATACAGTGGTATCGTCCTTATCGCAACCAATCCGTTTGCTCGCGTCGATTCTCTCTATGTTCCACAGATGGTGCAGGTCTATGCCGGAAAGCAGCGTGCGTCGCAAGCACCACATCTTTTTGCCATTGCGGAGGAAGCCTTTGCGTAAGAAGTTCGACCAACTCCACTTGTGACAATCCAGTAACATTTTTATGAAAATAATAGGGACATGTTGCGAGACGGCAAGAACCAGACAATTGTGGTATCCGGTGAATCAGGAGCTGGAAAGACTGTCAGTGCAAAGTACATCATGCGGTACTTTGCCACGCGAGACTTTTCAGCAGACCAACCCGGACGATTTACGACAGGCAGGTCCGAGACTATCAGCAAGACAGAGGAGCAAATTTTGGCTACGAATCCGGTCATGGAAGCTTTTGGAAACGCAAAAACCACGCGAAATGACAATTCTTCCCGCTTCGGAAAGTACATCGAGATTATGTTTGACGAGAAAACCAACATCATTGGAGCGAAGATCAGAACATACCTCCTGGAGCGATCGAGGCTAGTCTTCCAGCCGCTCAAGGAGCGAAATTATCATATTTTCTACCAGCTTGTCGCCGGAGCCACAGAGGCCGAACGTGAGGAACTGGGACTTCCTTCAGTAGAGGAGTTTGAATACTTGAACCAAGGAGCAACGCCCATTATCGACGGAGTGGATGATAAAGCCGAATTTGACGCTACTCGCCAATCTCTAACGACCATTGGCGTTGCTGACGATACTCAATCCTCTATTTTCCGAATCTTGGGGGCTCTGCTTCATTTGGGAAATATGAAGATAACGGCCACACGAACGGATTCGTCACTTTCCCCAACTGAGCCGTCTCTCGTGCGAGCTTGCGAAATGTTGGGTATCGATGTCAATGAGTTCGCCAAGTGGATTGTGAAGAAACAGCTTATCACCCGAGGAGAGAAAATTACGTCAAACCTAACTCAGCAACAAGCCATCGTTGTTCGAGACTCTGTCGCCAAATTCATTTACTCGAGCTTGTTTGATTGGCTAGTAGACAAAATCAACCGCGCTCTCGCTACTGATGAAGTTATGAGTCAAGTGAAAGCGTTTATTGGTGTTTTGGATATCTACGGTTTTGAACATTTCGCCAAGAACTCCTTTGAACAATTCTGTATCAACTACGCAAACGAAAAGTTGCAGCAAGAGTTCAACCAACACGTTTTTAAGTTAGAACAGGAAGAATACGTCCGTGAAGAAATTGATTGGACATTCATCGACTTTTCCGACAATCAGCCCTGCATCGACCTCATTGAAGGCAAACTTGGTGTCCTAGCCCTACTTGACGAGGAATCTCGCCTGCCTATGGGTTCCGATGACCAGTTTGTCACAAAACTTCATCACAACTTTGCAGCAGATAAGCAAAAGTTTTACAAGAAACCTCGGTTCGGAAAATCTGCTTTTACTGTCTGCCATTATGCCGTGGATGTGACATACGAATCCGAAGGTTTTATTGAAAAGAACCGAGACACCGTTCCCGACGAACACATGGAAATTCTCAAGAACTCGTCCAATTCCTTTGTCAAGGAAGTCCTGCAAGCCGCCTCCGTGGTTCGAGAGAAAGATTCCGCGTCAATGTCCTCGAAAGCCGTGGCAGCGCCGGGTCGACGAATTGGTGTGGCGGTTAATCGAAAGCCAACGCTAGGAGGCATCTTCAAATCGTCACTCATCGAGCTCATGCACACGATAAACTCGACGGACGTACACTATATCCGGTGTATCAAGCCAAACGAGGCCAAGGAAGCGTGGAAGTTTGAAGGCCCTATGGTCCTCAGTCAGCTCAGGGCTTGTGGTGTGCTTGAAACTGTGAGGATCAGTACAGCTGGTTATCCTACCAGATGGACATACGAAGAGTTTGCCCTTCGGTATTACATGCTCTGCCAATCTTCCCAATGGACATCGGAAATCAAAACAATGTGCCATGCCATTCTGCGCAAGGCCCTTGGGGACGTTAGCCATCAGAAGCAGGACAAGTATCAGCTTGGTCTGACGAAAATTTTCTTCCGTGCTGGCATGCTTGCTTTCCTGGAGAACCTGAGAACCTCGAGGCTGAACGAGTGTGCCATTATGATCCAGAAGAACCTGAAATGCAAGTACTATCGGCGCCGTTACCTAGAAGCTCGTGAGTCAATCTTGACAACGCAAGCTGTGATCCGTGGCTTCTTGGCGAGACAGTTGGTAGAAGATATGCGACGGGTCAAGGCCGCAACCACCATTCAACGAGTCTGGAAAGGCCAGAGACAGCGCAAGCAGTACAATGAGATCCGAAACAATATTGTGCTCTTCGAGTCTCTTGCCAAGGGCTTTCTTCGTCGACGAAACATCATGGACACCATTCTTGGCGATGCTGCAAAGACAATCCAACGTGCGTTCCGCTCTTGGCGACAACTGCGTGACTGGCGTCAATATCGCCGGAAGGTCGTCATTGTTCAGAATCTATGGAGAGGCAAGCAGGCTAGACGGCAATACAAGAAGCTGCGTGAGGATGCTCGTGATCTGAAGCAAATCTCGTACAAGCTAGAAAACAAGGTGGTCGAGCTTACTCAGAACGTGGGTTCGCTGAAGAGGGAGAACAAGTCGCTCCTAGGCCAGCTAGAAAACTACGAAAGTCAACTGAAGTCGTGGCGTAGTCGCCACAATGCTTTGGAAACACGTTCAAAGGAACTGCAAGCCGAAGCCAACCAGGCCGGTATCACAGCCGCACGCCTCTCAGCGATGGAAGAAGAGATGACCAAGCTACAGCAGGCTCACAGCGAGTCTCTCTCAACCATCAAACGGCTCCAGGAAGAAGAAAAGATCGCACGCGAGTCTATTCGTATCTCTGATCTGGAGCTGGCGAAACTGAAAGAGATTAACTCCACCCAGGAGAATGAAAGGTCTTCACTACGTCATCAGCTTACGGAGCTCCAGGAGCAGCTTGAGGTTGCAAAGCGATCAGGCATTGCGAATGGCACCAACGGAGACTTGCAAAATGGAACTGCTGTTTCGGCTCCTGTAAATGGCCTTATCAATTTGGTATCCTCCAAGAAGCCTAAACCAAAAAGAAGGAGCGCTGGGGCAGAGAAGATCGACACAGACCGTTTCAGCGGTGCATACAACCCTCGACCAGTGTCTATGGCCGTTACCAACACCAACTTGCGTCAACTCGCGTCTGGGCCAAATTACTCTTCAGGTGACGACACGATTGAAACAGAGCTTGAAAACCTCCTGTCCGAAGAGGACGACTTGAACGAAGAAGTGACCGTGGGTCTTATCCGCAACTTGAAGATACCATTGCCTGGCGCCAACCCCCCGCCAACCGAAAAGGAAGTGCTATTCCCTTCGTATCTTATCAATCTTGTCACTTCGGAGATGTGGAACAACGGATTCGTCAAAGAGTCCGAGCGGTTCCTTGCAAATGTCATGCAATCTATCCAGCAAGAAGTTATGCACCATGATGGTGACGAGGCTATTAACACTGGCTCGTTCTGGCTTTCCAACGTCCACGAGATGCTCTCGTTTGTCTTCTTGGCCGAGGACTGGTATGAAGCTCAAAAGACTGACAATTATGAATACGATCGCTTGTTGGAAATCGTGAAGCACGATCTCGAAAGTCTAGAGTTCAACATTTACCATACTTGGATGAAGGTGCTGAAAAAGAAGCTTTACAAGATGATTGTACCTGCTATTATAGAATCTCAATCGCTTCCCGGGTTTGTCACAAGCGAGACCAACCGTTTCCTAGGCAAGCTTTTGCCATCGAACAACACCCCTGCCTATAGCATGGACAACCTCCTTAGTCTGCTCAACAACGTTTTCAAGGCGATGAAGGCGTACTATCTCGAGGACATGATCATCAATCAGATGATTACGGAACTCTTGCGTCTTGTTGGAGTCACTGCGTTCAATGATTTGCTGATGCGGAGGAATTTCCTCTCCTGGAAGCGTGGGCTCCAAATCAACTACAACATCACACGGATTGAGGAGTGGTGCAAGAGTCACGATATGCCTGAGGGGACCCTGCAGCTTGAGCATCTTATGGTTTGTCCACCACTTTTATTCGTGGAAGAATTAGTGCTAACTCTTCAATAGCAAGCAACAAAGCTTCTTCAACTAAAGAAGGCAACCTTGAATGATATCGAGATCATTCAAGATATCTGCTGGATGTAAGTTTGAAATTGTTGTATAAAAAAAAAACTTTTTACTCATATCCTCCAGGCTCTCTCCCAACCAGATTCAAAAGCTTCTGAATCAATACCTGGTTGCAGACTACGAACAGCCCATCAATGGCGAAATCATGAAGGCTGTTGCGTCTCGTGTCACAGAAAAGAGCGATGTGCTTCTCCTTACTGCTGTGGATATGGAGGACAGCGGGCCATATGAAATTGCCGAGCCCCGTCTCATCACCGCTTTGGAGACCTACACTCCTTCCTGTACATCCCCTCATTATCTTCATTGCTCTTGTTGATTTTGCTAATAATATGTTTACCAGGGCTTCAAACCCCACGGCTAAAACGCCTTGCTGAGATTGTGTCTGCCCAAGCAATGGCACAACAGGAGAAGGCTGACGTCTCCGACAACGGTGCAACTGATGCTGAGTGATAAAATACCAACAACCTATCTATACATTTGGTCGATTATCACTCCATGACAGTTTTTATGATTCCACGTCCCTGCATCAATACGAATTTGATCTGTATGTGAGTGACATTTTGTGTGTGTTCTTTTTTTTTTCAAATAGCGGTTTAAAATCTACAAGGTTCTGCTTTTTTTTTTCTTTTTTTGAGTTTGTACGTACTGGGGTTGGGTCATATTGCATATGACTTCAGTGTCCATGTCTTTGGTTCGATCAATGTAAATTATTAGCTAGAATACTGGGCTATCCGCCCATGTTTGAAACATGATTGTTTTTGTCTACCTTGGAAATATCTTGATTTTTAAAGTACTATTGAGAGGCTCGACCAATGAAAGTCTTCCTTCCCATGCCAAGCCTTTTGCTTTACCGAGTCACGATTGATCAATGACTGAAGAAATATCCTCTATTATTGTATATTCAAACCACACGACAGTATTCCAACCCTTTTCTTCATATTCCTACTACACTAAATACCGAGACATCAATTGATTTGTTCCGCTTGTGAAAGGGAAAAAAAAAAAAAAAACATACAGTCAACCCCGCAAAAATGCAAGCTATAAATTTCATCACAGGAAACGAGAACAAACTGATCGAAGTCCGAGCGATCCTGGGCGATACGGTGACTGTTAACAGTAAAGCTGTTGATGTTCCTGAAATCCAGGGAACTTCTGAAGAAATCGCCATAGAGAAATGTCGTCGTGCGGCTGATGAGGTGGGTTGATATATATTTATCAATGTCCCGCTGCTTACAAGGGTCAGGTTGGAGGGCCCGTCTTGACTGAAGATACGGCTCTGGAATTTCATGCATTGAAAGGTCTTCCTGGTCCGTATATGTATGTACCCAAAATTCAATATTTGCAAATAAAAGAACTAACTTGTTTCAAAAGTAAATGGTTCCTGGAATCGCTCGGCCTGGATGGGTTGAACAAGATGCTAGATCCTTACGAAGATCGGTCTGCTGAAGCCGTCTGTACATTTGCATTTTCCCACGGACCTGGTGAAGAGCCTATCCTTTTCCAAGGGAGAACCTTGGTAAGTACCAGTACAACATAAATACACACACACACACACACACACACAAGATATCGAATGGGCCTAACTCTTTTCTCTCTCTTCAATCCAGGGCAAAATCGTAGCTGCACGTGGCCCAACAAAGTTCGGTGCGTGAATTTTCTCCCGTTGTTTCCATTGCATTGTATCTGACAGCAGTCGACTGTATAGGCTGGGACCCTATTTTTGAATATGAAGGCCAGACATATGCCGAGATGGATAAAGCGGAAAAGGTAAAAACCGTCAAGAGTTTCTCTTAAATACCGTCTCACAAGCTGACATATGGTCCGTTTTAATAAACTTTTAGAACAAGATCTCTCATCGCTTCAAGGCACTGGTGAAGCTAAAAGAGTGGTTGGCTGAAACCAAGGCGTGAACAAGAGAAAACAAAGCCAACGATTCAAGCCTGGAAGCCGATACTCCATATCTAGGCCACATTTACGAATCTGTGGACTCGGCATGCGATTTCTTCCAAGACTCGACCCAGGCGGCGATCCTGGCACAATTGCTGTCTATTTCATCGGCATTCTCGCTCGTCAGCTCAATGACGATCTCTTCGTCATATGCTTCCTTTGCCTCTTCGAGTAGCAGGCCGAATATTTCCGCGTCCAAGTTTTCGTTTAGTTTTTGTTCGGGGTATCCTCTGTGTTTGACGGCGTTTTGATCAGTTTGGTTTCATGAAAAGAGAGGATAAAAAGAATAGAGAGATTGTTCGTACCTCGACGATAAACGATCGTAAAACACAGACGTAGAAGGACAGCGCAAAACCACCACTAGATCGATCCATGACTTGGGGAATAAATCGCATGCGTGCCAGTCAATGATACATCCACCCTTGAGCACGTCGTCCTCGATAGCATCTAACAACTAGAAACCAAATTAACGAACTGGCCTGAAATCGTCGATTTGGGAAATGCTGGGGGGTGTCCTCCTCCTACCTTGTCTTCATCGATGATCCAGCTCTGTCGCTCGTCGTCGTAACCGTCGTGGCAGTCTCGCTCCTTGGCAATCTTATTGATCGGGAAATTCCTTAATCCTGTATCTTGCGCGACTTGCTCGCTATGAACAGTTTTGCCCACGCCCGGGGTGCCGGTGATTATAATGTTTGGAGAGGTGCGCATCGTGGAGGGGGTGCTTCTATTTTTTTTTTTTTGCGGGGATTGGTTCGCCGGATAGGTATGGAGGTTGAGGTTGCAGCTATGTTGAACAGTTGAATAATAAGTTCTGTAGCTTTTGTGTCGTTTACTAGAAAAAGGAATGCGTCGCGTCGTTAAAAAGAAGAGAAAAGAGAAGAGTGAATTTCATGGAAATAAAATGTTTGATCGCATTTCTTGTCCCGCGGAGGCTATACAATTAAAGTGGAGACACGGTTTACTCGGGCCAATGACAGTTGACTTCTCAAGCTATGTAGGGCTATAGATACAGCTTCAAGACCTCGAAATCCTTGTATTTCTGCAGATACGAAATACCCCTCCGATGAGCTTTTAATATGCGTCCAGGGTCAGAAGGCGTCGCATAGTGTTGAACCAGCCGTCGTATTGCGGGCGACGTTTTGAACATTGGATCGAAAACCAAAAGGTTGGCGGTGCCCTTTTTGCTAATCTCAAAGCCAATAATGGTCATGGAGTGTCCTCGGTGCTGAAAGTAGATGGGTGCGAGGTCAGTCTGGAGGATCTTCTCCTCGCTGTCGAGAGCGCATCCGGATCGAAAATAGTTTGCTACATCTTGTAGCAAGATATCATGAGCACGAAAGCCTTCGCGTGCGCTAAAGGAACCAGTGTCGCATTCGATTCCGAGACTTGAAAAAAGGGCCTGCGCCTTTGGACGGTGTTAGAATAAAAGATGGAAGTGAATTTTTTTTTTTCAAACTCACCTCGGGTGTCCCGATATACTTTCTTGTCCCTTTGATCCCACCCGTCTCAACCCTACCTGTACTGTTGAACCCCATATCCCATGCCTGCTCAATCATGTCCTGGAGCTGCAGAATGGAGGGGAGGCCGCTGCCCGGAAATCGCTCATGTCTAGGTCGCTGGGCGTCTTTGATATGTGAGACGAGCATCTGTATATTCCTGTAACCACAAAAGCCACCTTCCCTGCGCATTTTGAAGACGTGACGAACGCTCGAACTGCAGAAGAAAGCTCGTTCAACATCTTTGTCGTGCCGACAGAGTTTCATCAGCACTGGAATAACGTGCAGAGATTCATTTTCAGCGGTTATCTTTTTGACAAGTGTACCGCTCGTGCCGATCTCGTTCAAATGACTGGCATTTGCTCCACTTTGAAGTAGTTTTTGCAGCCATGAGGGCATCTGTTTCTCATGAGCATAAGGACCTAATTCTGCACGCTACTCAATCAGTTAGAAATAGAGCACCAAGAAAAAAGATGGTGGTGTGCATACTCCGAGTCTTTTTGTTTCTCTGTCAGTGGAATCTGTTGATTTGGAGTGTTTCCTCTTGCGAATGAATTTCATTATTTGTTTCCCTTTCGAGGGGACGGCTTCAGAGGGCCTCTCTTTGCCCTCCTCGCTGGAGGGAAGGTTTGAGGAATCATCGTGGAACACAATGGATTTATTGTAAAGAGGGCCCTCGGTGTACTCGTGAGGTTTGCCTGTATGGTAGTCCCCAGAGTCATCGAGTGCTAGAGACTCTGCAAGATGTAGGTCTAGGTGAAGTGGTAGCTCAGCGTGGGCGACAACTTCGCCGCAACCGTGGGGACAATGCACGTATTCATCTGCGATAATTCTGGTGTCTAGATCTTGTTGAGAAGCTGTATCACGTTGGGTCATTGGCCATGCTGCTGTGGACCGGTCTTCGGGGTGGCATAAATCGATGTGCTGAATGAGAATGTTGGAGTCGTAATCGTCGAACTCGCAGAAAGGACACTTCACTACACGTGATTTGTCGTCCGCCATGGGTAGACTGGGGCCATGGATATTCAGTGTTCACATGCAGTCAGTCAGTGTCGATAGAGAGAGAGCGAAAGAGAGACAACGATGGTTTGTTTGTTGATAATAACGGGGTATTGACCAATGGGAGATGCGCGTATTTTTAGAGTGGCTGTAGAGTGGGGCACGCTGTCTAATCCAAGGGTCGGCCAATCACGGCTCTGGCATTCAATACCGGTACATTATTGTACGTTTACAATAAATTAAATGTCTGCCTTTGATCCTTCAAAAAAAAAAAGGTCTTTCTGCAGGATTACTCAGCATATACACGACCAAAACCTATTAGTCCCTGCCGCGACAATGGTGATTCGAGGGCTCGACTATTCATGGCTGAGATGACCCTAGGGCCATTTCCGGAGGCTGTGGCGCCGAGTCAGGGCTGACTATTTTGAACATGTAAAACAATACATGCAAATATATAAAGTCGAATTAGGGAGAAATGAGAAAAAGTTTAATCCCGCCACTGTTTGCGATTTGCCATCGGCCAAACACGTACCTCGCTAGTAATTAACGGTTACTAGCGCGGACGGGCGGCTGTGCATACAGAGCAAGCGCATTAATAATGACGTTACGAGCGTATTTCCCCCGCCGAGTCCGTAACGCGCCGTTTTCGCAAGCAAAATTGCACCACTGGGCCGAGGCCGGCCCACCTCGCACCCAATGGGCCGATGACTCAACCAGGTCCAGGACAAAGATTCAGAGGGGGGAAAAATATAATAGTTTCAAACTGTCAGAAAACCAATACCTTTTGTTCTTCCTATCTCTTCATCTGTCCCTGCACTGAAAGCTATCACGTTCCTGCCACCACGATGGCCGCCTCAGGCGTGACCACCCCGCCGCCGGCGCCCAATGGCGACATCACTCCCGATCTCGCTTGGGTCGTGCAGAAATTTGGCGGGACCAGCGTGGGCAAGTTTGCGAACAACATCGTCGACCAGATTATCTTGTATGGATGTCACTTTTCTTGCTGCGGATGATTTCTGCCTTGTGTTTCCTTGTTCTTAAGCAATGCTCTCGCATGCTCTTCCCGTGAATTGAAGGCTGACTCACTGCCACCAGGCCCAGCTGTGCTGAGCAAAGAATCGCCGTCGTCTGCTCAGCTCGAAGCAGTTCTACAAAAGCTGACGGAACTACGAATAGGTGAGAGAGCATCATCTGCGACGCGACTTGGATGTCGGAACTGGCTAATCCTAATTCTTCCGGAAATAGATTATTGCGTGCAGCACGAGATGCCGAGAGCCCCAAGTCGCGATCATATGACATCCTGGTGGAAGCCGTGCGCCAAGAACACGTTGAAGTTGCCGAGCAGCAAATAAGGTCTCCCGAGTTGAAGAACCGGTTGATCGAGGAGATTAACAGCGAATGCACCTATGTCTTGAAGATACTCGAAGCGGCCAAGACCCTGGGCGAGACTAGCGCACGATGTGTCGATAAAGTGATTAGCGCGGGCGAGAAGCTCAGCTGTCACTTTTTGGCTGCCCTGCTACAGGATCGTGGTGTAGACTCGGAATACGTTGATCTTTCTGACATTGTCGATTTCCCTGTCAGCAGCAATGGCCTGGACCAAGAATTTTACAACAACTTGGCTACTGCCCTGGGATCCAAAATCCAGGCGTGTGCGCCCAAGGTGCCCGTCATCACAGGGTACTTTGGACCCGTCCCCGGTGGACTACTCGACAAGGTTGGCCGTGGCTACACAGATCTTTGCGCTGCCCTCGTTGCGGTAGGCGTCAAAGCAAAAGAACTTCAAGTCTGGAAGGAGGTTGACGGCATATTTACGGCTGATCCTCGAAAAGTCCCAACCGCTCGTCTGCTACCGGCCATCACGCCTGCCGAGGCGGCCGAGTTGACGTTTTATGGATCCGAAGTTATTCACCCTTTTACCATGGAGCAAGTGATTTGCGCGAGAATACCGATTCGGATCAAGAATGTGATGAACCCCAAAGGAAGCGGCACCATCATTTTCCCCGATTCACTCGTCGACCTCGAGAGAATAGTCGGCGGCCAGGAAGCCAAGCTGATTCGCACGAGAAGCTCAAGCGTCGTTTCGGCGCAGCTCCAGGGCCCCAAGCGGCCCACTGCTGTCACCATAAAACACAAAATCTTAGTGATCAACGTGCATTCAAACAAGCGCTCCCTCTCACATGGGTTTTTCGCCGGTATCTTTTCTGTGTTGGACCGATGGCGGCTGTCTATCGACTTGATATCCACAAGTGAGGTGCACGTTTCCATGGCCCTTCACTCTGAAATGCCGCTCCTCAATGGGGTTGGGCAAGACGAGTACCAGATTATTGATGAAGACCTGCGTGGCGCTATCGAGGATTTGCGAAATTACGGAACGGTCGATATTATCCCCGAAATGGCGATCCTGAGCCTGGTGGGCAAACAAATGAAGAATATGGTCGGCGTCGCTGGACGTATGTTCTCAACGCTGGGGGAGAACAATGTCAACATTGAGATGATTTCACAAGGTGAGTTATGAGTTACCCATCGTTGGAGGCTGGAAGATCCGAGTACTGACTATCATAGGCGCGAGTGAAATCAACATCTCGTGTGTTATTGAAGAACGAGACGCAGACCGTGCGATAAACATTCTCCATACAAGCCTTTTTACCTTTTTGGATTAAAAGGCCGACTTTCAACATGATTAATGCTGAATTTGATATTCAACAAAAGCATTTAGCAACAAAAAGTTGTCGCAACCACGACAACTTCCATACGTTTTGCACATATACCTGCAACCTCCTCAAACATGAGCTCGAACAGTCTAGATCTTGATATTTTGCTATTAAAAAAGCATCGATAGAATTGCATGCTGTTGTTTCTCTGCTGTGTAGCGAGATTTGGCGTTTCCTTTTTTTTTTTTTTTTCCCTTTTGTTCCTGACGATGATGATTCTGTATATACATTGTTGATCTTTTATTATCTTCAAAAACTTACCTTGTCAGCTATGCATTATTGGGGATGTACTTGATTGCATATACGTTCTGTCGAGAGGCAATATTAGGTGTCGGTGGGCATCAGAGTTTAGAGATTCACTGAGCTGCAAGGAAAATAGATAAGATGATATAAAGTTCTCCAGCGCTGGTGTGTAGTGGCTATTCAATGAGATACGTGGATTCAGAGAGAAGGGGCATAAACTCCTTCCAAGACGGTCTACCTCGGCAAGATCATCCTACACATACTCGTCCTATACAGATCCCTAGGTCTGATCGAGACATATGCAGCGGTATTTAGCTAGCGGTTCGTTGAGAGGTGTCGAAAAGTGGAAAAGAGCGGAGCGCACTTGCAGGACTATGGCGTCGGAATCCGATGACGTCTGGGTCCTTGCTTGCCAGCCAGTCATGCTGGGCAGTGGGCCCTAGGGGGATTTTCGTGAAAAGTGAACTGTATTTGGTCGTAGGGATGGATCGCAGCAATGGAGCTACCCACAAACCTTGCAGCGGCCCAGTTTCACTTGGGCGCGGATCCGGTCACGCCGGCATGTGCGCTAGCCCGCTTGCGGCCTAGCGCTGCCAGCGCATCGCCGGCGACGCGACACGCTCAACAACAAAAACGCGTCTTCACCCTCGACCACAACCCTGCCCTTGCGCTCTCCAGTCTTATCTGCCCGCGCCGTCGATGCGCTTATGTGTGATTGATTGGCATTCTGAGCTCCGCTCCAGTCATTCTACGGAGTCCACCCCGGTGCTGTTCATTATTCAGTGATTCATGCGCCTGTCGTTTAGCCTGTGCGCCCGTCCTGCATGCCCTTTCGCCCCGATCATCCCTCCCATACTCAGCCAGGCCTGGAACTTTCCCTAAATGCGGGACTCTACGCGACCCTCCGGCCTGCTGCCTCTGGTACTGTTGTAGTCTGCCTAGTCTCACCCGGATCTGCTGCGTTGGGCCTCGCCGCCTCCTTCTTCGCCCCTCGAAGACATCTCATCTCATCTACTCATCAACCGCGTGATTTCCCTGTCGACACGCCCACCCAAGTGACCACCCCTTCTCGGATTTGGAAAGAAAGAACGGCGAACGAACGAACGGCTGAAGAAAATTCAAACAAAGAAAGAAAAAATTAAACATTCGGCGCGGACGGATTTCATGCCATCCGAGTTCATGAACCCTGACCGCTCTTGACCACTGTTGGACCCGGTTTTCACACAGCCAATCTTGACGATTACGCCGTCGAGCTGTCTCTTGAGATGGCTTCGACACGCCACCAATCTATCTCGGATAGCCATCCACCACCACCGCCCTCTGATCGTGAAGGCAAAGCCAAGCAGCCTGCCTCGCTCCAACCGTCGCCTATGCCGTTAAACCCAATTCCAAACCTGCACACCGCCGCCGCCGGAGACTGTATTCTGAATCCATCGTCAGGCGCCGCTCATGGAGCGTCGCCCGTCAAAGGAACTCATCGACCTAAATCCTCGGGCGCAGGGCAAGCGCGACTAAGCGCCGTGTCTCTCACCGCACCTGTGCCGCCTATTTTTCCCACCGACTCGCCCATCAAGAGACCGACCTATGGACATTCTCACCAAAGAAGCCCTTCGCTACCCTTGCAAGCTGCTTTCACCACCTTTCCAAGCGCTCCATCTTCATTTCAACCACGATTCAACACTATCATGAACAACGATGGTTTCGCCGATTTTCCCGACCCAACGTACCAAGTCAAGTCGCTTAAAAGAACCTTCATGGAAACGGTCCCTGGAAAAGATCGTTCATCCAAGAAACAGAAACGGGAAGAATCCGTTGTCTGCTCACTTCCAGACCCTGAAGATATGCCACCAGTCGAAGACGATGGCTCGAAACCGCCATGCAGCTACGCAACATTGATTGGCATGGCAATTTTACGTGCCCCCGGCCGCAAATTGACTCTAGCTCAAATATACAAGTGGATTTCCGACACCTTTGCGTTTTATCGCTCCGGGGACTCGGGTTGGCAAAACAGTATTCGTCATAATTTGAGTCTCAACAAAGCCTTTATTAAACAAGAACGTCCCAAGGACGACCCTGGCAAAGGAAACTACTGGGCCATTGAGCCAGGCATGGAAGGCCAATTTCTGAAAGATAGGCCTGTTCGCCGAGCAACCCTAGCTAGTATTCCTCTACCCCCGATTCTTCAAAGGGAAGGGCCAGTATTCGGTCCTGCCATCGGTACAGCAACTTGGCGGGTTCCTCCCAACCCTTCTTCGTCTGTTCAGGTGCCAGAGATTTCCAAGGCAGACGATCTGTCTTCAGATGCAACGATACCAGCCTCGGATCCTGCCCTCCAAGATGACGTGAACGACGACGATACGCGTGCCATGCCATCTCATTCGAATGCACCCCGTTCTTCACCTCCACAGGTCATTCATTCATCTCCTCCCCTTGCTCCATCTCGGTTCCTGCGACAAGGAACACCGCCAACCCCCTCACATTCCACTTTAGCCGCCGCCGTTCCTCGCTCGCGCAAACACGCCTCTACTGCTGCTGTAAATGACAGTGGCTACTACTCATCCATTGAATCATCAGCAATGAGATCCAATAAAGCTGGTCACATATTGACGTCTGATTTGGACATTGAGCCCCCACGCATCAAGCGCGGCCGTGCTGAAGAGGAAATTGCTCGGATCCGTAGCTCCTCTCATGACATCAGCCCAAGCCATCCGAAAATCCTCAAAAAGGAATCCGTATCAATGGCCGGTTCTTCACCTTTCCGTGACAATTATGTCAGTTTTCTGGCTCCGCCTTTAACACCAGCCATCAAATTCAAGAAGCCCCTTAAACCACCCCCATCCCTGTCTCCGAATACCAACCTCCGAAACCACCGTCGCAAGATTCAGCAGATGGTGAACTCTCCGATCAAGCATCTGGACCTGTCCAATGTTGATTTCCCATTGAGTCCAAACTTTAACATACACGACGACGCGGCAACTCCCAGCAATAGCCTTCAACTCCATTTCGATATCTTCGCCGACTCCACGGCCGATATTACTTCCACCCCCATCTTCAGATCCCCAGATAAGCGTCTTCTCAAGTCCGGCTTGGAAGATACAAATGCCTTTGTGGGGTCTCCCCTAGCCGACATCACATCCAACAGTGCAAACAAACGACTGAGTCGTGGACTCGATAGCACTGGAAAGGGCTTGAGTTTTCAAGACTCGCCTTCCAAGATCCCTCAATCGGCACGTCTCTCTGACGCGTCGAATGATGACTTTTTCTCCTTTAGTCTTTTTGACGGTAGCCCGGAGGAAGTAGATGGGATCGACCTTCTCCAAGGGTTCAAAAAAATCGGTGGAAGTAGCAAAGAGTCTGGTGTAAGACCAACTTTCAATCATCGAAATCACACGTCGTTTTTTTAACGCGAAGAAGAAAAAAATACGCTTCTGCTTATTGTAAGGCTTCGATGATGATGATGATGATGATATTGAAATGATTTTTGCCTTTTGAAATTTGTGCACTGCGAGATCGGTTTAAGTGAGCAATTTTGTCTTTTTTTGTCTTTTGGCTGTTATAATTTGGTATTTGGCTTTGGCATTCAGCTTGGTGTGCTGGGAGTTGGAGCATTTCTTTTTGGACTAATGACTGGGACAACAATCGGGAATGCCATGACTTGATGAACATGTACATGAACTGAGCGATACTTTGATGAACTTTGTATGTGTGGGATTGTTTTTGAATGTTTTAGAGTTAGCACTGATATGCATTGATTGGTTTATTTTATCAAACCTAGCATTTAACAAGTAACAACTAGGGTATAGAAATAGCTTGGACGTAGAAAGTCGATCTTTTTTTACTCGTATATAGGGTATCATTAGTCGATCATAAGTCATGCGAAACAAACAGCCAAGAAAAAGACATGGTTATGTGGACTTGATTGACGCATCCGACAAAACACAACCAAGCACAAGTGAATATGAATAAAAAGAGTTCAATAAAACGAGAAAAAAAAAAAAAAAACGCCGTATGCTGAAAACCCCTCAGAAGAGATACACTTTGATACATTTTTGTTCTTAAATCTTAGTCGCTACTCGAGCAACCTCTGCACCCACAGCTAACACACTGAATAGCTTGATCTTCCTTGAGTTGTGCTTTGGGCACCCGGCAGATGCAGGTTGAGTTGAAGTTTGTTTCTTTTGTTTGGATACAGCGGAGGCAGCAGAGCTTTGATACAACTGTTAGCTTCAACTAGAAAGAAGAGAGAACGGGGTAGAATACCTTCTCATAGCCCTGTTTCTTCCATTTTGCAATCAGGTTCGCGTCAGCGTATTTGTTCTTCAATAGCCAGTCGTAAAGTTGTTTTGTAATGGCTTCTTTTTCGTAGTACAAATCGTAGATATATTTCGACCCTGTTGAATCTAGTTAGAACTGGTTCCTTCCTCTTCCTTTTTTTTTGGGTAGAGAGATATATACTTTGATGACTGATCTGAAAAATCGGCCAGTGGACTTCATGCCTCTTCTTGCCCTCGTGCGATGCGTTCTCGGCGTCTTTCATTTTGTTGCTGAATTCAAGCAGCGTATCTTCGATATCCTCGAAGCCCGCCGGTGGCGGTTTTTTGTTGCGGGTTGTTCGTATGGGCGGCATTTTGGACGATTATTTTAACGTTTCTAATTTCTAAGGAAATAGGACTCTTTTGTTGTTGAAGCCTTGAAGGGGTGTGTAATAAGGAAGCTTCGTTCGTGCCAGTGCCAGTGACAGAGAGAGAGAATGCCCGCCACAGGGCAAAAAGTATTGCCGCCTAGCTCCGCCTTTATGTCCCGAATTTGATGGGAACTTCGGCTTGCACGCTCGCAAAGCTATCAACAATAATACCAAGTCTCTATCATTCCAAAGAAAGCGTCATTTTTTTACACTCCGACTCTTCAGACGAACAAATCGAGTTTCGTATATATCAACAATGGACGGCCAACCGCAAATCGACCTGGACAAGCTTTCCCTTTCGGATCGGAAAGAATTGAACCAGTTTCTGCAAAACGAAACCCAGAAATCCACCATACAACAAAGTAAGAAAAAATACATTTCAAGATAATATTGATTGACGTATGCTAACACTTTTTGTCCCCTAGCTGTCCACCACCTATCGGAAATCTGTTTCAAAAAGTGCATCACCGGAGGCATCTCTGGAAGCCAACTCAGCTCAAAGGAGGAAGCATGCTCGCAAAACTGCGTGGACCGATGGATGGACGCAAACCTGTCTATTCTTAAACACCTCGAGTCTCTGCGTAATTGATTTGTGAACAACTTTGAACTACACTTAATTTTTTTTGTGACTACGAGGATGAAATGACCTCACATGTACTACTACTGCCATCACCACCAATAAACACTACATATACTTTTTTTACTTGAACACCTCGGTTACTATATTATCATCATCATTGAGCAAGAATCTATAAAATATGCAAGCTCATTTGCTTTCATTGTGGAAACCCGGCCATTGACAGCCAAATCATTTGAAATTGGTTTTTTTTTGTAAACTCGAACCACCTAATTAACCATGCAACCAAAAGACAACATTTTCTTTAAACAATTGCGAGCTTGGTAGCCGCAATGTCCAGCGCATCCACATCAGGGGTGAGTCGGGCAAAGGCCTTCTTCGAGCCATCGGGTCTGAAAAGGAACATTTGATTAGCATGGCCATAAAAAAAAATTTGCCGCGGTCGAAAAGTAATCCTACCTGATAAGAGTGTTGATCTTGATGGTGTCAACGTCGTAGAGCTTCTTCAGCGCAGCCTTGATCTGGCGCTTGTTGGCCTTGACATCGACAATGAAGACAAGGGTGTTGTTCTCCTCGATCTTCTTCATGGCGCTCTCCGTGTTAAGCGGGTGGATGATGACCTTGTGGTGGTCGAGGCGAGTCTCATGAGGGATCGACTTGCGGGGGTACTTGGGAGACCGCGACAGTTGGAGAGTCTTGGGGAGGTGGAATGTGGTCGAGGTGCGGATCTTGCGAGCCTTGGTGGACTGTTCAAACTTCTCAGCTTTTTTGTTCTTTCGTTTTGGGTTGCTTTTGTCAACAGGGGGATTTCATACACCAGCTCCCTTGACCACAGCTTTGGCGGCGGCGCCAGCCTTGTTGCTGGGCTTGGTACCTGCAAGATAATCTGTTAGCTGTGTGTTGATATAAAAAATGAAACCAAAAATCCGTATTGAAAAAAAGGGTGCGAATGTCGAATGATCCAGTTTCTCCTTCTCTTTCCACAGTCTGAGTCTCAAGACAAGACACGAAAGGGCACAGTATTTTCACTGAGCCACAGACCGAATAATCCTCATCGTTCACATTGAATCGCAGAACACAGGGAGCAACGATAAATTCCCCTCCTGGATAAAACCAAGCCCGTGCAGATGAAAACGCAAAGAGAAATCAGTGGCTATTTACCTTTCTTTTCCCCGGCCATTGTTGTTTCGTTTGGCGTGTGGTCGTGTTATGCTTGTCGAATCTCGAAAAGCAAAGATCCAGCCCGGTATTTTCTAAGCGAGCGAGATTTGTGCGGGTGCGCCTGGTGTGTCGCGGCCGGGCCAATGGGAGACCCGGGTGTGGGGTACCGTCACGCGCTAGGCTCCTTTGGACTATCATGCGTTTGGCTGCCGGATGTAGAAGATTTAACATCTATCTTTTATTTTTTGTCTATAAGGATTTAAGGACCAAGCACCCAAAAAACACAAAATGCTTTTGTCAAGATGACTGCCAAAAAGCGCCGCAATAAGCGGCCTGCGCTACTTTCCCACAGTCGCCCGACAGTAACGCCCCAAACCAAGTTTGCATCGCTCTCCTCCAAAGCAACGCGAAACATCATTCGGTCTCACCACCAACTGCTAAAAGCTCGCGAAAAGGCCGTAGCCAAGCAAGACCTGGCCCTGGTGGAAAGCTTTGACAGTAAGATTGCCGCCAATGGCGGGCTCGAAAGCTACCAGCTAGCAAGCAAGACCGGCCAGTCTCTCGAGCGCGGCGGTGATTCCAGCGTCGTGTTTCTCGAGTGGATTCAACCTCTTTTGAAGAAACTGGAGAAGCAGAAGAAGCAGCTGAGACTGCTAGAGGTCGGCGCGCTCAGCACAAAGAATGCATGCTCCAAGCATCCGTCCATTGACGTTACCCGGATTGACCTCAATTCGCAGGAGCCCGGGATTCTACAGCAGGACTTTATGGAGAGACCACTTCCTAAGGCAGATGAGGACCGGTTTCACGCTATTAGTTTGTCGCTCGTGCTGAATTATGTGCCTACCGCCGGTGACAGAGGAGAGATGCTGAGACGATGCTGCTTATTCCTCACTTCTGCTCTGCCTTCTTGTGGTGTGGCAGATTTCGCCCCTTACCTTTTTCTGGTGCTCCCCGCTGCATGCGTTTCAAATTCACGTTACTTTAATGTAGAGAGGCTTTTGGCAATAATGAAATGCCTGGGATACAAGCGGTTGGAGGAAAAAACCACGAACAAGCTCATCTATCAACTCTGGGAATACCACCCAGATTCATGTAAGATGCTTACATTTCGAAAGGAGGAGCTGAACCCGGGGAAGACCAGAAACAACTTTACAATTACACTCAATTCTTAATTTTTTTAAATTTTTTTTTTAAAAAAAAACCGGCAATCATTCACACAACACCCTTATATATCATCCCTACATGCTCTCGGTCCGGCTAAAATGTATCCTTTGGTAAAAACACCCAGACTGTTCCGACAAGCGCCATGATAGACGATATGATCAAAAGCACCCAATCAAAGATCCTTTCACGAACTGGAACCTCATTTCCAAATATTTTCAGGTAAAAGGCAATTGGCAGGATAATGCAGATGGTGAAACACAGGCAGGAGCCCATGAGAGCCATGATGCGGTCAAAGGATGGGAAAACCACCGCAATGAAGACAATCAGAACGATGATGGCAAAGCGTACAAATGCTCTGCCGATTATGGTTGACTTGGAGACGTGAGTGTCATGACGTTGGCTCGCTGGAGAGAGGCCACAGAGGACTTCGGCTGTGGTAACGAGGGGTCGAGCACTGGTACTATCTGTTAGTTGTTTTCACTAAAACATGTGTCGATACATACTTTAAAGGCACTTTAGTAATCGGAATAATTGCAATAAATATAACAATGCAGATTGATAGGGCTTGAGGGTAGCTGGTAGTAAGAAGAACGTTTGCAGTGATTTCATCCGAAACGTCATCTCCAAACATCAGCCAGCCAATAACAGCCATGAAGAAGTCCAGTGAGAACTATAGCAGTTTCAGAATTTGATGGTATCAATAATAGAGCTCCGCCACTTACTGTGAAGATGTAGGTGATCCAAAGGCTCTGGCCATACTTATGAGGATGTCTCATATCACGGTAGATGTTTGGAAAAACACCATGTCCACCCCAAGGTGCTAGTCAATGTTAGTGATCTTGACTGGGAAGACTGAAAAAAAAAAAAAAAAAAAAAAACCTACACATCAACAGGCCAAAGCTCAAAGGCAATGTTGACCAATGCTCTGGGAAAAGATACGTCTTTGCAGGTTGAATAAGAGACCCCGGCGTATCGGGCTTGATCAACCCGTCAATGAAAACGATAACCACAACTATATCAGTTAGAAACGGCCTTTCTGGATGGGAAGAGGCAAAGAAAACTCACTAGCTGTGCATGAAATGATACCAAGAATGCTAGTGACACTCAGAAAACGGAGAGGAATGAAACTTAATGGCATTAAAATTATACCACAGATAATTTTCCACCGGACAAGCCCGAATCCAGGTATAAGCACATCAAGACTATCACCAAACAATACCACAAGAGCGACACAGGCTCCTAATAGCTCTAGGCAAAACAAAAGACTGGTAATAAGACGGGCCCGATGCCCAAAGCTTACATACGCCAGGTCTCCGTAAGTGACTATGCTATGGTCGATATCCGAGCATTTGGCCAAAATCTTCGCCGTGTAGGCTGTAGCTCCCGCGGAAAAACACAGGAACGAAAGTCCGATCAACCATCCGGCATGTTTGATTCCGAGGGGCAGACTCAGCAACCCAACTCCGATCAACACGTTGACGGAATTGAAAATAGTCTGATAGACGGTGCTTTGTCCCACGATTATGTTTTCTTTGGTTCCGTCTTCATGTTCCACCTGCTTCACAAGCAACGGTTCTGTGCCAGGTGGCGGCTCTGCGTTGATCGCCCGGTGTTCATGGTGGAGTTCAAGGGTACGTTGCCGAGTCGTCTCACTCACACGAGAGGATATCGTGCCATAGGACGTTCCAAGGCTTCTACCAAAGGACGAAGTGTCGTACGCGCTCAGCAACGCGGATGCTGGGTCTCGTCGTAACGATCCTGTTCCTTCATGGCTAAAGCTATCGCGTCCGGTACCGTCATCAATAGCATCCGAGGACGCTCTTGGCCTGTCGAAAGGGCCGGACAAGAGCGGCTGTGTCGGCGTATGATACGAGCCTCGACGGGCGTCGTCAAAGTCTTCTCCCTCGCTGTCAAAGGCAAACGATGATCGCCGCGGAACAATCTCCAGGAACCCAGCTGCTCGCTGCCACGACCGAGCAAAATTGTCTATGCTGTTTACTCCTCCAGCTTGTCGAAAGCGCATGGATATCGACGGGCTCCTAGCAACAAAATTAAAACGGGGCTTGTCTGGTAGAAGGAGCTGGGCTAGCTATTCACCTGCGGAGGCCATAGTCCTCATCGTCGTCAATGTCGCCATGGAAGCCATAGTCCGACGCCTCGCTCTCGCGACGATTGACCGACGTAGAAGGGGATGCTCGTCCGGAGAGCCACGAAGCTAGATTGGAGCCAATAGAGCCTTGGCTCATTGAACGGCCATATCGTTCGTCATGGGTGTTTTCGTTGGACATCGGGCTGGAGCTGTGCAGATGTCCTCGAGTAGCAAGCAGCAGTCATTAACAGGACAAAGCTGCAGGACAGGGTTTTAGGTTCCCAGCGCGTCCATTTTTGCTTCCTTCGCAGGAGTTAGTGAGCACGCGCTGAAAAGCCGGTTCTGTTATCGCGCGGTCCGGGTGTTATCTTTTGCCCCTCTTGTATGTAACCTAATAGTCGCTGGTGGTCAGCTGATCCGCTCGCCTGATCTCTTGGTCTCCTCTTTTTATGTTGTCTTCTTCTTCTTATATTTCTAAAAAGTGGGGTTTAAACCCTCGAAGAACGAACAGTCGCTGCATGGTACAACCCAATTTCTTGCAGACCGAGGAACGACGACGAAATCCATGGTGCTAATGTATGGCTTCGAGATACTACGAAAAAGACTGTCTCCAAGGCTCTTTAATACTACTACAATTCTCCTAATCCTACCATCCAGGTCATGGCTAAATTCAATGTTCAGATCCAATTTTTGTAGGTTTTAATCCTTCTGGGACCAATTCAAACAGGTCTATAGATCGACCTTGATATTAGTACTAGTATAGGGAACACGCCACTGAGTCTTCGCACATCCACGCCACTGTGGCTGGATTGACAGCAGTATGAGCACTGGTCCCTAGTTAAGCCATGGCCATAATACTACTGAAATAATATATATGGTTGTAAAGATGTTGAAGCCGGAGAAAAATTAGTGCGCTGGCTGCCTTTAGACACAGGACAATAACCCCCCCACATAACGTACCTGAGAAAAATCCACCCCGCCAGAAGCAGAGCACAATTTCGGCGCAGCGTCATCACCGCTTTCTTTTCGCATCCCTCGCCCCCTTTTTTGTTTCATAGATCTACACACGTACAAAGGGAAATTACCAGGAATACGGTGCGCCTCAGGATCCAAAAAAAAGGCATTTTCCTTCTACCACCATCCCCCTCCAATCCTCTTTCCCATCGGTCGCGCACAGTTGTCGCCGCCGCCCAACATGAGCGCACAACCACAGGCGAATGAAGCCGAGAAGAACATCGAGATATGGAAGGTCAAAAAGCTCATCAAGCGCCTTGAACAAGCCAGGGGAAATGGAACGTCCATGATTTCTCTCATCATTCGTGAGTATCAAGAACAACCACAAAAAAAAAGTAATATACGCCCTAACCAAGTCTATTAGCCCCCAAGGATCAGGTTTCGCGCGCCGCAAAGATGTTGGCTGAAGAATTTGTAAGGGCTGCTTCGGGTTTTTTTCTATATTCACTTGGTTCTAACAATTCACTTAGGGCACGGCTTCCAACATCAAGTCCCGAGTCAATCGTCTTTCGGTCCTGTCGGCTATTACCTCGACCCAGCAACGTCTCAAGTTATATACCAAAGTTCCTCCGAATGGACTCGTCGTCTACTGTGGTGAAATCATCACTTCCGAGGGCAAAGAACGAAAGATCAACATTGACTTTGAACCCTTTAAACCAATCAACACGTCTTTGTACCTTTGTGACAACAAATTTCACACCGAGGCCTTGAGCGAACTGCTCGAGTCGGATCAGAGATTCGGGTTCATCGTTATGGACGGAAACGGTGCTCTTTTCGGAACACTGAGTGGAAACACTCGAGACGTCATTCAAAAGTTCAGTGTTGATCTGCCCAAGAAGCACGGTCGTGGTGGTCAGTCAGCCCTTCGTTTCTCTCGTCTTCGAGACGAGAAGCGCCACAACTATGTCCGCAAGGTTGCCGAGGTTGCTGTGCAAAATTTCATCACAAACGACAAGGTCAACGTAGCAGGGATTGTTCTTGCTGGTTCCGCTGATTTCAAGAACGATCTCAATCAGTCCGATCTGTTCGACGGTCGGTTGCAGACCAAAGTGATCAAGGTTGTCGACGTGTCTTATGGTGGCGAGAACGGCTTCAACCAGGCCATCGAACTCGCCGCCGAAACCCTGGGTAATGTCAAGTTCATCCAGGAGAAGAAATTGATCGGCAAATATTTCGAAGAAATCAGCCAGGACAGCGGCAAGGTCTGCTATGGTATTGAGGATACCCTCAAGGCACTGGAACTCGGTGCCGCAGAAATTTTGATTGTCTTTGAAAATCTCGACGTCACCCGTTGGGCCCTCAAGGCGTCCACTGGCGAAGAGGTCGTTATTCATACCACCAAGGGTCAAGAGTCAAACCGAGAACTTTTTATGGACAAGGAGACCGGCCAGGAAATGGAAATCTCAGATCAAGGCTCATTCCTAGAATGGCTCGCCGAAAAGTACAAGGATTTCGGTGCCACACTCGAGTTCGTTTCGGATCGCTCGAGTGAGGGTAACCAGTTTGTCAAAGGTTTTGGTGGTATCGGAGCAATCCTTCGCTACAAGGTGAACTTTGAACAGCTTGCCGATTATTCTGACGAAGACGAGTTTTACGACGGTATGAACTTTTTTTTCTTGTTTTATCGCGGTACGCGCATGCTAACATCACTCGACAGATTGACGGTTTTGCAGCCTCGCAGAGAGCGAGGATGGGCCCCCAGATGTCTCCTCAGTGGATTCTCTGACGGCTTGCCGTGCAAAAAGCCAAGCCGTTGCCAACCAGAGCTTCATGGCCGCTTCAGTTGAAGTCGCTAGCCATATAACTCTGAGCTCCACCAAGTTAGTCCGAGGTTTGTCCACTATCTAATAAGTTTCTTCATTCATAGCTGACCGCGTGTTTAAGACCCATCCAAACTCTACAATGGAAAATGCTTCGCAATGGCATACCTATCATAGATCATGCACTCTTGAATACAGGACAAGATGAAGATTTCTTGAGATGGAAGATGGCGTTGATGTAGGACTACAACTTTCAGGTCGGGAAGGCTTCATAATGATGGGATAGATAGTCACTGGAAAAACGAAACAAAATCAATCTTTTAGAATTGCTTTGGTATTTGCTTATCATAACACGTGCATTATTCTATACTAGTCGTTCCTTAAATACCGAAAAATCGAACTATTTTAAATAAGATATAACCGAAAGTTCGCCTGGAGAAACCGTTATGTTTTAAACAGTGCCAGGGAAAGGTAGACCATCAATCCAAGTTCCCCAGTCTCTATATGACTTGCATATCGATTTTAGTTCTTCCAGAGTATTATGGATCGAGCTGTTCGGCACGTGCTCGCATTCAATAAAAAAGATATACTGCCACGGCCTGAGCATACTCGGCCTAGAGTTGATACTCGTCAGATTCAATCCATGGGATTTAAAAACAGACAGAGCATCTGCCAAAGCACCGGGAGAGGAATGCTCGATCATGAACGATATCAATGTTTTTCGTGTTTTTGAAGTAGCAACGCCGTTGTCGGCGAGGTTGACCGAGGCATTGGCCGTACGCGCAGATTGAATGTTCCTCAGGATGAGGAACCGCGTTGTGTTGTCCGCCCTGTCTTCGATATTCTCCTCCAACACAAACGCGTTGTAGTTCTCGGCGGCAAGTCTGCTGGCAATGGCTGCGGTTTGGCCGGTTGTGTCCTTGGAGACGATCTCGGTT
Organism: Talaromyces rugulosus; assembly: GCF_013368755.1. NCBI lineage: Eukaryota > Fungi > Ascomycota > Eurotiomycetes > Eurotiales > Trichocomaceae > Talaromyces > Talaromyces rugulosus. The sequence goes on from NC_049564.1 coordinate 3,610,044, forward strand.
GCCTTGGATGTCGAAGATACGTCTTGGCGCTCTACGCCTGTGAAGTTTTTGGTGAGGAATGAGTCGCATTGTCCCCAGGCCTGCGGGTGTGTGTAGAGCTTGGTGATGGACCCGTATTCTTCCTTGGTGACTGGTTTCCCGGCGATTAAGCAATGATGAACGGTGAGAAAGTATTCTCCACACACTGTCACGTCTTTGTATAACCTTTGGCGGTCTGCCAGAAGGTCTAGTGTTTGCACGACGGAACCATTGGTCGAGTTCTCAAAGGGAATCACGGCGTAATCGGCACTATCGTTTTGGACTGCGGAGAATGCTTGGGTAAAGGATACTGATGGGAATAGCTTGACGGATTTCCCGAAGCTGTTTAAAGCTGCCTGTTTCTTATTAATACATGTCTCAGAGAAGGGAGCTCTGTAAAATAAATTATAGCTCCAGGATAATCCATGCTTGCGCACCTGATGTGAAAAGGACGCCGAAGGGCCCAGGAACGTCACTCTTGTGGATGTGGAATTCGTCATTTTGATTCAAGACGCTAGACAATGCCAATAAAAATAAATTCGTAGTATATAAAAATTTCGCAAAGGAGCCGTATTGCTTCGGTTTTTAGCATCAAGTAACAAGGCACATTCATTCCTAGGAGTGAGGGGAGCCCCGCCGAGAGTCCTCACAGTATTGCTCTCTTCATACGATAGCGCTAGTCCCAAAGCACATTAGCGGGAACCTCTTACCTTAATTACTAGTTGACCGGTGAACTGAGCTCCCTCGTCATCATTCACTTGCAATTGCAGAAGAGCGGCGAGCTTGCGATGCTCCTTTACCATGGCTCGCTTTTTAGGAAGGCGCTGCCTTCATTGAGACGTCCGATATCGTCTCTAGTCGAGCGATCGCTTGAAAAGGAGCTCACGGCGCGTCGCTTACCGCTAGCTTACGACTACCTCACGCCCCAGGCTTCGCATCTTTTACAGCTTTCACTACTCGAACACCTTCCTCGTGAAGTGAACAACAAAGGCACCGTTGAGAGCGAAGATCCCAGGAAATTACCATCAGTCCAGGAGCAGCGACATTTACCTCCGGGTCACCATTTGGTCTACTTTCCTCCTCAGGTCACATTATCGGAACTGCTACGCGATGGCACAGATGTCTTGCACACTCCTGGCGAGCCATTCCACCGCCGGTTGTGGGCTGGTGGGAATGTTGTATTTCCTCGCTCCGGCTCCCTGATACTCAATGGCCAGCGGGCTGTTTGCGTCGAGAATATAAGCAATGTGAATGTGAAAGGGAGAGAAGGCGAGGAGAAGATCTTTGTCACAATTGAACGCCGGTTCTCTACCGTGGCTGAAGATGAAGACGAAGCACAGCTCCGGAGCAGGGTGGTAAACAGCCCCGGTGTTCTCACTGAGACCCGCGACTTGGTCTTCTTGCGCGAGCCGGATTTAGAAGCTCGGGGTGCTTCAAACGGAAAAGCGAGTAGACTCGTAAAATGTATGCACATGTATAGAGCTATATTAACGAGCCTTGCTAACATAAATCTGCCTAAAAGCCCCAACAGAGCCCGACATCAGTCACAGATTAACGCCCAACAAGGCTTTACTATTCCGATTTTCGGCGCTCACATTCAACGCCCACCTGATTCATCTCGACCAGTCCTACACAAAGGATATTGAAGGCCACAATGACCTTCTTGTCCACGGGCCACTGTCTTTGACTCTGATGCTCAGCGTCCTGTCTAGTCATCTAGCAGAGAGCGGACACGCTATTCAAAGGTTTGAATACAGAAATTTGGCTCCTCTGTATGTCGATCAAGAGATGCGGATCTGCGCCAAAAAGAAAAGGACAGAAACCGGTGGCTGGGAAGTATGGATTGAAGGTCCCCTCGGTGGACTGGCAGTCAGAGGAACAGCGTGGACTTGATCTATATATACAATGGATAGTCCATATACAGGTGTATTGAAACGGTATTATAACATTAATTACCGGATTATCGGCAAAACTGCTTCCGGTGACAAAGCGGGTCCAGGCACCGCTAGCGGCTTCCACGTATTCAAAATCTTCGAGCTCGCGTCTTTCTGTCTTTTCTTCTTCCTTTACCATTGTCCCCAGTCCTCTCCAGCTTGCCTGTTGAGAACAATTTTATTTTTACTGCTCACTTACCATCACCAGTCAGGACATCATGGATGTCTTCTGGGCAGCTCCGCCAGTCGCCAGGTACTGGTGTTTGTCTCCTAGAACATGACAGACAGCTCTAACAACCACTTTTATGTAGGACGTTGACTGCATTGACTTGTCTCGAGTCTGCACTAGTCTATGGTGGTCTGTTGAGCGGGTACAAGATTGCCTTTTTCCCAAGTCAACTCTTCAAACTCCTTCCAGAAGTTTGGAGACTGGCGACACCGTTTCTGCTCACAAAACCACAGCTGGGTTTTCTCTTTGATCTCTATTTCAGTATGTCTCTTCTTTTATATTTTGTCCTTTGGATATAACTAACCTGTTGGCTAGTGTACACGTATGCGAGTGGATTAGAAAAGAACTCGCCGCGGTTCCCGCGAAGCGGTGACTTTTTAACCTACGTTGTATTTGTAGGCGCTGTGATCATGGTAAGTCATGAGGCTTTTGGTTATCTACTATACCTCTTTCACAATTCGTTATCTGGCAATTCAATAAACGTTACAACTACACAAATTCCTGCTTTTTCCGTTCTTATCTATGATCCTGTGTCATACACACCTCCCATATCTGCCCGCCCAGTTTCTCTAGCTGAAGCGGTTCCTGGTTTGGAGGAAGATTACCCCCGTATCTCGTGCAGCGCCAAATATGTCAAAAAATCCGGCCTGTTATGCGGTGCGGGAATGGTGGGATTGCCGATTGAGATAACCATGCGCTGCTATATATCTGCGCATGGTGATTTAATGGTGCCCTACATTACTTGCAAATATTTTAATCTCGATGCCTTATTATCTATTTATTTCAAAGTACTCTCGTACTGACTGCATCAAGCTCCTAGCAAATTATTTCTTTGGAAGTGTCATCTTCACAAGTGGTGCGCTATATCCACATCGGACGCCGTAATCCATCGTCTGTATACTGACTAGTTCTCCGCTGAAGCATTAATCATGGCCTTCATCCACACATGGGCACAGGACAACCGAGGAAAACATGTGACTTTCTACGTTGTCCAAATCAGAGCAGAGTGGCTGCCACTGGCCCTTCTTGGTGTCAACTTCGTGACAGCAGGCCCGACTGTCGCCATGATCGAAGCCACTGGCATCGTTGCATCTCACCTATATGACTTCCTCACCCGCATTTGGCCTACCTTTGGTGGTGGCAGGAACTATATCACCACGCCATCGTTTGTGCACAACCTCTTTCAAGATAATCGTAGTAGTGCTCGTGGATACGGTGCCGCCTACCGCCCAGCACAAACAGCACAAGCGGGACAGGCGGGACAGGCAGGACAAAGCTCAGGTTCAAGCTCGTCGTATTTCGGCTCTTCATGGAGCTCGCGAGGCGCCGGAAGAAGATTGGGTGGCAACTAAGTAATCTAACAAGATGGCAAGTCTACCAAGGGCCTTAGATCGTGTATTGTACTACAGTAATAACGGAAATTTTACTTGTACTTTTATTCTTTTATTATAAAGACTACGAGCATTCAATAGTTAATAATTATTCTCTAGCAGAATCTTTTGGGCCTAGCTCAGTCGTAAATGCGCTAAGCCCGTTGTGGCAGGAAAAGCTCGGGCCGCACTTTTTTTTTCTTTCCCTTCCAGAGAGACCAGAGATCTCCGTTGGCTGCACACTTTTTCACCAGCAGTCGTGTCAACCCTCCAAAATGGCCACAAAAGACATTGCTGATTTCAGCATCAAGCCTGAGGCTGTTACACCTTCCATTCCCACGTCGGAATGGCCCTTGTTGCTCCAGAATTACGACAAGTGTGAGTTTTGCCTGATTTTTACCTGGGGGAGTTGTGAGGTTTTCGCAAGCGGTCTGAGATGCTAATTGCGCCCACAGTGCTGGTCAGGACAGGTCATTTCACGCCCATCCCCGCTGGTTGCACCCCTCTTAAGCGAGACTTGAAGGCGTACATCAGCTCTGGAGTCATCAACCTCGATAAACCCTCGAACCCGTCCAGTCATGAGGTTGTCGCATGGATGAAGCGAATGCTTCGGTAAGCTATCACTTCTCGACCAGCGTAACCACTTTTTCTTTTTTTGGTCTAACATGGATTTTCAGAGTTGAAAAGACAGGCCACAGTGGAACTCTGGACCCTAAAGTTACTGGGTGTTTGATCGTTTGCATTGACCGCGCCACTCGTCTTGTCAAGTCCCAGCAGGGTGCTGGAAAGGAGTACGTTTGCGTGATTCGTCTTCATGACAAAATCCCGGGCGGCGAGGCTCAGTTTGCTCGCGCGCTTGAGACAATGACCGGTGCTCTGTTCCAACGTCCACCTCTGATTTCCGCCGTGAAGCGTCAGCTTCGTATCAGAACCATCCACGAAAGCAAGCTATACGAGTTTGACAACGACAGGCACCTAGGTGTCTTTTGGGTGAGCTGCGAGGCAGGAACTTATATTCGAACTCTCTGTGTCCACCTTGGTCTGCTGCTCGGTGTTGGTGCACACATGCAAGAACTTCGTCGTGTTCGCAGTGGTGCTATGGACGAGAAGGATGGAATGGTCACCCTGCACGATGTTCTCGATGCTCAATGGATGATGGATAACCAGCGTGACGAGTCGTACTTGAGAAAGGTCATCCGACCTCTGGAGAGTTTGCTCACCACCTATAAGCGAATTGTCGTCAAGGACAGCGCCGTGAATGCTGTGTGCTACGGTGCCAAGTTGATGATTCCGGGTCTTTTGCGCTTTGGTACGTGGTATCAACATCAACAACACTTAAACTGCCCATGCTAATATCTTTGTAGAGGCTGGAATTGAGGTCAACGAGGAAGTTGTGCTTATGACAACAAAGGGCGAGGCTATTGCTCTCGGTATTGCCCAGATGTCGACTGTCGAGCTCTCTACTTGTGACCACGGTGTGGTTGCCAAGGTTAAGCGATGCATTATGGAGCGTGACCTCTACCCTCGCCGATGGGGTCTCGGACCCATTGCCTTGGAGAAGAAGAAGCTCAAGTCTGATGGAAAGCTGGACGTAAGTTGATATTCTACTATATTGGATATATTGACGTTGGCTAATACAATGCAGAAATACGGTCGCACCAACGAAGCGACACCAGCCAAGTGGCAGAACGAATACAAGGACTACCACGCGCCTTTGGAAGATAACGGTGCTCCCCAGCCTGCCGCTGCCCCTAAGGAAGATGATGCTACCCCCAGCTCTCCGCCAGCCAAGGCAGAGGCCGAGGACGCCAAAGACGAGAAGAAACGTAAGCGACATGAGGGAGAGACCGCCGAAGAGCGCGCCGAGAGAAAGAAGAAGAAGAAGGAAAAGAAGGAGCGACGAAAGTCCAAGCAAGAGAAGGACGACGATGACGATAGCGATTAAGCTGTTGATTTAAAACAAAAAAAAATCAGCGATGTGAGCCGAACACAGTCTCCATCTTGGAATTGGCTTGGGTTTTTCTTTGTATCATATATATCTCTGGCCGGAGTTTAGGATTGTGGTCCGTTTGTCTAGTCATCAAAATGCTGCGTTATTCTACAATAAAATGATCGTATCCAATTATCTAAACTGTAGCCGAATTGCCCATAGTGAGATAAAGATGCCGCTGGTCATGTGCTCCAACAACCGCTCGGTGTGCGGGGCTTCTCCGCACCGAAGATCATCACCTCGTCATTCCGTCTCGGTCTCTGCATGGCCCTGATCACTCTTCCCTGTGTGCTTTTTATCTTGAAAGAGAGACAAGGTGTCGAAAATGGCTGCCGAATTATCATCAACGAAACTGAATGCTGAGAGTCATTTACTCTTGGTATGACATCTCGTCGCTTTTTTAATCCGAGGGGAAAAAAAAACTAATGGGACGTTTCTTCAAACCACAGGATCAGCCTCTCCTTCGACTTCCCCATGAATTAGCGAGACGAAATTTCAAATCTGTACAGCGAATTGTCGAGCGAGAGAGAGAATATGTCATTCCAGCACTAAAAGAGACTGCGAATGGCTCGTTGGGTGGCACGCAAACCCCGGAACAGACGCTCGCCTCGTTGGATGCAATGATTGCCAGAATGCAGGGTCTGAAACGGAAGATGGAGGTTCTGCACGAGGAAGAAAAGAGTATTCAGATGCAGTCGAAAAAACGGATCCAGCACTTGCAGGATCTGTACCGCATCCAGAACTTAGCCGATGTCAAGTACGACGAATGGTCCAGGACACGGCTGAACAGGCTACTTGTGGATCATATGCTCAGATCGGGATTTTCGGATAGTGCAAAGCAGCTGGCACAAGACAAGGGGATAGAAGAACTGGTCGATATAGACACTTTTGTTCAGTGTCAGCGGATTGCAGAAAGTTTGCGTCGGGGAGAGGCCAAAGAAGCATTACAATGGTGTGGAGAGAATAAAGTGGCGTTGAAAAAGAGTCAAGTAGGTTTCTATTTCTCTAGTTTGCTTTGTTTTTTGTTTGCTGATATGTTTATGTTTAGTATACCTTGGAGTTTGAATTGCGACTTCAACAGTACATCGAGATGGTTCGGACCGGACAGCCTGAGAAACTCATGGAAGCCATGCAACATGCGAAGAAATATCTATCATCTCACATTGACAGCCAGCCAATTGAGATCCATCGAGCCGCCGGCTTGCTAGCCTTTTCCAAAGACACCCAAGCAGAACCATACAAAGTGAGTTTCCCATGTATCAACAAATCATGTCTTTGCAGGCTAATGTTGTTATTTTTTTCAGTCAATGTATTCGCACGATCGCTGGAATTTCCTATCTGATCTTTTTATACGCACACACCACGAACTCCTCTCGCTTCCTCCGCGCCCACTTTTACATATCGCTCTTTCAGCCGGATTATCCGCGCTGAAAACACCGTCGTGCCATTCAGCCTATGCTTCGTCGACTTCAAATCTTCTATCCACCACGTCCTCGGTATGTCCGATCTGCTCAACAGAGTTGAATGAGCTCGCTCGTCACGTCCCCTATGCGCATCATACAAAGAGCGCTGTGGAGAGTGACCCTGTCATCCTGCCCAATGGTAGAATGTATGGACGAGAGCGACTGCTTGAAATGAGTAGAAAGGTTGGATTTGTGGCAGAGGGAATGGTCAAGGACCCGACAACGGGTGACGTCTTTGACGAACGGGATATGAAGAAGGTATATATCATGTAGGACAGGCTTGTCTTACATGTATAATTGATCATTGAGCGAACATTCGAAGCATCCAGCGAGTCTCTTTTCCGTTAGCGTCTAGTATTTATACGTATATTACAATATATATATCAACTTTCAGTCATCGTCATCACTAGTATCTTCGTCTCCCCTCTTCTTTTTCTTGCCAATGGGCTGGTGGCGATGTCCATTATTCTCCTGCTTGACTTCAAACACATACGTCCGAGCATCCCGGTCTTCCCCCTTCCAGCCCCCGCCAGTTTTCCCACTATGGCGACTTTCCACAATCCCTAGAGTTCGAGCATGCGCGTAACCGGGATACGACTTCCAGGGGAAACGGAAACTCGTAACGACAGCCAACCCGGCATGTCGTGCGAGATCTTTGATGTTCCAGAGAGTATAAGGCTCGCCTTCGAAGATGGTGACGACGATTTGGCCGGATTGTCTGGGTACTGTCCTAATTTCTTCTTTCTGGACTTTGTCGGCATTGTTGTCAGATGCCGATTCATCGTCATCATCATCATCCTCCTCCTCGCTGTCGGTGTGATAGCGACTGGAATCGTCTGAATCCGTGCCATAATCAACCTCGTCTTCAGCGTCATCTGATTTTGGTGTTGATGTCGACAGCAGTGGCACACAAGACTTGAAAAAAGCCACCAGCAGTTCTTGATTTGCGCGAACTTGCCGGTTCACGTCTGTAGATTTCCCGCCAATGTGCGGAAAGTTGAATGATATAATGTCCCAGGGGCCGCCTGTTTGCTTCTCTGTGATGTTTTCAGCAATCTTCCTTCTTTTTTTTTTTTTTTTTTTTTTTTAGCTACTGGCAGGCTTACTCTGTTTAATGCCCTGGCGTATCTCTTTTCCTCCGCCGGTTGGCGTGCCCAATTTCCGAGCATCGACTGAGAAGAACACTTTGGGGATTGTATTGCTTTCTGCGTTGTCTAGTAATTGTTTTTCTTGGCTGCTAGAGGCGTCTTTTGGCTTGTCTACAGACTTCCTCCCAACTTGAAGGAATGCCTTGATATTAGCCTCTGCCTGCTCAGCATATTTGCCAACCAGGACATCCTTGGAGTCATAGCAAGACGCAAAAACTCTTTTGCAGTGATAATGCTCGGCCAGCGAGCGTGCAAAGGAGAAGTCTCCTATTGAGCTGTCAGTATGTGCTTTTTTTAAAAAAAATCTGATCAAAAGCAAGAAAATATATACCCTCCCCAACTAACAAAATCCGATCTTTTCTTTGATACGGAATCATCGGTCGCAAGTGTAATTCCTGTTGATGATGACCATTCTTTTTTTTGCCATTGGCAGAATTGGGCTCATTAAATTTTGCCTTTTTGGCTGGGTTTGACGTTGATGTTGACGTCGATGATGATGATACCGACTTTGATACTCGGTCAAAATGCTGCATTTTTCTTTTTTTCGGATCCGGTTGAGATGATCCATGTTTGTTGAATGGTTTTTTGTTTTTTGGTTTCGTTTTTGTCATTTTTTTTTTTTAACTGGATCAACAATTGGATGATTTTGTGCACTTCGGTTCTGCTTTTGGGGGAGAGCTGTGCTTGGTGGATGGTATATTTTTGCATCGGCGGACACTTTTGGATGGTTTCCGAGGCGCCAAGACTATATATAGAATTCTGAAAACCACACTACAACATTTGATACCAGTTGATAATTGACACAATTGATATACATGTAGTAGTCTCAACGTCAACCAATATGTTAACAATGCATAACAAAATTTGAACTCATCGTAAAAATCAAAATCAAATAAAAACTTAAATACTGTTCCTTACTAACATTCAAGACATGCAAGTTACCAAAACCACATCCAACCACAACTTGATTAAATCTATATAGCCCAAGTTCAAAACTATACTATGAAATATATATACAAGCAACCAGAAACTCTCAAACAACACTCGTCTACCCGGAAAAGCAAGTCCCTCAAAAACAGCACGGATCTAGGGAACCAGTTGACAACTCAACAACATGAAAAAAAAAGCGCTGTCGTTGAGAAGAAAAAGAGAAAAGGGGCGAAAATTTTGTGTAATTAAATATACTTAATTGAAAGCACCACTACTTTGTCGGAAAAAAAAAGACGTCCAAAACGTGTCGCTGACATGATAGATGACATGATTTGTGGGAGTGGATTGACGTCGGGAAATGCTATTTCAATAACAAATAACGACGCCAAATCAAGCCCTATTTCTTTAATTGATCATTTTCTTATGATCGAAGAGAATCGCGCATGCTCTGGCTGCTGGCACTGACAGGCACGTTCGTTGTAGGCAAGATGCCGGTCTTGGGCTTGGCGTTTTGCTTGAACTTGGCGATTGTGTAGACAATACCACTAACGAAGCCGATGGCAATGGCCGAAACACTTCCGATGGTGACTGGGGCGTCGAAGAAGACGAGACCAGACACTGCAATCGGAAGTTTGTTCAATGCGCCAACCATAGAGTATGTGGTTGAAGATGTGACGCGAACACACCATGCAGATGTATAAGAGATAAACACCGACGACAAGCCAGAGAGAATCATGGCAACCAGTATGTTTGACCTAGTGTCCACGGGGAAGTTGCGGGTGAGGTTCTCGGTAGACCAGTCTTCAACGAGCAAGGTGGCGACGAGGAGCACGGGGATGGAGAGGAGATTGTTATAGTACATAGCTTAAACACGAAAGCAAATCAGTAAAACTGTATACGCAGGATTTGGGAGGTTGTCTTACTGTCAAAGTCTTTAAAGTTTGTCAACTTGATGCGCTTACGCATACCCAAGACGTAGAAAGCCGTGCAAAGACAGTTGACCAACATCCAGATGTACCCAGCGTTCAAAGTCGACACTTGAGAGTTCGCGTCAACGCTGGTTTGGAGCGCATGCTGAATGTCGGCCCAGGCAGCAATGATCGAGCTGAACACCATGAGTCCAAAGGAGAACAGGGTGAGACCAGTCACCGAGCCACCGAACCAAAGAACCTCTCCGTATGCGATCAGAATGATGGTGAGATTCTTGAAAATAGTATATACGGGAATCGACAGGAACTGAAGCGCTTTCGAGCCGGTGAAGATCATGCCGATCAGGAGGAGAGTAATGGGGAACCCTGTCAAAACTAGTCAGTCTGAAAATCCCCAATAACCCAAACAGATATATGGACGACGAACATTTCTTTGCCTCATCCGAACTGAAATCACGGAATGTAATGACACCAGCCGTTTTGCAAGACTGAATAGCAACGATGCAAACCACCGACTGCAACCCAAAACAAATTAGCACCGGAAACTTCCTGACCCAAAAAGTGAAGGATTTGAACATACCTGAACCAAAAGCAAGAAGAAATTAAGATTGAAATCTAAACCAGACAAGACATATTTATTCATCACCGTCATCATAATCGAGGATCCGCAGTAGGCCAGCACCGGCAAGGCCGCATGGTTGGACAGCGCCGACGGGGCGGACGAGCTGGGTCGTCGCGACGGTGGCGTGGGCTCGAATCTAGAAGACTGATCCACCTTCTCGTCGGTTTTCTTGTCGTCGGCCATGGTGAATGGTTGGTTACTTTTTGTTTTTGCGAGGAGGTCAAATTTGTCGAGACGCGGGATTCAGCAAGAAGGTCGGTTGATCGATCTGCTCAGGGAGGCAAGCAGCCGGCACTGCTTCGAATGGGCGAGTCGTCTATGGAAGAGAGCCCGAGTGTTTTCGGAAACTCGAGGGAGGGCAAGGTGTTGTTGAGCGAGAGATTGAAGAAGAAGAAGAAGAAGAAGGAGAGGAAGAAGGGGGATGGATTGCGGCTGTGAAACCGTTGTTTTACTCTCCGGCGGCCAATCAGCACTGCAGGAGGGGCCAGTAATATTACCGTATTACCTAACGTTGCGTGGGCTGCGCCAGGATGCGCTGCAGAATATATTAACAATTGCTGATTTTTTGACAGGATGGTGTAGAATTCAAATACATGGCAAAGGGCATGCCTGGCGAAAATACGGGGTTGCGCTGTGCAATATATTGGCCAAACTAGATTTTCCCGGCACAAGCACAATCAATTTGACAACCACCCTCTTCCCAACCACGTATTACTTCACTTCTACTCAACTAATCGCCAATTCTACGACCTCACTAATATAATAAGGTTGAACCTCCCTCGAATACAGCAGACCGTCTACATGGCAGCCCCCCTCGACGCCAAAGTCTCCGCGGTGCTCGAGCACTCGCACTCCAAGAACCAAAACCCAGACGACCTCGACGAAGACGACCTCTTCGACGCCCTCGAAAAGGAAGACGACACTGCGTATCGCGCACAGCGTCTACAGCAACTGCACGGCGAATTCGCCTCTGCCAAAGAAGCGCATGCCCGCAACGCTGCAACCGCAGTCACGTCTGCTGCCGACGCCTTTTATCCCACTTTACCCAGTGACCAGGCCGTCCTCGACCTCACCACCAACAACGAGCGATGCATTGTGCACTTTTCGCACCCGGATTTTTCGCGTTGCGCAGTCATGGATGAGCATCTGCGCTCGCTCGCCTCGAGACACTACGAGGTGCGGTTTGCGCGTGTCGATGTGCGCGATTGTCCGTTTCTGGTTGAGAAGTTGAATGTGCGAGTGCTGCCGTGTGTGATATGTTTCATAGATGGGGTTGGTAAAGACCGTGTTATTGGGTTTGAAGGGCTGGCCAGTTTGCGCAAGAGGAACGGGATTGACAATTTCAGTACGGTGGAGTTGGAGCAGAGGTTCTTGATGAGCAATGTGCTTGTTCGAGGGAAATTGGCAGAAGGGGGAGAAACTTTCAACGAATATAGTGAGAGTGAAGAGGATGAGAGGAGAGAGAAGAGGGAGCATGGGCGACGCGGGATTCGTGATGGAACAGCAGGACGGCGAAACAACAATGAAGACGACGAAGACGATGACTGGGATTGAAGACCATATCAAAAGACGGTCACATCTACACACCCCGAATTGGACGGATTGCTTATGGATACTCGCCGAGAAACAGCACAGGCGGCTGTCACGGCGAGTGTCTGTTTCATCTCTACATGTTCACCTGAAAATGCAAAAAAAAAAACAGTCTATTCAGGTAAACGGACAAGGGCATCAAGCCATACCGTTCCAACTCTCGACCTATGTATATAAAACAAAATACAGTCGCCCATGTAAAGGCATCCAGTTTCATTGCTCTGGAAACGATTGTTAACAATACAAATTATTGGTCACGTTTTGCTCGGGTGTAGAACCTCTCTCAACCACCAGAAATTAGCTCTACTGGACACGCCGGGATAGAAATAAATGCAGCGCAACTCTGCGTAATCGTACAATTACAGGCAACGATCGCTCTGACCGAAAAGAAGGTAACAATGTAATACAGACAGGGAAAAAAAGACAAGAAAAGAAAAGAAAATGTGAACGTAAAGAAACTCTTGAAAGGGAAAAAAAAAACGCAAAAGACAATGTCCGAGTCAAATGACCAAATTCCAATGGTCATGAGAATGCGAATAAAGGTACGGCTGGAGAAACAAGCATCTCTACACAGCAGAGTCGACAAATCGCTGATGGAAGATGGTGAAGAATAATCCCGGCACTGCAGTAGCGGCAAACAAAAGAAGCATTGGCTTTAACAGGTCATCTCAGGTTCATCGTCATGTCTAGATTGCTACCGTCTTCATCTCGTCAAGATTCTCTGTCTCGAGAACCACAGCCTCAGTAGAGTCAGAGCCTGGCTGTCCTGTCTTTTCAGAGACGGGCACCTCCTGCGGAGATTCTTTCTCGACGGTCTTAGTGGAGTCTTTCAGGGGAACTTCATGGGGGTTGTTCGGTATGATTGGTGTCGCCATCTCCATGAGATCTTCACCAGAAGACACTCTCACTGGCTGCTTTGCCTTTGGCTCCGGGGCCTTGTCGTTAGCCGAAGTTATAGGACTAGAAGCCTCCTCCGTCACCCTGGCCAGAGGGCTCGACACGCCAAACTGTGTTTTGGGACTTTGCGTTGGTCCCCGGTTATTGAAGCGATGAGGAGATCGTCCGCGATCCTCGCTCGGACCTGGACTACCATAAGGAGAGCCTCTGGACTTGTCAACGTTGGTATTAACGCCCAGGCCGTTGGTAGCCTTTCGTCGTGGAGGCCGTCGGCCAAACCTCTGGTCTACCCTCCACCGCAAAATTTCCAAATAAGGAGGTTCCACGTTTTGTTTCTTGAACAGTTTCAGCTTCAGTTCGCCCGATTCCTCCTCAACAGACACATTGGGATTCGAGAAATCGTCAGCAACGGCAGCCAAGAATGCGGCCCAGGATCGAGCCACCACGTATTTGCAATCATAATCACGACCGAAAATGATAACCTGGCCCCATTTGCCAGCGGGGCCGGGAGCAAGGTCAACGGCAATGCAGTTTCCACCCCAGTCACGGGCAAGAGGGATCCAGGCGGGGTGGGCATACACCTTTTGTATAGCACGAGATGGTTGGGAGTCCTGGCGATCTAGCAGTTCCTGTCGCCACAACGGATTGGAGGTTTGGTGGGAAGGCCCGGCAGAGGAAGAGCCTCCAAAGGCCTTTGAGGGGGGCTGTGGCGCAGGAATGGCTGAATTCTGGAAAAACTCCTCAGACACTGTCCGCCAGTTCTTCCATTCGTGGACGATCTCCTCGCAATCGAGAAGCATACATCCGAAGATCACACCGGTTGGCAAACCGCCTCGCTCTTGCCCATCATGTACCTGCAGGGATTCACGCACTTCAAGAGGTAAACTGCAATCCAAGTCGTGTTCTAGCTCATTGACATCATTCTGTGTGCAGCCTTCGCATAACTGATCGAAAAGTTCTTCGTAGTTGTTCTCCGTCCAGCGATCAATCTTTTGCCATGAGTGAGAAACTGGGGGAGGGGGCGGAGCGCCTTCGTGGAAACTTTGCATCTGAATTTCACCAGAACCAGACCCGTCGGCGCCTTGGTCGTTGGACGTTCTCCGTTGCGAAGTCAGAGATCTGATACCGGGCGAGTAAGGGCGGGTTGGCGAGCCCACGCCGCGAGGAGAGCCCGACCATCCATTGGACGTGGAGCCCAAAGAGGCCTTGGAGTCTTCATCTTCGAATGGGGACGAAAGATCCGGGCGAGAATCTGCCGCGGTGGTCACCGAGGTAAGTGTGTCGTGGCGACTTGAGTTCAGAGGAACATGGCGTCCGGTTCGATAAGGAGAGTCATGAGAGGCATGACGGTCATTGGAGGTCATGGTATGCCAGAAAGAACGCCATGCCGAACCAATCCTGCAAGCACGAGATTAGAAACAAGACAGAACGTAGAGCGAGAGGATTCACTCACGACGTAGAAACCGGCTGTGGGGGCATAGCGGCCGGTGTGAGAGGGAGAAAAAATTGGTGCTTAATTCACAGATGAATGAATCATTGGGCTTCGTCCAAATAGGCCCCAGACGGCGGACAGGCGCAGTCAGCCTTTAGGTAGGTGCGATAGGGAAAGGGCCAGCGAGTGATGGGACTGCCGCAACACGGTGAGTGACACGCTCAAAAAAGCCCGAAGCGCAATTCGATCGACTCGATAGACCGAGAAAAGCCACGTCGAGTGTCGACACTAAGAATATATACGAGAAGAGGCCGGCGTCAAATTAAAAAAACCCCCAGGGACGACGTGGTATGAAAATCACGGCGAGTCGCGGCGGATTAGGAGGACGGGGGGAGAACGAGACAACAAGCAAAAAGCCGAGGAGCGAGCGGTCATGCACCGGCAGGGCAGAGCACACGGGCCAGAAACACGGCAGGGAGATAGTCTCTGAGGAGGCGAAGGCAATGAACAACGGTGTGTAGCAGTCGTGATGGTTGGTGTTGGCGGTGGTGGTACTGTTGAGCCTTGACTCCTGCTTGGGAAATGAGGGTGTGGAGCCACGCGAAGGGGGCGCCTGCCCTTTTCATTCGCCCGCGCCGCGACGGGGAAGGAGCCAACCAGGCCAGGCCCTTCCAATCGGCTTAGTCAGGTGTTTTTAACAACATACATGTAAATAATATAAAATAATAATAATAACAATAACAACAATGGCTACTATTGGGTTTGCACCAAAAGATGACAGTCACACTCTTCAAGTGCTATAGTTATCGCTGCGATGACGACGAGCTGCATACCAGCCGCACCGATAATCCTTGATAACATGCTTGTTCTCCTCTCTCCATTCTTGGCCTCGGCATACATTGCGTAATCGCTGGATCTGCAGTACTTTAATCATCCTGTCATACGTACCGCCTACGTATGGATATGCGTAACAGAGACAATACTATGGAATTGCAAAAACGAGTGTATGTAGTTGGAACTGTAAGTGACACAGGAAACGAAATTGCCTTGATAAAGACAAAAGCTAGCAAATCAAAATGGCAATCAATCAAATGTCAGAACCTGAGTTGCAAAGTTGCGACGCCGTCGTAATAACTGGCGAGGATATTCCGCCAGAGAAATAGTAGTGCTGAGATGCGACTAGACCGACAAAAGGATCTAGGAAAAACGTCACAACATTCATCGTGTATGAAAATCCTCCGCAGGATGCAACCGATCCGGACTCCATGCTGAATGCAACGAGAAAAGAAAAGAAAAAGAACGATGCCAACGATCCTGATATCTACCCGGGAAACCCCCAAATTCGTGAGAACATATCACAAACCAGTAAACCCACCCCAAAACCATGCAAAATAGCAAATGGTGGTGCCAAGACCGCGCCGCGCGTGAAGAGAAAAAAAATATATCACAAAACAAAAGATGACAAGAGAGTGGAATTATCCATATATGAAAAAGAGAATCAAATCGAACGATGTGCAAGTCTAGCTTTTACCATCGGAACGAAAACAGGCCGTGAATTAGTGCAACTAAATAAAGGACCAGAGATAGATCGGAAGAGTTTCAGATCAAAACACGATAATTGCGAAATTATGCCAGGGAACTTTGCATTCCGTTTGGCTGAATGTTGCTCGACAGATCAAGTTTGAGGACTCGCTTTAGGTCGTCCTCCATTTTCTTCGTATCAAGTCCTCCCGGCTGAGACTGAGAGGGATGGAAGTTCGTGCCCTGAGGAGGTGGTTGATTGTGTCGCTGCTGCGGGATAGAAAAGCCTTGGTAAGGTGGCTGAAAATAAGGACCATGTGGCATTCGGCCGGCGTTCACTGGTTTGGCGTTAGGCGAGAACTCCTGGCGCAATGCAGATGAGGCGTTTCGAGGTGGAATAGCGGTGCCGTTGGCATACGCAGAGTGATAATTGATCTTTCCTACATTTGCAAATCGCGTATCCCGCTGGGTGTAGGCAGACATGGGTGTAGGAGGCCCGGAAGAAGTCTGCAGCGGGGAATCGTAGTTCATGTTGGCACCGTGAACAGTGCCACGGTGTGCTTCTAATGGCTGAGGTGATGCAGAAGCAGGACGCTGAGGCTTAGGATTTAGCAGTAAATTCTTGAGCTCTTCCGTCTTCATCCTCCGGTGGGCATCGTTCAGATCGCCTGTGGACTGAGAGTGAACACCACTGGGCCGAAGTGCATTCATTCTGTCCTTGTACGGAGTAGCAAAAGCCGGGCCGATTGGCATCATGTTTCGTTCCGGCTCATCGAGTTCGAGAGAAAATATGCCATTCGCAGAGCTGTGTGGTCGTTGGTAGGCCTTGGAGTCAGTGTTTGGAGTCCTGCTTTTTGTCACTTCAGGACTCTGCTGAGCTTTACTCCTCGCATCGATCGCAGCCTTGAAAAGAAAATCCAGTGGAGACGGCTCATGATTCGAATGAGCCACGGCGGCCTTGGGCTTCGAGGGTGTCATATCAAGTTCAGGTTCAGTTTCAGTCTCGGCATCTGCTTCACTGTCGAGTTCTAGCGCGGTCGCAAGGCCAGAATCAGGGACCGACTTGGAGAAGAATGAAGGCATAGGCAGCGCAGATGGTGCAGGAGACGCATGGAAAGTCGGGCCAGCATAGTGCGGACTATCCTTGAGCGGGGGTGGTGAAGCTATGCTGGGCTGGGATGAGGTGTGTCGATGATTCGAGGTCGAGTTTTGCGTAATATTGTTTGGTCGAGAGTTTTCTTTGGTTTTCTTGGTCGAACGCGTCCCATTCTTCTTTCGAGAAGAAGCATTACCGTTAACGTCTCCGTTGAACATGGCCCCATCCGTAGCAAAGGCGACTCCGGGGCTCGAGCTCACGGGCGGTGATGAAGGGGGTGTTGTCAGTAATGCGCCCCTAGGTTCAGCAGAAGGGGCGCTGTTTTGTTTCTTCTGCGATCGCTTCGAGTTGCGCGATGCTTTGGGTGTTGGTGGTTGTTGGGTCGACATGATTGCGACGGGGTTGGCTTAAAAAATAGGCAGCCGGTTGAAGACAGGTAGGAAATAGGAAAATCAGAATAGACAAGCTATAACTTGGCAGAAAAGGCACAGAAATGCTATTAACGTATAGACGGCGATATGTGCAACGAAACCGCCCAGCGGTTGAAGTTCAGGTCAGTCGACGATCAGGCTGACTTGAAATCCGGGGGGAATGGCGGTGACTATCTGGCTGGAGAAAGAGATAACGGAGGAAGCGCGTGCTGGAGAGAACAGGAAACGGAAAAACAAGTGTGTGTCCTGCGACTGCTCATGTCTGCATTGTGGGAGAGTAGGTGAGGTGGAGAGGGAATCGAGGATGAGGGCGACGTGAGCGCGAGGTTGGAGGTGGTGATGTTAAAGAAGGACGTCAGGCTGCGAGGCTGAGATGTCGAAAGTGGGGGTGCTTGTTTGGTTCGGCAGTGTTTGCCACCCGCCCGCTCTCGTCATGGACCTGCCGCATCATACCGACAGCTTCTGGTGCCTCTGACCAAACGCCAACCTTCTCTAGGCCTTTGACCTCGAGTCTTTGAGCATTGAAATCAGAAACACCTTGCATCTGCGCGGTTTCTTTGTTTGTCGAAGCCCCCCCAAGGTCCTTGCCGGCCAGACATATCTATCGACCACGGCCCGCTATCAGCTACAGAATACCATACAAAACAGCTTCGCCGCTGCACGCCGCCGAACATCCAGCCTGATTTATTTCAACTTTTCCTTTTCTGGGATTCCCTTTTCGACCGCTATCCACCATGGCTGATGTTGAGATGCAAGACGCTAGTTCCGCGAAGGACAAGGTAGCCAAGACCTCCAAGTCTGGAGCCGGCGAGGCCTCGGAAGGGAAGAAGCGCTTCGAAGTTAAGAAAGTGGGTGATTCTTCGTTTGTTTATGAAGCTGGGACTATTATCTGACGCGATTGGTTTTTCTTGAACAGTGGAACGCCGTTGCGTTATGGGCCTGGGACATTGTGGTTGACAACTGCGCCATTTGCCGGAATCACATTATGGATCTATGTTAGTTGCGAGGATATTACTACTGCAGGAAGAGACTCTGATATTATTGCTAGGTATCGAATGCCAGGCCAACCAGGGCTCGTCGACCACGGAGGAGTGCACTGTGGCATGGGGAATTTGTAACGTGAGTGTCTTATCCCTTTCCTCCGGGTATCGTTCCTATATCTAACTACTAGTCTCCGACAGCATGCGTTTCACTTTCACTGCATTTCGAGATGGCTAAAGACTCGACAAGTCTGTCCGTTGGATAACAGGGACTGGGAGTTCCAAAAATACGGACGGTAAGTCCTGAGGATTGAGTGCTATGAATAAAGGTTGCTGGGAGCTTTGTCGTTCTTTGATGCAGATGACACACCTTAAATAACGAAATGAAACGATTCACTACGTTACGTTACCGGTAGAATAAAGGAGATTACGAGTTGAAACAAGATATCAGATTAAATCAAGTAAAAAGAAAAGTCTGGTGATCTTTGGCTATATTATTGAACTACAAAGAACACTGGCAAAAAAAAGGCAGTTGTTATTCCAAAGTATCCTATGGCTGCAAGATCCAAGACATGCATCCACCACTAAATTGTTTTGCGTTCTCGTATAGCGCGAAATACGCAGTTCCTATATCAAATAAATCCGAGTAGATATCCAAGAACAGCCATCATCCTGTAACAATCCAAGTATTGACAGAATCCCTAACCTCGGCTTTTCATTTCTTGCCTTCTTTCCTTTATGTCCCGTCTCGTACTCCAAAAAAGTAGCGTATACGCATGCAATCATCCCACCTTGACTCCATCGACAATAATCCCAGGAATATTCCGGCACGCCCCACCCTTGGCAGCAGCAGCTGAGCCCAGCCAGGGCTGCGGATTCTGATTATAAAACGACCAGGGCGGGATAACGACGAGGGCGGTAAAAGCGGTGCCGGCGAGGCCGATCCATAGAGTCAGGTAGATGTCCTTCTGGATGAATCCGACGAGGAATGCGACAGCCTGGAAC
Source organism: Talaromyces rugulosus (assembly GCF_013368755.1). NCBI lineage: Eukaryota > Fungi > Ascomycota > Eurotiomycetes > Eurotiales > Trichocomaceae > Talaromyces > Talaromyces rugulosus. The sequence goes on from NC_049564.1 coordinate 3,629,629, forward strand.
AAAGGTCGATCGGTTAGGGTTTTCTGTCTGTCATAGTTGAGGAGAGAAATCAGAAAACATACACCCGATATAATTAGAAGCACGGTAGAGAGGATCTCAGCAAGGCGCTGGCCGTGAAAGTCCTGCACTTGGTTAGCATTCGCCCGCCTTTTTTTGAGGGGAAGTTGCTCACAATTTGACCCTCAAAGGCATCTTGAAGAGAAGCCTGCAAATTGTCCATGCTGGCGACCGACGGGAGTTGTGTGGTGAATCACTGATAGTTCTTGTCTTGACATAGTTGGCGTCAAGCTCCGGGGAAGGTTGGTGGAGACCAGCGGGCCAATCAGAGCTGTCTATAGTATAAATCTTAACAGCATGTTTATTTATTTATAGAGATGGACTCGGATATTAAGAATTATATAGTATCCAGTGTTGTCCGCAGTAGTGTATAATTAAACATGTAACGGGGTGTTGGTTTGAATTCTATTCATCTGGAACATATAATATGGACAACATTAAACACATGCATCATCAACGCTTCAATATTTATATATATCAACATTAATGTCAATTAATCTAGCTACCAAGCATAAAATAGACGATTTTAATTCATCAGTAGATATATAGATTCTAGCTATACACGGTTCACTCAAATAGCACCTGGCTAGTAACAACTTTCCAGCCTCACTCTGTTCGGATCACATTATTTCCCATATTATTATTACTTAACCATCCAGATGTCTATCTAATCAAAACTGCCAAGAATTCTAGAGCGGCCTCCGAGATGAACGTTCACGCAGGTTCATTATCATTTAGCTCACCTCGGCACAAAGCCGTGAACGTGGCCTCTGGTCGCCGTTCGCCGGCATTTCATTTAGTATGGTGAAAAGGCGGGGAATGCCGGTACGAAGTCGACCTGAGCTTTTTTTTTTCTTTCTAAAAGGATGACGAAGGAAGTAGGCAGCCGTTCATATCATATTATGATGACCGTGTTGTAGGAGCCTTGCAGTAGTAGTTCGCCAAGATGCGACAATAGACGTTTCACCATTTTTCCTTACGGAAAAGGCTGTACTACCTGATTTATCTATTTTGTTTTGTTTTATTGGCTGGAAAATTATACGCCCAACACGTGTTGGCCACTCAAGAGGCCTGATCTCACCAACAATTGATAAATGGAATCCCGGAACGATCTCATTGGGTGTTGACCGTATTGTGCATTAGCTGCAGGTTGGCTGTAAACTTGTAAGTAGTATCATTATTTTCGTTGACTAGTTTTTATTTAGACCAATTCTCATGCATAATACATACTCCGTAATATGTAATACGCACTTCAAATTCGAGAAGAAAAAAAAAGAAAAGGTAATAATTTCTGGTTTTTGGGCTTTGATCGCGATCGGTTCTTGTCTCAGTCTCAGCTTCGGGAACTGGAGATGATCGACAAGATTGGATATTGTTTTAACCGAATTTTTTTTTTTTACAAAATTAGTCTCATCTGTTAGTCCTGCCTAAAACAGGACCGGTGCTCGTTGATCACTGAATACTGACGAGTCGGATTGACTGTCAGACTAATTAATCTATAGAAACCGTATAAGATGGGCGGTCTAGAAAGGGCTATATCAATTGATCGACTATGAGTCTGTCTGGTCTGGACAATTCGCGTCAATCTGAGCTCATACGTACTATTATTGAGTACTATGAGTTTATCCTTAGGTCGCGTGCTGGGTTCTTTCTCTGCGCACAAAAATGCCGCTTTTGCAGCTACTAATATATTATTATGTACGGCCCATACCCCAAAGAGTTAATTAATATCGCAATGCAGCTTCGTTATTCATACGCCCTGTACAATCTAATTGGATATCACGAGATCGCACAGAGCTGCGGGACTTATTCTACTAGTTGGGATGAACTCCGTGGCCAAAGCCCACGCTCAAGCCCCCTGAAAAAGATTAAGTCAATCTTACAACCTTGCAAGTCCTCACCTCGCCGCAGACAATCAATAATTTTCTCCGCAACTGAATCTCCACTGTGTGCGCCAGCCCTCTTTGCCCGGTGGGCACTGGGCAGGCGGTTCTCGAAGGCGACGAACTATTATTAATACGGAAGAACGGAGCATGCATGTTCCCTGTTCCAGTCTTTGTTTTGATTCGCACATAGTACAGAGTATGGAGACGCATGTGGGCGGGATGCTCCGAGGACATGGTAGTATATGGCGCATAACGGCGTAATAAGGCCATCCTTCCCATGCCCCCGTGTTTCCCCTGGATAGTAGTATTATGATTTGACTGTTCATGAACACTACCCGTGTTCATCTGGAGTGCTAGAGAAAAGTCATCGGCAGTTATACTACATAGTATAAACGAGACTAGTATGATATACGCGTATTATATTACGTGGTGTACTCATAATCTTCAAGTGGCGGAGTATTGTTGGTGGCCCAAACTCCATAAGGCCATAGCTCATTAACGGCGTCAGCTGTCAGTGTCTGTCAGAAATAATGTTAAATACAATTGACATTATTGTTATATCCGGAGGGTACGTGATGTAGTACTCGGTATTATAATTATTCTCGTTCCTCCGGTATCTTCGCTATGTTGATGGTCCGGAGACCTCCGTCACTGCCAGGTGTTATGATAAGCTGCGCCGCACGCATGGGCTTGATAACCGAGATCGACCTTCCCTTTTGGATATCGAAAGTTGAAACGAGTACGAAGTACCAACAAGGCGCAATCCATCAGCAAGCTTGAGTATATGTTCTGGCGGTCAGTGCTTGTAGTTCAAATGTCAACACAGATTCTCATATCCACTTGTGTGTCCGTGTCTCGTGGTAGTAATGGCAATGCGGATCCGATCTGAGATGAGCTGATCAGCTCAAGCCCCACCATACTGTCATGATTTTCGGTTTGTTGGGTTACTATGTGTTTTTTGAGTGCATGGAGGATGAAGGAATAAAGTATAATACTACTATGCAAAAAGTTGTGTGGACATTATTGCGGATGACTCAGACGGTAGCCAATGGTATTTTCACATGCACTGTCATGCATGATATTGCCCAACTAAAATGAAGTACCCAATGGGAAATACGCTGTAAATAACAATAATGATAATAAACAATGATGATGATAATATAATAATAATAATAATATTATTATTATACTACCAACCACAGGATCAGCTTGTCGCTCGGTTGGATCACGGACACATAGGTACCGATACGCAGGGCCGCTGGAGTCAATAGTCCTATGCACCATGCAATTAATCCAGCTGCAGGTCAGACTCCTAGGGCTCCTCCAGTGAGAAAATAATAATACATCCTGATCAGTGGGTCGCAGGAGCTGCAGCCAGGCCAGTGCCGGGGTATTCCTACCTCGTACAGTATATGCCGAGCTGAGACTATCGGATGTTTGAAAGAGATGTTCTCCTTTGTGGTATGTTTTTCTTGGCCCAATATAGTGACTGCTTGAACCATGGTTCCTCGAATACAGAATAGAATACGGTATTGTAAGCGCAATCACAGGGACGCAGCCGCGGCTCGACGACTCGCTTAGCCCTGGCGCTTAGCTTCTCTGGGCCTAGTCTCTCTGCGTGGCCTGTCAGCCCCACCGGCGCCTCTACCGGTTCCTGGTACGTATTATATTCTTTATTATTACTAGTATTATTATTTTATGAAATGTTTGCCGGTCATTTCCTGCCCTGCGCAATCGATCTCAGTCCCAATTCCCCCACCTCCGGAGAACGGAGCCAGCCTGTGTGTCATACTTTCTCTCATGGAACCAGGGATGCTGGAGTTGGGACGCCCAAAACATGGGCGAGGACGCTCCCTGCCTTTGCCGACTAGCCAAACTCAAATTCTTGTTCTTTTTTTCTTGTTAAATGGCCGACCGGCGTATTTCTCCGTCTTGTCAATTTCTTAACCAGAATTGAGTTTTGGGCGGAACAATCTCGATTCTTGTTTGTAAACTTTGCCGTGTCGATACTTGCCTGACTCGGGCAGACCCAACGTGCCGGAATCGCTTGGCGTCACGCCTGCGCTAACCGCTTCCGTCGTCTGTTCTCCGTGAACGACATGATACGTGCTCATGTTTAAAAAAAACAAAACAAAAAAGAAAAGAAAAAACAAAAACCAAAAGGGCTCATCCTTGTACAGGCCCGTACAAGGTAACGCAAAACGGTTAGTAGTTGCATGCCCCCCTCTTTCTGCCGTTCGCGCTTCCCAAGGGACGTCTCCGAGTGCAACACTAGTTGTGATTGCGCTGCATGATGCATGCTGCTGCATACTGCGAGGCCAGCCTGCATTATTCGCTCGTGGAAAGACTCTACCTAGGACCTAGGACCTAGGTAAAAACAAAAAAACGAAACAACTTCGAATGCCAGCCGCGTGCGCGCGCGGAGAATAACGCTATTTAATAATAACAATAATGTAATTAATTCGGCCCGACTAGTAAGTAATCTTACAGTGGAACGCTAACGGGGCTAAAACCGACTAAATTGCGGCCTCTTTCTTATGCTCCTAGGAGTAGGGACACACTGGTTGAAGATCAATCCCATGGTAATGAGAATACGGAGAACGGCCTGCGAGCAAGGATAATTAATCATTAGTATTGTACCGGAGGATGCCTGTCTGCCTGACCTGGGGATTGGCCGCCTAATAGTGCGCGAATATCGACAGCACAGGAGGGAATAGTAATAAATCATGATAGTCAAGAAATAATAACAAGGCTCGGGTCCTCCCTATTCTATTCTCCTACGGAGTACTCTGGTTCTACTTTTGCTATACTCGGTACAGTGCTATACATAGCATACCGACATACATAAGCTGCTACCGTTCTCCGCCCCCTGGTAGCCTGTGGGGTCTAAGATAGCCTCTTCCGCCCGTGGCTGCCACCTGCGCCAGAACGCGCCTGCGCTTTACTCCACCCACCCGCTCTTTCGGTCTGCCTGTTGTCTCTCTCTCTTTCTCTTCCTCTCTTGCTTCCTCGACACTCTTTGCAGCTTCAACACTCTTTCTATACATCCAGAACCGCCCGGCCTTGCTCTTACGGCTAACTGGTTAGCTCGTACATGCCATTGGACATATAAAACACAGCACGAGATGAGGTGAACAACAACACCACTTGAATCCAACCACGCCATCTTCTTTTTTTTTTGTATACTCTATCAAACGATCTCTTGTGTCGTGTCGGAGCAGGCTCCAACTGCTGTAACCACCTTCGTTACTGCCAACATGTCCGGCCAGGCAGGATCAGAACCGTCATGGCAAGACGAGATCGAGTTCCGCCAACGGCCACCGACCTCATCCACCAGTGATTACTCGGAGCACTCATTTCACATGCGGTCCAAGTCTAGCGCCAATGCTCTAAACAGCCCCAAACGCCTGTCCGTGTTTGGCTCGCGGACAAGGAGCAATACCACCACCTCGACCACCAGGTCGCCTGCCTCGTCCACCTCCGGCGAGGCTCCCATGCCGCCTCCCCACGATGAAAAGCCCGCTCCATCGGACAGCGTGGCTCGCTCATTGCTTCTCCGGGGCAGCCGTATTCTCCGCCGCCAAGGGAGCAAGCTGAACGTCGCTCCCACTCTGGACGAGGAAGAAGAAGGCGCCAAGACTTCGTCCAAGTTCGAGGTTCCCAATATCTTCCAGCGCCCGCAGAGATTGAAGCGCTCGGATTCTCGTAAGTTGCTAGCCCTGGCCTAACTGTCAGAAGCAGTCTCTAATGATTTCCAGACGAACAACTCAAGCGCATCATTTCAGAGCCATACAACTTCCACCATGTTACCCACACCAGTTCAAATCAATTTCACGCTCTGGACAATACCAGTAACTATGAGCTGGTGGACGAGTTCTCTGCCATTCAAGCCTCCCAAACCCCAGAGCCGGGCCTGAGGGGGATTCGCGCTCAGGACCTCCATTCCGCAAACGCTTCAGCTGAGAACCTGCACGAAATGGCAATGGAAGACGAAAGAAACAAGGCTACCTCCCCCTCGGCCACGAGTCCTCCCATATCGCCGAAATCCCCTGGAAGAATCGAGAACTTCTCGCGACCAGTTTCGCGACTAAACAAGCCGCTTCCTCCCGCCCCGTCCATGTTGCCGCCTCCCCGAAGCTCCTCGCGACAAGCTTACGTTGACATTCCAGAACCGACATCTCAGGCCATGGATGAATATCTAGGCCTCAATTCTCAACTGTCCTTGCCCGACTATCCGTATACTCGTTCAGAGGAAGTTGAACTCCCGCGAATGCATGGAGCCGAGATATTCCACTCAGACGCTGACTATCAAATGTCTGCCCGTGAGGACGACGATGATGCACAGCTCGCAGCCGCCGTCATCAACAGTTATCTTTCTGATCTGGAGGATGTTCCCGAAGAGGAAGACCAGGAGGAAGAGGAAGCTCAAGAAAAGCAGGAGACCAAGGATGATTCTCATGTCGAACCGAGTTCACCCAAGGACAACGGCCAGAATAAGCCTCCCGCCCTCAATCTTCTGCAGTCCGCTCCAATCCGTCACGAATCTGTGGTTGTGGTGCAAGATCCCCAGCTGTCATTCTCGGAAGAATTGATGTCTCCCACTTTGCCCCAATTTCGGCCAAATGCCAACAGTTCGCCAATGTCTCAGGCGAGCGATGCCAAAACCATTAACCGGGAAGGAGGCTTTGAGGAATTCTCAACTTCGTGGGACGAGGATATTGACTTTTGCTACGAGCATGCTGCAGAGGCTGACTGTGATTTTGACTGGAGTCGGTCTTCCTTGGACATGTCGAAATCTCCTGTGAAAGATGCTGCGTCGGGTATTAACAAAAGGTTGACTGTCGTCAATTCCCTGCCTCTATCAATTCCAAACACCCCAGATCTGGACCCTGGCTCGGCCCAGTCGATCTTGACTCGGTCCCACGAGGCCATCACTCCCCTGAGTGAGGGCGCCACACCTGTCGAATTTTTTCCTGCTAAAGCTCAAGACAAGGAATACCTGAAGCTCCAGACGAATGTGATTGGGGATGAGCCTAGCTATGAAGAGTTGCTTGCCGTTCAAGACGACAGTGACGGACAGTTTCAGTACTACACCCAGCGCAGATCATACTCGGTCGATGTCCCTGTTTCCCCACGCAGCAGCTATTCGCCCATCAGCAAATGCAACTCCCAAGAGAGTGTGATGCTGTCGCGCGCTGCCTCGATCGTCCGGAAGCACCGCTCTTCGACTTCGACGACAAGCGTGCCGGATTTGGTGCCTAGCGCTAATAGTAGCCGCGAGAATACTGCTAAAGATAGCCTTGAATCGTCGGAGCATGCCACGTCCGCACCAGTTCCCGAAGCCCCTCGGACTGGATTTTCCTATCATCGCCAAGTGAAGAGCCTGGCACCTGAGATCAACCTGTTCTCCAACATCGCTGCCGCGCGTGGCAACGGCAGCATCGATGTGATTGTCGACATGCCTTATCCTTTGGCATCGCCGGTCCACGATCGAACCAAGTCAGCCTCTGCTGCTGATCACCACAAGAACATGAAAATGCATCAGCGTCCAGAAGGACCTCCTGCAGCTTCACGGCCAATGTCCTTGGCCCAAAAGAGGAAGAGCCGAGCCGGTTACTCTCTCTTCCCTACTGGGATGGCGGCATCCCAGCGATAATATTATTATATCATATGACGTTATGACCTTGTGTCCCCTCTTTTTTTCCCCCCCCATCTGCATAGGCGTTTTATCGTCGCACTCGTTTCAGTCGTGAGTTCTTCAAAAGTGAGGGTCATCGGAAGCCTCGGATCATTTTTTTTTTTTTTTTAAAGGTTGGTGCATACATTATCATAATAGAATTGCACTTTTCTGGCGTTTGTTTGATTGATTGATTGGATTGGTTTCTTGCTGCATTGCATAGCTGCATGGATGGAAGTTGGATGCTCGCGTCTTGAGCATTGGGTTTAGTTGTGAATTAGGCTGTTTATATGTTTTGGTAGTGTACAATGATTGTTGAATTGTTTTAATCTGTGACTTAATTCGTACGAATAGTTGGTGCAAGTTCATTTGAAGTCGTCTGCAAGGCTGCGCTGTCTGATCAGGTGACCAGCATTATTTCCCAAAACGGGTTAGCCTGGTACTTGTGGCGTCACCACCAGAACAGTATGACTTTCTTTCCCTTCACGTCTCTCTCTCTCTCACAAAATCGACGCCCAGAAAACGAGGGAGAAAACAGAAGGGGGAAAAAAAATGGCGTCTTCACAGTCTCTCGTGAAACGCGCCACGGACACGCAGTTAATGCCACCGCCTCCTCCAACCAAAAAAATAAAACGCCCCACCACCGTCCTCGACGAAGACAGTTATACCGATGCCCTATCACATATCATCGCGCGAGATTATTTCCCGGGTTTGTTGGAGACACAGACGAGGCAGGAAGTGCTGGATGCGCTGGAGTCGAGAGATAAGCAATGGATTGCGCGTGCGGGGCAGAGGCTGGAGGAGGTCATGACTCCCATTAGAGGGAGGAAGAGAGGGAGGAGGGGTGTGAGCATGACTCCAGCAGCTCGAACTGCGAATGGAGTGACCGAAACACCGACTACGACGACGGCGACCATGTATGGCGGGGACACGCCCATGTCGACGACTGCCTCGAAAATCGGCACACCCATGTCTGTAGTGTCCTCGACGACGACGAACAAAGAGCGAGGCGAACAGGGAGCAATCGACGTTTCAAATCTCAGTCTGAATGCATTTCAAGCAAAATACACTAGCGAAGACAACGAATCTTTCAACAAAGTCCTCGACACCCAAAACGACAAGCGCCGCGAAAAGTATGCGTGGATGTGGAACGGGAACAAGATACTCTCTGCGCGCCAGATTGCGCATCGCCAGCGCGAAACAAAACGTATTACTGACCGCGGAGATGCCGTCGGGGGCAGCAAAGAGCTCGTTGTTGCAGCAGAGGCTCTGTCTACAGACATGGACGCTCGCCCCGCCGCGCCAGATACGTGGAAAGCCGGCGCGCAGAATTCGCTCATGTTCAGTCCAGAGGAAACAGAAAACTACGAAACACGCGCGCAAAAGGCAGAGGCGTCGTCACGGGCTGGGCATAAGAAGGTTGTTTACGAGAATACTCGTCTGCCTTCTTCCGGCACCGAGCAAGATGGGCAGCATCAAATCCCGCCGTCGCCATCTCTATCGGCAATCAAAGATGCAATCGCCGGCCGAATCCGTCCCACAGATTCTGAACCAGGCTACACGGGCGGCGAAACTCCGCGCGTGAACGGATACGCTTTTGTCGATGAAGAAGACGAAGACGAGGAAGACGAGGCCATGTATGAACGTCTCCGACAACTAGCAAGCCAGGGCATGACCGGCGACGGCGGTGACTCCTCGCCGAACCCATTCAACATTAAACAAAACCGCAAACGCGAAGACTTGCATCATCGCATGGTCGACACTGTGGCTCAAAAGAAACGTGCTGAGAAAGCGGCTCCTCACCAACTTTCCTCCTCAACACCTCGCTTTCCGAGTAGTCCAATGTTTCTGCGCGGAACGACAGCAGGAACTCCGCGCGGGAATAATATGACGCCTGGAAAAACGTTGACGCCGGCTGCGCAGAAGCTTCTGCAAAGAGTTGGAAATACGCCGAGGCGGGCGGGTGCCAGTACTCCATCATCTTCTGGGTTGAAGAATATATGGACGCCGACGCCGCGGAGGCATAAATAATGTTTTTTTTTATTGAATTGTTTTTATTAGCTTTATGATACCCCCTTAGATGTTTAGAATCAAGAATCAAGAATTGAATTAAGAGTCAACTGGTAGCCAGTGCCATTAGGGTATCGAGCATAAATACATGTAGTTACCGAAATCCAAAAAAAAAAAGACGACATCGCTGATAAATGCAGAAACGAAAATCTAGAACAATGCAGATGCCAACCACAGCCCAAAACCCGCTAAGAACATCCCCATGGACATATTCACATCTACCCTGTACCCGCCGTTTAAATAATACGCTGCACCGAGATAACTGCAGGTGATATCACCATTCGATGCACGGTAGCCGTACGAATCATTCAGCAGTTTACCTGTGGGACAACTAAAGCCCAGCGCCGCAGGACACGTGCGCACAAGATCGTTGCAGAGATCTTGACAAGGGAGAATCTCCTTGTATGGGCCGGGTTTGATTTTCTCGTCAATCAGCGGATTGCGCGATGCGTTTGTAACGGGGGATTGCAGCAATGAATGGTTGGCGGGCAGTTTGGTGCCGTTGAAGAATGCTTGTCCCACGTTGCGTGGTTGGAGGAATGAGTAGTCGCTGGAAAAATCGTAGCAGCGTGGGATGGTTACGGCGCAGAGCCATTGTTTGTATGCTGCCTCACAGTCGGCGCAGCCAACGGCGAGAGAGTACATTGAAATGGAAGATGTGTTGCAGGGAATCAGGGAGAGGGAGTTTTTGAAGTTTTGGTAATAGCTTTGCGCGTTGGAATCGTAAATTTGCGCCAGAGCGGTGGAATCGAGGTCTGGATTCGACGGGACTGCGTATGCAACCTGGGAGCAAAAGTCGAGGTTGTACAATAGGGCGCAGTTGTCGTCTGCATAAATCAGTCAGTATTGCAACTCACAGTGCTAGATTCAAACATACCGGCTTTTGTGGTAAAGTTCATCGCTCTCCAAATCTTTCCCCCGCCACCAATCACTCCGTTCCCAGAACTAGTTGAATTACCGTCCATACCAAGAATACCATAATATGTAGAACTGCTGTTCAGGTATGTGAAGTAGAACTGCTCCTTGGGCTCGTTGCCGAGTCCTCGACTGGTCATTGACGTGTTGATTGCATTGTTCCCCTTCCGGATCTGAGACCACTGGTTCAGCGCGCAGTATGACCGCTCTAATCCATATATGCCCGAGTTGTTGATGTTATTCGCAAAGATGGTGAACGGCGGCTCGATGTCCATCCACTCCTGGTAATTGGGCGTGCCAGGGTCCGACTGGGTCACGTTGTCTGTGATTAACAGCGCAGAGTGGATGTCGGAGTCGACGAAATACAGGTTGGTACTGTCTTCGTAAGAGTGGTAAGAGGCGTCCACTGATGTGCCTAATTCGTAATTATAAATTCCGGAGAACGCTGACGTGTTTGATGCCGACACCCCGATATAAACATCTCCACTAGCCTGTATGGTTGCCCCCATATATCCTTGATCCGCTGTATATTCCGTCTGTTCATCTGCATTTTTCCCAGGACCAGGTCTCTGGTTGTTGTCGGATGTTGATATGTAGACTGTCAGGGGAGGCAGGCTAGCGCTCGAAGAGGCCGGACTCGTGCTATTGAGGCTGGGCTTGATACACGTGTTTAACGAGATATAGACGGTATTTGCCCGTTTCTTCAGCTCGTGGTCCCCAACCACGCTGGTTGCCGTTGAAGAGGATGGCGCTGTGATATTGGCCGGAAGTCCCTTTGGCGGCGAAGACTTTGGCCCATTGACGGTTTCTTTGGGGAACACCCAGTTCTGAGTCTCGCCGATATTGATGTTTGATAATTTACCCTGGTTGTTTCCCAGCGTCGTCAGCCCGCTGGTGCCCCGGCCGACAATCTCCTCCGGTTTCCTCCCTTCGATGAGCAACGGATAATCATGGACGATTGCGGGCGGCGCTATCTCGCGAACTTCGAGCGCGTAGGCGAAGCCGCCGGAATTCGTGAAAAGGGCATAATAGAGCACGAGTAGTAGGACAGTCGCAGCAAAGGTGGCAGCGAAACGGGATTGTAGGGGGGTGAGCTTGGGGAACTGCATGCCTGCGACGACAAGACTGTACAAAGAAGAACGAATCCCGCTGCGGAAGAACACGCTCACCAAGGGGAATTATAGCAAAGAGGCATAAGGAAATCCATTTGACTCGTATATGTTGGTGAGTCTTGGGGGACGTGGATGGTTGGCTGATTGATGCTAATGTCTCGTCCTGTCTCCAAAAATATCCATTTCCGGCGCTAGTGCCACGGCTACGCCACCTTTCTAAGTCTGATTGGGACTAGTGCGTCTACTATACGCGTGTTTTACTTCTTCTATACATGATAATTTGAGAGAACTAAATGAAATTGAGAATTTATGATTTATTTTAAATGGCTTTCAATTTTCAAGTTGATTTTGCCAGGTATTGGTTTGAAATGCATCTTTCTGAATATATACATCGAATACTAATGAGTATGATGCCACATCAACTCTACTACAGCTATAGCTATTTCTAGAATTGCATCACATATATTAGGGTAATTAACCCCTAGACTTTTTAAACCTCTATTCGATTGTTTAATTTATAGCTGAAAATCATATTAAAAAAGACTAATACAAGGGAACAGAGGACGAAGAAGTGAAAATTAAGGGCGAGGTGAATATACACCCACTTGGTTTCAATTTAGTCAACAATTAGCTAGAAAAAGGGAGAAAAGAAAAATAAGAGAAGAATAATAATAAGCAAAAGAAGAAAAAGAAAAAGAAAAAAGAAGGAAAAAAAGAAGAAAAAAACAAAAGAAATCCCCAACCCGTCCTTTTGACAAAAACCAGCGACTATCTCAAGTCTAAACTGACCAGTTTGTCAAAGTCTTCCCAACTATCTAGTCCCAGTGTGCTGTCTCCCGCGCAAGACACCGCGAGACCTTTTGTTTCAGCTCCCAAAGACTCTTTTTCAGGGCAGGCAGCATATGCACGAGACAAGGCGTACAAAGTCCGTGCCCGATGGATGCCCGGTGCGTTTGTGATATCGTCAATATTGACAGCCTTTGTCAAGAAATCACTTTTCCGATCAAAACTGAATTAGAATATCACTTTTTTTTTAAAAAAAAAAAAGAAGAAGAAGAAGAAGAAGAGGTAATAAAGTAGAAGGGGCCTTACATGCTTTCCGAAATTAAGCCTTGATTTAATCTCACTCGCCCAGCAATGTAAAAATACTGCCCTTGTGACTTGAGCCGGCGATTCATACCAGCCCCTTTAATTGCTTCAAATGCAAGACTAAGATGCTTGTCGGCTAGATCAAGGTTCTTAGAACGAATCCCAAGAGAGATATAGGCAAAATGGACACTTATATTTAGTCAGCCATTACTTCTATATTATTTGATCAATAGAAAGGATACATACTAGTATGGGACAAGGGGGGGAAGTTTTGTTCCTTGTTCAACAAATTGAACAAACTTGAGTGCTCCCTCCAGTTTTTTAGCGGCATTTTCAAAATCATTGCAGCAGTACAAGCGTTGTGCCACCGTTACTTGGGTCACTATCAGCATGTCTGTCCTGTATGGTCTGTGCTCAATGAGAATTTGCTCTGCAAGATCAAACAAACCGTCACCAGCGGTATAATCACCGGCACTGCTAGCAGCAAGACCCATATGGCAGACCATCATAGCTACTGGGTCCTGTTCCAAGTTCATCTCAGCCATCTTTTGATAGACTCTCGTCGACTCCGTTTCATCCAAGATGATACGTGACGCGTTGAAAGCTGTAATTTTGCTGTTTCCGAAACCCCCATTATGTAGCTGATGAGAGTGCTTATAATAAAGAAAGCAGAAATAGAGGCCAGGTTCCCTTTTTTGCATGCCGTGGGCCTCGAAGGCTACGTCGCCGGCGTCTAAAACTAGGCTGAAATCTGCAGGTCTATCGGTCCGTAATAAATATCTGTGCCATAAATTAGCAAATTTGTAGAATAACTTTAAGGGTGTAATAGATTCTGGCTTCAAATGAGCAATGAACAGAGCCTGACCAGAAAACTGCAGTCCGTCATTCTTATGTGAGGAGGCAGAATGATGAAAGGTTTGAGATGTACGTACCCTAGCGTACGGTCAATCAGTATTAAGAGGTGCTTGCATGGTGCTAGTTCTTTATTTCCTCCCTTAAAATGCCACAAAACTGACAATACATGTGGTAGATATAGCTCCGGTTCTATCCGACAATGAGCTTCATTTTTACACTCTTCCTGAGGTAGAAAGTAATGTAATAGATGGGAAATGGTGAGATGGAAATATTCTCGATAGTGGTTCTGTGCCATTTGACGAATGCGGTATCCCTGGAAACCTTGGCTGAGAGAAATGGTTTTTTTCTCATAATTGATTCTGACCAAAGCCAACTCTGCTAGAGCGACCAAGGCATCGTATTTGCTGTGTCGGATAAACTGTTAGTAGCCACCACAAAGATGTGTCATTTCAAAAGGAGGTTGTCCATACGAATTTCCATCACGATGTTGGCCAAGCAAATCCGAACGACTAATAAGCTCTTGCGGTATAGAGTCTGACACAAGAAAAGACAGGGAATCGAGCACTATCTTAGAATCCAATTCCAATCTTTCGAAAACAGCCCATGCGGGATACTGTCTGCTCTCCGTTTTGTACAGGTCAAGAAACATTTCTGGTGAAAATTTCTTGGCTACCATAAAGGCAGTAGCTTCTCTGATTAAGTATGGGCTCCCAAATAGCCTGTCTAGTATCTTTTCGGCAGTGTCGGTTTCGAAAATTTTTCGATCAGGGGGAAGACAATGGTTTAGAAACTTCGTACCGTCCTTGCAATCAAGATCTTTTAGCTCGACCCAATGACTTTCCGGATAGTCTTTGAATGCGCTTTTTTTGAAAGGGGCAGTGACAAGTACTGATCCGTGCCCGTGACAAGGCCAGTATCGGCTCAACTCAATATCATCCATGACATTGTCGTAGACTAGAAGCCACTTTAAATCTAAGAAATAACATCACCTATTAGTACGAGATCTGCTGTCCACAAACTTTTCTACAAGCAAAGCAAGACAAGAACGACTATACCGGTAGTTGCCAGCCATTGCATGACCAGAACTGCATTCACCATGTTATTCAATGTCGGATCTGCGTCTGCCAAACCGAGAGCTTTTGTAGCCGCATAGCTCAAGGATTGCTGGATAGAGAGTTCATTTTTTGCCGAAACCCAAAGCACGAAATCGTAATTCGGGGCGTTTTTCCAAGCATATTCTAGCGCGAGTTGGGTTTTCCCAAACCCGTGCATGCCCAATATGAATACTGCTGATACCTGATTTGATGAATTTTGTTTCTTGAAGAAATCATCCACCTCCGCCAACTCCTTTTCGCAACCAAAGAATTCAGGATTCCGTTCGAAGGGGATGGTGAGCGTTTTACCAAGTGGCTTCGCATTTTTAATTCTCTCTTTCAGTGCCTCTTCTTCTCCAGGTACGGCCAGGGCCTTGTAGTATTCCCTTAGGCAGGGCATCTTTCTGTCAGGGATTAGGCACACGTTCTGATAATGTTAAACCAACGAGTTCAGAAAACTTTGAGTGAAGTGGGAAGTCCGATGGAGATTTGCAGTCGCCTTTTATGGATTTGCCGGACAGTCATCTAAGAAACCAGTCATGTAGGAAATCAGTCATGTAGGAAATCAGTCATGTAGGAAATCAGTCATGTAGGAAATCAGTCATGTAGGAAATCAGTCATGTAGGAAATCAGTCATGTAGGAAATCAGTCATGTAGGAAATCAGTCATGTAGGAAATCAGTCATGTAGGAAATCAGTCATGTAGGAAATCAGTCATGTAGGAAATCAGTCATGTAGGAAATCAGTCATGTAGGAAATCAGTCATCTAGGAATCAGTCATTTCTCAGAATCCATCTGTCACTAGAATTACCGACCATCATTTCCATAGAATGAATCAAATCGGATGTAGAGAGTTGGTAGTTAGGGCAAAACACGGCCTATGACCTGCCATTTCTCACTTCTTTTCTTACGGTATATATCCCTTTCTCTCTCTCTCTCTCTCTATCATCTCCCTGCTGAGTGAAAAAAAAAAAAAATGGAGTCAGCAAGTGACTCATTTGTGTGACGATTCTTCTCATGCGCTGAGTCACACCTTTTGGCCGGCTTGTGTCTCGATGATTGCTAACGTCTATTACGAAGAAGGGAGATTGGACGAGTTCTACTTGACAATACGCGTCTCGTCTCAAGAATATCTTCGTCATGGCCGCTTGAAGGTTGGTCATGGTTAATCATCCGTCATCGGCGATGAAATGGTTCCCACTTCCAGACTTACGGTTTGATCGCCATGCTTCCCTTCTGTTAAAAATTATTTATACGCTACATAGGCTGATCTCACTATTAAGAGTACTTTGTTGGCCACCTATGCATTAAGGATGGATCAGGTATAACCTATTTAGCTTTTGATTACATGTATACATGTACAGGTCAAGTGGTGACACAGGGGCTGGTTACATTGATAACCTTACATATCAATTGATACCTGTAGGTTAATTAATTATATGCCTTTTGTAAAATGCAAAGTTTGACAATCCATTTTTTATAAGCACGATATATATATGTATATACATATGTATGATCAAACATCAAACCAACCGAAACATGTGCACAAAGAAATCAAAAAGAAAAGAAAAGAAAAAAACCACCAAGCCAATTGTCTAGAACAATCTATAGTAACGAGCAACAATAGTTGTTGTTACAATCATGAAAAGAATAAAACCAAGGATGCCAAAGAACCAAGCCAAAGAGCCACTGTCCATCCCAGGCACGGGGACATTCATGCCCCAGAGACCACAGACCAGATTCAGGGGAAGCAGCAGACTGCCAATCAGGGTCACCTTGCTCAAGGTCCGGTTGACGCTGTTGCCGACAATGATGTTGCTCACGTTCAACTGGGCAAGATAATTGCCGTGAGAACGGCTGAGCATCTTCTCAAAGTGGGACAAGTTGGACACCATGGTGACAACGTGATCCTGAATATCACCCAGATAGAGACCAATGTCACCTCGGGGGGTAACCGAGTACTGTTCGTTACAGCGCTTGGAAAAGCCCTTGATGACATCGGCCTTGCCACCGAGCAGCCGCATCAAAGTCATGACTTTTTTGCGCAGCTCGCCGATCCGCGGCAAAAATGTTGAAAAGTCCTCTGCACGTGCGACAAACACATGATCCTCAATCGCCTCGGATTCAATTTCCACGTCACGCATGATGGGCCCAAAGCTGTCGACAATGTCGTCACTGTTACTTGTCAGTCTGGACTCTGAACCTCTGAAACACAGAAAAGAAAAGGGAAATATGTACTCACATCATGGCATAACAAATCCAATCACTACTCAGGGAGACATAGTCGCGCAGTTTACCGATGCGCTTGCGAACATTGGCGGCGTGCTTGGATTCTGTAAAAGAAAACGACAAGACACCATCGCGGTACACGACCATGTAGATGTTGACAGGATCTAGGAAACGCTCGTCGTCCTTGTCGACATGGTAACAGGTCCGGAAACAGACAAAATAGTACTGCTTGAACAATTCGACCTTCTCGCGAGCCTCCTGGGTCATGATATCTTCAGCGGTCAAAGGATGGATGGAAAAAGCACGAGAAAGTGCGCCGAGTTCGGCCTCGGTGGGATTGACGACATCCAACCACCAGACACCACCCTCCGGACCAAGCTGAAACAGATCGCGGAAGGAATCTCCCGGAAGAATGAGGTCGCCCATATATGCCGCATGGATAGTACTCTGGCACTCGGAAGAAAAGAAGCTGAACCGAGTGGGCAAGTTGGCATTTTGCAATCTTGCCAATGATTCCTTTTCGTTAATAGTCTCTCCGGATAGCTCAGTCTTGAGGTTTGGCGGGGAGCCATCGGAAGAGTATTCCGGGCTCGTGTCGGCTACGACGATATCGGGAAGGTCGATAATTGCTGGGTTCTGGACCTTCTGCCGCAGATCACTGAAAATCCGAGCATTGGGAGCTTGCGAGCTCATGCTTTGCTTCCGGCTAATAGCAGCATCCTTGTCCTTCTTGTTCAGGGCAACAAATTCTTCGAGTTCCTCGTAGTCAATGATTGGGATCCGGCCGGGTTCCTGATAAGAGCAACCGCAGTCGCTTTGAGCAGTGTCGACCAATGCGTCACCTTGTTCAGGCCGAACGACGCTGGCATTGCTAAATGTCGGGCGCCTTTGGTGGGTTCCATTAGACACGGTACGCTGCAGAATGGTGTCAAGATCAGGATCGGTGTGGCTGCCCACTGTGTTGGCGCGCTCGCGGCGGCGCGGGTCGGCAAAGGCATCGACTGAGTTTGGTGGGGACGAGGAGCTATCGGACACAGAAGAGCCTCGGGAACGAGGCGCTATGTCCTGCTGCTGCTGCTGCTGGTTGCGACTTCTGGTACGATGACGGTGAGTCGGTTCGATTGAAAGGCGCCTTGCAAAGGGATCGATATCCCGGTCATCGTCGACGATTGCTTGTTCAAAGTCACGAGTAATCGGGTCGTTGGAGCGCAATAGCTCGTGAGCCTGCAGCAGAGCTGGACGAGGGTCCATGGCCTCGGCGGGCCGCTCAGGGGAAGGAAGGCCGGACATGGTTTCAATTACAGTGATTTGCGCGGAAGATGGTTGGACTGGGTTCCGTGATGGTCCAGCTCAAGCGCGGGGGTGGTAAACCGGGTAGACGATGTTTCGGAGTGGGAGCTCCCGAGAATAGCCAAGCAGTTTGGTTGTCGAATTCATTCAGATTAATCCATTCAGTTGGTACGAAGCATTCCAAGGTTGGGTTGGAACATGCGGTTGATCAGTAGTCACTTTCGGAGGCGTAGACCCTTGGTGAACCTGTTAGCCAGACCCCAGGGGAGGGTCTGGCAAGACTATTGAGAGTGCGTCACGGGTGTGCGATCCGGATATATAGCGAGAAGGCCAGTTAAGGAGGCCGAGTGTCGCCCCCGCAGAAGACCCGGAACTTTGGGCCCAGGAGAGGGTGAACGAAAGAGCTTTGGACGAAGCGAAGTCCCGCCAACTTGGCTGAGTGCTCGGGAAATGAGCGATGATGCTCCAGAATTGCGTTGGACGCTGTGATAGGAGGGCGGACCGCGAAGAGCCCGTCTGCCGGAAAAACACGTGTTTTCACACTGGTCAATTGCAACAGTGCGCGTAGGGCAGGCTATTTGTTCTGATACAGCCTCTGTGGTCGGGGTTGAGAGTGTTTTGTCGGCGGGCAGAGGTGGCAAAGTGAGAAGATTTTTCTCCCGTTCGGGGACGTCTGCCTGTGATTTTCTAGTGAAAGAAAACCTCAATAACAAATAATACGGTGTTTCACAGGGACAAAGATAATTGGATGGATGGATATCAAGACAAAGGACAAAACACCGTTGAAGGTGTGGCTGGTGGATGAGAGGGGAAAAGGAGAGAGAGAAGAGGGAAGGACGTTGGTTGCAGCAGGCGCATCTTATGGAAGCGGTTAGCGGTGATTTTCGTCACTGCTGCCCGCTCCGGGCTAGCTTTTCCCTTGCTGCTGCTACGCTACGTCTGATATTATTATGGGTATCGTCATATCATGGCGAAGTAGCGAGGAATAAAAGCCCGCATAGTAAATAAATGCCATGGCTGGCCCTCCTTGCATCCGGCTGCAAGACACGTGTGAGGGCCCCATGTGGTCGAAGCTATAATCAATAATGCATGGAAATACGGTGAGACGCACAGCCGGGACAACTAGATTGCCAAAGCATCCAATGCCACAGGCATGCATCTGATCGTCCAGTCGATCTGGATGAATTATTACAACCATCTGCCTGGTGTGAGATCTCGATTGGGCCGCCGCGTTCCCGAAGTCGGCCTCGTAGACGGGCTTGCCAATCCCTATCGCGACCCCGCCAGCCATGTGTGGCAAGTGTGATGCATCCAGCAGTGCTCTTTTGTTCTCTCAAAGAGCCCAACTGGGAGATCCTGCCGCAAAGATTCGCTCTCTATTTGCTCCAGTCAATTGACGGACTGACGTGGGGTTAAACATTGGGGGAGAAAAAAAGGCCTCCGTTTATCGCAGCCGGTGGGGTCGAGCAACTCCAAAAAAAAGGCACAACGAAAAGTCGATTGAGCGATTGATCACCTTCCCCAACCTGTGCGTGTCACCAATTCGAGCAGAGAAGAAGAAAAAAAAAATGGCTTCATTCACCATCCGCACGCCGTGCTCCTCCGCCAACATCGGCCCGGGCTTTGATGTTATCGGGCTCGCATTGACGCTCTATCTCGAAGTGCGCGTGACAATCGACTCGTCCACGACCTCGTCGCAACAACCACTCAACTGCCGCATTACATACGAAGACGCAAGTGGCAGCACAGAGAAAATCAGCCTGGATCCAGAAGTCAACCTCATCACGCGCGTGGCACTCTACGTTTTGCGCTGCAACAACCAGCGCGCCTTTCCCGTCGAAACACACGTGCATATCAGAAACCCGATTCCGCTGGGTCGCGGGCTGGGTTCATCGGGGACTGCGGTCGTTGCGGGCGTGACGTTGGGAAATGAGATTGGGAAACTGGGGTTGAGCAAGGAGCGTCTGCTGGACTATTGTTTGATGATTGGTATACATATCACTACTTGTCTATACAAAAAAAGAACCAATGACTAACAGATCTAGAACGCCACCCCGACAATGTAGCTGCGTCCCTCTTCGGAGGCTTCGTCGGAACATACCTCAACGAGCTCAAGCCCGAAGATATTGCGCGCATCGAAATCCCACTGAGTGAAGTGCTGCCGGAGCCAGCCGGAGGCATTGATACAGGGAAGCAACCGCCCGCACCACCAGTGGGAATCGGCCACTATCGCAAGTTCGCCTGGGCCAAGGAGATAAAAGCCATCGCCATAATCCCAGACTTTGTCGTGCCCACTGCCAACGCGCGAGACGTGCTTCCCAAGGAATACAAGCGCGCGGACGTGGTGTTCAACCTACAGCGCGCCGCGCTGCTGCCGCTCGCCCTGGGCACGTCGCCGCCAGACCCGGACATGATATACCTGGCAATGCAGGATAAAGTGCATCAGCCATACCGGCAATCGCTCATCCCCGGGCTGACTGAGATCCTGCAGTCCATGACTCCCGCCACGCAGCCGGGTCTGCTGGGTATCTGTCTGTCGGGAGCTGGGCCGACGATTCTCGCTCTTGCTACAAACGACTTTGACGATATTGCGTCTCGCATTATTGCTCGGTTTAAGAGTCAGGGCATCTCGTGTCAATGGAAACTGCTAGAGCCCGCGCAGGAGGGTACCCTGGTTGACACTAATTAGTTGGTTATATCAGTTCATGTCACTGATGTCACGATTATAATGATTTGCCCTATATGTTTCTTGCTTGAATAGAACAGTGGATAGACCTTATATTCTCGAAGATCCTCATATGCATGATACAAAAAAAAAAAAATCCAACCCTATATCTGCAAAGGTACATATGTAAATAACTTTGTATGCCATTTGAATACAATATCATCCGATTTTTTCTATTGCACAGAGGGATGTCACCATGAAACTCGAAGAAACAGCAAAAGAAAAAAAAAGTAGCACCGTAATAATAAAACACTAGCTGGAATATATTAAATGCTAAAAAGAATTCACAACACCCATCTCCGCCTTATTCATCCGCAACATCTTCCATCTCCTCATCTTCATTGACAGCTGCCGCTGCAGCTGGTTCGACATCCTCGTCGTCGCTATCATCGACCACACGCTTACTGCCGCGAACACGGCCGCGGTCTTTTTGTGCTGGCGTGACAACGGCGTCTTCTTCTTCATCGTCTTGGTCGAATAGATCATCGGCAGTTCGCGAGGCGACGTCATCATCGGCTTCCACTGGAGCAGCAGCAGCGGCATCGTCTTCGTCTTCCTCGTCCGAGTCGACGACAAGTTCGCTGCTCTTGTATTTACCGGGCTTCTCTTTTGTGACTTTTGCGGCTTTTCCTGCTCCTCCTCCTCCTCCTCCTCCTCCGCGGCGTTCCAGGCGCCTTCGCTTCTTGGGTGCTGGCGATGCATCACCACCATCGGAGCGCGAAACGCTGACGCTGCGTCCATCCGAGACAATATCGTCATCTTCCTTCTTCTTGCGCTTGGAAGTTTTCTTGGGTCTGCGCTTTTGTTGTTTCTCTCCAGTCTCCGAATCCGTCCCAAAATCAACTGCCTCGCGCGCGCGCTGCTCCTCGGCTCGCTGTATTGCCAGGCGCTGCGTTTCCTCAACCATTTTCTGGCGTTGCTCTGCGAGTTGACGTTTTCGTTCCAGCTCGGCTTCTTGCGCTTTGCGGACTTCTTCTTCGCGGCGTTTTAGCTCGGCGTCGCGGGCTTCGCGCGCCTTTTGCAATTTGAGGGCGTTCTTTTCTTCAAAGTCCTTTTGGCTTTGGATGGATCGTTCGAGCTGCTTGCTGATGGTGTTGCGGCCCATGTTTGCGCGCTGTTCCAGGGAGCCCGGTGGGTATGGAGGGTTCTTCACTTGCGCAATGCGCCTAAAGGTTTCAATTGCCTTTTCGAGGCCCTCGGCTGCTTGCTGGAGGTCCTGGACCGTCCGTTGCATTTCTGGCAGGCTGTTTACCAATACCGCAATCTGGTTTTGAACAAATGCAACGTTGAACTCGAGATGTACCTGTTCTGGCGCAACGGCGAGAGCCCGAGAAGCATAGTCGAGAGCCGACTGCATTGCGGATAGGTTCTTTTCGTGCTTCCCTCTCAACCACCACACTCGCCCGAGACATGCCAACACCTGTGTATCGCGCGCTCGATCTTTTGACAAGGCTAATTCATAGTTCTCAATCGACCGAGCGTATTGCTTCAGTTCTCCATAAGCATGTCCGAGGTTGAGGTAAACACTGGCGTCTTTCACCGTATCCTTGACTTTGGAGAATACCTGCACTGCACCAGCGAAGTCCTTGCGGTCGTCCACGAGCGCAATCGCAATGCCCTGAGCGGCGTAGGCATTCTTCGAATCTAGTTGTAGAGCCTTGTGGAAAAACTCCACTGCCCGTTCATACATCTTGCGCCTCTTTTCCTTGTCTTGGTCTGTCTCGCGCCGCATATCGCGGGCTGCGAGCAAGTGGACATTGCCCATCCCCGTCAAAGCGTATTTGTCGTGCTTATCAAAATGCTGTAGCGTATGCTTGTAATGTCGCTGTTCGTTGTCTTCGGCTATGTTGGCAACTCGCTTTTTAGACTTGCTGAGATACCAACCAAACAATGCGCGAACCTCGAGATTGGTCGAGTCACTCTCGTAAAGTTTGGTCATTCTCTTCGGCCCTTCGTCTGTCGGGCTTTGGCGGAGTGCAAGATAGGTCATGCGTGCATTAGCCTCGGTGTAATCGCTATGGCGTTCGAGAAGACTCTCATAAGTCTTCTTGGCTTCGTCGGGTATATCGAGCGCTTCTAATGCGCGGGCAAGGTTATAACTGATGGTTGTGACAAGTGCATCCGTTGTTTTCTCGCCCTCACTTTCTTCAGAACGCGTGCAGGCATTCAGTGCAGACTGGAAGAGATCCTTAGCTTGAGAAGCCTTGTCCGATTGGTAAAGGAAGCAGCCGATATTGTTCAACAGTTGAGGTGGCAAGTAGTCCCGGAGAGCAGCCTTGAAAGCGGCCTCATCCTCAATGTCTTGAGGGCGATCCTGGTCGGCGACCTGCTCCATCTGCATTTCTTCCAACTGTGTGAGACACTGCATGCTCTTTTCCGGAGCGGTAGTCTCGTATAAGCGCGAAAGATATATCAACACAGATTCATCGGGCGAGATATTCTTGGTCGAATCCTTCCAAAGACTTCGGACTGATTCAAACAACCCGATAGCCTTTGTGGCATCCGCGGATTTGTCGTCCTTGCTGCCGCTCGCTTGCGCAGAAAATACATCCTCGGCGAGCAGAGCACCCAGTAAGGACATGCACTCTGAGCTTTTCGTCTGCTGAATGATCTTTTCCAGTCGAAACTTTGCTCCGTCAAGATCCGTGGACTTGACTTGCATCTGAACGACTCCAAACTTGGCCGGCAAGTATCCGCTATCAACACCACCGCGGGCTTGGTCTGATCGGTTGAAGTACTCGGTAGCCTTGGCTGTGTCGCCTTCATAGTGAGCTTTTCGTCCTAGAAGGAACCAACCGTCACTAGCAATAGACATGACATCTGTTTGTTCAATAGCCTTGCGGGCGAGAATTTCCACTGCCTGGTAGTCCTTGCGGATCAATTTGTAGCCTGCAAACCTTGCGCAGGTCATGGGGTAGTCTTTATCCAGCTTGAGGGCATTTGACGTGTGTGTCATGGAGGTTTTGTATAATTCACCGAATCGCGGGTCGCTCGTCGGGTATTGAGAACTGTTGTGAAGGTAGTAGGATGCTAGCAGAACGTTTGCCACTTTTGATTTCGGGTTCTATAGTAGATGTGTTAGTGACAAAACATGGAAAGAAAGAAAAAAGAACAACTCACCAAAAACAGTGCGCGCTCCCAAGCATCCTTGGCTCGATCCTTAAAGCCCAGTTGCCATAAACAGCACCCAACTCCAATTCGAGGATCAGGATCCGTGAGACTGGGCATTTTCCCGAGGACATGCTGATATGTCACGAGTGCTTCTGCATATTTCCCTAAAGAATACTGCGCTCTCGCAAGACCCAGATAGGCCATCACGTTTCTACCACCGGAGCCCTTGGCGGCTTCCTCGAAGCATTTCAAAGCTTGCCGTAACATCTCGACCCTTTCTGAGTTATCCGGAATGCCTGGCCTGGCCGGTTTCGGGGGCAACAAGGATGCGCGTAGAAGCGACAGGACACCGCGGGCAAGAAACAAAGGTGGATGAGATGGGTTCAGGCGAGATGCCTCGTTCAAGGTCGACGTTGCTTGCTGAAGATAGTAGTCCTTGGTCCGCACCTCAGAGCCAGCTCCCTCGGGGGCAACTCGAGGAGCCTGACGACTCTTCAGCATCAACAGCCAGCATACCCAGCCCAGAAGCACCAGTTTCTCCTTTGTTGCCCCGTGAGCGACAGACGCCAGACCCTTTTGGAGGATTTCGATCGCATGGTCAAATTGTTTCTGCTTCGCATAGGCCAAGGCGATGATGACCCAGAAGTTTTTGGCGGCTTTCTCGTTTTCTAAAAGCGTGCAGAGTTCGGTTGGGTCGTCGGGCAGTTCTTCGAGGCTGACTTCCACTTCACTGTCAAACGTCGACGCGGGAATATCAATGGCCGAAGGAATATCGGAGAAGCGAGCATCGGCGGGCACAGCTCCGTTTAGGCCATCAAGGCCATTTGCGTGACCGTTCTCCACGGCTGCTGCCATGTTCTCTGTCGGGGGACGCTGGGCGGCGCGACGGGAGGGCGTTTGCAGGAAAAAGTCACGACGCTGCCAGAACTAAGGCTGTGGACAAATCAGTAGCCCATGATCGCTGGATATTGAACCGCAGAGAATTGGATTTGAGCGACCGCGTTTTTCGGAAAGGACGATGGAAACAGCGGCTGCTTCTGCGTGAAGGCGTGAAAGGAGCGAGACGGTTGTCCAGCTGGTTGAACAATGGCTCATGAAAGGCTTGGCCCGAAAGGCGCTAGCCCGCCCCACCCGTGATCTATTTGATTATGTACGGATCTCTACAGAGTACTGAGGACATAGCTAATTGGGGATATTGATATCGTGCATCTAGTTATCGTATATTCATGTAGCATCAATCGTTCAGGAGGGCCGCCAGAAATAATAAAAGGCCAAAGCACACACCCCAAGTATCCCAAAGATCTGGCCAATCTCAAACCAGTGTGTCAAGCGGATCGTTGTCTCTAGATACCCACGCGAGGCTTCAGTCTTTTGCTGTCCGGTAACCCCAGTGCTGTCAATAGAAGACTCGAGCGAGGTTGGGAATCGTCCGGTCTCAAAAAACTGGTCAAGCAGATCGTCCTTTTCCCTCCAGCGTTCCAGGAGCCAGGCCTCGAAAACCTTTTGATCATCCAAGGGAATATCATCCAGAGCCCAGCGCCGCCAATGCATGTTCACCGACTTTGGGGGGCGACCCTGGCCGTATGTAGATCGTAGCGTGAAGTAGCGATCGGGATAGCAGCCTTTTCTGTGGAATAGTTAGTAACTGCATGAAGCGTATCCGACAAGAATAGAAATGGACTTACGGCGGCCCTTCATAACCAATAGTACAGTCGTAAACCCAGTCCATAGTACCCTTCAATTGTTGCAAGCAGAAAAACAGACCGGTGGACCTGGGGAGAATCATATGCTTGAGAGGTGCGATGCCCGCCTTCTCGCCATACTTGTCACTGATCCTCTTTGTGTTGGTAGACAGATTTGTTCCTTCGGGGAAAATCAGCAGCCACATTGGGTCCAGACTTTGGGTGCCAGACATTGGGCCCGAATGGCGAGTTTTGAGTTTTTCAAGGCGATGTTGTAGACGCGGTTTATCCGATTCCCACTTCCGAGCCATGAAGATGAATCCGTAAAACATCATCCCCTGACCAAGTATCGGCAGGTATTTGAGAGACTCCTTCAATATGATATAGATGTGGCCGTGCATACGCGAGGTGTAAGTGATCCACCACAGGTACAGCCAGTCTGTATAGACTTGGTGGTTTGCGATGAACACGAGACGGTTCGAGAAGTCCGTCTTTAATCGGCCATCAGCAGTAAGATGAAGCTGCCCTCTGACTGTTTCATCGCCACTAATTCGGACCAGTGTCGGAGCACCCCACTGGGTGACGGTAATGATAACGATCCCAAAGCATTGCTTCGTCATGGCCATGTAGGCGTAAAAATAGTCCTTGTTGATGAGATATAGCGGCGCTCCAATCAGCTGCATAGCTACTATACAAACACTGCACCCGTCAAACCAAGTGAGTAGAAGAAGAGACCGAATAATCTGCATGAAAATCCCATGCTTCAGCCTCGGCTCGTCGCCTTTTGTTTCCAGCGGAGGTTGCTCATCTTGCTTCGCCGGGCTGGGTATTCGCTGTCGTAGTTCAGACATTGTCGCGGGTATTTTCTTTGGGTCCTCTTCAGCATTAACTAAGGGAGAAAGAGGACGGATGTTGTGATGTGGGAGGTATGTGTATGCTCGTATATAATTAGGTCATAGGATGACTTGACAAACGGGTTGCACGCTGTTAACCCCACGTCATGCGAGTTGGTTGTGATATCACGAGCTAGTTATCCATAGACAGCAAGTTTCTTTCGTTCCCTGTAGCCTGCACGATGTGATCGGCCATCCCAGTTTCCGTCAAGGCGAGAAAATCATTGAAAGTGAAAAGCGACGAGGTGCGAGGCAGGTGGGTGGGATAAGAGCTCGGCTGCCAGCGGATAGTTCCTATCATACTAGCCCTACAGGCTACAGGCAGCTGCCCGCGTAGTGGAGCGAGGCGGTCAGCTCTGCGTGGCCCGTGCCGCCGGCTAAGCTTATCACGAGACCGCGTCCTCAATCTTATTCATTTCCTTGTGACTATGCACTGATACCTCCTCGAGCCGACTCCAGAGTCTAGACATCCTCTATCTGTGCTTGCGAGAAAACGACCATGAACGCCTGGCAGGTGTCACCACAGAGTGTTGCGGCATTTCCATTCCAGCTGCCACGGAATTCTCCGATTAGTTTTCTCTGCCGGATCGATCATGGCCACTCTCACTCTCACTCTCACGACTCATAGAGGCATAACGAAGTCCTTTTCGCGCGTTGCTCGTCACTTTTCGGTATCTGCATGTCGGCGAGAGATCAAGGACATCCAGAGTCTTGCACCGCGGGTCCTCCCATTATATAAAGGTGTGCATCCATTTGAATCGCGATTGCGAAATATCGGCATTGCGGGGAACTAACACTGGTTTCCTTGCAGAGTCTGACGGAAGCGACTTGCTATCTCTTCAATGGCCGTCGCCCCCTCGAAATGTCTTGATAGTCAAGAAACTTGGCGCGCCCGCGGTCACAAAGTCCTTGATAGAATTCGTCAAGTACGGCCAATCTACCATCCTATGGCAATCATTGTCTAACCCTTGGTTCTAGTCATATAGTAACGACATATCCATCCCTGTCTATCATATTGGAGCCGAAGACTGCGGAAGAAGTTCACTCGTCTCTTTCAGTTCCCGTATTCACATCAACTCCAGACAGACCTCTAACGGCATCCACACATGAGAAAGCGGACATGGTTGTCACCCTAGGCGGGGATGGTACTATTCTTCGGGCATCTTCTTTGTTCGCAACGTGCCATAACGTCCCTCCTATGCTGTCATTCAGTATGGGCACGCTGGGATTTCTCGGCGAATGGAAGTTTGAAGAATATAAACGGGCCTTTCGGGAGGTGTATATGTCTGGTTCCGTGGCTGGTGACCGTACCCCGGTCTTGGATGACATGCAATCAGTTGTCGCAGATGAAGATGTTGAATCAAAAATGGGGCCCACCGGATGGTCCTCTATCCGTGGAAAATCGATGGGCTCTACACGGGGAGCTCGTATCCTCATGCGCAATCGTCTACGCGTTGGACTATTTACGCCAGATGGGGAATTGATCAATACGCCAACAAATGGCAATATGGCAGATACCGAGGGCCCCAACGGGCGTGTTTATGCGATGAATGAGGTACTAATTCACCGGGGGAAAGAGCCTCACTTGGCTGTCCTCGATGTGTTTGTTGGCGGGCGCTTTCTAACTGAAGCTGTTGCTGATGGCATGATCGTCTCGACGCCAACCGGGAGTACGGCGTATAGTCTAAGTAGCGGAGGAAGCATTGTGCATCCCTTGGTCCCGTCCCTACTTCTGACCCCCGTTTGTGCTCGCAGCTTAAGCTTTCGACCTCTTGTCTTGCCCTCTAGCACGCCAATCACTCTACGATTGAGTCCGAAGAACCGCGGCCGGGAAGTTGAAGTCAGCATTGACGGCAAGAACATGGGCCAGGGCATGGCCGTTGGCATGGAGGTGCGTGTATGGGACGAGGAAATACGACATGGGAAGAACGATTGGCGCGGTGGAGTCCCGTGTGTGATGCGCAGGACGATTGGCGTCACAGACGACGGCTTTGTCGGTGGGCTGAACTCGTTGCTGAAATTCAATTACCCATTTGGAGCGGATTGATCTGTTTCTCTCATTGATGCAATCTACGCGGATATTTATGGTCGATGTCATTGTACATATGAATATAGAGCACGCCCAGTGTTATCAAGTACTAGACTTGTGCTATCTACAATTTGAATATCCGTTCGCTTTTACTGCGGACGGATGAACACGGACAATCTACATCCGAGTAGGCTGATAAACTTATTAGAATAACCGGAAACAGACAGCCGAAGCTTCGAGAATAAAATGAAAAACATTTTATTAACCCTGACAATAATAAGAATGCAAATAATTGGCGCTTGCGAGTCCGATAGGCAATTAGTGGGCCCGTGGCTTATAGTACTACGACTATATAGGGTGTTCCGGAACATCGTGGAGAACAACAATAGGGGGGACGTGCTAATATTTAATAAGCCAATGTTTCACTGATATTAATAATAGCAATAAATAAGAACCTTGGAAATTGATAGTACAACTACAGCCTGACTTGACCTGTCAGCTAAAAATTAGTATGACAGCCCTAGTGAGTATTTGGTGCTTGCTTGCGCGGAAACAAAGCTAGTTTTACAGTGTTACAGTCACTAAATAACTCAACCAACTACGTACTACGTACTGTACTAATCATAGGTGAGCCTCAAAGCTTTTCCGGCTCCACTGGCGAGGGATCCTGTGGTTGATGCGATCCACTCAGCACCGGAGCGTGGAAACTCGTGAGCCGCGGCGGCGTTAACCACGGCTAGTTTATATCCTGTAAAGGTTAGCTGGTAGAAGGTTAGACATATACTACTCTGTAGTCTGTTGGTAATACGGAGTCGTAGTATACACAAAATGGCCGAGAAAACCAGGAGTACCAACGGTTCGTCCTTGATTGGCACGAGATCGAGATCTGCCGTTACTAGAGCATAACCAGGGAAGAATGACCCCTAGCGATTGGAAGAAGATAATAGGGCTGGCTGTCGTGTCGTTCATGATTCAGCTCAGGGAAAAGAGCTATTGGGAGACGAGTTGACAAATCGCAGGGCCGGAATTCGCGCTCATCTGTTGTTGGCCGCCAGCTCGAGATCAAAGAAGCAAGCAAAGAATGAGTCAATGACACCTGCCCCGGTGCCAACCACTCATTTCATGGACCGATGAGCAAGCAGCAGCATTCCCAGTCGATCATGAAACCAGGAATGTCTGTTCGCCGATGAAAAACACGCGGGCCATATCACATCCTTCGAGATGCGTAGACAGACTCACCCCCACCTTGAATGTGTGTTGTGCTTGTTGCGTGCTCTGTCGGTGAATAAGTAGGAGTATGCATGTTGTTGATTGAGTGTGGCGTCGTCCTTTGACTGTTCTTTATTGCTGGGTGGCTGCGAGTAATGTAAATATCCGTAAATGTCATAATAACAACAAAACAACAGCGGTTGACTGAAGCCGGGGGCGGGCGGGTGTTGTCCAGCCTCTCTCCTGCCTCCACTTCCCCCCCCTCTCCTTCCCGCCGCCAAATCTGCCCCAAACCCAACTCACTCCTCTCTCTGTCCTTCTCGCGCGCTGCATCTCCGACTGGGATCCTTACGCTTCGAAACACTGTGCGTCCGCCTGAAGCCTTCAATTCGACTGCGCATTTGTGAATGCGACGCCCTGCCCCTTGACCCGCTGGCCACACTTAAGTTGCATCCCCTGGTCGGTGCGACTCTAGCACAAGGTCAGTCAAGATCCCCCTCTTCCTAATGTCTTGACTCGTCTTTGTTCCCGCCCCGTGTCTGACCCCCCTGGAGAGAGACTGTGCACGGCGTCCAACTCACTGCATTACTCTTTTTCCTTCTTCATTGTGCTCCTCCATATCTGCTCTAACACCACCTATTGCTACAGGATCGTGAAATACCCCTATCTCGCGTACCAAGCGCTGGCCCTTCTGGTTTGCTCAATTCTATAATCCCTGGACGCCGAAGATGGCGTCCTCTCATGGAAAGTAAGTCTGGGTCCCCCTTTTCTTCCCCTGGACGCAGTCGCCCGAACAGTCATCACTCACGCTTTTCCGTGACAGTATCTACTCGGCCGACCAATTCATGAATCCCGGCCCAGCGCCTCGTCCGCCTGTGGAGCGACCCCGGATCAACACTGCTGCCCCGAGCCAGAATGTCTCTACTTCGTTTAACCAGATGAACCTGAACTCGCCAAGTACTCCGACCTTGTCAATCTTTCCCAACACCAGCAGCCTCTCCCTCTCCCAGTCGAAAAGCCCGCCAAGCGGTGGACAGCAGCAGCAACAGCCCCCGCCAGGAGTTACCGTCATCAAAGAGGGCTATGTGCGCTGCAAAGAAGACAAGTTCCTCGCCGGATGGAACCAGCGATACCTCATCTTGCGCGAGTTCCGGCTGGATTTTTTGAAGAATGAAACAGGAAAAGTGGCTCTGTCGATCGCCCTGTCGACTATCACCGGCGTCACCCGCTCTGAGGATACTAAGATGGCCTTTGAAATCACCCGTGTAGCGAATCCAAAGGATGTAAACTCCAAGGCGGCAATAATCAGCCGTGACGTCGCTACCAAGACCATCACCTGCGAGGTGAAGAATGACGATGAGATCTACGAGTGGATTGATAAAATTTATGAACGGTGTCCCGGCATGGGAGGCGTCAGTAACCCGACCAACTTCAACCATCGAGTCCATGTTGGCTTTGATCCCCGAACTGGCGCCTTCGTTGGCCTGCCAGCCGAGTGGGAGAAGCTTTTGACAGCGTCTGCTATCACGAAAGAAGACTACAAAAAGAACCCGCAAGCTGTGATCGAAGTGCTCGAGTTCTACTCTGACATTAAGATGCGCGAGCAGAATCCTCAGTACTACGACGGTCTCACTTCCTCTCCTGCGGCATCAAACCAGGCGTCAATGCATTTAGGTAACGGAAATGGCATCGCTCCGCCACGGCCGCCCCCTCCAGGTGCTCTTCAGAGATTAGACAGCAGCCAGTCGCAGCGACAGGCACCCGGTACAGGCTCTCCCACTCAATCACAACGCAAACCTTCGGATGCAGACCGGGCTTACGAAGTCGACCGTATGCGTGAGATGGCTGAACAAGAGCAGCGCCGACGAATGGAGGAAGAGGCCCGTCGTATTCGGGAAGAAAAGGAGAGGCGGGAACAAGATGAATATAACGCCTCCCTACCGAAGACTCGAGTTCCACTAGCTAAGCAGGAGTTGGGAGGCTATGGACCATCCGACGGCGACTCCCCAGCTAACAACAGATACAACCCAAGTCGCCCTGCTCCCCAGGCTCCCAACTCCGCTGCTCGTCAGCAGCCGCCGAAACAGATGACCGCACAGCGGCCAGCTCCCCCTCCACCGACAAATGGACAGGCTGCGCAGAAGACAAGCGAAGACCCACGATCCCAGCAATCTGCACCTCGGGCTAATGCACCTCAACAGGCCCAAGGCCCTCCCCCGTCTTCTCGTCTTCCTGCTCCTGTTCAACAGGTCAAACCCTTGAACATTGCCAGCAAACAAAACAACAACAAGGTGGGTGTTCCAGATGGCGTCCGCCAGGCCGAAGCTGCCCTCACAAAGAAGCCCGAGCCCCGACAAAAGGAGGTCCGCATGTCTAGCATGACCGAGAGTGAGGTTATGGAGAAGTTGAAATCGGTGGTGTCGAAGGAGAATCCTCAAGAATCTTATAGCAAACAACGCAAGATTGGTCAAGGTGCCTCTGGCTCTGTCTATGTGGCTCGGGTGAAGGAGAATTCAACATCGCCAGTCGCAAGGGAAATTTATCGCACGCATGGACCACGAGGACAAGTT
Organism: Talaromyces rugulosus; assembly: GCF_013368755.1. Taxonomy (NCBI): domain Eukaryota; kingdom Fungi; phylum Ascomycota; class Eurotiomycetes; order Eurotiales; family Trichocomaceae; genus Talaromyces; species Talaromyces rugulosus. The sequence continues at coordinate 3,662,121 of NC_049564.1, forward strand.
GCTATCAAGCAAATGGATCTCCGAAGCCAGCCCCGTAAGGAACTTATCGTTAACGAAATCATTGTCATGAAGGACAGCCAACACGCCAATATCGTCAACTTTCTCGATTCTTTTCTCCAAGACCAGAATAACGAGCTTTGGGTTGTCATGGAGTTTATGGAGGGCGGTGCTTTGACTGACGTGATTGATAACAACCCTGTGATCCAGGAAGATCAAATTTCTACAATTTGCTTTGAGGTTTGTTTTCCCGTCTTGGGTAAAACATGATTTTTGCTAATATTGGAATAGACTTGTAAAGGCCTGGCACATCTGCACAGTCAGAATATTATTCACCGTGATATTAAGAGTGACAATGTGTTGCTGGACCGCGTTGGAAATGTTAAAATCAGTACGTTACAACGCATAGCTTGAGAAGTTGCCAACGAAACTAACATCTTCCAGCTGATTTCGGTTTCTGTGCCAAATTGACCGAATCGAAGAACAAGCGTGCCACAATGGTTGGAACTCCGTACTGGATGGCGCCTGAAGTCGTCAAACAGAAGGAGTATGGACCAAAGGTGGACTGCTGGTCACTGGGTATCATGGCCATTGAGATGATCGAGTCCGAGCCTCCGTATCTCAATGAGGAGCCTTTGAAAGCCCTCTACCTGATCGCAACCAACGGAACCCCACGACTTAAGAAGCCCGAGAAGCTTAGCAAGGAACTGAAATCCTTCTTGAGCGTTTGTCTTTGCGTTGACGTCCGCAGCCGAGCAACGGCGGAGGAATTGTTGGCCCATGAGTTTTTGAAAATGGGCTGCAGCCGCGCCAGTCTTGCCGAGCTCCTTCGCTGGAAGAAGAATGGCGGCCAGTAAACCAACCGTACAAGAAGACTCGAGACGAATATAGACGAACATTGGACTCACCGACAATCAAGTGTCGATTCCTCCGTGGATCCCAGCCACTTATACCCTTTTTCTCAATCTCCTACATCAAGCTACGAGACTCCGTCTTGCTTACCATTGCATATGAACTGATTAGTGGAATGCACATGTAAACCATATGGTGTGTCGCGGGATGATACCAACAAGCGCTCTGGTAGCAGCCTGCCGAAAGCTTCACAAGGACACATTACGCGTTTGAGCGAGGCCAGTCAAGTTGGTTTGGTTGACTTTGGGGGCTCGATATGCGGCGAAGCCCCTGGTATAAAAACCGTCGTGGATTAATCATTTCATGACAATTTCCCATTTTCCCAATTTTTTCTTTCTTTTTTCTTCTTTCTTATTTTCATAATGCCGCCATTTCTCACTTGCCATGACCTTAATGATATCTCTCTCACATCCCCATGACATGCAGTCAGTCAACCGCTGTTTGTCGATTCGATAAATGGTTGTTTGATGTTCACCGATAGACATGAAAATACGAGCATTCATTCAGTCTTATCTAAATTTTCCAAGCGTAAAGTGTACATTTTAGAACAAAAAAGTGTAGGGGAAAAACATAAGACATCCATTTACATTACACGAACAGAGGTAGACCTCCCTCCCTTTTTTTGTAAAACAAAAACAGAAACAGAAAGGAAGGGTTTAACCTCCAACAGCAGCACCGACAATACCACCCAACTGCCCAAAAAATATACCCTTTAGGACCTGCTCCCCTTCATCAACAGCCCAATGGCCCGCCTCGGACAAGACGTGTTTCCATCGATCCTGCTCTTCGGGAGCCAAGTCTTCCCATTTGCGAGCGTTGTGCCTGGTGGATATGGATTCTTCGTCGTAGTGATCAGGGTTGATTTCCTGCGCGGAGAGGGAGTTTTCGGTGGGGTCGTGTTGGATTATGAGATGGGTATTTTGTTCTTCTCCTTGTTCATTGGGTGATGTTTTCTCTTTTCTGGCCTTGAATAGATCGCCGAGGGCTGACTCGTCCGTGACTATTGACGAGATCTGCGCCTGGGGCACCGACGATCCGGTTGCACTCGTAGAAGCAGAAGGAGAAGAAACAGCCCAGTCCAGCGGTCGGTTATTCTCATCAAACATATACGGCCGCGCGATCCTGTTCCGCAGGCCCGTGGGCAGCCACTCAGTGGCACCAAGGTATGGCGGCGTGCCACCTCTGATTTCGGTAAAGGCCTGCAGAAACAGACAACTGATTGCAATGACCACAATGGCCACAAGGCAGCTAAATGCCGTCTCCCAAAAGTCCGGGTTCCCAGGTGTTTTGAGCACGTACCGTGGCGTCGGAGTGCCGCCGCGGGGGAATGGGGAGAGTGGGAAGGTTTGCACGACGACGGTATTTCCCAAGCTAATCGAGACTAACTTGACATATTGGGGAGGCGTGGTCGCCGTGACAGGGAGCGGTGGGGGTCGGTACGGCGAAAAACAGATTTTCGTCATGGAGAAGGGATGTACTTGGCTGAGGGTTGTGTAGCCTGCCAATTTCCCGTATGCCTTTGTAGACCCTGTATAATCGAGGGTGAGGATTTCAATGGACTGGTCGCTACCGGCCACCGCGATGAGATGTTGTTGGTCACCATTGTCTGTGCTCGCGCCGAGACTGACCACGTCTAGACCTAGACCGATTTTGATGGATCTGCGAAGCCTTTTCCGGCGGATGATTTTTCCAGTTGACTGGGAAGAGGAAGGTAGGTTTAATAGGACCAACTCGCTGCCGGAGCGGTCTGCGGCGTTTTGGAGAAGTAACAAGGTATCGGGCGAGACAAACCGAAGCGCGCGGAACTTGGGTGGTTTGGCGGACGAGGTTCTTGGGATGGAAAAGACCGACTTGACCTCTGGAGAAGCATCTGATTTGCGCGACGAGGCAGACACCTTGAAAGTGTGTACATCGGTGCCATTGGTGTACGCTACAAGAAAGTTCCCATCATCCGTCTCGATTATATCAAGGTCTTCTGCTTCTTCGTCTGCCGCGAGGCGGATTCGCCCAATAACGTCTGTCGGTTGCGGAGACGTGGTAACATTAAACAAAACAACCTCGCCAGAGGGAGCCAGGCCAGTCGCGAGGACGCCGATACGAGGCGATTCTGCGTCTCGATAAGGCGACAACCTTAGTATTCTCTGGTATGTATCGACTTTCTCGCCGGGCTTCAGTTTGTTGCCGCCGCCCAAATTCGTTCTAAACAGGGAAGCTTGTGAGAGAGCCTTGGTCTTTTTCTCCTTCTCCGTCTCTGTCTTTTCTTTCTTTTTCTTTTTGCTTTTTTCTTCTTCTTTCACCTCCGGCTCTGCATCCTGACTACTCTCGTTCGTCTTTCGCGGCGGGTATTCGAGCTCGAATGATCGCAAATGCTGGTTATTCCCTTTTTGCTGTTCAGCCTGAGAACTGTTGATGCCCGCAAGCGCAACCATCGACTCGTCAGCCGATTGAGCGACTGCCAGGGACGTCACTGAATCCTCATCGCGCGAGAGTTCGACGTTGACGATTTCGGAAATTTCGTATCGTTTCGAGGTGTTCAACAGGGCCTAGATCGGGGTCTTAGCATGCGTTCTATTTGGGGGGAAAATAGGAAAAAACATACGATCTTATTTCCCACCCCGCTGCGCCCTTCACCGCCGCCGCCGCCGACAAGCAGCAGGCCATGATTGCGAGGATCAAAGTCGGCGGCGAAAAGGGGACACGAGAGTGTGATTTTAGCGGAGGGGATCGACGGCGCCATGGTGCCCACGTAGATCCTGAGTAGACTAGAACACAGGCTTTGATTGTAAAAATATCATGAAGTGACTACGTTGTGAGTTGGAATTTGTAGGGTACCGGTAATTGTGTTGTAGTTGTCAAGTAATCTCAATGCTGTCGCAAGTAGTTCGGTGAAGCTGGGGAACCGCGGCCTAACATCTCGGGGCCGGGGTTTCACCGCCTGCCCTATCGGGGACAAGTTGGTTTCTACAATAATATTAAATAAATGACAATAATATGATGAGACTTTTCTATTGACTACACAAAGCTCAGTACGCGTTAAAAAGTTACTCCGTCTCTTGCGAAGTAAACTCTGGGAGCCGCTTCTGCACATCCTGCCACGTCTCCTCTCCATCCACAACCGACTTGACCGCCGCCAGAATCTCGTCTTCGCTCGCGCGTACCTGCTTCGTAGAGTCGCGGTCGCGTAGCGTGAATGTGTTGTCCTTGACCGACTGGAAGTCGATTGTGATGCCAAAGGGGGTGCCGAGCTCGTCGTTGCGCGAGTAGCGCTTGCCAATGCTGCTTGACGAGTCGTCGACCTTGTTAGAAATACCAGCGCGGCGGAGTTTCTGGCCCAGTCTTTTGATGAATGGGGTGAATGAGTCGTGGTTGGAAAGGGGGACCAGGAGCACCTTTGTGGGTGCAATCACGGGAGGGAAAGAAAGGACCTGTTAGGATGATTAGATCATGTAGTAGATAAAAAGAAGACAATGACTTACACCACGAGCTTCATCTCCATCCCGGTGCCAGTAAGAGTGCTCAAACAGACTGTAGAGAATTCGTCCAATACCAAAGGATGGCTCAATCACATTCGGCGTGTATTCACGAATGTGCTCAACCTTGGACCGCTTCTCAATAGCAATGAGATCCTTGTCCAGCTCCACCTTGCCATTTTCAACACCCTCAACATCAATCTCGATCTTGCCGTCCTTGGCCAAGTCGAGGGAGAGTTTCTCGCGAAGGTCTTCCGAAAGGGCGTTGATGGCGAGCTCTACCTTCTTGGCGTCTTTCTTGAAGCGAGGGCCGAACTTGGACTTTGCAATGTCGACGTCCCACTCCTCAAACTTCCTAGGCTCAGCGAGAGCTTCACGCACAAACAGCGGAGCACCGGTCTTTTCCTTGTGCACAGTCAAGTCGTATGCGCTGCGGTCAGCACATCCAACACATTCAACCCAGCCGTAACTAGACTGAAGCTCGGCATCCCAGCAGTCAGCAGCATAGTGCGCCATTTCGTTGGCCATGTGTTGACGGAATCGAAGCTTTTTAGGGTCAATTCCGATCTTGAGCAGGAATTGTTGAATGCGGGCGAGGAAGTAGCCGAGGGTTTCGTTGTCCACCAGACGAGTAGACACGGCCTGACCGACGGTCACGCGTTCAGTCAGCGTGCTGCCGGAAAGCTGGACTTCTCGGTTCAGCAGCGACAGTTCAACGTCCTTGATCTCGTCGAACCGAGGGTGTTTCTTGCCGCCATCAGGGTCGACATAGTGTTCAATCTCAGCCATCAGGAACTCTCTCACACGCAATAGTCCGGCACGAGGCGAGATTTCATTGCGGAAGGATTTGCCAATCGACGCAGATGCAAAGGGCATTTGGTTCTGGTTGAAGTCAAGCAATTTCTGGAAAGCAAGGAACTGGCCCTGGGCGGTCTCTGGTCTGAGGTAGCCTAGCAAGTTGCTGCTGGGTCCAATGGATGTCTGGAACATCAGGTTGAAAGCCACGGGAGGGTTGAGAGGACCGCCGGTGGTGGGATTGCGAATTTCATACTTGGTGATCAGCTCGGCCAGTCCATCACCATCGTAGTTGTCGATTTTGGCCAGAATCTCCTCGTACTCTTGCACGACGGCATCGTCCAGCTTGACGAGCTTGACATCCTTGACCTTCTTTTTCTTCTTCTTCGCATCTTCCTCCTCGTTCACCACGACCTTCTCGCCGCGCGCCTGTTTGTCTGCGTTGAGACGAGCTTCAAGCACAGCCTCGACCAGGTGGTCTGCTCGGAAAATCTCGCCTGTCTTGGGGTCCTTGCACATCCAATCCGCAAATTTCTCGACATGGCCACTAGTCTGGAGCACCTCGTGCGGCGTCAGCATAGTCGTGTCGACCTCGAGCATGTCTTCCTCTAGGACGAAATGCTTGCGCCAGGCATCGACAATGTTTGCCTGCAGCGCGCAACCGGGCGGACCATAATCAAAGAGACCAGCAACGCCGTTGTACGCTTCAAATGATGGGAAATAAAAGGCTCGTCGGCGGAGCATCGACTCAAGGACGGAGCGGTCGACGACCTGATCGGCCCTGGTCGTTAGGGACGCCATGTTGGGTTTGTTCGCAGTCTTGCCAGCTTTGGGAGCGAGGCTCGAATAGGGGCAACTTCTAGTGTTATTATAGCTGCGAAGGGTGCGTGACAGCAGGCGACTAAGCGGACGGTGAGTCATTCACCACAATTGGACAAGGGTTGGTTTTGGCGGGGTTGAGGGGGACGAGAAATTCTATACACTGGTGAGTCGGAATGACAGGTACGAACGAAAAATACAGTACCAGAATGCGTGGTTTGTGGGCAAGATGTGTAATGGCTGGTTGTTTGTTACCCACATTGTGGTATTTAATCGGAGAAACCATCTTCCGATATAGAACTGAACATAGTCCTGCAAGCTATGGTTTAGTTATGGATTATTGAGCAAATGGAATATATGATTAGAAAAATTGCGTTTTAAATCATTTAGATTCATAATTCCTACATAAAACTCAAGTCTTGTACGCCACAAGTTCATGCCAAACAGCTGGCCAACCAGCCAATCAGAAGCCGCGCTGATAAGATTTCAATCTCCAACTTTTTTTTTTTTGGGCTGCTCACTACGACAACCATCCACCAAACCAGCGCACGCGCACACATTCAAAATGCCGATCAAAAATAAACAGGTCCGAAAACTGCAAAACATCAAGCGCAAACGCGCCGAAAATGCATCCAGACACGAATTGCGCCATGAGCGGAGGAAACAGGAAGTCAGAGACCCAAGTCTGAAACGAGAGCGTCTTGCTCGCTCTGTGCCGCTTACGCTGGATGTAAGTCATTTCTCTTGAAGCATTAAAAGAAATTAGTTGAATTCATTTGTTTACTTTTCGTACAGAGAAAACGAACGTGGGACGACGTAGGCAGCGATGATGAGAATCTGCTCGGTATGAGTGTTGATGTCGAGCGACTCAAAAGACAGCGCCAGGAAGAAGAGGCCGCCGAGGCCGATGCTGGAAAAGAAGATGGCTCGGACGACCAAGAAAATGGCGAAAATAATGACGACGAAGACGACGACGTGGACAGCATGATCATGACCGACTCAGACAACGATTCAGACAACGACGACGAAGAGAGCACAAAGCCCGAGAAAAGAAGAAAAAAGTCAATTCCAACAGCCACAGAGCGCGCCACTTCTCCTACGCAGTCTACCAAATCCACCAACCTCAGCCTGGCGCCCGAGGTCCTGGCAGCCAAATTCCCGTCGTTGTTCGCCAACGAAGTGACAAACCCCAAGATATTGATCACGACCGCGCCCAATTCCACATTGCACCACGAAGGCAAACTGCTCACGTCGCTTTTCCCCAACAGCGTGTACATCCGCAGAACGAGACATCGACACGCACATGTATTTTCTGTCAAGGAGATTTGCAAGTTTGCGTCAAATCGAAACTACACTGCCGTCGTCATTGTGAACGAGGACCAAAAGAAAATTTCCGGGTTGGATATCGTTCATCTCCCCATTGGGCCAATGTTTCATTTCTCAATTTCAAACTGGATCGAGGGCAAGAAACTGCCTGGGCATGGTTCGGCCTCGGAGGCTTACCCGGAGCTGATTCTCAACAACTTCCGAAGCCCGCTAGGTATCTTGACAGCACACCTATTCAAAAGCCTGTGGCCCACACAGCCCGAGCTGGTTGGCCGACAAGTCGTCACCATCCACAACCAGCGAGACTATTGCTTCGTCCGACGACACCGGTATATTTTCCGGGAAAAGCGGGAGACAGAAAAGCCCGTAGTCGGAGCCGACGGCAACGAAATCAAGGGCGCTGAGGGGATCAAAACGGGTCTTCAGGAACTGGGACCTCGCATGACTTTGAAGCTTCGACGTGTTGACAAGGGGATTCAGCGCTCTAGTGGCCAGGAATGGGAATGGAAGGGGCAGATGGAGAAGACGAGAACCAAGTTTCAGCTGTGATTTTGTCGAATTCATATACATATTTAGAGCGATAGTCAATATGAAGTAATTCAAGCATTATCTGATTCATAGCAGGTGTATCCAACATTCATTACAAATTCATTATCATCATTCATAACTACATGTCTGACCCGGGTATTTTTTTTGTAGAAAAATAAATCATATACCGCTAGGTCCAGACGAATCCAAATTCATCCCATCAAGAAGCGCCTCGAGCTTCTTCTGATGCCTCAACCGATGCGGAGCATGCGACATTGGCTTCCTCCCCGTCACAAACCTGACCGAGACCGTCGCACCTTTTGATGCAGCCACCTCGAACTTGACCTTTTCGCAGATATCTCGAACGTTGGATGCAGTCCAGTTACCCGTTGCCGTGAGCGGTCGCAGACAGTGAGCTTCGAGGCCCTCGAGGAACGCAATCAGCATCATCTTGCCCAATGTGCTTTGGCGAGGGTCGTTGTTGGGCCATGTGCCGAGGGGTACGGTAATATCGTAGTTGCGCACATCAATAAATCCAGATGCTGTCAGTAATGAGGGCTGTAGATGGCAGCGGGGGGTGCCATCTATAGCGTTATCGATAGTGGTAGCGCTTTTCATCGCCGAGGCCAAGATGTTGTAATACGAATTAGGATCCAGATCTGGGAAAACGATAGCATCGAGGTCCGGCTCCGACTCGACCACTTCAATGTACCCGCCAGCCCGCAGGTTTTTGAACGACTGCTGGTAGACGGTCTCCCAATTGCGTAACGCGCCAGACAAGCCCCGGAAATGGATCAGTTCAAATGGTTCCTGATACGACCATTCGGCCGCCTCGGCGTCGTCCAGCTGGAAATGAACATTGGGGAGACCGAGCACGGCAGGACCGGCGTCAAAGACGCTGATATCAGTTGCAATGACCTGAGCATCCGGATACTTTTCGCCCATTTCAACGGCCCAGTCCCCAGGGCCCGTGCCAATATCAAGAATCCGACAGGGACGGCCTTGCGGAACCGGGGCTTTGGTGAGTTCGCCGTCCAACAGCATGAGAAAGACCTGGTGGATGATGTTCAGCCGGGTTTGCTCGGCGTCATCGTTGGGCATGAAATAGCTGTCGTTGCAGTATCTCCGTCCGTTTTCGTAGACAGCCTGGACCGCGAGCTGGGATCTGGTTGATGTTCTGTAAAAATAAAAAAAGTTGAGCGTTAGAATGATTTCTCAGACATGGAGCACTTAAGCAGAAGAAATAGGGTTCTTGCATTGAATATGACCCGTCGTCGTCTTCGTCTGCTACTTCTGCGTCTCCGCTCGCCTGTGACACCGAGTCCAAGTCATGCTGGTCCTCCTCGTCTACCTCGATGTTTTGCGTGAGACGGTCATGCCCGAGTTCTGCGTGTGCCTTGGACGATTGGACCATGGCCGGTCCGGCCGGTATTCAATTCACTTTATAAAAGTATTTCAATTTAAAGAAAATAAAAAAAATAAAAAAGGAAGAAAAAGTCAGGCTTTGACGAATGCCATTTCCTTGGGCCGTAATTTGGAAAAGGGCGAACAGTCGGAAGACACGGAGTTGCTCGCTGGCAAGACCATCGACAGAATCGAATAAAGAAGTATTTCGATAGAAAACAAGAGACCCATCCAAGCCACGGACACGTGTAAGCGAATAGTCCTAGGTTCTAACACGAAAGAATTGTGCGGAGAATTGAAGCCCCACGAGTATTACACGGTGGTACGGGATGTGAGTAGCTGGGTTTTCCTGGCCGGCGCCGGCCAATCACTTTTCATTTAGGCCATCAAGAGGAGTTCGTTTGCTGGGCCTGCTCAAAACTCAAAAGTTACCAGGGAACAAGTAGCCTAGTTAACTAGTCACCAGAGTTGCGAGACTGATGTGTCGCCGCGTCCCCGATTAGGAAGGAATTGACAGCGCCGGCAAGCCCTAAGCGGGGCGAGCTCTGGGAGAATATCGTCTATCATTTCAGCGAATATTAATATTTACTGGTGTAGTTCACATGTTATCGTGGATCAAGTGCGGCCCCTTTAAATTAAGTGGCTGAAAGCGACTATCAGATTTATGCAGGTTGTAATAATAATACTACATTATGCTACGTTCCAGGATTCCGGCCCATTGATTCCACCAGCATGGAACCAATCTGACTACTCGAGTGCGGCAAATTTCCGACCTGCAGCCAGCATTATTAATATAACAATAAAACGAGTCAATCAATTCAGCTGCACGAGTTCTTTAGCTGCTGTTGCTAGTCCGTAAAGTGCGGGGTCGAGTCAGCCGGCTTGAATAATAATGAACAACCAACCCACGAAACAAACACTATTCAACCCTTTTTCTCGTATTCAATATTATTTACTTCCGAAAACACAGACGCTATATATGCAAGAGCGGAACACAAAAAATAGGTTCTCACGCTAGAACCTGTCTCGTTCTCTATGCAATGCTTATAGTCCAGCGCAGTGACACGTCGATAGAACCTGTATATTAATATTGCATGCAAAGCTACCCTACCCATGCTGCCGGAATTTGTGGATATACTACTGCACTATTCATCTAGTAGTATTCTGTGTCCAGTCATGATGATCCACTTGCTGACTCGGTCAGTTGCTCGCCTTGCCTAGTCCTGAGTCACTGCAGCATCTTTACGTAGTTATTGCAAGTGTTGGGTGTTGGGCACAAGAGCAGATTGGAGCCTTTGCACAGAACATGCCAAAAGAATAAACTAGAATAGTCAACAAAAACAAACAAAATAATACTTGTATACATGTATACAATATATAGAGTGTTAAGCTGACTAGCCAATCAGTACAGCCGCTCTCGTCTTGGCGCCAACAACAAATTCTGTAAACAAATCCATCAACCTCTTACACTTTTAGTGTTAAAATCAACAACCACTCCTTAAAACAAAAGTAATGTCCTCAGTCCCTCTCTACCGCTGCCCGCGACGCTTTCTCTTCATCGCCTCTATCGGAAACCCAGCACCATACACCGGCACGCGGCACAGCGCCGGCCATGTCCTGCTCGATGCGTTGCAGGCGCCTCTGCAAGAGCGCATCGGGCTGACCAGCAATGATACTGGGAATAATAGCAAGTCCATTTTTTACACAATGTGGAAATCTCCCGCGCTCATGAATGTGTCGGGTCCACCGGTGCTGCGCCAGTTTAAGAATTGGTTTGCCAATCGGCAGCAGGTTTTTGATACTATTTTTGCACCTGCGTCAAGACCTGTATCAACACCACCAGCACCTGCACCTGCGCCAGCAGCGTCAGAAACAGAAACAGAAACAGAAGCTGAAATTCAAACGAAAAGACTCTTCAAGGGCAGCAACCTCACCCCGATCGACGTCTCCACGCGCGAGCTGACACGCTTCCGGCCCACGCTTGTCATCCTGCACGACGAGCTGGAAGCCGCTCCGGGCAAAGTCAAGGTGCGCATGGGCGGGCCTGAGCAGTCGAGTCTGCGTGGGCATCGCGGGTTGATTAGTATCATTGACAGTTTTCGGGGTGCGCGGCTGTTAACCCCGAAGCGAGAAGGTCCGGCGGGTGTGTCGGTGTTGAGGATTGGGATTGGGATTGGCAGGCCTGTTAGTAGAGAGCGTGATGCAGTGTCGGATTATGTCCTGGGAAAGTTGAGCCCCAGGGATTTGGAGGCGATGCAGCGCGCGGTTCCCGAGGTAGTGGATTTGCTGGTCAAGGAGATGTATCGAGAGGGGGATGACTGATTATTATTTGTTTCGAATTTGCAATGTAAAATATTTTTGATAGATTGATACCCAGTGCCTTGTACTGACTACCTCTAGACATGACTGTCTAGGCTGTATTATAAGCATAAAATACTACTTCTTCCAAACAGACATAAGTCATTAAACATATAAATATAGACAATTAAAATGTAGAAAACACCAAAGGCTGAAAAAAAGGACTAGACAGTCCCCGCAATGCTCAAATCCCGAATCTCCTCCAACACCTGCTCAACCCTGTTATCCAGTTCGCCATTGGCATATTGATCTCTCGTATCCGCATCCAAATACTGCTGCACCTGCGCCATGCGCGAGTACGCCTCTGCACAAAACCGCAGCTGAATCTTGACAAGGGCCTCAAAACTGGGATCCAAGTATGGCACACGCAGGTCGATGAGCTGCGGCAGCTCGGTGAAGAGCTGTTCGTTGAGCTGCTCGTATGCCTGCTTGGCCATTTCGGTTTCGCGTTCGGCGCGCGGTAGTTTGGTGGCGTCCTTGTCTGGTTTTTCGACGAGGCGTTTGACCTTGGCGCGCATCGAGTCGTAGTCGAGGAGTTTGTGGTTGCGTTTTTTGATGCATTCGTTGATGTCGGGGAAGTAGGCACAGAACCGGGAGATGGGGTCGAGAACGGTGGTTCTATGAACGTTAGTTTGGAAACAAACAAAAATAAAACAAAAGGGGATATACCGATAAGGTCCGTCCAGAGCTTTGATCGTCTCGGCGTCCAGGTCCTCGACGGCCTGCTTATAACTCCGACTCACGCCGTCTCTGGTCCCGGCGTCACCGTAAAAGGCGTCGATCGTTTCCGCGATTCTCATTTGAGATGCAGTCATTGCTGGGGACAGTTAATATCTAACCAACCTGACCCAAGCTTGCAAAGTTGTAACCCACCTCGCAGCGAATCAAGATAACCCTTGGCCTCCTTCTGTAGCCGAGTCACGGCCGTCTCCATTGTTCTATAGCGTCTTTTTTCCCACCCGTCAGCTCGCTATATTTTTTTTTCTATAAAGCAACGCAACCCAAATCCATACCTCTCTTCAATCTCATAGTCTCGGTCACTGGTTTTCTCGACATGGCCTGTTTGTTTTATTTAGTAAACTCCCTCCTCGCAAACCGCGGGGTAAGACGAACCCGTTTTCATCATCACCTGCGTCGTCGCACGGTTGACATTTTTCTTGAAGCCTGCATTTTGGAACACACCAAAGTCAGTCATGTACTCCTCTAGAATAATCCGTAAGAGGTAGAAGTTGTGCAGCAGTACATACCGGACCACGACATGGCGGCGGGGGAATAATAGACGATATGAATCTCAAAAGTAACAGTACTTTGTTTACCGGAGCTGTCCGGAAATAAATCAGATGAAACAAAGCTGTTCTCAAGTCTGGTCACGTGTAAGTAAACCACACTGATCAAGTGAAAAAGCGTAGCACACTTTGTTTTGGTGTAGCTAGGTGGTGGTTGTAGTTGTCAAAGAAACAGGTCAGTCAAGTTCGATGTGACGATCGATGCCTTACGGGCCGGGGCTGGTGTGGCTGAGCTGCGAGTCAGCTGGGCCCGTGGCTGTGCCAAGATTACATACCAGGAATTACGTCATCCCGAACGCATCAGATCATTTATTAAATCAGGTGAATAGACAACAATAATATGTAGAAAAAATTTAAAAAATTTGGATTCAATACGATATAGCAGCCAAATACTGACTGATAAATACGTAGAACATCATCAACGAAAAGCACCCCGCGTCAAAAAATGCTGTCATGGTATCATCAGTCGAGAGTGCATACATAGCTCACCAATGCCACCGACGCCAGAACAGTAGAAAAGAAATAACATGTAATGTCACATGCATATGCAAAGAAATCAAAATAGCATAAAAAAGCTTGGCTGAAAACCAGTTATTGCGAACAGCCTAGCAAAACTGTGGTTGTAACACGAATAAAACTTAATGCAGAAAAAAAGAGAACAAAAATCAAGTTGCGCCTGGATACAATACACCCAGAAAAGAAAAGGTCATCATTGTTCGTTTCGCTTGAAGAGGAAATGGACATGAGGAAAGATACAGAGAAATGTGCAAGGAGAAAAAGAAGAAAAAGAAACACCGCATCGAACTGGCCGATCAAGTGTGCAGTAAAAAAGAAAGAAGAAAAAAGACCTCCTGTCTAAATGGGGTATTGGGTCTAATGCCCTTGAATAAATGACATATAACCTGACAGTGCTAGCCTCCCACCCAGAGAATAATCATACTTGGATCATTCTCGACAAATCCCGCCCTCCGATTCTTTTCTCATCTAGAGGAATAACCAGGAACCGTGGAAGGAAGAATAGCAGACACGGCAAGGAAGAAGGTATCAGTAGCCTTCTTCGCCAGCCTTGCACAATTTAATCTCGCGAACCCATTCCGACTTCAACACCTGCGAGGCAGTGATACGTCGGCCGGGGTTCGGATCGAGAATGGAATAGATGACGTTGCGGCAGCGAGCCTAGGACATGTTAGCTTTGTCGTATTATATTAGATAGTGCAGGATAACTCACCCGATGCAACGTCTCAATAGGCGCGTACCCATCCTCGTCTCGTCGACCTTCGAGGTAGCGCTCATAAAACTCGTCTTCGTCCTTGCGGGCCACCCGCCACAGGTGTCGCCCGGTTCTCATAGCCATGTAGATCACACCGGTAGCCCAGATATCAACTGCCCGTGGATCGAATTCCTTGTCGGTGTACTCCTCAGGCGCGATGTACGGAGCTGAGCCACACAAGCCAGCCGTCATGTGTGCTTCCTTTTCCCACGCCATTCGGAAGCATTCGCCATTGCCGAAGTCGGTGATTTTCAGCGCTCCGTGAGTAGTCAGGAGAAGATTTTCTGGCTTCAAATCACGGTGGGCAACGCCCATCTCGTGCATGTACTCAACACCCCGCATTAGTTGTTTGAAAAAGCAGTCTGCTTCGTTGACTTCAAGTTTGCCGGCAGTCAGCACGAGCGTGTACAGGTCGCCTCCCGCACAGTATTCCATCACTTCGCAATAGTCGCCCTTGGCGTCTTGTAAAAGATCTAGGGTGTGGATAACATTGGGGTGGCGTAACGACGACGAGATACAAAATTCGGATGTGAGTCGCTTTTGGTATTTTTTCGATGTCTCTTGGGGACGGCGTCGGAATTCTTTGACGGCATACAGCTGTTCCATGCGAGAGTCCTTTGGGTTGACCTTGTGCGAAATGCGAACAATACCAAAGGCTCCGCGGCCGACAATCTCCTGGCATTTGCCGTACTTGTCGACTAACGTGGCCGTCGCATTGGGGCCTCCCTTTTTGTCCTGCGCCAGTTTGTCGCGTTCGTTTTTCAGTTGATCGACCCAGCTCGAAACCAGCGACAACTGCTGGTCGTCGACGTGGTCCTCTTTCTTTTTGCCGGCGCCCAGCATGTCTCGTAGTAGGCCGGTGAGTTTTTCCTGTCGTTTGGTGCCCTTGAGGTGGTGTTTGTGAAGGCCGTCGATAAGTTCATAGCGCTTGTGGACGGTGGGCGCTTCCTTTTCTTTGCCGCGGCCCTTGACGAGCCCATCGGCAGGCTTTTCGCTCAATGACGCCTGGCGAGAGGGCGTCTGAGGCACGGCCGAGCGCACAGTGCCGTTAAGAGAGGGTTTTGGTCCATCTGAACTCGACTCAGAACCTGTATCTCGAAATCCTCCTCCGTCCGAGTCCTTGGGCGAGGCAGTGGAGGCGGGTTTCCGCTCGCTGAACATGCGGGTGATGCGATGGGCCATGGAGGGTTTCGCGGATTTTCCCTGCAAGGGAGGTGTAGGGAGGACATCGCCGTTGGCGGGCAGCGACGAGCGAATGTCCTCGAGAGCGCGGGTCATCTGCTGCTCTCCATGGCTCTGGTCGAAGGAGGTGGTGGACGGCGCTTTGGAGGAAACGGTGGAGGAAGGGCCGGGCGAGCCTGGCGGAGGAGTCATGTGCGTTCAGACGGAGCAGCGCACGAGGGCGCTTTTCACGCTGAGAAGAAGTGCTCGCTCGAAGGCGATGGTGGACGCTCCCTGCGCGGTTGGATTGTTGGGGAAGTTGAAGTTGAAAGATGGACGTGGAAGTCGGGTCGGTACAGAAAAGTGACGAAATTGAGGTCACTAGCTCGGATTGTCGGGTAAAGCCAGAAACCCGGCGGCGGCGTGGGGAGTGATTTCAAAGCAGAAATCCACGCCAACCGACGGTTTGACGGCGGTTTTGGAGGCGAGGCAGAAGGCAGAAGAAGGCAGCAAGAAGTAGGCAGCAAGAAGAATGCGAAAGAGGAGAAAAAATAAGAGGAGGCGGCCGGCACGACCAGATTTCAGTGTTTGCGCGCGCGCCGCTTAACTTTGTTCTTTTTGCGCTCACTCTCGGGGGAGTGCGGTGTTATTCTTATTAACTAGTAGGTAAGGACCGGCTTAATCATTATTAGTAGTACTTGACTACTTTGTGGGTTCGCCCCAGTTTTAAGAAGAAAAAAAAGGGCGTAGCCACCACCATCCAGTCTTGTCTGCCTGGAAGAGGAAAAAAAAAAAAAAAGAGGGTTTGGGCTTTGTCAGAGCCGGTAGATTACCGCCCGTTTCGTATTATTACAGCCCTGTGCGACTACTGCCTGCAGCCTGCAGCCAGCCTGCGGGGTCTTGAAAGGTACTAGTACGGAATACTCTCATGTGAAAATTACGGAACAAGAACAATACAACTTCCCCTCATCAAAACGAAACGAAACTTCCCAATTATGGGGAAGCGTTGCTGATCGTCTGCTCGCTGGGGTGGGAGCCCCGAGCATCCATTATTATCCAGAAATGATTGTACATAGCAGGTGACATTGGCCACCAGGAGATCCTCAGTCCACGAGGGTGTCAGCAAGCCCCCCTCCTCCGAGGCGGTGCATATCGTGACCTCATTCGACAGCGCATTTCGATTCAGACGTGGCGTTTGGATCTGGTCGATCCGCATGTCGATATAAATAAAAACGACAAGCACAGAGGAAGCAACACAAAAACACAAAACTGTTATTGTTATTGCAGCGGAGAGCCATGTCGGATATGCGCTGACTGACCGCCCAGTCAAGCCACATTTGCATTTTAATAATACTACTATATACTACGGATATACAGCAAGTTGCGTATCCGTACTTGTACGAACCGTAATGACGTAACGAAGCATGCAACTGGATAATTATCCAGCCTCGACTGATCTCTCGCTCTGGTACGGAGTAATCATTAATAATATAACATGTAACTAGACGCTTGAGTCGTGTGCCTATTGCATTGACAGGATGTCGGACCCGCCACACACGATGATGTGGTGGCTCGACTCGACTCCACCTTCGACCAGCTTCAGTTACATGGTGCAGAACGTATCTTGGGGATCCTGACAGGTCATACAACGTACATAATAATAATAATAATACAAATACAAATAAACAGTAGTAGTACTACTTGAGTCAAACTGCCGGGAACAGCGCCCTCCGGTATCGAACAACGGAAATAATACCGTACCTTACGCCACGCTTGGTAAATTAGTGGTATGATCCCGTTTATTATGAGACATTTAATTTCGACCACAGGCGGATCACTTGAAGCTTAGCCCTAGTCAAAGCCATCTGCATCTCCCCTCGAGCGGCAGTTATAGTAGTAATAATACTTGTAAACTAGGTTAGCTGGTAGTTTTCGTGGTACCGTATATATCATGCAATCGCTTTACTATTCATTCCGAGGGATAGGCCCCCGTCTCACCGCCACAAAGTCATTTCCTCTTTCGGAAATCGGGATACAACCGTCTCACAACAGGGGGGGAAAAAAAAGGAAAATAACATAACACGACATTCCTGCACGTTCTGCACCGACCATTTGGCCACGCCGGTCTCTTTTCTTGTCAGATTGGATGGTTTTTTTTTTTTTGAAATAAATTTTTTTCAATTACTTATTATGGTGGCTACGAGCCAATTATATAAATTTATACTGGGCCAAGGAAACAGATATCTCACACCGTATTGCGGCAGATGGGTCTAATGCAGCTGCATGTACTATTCAGCTGTCTAGTGCAGCAGCCACTTTCAATGTTCATATGCCTAATGGAGATATTTCTGGAGAGTATTGCGTTTGCTATTCATGATTCAGGCAGTATTGTGGACTGGTCTTCCGCAGTGAATCCCTCGCGAGGTATTTAATCTACCCAGTAATGTGCTCAGCAACGTACTCCGTACTCCGGTCTTATCATCGACAGTAATACACGTGGCTGACTACTCGCGGCCCGTCCCATGGCATCTGTACGGCCTGTCCTCGTATCGTATGCTGTTTCCTGCGGGGTATCTGGCGTCTTATCTCCCTGCTCAAGGTCACGGAGTCTGTCGAACGGCCTGTGTCGACGACATGAGTCGAGCTCGTATTCCATTGAGCACGGTTTCGCCAATCCGAGTCTGGCTTGGTTAGTTCAAGGCTATGGTGAGCAGCCGGTAACTTATTTATAATCAGCCACACATCTTGCTGACAAATCACATGAAGCTAACCTTCAAAAAAGCCACCATTGCCTTTTATATGCAATAGATGCAGCTGTAGAGCCGCAGCCGACTTAAGAAAGCACCCGTGTCTTTAATTGTCAGTATTTCCTTTTCGAAAAAAAAAAAAAAAAAAAAAAGGCCACCCGTTCGATAGATGGACATACCACAAACTGTTCCAGAGACTCCTCAAAAAGCTCATTGTTGACCCCTAGTCCACCGGGATGTTCCACCGGAGACAGCGGATTTTTAACGACTGCCGCCCAAATATTTTATAAGTACGAGCGCATCTTGGCGGGCACGAGCTCCGAGACAAACTCACCGTACTCGACAAAGAGATTGACGTAGATCTGCTGCAACGCTATGCGCATGCTCGGGGCCTTGTCGTCCGTAAGCATGACAAACTTGATGCTTGTGGGCGATTCGTAGAAATGCAATTTGTACTGCGTCGTGCGGTAGGAGATGAAACTGAGGTCAGACATCAGCGCGTTAGCCATGCTTCAAAAGAAACACGCTTGCAAACTCGTACCTATCATCCTCGCCGCCCAGCTTGCGCACCATATTCCGCAGCGAAAACACTGTTCCAAACACCAGCTTCGCATCGTCATCGGCCCTGCGAGCCGTCTCGGCAGGGTTCAGGTTCTGGGTGTCCGATGTAGGACGGCTAAGCCAGCGGCGTTTGTAGATGCATTCAGCTAGTCGCGCAGAGGTTAGCGAGACAGACGGACAGACGGACAGGAAGGAGGATAGGAAAATACCATGGCGGTCGAAGATATAGAAGGCATAGACAGTCATGGCGGGCAACGATGCAAAGATACGTCCTGAGGTTGAAATAGAGCAGGAGGATTGTTTGGAAGCTGCTGGTATCCGACGCTGGCCAAGCAGCGCGCTAGTTTGCGCCCCACTCGCACGCTATTGGCCAATGGTTGCGGGCTCTGGCATGATTGGGCGAGGGTTAGGCCACAGTCCCGCCTGGCCCAATGCGGCTAGCGCGGCACAGTTATCGATTAGGGCGCTGATCCGCGATCGATTGGGCTGTATACGCCCGCTGCTGCTGCTCGCCTCGCCGTTTCTCCTCAGTCCTGCGTCGCCCCATTCGCTCGCTCGGAGCTTTTGTATTTTCCACTCACCGTGCGCCCTAGCTATTCGCCCACTGCCATTGGCTCGCCCTGCATCCCATCGCGGCTGCTCAACGCTCAGTCTGATCAGATCACCAACAACGTTGGACGGAACCGATTTCCCCTCCCCCGCGCTGTTCGATATAGTCATCCTCTCCCCCCTCCTCCCCCGCGAACGTGTGTCTGTGGGTTGATCAATCGATTTGCTGCTCTATTATTGCTGGTCTGGATTTTGAATTTGGCGTATTCTCGTTCACAACTTTAATACTATAGCGCCGTGGTGTACATGGCTGAGGAGGTCGTCAGCACGGAGCCAGCGTCGATGGCGTCGAGCCCTAGGCTGCCACTGCTGGATACGCAGAATCTTCCTGAGTCTCCCACGCCCATAAGACAGGGGTATGTCTTTTTGGTTGCCATATATTTCAATCTTTTCATTGCTCGATGTTAATCACTATGCAGCTCCGCGGCCTCGTACGAAAGCCCTCGGCGACATCAGCACCGTCAAGCAACCCTGCCACGCCAGGTCAAGGTCGGTGTTTATGCTTGTTGTCACCAGCAAAAGCTTGGCTGACCCAGCGCTTCGCAGGAAACTCTCAATGCTCGGTCCGAATACACAACCAGCCAGGACGATGGCACTGCCCAGCACCACATCAACCAGTACATAATCAAACAAGAAATGGGTCGGGGTTCGTTTGGCGCCGTACATCTGGCGGTAGACCAGTATGGCGGTGAATATGTCTGTCAATTCCTATAGCTACCACTGCTCTACCCCTACTAATACACTTGGGTTCACTTAGGCTGTTAAAGAATTCTCAAAGGCCCGGCTCAGGAAACGGCAGCAGTCGCACATGTTACGGCAGCCCCGCGGCCCACGGCGTCCAGGGACAGGCTTCAACTCGCCGCTTCATCGCCATCCCACCGGTTCGGATGACGCAAATCCTGGCCATCCATTGGACTTGATCAAGGAGGAAATTGCTATCATGAAAAAATTGTACCACAGCAACTTGGTCTCGCTGATTGAGGTCTTGGACGACCCCACCGAAGATTCCTTGTATATGGTAATGGAGATGTGCAAAAAGGGCGTAATTATGAAAGTCGGATTGGAGCAAAAGGCCGATCCGTACGACGACGAAAAATGCCGATTGTGGTTTCGGGACCTTATCCTGGGTATTGAATACCTTCATGCGCAGGGCATTGCCCACAGAGACATCAAGCCTGACAACTGTCTGCTTACCGGAGACAATGTTTTGAAAGTGGTCGACTTTGGGGTCTCGGAGATGTTTGCCAAAGACTCGGACATGTACACAGCCAAATCCGCTGGCTCGCCCGCTTTCCTGCCGCCTGAACTCTGCGTCGCCAAGCATGGCGACGTTTCGGGGAAAGCAGCTGATATCTGGTCCATGGGAGTTACGCTCTACTGTTTGCGCTATGGACGTATTCCATTTGAAAAGCAAAGCATCTTCGAGTTGTATGAGTCGATCCGTAATGATCCCTTTACTTTGGAAGGAGAAACCGACGATATTTTCAAGGATTTGATGCACCGGATTTTGGAGAAGGATCCTGCCAAGCGGATTACCATGCAGGAGTTGCGAGTGAGTTTTTTTCTCTCTCTTTCTTCCCTCTTCCTTCCCTCTTTGATATATGCTTCTAACAAAATAGAACCACCCGTGGGTGACCAAAAACGGTGCCGACCCATTGCTGTCAGAAGAGGAAAACACTGCACAGCTCATAGAGCCTCCAACAGAGGAAGAAATGAACACGGCCATCACGAATAACTTGCAGAAGATTTTCGTTGTGGTATGCTCAGTCTATTCCTCATTTTTTTGAAGTTTTCTTTTTCTCACGACTTCACAGATGAAAGCCGTCCAGAAATTCAAGAAACTGGTAGACCCTGCCAAACATCCACATATGCATAGCATCCTTGGCCTGGACGATGAAACACATTTGGTCCAGCCTCCGATGGAAATGGAGGCCGACGAGGGTATCGAGACGCTCAGCACATATAAGCGCGTCTTGAGAGATAGAAAATCCCATCCCCATCACCCAGAACACCCGCAGTCCTCGTCTGGCGAAAGGGGCCGGTCACCGAGACGACACGGCTCAACTGTTTCATTACACCAGGCTGCTGCTACTGCTGCTGTTGCTGCTGCTGCATCTCACGTTTCGTCGTCGAGAGAAGACACGCCATCTGGGAGTGCGTCTGAAGGCACACGCGGCCATGCGCGAGATCCCTTGGAGGAGGAGCATTTATTCCTCAACATCGGCCCATCGACGTTTAGCGGGCTTGTAAAGGCAGAACATGATGACTACCCACCATCATCATTACCAATTCCCATCCCTGACCCATCAACTACAAGCATCTCCGAATACACCACCACCACCACCACCACCATCACTAACAGCTCAGCGACAGCATCAGCAACAACAACCGAAATAGAAACAACAACCACCGTCCCCGAAGACTTCCCCATTGTATCTGAATCCCCCGGCGCATCCGAAATCGACATTTACGAAACCGCCTACCGCGAAGAAATCGAACGCATCAAACGCCGCAGCATCGCGCGCCGCGACACTTCGACTATTTATCTGACGCGCCGCGTCGAAGACAAAAAATATCATTTGGATGAGGTCATGAAACTGCTCCAGCATCCTTCGCCGACGACACAAAATCCGAACAACCAATTTGTGGGAGGTATACTACAGGGTGGTGAGGGGGCTTCCCCGCCGTCGTCAGACGAGTATATTCTGCGTCTTGGTGGGAAAGTTTCTGGCGCGGTGGCGTCGGCTCAGGCGGTTTTTAAGAGTGCGTTGACAACGCAGATTGAGGCGCGCGGTGGTAGTACTAGTACTACTAGTAGTAGTAGCAGTAGTGCGTTTGGCAAGAGTGGTGGTAGTACTGGTGATAAGATGGATTTGGTATAACCCATTTAACCGTCTGTCTTTTTTTCTTTTCTTTTCTTTTCTTTCTTTTGATTTCCCATTCTCTTTCGAATTGCTATGTTATGTGACGAGATGGATGGATGGATGATAACTCTACCGAAGGGAAACGACATGGAAATGATGACCAGTTATGTATTTTTAATAGGAAGATTAGATTTCTCTTAAATACTTTTGAAGATTTGCTTTGCAAGTAGCACCCCCATTAATTTATTACCATCAAATAATAAATAAGTAATAATATACATCAAGAGGCCAGCCAAAATATTCTGCCCGCCTCGATAAGAATAAAAATTCAAGCCAATAAAACAGTTGAACAGTTGAACAAGTTCCAACCAATAAAAAAAGCCACACCAAATCAATCAAACAGAAAACAATATACAAAACAAAAAGAGAGAGAAAAAGTGCTGGCATGAAATTAGCGTGTATGTCATATCTGCGTTCGTATGAAATCAAACTCATATAAATCATCCGCGAGATAGAGAGGTAAAAAAAATAATAATAAAAATAAAAAAGAGAGACAACGATCGTGTTTTAATGCATATATCGCATCACGGCATTACAGCTCAGATTCCATTCCTCCTCAAACTGGCATAATCAACTGGGCCAGTTTCTGAACTAAACCTTTTGAATCAACTCATAAAAAAGGGGGGGGACCGGGTAAAGGGGTCGGTCTATGTTTGTCGATCTTGGGCGGCAATCATCATTCATATAAATTTCTAAAAACATCGAGCTTTTTTTTGGTGGTGTCATGTTTTCGTTTCGCCAGGATGCGGCGATATAGCTGCCGTGACATATCCTCCGCTTTGATGCATCGGTGGTCCACTCTGTGCTTGGGCAAGGAGGCGGGGTTCTGCCGGTGGTGGATGCATGGTCTTTTCCTGCAGTCGTGGAGCAGGCGCGTGCTCAAACACGTTGGTGGTTTGGGATACGAGGGGCGGCTCGCGAGGTGATGTTCGTTGCATGCTGAAACTCTCTCGACTAGGGGGAAACGGCAGCGGCAGTCGTCGGTCTTGACTGCTTTGTGAGCGTATTATACCCTTGACCGGATCTATGTCGGGTGTATCTGAAGTGTCAGCACCAGTTGGCTGCGTGTTGACGCCCTGCTCGGGGGGTACGTCTCTGGGTGCTGGGGTGTCTGGAAGTCGTTCTTGCTTCTGTATCTCCGGCGTATGGGCCACATGCATTGGTGAAACCATAGAACTGTCGCTCGTAGCACTGGCACCCCCAGAAGGCGTCGCCGGATTATTCTTCGTCTTGGATAGGCGACGCCGCGGTGGTGGATATGATTCTCCACGAGCCTCGGCCTCTGCTTTCCGCCGCTCAGATTCCATTTTACTCGGCCTGCCTCTCTTCCTCGGCGGCTCTTGTCCTCCCTTTCCCGAAAGATGATCCCCCCATCCGGGAGAAATTGGGCCGGGAGACCCAGCGTCCTGGCCAAACTGTTGTACATTGCTATGCGGGGGCCGTGGTTGAATAGCACGCGGGAGATTGGGTTTCTCTGTTGGATAGAGCGGCCGTTTGCGTGACGCATAAGGATCGTGGGCCGATGACGAGGTAAGAGGTGCCGCATTCACGGGCGATGAGTTGAAACCCGGATATCCTGGCGGCGGAGGGGGCACTTGCCATGACTCTGTTGAACGGACGGGTGCTGGCGGCGGGTGGCTCGACTGCCACATGCTTTGGAATTGTTGTCTGCATTCGTTCACAGACCGACCTAGCAAAATGTTAGTGCGGGGGGTTGGCTATAGGAATCCTCTATAGGACTCCTGGGGTTGTGGTATTTTACCTGGCGGTAAAGGCATGTCGAACCATGGCGGCGATATATGGAGCTGCCGAATGAGCTCAACAAGATGGTTTGACGGAACACCGGCATTGCGGAGTATCACCGTCAATAGACCATACTGGCAGGTTGGTTAGCGGTAGGTGGCGACATGAACAAATGCTTGGAATTACCTTCTCCTCCTCCGTCCAATCTCGATCGATTTGATCCGGCATATCCAGACGCTCATGGGGATGGATCGATTTCAAGAGAGAGGTGGAAAAAACGGAGCAATAAAAGATAGATAAGAGAGGGAATTCTTTTTTGTCTTTTTTGGGGGGGGGGTCTTTTTTTGGCCCTTTTCAGAAATTCAAACAGTACAAAAAACCTCCCAAACGAGTGGCGTGTCTAAACGGGGCGTGTCACGCGGGGATGCAAAGGGAATCGCAGCAAGATGATATCAAGGCACAGCCACTGGGACCGAGAGATGAACTGGGGCGCGGGAGTTGAAGCTGGCAAGCGGGATTCCAAGTCATGAAGAATAGCAATAGCATGTAATAGTAAATAAATAAAAAAACACCAATTACGTATAAAATCCAGAAAATGAGTCAAAAGAAAGCCACGGGGCACAGGCGGACAATGACAGCAAGGCTTATCGGGGGCTGTCCATGGGTAGATCGGTCTGCCTTGTTTCTCTTGGATCCGTTTGCTCAAGGCAGACAGAGTCGAGTCAGGCGGTTTGGGGGAGAGAAGAGAAGGAAAACAAAGGAGAGCGCGCGATGAGGCTACAGCATCGTCCGGGGGGAGCGCGAACGAGGCAGGAGCGGGCGGGGGAAGGCGCGAGGGTGACAACAGACAACAGAGCAACGAGGAAAGAGCAGGACAGTTGAGGACACACGCGCGCCGGGAAGGAAGGAGCAGGCGCCCGAAGAGGGAAGGAGGGAGGGAGGGAAGGAGGGAGGGGAGGAGGGGAGGAGGAAAGGGAAAGAGAAGAAGAGGAGGAAGAGACGAGCAGAGAGACAGAAGCTCCAAGGCGGGCCAGTAGTAGTTAAATGTCTGTAACTTAAAAATGGATAAATAATGAATAAAGCAGGAAGATGAGCAAATTAAGAGTAGTTGTAGTAGTAGCAGCAGTGGTTGCTGCATTTGTCCAGCCAATAATAACAACAGTGACCCTGGTCCAGAGCCGCGGGTAAGAAAGAAAAAGAGCACCAAACTGGCAGCTAGCAATAATCACTAACAAGTTAATAAACAACACAATAAGCTTAGGTTTGAATGGGACCAGGCACGGAGCTCGCTGGCCAAACAAACAGCGATGCAGGACAGACTAAGATCGGGGGGTTCCGTGCAGATTCCGCTTGGGGCGGATACTCCGTACGCAGCAACTAGGTATGTAATTATTATTAACTGCAAGCAACGGTGCCGGGATTTCAGCTCTCGTCTTCTCTCTCAAGTCGGTCCCGTCGCACGAGGACCGAGCTGGATGGGTGCATGTTTTGACACGGGCTCGATCACGATTACGGAGGATATGCTACATGCAGGTTCCCGATGCTGCCTTTTTGCGTGCTGATCCGAGACAGGGTCCTATTAGATTACTTGTTAGTACGGAGTAGTACCATTGGTGCATTACGACATGCGTCAAATCGTCAAATCACCGAGAAACTAATTGGCTATGGCAAGCACATGTCCAAAACTTCAAGATCATTAAATTATAATTTACGGAGTTTTTTTTAAAAAAAAAAAAAAAGGAACAAAAATGATTCCCGCTCCAGGATTCCAGATCGACCCGTTTAGACGCGGCCGTTTCACGACGGGCCAGTCCAACCAACTCTTTATCGCCAACCCACATGCTTGCAGAAAAAAAAGAGAGGGGAAAGTGGAGAAAACTTAAGAGGAGGCTTATTATTATATAACAGACTAGGCGGGCCATAATATAGACTAAGAGCCATGATCCAGCACTATAACCGTAGTAGGAGGAGACTAGTCATGTATGAACTAGCTTTAGGAGTAGTAGTAGTATTATGATTACGAAGTGCTATCTGCCTTGTTCATCGACCTGGAGGCTAATGGAGCATTGGGGCGGCGGGCTTTTTATTGAGATACTCTTAGGAGTCTAGATGGTAACTGAGAGTGACACTGGAAGTGAGGGATCGCCAGCTGCTATTGACAAAAAAAAATCCTACAGTATGTAGTAGTTATTAGTAAACATTACAAGCTATTTCTTTGCTTATTCCGAACTCGTGGTAACTGCGCGGGTCGGGAGCTTCCCGCTTGGGTCGTCGAACCTGTCGAACGAATGGCGAGAGGGGCAAAAACTTGAGAATGAAAAATGAAAACTGGAGCAAGGCGCAGCATTGTCAATGTTGACTGGTTAGTCCAATCCTAGGTCGTAATGCTTAGAGACCTGGGCTAGTATGACCACCGAACTAGGCGCCTAGTCAATGCATGCAACTGCGAGGAAGGTGTTAGCACCAACTAGCGTACTAAACTAGCACGGCAGACTAGTACCATCCGGGTGCATGGTCAACAAACCGAGATTTGTTGATGATGTGTTTGTTTGCTTTTTTTGGGAGTAGGCCAAGGAATGATAAATAATAAATTAATAGTAAGTTGATATACATTCGTCACTGCTGAGTATACATTTATTTATAGGGTAAGGCGACTGCTTACTGGGTGGAAGCGAAAAAACAGCCCCACAGCTAGCCGCCGATTCCAACAAGCACCCCTGTTTGTTGATGGTTGCTGCTGCATCACCATTGGCCTACAGGACCCACCTGGGCGCCCTGCCGGCCGGCGCTTGGCCCTGAGCGGCTAGCGGCGCCATCCGCAGTGGGGTCCCGTGGCGAGCGCGGGACCAATAGACTGTCTCTATTCTAACCGGGTCCATGGTAATAATTAAATCCTATTTTATTCTTAGTTACGGAATATTAGTACATAATTTACATTAATTATTATTACATACATGAGAGTTGATTTGACACATGGAAAACATCAACAACCACTGCCAGTCTGAACTTTGAAGAACGCATATTTTAACATTGACTAGCAGACGTTGTCAAATGGCTATTAATGGCATCATTCCACTTGAGTACAATGCACACAGCAGCTGCTGGTCAGAAATAGAATCGTGTGCGTGGCTCTAATCAAAAAAGCCGATTCGGAATGATCTGTTTACTTTCTTGCTGCACTGTCAGGCACACAAAACCAACGACTGGCTATGGTTGTTTCTTTCTTTTTTTTCCTTGTTTCTTTTTTTTATCAAGGCGAGTCGTGTATATTGCATCTGCATGCATATTGCATCGTGCATATTAATGGCAAGTCAACTGTCATTCGACCACCCGCTCCTGCAGCCAAACAACTAGGGGCGCTTCCGTGAAGAACGCTCTGCTGTCAACCTGTAGATTTTCAAGCCCATTCATGCATTATGCAGCACTTATTATGCAGGATTGCACTGGCTCATTAAAAATAGTCCGTCATCGAATTAATCAAGGTTGTCAATTGCTAATAATAATGTCTATGACAACTCGACGAGGAAGTGGCAACAACAATGACGACTCTGCAAGCCCTTTCTCCACTTTTAGTCCTAGTTCCTTATCAAAATCAGAGACATCGATCTTGTGACAGTTTGTCGCTAACACTAACCGGGGAAATAGTACTGGGGAAACTAAATAAAAATAAATCATCATCAAACAAGATAATCCTCATGATAATACGAGCAAGGTATCAAGCGGGGATAGCTGTACACCGGTCAGTTGTAACAGTGTTTCCCTGAATCGAAGGAGCCGGGTCCCGCCGGGCTCATGAAACCTCGACCTCGGTGAGCAACTCGCCAACAAACACGGTCTTAATCAAGTAGTGACCAAAAAAATAGAAAGAAACAAAAAGGCACAGTAGCACAATGCCGTCCCCACTCGATTCGAAAATGAGAAATTATCAACGATGAAAGATGAAAAGATCCGCACCGTAGTACAGCCGGTATGACAAAAACTGCCCCAAATCCAAGAAGATGGGCAATGTCAGTTGGTGGGGGCAAGGCCTGGCTAGTTCGACCTCGGTGCTGCATGGAGAATGGTTGGGTGAATCATGATTTGCGCCGATTGTAGTCATACATTGGCAGCCTAGAACCCTAGATACATGGCTAGGGCGGTCATCCTGCGTTGCTCGTTTTATTTTCCAACAACAAGAACCACCCGTAAAGAAGGATGCAGAGGCTGGGTTTCGGTATTTCTTCTGTCGCATAGACTAAGCTTGCCCGAAGTGGCAGTCAAGTGGTTGCAGTGAAGGGCCTGGAGGCCTCAATCATCGACTAGTTGTGTGTCGCACCGCGTGCCATTGTTGTGGGCGGCTAACAAGACACCCATTACTTGTTTTCGACAGATCCGTCATATGACGGTGGATCCCACTGCAATGCGATGCATTTAATCGTTATTGTCCAGGTAATAATCGGTTGTGCTTATTGATTGTCCAGTCGAGGAGCTCCAGCCAAAGTGAGACAGTCGACTTGTGGTGTTTGTCGTCTAGGGCAGGCACCCTGGCCTCAATTTGGCTGCGCTTTGCACGCCGGCCCACGCTGCGAGCAAGCCTGCAAGTCTAGTCGTAGCTGAATAGAGACCGCTGACTGACTCATTGCCTCTACTATGGCCGCTCGTGAGACGTAACCTGCAAACAAGACAGCGGGTGATCGCCTCGCTTCGATCTAATACCCGCCCACATCGTCTCAGATATTCTTGGTCGGTGGCCAGTGGCACAACAGAAGGCAAAATGCCCATAATATGAAAGCAAATGCTTCCAGGGGGGCTTGACTCGTGCACG
The DNA here is from genome assembly GCF_013368755.1 of Talaromyces rugulosus. NCBI lineage: Eukaryota > Fungi > Ascomycota > Eurotiomycetes > Eurotiales > Trichocomaceae > Talaromyces > Talaromyces rugulosus. Next base: position 3,690,835 of record NC_049564.1, read on the forward strand.
GCGGCGTAGTCGCCTCTTTTCAAACAGGTCAGCTTTGCCTGCATTGGTGCAGCGCTTGGCCCTCCCAGTCGGCTTTCACATGATGCCGTCCAAAAGGGAATGCCGGTCCGGGCTGGCAGGAAAGACAGACGGTGCTAATAATAATAATAGTCGATTTCGGTTGTCCAGATCAGAGGAGTATCAAACAGAGGCAGACGCCCGGCTCCACAACCTGCACGTCATATGTCTATCGTCGAAGCAAAGCACGGCGTTTTACCTCTCTTTTTCATTTGGCTTTGCAGTTGTGTCAAACGGCAAAATATTTGTAGGAGTCGAAACCGTCAAATTCTTGCTGTGGCGGAAGGAGACCGCTCCTTCCTTTATACCACCTCACTTCACCGCCAGTTGCTCCTGCCCTGGAGGACGGCCACGTTGACTGTTGCGTGTCAGCGTCTGGGCGAATCACATGATATATACAAAATCCGAATTAAAAGCACTGCCCAGTCACGCTGTATTCGATTTTATATAGTTGTTGATTTGAGGATTACCTAAACACCAGGCACTTAGTTTTATGGTTTGTATCTGTATCAATATATCAATTGATATATATCTCTCATTTTTGACTCGCACCACCCAGTTTCCAGTCAAATGACCACCTGAACACAGACGTCACCGCGTTACTTCAAATATGTTCAATGCCATTTCTTCTAGTGGATCGAACCGATCAGTAACCATATTGTCAACAAAATAATATTAAATAGTCCTCATCTTATTGGCAGAATCATCTCTATTCAAGGCTTGGCAGCCACAAACGGCTTAGCGCCGAATACTTTTTAGCATATAAAAAATCCGACCCCTGCGCATCCCTTTGGGCGCCCGCCACCAGCCAGCACAGGTGCATAATTGCAGGTGAAATCCAGAAGAAAAAAAAGGACAACCAAAGAAAACTCGCCTCGCCACATTCTCGGCGCCATTTGATTCTCGAAGCGCGCAGCCAATCGCGGCCATCTCTGGGCAGACAAGGCTTGGCATTGGCCGGGAGCCAATACCAGCGAGGCCGATGGGCCGCCGTAGCCTTCTTCGAGCTTTCTCCATCTTTTGCGACGACTTTCGCCTTCGCGGTTCTGCTTGCTTCGACAAGGATTTTGTCGTCCCCATCTTGTCTGAATCGTCATGCCGCCCCAAGACGATGTAAAGGCCAAGTCAGACTCGGCCGCTGACTCTGGCGGCGGCGGCGACAGAAGTCCTGACAGCGGAGGAGTGCCTGTCATCACAGAGGAAATGGAGGCCAGCGCCCTTGGCTCGCCCATGTCAGAAGTCAAGAATGAGCCTGACGAGCCATCACCATCATCGCCACCGTCATCTGTCAAGGCTGAGAGCCTGCCTGTCAAGGCTGAACCTAGCGACGATGCTTTGGTTACTAGCAGTGTTGGCGGCGACATCACGCTGAAGCAAGAGCCCGGAAAACCTCCAAAGCTCGCGCGCAGTGCCTCCCAGAAGGTCATTGCTCGCCCACCACAGCTTTTCGACCACTTGCCCAACAGCGCCAACGAGGCAACTGCGAGTTTCGAGGTTATTGGCAGTTGCATCTATTCGAGCAAGTACATGGGCCACACGGAACATGCCATGGAATGCGATTGCGCCGAAGAATGGGGTAAGTGATTACTTTGAATTTTCCGTGTCACTGGCCCTCTTTTTGTTGTTTATACGCATGCTAAGTGTGTACAGATGGAAAAGTCAACCATGCCTGCGGCGAGGATTCTGACTGTATCAACCGAGCAACCAGAATCGAATGCTTGAATGACTGCGGCTGCGGCCGAGACTGTCAGAACCAGCGCTTTCAGCAGAAAGAATACGCCAATGTGGCGGTCATCAAAACGGCCAAAAAGGGCTATGGCCTTCGCGCAGAATCCGAAATCCGGCCGCATCAGTTCATTTACGAATATATTGGCGAAGTCATCAACGAAGGGAATTTTCGACGTCGGATGATCCAATACGACAAAGAAGGGATCAAGCATTTCTATTTTATGTCTCTAAATAAAGGCGAGTTTGTCGATGCCACCAAAAAAGGCAACTTGGCTCGCTTCTGCAACCACTCGTGCAATCCAAACTGCTATGTCGATAAATGGGTAGTGGGCGAGAAACTTCGCATGGGAATCTTTGCTGAGCGACTCATTCAACCCGGAGAGGAGCTGGTCTTCAACTACAACGTCGACAGATATGGAGCCGATCCTCAACCGTGTTATTGCGGCGAACCGAATTGCACTGGCTTCATAGGTGGCAAGACCCAGACGGAACGGGCAACCAAATTATCCAATGCAACGATAGAGGCGCTTGGTATTGAGGATTCAGAGGATTGGGACATGGCCGTAGCCAAGCGGCCGCGCAAGAAGAAGACGGAAGAGCCAGACGAGGAATATGTGGAGAGTGTGCAGCCCAAGTCGCTGGATGAAACGGGCGTGACCAAGGTCATGGCGGCGCTGATGCAGTGCGCCGAGAAATGGATTGCTGTCAAATTGGTTGGAAGAATACAACGATGCGAAGATGAGCGGGCCCTGAATCGAGTTGTGAAGATGCACGGCTATCGAATACTGAATTCGCAGCTTAGCCTGTGGAAGGGGGACATCAACGTGGTGCTACAAATCCTCGAAGTGCTGTCGAAACTACCCGCTCTCACGCGAAATAAGATTATCGACTCTGACATCGAATCGACGGTCCAGCAATTGATCACGTCGGAAGACGAGCGAGTGGCAAAGCAGGCCTCGACGCTGCTCGAGGTCTGGTCCAACCTGGCTGTTGGATACCGAATCCCTCGTATGAAACGCGACCCAACGGCAACCACAACGCCAGTGGTCAGTCAATTTGAACGACGCGAAACAGCCCCGGGCGACCAACGCAACCGGTCCAAGTCTCGAACGCGGTCACGGTCACGCTCCATCGAGCCTCCACGGGGCCCTGCGGCACAGACACGCGGTGGTGGCTTTAGCGCAGCTCGAAATATTCCTCCTCATAATCGGGCCCCCCGGTTTCCGCGAGCTCCTCCGCTTCCCCAAGGCTGGTCTGAGAGGTCGGATGTCGATGGCCGAACAATGTATTTCACGGCGAATGGTCACTCTCAGTACGAACGGCCGACCCTGCCAGCTGCGGATATGCCAGCTGCAGGCTCGTTGAAAAGGAAGCATTTTCGAGAGATGATTGATAACATTATGGAATCTCGCTCGTCGGAAACCCCCAGGGACAAGACAAGCACTCCAGGCACTCCACAACCGCCCAAGTCAGAGTCCAAGAAAGAATCATGGAGGTCGTATTCGGAAGAAAAACAAAAGAAGATTTACGAAAATACGGTAGGATCTATTTATTGTCTTTGCAGGTGATTCACAGACGTCTGATTATCGGCATACAGATACATCCCCACGTCAAATATGTGGTGGACAAATTCAAGAAGAAATTGCCCAAGGACGATTTGAAGCGATACGCGAAAGAGGTACGAGTTTTCCCACTCACCAATATTTGCTAATATGCTAATAATTGCAGGTTGCAACAAAGTTGGTTGACTCGGATTTCAAACACGGCCGAGTCGAGGACATCACGCAGGTTTCGGACAAACAGCAGCAAAAGATCAAGAAATACTGCAAGGAGTATTTTGAAAAGGCTGTGGCTAAACAGCGAGCGCATGAAAAGAAAAAGGCCGACAAGAAACCGGGCGACAGCAAATCCAAGGATACAACACCACAAGCCCAAGCGGGTTCACCAGATGATGAGCCCAATAACATAAACAACAACAACATCAACAAAGAGTCTGAGAGCGACCGCGACTTTGATATGGATCATGACGGCGGCGACTCAGAACAACAGGAGCCAGCGATGACGAAACGAAAGAGAGACCCCGACACCGAGGTTGACAAGGGCAATGCCTCGCCGATGAAGCGGCCCAAATCGTCGACGCCGTTGCTTGACCAACAGTCTCTTCCTCCTTCAGAAGTAGAAGACGAAGACGAAGAAGACGACGCAGAAAGACTAAACGATGAGCAGCTGGCCCATGCGGGCCTCGCAGCTTCTTCCCATCAGAGTATTGGGGTTGTACAATAAGAAAATTTAATGCATCTAATTAATAGACAAGTTCTTCCACATCACTCTGCTACATAACCCTTAGCGTGAGGAACTTAGTTACTAGTAGCTATCCCAAGAGATTCATCCCAAGTAACGATGATTCATCCATCGTGAGAGGCTGAGCCATCGACCCAGAATGACTCGATATGAGTCGTCGCCCGTATCGGGCCTAGCGCGGCCGAGCCACTTCTCTCCCCTCTTGGTTCTCTGCGGGGCAAAATTGAGAGAGAAAAAGCTCTCTCGTTCGAACCATCTTTATAAAAAAGCTGCTGGAACTTTCATACTTTGGTGTCTGTCAGATCAGTACATATTATTTTTTATTTACAAAAAGGGTGTTTTGGATTTAGCGTCGAATCATTTCTTCGTCAACAACCCAGCAGTGAAATTTCACTTTCTAAACGTCATTCTCGGAAACGCAGAAACAGTACTATCGACCACTACGACAATGGCGGTTCGCGCACAGTTTGAAAACTCGAATGAGTAAGACTTTGGGTTCTGGAAATATACTCTTTATTGGTTTACTCATGATTTTTTTTCTTCTTGGTATAGGGTTGGTGTGTTTGCGACACTGACGAATTCATATGCCGTCGTGGCTATCGGCGGATCCGAAAATTTCTACAGGTTAGACTCCTTCTTTTTTGCTACTGGTTTAGTTGCTAATTTTCGGGGAAAAAAAAAAGTGTCTTTGAAGCCGAACTGCAAGACGTTATCCCCATTTGCCATGCTTCAATCGGCGGAACACGAATCGTTGGACGACTGACAGCTGGGTGTGTACCTTTTACTTCTGAGCGCTTCAAGCAAGAAATATTAATTTATTGGTAGAAACCGCAAGGGCCTCCTCGTGCCCACGTCAACTACAGATCAAGAACTGCAACACCTGCGCAACGCGATCCCAGAAGCCGTCAAGATCCAACGGATAGAAGAGCGGTTGTCGGCACTCGGAAACGTGATTTGCTGCAACGACCATGTCGCGCTGATACACCCTGATTTGGAGCGGGAGACTGAGGAAATGTAATCATTCCTTCCTTTTCACTAATAAAAAAAAGAAAGAAAGAAAGAAAGAAAGAAAAGAAGCTGACCCTAAATAGAATCGCCGACGTCCTCGGCGTCGAAGTCTTCCGTCAAACTGTCGCCGACAATGTCCTCACAGGCTCATACATGGCCCTCTCCAACCAAGGCGGAATCGTGCATCCCAAAACCTCTGTTCGCGATCAAGACGAGCTATCCTCGCTGCTGCAAGTACCTCTCGTCGCAGGCAGTGTGAACCGCGGAAGTCCCGTGGTCGGTGCAGGCATGGTGGTGAATGACTGGCTCGCTGTGACGGGTTTGGATACCACAGCTACAGAACTTAGTGTTGTGGAGAGCGTGTTTCGGTTGGGTGAGATGGGTGCTAAAGGGTTGGGTATGGGCAATGCTAATAAGGAGAGTATTGTGGAGAGCTTTTACTAGTTTTTCCTTTTTTTTTTTTTCAGTCTTTTTTTTTAAACTGTCTTCTTGAGCATTCAAAATTATGAGATTATGTGATGAATTGAAGGCTTACTCGCGCTGTTCATGTCGATATCTAGAGAAATGCCTATGATAATCAACTAGGAATTTGATTTTGCTAGGCCAATCTTCTCAAAACTCAAATATGATAGTAAATGTCATGTCAAAAAAAAAGTACTACTGTACAAAGATGATATCAATAGCTCAAGAAAATGCCAACAGCAGAGAAAATCAAACGACAACCAAAACTAACAATAGATACAAGATACAGTGACCGAAAAAAAGTCTGATATGCCAATGTGCGATACAGTTAATAAACCGAGAGTCTCAGTAGTCGAATAATCGTAGAATACAAGTGTTGTACAGATTAATACCATCAACAGAGACCCGCTCAGTATGGATGATGGCGAGGCGAGGGTTGCCGTGAAGGTGGATGTCCAGGAAAGTAATATGGCGCTGGACCCGGAGGTGGACCTGATGCTGGCCCGGGCTGGTATTGGTGTTGGGCGGGTTGGGGTCCTTGAAAGAATCCATTCAGGTTAGGACCTGGACGAGAAAAGGATACACCAGGAGGTGGCGGCAGTTGAGGCGGTCCTCTCCCCGTGGTAAAAGGATTAGGAAGGTTGTAGGATGTAGGCAACACCGGCCTGACTGGTGGCGGTTGAGGAAGAAGATATGGAGGTGGTTCTGTAGCTGCCTGTGTTGGCTGCTGCTGCTGCATAGGAGGAAGTGGTTGTTGCTGTGGGGGAGCTGGCTGCGCATTGCTTGCAACGTCTGCCAAAGCAGAAAGGCCGGCGTCTACAGAAGAGACGGCTTGGCCGACTACATTCACGGCCTGTAACAAGATGTCCAGGGAATCAGGGCCAGGCGGTGCAGATTCCTCCTGGCTGATCTTCTTCATTTTGACTCGCTGAAGAAACTCTTCCCAGTCGTTCCTCCCCAACTCATACGAGGCCGCTCCTGACGGCTCTCGCAGAAACCTGGAATTATATCCCCGACGGTATGGGAAATCGTCATGGTACAAGGGTTCGTAGTTGGAGCCAGTTTCTGCATCAGTTACTTCTGCTGGCTCAGGCCGGTTCACGTCAGGCTACATCTCGAGTTAGTTAAATGTCCCCTGCAATGCTTCAGGATAACTGCTTACCTCGGTGTGCTCATCGTCTTCTGCATGTTGAACACCTTCTACCAGAGCCATATAGTCTCCTCTTGCCGCGTAGAAAAGCTCCTCTCTGGCATTAGTTGCATTCGCCTATACTTGTTAGCACTATCACATGTCAAAGTATCTAGACTATTGCTCACTTCAAAGCGATCCTTGGTAATCTGCTGCTGGCCTTCTAAAATCCTCTGCGCCATTTCTACGCGGAGACGGTACTCGTTTCCTAAACTTTCGAGTCTCTTCTCCAAGGCAGCCTGAAGACCCTCTTGCACTTCTTCAAATTCTTCAGCCTTGCGATGAGCAGTTTTATCTCTCGTCAGCCGGGTTTGAGTACGCCCTGCAATGGCATTAAGCACAAGTCGCTGGGTAGCCGCTAGCCGCTTCCAACTCTGCTTCAGCTCCTTTTGCCGGTCAAGCAGTTTCTGGCTTGCTGGAACGGGAGAAGGGGAGCGCTCCTGTTCGAAATCCGAGTCATCGTCGCCGCGTTTCCCAGTTTTACCGCCGCCACGGCCTCCTCGGCCTCGTCCACGGCCAGATCCCCGGGGTGTTGCTCCTCCGCCTCGGGCTGCACCACGGCCTCGCCCACGATATCCACGAGCGCGTCCAGTGCTTCGACCGCGGCCGCCTCGGCCTCTGGTGTTTGGAGTAGAGCCACTTTCGGTTGGATTTGCTATGCTACCGTCAATATTGTCGGTAGCTTTAAAATCTGTGGGTTCATCTGCCGGAGTCTCCTGAGAAATAGGCGCGGGGCTGTCGGTTTTGGCATTTTGTGAACCATCTACCGTGTTGGAGTCATCTAGCGAAACGCGTGAGCCTGCCTCGTCATCTTCGAGCTTTGGCTTCTTCAGCACTGAGGGAGGACTTTCAGTCTCGGTGGTTTCCTCTTTGCTGGCGTCTTCCAATGGACGCTTACGCCCTCGAAGAGATTTGGACGGCGATGATGTGGCTGTCGCTGTGGCTGCCGCCTTTCGTGTAGGAGTGGCCAGGGCTTCAGCAGCGACTTTAGGCTCAGGGAAGTCAAAAGTACTGCTTTTACTAGAGAGCTGACGAGTGAGCCTCCTCGTATTGCTCGCGGGTTGAGAGGACGAGCCATCCACTGACTGGCGGCGTGAGAGCTGGGGAGATTTGGCTGGAGAAGGATCCGTCGGGGCCTTGCTTCTAGTGGAATATCTAGGGGCCTTTTGTTTTCCGGCTTGAAAAACCAGTCTTAGCCGCTTGGGGCGTGGTTCCTGCTCTTCAGTTGCAAGGGTAGATCTTGGAGTGATCCCTGTAGATTCTGATGGGACATTGTCTTCAGACACCGCAGAAGGCGTGTCAGATGCAGCAAGGCGGCTACTCCCACGGGTTCCTCTGCCATGAGTAGCCACGCGTGGCTGACTCTGCGTTGAGTTTTCTGTGGGGGGAGTTAAGTAAAGCCAGCTGCTGTGTTTTGGGAAACTTACCAGATAAAGCCGTGGTTTGCGAGCTTGAGCTGCGAGAGGTGTCGGCTTTGCGCTTAGTTCCTGCCATCGCTTGCTTCTGCGAGATGTTAGTTGAGGGGACTGTGAGAAGATGAGGATGAGAAGAATGAGTTAAGAATCCCAGGTAGTGAGCGACGTGTTTGCCAAGGTAAAACCAATGGTGAAACTACAAAGGAGGGATGGATAGATGGGCAAATGGGATAGAGTCTCAATAAAGACTCAATGGAGACAATGGAGGATGAAAGCAAGGCTGAAGAATTTGCAGAATAGGAAAGTGCCCGGCAAGCAGCAACCGAACAATAATGCCCGAAAAGAGAATAGGACAATAGCGCAAGATATTGGGAGGGGGCTACAGAATATTCCAAGTGCAAGTGCAGGGCATGGGAAGTAGAGGGGGGATGAGAGAAGGATGTGATGGGTATACAAGCGAGCGCTGCTTGGTCAGACGAAGCTGAGCCAAACGCGGTACAAACAGAGCAGCATGACTGCAGGGCTTTGGCAATTCCAAGCATCGCAAGAAAAGGACGACGAAAAGAAAGATAAAATAGAAAGGAAAATATTTTATAGAGAATGCAGACTTACCAGCTCGCTCTCCCATAGGGAGGCATGAAGCGACGGGAGCAATACAGCGGCCAGGGTGTCGGATCAACTGCAACGGAGAAATGGGGGATTGGCCAATACGTGTATACAGGACAATGAGAAGAAGCAGTTGGTTTGAAAACGGAGATGGAAATAATGGGTGGGAGAAGGGGAATCACGCATGAAAAGGTGAAAGGCGAAAGACGAAACTGCAGCCAGGAAGTAAAGGGTGGAGCGAGCTGGATCCGGAGCGAATCCAGGACAAGTGCAACTAAAGGAATCCGATGGGATAGCAAGAATGAAACAAGGGTGCGACGGCCAATGGCTTGTTTCAGGCGCGAAGCGATACAGCAGCCCAGCAGCAGCAGCAATGAAGACTGGGAAAGGACAGCACGCTGCGTCGATGATGTTGTCGTAAATAGAAGCAGTAGAAAAAGACGGCGGATTGCTTGTTGGCTCAGGATTTGTCGCGCGCCGCCGGTGGGGCCGCCGGTAATACCGTGACCGTACGCCCGTCGGGACAATGGAGATGCCTGGCAACAATTGTTTCCCACTGTTTGGGCGCGTATGCATGTATGTAAGTATGTAAAGTAAGAAGGCTTTGTCCGGTCAAGCGAGTCTGCTGGCGCTCAGCTGGGATGGTATTGTGTGCATTCCAGGGTTGCAGCCAACTATATAGTTGGTACGGCCGCGAAACTCGGCGGAAAATTTGAACAGGGCTCTTTTCCATACTACTATAGCCATAATTATTACTCTATGCTTATAAAACAACAGCTTATCCAAGGAGCTGGCTGCGATGGTCGATGTTACAAGTTGGAATTATATCAGACTCTGGACTACGTACGCAATGTCAGCAGTAACAATAACAATTAGCTGAGCTAGCTGCTAGTAGATCCAAAGTGGGCCAAGACCACATGGAATGAAGTTACCTCGTCGATGATATACGAGATAGACCACTAGTGTATATACGTATGTACATACGTACATGTACTGGTGGTTTTTGGTTCTATACAGAAATTTACACCGATAATGGTCTTTGATTATATACTACTCATTGATCCTGTGGCTGATTACATAGATTAGTCAACATATGCAAAGAATCACTTGGACAGTAGAACAAGAAAAACCCAGACTCTATCCTGCCTGCACTACTTACTACCTGCATATAACATACAAAACCCAATAAATATATACAAAAACATATACTACAAAGTATATATATATAGAGCCTTCTCGAAGCTGTGGCGGGAGCGTCCCCAAAGCGGCCTAGGGCCATGTTAGCGAGGGGGGCTCCGACCCGGGCCAGCAAGGCAGGCAGCGCGCCGCCTCATCACCATCACCGCCAACTCCATCTCCCGCTTCATTGCTCGTGTCTCTCTCCTCGACCCATCCTCACCCCTCCCCAGACCAATCCGACCAGATTCTTTCTGTCCCTTCCGGTCTTCCTGGCGTCGACAACGCTTGACGCAACCCCCCCCGTCTGAGCGAAAGCCGCTTCACTATCTGTAGTGGCGTCAAGATGAAGCTTACTTTCAGAGTCCGTCGCCCTATCTTGCCTTGTTTCTGGACCCTCGCTGACAGCTCTGTTTCCTACAGGATCTCAAGCAGCAGAAATTCACCATCGAAGCCGAACCAACCGAGACTGTAAGTGACATCCCTGCAGCCCAAACTGCCCGCCGTTGCGACGTTTGAGCCCGTGCGGGGCTAACCAGAATGTGACGACAGGTTGGCCAGGTTAAAGAAAAGATCGCCCAGGAGAAAGGATGGGAGGCCTCGCAACAGAAACTGATCTATTCCGGTACGTCGAGCTGTGTCAAACATTTCCAGCGCCAGGAGCTGACGTCGTCCCAGGTAAAATCCTCCAAGATGCCAACACCATCGAATCCTACAGCATCGAAGAAAAGGGCTTCATAGTATGCATGGTGTCAAAGGTATGGCGAAATTCTCTTTCGCCCCAGCGTAGTGCCCCTCTTATTAACATCGACACAGCCAAAGCCCTCTCCTGCTGCAGCTGCTGGCGAAGGTCCATCCACGCCGGCCAAAGCAGCTCCCGCCGTAACGCCTGCAGCCCCAGCTCCATCCGCTGCCCCCGCTGCTCCCCAGGTACCGCTTACACCCTCTCCAGCAGCTCCTGCGACCTCGGCTGGAGCCTCCGCTGCCGAACCCCTCAGCTTCAATGACCCCTCCGCTCTAGCCATGGGTCCCCAGGGCGAGGCCGCCGTTGCTCAAATGGAAGCCATGGGCTTTCCCCGGTCCGAAATTGATCGTGCGATGCGAGCAGCGTTCTTCAACCCAGACCGTGCTATCGAATACCTTCTCAACGTGAGTTTACGGGAAACCGATACTAAAGAGTGAGTCCAAAATGCTAAGTCAACTCTAGGGCATCCCAGAGAATGTCCAACAGGAACAACAGCAAGCACCCGCCGCAGCCGCAAGCCCCCCTCAGGCAGAAGGTACCCCAGCTCCCCCCCCTGCCACATTGCCCACAGCTACCGGTGGCGAAGAGCCAGTGAACCTGTTCGAGGCTGCCGCACAAGTTGGTCAAGCTGGTGCTCAACCTCGTGGAGGACGTTCAGCCGCGGCAGGCGGCGGAGAAGCTGGAGCATTGGGCAATCTCGACTTTCTCCGAAACAACCCTCACTTCCAACAGCTGCGTCAGCTTGTTCAACAGCAACCTCAGATGTTGGAACCAATCCTGCAACAGATCGGAGCCGGGAACCCGCAGTTGGCGCAGTTGATCGGACAAAATCAGGAACAGTTTCTTCAGCTCTTATCTGAAGACATTGGAGAAGAGGGCGGCGAGCTTCCTCCCGGTGCGCATGAGATCCGTGTCACAGAAGAGGAGCGCGATGCTATCGAGCGAGTAGGTGCACTTCTAGTAAACATATTTGGTTGTGATACTGACTGTAGTAGCTTTGCCGTCTGGGATTTCCGCGGGATTCGGTGATCCAAGCCTACTTTGCCTGCGACAAGAACGAAGAGCTGGCCGCCAACTTTTTGTTTGAGCAACCCGACGAAAACGACGAACAATGATGACATCGATGGTATTTTTGCACCTGGAATTAAAATTTGCCATTAATAGCTACGACCAAGTCTCTCGAAATGTGTTTTTATTTTTTTCCACAAGCCTATTATTCTGATGATCTCCCCAAGTTTATGCCTCTTGACACTTTTCCCCTCTGTGCGAAAATGCTTTTTTTTCCCTCTCTCTCTATTCTCAATATGAATGAAAGCCCCCCTGCTGAAAGGGGGGGACTCTAGCGTTTTTTGCTTTTTTTCCCTTCATCAACTTTAAACCTCTTCAAGTACACATTTTTTCCCCAATTTCCTGGTTTGCGATTACAACTGTGTATTTAAGACAGCCTGGGCATAGTAAGGATTTTGATAAGTTTTAGTGTTGGATCTTTCACATGTGAATTCCCCTCCGTCACTACGTAGAAGATGCTTTTTACTGATTCAGTAAAGAAGGGCATGAAAGGGCGTTATTAGCTTTTATTCAGCAAAAGAGGTAGGTCAAGTTAGCATCCTATCTAAAGAAGCCAAGCTACTGCGTTGTTCATCACAAAAGTGATGCTGTTAGAAAGAAAACGGACAGTGTGAGCCCTTCAAAAAAGCTCGAGGTAGCGTTACGTCACATTATAAGACGTAAAAAACAAAGAACCACGGAGAAAAACGCCAGAAGTAAGAAAAAACCCAAGTCAAGTGCAAGCATCATGAATCCGGGCATCAACATGTCATTACATCTTGGCCGCGGACCAAGACGAGAGATCCAAGACTTAGCGACTACAAAAACAGTCAGCTTTGTTTTTTTTTGCTTGAAAAAAAAAAAAGAAAGGTGAAACTCACTCCTCGGCCCATTCGTTCTCTCGGCGGATCTGATCTTCCTCCTCAGGCGTAAAGTCGTTCTGGATGTTGAACGTCTTGCGGATTTCCTCGGGAGACTTGCCCTTGATCATGTTGGCGACGGTCTTGCAACCAACGTCGAGGAGGGGCTTGATGTCGAGGTAGTTTGCTGCCTATTAATCCAGTTAGCAAGAGAAAAAAAAAGAATCATTATAAGAGTAATAGAATACACACCAGGATGATTTCAAAAAGCATCTCCTGGTCCACCTGCATGAACTTCTGGTCCCACTCGTCGATATCCGTTGTGCGTCGACGATTGTTCTCGCTGTCGTTGTCGTCTGTGCTGGGCGGGTCATTCTTGTGGTGGATGCTCCATTCGATGACCTTGTTCAAGACAGGCTCGTTGACGTTGGGGATCGGGATGGGCTCGGTTGAGGTGCCAAGATCTTCGAGGAGGTGCTTGATGAGGATGGAGCGCTCGGCAACAGAGCGTTCTGGGGAGTGTTAGATTTTATCCAGAGAGAGAGAGAGAGAGATGCGGCTTACCAACTGTGAAGCTGACATCATCGGAGCTTTTGAGGGTGATCATTTCTTCGCCCGACATGGTGGCTGAGGGAAGAGAGGACTTTTGGAGATAGAGATAAGTGTTGAGAGAGGAGAGAAGTCTGATGTTATCTGGGGTTATCTCGGTGTCAGTCACATCAGTCACAGAGGACAGCGGAGTGAGCGAGTTGTGGAAGCAAACGGAGAAGCACGGAATGGGGGGGGGGGGGCCATTTTATACTCACAGTCAGAACTGAGGACTGGAGGAAAGAACCCCTGGTTATTGAATTATCTGTTATTGTTCCTGCTGGAAAAAAGAAGATGGTGGACAGCGACCGACGTTGTGTGTTGGGGGAAGACAAAGCAGAGCGAATGGCCCCCCGCAGGTAGAAGGCGGAAACGCTTGAGGCTGCGAGCGGTGCGCGCCAGCTAATTGGCTGCCCACTTGAGCGCTCCTCATCGTCTCGTCAGCGTTTTTCTTTGTGTTTTTTCATGGATATCTTCATTATTATGTGTGTCTGACGTCTTTGGCTTGTTTTGCTTTTATCTCTATTTTATTTATAACATTTTTTGCCATGGGGTGGAGCGTGTTTTGCTGCTATCTATAACTATACATGGAGCTAATAATATATGATCATGTACAGCTGTCAACTATAAAAACAACACATAAACAACAAACAACATACTAATATCATATGATGGTAATATATTAAATGACATATCAGACGACAGCCTACTCCTATTATTATTATTATACGAACTCACGGCCAGTTTCAGCTCTAACTAATTAAATAATAATAAATAGCGCCGATTAGCTTTTGGCTATCTCGCCCCCTTCTTGGAGAATATTGCTTCTTTCCTCTTTCTTCTTTCTCGCTCCCCCTCCATCACGCCACAGGGGCCGCGATGTTTCCTTTACCTTTCTTTCTGCGCGCTGCGCCCTGTTCTTCCTGATGTGGAGGCGAACGTACCTGCTGCTCCTGCTGGTCCGGGTGTATTTTGCTCTGTCGCCGAGCTATCTGCACCCCGACGAGCACTTCCAGGGGCCCGAAGTTTTTGCTGGTGCGTTTATCGACAAACAGAAACAACCAAATCTAATCATCTATCTAGGGCGCATCTACTCCTATCCATCCCTCCTGACCTGGGAATTCACCTCGCAACATCCCATCCGCAGCGTGTTCCCGCTATGGCCCGTGTACGGGCTGCCCATGAGCCTGCTGAAATGGTTCTACAACGAGACCGGCTTCACCAGCCCGCCTGCCGACCTGGTTTATTATATCTTGCGCGCTGGCATGTTTGTCATGAGCTTCGTGTTTGAGGACTGGGCCATCTACGAGCTGGTGCCCACGCCGCGATACCGCGTGCCCGCCGTGGTGCTGGTTGCCTCGTCGTATGTCACCTGGACGTATCAGACGCACACTTTTTCCAACTCGCTCGAGACGCTGTTGGTCGCCTGGGGACTGGTTTTGATTCGCCGCATTATTGATAATAAGGTGGGCTTTTCTCTCTCTCTCTCTCTCTCTCTCTATCTTGTGGTTGCATCTGCTGATATTTGGTAGAAACACTCGGCCTTCTTTTCTTGCGCCGTCTTGTCGTTTGTCGCCGTGCTGGGTGTATTCAATCGAATCACCTTTCCAGCATTTCTCGTCGTGCCTGGGTTGCAGCTGCTACCGCATTTTCGTCGCAAGTCAGTATTCGCGCATGATCCTTTTTTTCTTCTTCTTCGTTGGCTCACCATAAGCTTATCGTACAGGCCGTTCTCACTCGTCGTCCTCGTCGCATTCGGTCTGCTATTTACAGGAGTCGCCATTCTAACCGATAGTCTCTTCTACCGCTCCTTCAGCCTCGAAGAAACCATCCGCAACCCGGTCATCACGCCTCTCAACAACCTGCGGTATAACTCCAATACCCTCAACTTGGCGGAACATGGTCTGCACGCGCGGTACCAGCACTTTCTTGTGAACCTGCCACAGCTCCTGGGGCCGGCCTTTGTTGTGCTCGTGCTCCATCTATTTACCGACAAGTCACGGGCATTGCAAACCTTTTACAACGGGCGAGCCGTCTCCGCCATATCGGCCACGATGATTCTGTCCATCTTTCCGCACCAAGAACCGCGCTTCTTGCTGCCATGTGTGCCTTTGCTCCTGACATGTATCCGGCCACTCAGATCGCGCCCGTTTCTTGTTGCTTGGCTGTGTTTTAACGTTGCCATGGGGTATCTGATGGGGGTGTACCACCAAGGCGGCGTGGTGCCTACGCAGCTGGAAATCCCCTCGATCATTGCATCCAAACTGCCTGTTCAGACATTGTCTGCAGGAACCAACGTGACAGTATTCTGGTGGAAAACGTACTCCCCGCCGTTGTGGCTGCTGGGTGACAGCAACAACAGCAACAATAACCACAACACAATAACCAACACCATCGACCTAATGGGCATGCGCGCGCCAGAAATGATCTCGCGCATCGACACCGCGGTCCCGCTATGCCATAACAAAAACCGGCCCAGTAATTCAGACCTGATACTTCTGGTTGCCCCTCGATCTGCCACCTTTCTCGACACTTATACTACTACTACTACTGCTAGTCATGCTGAACGACCGCTCCGCATGCAAGAATTATACACGTACAAAAAGCACATCAACCTCGATGATCTCGACTTTGCAGACGACGGTGTCTTGCACACTATTCATAGGGTTATTGGGCGGCGCGGGCTGAGTGTTTGGGCGGTTGAGCGGGAGGGATGTTTATCTTGACGTTTTCTTTGATATGAATTATTATATAATCTACTTTGTAATTTTGGAATAGAACATTTCGTCTATAATAATAATATCTTGATTTCATAATGTTGATGTATAGAATAGTTAAAGACGTCGGCGCGGGAAGAAACCGGAAGCGCGGTAACGGCTCTTGGCGCTGCCGAACCGTGAAAAGTCCCCTAGAGTCCCAGTTGCAACCCGGACCGAGCAACCTCGACCTTGGCAACCTTTTGCTGCTACAAGACCACCTACGCTCTTTTACCGCCTCCCTCTCCTCTCCAACCTCTTCCTCCTTTTCTTCTTCTCTTTTCTTATCTTTTTTTTAATAGAGGGAATTCTGCAGCCATGCAGGCCTTTCGCCGCAACACGCTCTCTGCTCTGCAGAATGCTTCCAAACAGCAGCAGCGCCGTACATATGTTGGTGCCAGCGCAGCATATGCGTCGACTGCCAACAACCTTCGCATAAACGGCGACACTCGCGTCATCTTCCAGGGTTTCACTGGAAAGCAGGGAACGTACGTTGCCAATCGATCTTTTTTTCTTCTTCTCTTTGATGATTACTTGCTGACATATTTGAGGACAGCTTCCACGCTGAGCAGGCCATCGCCTACGGTACATGAGAATAAAAAAAACCCCCCCCCCATCACTTTAGACATTTCGACTGATGTCACATAGGTACAAACGTTGTCGGTGGAACAAACCCCAAGAAAGCTGGAACTACGCATTTGGACAAGCCAGTCTTTGCGTCTGTCCGCGATGCTGTCAAGGAGACCGGAGCTACCGCCTCGGCTATCTTCGTTCCGTACGTTTTGATGATTCTTGCGCGTTATTCTCTGTGCTTACTAGGATATATAGTCCTCCCGTGGCTGCTGCTGGTATTGAAGAGGCGATTGCGGCTGAAATTCCGCTCGTCGTTTGGTATGTTTTTTCCTGTCTGGCCGATACTCTTTTTTCTTGGTCTTGAAATCTAACTAGCTTGATAGCATTACTGAGGGTATCCCCCAGCACGGTACGCGACAATTCTAGGCATAATAGCGCTTGCATAACTAACGAAGAAACTCGATAGACATGGTTCGCATCACCGACATCCTGAAGACGCAGAACAAGACTCGCTTGGTCGGACCCAACTGCCCTGGTATCATTGCTCCGGTACGTTACGCCTCTAGCCACAATATATATATATATAATTATTCTAACGAGAGGCTATAGGGTCAATGCAAAATCGGCATCATGCCCGGCTTCATCCACAAGCGCGGTCGCATTGGCATCGTGTCCCGTTCCGGAACCCTGACCTACGAAGCCGTCAACCAGACCACACAAGCCGGTCTGGGCCAGTCCCTCGTCGTCGGCATTGGTGGCGATCCTTTCTCTGGAACCAACTTCATCGACTGCCTCAAGATCTTCTTGGAAGATGAGGAGACCGACGGCATCATTATGATTGGTGAAATTGGCGGTAGCGCCGAGGAAGACGCAGCCGAGTTCCTCAAGAGCGAGAACAAGAAGAACAAGCCCGCTGTCAGCTTCATTGCTGGAATCAGTGCCCCGCCCGGCCGACGAATGGGTCACGCTGGAGCTATTGTTAGTGGTGGTAAAGGTGGCGCTGACTCCAAGATTGCTGCCCTTGAGGCCGCTGGTGTCATTGTCGAGAGGAGCCCGGCTTCTCTGGGCAAGACTCTGCTTGCAGAATTCGTCAAGCGCGACCTCGTTTAAAGCGATTCTTTTTTAATATTATATCCTGTGCTCGATCTAGGTTATGAGAGACTCGTTAAGAGGTTTTTGTCCTCCTTGTGATTCAATATCGTGTTTTCTTTTCTATTTGAGGTGTGGAGCATAATTTGTTTCGTGTATACTTTCATATTCCCAATAGAAGTGTTTTGCTTGGATTTCTCTATACAATTAAAACCTTATGAGATCATATCTCGCGGCGTAATATTTATACAGTAAATCACTATCGAGGTTCCAAAGAAGCAAAATACCGAGTCCCAGAGAATCCATGAACCATGACGCTCTCAATGTCAATGTTACCTCCACTATAAGGACTCCATAACTTGATGAGAACGAAACGGCCAGCCCTGTTGATAGTCAGAAATAAAGCAACACAGAAAAGGGGATTAACGGGGGCATATACGGTGGAGGGTCAAATTTGATATTAACCATGCTCTTTTCGCGCTCAATAAAGAACCGCGCGTGCGGTTTCATGACTTCTGGAGCCTCAGAAGCAGTAGATCCTTCAAAGCCCGCCACGGGCTCTATGCGACTGGGCGCGGTTAACCGGCTACGATGGATAGCGTGCTGGTTGCGCTGGCTGCGAATCCGGCGACGCATGTCGAAACGACCACGGTTGAACGCTGTCGTTTCCCCTTCCTCGCCGTCACCGCCAGCGTTGTCGTTGTCGTTGCCGTTGCCGGTGTCAGTCTCGTCTCCGGCTTCCTCAGGACAAAGCAGTTCGCCGTCTTGATTAAAGTAAAGGAATCGTGGCGGCAAATCGTTGTTGTTCTCTTGGTTATCGGGCGGCCCGACGTCGGAATTATCCTCGTTTTCTGTAGTGACTCTGAACTGCGGTTCTATATTGCTAGGCGGCGCCAGCGGCATCGTTTCATTCGACGTGTCTCTAGACTCCAAGCCAGCCGAGTTATCGGATCGTTCGATTGTTTGAAGAGGGCTTCGGTAAGCATTCATGTACTCCTGAGAGGGCAGGGCGTATTGCCGTCTGGAACGATGGCCTCTTCTATTCCGAGACGAATACTGGATTTGATACTGTGCGGTTCTTTCGAGTAGTTCGTCAGAAGTCATAGAAACAAATACCATGCCTTCTTGGATCCTGTGAAACATGAGCATTTTTAGCAACTTGCCAGGGGCCATCATATAGTGTCAACATACGCAGCGTCAAACCCTTTCTTAGGTGCCCTGATGACAATCCGTTTAAGAGAAAAAGGGGCTCCCCCACGATGTTTCAATATGAGATTACAGTTGCCTTTCTTGGTGCAGTAGACCGACGAGTCGTCCAAGAGGACATTCCCTGGCCAAGAGCTTTCTCCGTTGTCGTCATAGTAGCTCCCCCCATCGCAACTCGCAATTTCCATTTTTAACAAGCCCGGAACGACCTGCCCATAATGACCGTAACTGAATCCACTCAACCCTTCACGGTGATCATCAGAGTCGAGTTTGCGTCTTTTGGCCCTCCATCGATGTGCTATAGAACCAGGAGAATCTGACTGGGGCCGGGTTTCATCCCAATTAGGAGGGTGATGAGGTCCATAGTAGGAAGCGGGGTTCAGTAACGGCATTGGAGACTCTGAGCGAGGAAAAGCTTCACCAATCATAGATGCAATAGAGGCATTGGATTCTCGAATATTCGCAGCTAATTGCTGCAATTCAGATCCAGAGTCTTCGCCCAAAAATGACCCGAGCCTTGCCAAAGGGGCGCTGGGTCTGATCCACATTCTTGGCCGATGGTTGGAGGAATCGGATTCCTGGTCCATGACTTCTGAATAATTTACACCCGAGTTCCCATCTCGCTCGTGGTTCTGACCTCCTCGACGTCGGGCCTGATCGGAAGTTGCTGTTGATGAATCGTCTAGATCCTGTTCAAAGGTTGATCGGTTCCGAGTCCGGTCCACCTGCGACTGCTCGACTTCTTGAATCAGCGCTTCCAATCCACGAGTCATGGCCGATGGCTCCCTCTCCGGATTTCTTTGTGATAAAAAGTCTCGTAGATTGTTTAGGTAGGGCGACTGGCGACCCTGCTGCGTCCTTTCCGACGTCGAGCTGCGATCTGGACGGCCCGAGGCCGGTGGGTAGTCGTAATTCCCCGACTGTAGTTGAACAGGTTAGTACGCGTTTGCTGGCCGTGTCAAATGTAGGTATAATCATGGGGTGTATAGGCAATCGTGCGGCAAGCTTGGCGGGCGACGTTAGGCAAACGTACCATGGCTGATGTGTTTCCCAGCGGGACATCTGCCTCCCTTCACCCAGGCTGTGAGAGCAGGAGACTATGATGTATTTCGTGCACTCTTGTTCCAACCGTGTCTGAGAAGTCGAGCGTTGCTGGAAGAGGATAGTTGGCAGATTGTGACTCTGACTGTGTATAAGCTGCGGCAGCCGGTCGGCGGCGAGTGACGCTTGCCCCGTAGTTAGCGTCCCCACCACGGGCCCACCGAGAAGTTTACATGGTCAGGTTGCTCAACCCCAACGGCCACGAACTAACCATCCATATTAATTACTCCAAACACAAGATCGGCAGGGTTTCTGGTTGCTGCCTGTTCGCCTCGGCTCAGTTCCCTTTCCTTTCACCTGGACAGCCACCTCCAGCGTTACACCTCCACCTTGGCCTTCCCCGCATCAGTTGATGTCGGTTGCCTGTATCAAACAAACACTCTAGGATTGTGAGGTCAAAATGAGCAACCAGGGCAACCATGAAGCCAGCAACCAGGGCATCAGCGCAGGTATGTGATATGCAACTAAGGTCCGAAGAGTCGCTAACTCTCCACAGATGAAATCGCTCTTTACGACAGGCAGATCCGCCTATGGGGTGTGCAGGCCCAAGAAAAGTACGAGATGTCCCAGATCCCAAATCTTCTTTGGTCCATCACTGACTGCTTCAATCTAGATTGAGGTCTGCAAAGATACTTCTGGTGACTTGCAAGGCATTGGCGAATGAGATCGCAAAAAACCTTGTTCTCGCTGGAGTCGGGTCGTTGACTATCATTGACCATGAACCGGTTACCGAGATCGATTTGGGCGCTCAGTTCTTTGTTTCCCAAGAGACCATTGGCCAAAATGTGAGACCCTGTTTTGCTTTGGCAGTGTAAAACCAGGCGACGAACTAACTGTGTTGTAGCGGGCAGAAGCTGCAGCGCCTCATATTCGTGCCATGAATCCTAGAGTGCTGTTAAACATTGACACAGACAATGTCCACACCAAACCACCGGAGTTTTTTGGAGCTTTTGATATTACTATTGCTACCGACCTTGACTTTATGACTTATACAAACATCAACGCGGCCTGTCGCATTGCAAGTCGACGTTTTTATGCCGCCGGGCTACACGGCTTCTACGGGTACGTCTTTGCAGACCTGATTTCGCACGACTTTGTCATTGAGCGTGAAAAATCAAATGTCTCTTCGCATGGCCAGGAAACGCCCACGCGGTCAATTGTCGGCATCGCCACGAAACGAGAAAACGACAAGGTCATTGAGCTGGTGACAAAGCGTGAAATTTACTCGCCGCTTCTCCTTGCCAACAGTTCTCCTCTTCCCGAGGAATTCACGCGCATTGCGAGAAAAAAGAAACAGGTAACTCCACTTTTGAGCTGTCTCCGAGCCCTGTGGGAATTCCAGAGGACATCCAACGGCAAACTCCCGACCTTTTCACGCTCCGAACTCGAGGTTTTTACCACGCTTGTCAACGAACGCCACCGCGAACTACAGCTCGATATCAGCTCTATCGACTCTTCTTTCTTGCGGAGCTTCCTGGAAAACCTCGGCTGCGAACTGAGCCCCGTGGCCGCGTTCCTCGGCGGCAGTCTTGCGCAGGACGTAATCAATGTTTTGAGTCTGCGTGAGCAACCACTCCAAAACCTATTGCTGTTTGACGGAGAGAAGAACATTGCGCCTATATACCCTCTGCACCCGATTTTCCCGCCGCAGATTGAACATATGGCGTCCGGCGAGCATCATACAACTACTACTACCTCACTTCCCGTATTGAATTCCATCCCATCCAACGGAGTCGGCCCTTGATGAATATCTAACGAGAAGAGGGAAAAAAAAAAAAAAAAAAAAAAAAAAAACAGAAATGAAAAGGAACAACTGAAGTTTCAATTCAACTTGGCATGGATATTGGCGTGTTATAAGGTGGAAACTTTTTCGGGCGCGTTTTGGCGACAACATTTCTTCTTTCTTCTTTCACATTTTTCTTTCCGGGACCTTTTTTTTTTCACTTTTCCGTTGGTTAGGAAATTAGTTACATGGTAATCTAATTTAGGGCATAATGTGACTTGAGAAATTCGGTGGTGCTTTTGAAGGTGAAGTAGATTTCGGTTAGAATTGTATTATTTCGGATTTTTGGGGGAAAAAATAAAAACAAGTCTGATAGAATTATTTTCAATGAACACTTTTCTGCTAAGCTTTACGATATTTAAATCATTATTGATGATGTTATTAGTTGCTATCATTTGCTATTGATCGTTCCATTTTTAGAATACATGCAAGTGGATAAGAATCACCAGGAAAATCAAGAGAGAAAAAAGGAAAAAAAAAGAGAAGAGAAAAACCAACACTAGGTCTACACATGCGCTGTAAAAAGATTTAATTATATACATATCAAGAAGAAATAGAAGCTGTGAGATGGATCATGATTATCAAAGTGTTTTTCAAGTTGGTGGGAAGAAAGAAAGAGAAAGAAAAAAAAATTATCAAGCGGTACGGGCAAGACCCTCTTCCTTATCATCATCATCAGCTTCCTTGCGGGCATGATGATGATGGTCTTCGTCATCTTCTGAAATGAGACCTTCCAATTCAAAGGCCTCGGCGTCGCGGATCCGCCGGGTCTCTGATTGAGAGCGGGCATGGCCGTTTGTTGCAGGCAAGGAGTCGTTGATGTCAGTGTATGACGATATTGAATCTGTGCGACGCGACTTGTTGCGTAGTCCTTGGTTTGTGTCACGCTTCGTCGACTCGGGGAATGCATGGACAGCGTAGACATGGAGGAGGAGATTGACGACTAAGTCTTGTGTTAGTATGGTATGGAATATATATATATATATCGACAAGGGTAAATCTTACAGAGAAAGAGGAAGAATGAAATGCTGTACAGCATCAAAATATACGAGACGTGAGTGACGCCTGCGTTGGTGAGGAGCTGCATCTGCTCTTCTGTGGCACCCATAAACAAAAAGCCCGAGGCGTACAGGAGCTATTAGACTTGGTTAGCTTGCTAGACTTTTTAATAATTCAGTGTAACGAGCACTCACGAATGGTGGCACGTATTGAAAGCTATGCGGGTCAGAGCCATCCATGCTGAAAGTGGATCGGTCGCTGAGAACAAAAGAAATCTCAATTATTCTCGTCAATCCAGCAGCCATCAGCGTATATCCGAACATTTCGTGTACCATGGTGCTTAGATGAAGCTCCTGGGGATGCGCCGACATTCCGTATCCTGTCAATAGAATCACAATTCCTGGGATGATGTTACGCTTTGGTTGTCCGTTTCTCTTCCGGCTCAACAACATGCCTAGCAGCCCAGCACATAACCAGACAACACCCATAGTTGTATGTTCCATATCATTGCGCACCCATGGGCCGCCCCAGCGGTGCTCGGTAAAAGTGTTGACAAGGCCCCATGCGGCGATGATCAGGGAGTCAAAGAATTCCTGGCTTCGGCCGGTACGGCGCAGCCAGAACTGGCCCACAAGAAGCAAGATGGTCATCAAAATTCCATAGCCAATAAAGGCGCTTCCCATAATAAAATGGGCAAGACATTGCATTGTATGTTCGCCGCGGCAAAACCCGAGCATCGTAATCCCTCCAAACAACATCTGCACCCAGCTAACTACGGGCATTGCCTTGCCCAGAACACCGTGTGCGAGGACGAAATACCGACGAGCACGGCCATTAATACCCTTTTCAAGATGTAGTTTCAAGTAGGCTCCCAGCGCGACTTGAATGATGAGCAGGAGCATGAGCGAATTGGCGAACTGGGCATGGATATTTTCGGCAAATTGGCGTCCCTTGTGAGCGTGACCCATGAAATATGCGAGCACGGCAGCGACTGTGCCCACGACCTGCACAGGGACGTGCCAGCGAGACCGGATGATCTGGAGAAAGTACCAGTCGTCAGAATAGTACCTAATAGAGGAGGGATATCACTGAAAGAAGAAAAAAAAAAGGCTTACTCCAAGTACCATGCCAAACGGAAAAATCACACCGAATGCCGCTCCCATGATAAGGATATGAATCCATAACACAGAGTCCTGGTCCTCCCGTTAGCGAACGTCCTCCTTCCGGTGCATATTTGTCGCAAGAGTAGTACTGACAATTGGCTCTTCAGAAACTGCCTCGCCTTCTGGAACATCCTCGTGGCCTCCGTGGGCGGAGACCTGGACGGCCAAGAAAGCCGCAAGGGCTAGGAAGTGCCTTGGAAACGACATCTCTCTCAGGGGAAAAGCTGAATACTAGCCTGAGCAATCGACTGGTCTTTTTTCAGACACAAGGCAGCATATTATGGGCGCAAACAGTGGCGTTGGATGAAAAATACGTAGATCAAAAGTTCAAGAAAGGTTAATAGACCAGCAACTTGTTGTACCGTGTACGCCCAAAGAGGGACTTGGCGGAACTCTCGGCGCGGTCAGCCCCACTGCAAGCATTTCTATTGGCCGGATACAGTATGTGGTGACATCTGGCGCTAGTCCCGATACGGCGATCAGTGGTTGTTTCCTGATCTGTCAATATTAATCGAGTTGAAAGCAGCTTCAACTGTTTTTCGACACTGCGCTGATTGTTGACTTTTTTATTGACTCCAACAGCGTCTACAAAATGTCTGCCAACACGGATACAGCTTCCAGTCCTCCTGTCACCCCTAACGACACGCATCAACCACCGTCTGATCACCAAGCTCAACTTGACAAAAGACGAGTAAGCCAGCCAGCCAGCCTCCTAAAGAGAATATAAACATCGCTTATCCTCTACTAATCAAATTCAAGACAGCCCTAGTCGCCTCAATCTCAAATCTCAAAACCCAAATCAGCGAGACAGAATCACAGCTGCAAGCGGTAAACTCGAAACTAAGGTAACTTCCGTTGTTCGTCCCATTACGTCACCCTTCATCATCCTCATTCATTTTTTTTTCTGCACTAGATCTCCAGAGAGTGCACCTCAGACAGTCCGGAACCATATCCATTTACTCCACACGTACAATGAAATCAGAGATGTGGGTCAGGGTCTATTAGGTTTGATTGCTGATGCGCGTGGAGCGAGGCATGTCGATATCCAGAACGAGTTTGGGGTTGCTGCAGGGGATTGAGGATAAGCTACATTATAACGGAAGAATGAGGAGCTTTTTTTTAAGCTTTATAATCACTTAGGATGATATTTATGTATTATGAAGAGGATGATATTGATGCAAAAAGGGAGAAACATCTATAATAAGCCTTTCAAAACGCTGGAAGCCACTCATAATATGACAGTAAATATGTTTTCCTCTTGGAAAGGTAAATATGTACACTAAAAATTATCTATATCAGGTTCGCATGAGTAGAGTATATCGCTAATCAGAACGTAGATCGTAAGAGCGGAGTATACAAGACGAAAAAATATTACAAAGCAAAACAAAATCTCTCTTTCCTTTTAATGAGTCCTTCCAAGACTCTGCAGATTCACCAGCTCAAAGTAGCGACCTTTATTCCTGATCAGGTCGTGATGGTTCCCGCTCTCGACAATTCGGCCCTGATCAAACACGTAGATGATATCAGCCTTTTGGATGGTGCTCAGCCGGTGTGCCACTGCGATTGTGGTGCGGCCACGGGCAGCAGCATCGAGGGCGGCTTGCACCACTTTTTCAGACTCGGAGTCGAGAGCTGAAGTGGCTTCGTCCAAAAGGAGGACCTTGGGGTCACGAAGCAATGCACGTGCAATGGCGACTCGCTGCTTTTGTCCGCCAGACAGCATGCCACCTTTACTGCCAACTACTGTATCGAATCCATCTCTGAAGAATAACTGTTAGTATGTGAAAATTGTGGGGAAAAGGGAGGCAGGACTTACGGTAGTGACAAGATAAAGTCGTAAATGTTGGCGTTCTTGCAGGCGTTTATGATTGCCTCTTCGGGAATATCTTGCTCATTACTACCTAGCAAGATGTTGTCGCGAATCGTACCTTGATAGAGCGTTGGTTCTTGGCTGACAAGAGCCATGTGACTTCGATAAGAGTTGACATTCAAGCTTGAAATGTCTTTGCCATCCACGTAAACACCACCTGAGAGAGGATCGTAAAATCGCTCGAGAAGGGCAATCGTTGTACTTTTTCCGCAACCGCTAGCTCCGACAAGGGCCACATATTGCCCAGGCTTGACTGTCAGGTTAAGTCCGCGAAGGACTGGCTGTTCAGGGCGCGTTGGGTATCTGAAGTGAACATCGCGGAATTCAAGAGTGCCGTCAACACGGTCAAGAGTCTCACCATCCGGAGACCAGATGTCGATGGCCGGCTTGCGGTCAAACAGTCTCTTGAATTCGGTGGCTGCGTTTTTGGCTTTGCCCATATCCGGGGCAAAGGAAAAGACGGTACCAGCAGACTGTGCTCCAAAGATGACTTCGGAAAAGCAGACAAAGAATTGAAACATTGTGTACTCGTGCTTTCCAAGAAGTTCCCCACCGTACCAGAAACCAAGAGCCATACAGAAGAAGGACAAGCCCTGTGAGGCAGCATATAGTAATGACGACTTGAGGACGGAGATGAGACTCTTTCGCGCCTGGGCCGATAGTTGATTATGATAGATGTTCAACACATCTTCTTCCCGAGTCAAAGAAGCCACGGTGCGGATAGCAGATGTGGCCTCGCACGCGTAGCTAGCCGAGCTCTCATAAGCCTTCTTTGAACGGGATTGAAATTGGGCCAGCATATAGAAACGGTAAAAGCCGCAACCCAGTAGGACTGGAACAACAGAAATACAAACCAACGCTAGTTTCCATCCAATTGAAAGCGAAATAATCAGCGAGGCTCCAAGAGTTGTCGATACGCTTAGGATTGTGCCTAACGTGACACCGCTGATACCGGACAAGTGCTTGGTCTCTGTGGAAAGGAAAGACGTCAAAGCGCCAGTGCTGTTTTCATCTCTGTCGAAAAAGCTGATATCTTGGCGCAACATTGTCCTAAAAGCCTGGGCCCGGGCTCGTCGAATAAGTTTTTCGGAACTGAAAGCGAACGCCATTCCTTGAAGGGAGTGAAGAAGAAGTTGGCTAAGACCAAGCATGAGGAACATGAGCGACCAGAAACTGGCATCGTGCTTCAATTTGGCGTACATACTCTCCGGCAAAGACAGTGTGGTGATTGCTTTGGAGAAGAGTACTGCCTGGGTAGGTTGGCCACCACCCGTCAGGATGGCAACGACAAGACCAAAGAGCATAAGCTTGAGCTCAGGCCTATTAAATTTCAAAATAAACTTTATCAGTGTCATCAGCGAATATTTTCTTTCCGCGTCTTGTCCTTTTTTAGACAGGACCATGCTAGAGACTGATTTCTTCGTGTTTTGCTTTTCAAGGAAATCCCCAGACTTCTCGTCATACCGACTTCCAATGCTTTTAGATGTCAGAGTGCGCGACATTTTTATCTGTTCCAGTTCGTCTTGGTTCTCGCTACCGTCCATTTCATCGTCAAAGACAGATGTAGAATCCTTTTCTTCGTTGAGGCGTTGCGCTTCGACCAGTTTGTAATAGGCGCCGTTGCTGTCCAATAGTTCGTCGTGAGTTCCTTGTTCCGCAATCCTACCATTAACTAGCACGACGATATTGTGAGCACCTTTGATAGTCGACAAACGATGTGCGATCACTATAGTCGTGCGGCCCTCTGCGGCTTTGTCGAGGGCAGCTTGAACAACGCCTTCAGATTTGGTGTCCAAGGCAGACGTTGCTTCATCTAACAAAAGAATCTTCGGGTCGCTGACCACAGCACGAGCGATTGCAATACGCTGCTTCTGACCACCTGATAGCAAAAAGCCTCGTTCACCAACGTGAGTGTTTAAGCCTTCTGGTAGGGCAGTAACGAATTCAAGAGCGTTGGCCATCTCTAGAGCGTCACGAATTCGCTGATGGATTTTTTCTTCGCCTTCGTCCATGAAAGAGGTGCCGATAAGGCCGAACTTGACGTTCTCGAAAATTGTTGTCGCGAACAGGATAGGTTCTTGACTGACAAGTGAAATTTGCTGGCGCAGCCACCGCAGATTGAGCGATTCAATGGGATGATCATCCAGAAGAACTTGTCCATGAACGGGTTTGTAGAAACGCTCAACCAATCCAATAATTGTACTCTTTCCAGAACCAGAAGGTCCAACGAGAGCAGTGGTCTTGCCTGCAGGGATAAGCAGACTAACACCGTCCATGATCGAAACATCTGGCCGAGAAGGGTATCTGTGTTTGATATTACGCAGTTCAATAACGCCCTGGAGCCCTTCAATGGTTTCGCCGACGTCGGTGGTCGGATCGAGGGGAGAAACGCGGTCAATGGTAGCGTAGATTTTTGCCGCAGCAGCGACAGCGCTGGTAAACGCTTGTCCATTCGGGGCGACATTTCCCAAGCTAAATGATCCGATCAGAATGGCCATCAGCACCGTGATGACCTGACCAACGACAACTTCCCCGTCGACGAGAAACCGAGAACCCATCCAGAAGCCGAGTCCATAGTTCAGGAATATAACGCCCATCATACCACCAATCATAACGGCGAGCGTGAGCTGAAGCTTTACACCCCATTTTTCAGCTTCCTCGAGATGGGTATCGTATTGCTTAGCAAGCCTTTCCTGCGTGCCAAAAGCGGTAGCGGTTCTAATGGAACTAAGAACTTCTTCAGCAACACTTCCACCGACAGCGTAACTTTGGAGTGACTTCTTGTTGAACTTGACAATGAAATTCGAGCCGCCACCCATGACGAGAACCAAGCACACAATGGTCGAGGAACAGATAAGCGCTAGTTTCCAGTATTTGATATATGCAATGATGAATGCAGTGATGAACGTTGCCACTGCCGTCAAGGTGAGGCCCACTTTCTCCGAAATCCCATCTTGAATCAGATTCGTGTCTGCAGTAATGCGAGTAGTAATCTCTCCAGCACCGAGGTTGTCGAAGTAGGCGATGTTCTGCCGCAGAATCGATTGAAGATAAGCCTCACGGATCTTTTGCGTGATATGCTCTCCGGTATAGATGAAGCCAACGGTGGAAATGTAGATAGTAGCGAATTCGGCAATACCGATATAAATGAAGTAAAGGACATTCTTGACTAGTTGTGTATGGAACTCGTCATAGGGAGTTGTGCCGAGGAAGATTCCTCGAAAAGCATTTGTCAATTGGCCGAAAAGAATCTATATACGGTGTTAGCAAAACGAAGGCTGCAACAAAGGATGTCTTGCCTACAGTAAACAAGGGTAGGGCTGCACCTGCAGCAATGGAGGCAAGGGCGCTAATAGCCAGCACAAGATAATCCAAACTGTCTGCATATCTATAGAGGCCGAAGAACGTCACCGGTACCGTCGGAGAGTGAAGCTGCTCTTTTAGGATGGCGCGCTCATCTTCTGGCAACTGTTCCAAAACGGCGTCGAGCTCGGTATTCGATGCAGGTGCTGGTTGCCCGCCTTTCTCGTCCTTTTTATCAGCAGAAGATGAGACGGAGGTTGAATTAGGTGGTAGGTTTTCGGCGGAGCGCTTTTCCAAGTTTCGCTCAGCTGCCAGATGGTCTGGTATCCTCGTTTCCGTCGTCGGGATATTGTCTCCAAGTCTCCCCTCTTGCGGAGGCATTTCGCCAGTGGGATCCATGTTTTGCTGAGAGCTCGAGTGCTTGCGAAAGCGGCGTCACGAGCCGATGGTGTAATTTGCTTTCTACTTCGCCATACAAAGGAGGTGTCGAATGTCGCTGCGACTGGAAATAACCGGTAGATGCAAGAATTGCTATGGATAGGATAAGGACAAACCCCCCCGGGTTAATCCTTTCGTTGGTGAATAATAATTATGAAGCAGCCCAAGTCCAGAATAGGCAGGCAGATGATTAAAGCGGGGCGTAATCAGGATTATGGCGGCGTGTTCGCGAGTCGGCACGTCAGCATTTGAAGGGGATTAAAAAAGAATCGATTTAGAGGAAGGTGCATATAGAAAGAGGATTCGCAGCCCTTTTAAGACATGCGAGAAAGACGGAGCGCTTGATGTGACCGTTTTCTGCGATTCGGACGACAAACGTTCCGTGGCGGACGAAGCTGTATTGATTACAACAGCTACGTACGTCCGTAACTTTCTAGCCCCACCTATACTCTGTACGGCAGCTTGCGATTGGCTCCTGGCGAGCTGATGGGCGGGACCGGATCTCGGATCGGCCGAGATTACATACGTAATACAAGATGTTTCCTATCTAAATGGAGGGTAGCTTGGATGACAGCCCGTAAAGCATCGTATAACCGTATATAGATAGTTAATTACGTGAGTCATAAGCCCAACTGTAAGCCACACATGAAGGAATTATTTCTGGATGTTATGTTTCTTTGTACTCCCAGCCCAACACTTGTAATTCCTCCGTCGCATCAGCGATAAGGCTAACCGATCTTCACCGCCGTGTATGATGTATGATGTATGATGAATCACAATCAGTGGAAATTCCAGAGTCCAGAGTCCAAAAAACACAGTTCCCCAACGACTACTAGCCTTTTGTGGCAGATAATTCGCGATGGCGGGGCAATAGACCTCCGACCCCCGACCGGCTCGTATTTGCTCGTATTGCCTAAAGAGGGAAAAGTTGCGAATAATGATCAATGCTGGCGCGCGGAACGACACCATTCCGCCGGCTCCTGCATAAAACTTTGTTATTAAAATTATTACTCGACGCAAATTATTTCAGGGTTATGACTTTTCATAAACAAGTTATTTTACCAAATATACTCCGTACTCCGTACGTATACGGAGCACAACCCCTCGAATAGTGACTTGGTCTAAGCGTTAATACCAATCAATTTAAGAAAAATAGGGATATTATTATATTATTATTAACATGGTTTTACTCGCTCATAGTATATCTACGTACTCGTAGAATACTCTAAAGTACGTTGTAAGAAAGAGACAAAGTGGGGAACACCTGCGGCCAATCCGCGGCCTCGGGGCTCTGTCTCCCTCACGTGATCTCCCAAGCGAAAACCCTACCCACACAAAATTCCCCCGCGAGCACAGGTTCTTCGAGACACGACCACTGTTCACATTCAAGATCTCGAGCACGATAACGATCAAGATGCCGGTACGTCAAGTCCTGTCCGACAAGAAAATGGAAATGCTGTCTATTTTATTTCGAAATATTGGACATATTGGAAATATTGGGCCATTTCTTCAAACGTCGCGAATTGCAGACGGCTAACAAATTCATCGTCCAACAGAGCCAAAAGTCCTTCCGCACCAAGCAGAAGCTTGCCAAAGCCCAAAAGCAGAACCGTCCTATTCCTCAATGGATCCGCTTGAGAACCGGTAACACCATCAGGTAAATACACCTATTTCTTCGTTCTTGCACGTCACGCATCGATGGTCGGGCTGTGAGGGATCGAGAAGGAAAGGACATGTGCAACGCTCAATCCACCATCTCTCCCGGAGACCTTATCGACGTCAATACAATTCTGTGTTCAATTCCTGACGCTCTCGATAGATACAACGCCAAGAGACGGCACTGGCGCAAGACCCGTCTGGGTATCTAAACTCGACAATTCTCCTGCGACGACTTTTCTTTTTTTTTTATCCCGCCGGTTTTTCGACATCTCTTTTTTCTTCTCGCCAAGTTTCACAAAGAAAAAACACACAACAGTCATGATGGAGATGCAAACGGAATATCGCTGGTAGAATGAGAATATGGGTTTTGCTTCTCATGAAATTGTCTCGTTAGCTTGATTTGTTGTATTCTGGCGCAATAAAACTGCTCTTTTCCCTGGACAAAGCTGCATATGCAATCGTAGTGTCTTCTTCTGCAAGTGTGCAGATCTAAATCAGACGCGAGGAATGCACGTCGTAGAGATCGTCTATATTTGCTATGTCTCTTACCGGATCGCTCGAGGCTTCCATACTGCAGCGTATATAAACTTCACTCTTGGGAGATAATTGCACCTGCGGCTTCTATAGCAGTGCGCTCTTAACAAGTTCTTCGAGTTCGTCATAGGATAAAGCAATAATAATAATAATAAGAAGCATCCTGAGTGACCGGCATGGTGATCGCGGGCCGTGATTGGCGGCGACGCTTGTTGTGTGGAATTCAAAGCGGCCCCCACACGTGACTTCCAGCCACCCAAAGCAAACACAGCGGACCAAAACAATCGGGCTCGCTCGGTTGCTTGAGTGACGGCCGATTCTGTTTATCCTCCCTGCACAGCAATACCTCGAGCACCTGCACGCGGCCGCAACGGCGACAACCGACCAGACCAGGTCTTTTCGACTAATTGTTGGCCTCAGGATATACTAACGGCATTTAATTTTTGTCCTCCAGCTTTTTATCGCCTCGTTTTGTACGCCGTCGATCGCTCTGGTCGCTCTGCGTTGATGTGGGCGTGACGACCAAAACACCCGATATAATCACTTTGCTTGCTCGCGCTTTTCGCGCCAGTAACCTCTAATTTGGCTTCGTGTTGCAATATTATTATGCCCGCTGACGCTGGCGAACACTGGGAGCCTCATTTTCTAATGAGTGAGAGACCACTGTTTTCCCCCACCGTTGGCTTGTGGCCTCGCTAATGTTGACTGACAGACCGGGTACATTCTCAAGGTTCAAGTGCCATGTCGCATACACAATCACGCAGTCGCCCCGGAACCGCGGACCCATTGCGGTCTCGATCAGGCACTGCCGTATCAAAAGGACCTCGTCGTCCACGGTCCAGAGGCTCCACTGCTAGTATCCATTCCAGTACGACGCAACAAACCCAAGAGCACATCGGTGATGGCTTCTCGCCCTTTATGGCACCTCAAGCTGGCCCAGGGAACAACATGTTTGGCTCGAACCCAGAAGATATGATCATGCGTTTCGGCCAGCAGCTTACCCACACAAACACGGGAGGTTCGCTTAACACGACGATGCATGATGCCCATGGAGCTGTGATGCCCCGGCCAGAGGATTATCATGGAATGCAAAACTCAATGCCTGACATGGTTTCCCACGGACTTCCAAACCTGGCAGCCAATCACTACAGTCATATTTATGATGCTGGACTCGATGCTTCAGTATCGGAGCGGGGTGGTGACGAGAATGACAACTCAGAGGCAGGCTCTAGGAAAAAGCGAGGATCCACGTCTACTGTTGCCAATGATAATGAGTTACGGAAACTACTGCGCCAGTACGAGGGTTATACGCTTCAGCAAATGGCTGCCGAAGTTCAAAAGCATGAAGGTGGTGGTGGCAAGTCGGAGAAGGTGAAGCAAGTATTTGCCATGGTGTGGTAAGTAAAAATACCTCGCTACATCCTCTAGGCGGCTTGATGCTAAATTCCTTCCGTTATAGGTTGAAGGAAAACTGCAGAAAAAGCAGTGGATCTGTCCGAAGAGACCGAGTTTACTGTTGCTACGCAGAAAGATGTGGGAGTGAACATGTCTCTGTGTTGAACCCTGCTTCCTTCGGAAAGCTGGTTCGAATAATATTTCCCAATGTTCAGACTCGTCGACTAGGTGTCAGGGGTGAATCCAAGTACCACTATGTTGATCTCACGGTCATCGAGGAAAAGCAGCAACCGATTGCTGTCCAGAACCCCCAAAGCCAACCTTCTTTTAGTGGACAACTTCCCCGCGACGGAAGATTCATGGACTCATCGTTGCGACCCCGCAGGTAAACGCTCAATCACCCCTGTGAGCGATATTTTGATTCATCACTAACAATGATACTAGTGTTAGCACATCTCAACCACCAGTCGACACAGCAGTTTTCCCATCTCCCACCATTTCATTCGCCCGCAAGTTCTCGACTGTTCCGCCCAGTTCTGTATGCACCTGTGACTCTCAGCCCCAGAATACTGTGGATGCGTCTCTTACGCTCGAAAATGTCTCTACCCAGAGCGGGAAACTCATGCGTGAAATGCTTTCCTTCCCATCCCCGAATACGCCGTCCGTCGATAATGAATCATTACGACTACCTGAAATTGCCCCTTATGTTCCCGCCAACACAGATTCCAAGGTTGCAGATGCACTAGCAGCTCTTTATAGGACTCATTGCATTTCGGTCATTGATAGTTTTCGCTTCTGCAAAGAACGGAATTTATTTCGACACTTCTCTGCATTCCACGGCACCTTGACCGTTCCTGTGCAAAAACTTCTCATCCACCCCAATCTTGCTCCTTGGATTAAGAAGTGTGACTGGGTGATGTATCAAAAGATGATTGAATTTGTTGCTCCTTTGACCACGCAGGTCGTCCCGGGTCCAGTACTCGACGCTTTTGGTTCTATTTCGCGACGTCTTGCAAACCACATCAGCGAGACTTTCAAGAGTCATCCAGTGCATGTGTCACTAGCGAGATTGGCACCTGCACACGTTTTTTGCGATCTCCTGAAGCATATGCTTGACGTCAATCAAGCTGCCAATGCAGCAGCAGCATGGTTATGTCATCCAGACAACCGCAATCAGATGTGGCTCGATTACGCCACATTTGTGAATCCCAAGGAGATGATTTCCAAGGCTAATATCCCATCTTGCTCTGAGAACGCGGCGGAGCAAATACTGAAATTCGATATTCGTGCGTTGTTGACACCACTGGATAATTCAACATCGCCTACAGTGCCATCCTTTTATCCGCAGGCTGATAAGGACTTACCAGCTCAGAAGCATACAGTTGACCTGACGACGGGTGAGGAATACAATTTCCCCGACAGATGGATATCGTTTATTCTCAGCCTATCCTCCCTCTTCCCCAACCACCCGGCACAATGCATTGTTGATAAAGTTGACAAGTTATGGGACTGTGTTCTTCATCGCTTGACACTTGCTGGAGCTCAGAGCTTTAGTGCCTGGTGGATTACCAAAGTCTTCTTCCATGAAATGCTGCTCTGGCAAGTAGAGAAGGGAGGTTTTATGAAAAACACTCCAAATTCTTTCCAAATTCCCCTTGAAACATCAGACTTGATCTCGCAGCATCATCATACCGCAAGGCAAGGCAGCTTCCCCGCCCAAGCCAAGGAAGAGTCTTTTTTACTCTCTGACAGTCAGACTACGGATGCTCCCTCAAAGTCGACTAAACCCAGCCAGTTTCAAGAAACGAACGCTAATTCCAAACCGATGAGCGAGATAACGTCGAACTTGTCGGAGAACATGACGAACCTTCACGCTAACCAGCACGATGACAGCGCAATTGGTCTTGAAGAGGATTCAATGCTGGCATCTGTTGGGAAATACGATATCATGACAGATACAACGGATGCTAATGGCGATATCGTTGTCATTTAACGACTATCCACCATAATAAAGGCCTTTCACATGGTCGTAATAAACCGCGCCTCGGAATTCGATCGGAGTTGGATGATATTCCTTAATTTCTTTTCTTTTTCTATTTCTTTTTGTGTATCTGGTCTTTGGCGATTGGGATTTTTGGAAGCAGGGAAATTTTTGTTCACTTCCGTGTGTGAGTGTTTGTCTGCATGAGTGATGACGAGGAATGAGCATGAGTTCCAATCAACAAGAGGGGGAGAAACAGTCAGAGGATTCGAAATACCCTTCTCTGTTCTTTTTCTTCTTGTTGTTTTGGAAGAAAACAATTCATTCTTGTATATATCATATACCTACCCTGAACCGTGTTGAAAAGAAACAGGAAACTGCTGTTGTTGTATGCAGGCATGCAGTTTGGGATTACGATTTTTGTATTTCTGGGTGGTTATACTGTGATTGATTGTTTGATTCTATTGAAACCCTTTTTGTTCGGTTCTATATTGACCATGTTGGTGTAGTAATTGATTCTGTAGCCTCGTATCTTTTTTAATCAGTTTCAACCATGAACAAATCCAAATGTGTCCACGTATGCAATAAATTCGAGTATATGTCTCATCAATGTAGAAACTTCAATGTTGGTGGGAAATTAACCATCTGTGAGGATTGATCAGTTGATATCTTTAGTTTCACTAGCAGTCAATGTTCTCTCATCTGAGAGCAATATATACATCTATGTCTATACAAGGGTATATATATATACAGTGGTCATTAGTGTTGCGGTTAGTCTACACATAAACCAACGATTATGCTATAAACTCTATTGAATTAACTTTATTCTCTAGAATCGACGCGTCCATCCTCTACTAGAAAGCTAGTTAAATAATACTTACATGTAGGTTTACTATCATTTCCTTCAAACGATGGCGATTGTTTCCTAATGGGTACTTAGCGCAACTTAATAAGCAAAATTCAAGATAAAAGTCACATGACTCATTTCCACCATTTGGTTGATAACAGAAAAAAAGCCGACAATAATTTGTCTGGGGTTTCACGCTGCATCGATAACAAACGAGATCTTACAATTCTACTTCATTCTGACTAGTGACTACCTTACACCCAATTTTATCGCCATACTCAACTAGAGAGAACGATTTCTGCGGCTTTTCACATCCAAGATGGCGACTGCCACCACCACCATGGTGCGGCCAGAAACCCTGGCCAAAAGAGCCAAATTAGCCCCGGAGAATGAGCGGTTTTTGCGCGCATGCTCTGATATTGCAAATGCCTTGATTCAAGATTACGAGTCTCAGCGAGATCCTACAAAGCCGAAGAAAGATCTCAACTTGAACCGACTGCGGGGTCAAGTGTCCAAAAAGCATTCACTCAACTCGCAGCCCCCGCTCACTGCTATCATTGCTGCTGTTCCTGAGCATTACAAGAAATATATTCTTCCTAAACTAATTGCAAAGCCAATCCGTAAGTTGGGCCGAACTCGTCCTCTTTTGCCACTGATTCTTACTAGTATACTTTAGGAACATCGTCTGGAATCGCCGTCGTTGCTGTCATGTGCAAGCCGCACCGTTGCCCTCATATCGCGTACACGGGAAATATCTGTGTCTACTGTCCAGGTGGGCCGGATTCGGACTTTGAATATTCAACGCAATCCTACACTGGATACGAACCAACGTCAATGAGAGCTATCCGAGCTCGGTACGACCCTTTCGAGCAGGCCCGCGGGCGTGTCGACCAACTAAAATCGCTCGGGCATAGCGTCGATAAAGTGGAATACATCATCATGGGTGGAACGTTCATGTCCCTCTCAGAAGAATACAGAAATACCTTTATATCGCAGCTCCACAATGCGCTGAGTGGATACCAGACCGACAACGTCGACGAGGCTGTACAAGCTGGAGAAATGAGTAATATCAAATGCGTGGGAATCACCATTGAGACCCGTCCCGACTACTGCTTGGACCAACATCTTAGCAGCATGCTACGCTATGGATGCACGAGGTTGGAGATTGGCGTGCAAAGCCTGTATGAAGATGTCGCGCGAGACACAAACCGAGGACACACTGTCGCTGCTGTTGCAGAGACATTCAAATTAGCCAAGGATGCCGGGTTCAAGGTGGTCAGCCATATGATGCCTGACTTACCCAATGTCGGAATGGAGCGAGATCTGGACCAGTTTCGCGAATATTTTGAAAACCCAGACTTTCGAACTGATGGGCTGAAGATCTACCCGACACTTGTTATTCGTGGTACTGGGCTTTATGAGCTGTGGAGGACGGGACGATACAAGAACTACACGCCGAATGCGCTTATTGACATCGTCGCTCGAATTCTAGCCTTGGTGCCCCCTTGGACCCGTATCTACCGTGTGCAACGTGACATTCCTATGCCACTGGTCACCGCCGGTGTCGAGAACGGAAATCTGCGTGAACTTGCTCTGAGCCGCATGAAGGACTTTGGTACAACGTGTCGCGATGTACGAACCCGAGAAGTCGGCGTGAATGAAGTGAAAAACAAGATCAGGCCTTCTCAGATTGAGCTGGTGCGGCGCGATTATACTGCAAATGGCGGCTGGGAAACGTTCCTCGCATATGAGGACCCCAAGCAGGACATTCTAATCGGCCTTTTGCGGCTGCGCAAGTGCAGCGCCACTCATACATTCCGCCCCGAACTCACAGGCCAGCAAACCAGTTTGGTGCGAGAGCTCCATGTATACGGCTCTGCTGTCCCATTGCACGGCCGAGACGCGCGCAAATTCCAACACCGAGGGTTCGGAACGCTCTTGATGGAGGAATCCGAGCGCATAGCCAGAGAGGAACACAACAGCCAGAAGATCAGTGTCATCTCTGGTGTCGGTGTGCGGAGTTATTACGCACGGCTGGGTTATAGTTTGGACGGTCCGTATATGTCGAAGATGTTGGATCCTCTTGATGACGACGAGCAATTCTAGTCGGTGTTTCCTACAATGATGATTGATGGTTTATTTTATGATTATGTATATTTATTTTCGCGCATTCTGCATTTGACGGCGTCATTGAGAGGTTGCTTTGATATAAATATTTCCCAGTGGCTTACTAGCCACTTAAAAATAAAATTTTGAAGTTGAAAATATTGCTCTAATTTCTTAGCAGGAAAAGAATGAAGCTTGTCTAGTATTGTACTGAATACATTGTCTCTAGCTATCTTACATTTCCGATATTCTTCCCATACATCTAGGAAGACAGCGTATAAGCTCCTCATTTCCTGTACCACATTCTTGTCACGGGAGTCCTTCGCATCTTCTTCTGTAGCAGAAAGATTCCCTGCAACAGAGCCTCTGGAGTAGGCGGACAACCCGGCACATAGATATCAACCGGGACAATACGATCCACGCCGCGCACAACACTATAGCTATAATGATAGTATCCACCACCATTCGCACAGCTCCCCATACTGATAACCCATTTCGGATCTGGCATTTGGTCGTAAAGTGTTCTTAGTGCGGGTGCCATCTTGTTGCATACCGTGCCAGCAACCAGCATAACATCGGATTGCCGCGGTGACGCTCGAAAGATGATCCCCAATCGGTCCTGGTCGTATCTGGGCATCGATGTGTGCATCATTTCGATACCGCAGCAGGCTAATGCAAAGGTCAATGGCCAAAGAGATCCTTGTCGGGCCCAGTTGATAAGCTGGTCGGATTTTGCACTTTTTTTTTGTTTGAACACAAGTGAGTAGAAATTTATATAATTAGAGGACACCAAAGGGACATACAGCATGTAGCCAACAGATCCTGACTTTTCGCCCGGGGTGTGAGGCGTTTGACGTTCAGGCAGGCCTACTGTAGGATTGCTTGGTGAATGTTTACCCATGTTGGTCCTGCGAGAGGCCATTGATCCGATTGACGAAAGGAAAGTAGGTGCCATCGACGGCCGGCATGATACTAGAGCAGATGGCCTGGCTTGTGCCAGAAATTTCGTACGAGCAGACATGTTTTTTGCTTTACAGAAGTTCAAAAATAAGTAGTAGAAGGAAGAAAAAGGGTTGTGACCATCTATTAACTACTGATGGTCTCT
The DNA here is from genome assembly GCF_013368755.1 of Talaromyces rugulosus. Taxonomy (NCBI): domain Eukaryota; kingdom Fungi; phylum Ascomycota; class Eurotiomycetes; order Eurotiales; family Trichocomaceae; genus Talaromyces; species Talaromyces rugulosus. Next base: position 3,729,925 of record NC_049564.1, read on the forward strand.
ATCATTCAGAGGTATATGATATTAACCAATCGGAGAGATTCCAGTTCGGCGAATTGATGGGGCCCGATATATGCACCAATCAAAAATGAATAAATTCGGCGACTACGTGGGGCATTTGAGTATGTAACGACCGCGGATTGTCTGCTCTTGCCTATGACGAGTCCCTAATCAAGCTTGGACGTGTTCGTATCGACATGCCGAGAAGTGCTCCTGCAAAGGTTGCTTGCAGCCAGTGTCACAAGCGAAGGGTCAAGTGCGACCGAAGTGAAGGCGTGCCGTGCTCTCAGTGTCGGATTGCTCGAAACAACTGTGAACCCATACTCTCCCGCCGTGGACGGTAATGCGCTCGCTCCAAAATGAGAGACAATTGAACTTAACCTCAGTGGTAGACACCGAAAATTGCCGGTTGCTGATGTTCGTACTACTCCAACCCAACAACCTGCGTCGCAGAATGTGAGAGGCTCGACAACTCTCAGAATCACCGAGTCCGCTGGTAGTCGACGAGAAGGTCATGAAGGGCTTCATGCTAGACTGGCCAATACCGAATCAAGCTCAGCAGCATCTCTACCGGCTCTTCGGTCCAGTGGTAAAACTCCCTATGTGGTCGACTCCTCTAACATCAACTATCTTATTCGAGAGTTTGGCTTGCCTGATCAAAACGCCTCGGATGCCCCGCCTATCGAGGAATACCTTCATAGAGCCATGCTAGAGCGGCTTGATCAGCCAACAATACAGTATATCGAAGGTCGTCGAAGTTTCACTATTAGGCGGCTCAAGAATGAAGGAGCTTTCGATCTGCCGGCGGGAGACATAACCACTGCTCTACTGCAGGTCTTTTTCCAGCATGGCTTTCATTCGCTGTCAATTACCGACTGGTCTAATTTCATGAAAAGTATTGAAGCAGGCACGGTTTCGCATTTGTTGTTGAATGCAATGTGCATGGTTGCGACTCTTTACTGCCCTGATTCTCTCATTCACGAGGCTGGCTTTGTATCCCGTTTTATTGCCAGTCTCACCTTCTATCATCGAGCCAAGGACATTTATGATGCTGGGTATGAAACCGATGCAATCGCGGTAATCCAAGCCACTTTTCTCCTCTCCCATTGGTGGAGTGGCCCCCTCGAACAGAAAGATCCGTGGTATTGGCTGGGTGTAACAACAGGGATGGCGCAGGCGCTGGGCATGCATCGATTGTGAGTGACTGGAATGAGAAATGGCTAAAGCTGTACTAATCGTTTTCAGGAGATCATACTCTCATCTTCAATTGAGACACCGCAGGTTGTGGCGAAGGTTATGGTGGATAATTTATGTCTGTATATATCCGCTCATATTCGCAATGTCTACTGCTAAACCTTGACGCGACTTATAGGCTACAGACATTAATTTTTCTTTGTGTCTCGATAGAGTACCCCACGTGCGCGATGACTTTTGTGAAATATCAATCCTCACAGAGGATGATTTCGAGGAACCCTCGGGCTCCACTTCCAATGATTCTTTCGGAGAAATAGTTCACGAGCAAGTGCTTTTCGTGATACATTATGTCAAACTTGCTAGAACAGGTACGACCCTACCAAGGCCTTTCTCCCCCCTACAACTTCCTTTGCCGATGTTATGTCACCGTGTTGCTAAATGTGGTCTGTAGTGAACATTTGCCATCCTTTCCAACCGTGCGAGGAAACTACCTCTTCACCAAACAATTTCCTTGAACGAATCTCGTCCTGGCATATGCTGCTTCCGTCTGAACTGCGATTCCCGTCTTCGAGAAAAAGTGTGTGGGTTATGTTGACTCAATTAACCTATGAGTATGTCTGTTGTTTTTAAAAATTTTCCGTTAAAATTCTTCTGGTTTTGCCCTACGTACGTACTAAACAGCCGCTCCAACAGTCAGTACCAGCTTCTTTTCCGTCGAAAGGCCGCAGACGCTGCACAGAACATGGGCCCTGGCTCCCCCATATTTGAAATATGCACAAACTTGTTCCGTATACTCGAGGATATGGTGACGAGCGGAACCTTATTTTCTGTTGCTGGTCATGTGTATGTTTGATCTAATTTCGAGACAAGTATATCTGTTAACCTTCCTTTTATTTAGGTTACCCTCCGTAATGGCATCACTCTGTTTCCATATTGCGAACATCAGTAACGGAGACGCACAAATCCGACCTATTTCTGAACATCGAGCACGCTTTTGCATGCGCATTCTCAAAGATCTCCATGCCTCATGGCCCATAATTGCCTCTGTTTACCCTTTTTTCTCATCAGTGTTTAGGCGACACTCTGGCTTATCTGTTTCGGAATTCGAGAAGAGCGAACTGGGTGGTCCTCAACCGGTTCAGCGAACAGATAGTACTGAATCTTGCAGTGAAGATGCTTCCCATACTGTGGAAGGAGATTCTTGGGTGTATGAGCGGTTTCTACATGACGAGAATTCGGCCGTTGTTAATTCCGCGTTTCCGTTCAGTTATCTTTTTGAAGATGTTTTTCTCACCCCGTCTCTCAATGATTCTTCATTGTGATGTATCGTGGCCCAATGGCCGGAGAGTTAATATATACCAGCCAAAATATAAATTTGTGAATAATCCAGTACAAAGGGACCTCCTCATAGATTGTAGTCACCGAGCTTGGGATAGGCTCTGGGTGATTCCGGTTCAACGCAAATGATGCGTCATACCTATGTTTATCAGAGGGAATATGTAGACCTTGAAATATAAAGATGCCATACAATTAGCCTAATCGTCTAATAGTGCTCATAATACCACATTTATAATACTTTTTGACTCTGATAATATCAACTTCAAGGGGATTACCCGAACAGGACTAGCCTATCTAGCGGCCAATCACAGCGACCGGCGGCGGAACCCGCAATAGCTTTGTGACAACTCCGTCGACAACTACTCCTCGTGTCAACCAAACAGCCACTGCATCGACTGACCACCGCCCTCGCCAACTAACCGAGTATCTTCATTTCGTCACGCGCGCGACGCTCATTTACCTACAGTCCAGCAGCCATGAAGCCATTCTTTTCCGCCCTCAGCGCTTGGAGTTGGTAAGATCAATCTGCCAGCCAACAAACAGGAATATGCAACCAAAGGAACTGACAGAAATCATTCAGCGTTGTCATATCCTTTTTCGCAGTCATTATTTTGACCGTCCTGGGCATTCTTTTCAAGGTTTGTTTCTGGTCTCTCCGTTTGTTAAAAAGATCGACTCGCTAATATACTTGTTTTTTTCTCCCCTTACTAGTCAAATCACCATGCGTTTACGGGATCAGAAGGCTCGCCTGAAGATGGAGGCGCGGTAGCTGGTTCACTTTTCACTGCTGTGCTGGTATATGTGGTATGTCTATTGTGCCGCTTGCTTTTGCAACGATCGAAAGTGCCATATCCGACTAACGTATTGTTTTTTTTTTTGAACCATAGGCCTTCTTTGTCTTTTGCGGTTTCCAGGCATGGCTGCACGTCCGGGCGAATCGGCGAGGCGCGATTTCTCTCCATTAAATCAATACATTTTAAAGCGGTCAATTGGTGTCTCCTACAATGAAAGAGAGGGCTTGAGGACGGTTGAAGGGGCACACAGTAGATGACGTTTCCCTGTGTTTCTAGGGAAGCCATATCGGTAACATGGCTGGGCGTTTGGTGTTTTTTGGTTGTAATGAATTATTTTGTATATATAAATAACATTTGAATGGATTAAGTATACAACCCGGAACAGGCATATCCACCTCTGGAAGAAGTCATATGGTTGATCACCCCTCAGAATCAATGACTCTTATTCCACCGCACACATTCCTCAAAAGTAACACCCTCGCCTCCAAAAATATCCAATGCGCTTCCTATCGTCAAATCGACTTTGCCGCCGCTGCTCGCATGCACCTTCTCAAGGTCTTGCAGGTGTCTTGCGCCGCCAGCATATGTCACCGGGATCGAGCACCACTGGGCAAGTTTTGATACTAGTTCTTCGTCGACGCCTTGCTGCAGGCCCTCGACGTCTGCGGCGTGGATTAGGAATTCGGAGCAATAGGGCTCGAGCATGGATATTGACTCTGGTATACGGTTAGACATGACATGACAAATCAATGGTGGAAATTTCGGAGCAAGAACATGTTACATACCCTGTGTGATTTCCATCTCAGTGATGGTCTGCCAGCGATCCATGGCAACAAACCAGGTCTGGTCTTTTCGTCGACAGCTCAGGTCCAGTACTAGCTTTGACGTGTCGTTTCCCAACGAGGATAGGACAGATTTGAGGCGGTCGAGAGAGAATTTGCCTTCTGGGAAGAGAAAGGATGTAATGATGACCTTTTTTTTTTAAAGAGTCAGTTATACTTGTAAATTAGTCCAATAGTAAATATGTACCTTTTCTGCGCCTCGCCGAATCCAATCCTGGGCGTTTTGATCATTGATCCCCCCAGCAACTTGCAAACCACCAGGCCACGTCCGCAAGGCCTCATCAGCAGCTTCAGTGTTTCCCTTTCCAAGCATCACCACATGACCCCCGCGAAGATCGTTTTCCTTGTATAGATTGGCATAATGGGTTGCGGGCAGTTTGGAGACATAGTTTGTTTTCAGATCACCGGCCACAGAACTCAATGTTCCGCCTACTATTTGCTTGACTTGACCAGAGTGGAGGTCAATGCATGGACGGAATTTTGTCATCTTTTTTTTTAATTTTTATATTTTGGGACAAGTGTAAATAACTATCAACTCTTTTTTTTTTTTCAGAACAAGTAACCCCGCGTGGGTTTGGCTTCGTTCGGCTCGTTCTTATCTTATCGCACGTGATCTCAAATTTTATATCGGACCTTTTTGCGATTAGCGTGCACAAAGCAACAGCAACAGCAAAAAGACGACAAAACCCAAGTCAAGATGCCTGTACTGAAAAGAAGAAAACTTTCTACGACCACCCAGCCAAAAAAAGCCAAAGAAGCCTCCCCCGAACCCGAGAACACAGATGCAGCCGACGCGTTTCGAAAATTCTTCGAGAGTCAATTCCAGCCGCTGGATCCTGATGATGTAGCTACCACCACCACTACCACCACTACCACCACTACCACAGCTCAGCAACAAGCCTCGGACGAGTCAGACGAGTTTGACGAAGATGGAGAGTCGGGAGTAGACTTTGACGGGTTTTCGGAAGAAGAGGATGACGAGAGTGATGATGACGACGATGAGAGAGTTCCAGAGGTCACAGTGGTTGAGCATGCGGATGTCAAAAACGAGGATGTGCTACTGGATAAGCAAACGCGCAAGGCTTTACTGGTACGTATCGCATCGGAAAAAAAAAAAAAAAAAGGTGTGGCTCAATGGCTAATAAAGAGTATAAACAGTCCTCCAAAGTCTCTTCCCTCACAAATCCCTCCGGAAAACAAACACCTCGACCAAAGCAAGAGGAAAACACCAGTGAAGAAGCCAACAACCTCAAAAACGACCTGGCGCTGCAGCGCCTCTTGAACGAGTCCCACCTGCTCGATTCCGCATCCGACCTCAACCCAACCGGCAAAAACCGACACAAGGCGATCGACCTACGTCTACAGTCGCTCGGAGCCAAGAACTCGATCTTTGAACAGCACAAAATGCCCAAGGCGGAACGAATCGGCATCCAGTCCAAGGCTGCTAAGAAAGAGGAAACGCGGCGGCGAGATGCGCGCGAGAATGGCGTTATTCTGGAAAAACCTACATTCAAACAGAAGCGCAAAGAAAAACGAAGGGAACGAGGTGTTGACGCTCCGGCGGTGGGTAAATTTGCTGGTGGCACGCTGAGACTCAGTAAACAAGATTTGGCCAGTATTACGGGACCGAAGAAACGGACCAAAATGGGCAAAAAGAGTCGTCGATAAGTCCGGTACACCTGACTAGAAGCCAATACCTTTTTCTGTATGCATTCATATACGGCTGAACAAGGAATTATATAAGGCGTCTTTGCTTGACTTTTAGTGTCCATTTCCCGGCAGACACAGCCCTACAAGAAGCTACAGAACCAGACCATCGTCCCTAACCTTGGTTTCAAGACAGTGTTCGTCTAAACTTCCCAAAGAGGCAACCGCCAAAGGTTCTTCAGAATAAGCAGGTCCTCGACCGAACCCCTTTCCACACCCGGCTGAGATTCGGTATATTCGGCAATTACTGAATATTAATTTATTTTTGCAACCATCGGTTACATCAAGCCCAGCCACATCTCTCTTCTGAGTCTTCTCGAACGGAATCCGGGCTGAATAACCCCTGTTCTTCCGGCTCCACCACTGGGACCGGGATCACAGAAGTGGAGAAGCCGTTTTTTTTTTCGGTGGTCGAAAGCAGGGATTGAATTCCATTTTGTGGATGAGGATCATACTACTTTCTATGAATTGACGGCAATTGTGGATTGGGTTCGGCATGACCGTGCTGCTATATATTTTTGTACCTGGAAAGGTCTATTAGGAGTGTATATATCGAAAATTGAGGAATTGTATATGTGGCGTTGCTAAGCCGATTTTGAGCAGATGAAGTACGATGAACCAGCACGCGATTGGATATGATTCACCTTCTGCTTATAATATGTGGGTTGCTATATGACCGGCCAAGCCCCAGCCTTTCAAGCCTTGTCCTAAGAGGTTGGAACTGCATACTTAGTAAGTAGTGGTAGTACAGTACATCAGTGGTAACTTATGTATTAGGAACTACTGTACTCCGGACTCTCCAGCTCGCTCTTTTTGCTCACTTCGGTCTTAGACTAAACCTATAATAATTCTCCCAATTGTTGGTTGGGACTAATAGGAGAGATAAAAGAGAGAGAGAAATCCAGAGAAGAACTAGCTACCCTGTACAGCAGAATCAGATAGTATTATTAGTAATGCATGCACATTTTTCTCGCTGTTGGTTTCACAATATGCATGACGGCAGTTGGAACGGTCACGCCGGGGGGGGGTACGTCCTGACTAGCCAACGGAGAGGGTTTAGGCTGACAGGGCGAGGGTCCCAACATGGGAAGGAATCCGAAGCAGGGGAAATGTGAGACATCAGATTGCGACTGCAATTCTAGTTGACTAGAAAAAATATGATGTAGTTGTACATACGTACTACAGGTATACTGTTGTATATGCTGGTCTGAACGGAGTTGTTCAAGGTATTTCCGGATCGGATGCAGCTGTACCTGAGGTACTAGGTTCCTAGGTGGATAATCAAGCACGGTTATGTAAATATCAACGTTGGATTGAACACCGTGGTTTATTGACTTTGCCTCCTCAACGTCACATGTTTGCGAAACTATAAGTTGCGCAAAAGCAAAAAGTCAACTTGTTAGGCGAGGCGAGGCGAGGCGGAAAAAAAGAAAGAAAGAAAGAGGTATTGCCATATCGAGCCTAGTCAGTGTCATAAACTACATGCCATTAATAACTAACTATGTATCCGTAATAATAATACGGGATACGCATTGATAAAAATTCTCCGAGGGCGGCGAGTAGCTTTGGAGCTAGACGGTTAGTTCCTGAATCCTTACGCTTAATCTTTGACCATTTAATAAATAGTGGATTAAATATTGCGATTCTGCTCGAAAACCTGGTGTCAGTCGAGTCAAGAGTAATATTCTGCATTGTTCTGGTTTATGATGTATATGCTATATCAGTATCAATTGATATTATGCAGTGCTCTGTGGAATGTAGCTAGTGGGGCCGTATGTCGAATCAATTGATGCTGGAAGATTTACTAATTTACACATGCAACATGGTACAGGTACGTATAATCTGGTACAGTATAATCCGGCATCGGAAAATACCCAGGTGCAAATATCACAGCTTCCATTGACGAACTTCTCATCCCCGAAGCCATGGTTGATGGGACTCCCCCTCCCCGGACGGAGTCCGGTTTCACCATTAGGTCGATCGATTCCGGGCGACGTTCTCGAATCCGACCTAGAGGTGTTAGGCGTGACTTGGGACAGAAAACGACAACGTGAGACAGGCTAGGCAAGGGCCGTTGAACCTTTTTTTGAGGCATATAATTAGCCGAAAGTAGTAGTGGGCTAGTACAGAGTACCCTGATAATAATCTGATCATTATTCCGGGGGGAGATGGTCTGTGTTGAGTCTTGACATGAAGATCTTTTTTTAAATATTTTTTCTTCCCTTTTTTGGGTTGTTGTTACCCGGATAGAGACATTTTTCTTTGGCGGAATGTGCCAGTAGCAGTAGTTTATTTGCTTTTGCTCCATACGTCAACTCATGGTGGTCCAAGTTGGTACATGCAGGTACTCCGTACATATCATGCATGTTGTACATTCCGTCGTCCATGCCTCGTTTCAGATGTACTTTAGGTTCTGCTCTGTGTGCTCCGTGCCGGGGTTCCAGCGACTTTGATTCGACATCACTTGATATACAAGTATTATCAGTTCATCATGATAGAGATCAGGAGTATATAGATAGATGGCTGCCTGAGTCAGGCGGCCAACAGCAGACCGTGAGGTCAGCTGCCTGGAAAAGCAGGCATCGCCAATAAGCCGGCCGGGCGACCCCCCCAGGCCGGGTTGCAACGCTACCAGTCGTTCTGGCCCAGTCTGAAACGGGGCCGGCCGTGTGATTCAGATCAGTTTGAGAAAATAGCCCGGTTTCAGCCCGCCCATTGGGCGCTTCTGGCCCCACTGGTGCCCACTGCGGGGGCCTCTGGGCTTGGCGGGCGGCATTAATTTTGTTGCTTTTCATTTAATGCTATTATTATTGTTATTATTATTGCGACTGCATCTAGATTCTGATTTCTCTCTATTCATTTAATATTATTATTCAAATTTTAATACTATTCTATCCATCACTGCGCAGTTACAGTATTTTACAGTCGGGTAATATTTACGCCCTCTAGTCGTGCTTAGGCCCCGATCTAATCCCGGATCGCACCTGTCATATCGCCAACCGTCGTTATTATAAGATGACTCTTATTAGCCGTTATTACGCAGTAATATATCCTAGTTTTTCTTCTTCTTCCAGATAAAGACTCTAGTCGTCTCCACTGCCGACCTGCCGAAGAGTAGTAGTAGTAGTAGTAGTAGTAGTAGTGGTAGTGGTAGTAATACGTCGTAGTGTATACATCTTGTCGGCTTCTCCCGTCCGCCTGTTGCTTTATTTTTTTTCTTCTTGTTTTGTTTTTTGTTTTCTTTTATTTTCCTGCTATTTTCATTAATAACGGTCGCATTGTGAAAACCATGGTTTCATTGACTATTTCTATTTCTATTTCTATTTCGGTTCTTTGGAGTGTGAATAAAATATACTACGTACTACGTAGTACGCCCGTCCTATACATAGTAAACAGCGCACAAGCCACTTCTTCAAGCCACTGCACCGGGTCAAAGACGATTTGCTCCTGGCTGGAGGATGAATAATAGCAACACGGGCTGTCTCTTGCAGCATTTAAACCAAATAATGCCCTCCGTCCGTACGACGTGGAAGAAGTTACATAATTAGTTACATACCATAATACTAAAGCGATCCGGCGCTAAGCAGCACGCTGGCTCTCGATCTGCACGCACTAAGACCACGCCTAATCAGTTCGCCCAGTCATCCTCCTTCCCATTCCTTGCTCGCCGCTCTGCCCATTGCTACGTTCCTCGCCCGCCCTTATTGTTCGCTTGTTATTAAACTATCATTCTTGTTCTGTTCCTGGGCTCGTCGTTCTTCTGCTTATTACTAACCGCGCCCGCTTGGACCGCCCCCTCCCCTTCCCCTCCCTTTCCCTTCTTCGTCGCGTTCCCCCGTCCCGTGTAAAAAGCCCGGCCTCGTCCTGCCTCTCTTCTCTTCTGCCCGTTGTGTGCTCTTCTTCTTCCTCATCCCTTCGTTACTTTTCCCACCTTTGTGAGTGTCGGAGACCTCAATCTAGTCGGCTGGCCCGCGAAAATCCACCCTTGTCCCCTTTCACCCTCCCCTGGTTCTTCTTACTCACATACCTTCACTGTCGTCGCGAGGCCGGTTCCTCCCACAACGAGTAAAAACACTCCTCAAAACAGACTTCAGACTTGTCGCCCATCGCTTTTCAACTCGCTGTTTCGACTGTTCATGATCGGTCGCTCGTTGTTCGACATTCGCCGTTTGTTTTCGTCTTGCTAGCCAGGCGATTCGCTTCATTTCCCCGTTTGATTTCGGGCCTTACCTCGCGCCTCTGCTGGTTGATTCAGTCTTTCCCCCCCCCCCCCCCTCTTCTTCTTTCGCATCGTTCTTCACTCTTTTTTTATTTCTTTTTTATTTCCGAGCCACATTCGTCGCGACTACAGCGGCGTTTGTGAAGCACATAACAAGGGTAGGTATCCTTACCATTTCCGTTCGTCGAAGCAACACAGCCACTTTACCTGCTTCATCGATCGCGTTTTCTCCGAGACTAACCTCCTCTTCTCTGTACAGGATATGTACCCTCACCACGCTGCCGTCATGGCGCCACCTCAAAAGCCAGAGACATTTATGTTGTCAAGTGAAGCCCAGCAAAGCCTCCCGCAGGATGCCCAAGTTGCGCTTCAACAGGTCGATAACCGTACGTTGAAAACGCCGATTGTTTTGCTGAAAGCACCGTGAAAACTAACTTCTCTTGCAGTGAAATATTTCTTAATCTCAGCGCCTGTCGACTGGAGCCCCGATCAGCTCATCCGGCGCTTTCTGCTGCCGACCGGCGACTACATTTCTTGCGTGCTCTGGTGAGCATCCTCCCCCGATTTGGACATGTACAAACAACAGTCTAACCTGCTACAGGAGCAACCTCTTCCATATCTCTGGTACCGATATCGTTCGGTGCTTGTCCTTTCGCTTCCAAGCGTTTGGTCGCCCCGTCAAGAACCCGAAGAAATTCGAAGAAGGAATCTTCTCTGACCTGCGCAACCTCAAATCCGGCACCGATGCCTCGCTCGAAGAACCCAAGAGCCCGTTTCTGGATTTCCTGTACAAAAACAACTGCATCCGGACCCAGAAAAAGCAAAAGGTTTTCTACTGGTATAGCGTCCCCCACGACCGCCTGTTCCTGGACGCGCTGGAGCGCGATTTGAAGAGAGAAAAGATGGGCCAGGAGGCGACTACAATGGCTGTTGCCGAGCCTGCTCGGTCCTTTGAATTCGACTCGTCCCAGTCGCTCTATGAGCAGCTCACCAAGGCGCAACAAGCCAACTCTTCATCTTTTCCTGCACACGCAAGTACGACATATGGTCAGCCCACCTCTCCCGTCGTTCGGACCGTTGACGCTATGCCTCCTCCCCAGATGGCCCCGTCAGTGATGACAATGCTTCCCGAGGACTCGGCGAACCAAGTCATGTACGCTCCAGTCACGATGCCGATGAAGCGCGAGAACGAGTACGTCCCGATTCAGTATGACCGAAGCGGCAGCATCCCCATTTCTCGAATCCACCAGCGACACACCTCGATGCCTGCCTACATGGAATACTCGCCCGCGCCTTCTTTTGTTTCCTCGCAGTACGAAGACTACAGCAACCGCGGTCTGTCTTTTGAGCCCATTACGCCTCCACAGCATGCCGTCCCTCTCGGCACTGAGCCCGCTTACATTGCCAACGAAGAGACCGGTCTCTACACTGCCATTCCCGACATCGGATCGCACTCGTTCAACCCCATGATGCAGCTGCCGCCTTCTAACCTATCGGGCCAGCTGGGCGCCACTTCCCGCCACCTATCAGGCAACGTTTTTTCCGTGATTGAAGGCTCTCCAACTTACAAGCAGCGCCGACGACGATCCTCGATCACCCCCGGCATCGCCAATGCCATCGCAGCCGCTGGCCAGGCGTCAGGCGCCCAGACCCAGCCAACAACCTACGCGACCTACAAGCCCAGCGATTTGAGACGCTCGGTTTCAAACTCGGTCGGCCCCGTCACCGAGGCAGACGAGTCTACTCGCCAATCTCCTGCTGGGGGTGTAGCCAACGGAATCCCGTCGAGCGTTGCCTCTCATCAAAAGGACCTGCTGCACGAAATATCACGCACCGGCACCCCCTTGCCTAGCCTGGAGGAAGGTGTAGAGCAGACATTCCCGCTCATGCACCAGCACGACGAGCTAGCCCATCTCGCCAATACCAATGGGATTGAGGCCTCGGTTTCACACAGCGCCATGGGTCGCATTGAGCGCCCTGGTGGACCTGTGCGCCGAGCCCGAAGTGCCACCATGATGGAGCTAGGGCCATACCCGCAAAAGTCTCACTCGTGCCCAATCCCATCTTGTGGTCGCCTCTTCAAGAGGTTAGAGCATTTAAAACGGTAAGCATTCTTTTCCCCCTGGTTGTTTCTATTTATGGACGTTGTACCCTGGTGCCATTTTTATTGGCTGGGCCATCTTCTTGTTACCGCCGAAGCTAACGCAACTCGGGCGGCTAGGCACGTGAGGACCCATACTCAGGAGCGACCATACCCTTGCCCGTACTGCAACAAGGCCTTTTCGCGCTCCGACAACCTTGCTCAGTTAGTTGCACCTGTCCCACCTTTTTTTTTGTTTTTTTTTTTTTTTGTTCTTCTCTGTTCTAATTTTATACTGCCTTTAGACACCGGCGCACCCATGAAACCCAGCAGGACGGTCAGAATGGCCACCAGCCACTGAGCGACGACGACCTGGATTCCGAGGAGAAAGAGTTTGGCTCTCTTGAAAATGATTCGCCAGACTCGGATGCCAACCAGTTTGTTCATCCCAGTGTTGTCAACATGCCCTCGGTGGCACCAATGTCCACCGCTATCACGATGCAGAACTCTATGCCAAACATGCTTGCTCCGCATATGATAGCTTCGCAGTATCTGCAGCAGCATATTTGAAACAATGCTCAAGTTTAGCTGTCCTCCTATATATCATCGTTGACTCTGCAAACCGCATCGAAAGTTGCACCAAGTTGGTGCAACCACCTACACCTTGCTTCTGTCGGGAGTGTAAAACAATACCTACACTCACCGTGCCCTACTCTGAAGCGTTGCCCTTAACTAAGTTATTATCGCCGTCGACTCGGTTATGTCTTGTCACGCATACATGAATTTTCTTTCCTTTCTTTCTTTGTTATTTGCGGCCTTTACCTCTTGAGAGGGGATATTTTGCTCAGCTACGATACTCCGATTTGCTGCTTGGTCGGTTTCAATCAGCACCTGCGATTTTCATATAACATTGTTCAAAGTCATTTATATGTTATTTGTTTTATTGCTTCCCTTTTGCTCTATTCTGGCAGGGTCATGGAAGGTCCGGAACCTCTATCCTGAACATAGCTGGGCCGGGAATTGTATGACAGGGAAGAAGTGTTTTGTGTATACGGGTGTGAATGTGGATGGATTTCCAGTCTCGTTTGTTGTGGTCAGCTTTGCGAAGCGAAGTTTACAATATATAGATTTTTCATTACTGAAGTTAATAAAAGCAAGATGCAAACATGGACTTTTTTTTCTTCTTAATAATAGAGTGTTTGTATCTAGTATGATTGGCTGCCTGACTCAGCCTGAGGCTAGATATCACGTGGTGATAAGTGATTGGTGGATACCACATGTGACGTCGGAGTATTCCTTGCAGGAAAGGCAGCGTTACATGCATCACCCTATCCTTGTCATCATTAAAATTATCGAAGCTGTGAAGTATCGTGAAAAACATTCACTTTTGGCTTAATCAACTGGCCAAGATTATCCTTCCGCCAGAGAACGAAGCCAGGAATGACAGACAGCTTTAACCAGAGGTTAATCTTATCTGCGATACACGCCCTCCAAAACCAGAAACAACTCGATCCGAATCCGGATTAGTTGGCTAGCTCAATGCCGAATAATAATGATAATCATGATGAAAATAACGAGACCGACGAGCAGTCGCGGCTTGTGTCGCCTGTGAAACAGAGTGATGAGTTTGAGCCGCTAGAGAGAGACGGTGGTGGAGATACGTCTGCTTCGGCATCTCCGCACAACTATCACCATCACCATCACCACGAACATGAACATGGACATGAGACTGTGGATCAATCATCGAAAAGCACGTTGTATCTCATTTTGTTAACTTTGAGTATTGGCGGGTGAGTTTCTTCTCAACTATGCTCATGGGTTACAAACTTACAAATGTAGATTGCAAGTTGTGTGGTCGGTTGAGCTTTCTAATGGATCGGTACGTATTTGAACTGCCAGGTGTATAGAGTCATGAGTCTTACCACGTTTTCAACAGCCATATCTACTCTCACTCGGAATGAGCAAGGCCCTGCTCGCCTTTGTCTGGGTTGCCGGCCCCCTGACGGGAGCCCTCGTGCAGCCGTATGTCGGTATCCGAAGTGACAATTGTCGAATTTCGTGGGGCCGACGGAAACCCTTTATGATTTTTGGGGGCCTGTCTACTATTGTGTCCTTGTTGTTGTTGGCATGGATCCGCGAGATCACTGCTGGTTTTCTTGGGATCTTTGGTGTCGCCGAAAAATCGCAGGGCGTGCACATTACCACGCTGGTGTTTGCGACGATTTTGATGTATTGTTTGGATTTTGCTATTAATACAGGTATGTTGTGTTGTTTCGGGAGCAAAAATGGATGTGTATCTGACTGTGTTCTAGTCCAAGCTGGCATTAGAGCTTTTATTGTCGACTACGCCCCGGCGCATCAGCAGGAAACAGCAAATGCGTGGGCGAGTCGACTGACGGGTATCGGTAACATTATAGGATATGTCCTCGGCTATATGGATTTGCCAAAGACGTTTCCGTTCCTGGGAAACACCCAGTTCAAGGTTCTTTGCGTTATCTCGACGTCCTCCCTGGCCATCACACTGTTGATTAGCTGCCTCTACATCAAAGAGCGGGACCCACGCCTAGACGCGCCATCGTTGTCTGGTAATCCGGGCCTGATTGCCTTTTTCAAACAGGTTATCAAATCTGCTCGCCTTCTACCACCGCAGATCCGGAAAGTGTGTGAGGTGCAGCTTGCGGCGTGGGTTGGATGGTTCCCGTTCTTGTTCTACTCGACAACATATATCGGCCAGTTATATGTTAATCCGATCTTCGAGGAGAATCCTGATTTACCTGAAACTGAGATTGACAGGGCGTGGGAGGATGCGACGAGGATTGGCACGTTTGCGCTTCTCATTAATGCGATTATCACACTTGCGTCGAATATCATCTTGCCGGCATTGACCGTTCCGTCGTATGGACGAGTCCAGGGTCTGTCATACGAACCTCATAGGAGAAGAGATTCGTCCTCGAGCTTACGAGAAGACGGTACAACATCAGAGCCACTTTTAGAAGGCCATGCAATCATCACCACAAGCACCGCCGACGACGAGAAACCGGGCATCATGACAAAAATCCGCATCCCGGGCCTCACGCTGCGTCGCACTTGGCTGCTATCACATTTACTCTTTGCGCTGTGCATGCTGAGCACGTTTTTTATTACTTCCACGCAAGTAGCCACTGCGGTCCTGGCGATTGTTGGTATTTCCTGGGCCGTCACGCTCTGGGCGCCTTTTGCTCTTATCTCAGCCGAAGTTGCGCAGAGCGCCGCCGCGCGACAGTTGTCCAGGACACAACGCCACCACCATCACGAAGACGAAGGGGAAGATGATATTGAGTCTGCACCCAAAACTGAGGCCGAAAGGCCAGCTGATGAAGCCGGCATCGTGCTCGGTCTTCACAATGTCGCCATCTCCCTTCCGCAGATTTTTTCGACGCTTGTGAGCAGTCTGATTTTCAATGCGTTGCAGAAACCGCGCGGCGAGCCCTGGGATGATAGTGTGGGCTGGGTGATGCGGTTTGGGGGTGCGGCTGCTTTGGTCGCGGCGTATTTGACGAAGACGCTTGAAGAGAAGGGTTCTTCACGGTCGTAGTTTAGTCATGTTTATAGTCATGTTTATAGTCATAGTCAGAGTCTTGGTTGTATTGGATTATGCGTGTATTGTCAATACGGAGTTGGTTTTACGATTCGGGTTGCGTGGACATGACATTTATTAGCAATTTGCAGCACGCAAAGTGCATGGATATTGGATATATCACTTTATGAAAGAATCGTCATTCTATCTGCTCCTACTACTGCTATACTACGTATAGAGTACTTAATTTGGTCTAAGGTCGTCGCAAGGGTGTTACAGTTAAGGCCCCACTCTGTTCCCCACCACCCAATCAAATCACAGTGAAACGCGGCTGCAACTTCGGCGCAGGCAAGGCCAGGTAGCAGCAGCTGCAGCAAGCAAACGTCCGTCCACTACGAACGATACCCTCATTGCATTACGATCACGGCGCCGAGTTTTCTCTTTTATAATCTCTTGGGGATTATGTGCGCTATTTCTCTAGATTGCGAGCGTCTCTTAGTCGCGGAGATTGTTTGATAGCAGAAAGAAAAACGCGGTTTTATACCTTTACCCCCTCGTGTTGCCAAAGGCTATTTCACCACCGAAAGAAACGCGCGAAAGAAAATTAACCATGGTGTCTAAGCTCGCTCTTGATATGGTGGGCGATCTGATGCGTATGTTTAATATCTTTTGTGTGCTATTACTGGTTTTGCTTCCATTACTGACTTGACTGGTTTTCAATAGGCAGGGCAACGGACGACTCTGACCCTGAAGATGGTATGTTGTTTTCGCCTACTACTTCATAACGAATATCAAAACGTTTTCGAAACTTTTCGCTGATGATATCAGTCCCTGAACCCGAAACGAAGGAGTTTTTCAGCTCGTGGGCTCTGTTCATTCTGATCATGCTCTTGATCTCTGCCCTGTTCACTAGTTATATCCTCCAACAGAGGAAAATCCAAGCTGTGCATGAAACAGTGCTGTCTATCTTTGGTGGTGAGTTCTAGACGAGTTCTGGGAGAGAAGAAAATCGAGAGAGGATTCTGATGATGATAGGAATGTTTGTCGGTCTGATTATTCGATTAAGTCCGACGTCGCCGATTCAGGATAGCGTTACGTTTGATTACCAGTTCTTTTTCAATTTGCTGCTTCCGCCGATTATTCTTGCTTCGGGTTATGAGCTGCACCAGGTAAGTTTGACGACTGCTCTTTTTTGATTTTGTTTTGGCTTGCTGACACAAAACGCTGGACTAGGCCAACTTTTTCCGCAACATCGGCACGATTCTCACTTTCGCTTTCGCCGGTACTTTTATCTCTGCGATCGTCCTCGGTCTTATTTTGTATTTGTGGACGCGTATCCCCCTCGATGGTCTGAATATATCTCTCGTCGAAGCTATTTCCGTCGGCGCGACGCTCTCTGCCACCGACCCCGTTACAATCCTCGCGATTTTCAACCTGTACAAGGTCGAGCCCAAACTATATACCATTATCTTTGGAGAATCGATTCTTAATGATGCTGTCGCCATTGTGTTATTCGATACCGCCCAGAAATACGCCGAAAATGATGCCGCCAAGCTTTCCGTGCTCAACCTGTTTGAGGCTATCGGCCTCTTCTTGCTGGTGTTTTTTGGTAGTATGGTGGTTGGTATTATCATTGGCATTGCGACGGCGCTGGGTCTGAAGTATACGCATGTGCGTCGGCAACCGAAGATTGAGAGTTGTCTTATTGTCTTGATTGCGTATGCGGCATACTTCTTTTCCAATGGAGTGTATCTTTCTGGTGAGTTCAGCTTCCCAAAAAAAAGGGAGGAAGATTAACTAACAGGAACAGGCATTGTGTCGCTGCTGTTTTGCGGAATTACATTGAAGCATTATGCGTATTACAACATGTCGCGACGGACTCAACTCACGACCAAATATTTGTTTCAAGTCATGTCGCAACTGAGCGAAAACTTTATCTTTATTTACCTGGGTCTCGACCTCTTCGTGGAGACCAACCTTCAGTTCAAGCCGCTCTTTATCATCGTCGCAGTTCTTGGCATCTGCTTTGCGCGATATCTGTCGGTATTTCCCCTGTCCAAGGCGATCAATTGGTTCATTCGGTACCGGGCACGACGCCGCGGCAAGGATGTAGCCGACGAGCTGCCGTTTTCATACCAGGCCATGTTGTTCTGGGCGGGGCTTCGTGGAGCTGTCGGGGTTGCGCTGGCAGCTGGTATTTCCGGTGTTAATGGGCCGGCGCTGCGAGCAACGGTGCTCGTTGTGGTCGTGTTGACGGTCATCATCTTTGGCGGCACCACCGCGCGCATGCTGGATATAATGGGGATCCGCACGGGAGTCGTGGAAGAAGTTGAATCGGACGACGAGTTCGACATTGAAGTCACCCATGGAGGCACCTACTACAAGCGATCCAACAACAGCGGACTCGGCTACACACCGCGCCGCGGCGACCTTACGATTCCACTGGATAATGTCAATGACCGTCCCGGTCTAGAGCCCACCGACAGCTATTCCAGCGGCAACAATCGCCGTCCCAGCCCTCCTCCGTCTCGCTCGCGGAGCACTCCGCGCAAGGGAAATCTGTTCAACCCGAAAGATCGTGATCCCCGTCGCGACCCGTCATCGACTCAAAACCTGTTGGGAGTCGCGGCAGCTGGACACGCCAACCGAAGCGAGAGCGACATTGGCAGCGACGAAGACATTGCCAATCACCATTCTCACCAGCAACAACAGCACGGACGCACGCAGTCGGGCATGACAGTCGACCATCTCGACGAGTTTGGGCTTGAAGTCGACCCGGTCTCGGACGACTACGACGACGACGACTTGCCACCAGCAGTCCCTTCGACATCCCGACTGCGCCGCTCGCCGTCTCAACCAAACAACAACGTGCCCTCCTCCTCGTCGCTCAGTGTGTCACCTGCTGGTCGCGCGACTGCCGTCGATCCTCCCGCTCACCGCGAACCTATCAGTGCTAGAAACGCCCTGCGCGAGTTGTTTTCGGGCGGTCCGACAGGCGACCATGCGGATTGGTTCCGCCAGCTAGATGAGGACTATATCAAGCCGACGCTTCTGCTTGACCAGTCGAATCACAAGGGCCCTGGGGCCGTGTAATATTATGTCGATGATTCTTTCTTTCTTCTTTTTTAGTTGCCTTGCAATTGGAATGAGTGGATCTCATTATATTCTGTGTAAAGATTTTTTTTTTTTTTTTTTTGAAACCGTGTACCCTGAATTTTTTCCGCGAGCGAATTGTTTTGTTTTGTTTGATTTGGGGGTTATGTTTGATGGGTGCATTGGGGTTCGGTGTTGCTATTATCGATTGTATTATGAGTAGTATATCAATAGACATCCATCTATTATTATATCATTTATATCATCATATGAGCAAGCGATGTAGGCAGAGTGGGGCGTGGCGGGGTCTGATTCGTCGGTTTAAAATAGGCCATTATATAACTCGTACGTTATGATAGATATACTACTACTAACTTATATTCTACGTACTAGAGAGAAAACCGAAATTCCGAAACTTGTGTGTGTGTGTGTGTGTGTGTGTGAGATGAACTTGTTTACCTGCGGCAGATGCTGTTTGTTGCAGAATAAGAATGAAACACGACAAACGCAGTTGGTTTACATGGTTGATTGTGTGGGACCGGGTATTAAATTGGTATGTATGATGTATCGTAAAAAGAGGATCGACGATAGCGGGAGTCCGGGTACAGAGATGAAACTGATTTAGCGCGATGCGATGCGTGGCGGGAAACGAGGGTACGGTACGAGGTTGTAACATGGGGGATATAGGAGTGCTGGATATCTGTTATTAATGGCATATTAATGGCATATTAATGGCTGGCTAAATATTAATTAATAAACTGATAAACATAGACATATATAATATATATATATGTGTATGTATGCATGTCAACTGGTATGTATGTATTTGAATCAATTCTGTAAACCCGGTAATACCGTTACATACGCATCGCCAGTTAATGCCGCGACAAACTCCAACGCCCGGAAAGGGAGTCTTCTCTTTGGCCTTGTTTCTTGCATTAAGGGGGAAAAAGCAGAAGACGAAAAAGAGAGAGAGCGAGAGAGAGAGAAAACTCCACCCAGGCTGAGCAACAAACACTGTCAGCTCCAGCTCTTCCGCGCCACGTCTTCTTTTCCTCTTTCTTTTCCCTGCTTTCTCCATCACCGATAGATACGTGATAACGTCAAGACTTTTAATTATTTATCTGCTTCATTTTTACAGTGTTTAAATATCTCTCTCAAAGACATATCGCAGAAAACAGAAATACCACGCCTGCGGAACCGGCAGAAATCACCGCCGCAGCTTGGCTGACTACTGACGCGCGCGCAAACATCTCTCGCTGGGCCACGACGGACGGCGCTGGGGGGGGAGAAGCAACACCCTCCGATTCCCAATCGGCGAGGACCATCAACCTTTTTCTCTCTTCCATCAACCCACCCAACCTTCCATTCCTCCTCTCCATCCTCCCCCTCTCTCTCTCCTTTGTGCATCGTCCTTTTGATCAGGCATATTATTCCATCCACTTCCCCAAAACACTTTTTGATGCTGCAGATTGGGGCAAAAAAATAACCACCACGGGCCTTTGTTAACAACACGCTGACTGGCAGACTTTTTTCCCCTTCCCACACACAGAATCCATGGCTCGCATCTATCGTCCTCGATAATTGTCCATAACACGCATCGCCCTTTCGAGCGCATCGTTCCATTCCTTTTCCACTCGAGAGATAGCTAGCTACTAGCAGCAGCCATCATGTCGGGGGCTCCACCATACGGACTGCGGTCTCCTTCATCGCAGCAGACAAGCAGCACCACCAACTACAACCCATATTCGCCCCCGCCCAAGAACAACCACCCTTACTACGCCAACAACAACACCAACAACAACAACGGCGACCAGTACCAACCACATCCCCCCGAGACTCCCCAGCCCTACGCCGCCTCGTCATATAGCCAGAGTCCGCGTTTTAATAGCCATGCTTCCTCGCCGCATGCTCCCAACACCCTTCCTCCCTTGAACGGTGCTGCTTCTCATTCGGACGCTCCTCCTCCTCCTCCATCCTATCCTTCCGCCCCCGGTGCTCCTAATTTCCAATTGCCGCGAGTTTCCTCATCACCACACCCCATGGCCGATACTCGCCCTTCGTCCTACGGGCCATCATCGCATTCGCACCCGCCGCCGCCTCCTCGCCCAGATAGCAGCCATCTGCTGTCTCCGAAAAAGGAGCCCGACACATCCTTTCGAGGAAACAGTTCGGTGTATTCTTCCCATTCGCCAGTCATGCGGCCTCCTTCGCCCAAGGAATCGGTAAGTTTCAATTCTGCAATTTTTGAGCCTCAAGGCGTCCTCGTCTAACCAGCTGGATAGAAACCCGCTCGGGCGGCAGACCCCATGTCCTTCGCCAGCATCCTCTCCGAACCTACCGAAGAGTCAGCGCCACGACGAGCTTCTCCACCGCCGCCGCCATCACAGTCTGCCAGGCCTGAGCTAGCCCCGGCAACTCCCCTTCCGCAATTGGAGAAGAGGCCAAGCCTAGAAAAGCAGCGGCCAATAGTCGACCGTGACGGCGACGTTTATATGCCGCTGGGACGCGACATTAGAGAGAAGGAAGTGCCTGTCGCAGTATCGCCCGTGCCCAGACCACCACGTCTGACCGAGAAAGACATGGAAGTGATCCAAAACTATGTTGCGGAAATCGACAGGGCCGAAAAGAGCGATGTTGAAGATGGCGGCTTTGAAGCCGATTTCCACCTTTTCATTGCGAAGAGCAAGAAGCGGGCAGTGGATGCCGATGTGGTGGAATCCCAGAAGCGCAAGGTAATTGCCATCCACGCAGAAAAAAGAGGAAGAAAAAAAAAAACTAATTGTTACTGATAGCGTCGTCGCAACCACTTTCTCAATAAGTTGAGCGAGAATTTCGCAGCTGGTGCTGAAGCTGGCTCAGAGCGGTTCCGACTTGCCAACGAATCCGAAGCTATCGCGGAAGTCCACCGGAAAGAAATCCAGGACGAAAAGGAGCGAAAGAAGGATATGCAGCGAAAGCGCCGCCGCGAGAACACCGTCCGCCTGGAAACAGCCAAGAAGCTCGAGGCGGAGCGCAAGGCCAACCGTGCCGCAGAACCTGCCGAAAGAGACAAATTCTTGCGCGAGGCAGAAAAAGCCCAGAAGAAAATCAAGGGAGTCAAGAGGGCTCTTGAGAGAGGCAACCAGCCCGAGGAAATCAGTGAAGTCACGCCTCTGGCGCCTAACATGGAGGGTGGTACTACCAGTTCGTTTCACATCGGCAAAGGAGGCTCGGCATCTGCCAAGAGGAAAGCTGCTCGCGCTGCTCAGTCTTCGCGTCCGAAGAAATCAAAGGAGAAGAAGCAAAGCGAAAAGGATGCCGCCGAAGCCGCGCATTTGGCAATGGAGCGAGAAGAGCTGATTGCAATCGCGCCCAAGGAAGACCCTCGGAAAGATCTCTTGAAGAAAGAAGCCAAGGGTGCCCGCTCCAAGGAAACTACTCCAATTCCTGGGAATGCTTTCGAGACAAAGGGCTACAATCAGATATACGAGCAGATCTGGCGCGATATTGCAAGAAAGGACATCCCCAAGGTTTACCGTACCAAGACTGTTTCACTTACAACTCGACAAGAAAATCTTCGCAAAACTGCACAGCTTGCCAGCAAGCAGTCTCGCAAATGGCAGGAACGCACCAACAAGAGCATGAAGGATACGCAGGCCCGGGCTAAACGTACTATGCGTGAAATGATGTCTTTCTGGAAGCGCAACGAGCGTGAGGAACGAGACCTGCGTCGTATGGCAGAGAAACAGGAGCTCGAGATGGCCAAGAAGGCCGAAGCTGACCGCGAAGCCAATCGTCAGAAGCGGAAGCTCAACTTCCTTATCTCTCAGACCGAGCTTTACTCTCACTTTATCGGTCGTAAGATCAAGACGGACGAAGCCGAAGGCAAAACTGCCGATGCATCTGTTGCACCAACTGGAGAGACAGTGCGGCCGGGCAAACCAGGGGCTCATACCGTCGGCCTTCCTGACAGTGTCGCGGACACAGATGCGAAGGTAACCGCCTTTGAGGATCTGGACTTTGATGCAGAGGACGAGACTGAGCTGCGCAAAGCGGCCATGGCCAACGCTCAAAACGCTGTCGAGGAAGCTCAAGCCCGTGCCCGTGCCTTTAACAACCAAGATGACCCGATGGCAGCCATGGATGAAGGGGAGATGAATTTCCAGAACCCGACCAGTTTGGGCGACATTGAAATCTCACAGCCAAATATGCTTACGGCTCAACTAAAGGAGTACCAACTCAAGGGTCTGAACTGGTTGGTCAACCTTTACGAGCAGGGTATCAACGGTATCCTGGCAGATGAAATGGGTCTTGGAAAGACGGTTCAGTCCATCTCTGTCATGGCATACCTCGCTGAGATCCACAACATCTGGGGCCCATTCTTGGTCATTGCCCCTGCATCCACGCTGCACAACTGGCAGCAGGAAATTGCCAGGTTTGTGCCTAATATCAAAGTACTTCCGTACTGGGGCTCTGCAAAGGACCGCAAAATTCTGCGCAAATTTTGGGATCGCAAGCATCTGACGTACACCAAGGAGTCGGAGTTTCACGTTTTGGTCACGTCTTATCAACTCGTCGTCTTGGATGCTCAATACTTCCAGAAGATTAAATGGCAGTACATGATTCTCGATGAAGCTCAGGCTATCAAGTCGTCGCAAAGTTCACGGTGGAAAAATCTTCTCGGATTCCACTGCCGCAATCGACTGTTGTTGACCGGTACCCCGATCCAAAACAATATGCAAGAGCTGTGGGCGCTTCTGCACTTTATCATGCCTACTTTGTTTGACTCTCACGACGAGTTTAGCGAATGGTTCTCGAAGGATATCGAGTCCCATGCTCAGAGCAACACCAAACTCAACGAGGATCAACTGCGACGTCTCCACATGATCCTCAAACCGTTTATGCTGCGTCGTGTGAAAAAGCATGTGCAGCAGGAATTGGGCGACAAGGTCGAAAAGGATGTTTTCTGTGATCTTACTTACCGTCAACGGGCCTATTATAGCAATCTCAGGAACCGCGTCAGCATCATTGATCTTATCGAAAAGGCAGCGGTGGGCGACGAGGCGGACAGCGCTACATTGATGAACCTAGTCATGCAATTTCGAAAGGTCTGCAACCATCCTGACCTGTTTGAGCGCGCTGAGACGCGATCTCCGTACGGCATGGTGCATTTTGCGGAGACTGGGTCCTTCCTTCGCGAAGGCCCGAGCGTGGATGTTCGGTATTCGACGCGCAATATTATTGAATACGACCTGCCACGTCTCTTGTGTAGCGATGCCGGGCGCCTTGATATCGCGGGACCGAACAACGACAAGATCGGCTTCCAGAACAAGTATCTTTCGCACCTGATGAACATTTGGGCGCCAGAGAATATCAAACAAAGTCTCAGCGAAGACAAGACCTTTGCGTTCCTTCGGTTTGTTGATGCTTCCCCCGGAGAGGCGTATGAAGCTTCCCACATTGGGCTTTTCGAGCGTGCTCTCCGTCGGCGCGAGGTGCCGAATCGCCTTGCCAGTATAAACGTGGTTTATGAGAAGAGTGAGGGAGACGACCCGAACCTTGTCCTTTCACATTCTCTGTTTAACGTGGCGGAACGAGATGATAAAAGAGCTCTATATGCGTCGACCAATGAAGGGTATATGCAAGACTTGTTGAATGTATCTCGAACGGCCTTTAAGAATGAAGGCCTCGGGTCAATCGAGCCTGCAGCTCACCCTGTGGCTTCTGCGCCACCAATTGCTATATCATGCTCTGGTCAGATGGCGCTACGGGAATCGCGAGAAATTTTGTTCAATGTCGCAGCTCGCCAGGCGCTGTTTGCCCCCCACAGCCGGCAACTGGATGAGCAAATTGTTGAAAAGAAGCTAGATCCCACACCTTACTCGCGCCCAGCGATGTTGCCTGAGCCGATTTCGTCCAAGGGCCGTTATACCAAGATTGAAATACCGTCCATGGGACGGTTCGTGACCGACTCTGGAAAACTGGCCAAGTTGGACGAGCTTCTTCGCGAGCTGAAGAATGGTGGGCACCGTGTGCTCTTGTACTTCCAGATGACTCGCATGATCGATCTGATGGAAGAATACCTGACGTATCGCAACTATAAATACTGCCGGCTCGACGGAAGCACCAAACTGGAAGACCGTCGTGATACTGTTGCTGATTTCCAGAGTCGCTCCGACATCTTTGTGTTCTTGCTTTCGACCCGTGCTGGTGGTCTGGGTATTAACCTTACGGCAGCCGACACGGTGATTTTCTACGACTCGGATTGGAATCCCACGATTGATTCCCAGGCCATGGACCGAGCACATCGTCTCGGTCAAACGCGACAGGTCACCGTTTACCGTCTTATCACGCGCGGCACCATCGAGGAGCGGATTCGCAAGCGTGCTCTACAGAAAGAAGAGGTGCAGCGTGTTGTTATTTCTGGCGGCGCGGCCGGTGGAGTCGACTTCAACACTCGCCATCGCGAGAACCGCACCAAGGACATTGCCATGTGGCTCGCCGACGACGACCAGGCCGAGTTGTTGGAGCAAAAAGAGCGCGAAGCAGCGGAACGAGGGGACGACCTCGCTGCAAAGAAGGCAAAGAAGGCCCAGCCTAAGAAGAAGAAAGATCTTACGCTGGACGATATGTATCATGAAGGTGAGTTCTTATACTTTGCAACACCACACAAAAAAAGCATACTAATAAGTTACAATAGGCGAAGGTCACTTTGACGATGCCAGTGCGAAGCCATCTGGGACCGCCACCCCAGTCGAACCCCCTGCTGCGATCCCCTCGCCCACTCAGGCGAAAAAGCGTGGCCGTGGCCCTGGTAAAGGCACATCCAAACGGGCCAAGACGACCAAAGAGCGTCTACGACTGATTGACGGGGACCACGAGGGAGAAGAGTGAAGGGATTAATAATTATTTTCTTCCTTCCTCATTGCCATTTTTGCATTTTAACTTACCTTTATATTTCCATGGCGCATACGATGCTTTTTTTTGGTGTGTGATACAAATGACAGGAGAAGCATAGATTTCTCGGGCTTGCAGTATTGCAGCAGTTTGATAATTGGTGGAGGTTAGACTTGGAGTTTTTTGTCGTTTCTATCTGTTGCAGTATTCTGTACTCTTCTACTTTTTTTCCTTTCTTTTTCCTCCTACATTTTTGTGTTTCTTCGTGTTTACTTTTCTGGGCTCATGTGTTTTCCCAAAAAGAGACTTGTTTTGGACTGCTCTGCTCGGCATCTGTGGATGAGGTTATGTTTGAGGATCCCGGCTCGCTTGTATCATTAGTTTTAAGTCGCATGTGTGTTATTATTGTGAGAGCCCAATATAATAATAATGTTGGCTCCTTTTATTTTTGGACTCTCTTTGTCTTCGTATTGATTAATCGTAGTCAACGGAGTATTGTGACTCAGCTGACTATAGCACGGGCGTGATTGGCCGAGCAGCCTTCCGATCGGCAACTGTTCCGCGACCTCGGTTTCGGCCCTCTCGGAATCCCCCTCAGTATGCGGAAAACCGGTTTGCCACTTGAGTTTTCACTTGAGAGTTTTGATCGATTTGCCCAGACAAGGTCATAGCAAGCAATTGCATTAGCCGTAGTGAGTAATTGGCTGTTAGTACTGCCAGAATCGGCGTTTGGGCCTGGTAGCGTATATGCCTGGCACCGACAGCCGGCCAAAAAAAGGCTAATGGGCGCCCCACCCGGGGGAATACGCTTAATACGCAGTGTGACCAACTTCCTTCGTCCAGTCTTTTCTGTGTCTTTCTTTCTCTCTTCACACCCCCCCGGACTCGCTCGCTGAAATCACCACGGTGGTCTGACACATAAATAGGGTGATATTCTTCTTCGAGAGAGATCTATATCCCTAGGATATACACAAAAAAAAAAGAAATTGCAACCATGGAGTCCCTCCTCAACCAGTCCCGCGCCATGTGCCCATTCCTGAAGCACACCTCCCCCGCCGCTCTGCGCTCAATGTCCATGACAGCAACAGCAGCAGCAGTACGCCCCAGCGCTGCTGGGCCTCGCGGAGGCACCATGTCGAATCTGCAGGTAATTGCGCGCCGCTGCCCCGTCATGAGCAAGGCGCTTGCCGTGCAGAGTTCCCGCCTGGCCTCGTCGAAGCGCTTCACTGCTGCGTTGAGCGCTGCTCCGGACTTTAAGAATCTGGGCAAGGTTGGCGGTGGAAGCGGCGGCGGTCGCTGCCCAATGTCTGCTTCTCTGCATACTACTGCGGGCAATGGTGCTAGTGTGGAGGTTGGTGCGTATGAGAAGAATGACAAGCGTGAGTTATTTGATATTCCCCTTTTCTTTCTCTGTGAGAAGTCACTGACAGGTTTCAGTTCGTCCCAACCTGCCGGCAAAATCAGTACGGAATGCGACCACCAGCAGCCAGCTTGATCCTCTTTTCTCCGGTCCTCGTCCCGACGCCCCCGCAGCGTCCACCTTTGACTATGAGACTTTCTACAAGAACGAGCTGGACAAAAAACACAAAGACAAGTCGTACCGTTACTTTAACAACATCAACCGTCTCGCCAAGGAGTTCCCATGCGCTCATATGGCTGCCCCGGAGGAAAAAGTGGCAGTGTGGTGCTCCAACGACTACCTCGGCATGGGCCGGAATCGCCAGGTCTTGGAGCAAATGCACGAGACGCTTGAAGACTATGGTGCCGGTGCTGGAGGCACCCGCAATATTTCCGGGCATAACAAGCATGCCGTTCAGCTAGAAAAGACGCTGGCCAAATTGCATAGCAAGGAGTCGGCGTTGGTGTTTACTTCGTGCTATGTGGCCAACGACGCCACCCTGGCAACCCTCGGGAGCAAATTGCCGGATTGTGTGATTCTCTCGGATAGTTTGAATCACGCTTCTATGATTCAGGGAATCAGGCATTCTGGAGCCAAAAAGATGGTGTTTAAACATAATGATCTCGCCGATCTCGAAGAAAAGCTGGCTTCCTTGCCGCCTCACGTTCCAAAGATCATTGCATTTGAATCTGTGTACAGCATGTGCGGCTCTATCGCGCCGATTGAGAAGATTTGTGATCTGGCCGATAAATACGGTGCGCTTACTTTCTTGGATGAAGTGCATGCTGTGGGCATGTACGGCCCACACGGTGCTGGCGTGGCCGAGCATCTCGACTACGATGTGTATGCTTCTCAGGATACCAGCAGCCCACAAAGCACCAAGGGAACCGTGATGGATCGAATCGACATCATCACTGGAACTCTGGGCAAAGCTTATGGATGTGTAGGCGGATATATCGCCGGCTCGGCCAAGATGGTCGACACAATCCGATCCCTGGCTCCCGGGTTCATCTTCACGACCTCATTGCCTCCCGCTGTCATGGCTGGTGCAAGCACAGCAATTGAGTATCAATCCGAGTACCAGCGCGACCGCGTTCTGCAGCAGCTGCACACCATGGCTGTCAAGGACGCATTCAAGGACATGAACATCCCCGTCATCCCCAACCCGTCACACATTGTGCCACTTCTGGTCGGCGACGCAGAACTCGCCAAAAAGGCATCGGACATGCTGCTCGAAGAGCACGGCATCTACGTCCAGGCCATCAACTACCCAACCGTGCCCCGCGGCGAAGAGCGTCTACGCATCACCCCGACTCCCGGCCACGTCAAATTCTACCGTGACCGTCTCGTGCAAGCCGTCGACAGTGTCTGGAACAAACTCGGCCTGAAGCGCACTAGCGAGTGGAAAGCCCAAGGTGGATTCGTGGGTGTCGGTGTCGACGGCGCCGAGGCTGAGAATCAGCCGATTTGGCAGTCTTCGCAGCTTGGAAGGGGTGAAAACGAATCTGTTGAGGATGCTGTCGGTCGTGAGTTTCAGCAACTGGCTCGCGAGGAACAGCAGCAGCAGCAGCAGCAGCAGAAATTACAAGCTGTTCAGCGCATGCAGACTGGTGGTCACCACACCGCTGCTGCGCCGGCTTTGGGAACTCCCATCGGAGTTACCGCATAAACCAGTGTTTGCTTTTATTATTTTCGCTCTGAAAATAACCAAAAAAAAAACAATACTTGGTATATTTCTGTCTGCACACAACACCTCACACTCGTTTTCCCAATATTGGCCTGCTATTGTCGATACTTTTTCGTTCTTCGATTCTTTCCAGCATCGCTGCGGAAATGTCCTTTTCATAGAGGGTTTCAACGGGTTGATGCTGATCTTTGAGTATAGTTTTTATATAACTACTACATAAGCCTTTCAATTGTATACGCCGTCGACCCCAAGTAGGGTTGCGTTGAACATGCATATATTTCTTCTTGTAGAATGAGTAGCTGATACATGTAATACCTGTTTCGGAAGAGTTTACCTTTTACGTCATTGGCTAATTATGTAAGATGCGTCAACCTTGTAAGAGCATACTAAACATTTGAAAAATATATGTAATAGTCACATTGTTGTTCTCACATCATTTACATGTATGATTGCAATCGATGACTATTAACACGCCTTGAAGGTCATAAAATTTCCAACAAATAAATACCACCCAATATAATGCCATATAAAAAAAGACCCAACAAACTACAGAGCTAACCACCATATCAACAAAAGCAAGGAAGGATATGTCCAGCATATCCTCCCATTTCTATCTCGCCTTGGCTCAAATCATCTAACCTCCAAGACTATGTCTATACCACTCAAATTTGAATCCAATGTCCTTGGGCTCACCTGAGCAAAGTAGGTCGACAAGTCCACGTTTCTCCAGGTCTTGGCAGAATTCCTTTTTTGAAGGAAATCCCTCGAATCCGTCTCCAGAGGGGTCTTCTATCTCTGTCTTTTCTTCCCTGTTGTTTTCTTCCGTGCTATTTCCCTCTCCGTTGCTTCCGGTGCAGGGTTCTTCATCCAAAAGCGCTTTTGTATCCGCGGCCAAACCTGAAATTGTGGCATATTTGTTATGCCAGCATTTGTAGATGATATCGTCAATTCGTGAATTCCCATTCAATGTCGGAAACTCCATGTTAATTAGCAAATCCACTGCCTTGGGACCATGTTCACGAGGGTCCTCAGTCAGACATCGGTCTCCATAAACCTCAAACCCATAATTTATATAGTAGTATATGGAACCAAGGGCAAACTGCTCTGTCCGAGGACCCAAAGAGCCAGAAGTCCCACGTGCTCCTTCCTCCGCTTCCGTTTCATTGAGCAATCTACCATACGGAGGTGTGCATGCTTCGTGGTATGATCCAAAATTTGCCGTACAATCAAAGTCAGAAAGCTTTAATCGGTCGCGATCAATAAGGATATTATCAGGTCGTAGATCGCCGTGAGCAAGACCCAGCGATTCCAAGAACGCAATAGCCTGAGCGAGGTCGTTCATCCATTCTTTTCGTAAAGGCAGAGGTTCAAGTTTTTCTACTTTTGTAACAATCATGGTTTTACGGTCCATTATATGATTGCCTTGCATTCTTTGATTGAGCGTTTTATCTATTAAAAAAAAGAGAGAAAAAAAAGAGTTAGACAAATTTAAACATGATTAGCGGGTCGTACCTCTCATATACTCAAGGAAGATACCCTTCTCGGAAACATGAATACATTGCACAATAAACGGGCAAGGTGGACTTTCCGAGAATATTTGATGTATCTCGAGCTCTTTTCTGAATTGGTCTCCCTCAAATTCCCCAGATCTTGGGGCCTTGACCACGATGCGAGGGTGGACCTCGTAAGTGAAGGAGATCCCTCCCCAACAGATCCAGTGCACGTTTGGGAATTTCTGGCGCTGAATATCCATGATGGCAAGTTCTATGTGAGAGATACTCTAAGGAGTATAAATAGAAGCAAGTTTGTCGTGTTTTCAGAGGGAGACGTGCAAAGAGGGGAGGCGAGGCTGAAGCAAGTACCACGGTGAGTTCTGATTGGTCCAAGCAACTACTTTTTGTCTCTACCACGTGATGTGTCCAATCAGCATTTGTCTAGATGTTCACTAGTACACATGATTGGCCCGTTGTTGTTATTTTCTCCACCCTGGAAAATGCTGCAGCACAGTAATATTTAATAGTTGGGGCAGTAAAGTTCGGAAAAACTTGTTAAGCAAGCTGAAATAGTCCTCAAAGCGGTCAATTCCGAGGTCCATATTCTACTGTTTCTTGGCATTTGACTGAGGGTCGATAGCTAGGAGAAACATAACCCAATAATGCCAATACTAACATTTGCTTCAATTTGCTCCGCAATTTGTGCCGAATGATTGCCTATGCCTTATCTTTCCAGATGCTCGGCACAGTTCATGCAGGGGGAATCACATGCACCGATGGAAGCATGACCCGATCAAATGGCCCGGCTGGATCAGTCAGGTGTGGATAGCAATTAAGAGTGCAAGTGAAAGAGAGCGTACATATATAGAGAGCTACATCTGAAAACAAAGAATAATGATAGCATAGTATCATATTCCTTGTTTAATCATTGAGAATAGACCTAGGTCTGCAAGAATGTACGTCATTCCCGTCACGTGACGCATCAGCCACACAGGCGCTGCTGCCGTCATCAATGGATCTGGCCGTTTCCGTCCCTAATTCTCCCACACAACGCTGATTACGACTTTTGCAGCCTCGTCCTCGCACACTCCCCAAAAAGAACCCAACTATATTGAATTCTTGTTCCGTGCTTCTGTCTGTTACTTCAAGTAAACCGAAAGACCAACAAAACAGAAATGGCCAGCTTTCAGGATCGTGCGCAGCACCAGATTGCGCAGCTCGACAAGGAGGTAAGATAAGCACAGCTTTACCATTCAATTATTTGCAGCTTAACAGATGCATCCCATCTTTGTGCATCTCAATATTCCAATTGCCATCACTATTCATCGCTTTTTTTCCCATCTAAATCCCCGAATTGAATGATGACCCAAACTAAGCAAACTTTTCTCTCTCTCTCAGCTCTCCAAGTACCCGCTCCTCAACAACCTTGAGCGACAGTCCTCGATTCCCAAGGTCTACGCCATCCTGGGTGTCGTTGGAATCTACTTTTTCCTCGTTTTCTTCAACATTGCCGGCCAGTTCCTGGTTAACTTTGCCGGTTTCCTGATTCCGGGATACTACTCGCTCAACGCGCTGTTTACCAGCAGTACCGCAGATGACACTCAGGTAAGAATTCATTCATTCATTCGACAAGTGTTAGTGACAGATGGCTGACTTATTTTGCAGTGGCTGACCGTAAGTTCCGGCTTTCCTGCAAATTTATTCTATTCCTAACAAATGAATAGTACTGGGTGGTTTATGCCTTCTTGACCGTCATCGAGAGCGCTCTTAACGCTGCCTACTGGTTCCGTAAGTCTTTCATCCTCTTATGATATGCGATCATATTCGCTGCTATTTAACTGGACAATTGGCTAATGATTGTATAGCATTCTACTACATCTTCAAGTTTGTTCTCGTTCTCTGGATGTCGCTGCCCCAATTCAGGTAAGTCGACCTGCCCTGACAATTATCCGAGCAGAGCTAACGAGTTTCTAGCGGCGCCCAAGTCGTCTTCCACTCCTTCATCCAGCCACTGTTCGCCCGTTTCTTCACTGGCGGCTCGGTCTCGTCGAACTTGAAGGCCCAGGCTGAGGCGGCTACCAAGTCGCAGTAAACAATGCCGCATGGGAGGTTTAATTGAGCATCCGGGCAAATTCTTCATGCCACCTGTCACGGTACGTGACTTGGTGGGCATCAACGGGTCCTCTTCATTTTTCCCCATTCGCCTATGCTGGTGGTAATGGAAGCCTCACATCCATTTTTCTTGAATAGGAATTTGTGAAGCGGAGGTGGTGCGGTAAGAGACCCATGTTTATATGGGGTTTCATCATAGTGGATAGTTGCAGCGTGTTTTTAATGTTGCGTATGATTTCTGGAAATGTTGGCTGGCCGTGTATGAATCTCGATTTTGTATGGATGTTTCAACACAGGTAGCACTATTGCTTAACGTATCTGTGACAATGACTTATCGTTTGTGATATTCGACATGTTACAAACTTCGTTCTTCAAGCCTCGTAAATATCGTACTCATGACCTAATCTGCGTCATGTTTCGCTCATGTGCTGCTTTCTTGTTTTCTTTTTTTGGATTCGGTGTTGTGTTGAATACAACTTGTTCGAAATCGAAGCATCTCGGTTGAAGCATTCGGTCTGGCTGCAAAATAAATATGTATAGAGAAAGGACGACCGGTCGGTTACTAATAAAAGCCGATGCGATTTCCCCAGCCGTCCGTTCGAGGATTGAGTATAATGCGATATGGAAACGGGTTGGACTCGCTCGTCGTGATGGGCGGGATGTGGTCTTTGTCTCTGTTGACGATGGTCAGGATTTTCAACGCGGCTTTCTGAAGCATGTTTTCCATCGCCTTTCGCACTTTGGAGCGTTCTGCGCCGAGTTAGTAAAAAAAAAAAAAATTACAAACGAAGATTCCACAGGGGCAGAGACATACCCGACTCGGTTCGAGGAGTTGCGATAGTCACATCCAAAGTCCATATTTCCCAACAAACTTCCTCTTCGCCTTTGCTGGTAAGCCCGCCGAACCAGGTACCAGCCTTTTTCCGTTTCCGTTCAAAGAACTCGACGGCGATCCTGCCTCGCACGCCGTTTCCTCCGCTGTACGAGTTTGAGGGGGTCGACAGGTGCTGCCGGATCAGCGAGTTCACGCGCGAGTCAATCAGGGTTTCTAGCTCTACGTCGTTGACCGTTGGGAGGGTAAGATCGAGAATGTCGACAGAGCCGGGGAGGATGGAGGGGAAGTAACGGTGGAAGAAGATAAGATTCAGGACACCTGCTGCAAAGTTAGCGTCGAAGAAAAACTCTGTGAATATAATAAAAGAGGAGTTTCCTACCCTTGAGTACATCCTTGACAGAGTTGGTGTCGGCAAAGATCTCGAGAAAGTACTCGGGAGGGTTGCGGCGGGGTTCCATGATGATTCAAAGAGCTGACTTTTAGCCCACACTCTCGGCGGAAGTGTATGCCAGCTCAAGCGAGACAGAGCGACAGCTCGCTAAGAGCTGAGATGCAATGGCCAGAGGCAGCTTGTGGCGGTGCGTGATGGGAATCATCAACGTAGATAGCACGGTAGTGAATAGGTAGGTGGAGGGGAATGGAAGTCGCCGCTAGCAGAGCGTTCGCCGTTCGGTGCCCCTCCGGATATGGTCGGCCACCGGCGGCCGCCTCATGACTGTTAGTATTCTTAGTATCGTTCCTTAGTCGCTCTTACGTTTACATCGTCATTAATGAGAAGACTGTCGGATTATTGGCGAGTGCTAAGCAACTTAAGTAGGGCCGATAAGGCTCCGGCCTAGCTGTCACCAGTAGCCGAACTGAGGGGATCACAAGACACTCCTCTACTTTGGTACTTTAGATAAAGGACGTCATGACTAAGAATAGTTAGCTAGCAGCTAATAAACCGTGCAAAAACATAGTTTCATCAAAAAGATTCTTCTACGGTTAACTTGTAATCAGGGCAGAGGCTGGCTGGCGATATCACGGGATCCGCGCTCGGCGAGCAGACTTGCCGAGGAAGCTTCATCCACCAATATCGACGTCAGGTTTCCTCCTCCTTTCCCTCCCCCGTCAATGCCTTTTTCTATCAACAATCCCTGGCTTCGTTGACAATGTCCTGAAGAGCTTTTTTTTTTTTTGTCTTCCACACACAGCACCCCAGTCAGAAAAGAAGCAGATACCATGATCGGTGCTACAAAGCGCTGGTTCCGCCGCAATCGCAAAGGCCTGGCCATAGGCGCCGGTGTCGTCGGCGTGGGCTACCTCGCCGGTCAATACGTACTTTCCAAAATATCAGAGGCGCGTGAGCGCATGAGCAGCGACAGAATTGCAAAGGAAAAGTAAGTTCTCAATGGATTTTCCCTCCCCTTCTTTATTTATTTATTTTCTAACCAACGACGCGCTCAGTCTCCGCCGCCGCTTCGAACAAAACCAGGCTGATTGCACCTTTACCGTCCTCGCGCTTCTCCCGACAGCAACAGAGAACATCATCGAAGCTCTTCCTGTTGAAGATCTGACCAAGGAATTACAAAAGAAACGAGCGGAGCGATTAGCCCGGCTCAGCGGTTCCGAGGCGCCGGCATCTGAGCCGAGTTCGACAGCTCCGAGTGTGACCGATGAGGACGGCAGAAGTCTTTCCAGCTTTCAAGCTGATAGTTACATTCACGCCAGTCAATTGACTTCAGACAGCGGGCGCCCTGCACGCAGTAAGACGGAACTGTGGAACGAAGTCAAAATTTCTTGTAATTTCCCCGTCTTCATCAAGAATTGTGCTACAGGTTTTGCTAATCAGTTTTGAAACAGCAATAACTAGATCTTTTGTGTTGATATACACCTTGTCTCTATTGACGCTTCTTACCCGAATCCAGCTCAACCTTCTCGGCCGGAGGAATTACCTCTCTAGTGTTGTGTCGCTCGCGAGCCCCTCAAACGACGCCTCAACAATCCGTCTCGAAGATCACGATGACGAGTTCAGTCAGGCATTTGGAAATGACTTTGAGACAAACAGACGATACTTGACATACAGCTGGTGGTTGTTACATCGAGGATGGAAGGACCTGACGGCAAAAGTCCGGTCCACGGTTGAGGAAGTTTTTGGCTCTCTCAACCCGCGGGAAGACATCACCCTTACGAAGCTCTCAGAATTAGTCTTGGAGGTCCGGAAACATGTAGAAGGTGCCACGGAAGAAGACCGAAGGTTAGTCAAAGAAGAAACAAGTCGTCCGTGCTATGCTGACTGTTTCCAAGGGCCGCAAATTGGCTTCAGTATCTACTCCCTTCAAAGGAAGACGAGGATATTGTCCTGCAGGAATCAGGCGTCCTCAACCCAGAGTCTCCCTCATCCCCCCAGACTGCAGCTAACTTGCGGCAACTACTGGACGAGACATCCGACCTCATCGAATCCCCATCTTTTAGCCGCATCCTGACCGCCTTGAACAACGAAGGCTTTGCAACCCTAATTGAGGATAAATGTGCAAAGATCGTTTTCAAGTCAGGGCCAACATCAGAACCAGCAACCGCGGCCGCTTTGTCTTCGGCAGCAACCATCGTTCCTCCACCTTCACCTCCCAAGGCCAAGCTAGCGACCATCTTGGCCCTTATCACGCGCGAAGCTCATGTCATTGGCCACGGCACCAGCTCGCCAAACGAATACCTTTCGGTTATGGAACAAAATGTCCGTGACCTGGAAGCCTTTGCCGCCGTGGTGTACAGCTCCAACTTCCAGCTCGAGCTTTTGCATTCGGGAGATGCATCGCCGCCGTCAGGGCAACAACCGAGTATGGCAAAATCATCGACTGCACTTCAGTCAACATTAGAAACTATTTCTCCAGAGGTGGCTTTGGGAAGCCAGCCGACTGGAGAGGATTCGGCGTTTGAAAAGGTTTGGGGAAAAGCCGTGGAGAATTCAGAGTCAACAACATAAAGAGCATGCTTTGAAAGCATTGTTTGTGTAATATGCGTTGGTAATAAACATCTAAATAGCTGTCACACCAAATACTAATGTCCATCGATGTCATTATTCTAAAAAAGTGTACTTATTTGAAGGTAAAGTCCTCAACTTTCTCCGCCAAACCCATCGTCCAGCTCAAAGGCGCCGAATGCCCTGAAAGTGCAGGGTAGACCGTGAAAACCTATAGAACAGATTAGCCAAAATGAATCTAAATATACCACTAGCCTTTTCGAAATCCTACTAGCCACTCACTTGTCATGGCACTATTACACTTATAAATGATGCTGCCGGATCCAAATCATATGCGCATGAATTGTGGCTTCATTTGTCCTGAGATGGAAACAGGGCCCCCAGACCAATCTCCTGCCAGTGCGTGAATTCCACACATAAACCGGGCTATCAAGCCAACCAGAACCAGCCCATATAATGGGCAATCCCAGGCATTCCTGGCACTCATTGCCCGCATGTATCTCTGCATCTGGCCCTCGGCTTCTCTCCACGTTGTGCTGCTTGTCTCATTCCTTGCTGCCTTGCATTGGGTTATTAGAAAATGGGCCTCCACTTCTGGTGCTGGTGTTTGGGGTGGTAGTAGTGTCGCTGTGACTGCGGTCGCTACTGGTGGTAGGGACGTGAGAGGCACCCATTGGTGCGTATTGATATCCACGAACCCTCTAACAACATAGTCCTCTGGGCGATGGACATAGCTTTGGGAGGACGGGAAGTCGTGGTCGAGAATGGCGTTTGCTACGCCCGTTATCCTACTCTCTGGGTCTCTCGCTCAATTTCCGAATCGTTAGAGTATGACTGCAGCTTCTGTTAGCATACGGTTCAATACTCGAGTTTGTGACACTGACGGTAATTGCTAAGGCTAAAACAGCGTTCTCAATATCAGCCATGGTGGGAAAAATTGGGCGGGCAGCCAGCTATGGCGGGCTAAGGAGGAGGGGTGACGAGAAGGGAGAATCGATTTGCTTGCAGAAATAGCTTCAAGATGTTTACTTCGAAGTGGATCAAGAGAGAGAGAGAGAAGTTAATGGAAAGAAAGTTATCCTGGAGTCACAACGAGGGGATAGTCAAGAGGGAAAGACAAGAGGGAGGGACAAGAGGGAGGGACAAGAGGGAGGGACAAGAGGGAGGGATAAGAGGGGGCAGGCAGGAGGGAAAAACAGGCAAGAGGGACCAAACAGGCTAGCGTCGACAAACAGAGAATATTTCAGCACAGGAAAGACCTACACAGAATCTACAAGTATACGTTGTTTTGCTATCTCTAACACTACCCGTGGAGAATTCAGAGTCAACAACATAAAGAACATGCTTCGTGAAAGTATTGCTTGTGTAATATGCGTTGGTAATAAACATCTAAATAGCTGTCACACTAAATACTAATATCTATCAAAAGATTCCTGGTAAACTCCTCAACTTTCTCTACCAACCCCATCGTCCAACTCAGATGCGGCGAATGCCCCGAAGGTGCATGATAAACCGAGAAAACATTTCCTTGTTGACTATGAAGTGCAATCATCCCTTCTTGATACTCCCTGGGCAAACTTTTATCATCATCCAACACCAAATAAGCACATGGCAACGCCGAGTATGCATCATTCGTCAATTTCGCATGCATAACAGGTGACGCTGTCAGCGTTTTTGCCCATTTTAATGCTTCTTCGGGTGCAACCCCGTTGAACATGTAGTAGGGGGCGTTGACGGGTGTTCCGAGACCGTCGTGGCCGTGTTTCTATATACAACTTGTAAGTCTATACTTTTTTTTGAAATAAAATAATGAGGGCAACACTTGCATGAAATCGCATATAAGGGGGTGTAACCAAAGTCCCATCTTTCGGTTGAAAAAAGCTAGTCACAGACTCGCCCACTGGAACAACCAACGCTCCAGAGTAGAAAATACCAATGAGACCACCCTTCTCACCTCGGGACTGCCTGGCTTTTAGTTGATATTCTGGTATAGCTGCCTGGCTTGCAACCCAGCCACCGGACGAATGAGCCAGCAGAAGAACAGCCTTGCCGTCTTTGTTGACAAGTTTATCCAGAACTTGTATTACAACGTCAACATCCCCGGTATCACTTGGGTATCCTTCTGCAGGAGGACCAAGGTCGAAATCAGGGTTGAGGAGATCATCGCCGACATTCAGTCTGCTGAGGTCGCAGGTTGGACGCTGTGGGCAGTGCACCGTTTCAAATCCATGCGATTTTAGGCTCTGTATGAATGGTCCATAAGGGGCAGGAGTGTGATATGAGCCGTGACAAATAACAATGGCGGGTTTATTCAAATTCTCGGTTGGCGACATGATGGATATGCGTCTTTTTGAGATGAGATGACAGCGAAAGAGGATCGGGTCAGAATTTATAATGCATAGTTTGTTTTTACGATAATTAGAACAGGATCAATGGATGAATACATGTTTCGGGGCTTTTGTGACTGCAACCTTTAATTACTGGATTAGGGTTAATTGAGATGACCTGTTGGTTGTTAAAGATTGGTTCTCTCGTATAACTAGCGTAGGGCTGCCAAATAAGTGGAGCCCTAAAAGTAAACATCATTAAACTATGGGAATAATTGTTTCGGGCACCCCTTAGATCCAAATCCGTTGTAGTTCTGAAATCAGATTCCAAGTGAACAAACACTCCAGATGTAAAAATTACATTATTATATAGCTGCGTTGCACACAATGAAGTTCCCGAACAGAGTGCGCGCGCATACTTCGACATATAAGGTCGAAATTCACGCGATTCTCAGTTGGAAGACGTTTCGAACTTTTGAAAATAGGAGGTCCGACTAGATATCCTGCGTCATAAATATGATTAATTTTGTCTGAGAAGAATTTAATGTAGAACGGACAATCCGCGAAAGGGGTTGATATCGGGTGGTGCCAAATTACCGTATTTGGTAATACTACCTTCCCCGCGCGAGCTGATGTTTATCGCCAACGAATTCCACAGATTCTTGCAAAACAAGATTTAATCTAAAAATCTAAGAGTTATCAATTGTAGTGTTTAACCTTTAGAAAATATACATTGAAGTATACTTGTACCATCTTATTCTTTCTTTTAATTTAAAGACCCGAACTTTGGCAAATCCTCTTCATTTCGTATTGATTTGATCTTGGGCGTCTTTTCCCAGGGTTCCATATGACATTTTTGCATGACGTCATATTGGCACTCATCCATCACATCCTTCAAACGCGGAAAGTTTCTTTTCCCAAGATTTTGGAGATAAATTGGCTTGATTTCGTTGCTTAGTATATCAACTATATAGCGGCGGGATTCGAATTTTTCGCCAGTTGCATAGACAGCCTCGAACTTTGAACATAGATACTGCCAATTAAGATTCTCTTTGGCGATTTCCTTTATCTCAATCAGGCTCAAAGCAGCTCGTGAGCGCCAGTAGCAGTCTGGAATAGTGATTTGCAACGCGAATCCTAGATTCGATATTTCCTTGCAATCCAGAAATTTTAGAATCTCAAACAATATCTCAAGAGGTAGATCCGGTATAATAGACTTCTGTGACGATAAAGATTGACCAAAGGATATCCGTTTCTTGACTCGCCTGCTTGAATCGATGATTTTTTCCGTCCAAGGGTTCCTAAATGGATCATAATCCACTCTATCCTTGAGGTCATCCACTCTCCTTCTGTGTAATTCTGCAAGTATACTCATCATGTCATCTGGATTATTATTTAGTTATCTGTTCGCCATCCGATTTGCCATACGTACGTACCATTACGGGAATTTTTCATGGCAACCATTTCGTATATATTGAATGGCATAAAGCCATGCCTAAACCCCCAGAGAGTTTCAAAGGTAGTTCGTAGTGTTATAGCAATGAAAAGATCAAGGTTTTCAGCGACACTAGGACCAATTTTCCATTGTGCCAGTCTCCAGCAACTCATATGCATGCCGATAGGCAAATGGCGCCAGTCCCTCTTTTCATATTCATGGGAATGTTCGTCGTTCCACCAGTTTATGTCGGGATAGGTTTGGTAAAAATTTGTAAAATCTTTTCTGTCTGTTGGTGGTACCCCGGCAAAGGCTTTAGCAGCATCTTTGGGTGCTGTGACCGTGTATTCAAAATGCTGTCCTATGCCTGTAAGAGTGAACTCTTGTTTAGAAGAATCATAAAAAACTAAATATATAAGAAAACACATGTCAGTTCCCCCTTCAGAGAAGATTGTGCATGGTTTTTCATATGGACTACAGGAGAAGGTAAACGCCTACATACTCAGACGGTGAAAAGAGGTCCAGATACCCGGCGCGTCTTTGTCAATATATTTTGACTCGAGCTCCTTTGCGTCTATAAAGAGCACTTTCTGTTTCTCATCGTGTACTTCCCACTTTTCATCCTTCAGAAAAATAGCATCCTCCTTCAACCAGGATGGGTTCAAGTGGGAACCGCACACACAACAACCTGCATAGCTGGGATACCACATAATTATTTTGTCGGCAAGGGGGGAAGATGTTGAAGACTTGGTCTGCGCATAGCACTGAGATAAATAAGGTAGGTACATATATATACTGCCTAGGTAAGTATTTCATGATGATCTGCTGACTCTCATTGTTGTCATAGTGATCTTTGACATGTGTGGATTTGTATGGTACAGCCTATTAGCGTTGGAGCCTTCCTAGTTTGGGTTTGTTAAAAAAAAGTACCATAATGTCGCTTACGATAATTTGGTCCGGCATGTCGACGCTGAAATGTCGATGCTACTATCCAATAAAGAATTCCCGCCAAATATACATACCTCAATTTCTAATAAGATTGAAACTTCTTGGGAGGCGAAGTCTTCAGTCTCGGAAGGGCTTAACTATAAATGTATATCTCCTAAGAAAGTATAAATATCATTGAACTGCTTGCTTCATAGGGACAGCTTGTGTCCCCAAGTTCTCATGGGGAATATTTTGATGAGGTGAGTTTTCCCTTGATTTGTCTGTCGGGGGGATCGTTGATGGTTTCGCAATCGCATCATTCTATGAATCAGTGCTGTGGTAGCACCGGTTTACATATGTAATATATATATATATCTAAATATCCACACGGCTCATTGTTATGTTTATGTGGTAGTGCGGGGACATCTGGAGGATACAGTTGATGTATCAATGATAGGAAGGAGCATTATATAAAACAAGCCTTTCCTTTTTATCTAAATCATTTGGATGGCTATGGCGGGTTAATCTGAACCATCGGCCTTTCTATGAAAAGCTTGGATCATTGTAATTTATTCATAAAAGTAGTTACATATGTAGAAAAACAACCTATTCGCTCAAACACACAACATTGAACAACAAATATCAATCTACCTCCTCGTCGCTTTTCCTCTCGCCAGTCTCGGGAACTCAACAGGCAGACGCAACCGACACACCCTCTTCAGATTCGCCTCGGCCTTGGTCTTGACGGCCCATTTCTCAAACTCAGAGTCTCGGGGTTTGTCGACCTTGCAACCCAACTCGCGGAAATACTGCACAATGCCCTGGTTATCCATACGCAAATCATCACGCAAATCAGCCGGATCCGTGGCGAGCTCGTTGGGAGCATTGCCGCCGAGAGAGCTTGTGCCGCCGTCCTTGGTAGGCACGGGGGGGATATGCAGAGTCAGCGCACAGATGGTTGTGTGCAGTAGCGTCACGTCGGTGCGAGTCATGACTCCGCGCGGCGCGAACCTGCGCCGGATGGCTTCAATAACGGGATCTGGAAGCTCAAACTCGGCCGACGAGCCCGCGGAGACGAGTCTTTTCAGATCGGCGCGCAGCGGGAGGCGGCGGCTGCCCTGGGGGTCGCTCTGTTTGCCTCGCTTCAGACTGCGGTTAAACTCGAGCAAGGCCAAAATGAGGCGGAGGAGTTGCAAGTGAGTGGTATTTGTGGACTGGACGACAGCCTCAACGCGATGCGCCACGTATCGCGACGTGCTCGTAATGGCGGTACCGGTCTCGACGGCTTCCTGCCACTCCTGCACGGGCAGCTGGCTCAGAGTCGACAGACCACCAGGCACAAGCGAGCTGATGGCGTACACTTCGGACGGGTGTTCGACCGATAGGTTGGGCGTGGGGATGGGCTTGTTGGCCTGGATCTGGGCTTGCATTTCGTCGGTCTTGCTGTTGGCCGATGCAATGGCGTCTGAGGGCATCGACGAGATGATGGCGGATTCGGCCGCTTTGCTGGCTCCGGCCGGTGCAAGCTTGCTGTTCTCAGCCAGGGATTGTTGGGCTTTTCGTGATGCTTTTGTTCCGAACGCTGCGGTGAGAGCGTCTTTTTGATCGCGGTAGGATGTCTATACTTGTTAGTTCCCACTTGTCTATATAGATATAGAAGTATGCATACCGTTGTGCCATCACCCTCCATATCCAAGCCATCCTCTTCAATCTCCGTGCTTTGGTTGTTTCTTTTCACAGAAC
This sequence comes from Talaromyces rugulosus, assembly GCF_013368755.1. Lineage (NCBI taxonomy): Eukaryota > Fungi > Ascomycota > Eurotiomycetes > Eurotiales > Trichocomaceae > Talaromyces > Talaromyces rugulosus. Next base: position 3,772,541 of record NC_049564.1, read on the forward strand.
TGCGCAGAGTCATCTTGCGCACCTCGACAAACTCCCATGTCTTCTTTTTAGGGTCGACAATCGCAATGTAATGGTTTAGCAACGAGTCAGCATCATCGTTGGCCTCGCGGCCGACAAAGTCGAGTTTCGGGTGTTCGGACGACTGCAACAGTAGTTCCGTTGAGTTGATGCCTTTGTTACGATCTGACGACGACACTTTTGCTACTGGTTCGTTTCGTTCTCGGATGTACGGTTTGAAGCCTTGGACTTTTCGTGGATATTGAAGGCCCGGTGTATGGACTGGGACTGAATTAGTCACTGCCATATGGCACATACGACCAGAGAGAAAAAAATACCTAACACTGGAGCGAATTCACTATCATCTCGAAGAACACTGGCCTTTAGCGGAGGTAGGTTTTGCGGAGCAAGCGCAGGCTTTTTGCTCGGCCGTTCGTGGCGATCCGAGTCTCTTTTGCGTTTCTTTTCTGTTTTATCGGAGCCCATTATGAATATTTCCGAGAAAGCACCCTGTGAGTACCTCGTGAGGACCTCGAATTGTTGTTGCAATTTGGAGAAGGTCAAAGATTTTCGGAGATGCAAGCTTGGGGAAAAAAATTTCCCGCGGCGCCGGTTATCGATCGACAAGTGCTCCACCGCGCCCGATAGTGGTAGTGTCCCGGTGCCACGCACAGTTAAGTATTTCTACGCCAATCTTTTTTATATATTTTTATGATTATAATATGAAAGTGATTGCTCTGAGTTTTTTTCATTTTCATGGGCAAGCTTCGCTAGTAATATGGTAGCTATCATCACATACCCAGAGCGCCAAATTGATCATGTCAAGTAATTTCGTTAAGACGCATCTCCATAAGAATTATTCCCCAGCCATACAAAAAATGTTTTTCGACAGGATGAAGCATAATAAAAAAAAGAGTTGACCGATTTCCATGATAAAAGCCTCGAGGAAACAACAAATTTTTCCGAAAAAGAGTGTGGTAATCACTCTCATGCCTTCCAAATATGGTTCCTCCTTCCAGCCCCCCCAAACACACGGATCTTCTCCCCATTGAGAAAGATGGACAAGCTTTCCAGGCTTGACCATCCCTTTTTGTAGCGCGAAACATTCAGTGCGCAACACACAAAAACAGTTCAAACATGGTGTCGTAAAAACTTTTGGTATAGAGCTCGGTAGCTGGAACGCAAAATGTCGAAGTTGTAAGCTCCAGGTTTTATGACACTCGTCGGCGAATTAAAAAAATGAGTACGGACGCGGACGACGTTTGGACAATCCCATTGGAAAAGAAGAGGGAAAACAAAAGACGGGAAGAATCAATTAAGAATCCACGCGCATTGATTCACTGTCGTGTTTGGTTTTTTCAACGGAAGGCTTCAACATGAAAGAAACCGAGATGGAGCGGTCACGAGTTTACTTGCTGTAGGGGAGTTAGAACAATGCCCTCCACACACAAAAATAATAGAGACAAGATTAAAACACTTACGATCTGGCTCTGACCTTCCTTCTCTTGCGCTTTAGGCGACGTACACGCTTCTTTCTCCACTTGGCTCTCATCTTCGCAGATGGTTCAAGACTGCAGGCAAGGCTGTTAGCATTGTTTTCATATCATTGTGCACAGCACCAGGAAAGCTCCATGAGGAAGAACTTACACTTCTTTGAGGATGAGGAGATGGTTGCAAGAGTGATGGTGAAGCGGAAGCTCTCGTTCGCTTTGAATGTGTGTGGGTGCTGACTCAGCTTTCTCGTCTAAGAGACTGCGCTAGCCGCTTGCGGTCAGCGGGGGGAGCAAATGACATCACCAAACAATTCGACAGCTTTCGATATTATTTTCTATGACCATTACGTGAATTGCTTGGTGGGAGGAAAATAAAATTTAGTATCAGTTTTCTCATCCCCACAATATATTCGCTATTTGCTAGACCAATTGACCAATTGACCAATTGATCAGTAAATATACCGATAGCTCGGTGCCAGATCGCCCAGCATCCCATCGTCCTCTTCTTGCGCGTTCATCAGCGCGTCAGGATTCGACACAGTCGCATTACGATCTCGTTGGTGGTTTGCATGCCAGAGTGACAGAGCATACGCAATGCACGCTGCTCCCGCCAAACACGAAAAGGAAATAGCAATGATGTAGCCAGTCCGAAAAGTCGGAGGGAAGAACGCATAGGTTGAGATGAAACCGCCCGCTTTTTTTTTACAGGTTAGCACGTTTGAATTATTTTTTTTTTAGAAAACAATAATTTTTAAAAAAAAATAATTTGGGGCTCACCATTTCCAAATCCAATCTGAAAAGCTGTAGCCACGGCCTTGCGGTGGTGTCCGCCTAGATTCATAGCAAACCAGCAGATGACTATAGGCATTGCCGAGTATGTACCTAGAAGAATTTGTTATTAGTTATTCCCCCAGACCAATTTGAAAGTAAATAATAAATACCTGAAGTCACCAAAAACAAAGCGCCATACTGAACATGCTGATGATTATGCACATTCAGCAGGATAGCCAACCCGGCAATGGCGATGCAAATCGTAACAACAGTAAACGCAAACCGATGCCGAAGTCGATCAGAGAAGTATGCAGTGAAAAGAGAAAATCCAAACGCAGCAGCCCATGGAGGGACCGAATACAATTGAGTTGTGACGGCTATTTTCCAAAAGTTATCAGTGATATGTTTGACCGATTGGTTGGTTGATTCACACTCACCATCGTATCCGTAGGTGTTGATAATGGAGGTTGAAAAATAGGCATATCCTTTTTACTGTCAGGTTGGCAAGGCCAAAAGAGCTTCACAAAGATACTCACCATAAGCTGGCACAATGAGCCCAAAGTATGCCAGTGATGCAAGGAATATTTTATCTTAAAGACATGTCAGACTAGATGAATACTCCCCAAAAAGGAAAACTCACAATCCTTAAACACATTAAGTGTATCCTTCAAAGTAATAGCCCGTGCATGCGTCGACTTGCCACTATCCTTCTCCAATTTCGCCTTGATAAACGCCTTTTCATCCTCATTAAGCCAACTCACAGTCTCCGGGAAATCGGGAATGACCCAAAACCCAATAACGGCGATAACTATAGTCAACAAACCCTCAATAATAAAGATCCAGCGCCAGCCCTTGTAGCCGCGGATTCCATCCATCTGCGAGATTCCATAAGCCAGCAAGCCGCCAAAGGCACCGGCGAGCGTGGTGGAGCTGAAGAAGAACGAGAAGCGTTTTTGGGCTTCGCTTCTTTTATACCAGCATGACAGGAGGTAGAAACCTAGAAAACAATATTAACGGAGAGGGTTGACAGGAATGAATATGTTTTTAACATACATCCAGGAAACCTAAAACAGTCAATATGAATACATTGTCCAACGGGTTGGAAAGCACTTACATGCAGGCCTCAAACAGGCCTAGAAAGAAACGAGTGGCCATCAGCCCTCCCCAGTTTTGAACAAGGCCCTGTTTCAAATATCAGTACTCCGACAAAAAAAAAAGAAAAAAAAAGAAAAGTGATTTCTCACCTGCATCGTCATGGTAAACCCAAACAACGCCATGCAAATCGACAACCACACATGAGGCTTCAACTTTTTCAGAAGAATATTCGACGGTACCTGACGATGATTAGCATTATACTTGCAGAAAACAGCTAGTAGGGAGGCTATACCTCAAAAATAATATACGGCACAAAGAAAATCGTCAAGGCTGTGTTATACTTGGTCCCATTGACAATATCCAAATCCGTCTTGAGCCCCAGAAGCGCAGCATTGCTTATATTTACCCTATAAACGCAGCGTCAGCCAGCCGTACGTAATAGAGCTTGAACTCTGGAGAGAGAGAGAGAGAAGTACCGATCAAGAAAAGCCATGACATAGAGACAACACAGAATAGGAACCACATGCAAGTCAATCTTGGCCATCAGTCGTCGCTCAGTGGTGCCGACAAGCGGCGGCGGCACGTCGACGTCGAGAGTGTCGCCATTACTTCTCGCGTCTTTGACCTCATCGCTTCCTGCAGGGAGTGTTAGCTATGCTGCTACTAAAGAAATTGAGGTATTGACATACCGAGAAATCCCATCGTGAAGACGATTATTATTGGGATTGGGGGCACGCGACTTGCTGAACAGTAGTTAATTACTTGCAGCAAAAGTCGGCAGAACGCGGTTGTGGACCCCGAGCAGCTTAAAATAATCGAGGTAACTAACTAAGCCGATCTCGCTCTGCTAAGAGAAGCACTAACCCCTCGCTTCTGAAAGAACGTGAAGCCTCTTTCTCTTGTGGTCAGCTGCTTACTACCATCCCAGTCCAAGTTTCACACCACACACCGACCATCGATCAGCCGATGTAACAACAAACGAAAAAGCCATTATTAATAAGCAGTCATTCTGCAAAAAGCCAAGCTTGCACAAAAAATAAGCCCTTTGCTTAGAGTTGAGTTGATTGCGCCAATAGGAGTTCGTCGATCTTCCGTATGATCCATAAAAAACGAGAGTCGAAAAATGCTGACCCCGTAAATCCCCGCATTTTCTGGCCAATCATACATCGATATCAACCGGGCTGCTAGATTTACGTATATCTTTAAAGCTTCTTTTGTATATTTTTTATTGTAAATATTTACGTATATTTCTTGTCCGACATTAAGAAAAGTGTCACAAATTAATTAGCTCATTATGCAATACATATCCTCAACTCGAAACACCTTCCAGCCCTCCATCGTACCCTTGGTATATTGAAACAAAAAACAAAACAAACAAAACAGCATGCCACCGCTTTTAAACAATACATACATACAAATAGCCCTGATATCATGAAAAAAGCAGAGTATACGAATGAAGGAGTGGAATGGTCTCTCCTACACCCCGGAGGTCAGGGTTTCACGCTCGGGCACTGCCGGCGGATTCTCTTGCGTGGGCGAAGACGGCGATGAATGGAACTCTTCTTTTTCTGGGATAGCTGTCTCCGACTCTGCTTCTTTTTGTACGTCTGATGATTGTGCTTCCGGCTGTAGTTCCGGCTGTACTTCTGGATGTACATGTGGTTGTACTTCTAATTGAGAAGTCTTCTCTGCCAAGTCAAGAGCTCCCGGCGTCGTGATTTCAGGAGTTTCATAACTCAGATCCTCAGTCGACAGATCATGACGAGAGTCCCGGATATCCGGGTGCACGGATTGTGTCGGCGATGGCGACGTCGCAAAAAACGATTCCTGAGTAGAGACAGAATCGTGCTTTCGCTCAGGATTGCGAGGAGGAAGCGCAGGCGGGATCCGCTTTGGAATTGTTACGAGTCGCGGGCGTGAGAAGTTGGCAGCCGGAGAGGTATTGTTCTCTTCCATCGGCGTGGTCGGCCGTGTGCGAACAAGTTCAGCACGCTTGGTGAGGGTGGTGTTGCTGGCTTCATGAATTTCAAATTCTTCAGGTTCTTCGGTTTCGGGTTGTTCATGTTCAGGTTCTTCAGCTTTTTCGTGGACCTCGTGGCTATCCGATGTATCCGGTGTATCGCATACATGCGGCACAGGCGAACCCGGTATTTCTTGAAAGCTGCGTGAAGAAGTCCCGCTGTCTGAAGGCGGCGGTCGAGGCGGCAAATCATCAGTCTGGGTGCCAACAGTAGTTTGGGTCCCCCTGTTAGTGCTAGTATAGCTTTTCGTGCTCTGCACACTGGCTCGCCAGCTCTGCCGCGGCGACGAATCAATGCTTTGTCTAACAAAAGAGTTATAAATTGGACTTGTAGGGCTAGGGCGGAATTCAAAGACCTCATGAGTTGGCCTGACGTGGGTTCCTGCCTCGCGAATGAAGAGGCCCTGTTCCTCCAGTGCCCGCACACCGTAAGGGTCTGGGTCATCTGATGCTGGAATTCCGAACCCATTGTCCTCTTCATTCACAATTATCGCATCGCTGGGTGATTCTCCCGGCGGCGGTAAATAGCTCTCATCAACATCGCGATCGCCCTGCGCAGCCCTGACGGTCTGGAAGAGAGTTCGGAGTGAGTCTGATGAGTTTGTCACTTGTCCTGCGAGGATTTCCTGGGCAGAAACTTTGCGTCCATAGAACCGGGCATTCTCGTCGGTACGCTCAACGATGATGGTGCCATCCACTTGGATACCAGCATACAATCCGCGACTCTTCATGTACGTCCAGATGGGAGCCTGTCTCTTGTGAACCTCTGATTCGAGCACACCTCCCATTCCAATCGGTCCGGCCGTTGCGCTGAGTTCTCCGCCCAGAGTGGCTCTAAGTTTTTTGAAGCCCTCAAGAGCCTCGTACGTGTTGATAATAACCACGCAGTCGTAGATGTCGACTCCAACAAGGAATCCCAATGCCGCGGTGTGTAGCATAATACCAGATGGCGGACTCCATTCCCCGGTTTCCGGTACGCGAGCCATTAAAATCCCGCTACCTCCAGCACCACTAAACCAGAGGCCGGTTCGCATGGTAGTGAAAATGGCAATTCCCTTTGCGCGCTTGATGACCTCCGAGGGGATTTTCACCAGGACGCGCTGTTTGCCTGCAGGACGGTCGATCTTGTGCTTTGCATCTGGGTTCTGCGCTTCCTCTCTCGCCTTCTCTTCCGCGGCGGCGGTAGACTCGTCGTCGATTTTTTCGTAGAATCCATCTTTACAGAAACTGCGCAGAATCCGAGCTGCCTTTTCGCTTTCCTTGTCGAGAGTCGTAGGCCAAAACGCCTCTGCGCCTACTCGGTTTGATAAGCGATTAACCGGAGCGCCGAGTTTGTCCAGAGCCTGCCATGCTTTGTCGAAGCCTTTCTTGCCAAAGCCGAGTCCCTTCTTGGAATAATCCTTCCACGAGTTCCGAGACATGGCGAGAATTGACGATGGCTATCAGCCCCGCGGTCGAATGTCGCCGAGCGACAAGGATTTTAGGCCCAGCCTTGGGAAGAAAGATAGGAAACTGCTGGTGGAGGAGAGAGAGGGGGGAGGAGGAGGAGAAAAAGGAGGAGAATCAAAGTGTTTTAGTAATCTGGAGGAAACTGCAGTACACGTCGGGGCTCGCTGTCTGGCTCGGGAATGCGGCCTGCAGAATGCGCCACCCGCATCAGTCAGTGAACGCATTAGGCAACCAACACGCGTAGAGTGGAATGTTCAATTTTTCGACGAGGCGATGGGTGAACTTACAGTATAATTTGCAACGTTGTATATAGCAAATAAAAAAGTAAGTGATGGCTCAGGTTAGACGAAGCGATAAGATGCCAGTGCTATGCAATTGATACCGTCGACGATAAGACCGGGCGGGGTGGCAACAGCTGATGGTGCTAGGAACAGTAATGCTGTGCGTGCTACTATGTGCCAGGACCAGAGCAGAGCAGATCAAATAGCCGATCAACGAGGAGATTCAATCCAGGTCGAGTGTAGAATAAGAAGCATAGACGAGCAACGGGCATCGGCAGATCGCTTCGTTTATAGAGGAAGAGTCGGCACAGCCCAAAACCAGCGCATCCGGCTCAACCGAGGGGCTGCCAATAATAGCAGCGAAGCAGAATAACTAGTTAACTAGTTAATCAGCTCGCGCGGACCTAAGGATTTGAATAATGCTGGCTGGCCGCGTGGCGCAAAGACGCGCAGATGATTAATCAGGTCAGAGAGGATCGATGGATGGTGAAGACGCCGGTCGACGATGTCATTGCCTGCCCGGTGACGTTGTGGGTTGCTCGGCGATCTCTGACCGATCTTGTTACTACTATCTATGCACCACCATTTCCCCTCTAGGGAATTAATAGGCTGTCTGCTGCCAGAGTCACTTGAGGCCCGGGTTGCACAAGAAGCAATAGAAGCAGGGGCGCGCGACTAGTGCCGCAGTCATCGGACATGCGACGGGCATTATTTTGGAACATGTCATGCAGCTAGTAGTTGCAGCAATTGGTCTATCAGCGGGGGCTCTCCTTAAACAAGTACAGTGGTTTAAACATGCATTATTAGATAGCTAGCATGGCGGAGAGATTATTCCAAATAAATTCAATGTTGGTATCGCGGAAATCGTTATAGTATAATATTCTCATGGACAAATATACATTGCTTTTTAGCATTGATTCGTCGGCGTATCCGACACACTATCTAGTCATGGTAAATTCGTTCATAGAGCTCCAAGCTCCTTCAGCTTGGAGACGAGTCCGTCGACATCTTCGACCTTGCCACCGCCCTGTCTGGCCGGGGGTTCTATCAAAAAGTTAGCCATTTGCGACGCTTTCTTCAATAGAGGAAAAAAAACATACCGGTGACCTTGACGGTCTTGAGCCGCCGCTTGTCCTCAACGCCAAAGTCGGCCAATGTCTTCTTTTCCAATGGCTTCTTCTTGGCCTTCATGATGTTCGGGAGACTGGCATAACGGGGCTCGTTGAGTCGCAGATCGGTCGTGATGATCAAGGGCAGCTTCGCCTTGAGCGTTTCAACACCACCATCGACTTCGCGGGTAACCTCGACGGTGCCGCTCTCGTCCTTGATGTCGACTTTGCTGGCCTGCGTCGCCTGCGACCAACCCAGCAATCCGGCCAACATCTGGCCCGTTTGGCCCTGATCACCGTCAATAGCCTGCTTGCCCAGCAGAACCATGTTGATGTTTTCCTTTTGCACGACGCCCTGGAGAAGCTTGGCAATAGTCAATGGCTCCGGTCCGCCCTCCGCCGACTCGGGCACGTCGATGTGCAGGCCCTTGTCAGCGCCCATGGCCATGGCGGTACGCAGCGTGTCTGCGCATTTGGCGCCTCCGGCCGACAGCGCGAGGATGTTTTCGACCTTGAGCGGGCCTTTTCGTTCACGAAGGCGCACGGCCTCTTCGACGCTGAGTTCGTCGAATGGGTTCAGCGAGTGTTTGACGCCGGCGGTTTCGACGCCGGTCTGGGCTTTGTTGATTCGCGGTTTGATCTATGGACAGGGAAAAATAAGCAGCCAGGTCAGTAATTGAGCGTAATCTTGTTTTTTTTGGCTTTCTGGCAGGACAATTCCGAGCTGTCGGGGAGGTCTGATTTTGACGAGACATGCATATAGCCTGGGGAGAGAACTCACGGCGTAATCAATCACCCGCTTGACGGGGACCAAAATTCTCAAGCCACTCGCCATTGCTGCTGTATCTCAATCGATTCAATGGCTGGGTGGGTTAACCTGTAGAGCGAGCGAAGACTTGATGTCGAGGTTCAAGGAAGGTCTGACGGGGAACGGAGAGTGGGCCGGTTTTCGGCCTCTAAAGTCAGCGACTGAGATTACCGAGGCGCCGAAGCTACCCGAGTGAGCGACAGAACGGAGTATATAATAACAATAATAATAATAATAAAACAATGCATTCTTGATGGGAGAGAAGGGAGCGTGTGTAATATTAAACGTGATATTAAACGCGAGCTGTGGAATTTAATATTATATCTCCATGTAATTTTGCGCTACTATCGTGACAGCAAAGAAGCAAAGATGTGTCCAACAGCCTTTAGCCTCGTATTCAAATTCATGCCTCGAAGCCAGTCTGATAGTCAATGTTTCACACATACATGTGTACTACTCTGGCTAGTTAATATAATAGGTTAGTTAATTACTACTCCTGCTGACAGGTTATACCGATTAGCCTGTACGTCTGTATATAGGTAACACAGTAATTACTAGTGCGGGACGTGCGGGCCAGACCGTTGTTCCCAACTACGTCACTATGTCAAAATACAAAAGAATAATGGCTTTTTCATGGCAAAAATAATTAATAGAAGAATAACTTGTCCTTTTATGATTCTTTATATCGCTGATTGGCAGTCGAGGCGGCGTGTCGAAGCTTCGAGAACCTTCCTTCTGCATGCAGTTGCCCAACGGGTCTTCACGTCATCTCGTTCTCCACCTGCCACCTCGCTCTCTCTCTTTCACCGACTATCAACCTAACTACTTATACTACGTACTATTTTGCTGCAACTCTCTCGTCAAGTTATAACTAGGAGCTAAGTTTCTGGTGAAAAAAAAAGAACTCAATTAAACCCCGCGACTTTGCCTGTGCGCCAATCAGGACCGCGGAACCTTCTACTTCATTCGAGCGCTTTAAGGCGGGGTTTGGTATCGTGACGCCCTCGACTCTCGCAAACGTCACAGCAACCATCTTCTTTAAAAAGCGACCCAACCAGACACGGCTCAACCAATTTTCTCGTTGGGTCTTTTTTTCAATCACCCATTGTCTCTCGCTATAACCTTTTGGTGAATAAGAAACCATCACCATGGTTGCCGAGACCAAGCTATACGATGAATTGAGCATCAAGCCCGACGCATCCCAAGACGAAATTAAAAAGGCATACAGGAAAGGCGCCTTGAAGCATCACCCCGACAAGAACAAGGATAATCCCAAGGCTGCGGAGAAATTCAAAGGTATGTACATACCACAGCTATAAATCATTCGCATATCGATACTAACGTTACAAAAAAAAAACTTGCAGAACTGTCACAAGCGTACGAAGTCCTGTCAGACCCCGAAAAGCGAAAGATATATGACCAATATGGGTTGGAGTACCTGATGCGAGGAGGACCTGCCCCTTCTGCCGGCACCGGTGCCGGTGCTGGGCCCGGCGGCGCTGGCTTCAGCACTGGTGGCATGCCAGGAGGTTTCAGCTTCTCTAACATGGACGGATCACCAGGCGGCACTCGCAGCTTCCGCTTCCAAACGGGCCCCGGCGGTGGGTTTAAATTCAGTAACGCCGAGGAAACTTTTAAGAACTTTGCCAAAGGCGCAGGTGGGGGAATGGGTTTGGATGAGGATGAGCTTCTCGCCAATATACTCGGCGGTGGAATGGGTGGCAGCCCGAGATTCAGGAGTTCCGGAGGTGGTGGTGCTGGAGGCTTCGGCCAGCGCCATGCGCCTCCAGCCCCCGAGCCTCAAGTACTCGAAAAGCCGTTGCTGTTGACTCTGGAAGAGCTCTTCAAAGGGACATATAAAAAAGTGGTGACTAAGAGCAAGACATTCGACCCGAGCGGGAGGCGGACTGTTAATGAGATCACTCTCGAGGCCAACATCAAGCCTGGGTTGCGAGCTGGCTCCAAACTCAAATACAAAGGGGTGGGCGATCAGGAAGAAGGGGGTCGACAAGACGTTCACCTGATTGTCACAGAGGTAAGCAACTATCAAAAAAAATACCAAACAAGTCGGTATAAAACTAACAATGATTGCAGAAAGAACATCCTGTCTTCAAGCGCAGCGGCGATAACCTCATCGCATCCGTCGATGTCAGTCTAAAGGAAGCGCTTACCGGATGGGACCGAATCGTCAAGACAATCGATGGCAAGTCCATTCGCGTCTCCAAACCGGGGCCTACGCAACCCGGCTACGAAGAGCATTTCCCTGGCCAGGGCATGCCGAATTCCAAGAAGCCAACTGAACGAGGCGAACTAATCGTCAAGGTCAACGTCAAGTTCCCAACAAGCTTGACGGCTACACAAAAGGAGAAATTAAAGGAAATCCTCCCTTGAACAAGGGTTTAACTTCAATGTTGACGATGATTCTTATGATATTAGGGAGGGTTGAATTTATTTTGCATGATTCGGCGTTGGCTAGCGGGATTTGTTTTTCTTTTTTCGTTTCAAGGTTATCGACGTGGTTATTAGTTAACATCCAACATATAAAATTAATCTACCCACAATGCTGGAAGTCTAATATGAAACAAAACATTCAAAAATTAAACCTTCTGTGGGTGGCACTAATATGCACGCTTGTAGATGTACACTCAAGACTAGTCTTTATAAAGTAGGGTTCAATAACAATGGTTCAGATTTATATACATATTAAAGCTAATTAATACTGATGTACAGTAAAGATCTTATATCAGTTATATAAACTATATATGATTTAAGGTTATATATATGTATTTATCTAAATTTATACTTGTTAGGCCGGCAAGGCCTGGGCTTCTCGGTACAATCACATTTGTATGGTGGATTGTATGAGAAGAAGATGGCCGTCTAAACTAGGGCCCTCGCGGGGCAGCGGCCGGCAGAACCCACATGCACCCATGGTTCCCTATTAAATTAGGTATGATATTCTAATTTATATAATAATTAGATCAGTTTATACAAGTGTTTCCTTAGTCGTTTAAACCAATCGTATAAATCCAAAGAATTCTAAATAATTAGAGGGGATCAGCGGTTTATGTTCCCAAGCAGGATACCGATAAGTTGCCTAGCGATGAATCAGGACCGATTTGGTTAGTAATCGCCCTGACTTCCTACTTAACCCTCTGCTTTGGTCACGGGCGCCCAGAACAATCTCGACATAGATAGATATGCCATCACCAACGACCATTCAGGTTGATGAGCACACACGATTGCTTAGCAATGACGACCGGATCCCGTCGACGACCGAGTATGCGACTGCAAAAGACAAGGTCCGACTGAGAACCCAACTGGTGGTAATATTATTTGTGTGTGTACTTTACTTCAACACGTACATATGCCTTGCACCAGAGGTCAGCATTCGAGAAAACATCATCTGCAAAGCTTATTACGACGGGCTCGATAACGACGAGGTTTTGATCACTGGCCATCCTGAGCGCGACTGCACCGTGGACGCCGTGCAGAGAGAGCTGAGTCTGCTCAGTCAGGTGTACGTTACGATTGCACAGCTACCGGGTGAGCATGAATCTACGTCTTACAGAGATATTCGAGCACCATCTTGAGCTTTGTTTGCGTGTGTAAAAAATGCCCACCACTGACCTTTTGGACGGGTTAGGTTTTCTCCTTGCATTTCCCTATGGAGCTCTGGGTATGTGAAAGCGTGTATCTTTGTCAATTTTAGTTATCCTTTCCTGATGAGCCCAATACTATAGCGGATCGGATCGGTCGTAGAAAGGTTCTGCTCTTCTCTGTCGTGGGAATCGTCTTATGCGACTCTTTCAAACTCCTCGTTAGTGAGTGATATTCTTTGTCAGCATCTTCTTGCCAGCATCAAATTGACACAGCAAGCGTGGCAACCAAATATTTTCCCTTTAAGAGCCATCTGGCTCGCGCCACTCTTCAGGCTCGTTGGAGGCGGTGATGCTGTCGCTGCAACAGTGGCCCTGGCGACATTGGCAGATGTCTACACGGACCAGGATCGGTATGCTACGCATGGTCCCCTACTGAAGTGACCCCTTGGACAAAGAGGCTGACTTGCAGTGAGAACAACCGTTTTTGCAAGAGTCGCATCGATGGCGACCGCCTGCGAACTTTTCTCACCTCTCATCAGCTCTGTGCTCATGCTAAAGAGCTCGTGGATTCCGGTTCTTCTTGGCTTTGCAACTTTCCTGGTGGGCGCATCGGCAACCCTCGTGCTTTTACCAGAGACACTAGCACGGAGGCCACAGTCAGGACATGCACTTGATGCTTCCGCCACGCCCAAGACACAAGCCCCCTTGGGAGATCAGATCACGGCAATGTTGGTGGTGTTTCGACAATCTGTCGTTTCCGTCTTCGCCATAAAAAATGTCAGACTCATCCTATTTGGTTTCTTTGCAGCTACTGTCGGCACCATAGCCGCCGGATTCGAACTGCAATACGTTCACAAGCGATTTGGTTGGAGTTATGCATATGTAAGTTCAAGAATTACACGGTCTGCGCTGGTTCGAATTCAAGGCTCAAACCTGATAATTTCCATAGGCAAGTTCCGTTCTAGCCATACGGCCCTCCATCACTCTTGTACTTCTCTTGGTCATCATTCCACTTCTCAGCAAGACGATTATGGGGAAGTTTGGGTTGTCGAGTGGCCGGACAGATCTCTTCCTTGTTCGCGTCAGCGCCGCATTGCTTACCGCTGGTACTCTGCTTCTGAGTGTCTCCGAGATATCATCCCTTGCCATTCTGTCCTTGATCATCTTTGCTCTCGGAAACGCCTTTGCAACTATAGGTAAGAGCTTGCTCACGAGTTTCGGCCCGCCCGAAATGGCGGGGACTTTACTGTCTGCAATGAATGTAAGCGCATCTCTCGGAGCGGTGATTGCTGGACCGATCATCGCCGTAATGTTCGATTGGGGGCTAAAGCAGGGTGGGATCTGGGTTGGTGCCCCCCTGTTTTTCGTCACGTTGCTTTACGCAATGACTTTATGCTCTGTGTGCGTCATGAAGCTTCCAGAGAAATGGAAGGATGGTGGTGATGATGATGATGATGAACAAGATCAGCAAGGAGCGCAAGGTGTCTTGAGCTCTTGACACCAATCCTTGCTTTCGTGTTCCGGGGACCGTGTTAAGCCGGCACGTATAGTAGAGATATTTAGTACCTAGATCTCATTTAGTGGATAGGTAGGAGGGTCGTTAGACACATCCGGAATCCTCATTCCCAACCCGTATCAAACAAAATCCTTACACATCCGTTACCATGTAAATTTCGCTGCTACCTAATATATCAAGAATTTCCTGGGCATACTATTTCTTTATGTCTACATCGCATCTTGCCAACATGAGGTTATCCGCAATTCATTTTTACATGTGTATATATCTCTTATCTCCTACTCAGTACAACTTCCGAAATCGACCCTCTTCCCACTTCAACAACTCCTTTGGCGGGCCCGTCTTGATAATCTCGCCCTTGTCCATGACAACCATGGTATCGAATTCCATAACCATCTCGAGCCGATGACTCACCATCACAATGGTATAGCCCTCGAACTCTGCGCGGATAATCGCCTGCATAGCGCGATCTGTGTCCTGATCTACACTCGAACTCACTTCGTCCAATATCAAGATCCCGCTCGGCGCAACGCTCTCCCCAAACATGGCGACTCGTTCGCGTGCCCGGATGCGTGCGCGCAAAACGGCGCGGGCGAGGCAGAAGAGCTGCTTCTGGCCCGCGGACAGCGTGTCGGATGCCAATCCGGCTGCGAGCCCGCCGCGATCCGCGATGACGGGCCAAATGCCGACGGTTTCGAGGACCGCGCGGCACTCGGCAGAGGTAGAGGCCGTGAAGGGGTCGAGGTTGGCTTGAAAGGATGTCCCGTCAGGGAGGAAGACAGGGTCTTGCGGTATGGCGATGATGCGCTGGCGTAGGGCCTGGCGGTCGATCTTGTGGAGCGGCGTCGAGTCGATAGTTATATTCTGCGCAGTCGAGGCAAGCGGGTCGAGAAGTTTGAGGAGGAGAAGAACAGTGGAAGATTTGCCGCTGACGGGGAGGTTAGCGAGTGGTTTCTGTTTAAGATGAAGAAGAAATGAAATGGCACAGATAATGAAGCCTGTACCTGCTGGGTACTTGTAACTTACCTTCCGCTACTGCCGCATATTGCAACTTTCTCGCCAGGCGCTATGGAGAGAGTCATTTCCTTAATTGCGAGGTGTGCGGACCTGTCGTCGCTGCTGCAGTCATTCAAGTCCCCGGACGCTCCGTCTTTTTTGACACTACTACATCTCATCAGCATGATATCAACTACTTCAAGACCCATCTGCCCTTACCCGTAAGATGCAGAAACCCCATGGATTTCAATCCCGCCCTTCAGCGGCCACTCGCGGGGTGGTACTACGTCCTCTTCCGCCAGGTTCTCGGACTCGACCTTCTCGCTGAAATTCTTCAGCCGGCTCACGGCACCAATCGACGTCTCGAGCAATGTATATTGCTGCACGAGTAACGTCAGCTGGTCCCCAAACGACATCAGCGTTATCAAGCTGGCACCGGTAAACGCCGAGTTGGACCGCAACTGCGTAGCCAGCGTGACAAACACCACGGCCAGTCCCGCGACAACGAGCTGTAGCGTGAAACCCAGCCACCGCTGGATCATAGCGAGGAGGTATGCAGGCCTCTGCGAAGTGTCGAGGAAGCTATTGTTGAGCGCAATGCCATCTTCGGCCCAGCCAAAGGCCCTGAAGGTTGCGAGGCCTTTAATCGTGTCGATAAAGTGCGCACTATGATTTTGTTATGTTAGCATTTTCGAGCACAGCATGAAAAAAAACGTTCACACATAACTAGGAGAGGGGGGAGCGGCTTACTAGAGTGGGCTTTTCGCTTCAAGATCTAGCAGCCGGATCTGTCGAGATGTGCGGAGATAGAATTTCTGTATACCCCAAAGAAGCGCGGCTAAAAAGGGGTACGTGATGATGAGGAATTGAGACGACGTGGCAATGACAGCGGCCACCCCGATACAGGTCGCGATAATCACAGAGGTGTTGAGAAAGGACATAGGGAGTGACCCGTCGATCAATGTCATATCCTGCGAGAAGTGGTTCGTCACGACCCCGGTGTCAGTGGTGGTGAAGAACCTGAGCGGCGCGTTGATGACTGTGGCCAGCGCCTCCTTGTGAATCCTCGCCCCGGCGATCCGAGTAGTGGCTACCAACACGGCCAGGCAGTCCACAAAGAGGCAAATGAGCGAAGTTATTTGAAAGAAGGCATAGAGGCCAAGATAAAAGGGGGTGGAATGCCCGGGGTTGGCGGATTCGACGTCCTGGGACCAGAACTTGAGCCAGATGACGTTGAAGTTATTGAAGAAACCCCAGCCGATAGAGCAAATGATCATGGCCATAGTGATCCACATATTCACGCGGGCGAAATAATGGCGAAACACAGTGCTGTCACCCAAGGCCCGTTCTGGTTCTTCCTTGGGAGTTAACGCGGCCGTCTCTGCTTCAACAACAGCAAGACGCTTCTGGGGAATGATTGGGGAGTTAGAACTAGCGAGTGTTATATCATCGTCCGATTTCTCACTGCTGCTTTCCTTGACTCCGAGGCTGTAAACGTATCCAGAATCGTTGGTCAAGAGCTCTAGGAATGGTCCCTGCTCCACAATCCTACCATCTGAGCCGAGAGCAACGATGTGGTCTGCCGAAGGTAAATGCTTAACGGAGTGGGTGCAAAGAACCGCCGTCGCATTCCTGCGGCGAAGAAGACCAGTGGGGGAAAATACTGCGCGGAAAACTTGCTCTTCAGTGTCAGCGTCGAGTCCGCTGAAGATGTCATCGAACACGAGAAATCTGGAATCAAGATATAAAGCCCTTGCAATGCATACTCGGCTCTTTTGGCCACCGCTCAGGGTGAGACCTTTGCTGCCTACGTTGGTCAGGTCTCCTGATGGTAAGACGGCCAAGTCTTGAAGTAGCATGGAGGCTTCAAGAACCTCGTGATATCGTTCTTCGTCGAATGCGGAGAAACCCACTATATTTTGTCTAATCGTCGTATTTGACAAGTATGGAGTCTGGTCACAGAACCCAACTTTCCCAGAGAGCCAACCGAGACCCATCGTCACCTCCCCTTGTGCAAAAGGAGCTTCGCCCAGGATGACTTTGCATAGAGTTGACTTGCCAGACGCGATAGGGCCGACAACAATAGTTAGCTGCGAAGCCGGAATGTCGAGGTTAATGTCTTGGAGAGCCAACTTGTCCTCCTCCCATCCAAAATTACCTCTGGAGATGCTCATCGCTGAGGCTGGGTGAACAGCTGTAGAGTGATCGGTCACCATTCTCTCTTTCGAACGCATGAATTCCGACTTGCGAAAATCAGCTCTTGAATCGCTCTCTAAAAACATTTGGATACGGGTGAGGCAGGTGAGAGCGGCGTTGAAGCCGGGGACCATCTGAAAAAGAATCGCCAGCGGATTTGACAACAGGAGAAGATACGACATGGATGTGAAGATGGTGGTAGTATTGAGAGTCCGCGCAGCGAAAGCAAAAGTCACGACAGGAGAGATGCACATTGGCGTGTATCCAATAATGATAGACCAGGTAAGGATCATTCGGAACCGGGCGCCGGCCTTGAGCTCGTCGACGCGCATTTGCTGGATCGCTTCTTCGACCGGGCCTACCAGACCGGCAATTTTGAAATGCTTCATTTCCCCAATGACATTCGATGTGAGCCCAACCCTTTTCTGGATCCTCTCCATCCACGTTTTCTGCCGCGGTCCAGCAAACCTTGTGAGGAAGGCCGTGAGAACTACGCAGCAACCAACGACAATCAAGGGCGCAACGAAGGACGCGCCGATCTGGCGGGATAAGAGCCAGGAGGCGAGTGCGACCTCGATCATGTCCGCCCAGAGTTCGTGGATATTCAAGAGGCCTTGAATGATGCGCTCGACGTCTGCGCTCATCAAAGTCAGCGCAGCGGAGTCGTCTGCTGCGGACAGCTTAGCTTCCAACGTCTTCCTATATACGGCACCAGCCAGTAGCCCTCGAACCATATACACAGCACGCTCTTGCAAGTACCAATAAATCGCGCCTGATATCGCAATGCCTGTATAAATCAACGCCGCAGCGCCGATTAGGCCGTACCCATCGTTGCGTGAGGACTGCTCGGGTGGTATTTGAAGATAGCTCGTTATCGAGTTAATGAGGAATGGTTGACAGAACTGAAAAGCGGACAAGGCAATTCGTGGCCCGACTGGGAGGAGGAGCGGGATGGCTAGGGCTTTCGCGGTCGACATGGCAAGGCCATTTTTGCGATTTCGGGGGCCCTTGAGGATGAAGTTGGCGAATTTGGTGTGTAGAATGTTCGAGGCCATAGCCTGATCAAGAGGGTAGAGATCATCAAGAGTCAAAGTCCGCTTGTAACCCATCAAGAATAGTTTGTTGAGCCATGCAAAGGCGCCTAGACTGTACAGGCCGCTAGTCTCCTCGGGGCTGTGTTCTTTTGTATCCCATCTAAGCCATCTTGTCTTTTGCTGAGACTCGAGGATAATCAGGAGGGTTTTGACAACTACAGCCGTGGTAAACAAGCGTGAATAGGTTATTTCATCGAAGCTTGCTGATGCCAACCACAAGGTGCGAGTCTGGGCAATATCCAGGAGGATGGTAATAAACAGATACGCGTTGAGGATAATTGCCGGCCTCGGTGATCGAAAATGCTCCAGGTATGAGAGAGCAATCATGAAGAAGGCCGACGCAACTGTCACAGCAGAAGAAGAGATGAAAAAGGCCACAAACTTGTTAGATTTAACGATGCCAAGCACCAACAACGCGAGCTGAATGATACTATATACACTGAGAGCAATCTGGAATTGGAGGGAAATTTTTAATAATTAGCTATATGTAAACCCATTTTGATTAATCCCACTACTCATGACAGACAAGTGGATGGGACGACGCACGAGTTTTGCAGCTTGCAAGAGTCTGCTGCTGCCGCCGCTGTCCACGATGACCGGCTGGCGAATGAGATAGACAAGGCGTGGAAGGCCCATGGCGATGAAGAGGGTCGATGGAAGCAACATGAAAAAGATCTTTTCAAACTTGATCGTGAAATCAAAATCGCCCCTACACCCCTCAACCGTCGGTCCAAGTGACTCGTCGTTGAAGCAACCCGAGAACTCCATTGCAATGAATAGACGGCGCGGAACGGCCGGCCGGCTCGGGAGATATTGTTTGCTCAGAAGGAATATCTGGAGAAGGCAGTGGATGGAGGTAAAGAAACGACATCTGGAATGAGCGGGGCTGACGTTTGCAGTTGTTATGGCTATGCCAACTCTTTGTCTCTCCAGGGGATCTCGTGACCGGCTTACCGCCTGCCCTATCGGGCTTATCTAATCCCCCACAGGATCTAGAAACTTTATGCGCGCATTATTATTTCTATATAAATAGTAACATTTTTAACAAAGCCTCATTATTTTTTTTCTGCAAACATCCAAAACTATTAATTATTAATATAAGTTGATATTAACCAAAGTCTAAATTATTGCCATTATATATTATAAGAAGCTGTCAAAATCATAAGCCCCTTAAATGTCTCACCTGGCTATGTAAATCAGGTACAAACATCTTTAGCTGTCACCTTACTTACTTGGTTAGTCAAAAGTGGCAGAAAAAGTGGCGCTAAACCAGAACCGTCTGCCCTGAGATAAGGAGAAGCCAAGTAGTACTGTAGTTTAGTGACGGATAGTCTAACTATATATAGCAACTACCGGCGGTACTAGTACCAAGGGTCGCTCCTGATATGAGGATCGACAGGCCGGCTGGGGTAGGTCTACTTGAAGCAAGAAAATGAGGTGGTAACTAAGGAGTATAGAGTCTGTCAAGCCGGTGGTGCCAGCGAGTAAAGGCATAAGCGTCGGATCACATGACTAGATAAGCAAACCTATCAAACATAGAGAAGGCGGAAACACCCGGCAGAGGTTGAGCCGTGATCTGAAAGCTTGTATTCTGAATACGACGGTGTAAAATACTAGCCTTCACTGGCCTAGACTCCCCTCTTACGCAATATGCCGTGCTTGGCTTGACCTTGCAGCTATGCCTGACCGTGCAGTTCTTGTCAAGCATATACTACAACACATACTATGGCATACTAACAGAAGATCTTATTCTCTTCACTTGAGACCAGATTAGTCGGTATCTTTTGCCATAAGTCAAGTTACTGACGACTTGACCTGGCAGAAAAGCGCCCTATACCGCATATACGACGCTCGGTGCTGACTAGTTGACCTAGGCAGAAAAGCATCCTGTACCGCATATACGACACATTGCTTACTGCAATACTGGCTCCTCGAGATATGTAGTGTTTTTTTTAGCTAATGAATGCTCCATTCGGATCGGCATTTCTCGGCTCCTGTATATTTGTTTTGTGATAGTGATTCACCATGTCGCGATTCCTCGTGGAAAGGACATTGAAGGCAGGTACAAATGCCCAAGCCACCAGTGCAGTGCTATCCCGAAACCTGCGCCAACAAATCCCCTCCATAGCCCGTGCAGCGGGCATTTATTACTACACAGATGATGGACGAGAGGTGATAGACGCGTGCGGTGGCTCTGCCGTGGCATGTCTCGGCCATGACAACGCCAGGGTCAAGGCGGCGGTTCAAAGACAAATGGAAAGCGTCCCGTATTGCCATAGCCAATTCTTCACCACACGCACGAGCGAAGAGCTAGCGATGAAAGTCGAAGCCTCTTCAGATGGGAA
Source organism: Talaromyces rugulosus (assembly GCF_013368755.1). Lineage (NCBI taxonomy): Eukaryota > Fungi > Ascomycota > Eurotiomycetes > Eurotiales > Trichocomaceae > Talaromyces > Talaromyces rugulosus. Next base: position 3,793,313 of record NC_049564.1, read on the forward strand.
AATGGCGAGGCTACTCACGCTGAGCTCGGGGTCAGAGGCGTTGGAAGCAGCTCTCAAAGTTGCGCGACAATATTACCTGGAACTCCCAGATCCTCAGCCGCAAAGAATCCATTTCATTGCTCGGACCCCTTCATATCATGGAGCAACACTGAAGACCTTGGCAGTTGGAGGCCACTTGAGTCGACGTGCGCTGTTCGAGCCAATATTATCAGACAGCAGTGCCAAAGTATCTCAATGCAATCCATATCGAGAATTGCGACCAGGAGAATCATTGAAAACATACGTTGCCCGACTTGCAACTGAATTGGACGATGCATTCTGTCGTTTTCCAGCGGGCACGGTCTGTGCCTTTGTGGCAGAGACAGTGACGGGTGCGTCGACCGGGAGCGTGCCTCCTGCAGAAGGTTACTTTGCCGCAGTCAAAGAAGTTTGTGAGAAACATGGCGCACTCCTCATCTTGGACGAGGTCATGTGCGGTATAGGTAGGACAGGGACCATGCACGCCTGGCAACAAGAAAAGGTTGTCCCAAATATCCAAGTCATCGGCAAAGGGTTTGGGGCAGGCTATGTACCAATCTCAGGCGTGCTTATTGACCATGAAGTGAACAAGGTCCTAGAATCGGGTTCTGCAAAGTTTTCCCACGGACAGAGTTTCCAGGCCCACCCATCTGCATGCGCGGCAGCTTTGGAAGTTCAGAAGATCATCCACGAGGAGGATTTGCTAGCCAATGTGCGAGCAATGGGCAGCCGGCTTGCCAGCGCGCTCCAAGCAAAGATAGGCTCGCACCCGAACGTGGGCGATATACGGGGTCGAGGCTTGTTCTGGTCAGTAGAGTTTGTAAAGGATAATAACCTCCCCTTCCCGGCGGAGCGGAATGTGGGCTATTCGGTCCACGAGTTGGCAATGCAGGAGCCGTACAACTTGTGTGTGTACCCAGGCAAAGGGACCGTGGATGGCATTTCTGGAGACCATGTGTTGATCGCACCGCCTTACAACGTCACGCCCGGAGAAATCGATATGATCGTGGAGAGATTGGCTGCAGTGCTGTTCGACTTCTTCCGCGAGGATAGAGACATGGGAAGGGTTGACCCCCGCCAGTGGTAATGAATTCTTGGGTGTCTTTCAATTACAGGCCATTAGCTAGGGTGGATCAAAAAGGAATATCCAAATTAGCGTGCAGGAATTCCGAGAAGAGTAGTCAAAACGGACAATGGTTGTAGCACTTTGAGGACGAAAGGTAGTCAGATTTTGTAGACACGTGGTAACAAAGATACTTTAGTGGTTGCTCGTAGTCATGAATTTCCGTCTGAATTTCCATTAGAAATTACACGTTCACGGCCGATTTAATCCAGACATATGATGCTATACTGGCGCTAGATTTCAGGGCGAAACACAATGTAAAGTAACGAGAGCTTGAAGGGGATGTACATTAAAGCTCGTGATACGTGCTAAGACATACTCATGCAAAATGTGTTCCTGGACCCCAATCGTCATCACTGAGCTGACCTGATGAGCCCTCATCAACCCTTTTCTTTTGTTGTAGATACTGAGGTTCAAAGAAAAACGCCGTCTCGCCAAATGCTGGCTTAAGGTCATCGAACCATGACACATGAGGATCGAATTTTGCAAAAAACACTCTTTCGCTCCACCTCGGATTTCGACTTTGCAAGAACTTGAGCACAAAGACTTCCTGATTGTCTATGAATGCCTTGCCCAAAACCAAAACTTTACCCGGGCTTACTGACATCGAGGGCCCGCGAACCGTTCGTGAAGTACCGGGCAGGCGCGAGTACGCCGTATTGAAGACTTCCAAGGCTCTTGCGAGTGGCACCGAGAAATACTCACGCGCACCCGTGTCACGCTCTACAAACATGTAATAAGGGATCACGCCGAGTCTTGTTTGAAGCTTCCACATAGATTCCCACATGACAGGATCTTCATTGACGTGCCTGATGAGGGGTGCCTGCGAGCGGACCTGGGCGCCGGTCATGCGAATGAGTCGGATAGCTTCCTGGGCCACGGGATGCTCTACTTCTCTCAAGTGGCTGAAATGGGCCTGTATGGTGAGATGCTTGCCCGATTTCACAATTTCTGAAAACAGTTGCAGCGTCTCTTTGGCATCAGCATCAGCCACAAAGCGATATGGCCACCACGCTAATGATTTTGTCCCGATTCGGATGGTGTCTAGATGAGGCGGGCTGTCTGGGCCGAAAAGGACCTCTGTGTAGTGCCGTAAGGTTGATGCGGACATGACCATTGGATCTCCTCCGGTGAACAGGACATCTGTGACCGTTGGGTGTCTTTGGATATATTGTCGAATCAGATTCCGATCTGATGACTTGAAGGCTTGGTCAGAGCCGACGGACGAAAACTGCGCCCATCTGAAACAGTATGTGCAAAATGCGTGACAGTACTGACCCTAAAGTTTTTTTTTTTCTTTTCTATCAGACGCTGTACATCCGACAGTGTTTTTTTTAAGGCGTTGGGACCTACCTCCGAAGGGAAAAAAAGGACGGTTTCACGGTATTTGTGCTGCAAGCCCTGAACAGGCACTCCATCAAGCTGAGGCACGTTTTCTTCCTTCTGGTCCGCTGGATGAGGATTCATACGCTCTCGTATCGACTCGGAGATGGCCCGCATTTCCACTTTTGATGCGCCAGGTCGCTTCATTGCTGTTAAGATGGAATCTAGGTCGTTTGGCGCGAGCATTTCTGGCTGCGGAATACTCAATTTGAACATGGGATCGTTCGGCGTGTTTGACCTACGCTCTGTCAGTTCTGCTGAGACCTTTTGAATGGAAGCCAGGCTTTTATAGGATTCATATCAAGGCTTTCACGTACCAATCAATCAGATCATCAACTACATGGTTGTTTACTCGCATGGGAAATACATGTGCTGCTGCAACAAAGCGATCTGGCTGTAAGCTTGGCTGATATGTTCTCAAGAGCCCAGGGAGGGCACTTTTGGAAAATAATTTGTATTTCTTTGACATCATGATGTTTGCAGACGGCCGCAGTGCGCTATCCGGGATGCTGTTTGTTATGTGAGACTGGGTAGACTGACGGGTTCTCGAGTATACCGCGTAGGTCCTCCAGAAAGAGCAAAGTAAGACCGGATTTGTGGTAGTCAGGGAGCCTCGACAGAAATAGCTACATTCACTAGTTGGAAATGTAGAAGAAGGAAGAGCCGTAGTAGCTAGTGGATCGTCACAAAAGACATGGTTCGTTAGTAGCAATAGTTGAACATTTTTTTGATTAATTGAGCACGGTGTTTCTACAAGGGAGTGTGTTGCTCTGAAGGTGTCTTAATTTACAACCTCAGCAGCAGAAATAGGATCATTAGTGACATTACCGTTCTGACTTTCACTGCGTTCTAACTTGCTCTAAGAGTAGCATCTATCTTAACTCAGCCATCTCATCAATTGAATTTTTTTAGTCAACGTACGTTGACAAGCTATCAGCAGGAATCCTCTTTGTCCCCCGCCCCCTCGGTCTAGTTTGCTTTTACTCTTCAGGCCGATCAGTGGACAGTACATACGATCAAATTGTGAGGATACGAGACAATGACTCGAAGCATCAGTGCGTAGACTGTATTGAGTTTTGACATTGCGCATTGGCGGTATATAGGCAGGGTATGATGCAACATGACAAGCAAGACTAAGGGCCTAGTGCAGTAGTAAATCTTGAGCATATAGTAGTCAGATTAAGTGACATATGCGGATGTAAGTGGTTGAGACTTTGCAGGCGGGCTTGCACTGTCAGGTCAAATAGAAGGTGGATCGCATAATAACTAATATCATCCTAATGTTGTTGAAGGCGAAAAATGAAAGCTCCACACTGAATGTACATGTTGACAGTGCATGCCCTAGTTCAGGGGCTAGTTTACGCTAGTATACGCTTAGGATTTACTCCGTAAAATCTCCGATTAGGTAAATCAGCATTGTCTCCTATAGTGTAAAATACTAGTCTATACTAGTGTATAACGTTTTAACTTATTTGTGTACGTACGTCCTACTGTTTGAACACAGAAAACTAGCGCCAACGCTAACACCAATTCCAGCATGTGTTGTAACTTACATCACCAAAGAATGCTTTGTTGTACGTGTTTTATACCCCAGGAATAGCTTCACGAATTCTGTGTGGAATACGCAGTCCTTTGTTCTTTGTACGGAAGCAAGCATGTCTCACCCCTAAGTTCAACACCAGATTGGGACTGTACTATGGTCTCCACAGCAGGGTTAAATCGAGCCCAATTCCCCCACCAATTTGTGTTAGAAATTAGTCATTAAGAATGTTAGGAATTCAACATCATAGTGGTGACTCACCCTGATAGGTTTGTCGGACTACCTTTACACCGATCCTTGCTTCGTGTTCTGGGACTGTGTTAACCCGACAAAGATAAAATGTATGGCATAAAAAAAAAACAAGGCGTGAGGTAGGATAAAACTACATTACAGAGGAGTAAGCCCTTGTTTACGCTTGCGCAGGGTTTGCTCCTAGGCCTGGTTCTTGATGGAACAGACCTTCAGAGCAATATAACGATCATAAAGTAATGAAATAATGAACAAAGCACAATGTGAAGCTATTGCCATGTTGTGTGACTTATACAACAAAGGTTCCCTACGAATTTCTTCGGTGCTGTCAAACTCGTCGCTTTGGGGCTCTCCGTCTGCTCCCAGGCTGGGTATCATGGCATTAGAAAGAGCATAAAGTATAGCAATCCTACTCCCTTCAATATTCAGGTAATATCCACAGCGTTATAGAAAGCATACAGAATACATGGGATCACGAGAAGAAGTAAATCTCTTCATTTGTCTAGCTTGTAGCTTAAAGAAGACTTATATCACCAATCACTACACCATCACCTGGCCAAGGCACTCTCTGTAGCATACTGGCTCTTCTGCGCCACCTGTTTCGCCAGCGCGGCCAGCGACGAGCTCTGCATGATATCGAAGGTCGAAAGTTCTGCCCGAGCCGCCACGGACAGCCAATTGCGCACCTCAACCGCCATGAGTGAGTCGAGGCCGTAGGTGGCCATGGGCAGCGTTACGTCGACTTCTTCGGCTGAAAGGGCAAACATCCCAGTCACCTTGCGCGCAAGAGCGTCAATGCAGCCGGTAATCACCTCGTCCCAGCTCTCAGCGTTGGTAAAGTAGTCCTTGATTGAGGATGCTGTGGTGGTGGTTTTGTCGGCTGTCCTTTTGTTGTCCAGCAGCTGGGTCGACTGGCGCTGCAGTGGCCAGAAGCGTCGGTCATGCTTCCACGCTGGCGCCGCATTCTCGTCATTTGTATAGTCCTTCATGGAGATGCCCGTCAGCACCTGGCTCAGCCCAACGGGCCGCCGCGGCGAGTACATGGCCGACTCGATCACTCGCATTGCCAGCTTTGCCTCTATCGGTGCGTTGCCCACCTTCAGCAGCCGTTCGTCGACACCCTTGTGTTCTGCCACGAAGCCGATACCTTCGACGGGGCCGAGGTCAATGGAGACGGCGGCCAGGCCTTGTGAGCGACGATAGCGCGCGAAGGCGTCTTGGAATGTTGAGCTTGCAGCATAATTAGCCTGACTGACGTTACCACGAACGCCACACATGGAGGACAGCATGATAAAAAAGTCTAGGTTGGGTAGACTGCGATGCAGATTCCATGTTCCATCAACCTTTGGACGAAGCGCAGACTGCCATTGCTCAAACGCCATTGCCTCAAATACTGTGTCGTGAAGGGCCATGCCACCGTGAACGACACCTCGAACCTGCGGCATACCCTGCTCGTAGCACGCTTTAAGTACAGAGGATAGGCTCGCCTCGTCTGCAACGTCGCAGTTCTGGATAGTGGCGGTGCACCCTGCTGCCTTCAGCTCCCGGATCAGCGGGGACGCAGCCGGCTGATCTGCTGCAGATCGGGATAGGATGATGAGATTGGAGCATTTTCGATTTGCCATGTAGCGAGCGAGCTCTCTTCCGATGCCCCCGAGTCCTCCGACAATGAGATACGAGGCCTCGGGCGAGAAACGAACATGCTGAGCCACGCGTACCTGCGAGAATGAATCACTCTAGTCAGTTTTTACCTTTTGCTCCATTGCCAAAGTTTTCCGTTCCTTCTGAACTGATAGTAACATACCTTTACAAGATCGCCCGCTTTCGGGACGCAGACGACTTTCCCCATATGTTTTCCTGTCTGCATAAGTCTGAAAGCGTCGGTCATTTCGGACATTGCGAACTGGGTAATCGGCGCCGGCGACTTGATCTGGCCCTTGGACCACATACTCATCACTTCTGACATGGCTTTTGAGATGACGTGGCGACGCAGCAGTATATCTTGGTTTAAATCGATGGCTACAAACGACGCGGCTCTTTCTAGCGGCGCCATCTCGAGACTCTTGTTTTGCTGAATGTCACGCTTGCCAATCTCGACAAAGCGACCGAAGACGGCAATACAGTTCCATGATTCTTTCAAGAGATTGCCGGCCAGCGAGTTCAGTACTACGTCGACGCCCTTGCCATTGGTCGCAGCCATGATGCCGGCGCCAAAGGACGTGTCTCTGCTAGAAAAGATGTGGCCTTCCGCAATGCCATATGTCTGCATGATGAAGTCGCGCTTCGCCTCTGTGCCCACGGTGACGAATATCTCCGCCCCGAGGTGTTTCGCCAGCATGATGGCAGCTTGGCCCACTCCACCGCTTCCTGCGTGTATCAAGACGCTTTCACCTGCTTCGAGTCTGGCGCTGAAGACAAGAGATTGATACACAGTAATGAAGACCAATGGCATTGATGCGGCCTCTTCGAAGCTCGCCTCGTCGGGAATGTGACCAACCCACGACTGGTGAAGACGCACTGGAGTCCCATAACTACCTAGCATAACGGCACAGACCCTATCGCCGAGCTTGAATTGAGAGTCACTGATACCTTTGCCCACACGTGTGACGACACCGCTGCATTCGAAGCCAAAATTGCTACCCTCAAGGCGACCAAGGGTTATCAGCACATCTCGGAAGTTGACACCAAACGCCTTTGGCTCGATCTCAATGTAGTCATCTGGTAGCGGCTCATACATGGCCTCATTTCCGACAAATCTAAGACTGTCCAAGAGTCCGACAGTTCCTACTTCTAGCTTCAGAGGGATCGCAGAGCCAACAAATTCTGCCATCTCGTGCTGCTGCAACGCTTCGATCGACGCAGAGATGGCTTTGTTCTCCTCAACGTCCTCATAAACTCGAGCCACGTGCACGCATGACGACTTCACAGCAAACTCGCAATCAATTTGGTCTTGATCTACATTGAGGTCAAAAGAGGAAGCTATGACCTTCTGAATGATTTCGGAGTTCTCCTTGCTCCAGACGGTGCTCTCGGGCTCAAGGTCCAGTGAGACTAGCCTCTTGCTCCTATTCTCCATTCTCAGAGTGCGTAGAAAGCCTTGATTCATCCCATATTCGGGTGCTTTACCATCTATGATACCGCCCGCCGAGACCCAGAGAGCGCCCTTGACATCACTGACGATCCGACGAAGATGGTGGAAACTTTGGGGATCGAGGCGATGCAGGAGCGGTCCGAACAGCTCTAGAAACGAAATACAGAACTTTCCTTTCGGTCCGAAGCTCTCAAGATTCTCGACCACTGTTTGGATGCCGGTTGATTTCTGTAGTGACTCTCTGAAGTTTGCGAGCCAATCATGTTCTCCAGGCGTGGAAGCAGAGTCCACCGGCCAAATGATGGAGATCTCTTCCGGGTATCTCGGTGGGCTCCCAACGGCTGTGGTCAGCATGGTACTGATAGAGGAATATTCACTATCTTCACAGTCGCCGACCTCGACATCTAGGCCGGAAAAGCCAGTTCTGGTGAGAAAATCACTCCACGACTGTACTGACAGGTTCGGGCTACTTGTCCTGCCATCATTCGTACCCGCCCACCAACCTGGAAGAGTACCAAATATGAGCTGTACGTCGATCGTATCCTTGGTGGTTTCGACCAGGATTAGTTTGCCTCCTGGCCGGAGCAGCTTGCGGACATTTGTCATTGTTGTCTGCATGCTCTTGGTGGCATGAAGGACCTGACAAGCTATAATCAAGTCGTAACTTCCAGTTTCAAATGACTGCGCCACAGGATCCACTTCGATATCAAGCTTGCTGAACGACATAAGACCTGCCCATTTGGCGAACTTTTCCGACGCTTTCTCGAAGAAGCCGGACGAAACATCTGTAAAGTCGTAATGTGAGAAGTGGAACTGAGGGCCGTCAGGAGAGTCACTAGTCAGAGCCTCCAGAACCGTTGTTGTGCAGCCTCCAGTACCGCCTCCAATCTCAAGGATCCTTCCGTAGGGCGTTTTGTGGACAAAGTGCTCAACTAACTGTTTGACTTGTGGGTAAGATCGATAGCTGCGCATGCCATTTTCGTAATATTGATGCAGCAGCTTACCCTCCATCATCAGCTCCAGTGGTGCTGCTCGCTGTAGAAGGATATCCATTAGGGAGTGCCCAATGCGGCAAAGCAGGCTGCCATTGACACTTGCTTGGGAGACTTCGTCGTACAGGATTTGCTTCGAGGCCTCGTTGGCGGCAACCCATGATTCGCTTCCTTGGGCTAGCTCACCGCTCATCACTAGATTATCTATCTTCACCATCCACTGGAGCATTGTTTTGTAGTGTGGAAGTAGATTCTCAATTTCTGAATCAGTGAGCTTGGCGAGAACGTCGTGGATGTAGTAGAAGGTAGCCCGGTTCAACTCCATGCTGATAGCATTCATCTGGGGATCTGGATTGAAAGTCAAGGGCTTCCTAATGTCAGAAGATGCCATGAGCGTCCAATCAGGATGCCAAATCATCTTGAAACATGTCTTTGCTTCATCCAATTCCTTTTCAGCGTCGTAGGATGGCCGTTCGACCGACTGACAGAAGAGACTTTCCACCTTTGCTAGAGGGTCATGCAGTGTGTGTTCTGCGCTCGTCACACTCACATTGCTGTTGAAGCCCCGACGATCTTGGTGGTGGATATTAGACCGTGCTACGAATTGCTGTTTGGAATATGTGGAGATGGCGCTGGACACGTATAATCGTGAGATAGAGCGCGGCAGGAGCATCGAGTTTCTGTAAGCGTCTTCCTTTAACGCACAGTACGCAGCCTGCAAGATAGAGTCGAGCGTTGTGGGATGTACAATATGGCTCACGGCATCTGGGGTCGATGCCTCAGGATCCTGCACTTGGAACGTGGTGTCTGCGCGATTGCCATCTGCCATAATGGTCACAAGGTTCCTGAAAGAGGGACCATGATGGATGCCAGACTTGCGGAGGCGACCAAAGAGGCTCTCTGGATCAAAACTCTTACCCTGAGTGAGGGAAGAGACACCATGATCTTTGTCCAGACTGCGCACGATTGCGTCGCCCCAGCCTTGCGAAGTCGACGGCTTGAGATCTGCGGATATAAGCCCTTTGCTGTGGTGTATCCAAGAATCGCCGTTCTGCGAGATAGAGTACAAATGATATTCCCACCAGCTTTGATGGTCGAGTTCGATGGCATTGCACTGACGAAAGGAGAGCTGAACCTCGATCCCTTCGGTGGTGTCGGGAATGACGAGGGCGTTCATAAACTCAATATCTCGCAGCTTATATCCCGATATGGACTCGCCGGATGACGCTGTCATCTGCCGGAGGCCCTCGATGGCCATGCTTATCGATCCTGCCCCTGGAAAGACAATGTCTGATTGGACCATATGATCTCGCAGCCACGGCATATCCGATACTCGAAGGAAGTGACGCCAGCTAGGAGCCAGTGGATTAACTCCCGGAATTAAGGTACCTAGGAGACGCCTGGGCGCATGCTTGCGATGGCGATGTGATGCATTCAACCTAGATTCTGCCCAGTATTTGGTACTATGATTCCATGGATAAGACGGAAGGTCATGAAGGACTCGCAAGCCAGAGACGTCTCCTGCAAAGTTGACAGCATTGAGATCGACGGGATACCCTTTGCTTAAGAGTGTTGCTACTAGGTTCTGAGCCGTGCATAGGGCGTCCTCCCCGCGTGTCAAGCAGGAGACGTATGAGATTTCTCCATCCTTGAGACCCGAGACCTTCAGAGTCTGTCGAATTGGTCCAGCCAAAGCCCCGTGCGGGCCGAGCTCGATGAGTGTGTGGATACCACCATCAGCCGAGCTGGCAGAGCAAACCCTTTGCAACGCCGGTGAGAAAAGGACCGGATGTACAAGACTTCGAATCCAGTAGGATGCTTGGAGGCTGGAGAGATTTCTAACGATAGAACCGGTTACGGGCGATCCATACATGACTGAAGTCTGGCCTTTGGTTGGTGCAAGGAATGAACTTAATGTTTGGAGATATTCTTCTGCCATTGGAAGCATGTGGTCTGAGTGGTATGCAGCAGCTACTTTGAGCCGCCTTGCGAACACCCCGGCTTTGGTGCAATGCTGCTCTACTTCATCGATGGCAGCATCGTCACCAGAGACCGTCACATTTGAAGGGCTGTTGACGCAGGACACTACTGCCTCGCCGGCACTAAGTGATTCAAGATAAGGAGCTACTTCCTTTTCACCCAAGCCGACAGCAAGCATGGAACCCTGGCCCACAGAAGTGTTGCTATACTTCTCTGCGAGAACACCTCGATAATAGGCAATTCCGAGGGCTTCTGAGAAGGTCAGCGCGCCAGCAGCAAAAGCAGCTGCAGCTTCTCCGCTCGAATGGCTAACCACCGCGTTGGGCTGAATATTCCAGGACGCGAGCAGCTTGACCAGGCATAGCTGCAGCGCTACGCAGAGGACATGGCTAAGCTCTGCCTCATGGACTCGGCTCGAAGCCTCGTCTTTCATAAGTTCTTCGATCAAGGACCACTTCGCACCGAATCCTCTTATTATCTCATCGGCCTCCTCCGCGGCCTGTCGGAAGACCGGATACGCAAATAATTCTCTTCCCATGCCGAACCACTGCGCCCCTTGGCCGTTGAAGACAAAGCCCAGACGAGGAGCTTCGCGCGAGAATGCAGGCTTGGTCAGCGGGTTCTTCAGTGCCCTCACGAGTCCGGATGGAGTTGATGCGGAGACAGCAACCCGCCATCCGAACAGTGAACGTCGCGCACCGAGCGTATAGGCGATACTATCGAGATAGGCACTGGCCTTATCATTCGACTGCTCCTTCTCGTCGATGTATTCTGCGAGGTTAGCCATCATGGTTTGCGTGACACCTGCGTCTTTGCTGGTCAACAAAAAAACCTTGGGACAGGGTTTTTCGATGCCATTGCCATTGCCATTCTCCAAAACATACTTCACACCATTAGATGTGGTTTTTTTATTAAACTGATGGCGTTGTGAGAGATCCGTGGTGCAGGCCTCGAGGATTGCATGCCCATTCGTGCCTCCATAACCATAATTGTTCACCGATGCACGACGAGGCATCCCTTCTGGCCATGGTTCAAGGCTAGTGGGAACCTATTTTGCAATCAGCTTTCAATATGAAATAGCCACTATTCTGGCAGAGAGACTGGACTACCTTAAACTTCCACTTTTTCGGGTCAATAGCTGGATTATAAGTCTCGAAATTCTGATTTGGAGGAATGAGCCCTTTCTCGAGGGCTAACACTGCCTTTATCACGCCAGCCAATCCACTCGAAGCCTCCATATGCCCAAGGTTCGGCTTGATAGACCCAACAAGGAGTGGGGACTCCTGTGGCCTACCAACACCGAAAACACGTCCGATCGCGGTGGCTTCGATGGGATCGCCGACGGGGGTGCCTGATCTCTGTTTAAGCTAACGCAAAACCTATCAAGGTGCTGCTATAATTGAAGACGAACCCGTCATGTGGGCCTCCACGTAAGGAGTCTTATCAGGGTCAAGGCCAGCCCGAGCATAGCAACCTTTGATTAGGTTCATCTGAGCCTCTATGGATGGCGACGTCAGTGTGGGGGTTTTTCCATTTTGGTTGACGGCAGTCTCTCGTATGATGCCACGGATGTTATCGCCATCGCGGAGCGCATGCTCCAGGGGCTTTAGGATCAGTGTCGCAATACCCTCGCCTCTGCCGTATCCGTTCGCGCGGGAATCGAAGGAGTAACTCTTCCCATCGGGGCTCAACATGCTACTTCTGTCATCATCATAAGCATTTGATGGGGTTGGGAACTTCCATACCTGTTATTCGACAAGATTACAAAACTATCCGGGTTGATGAACAGATTAACCGTACTGACGATCGAAATGTCAGCGTCCCCTGACCTCAGGCTCTGGCAACCCAAATGAAGCGAGCTCAAACTGGAGGAGCAGCCTGTATCAATCGTCATAGAGGGACCTCGAAGGTCAAAAAAATGAGATATTCTGTTTGAGATCATTGCAGCTCCATTACCCGTGAGCAGCATCATTGGGAAAGCCTCGGGATCCCGCATGAGACTGTCGTTGTAATCCCGAAGAAAGCACCCTGAAAACACCGAGGTATTACTACCTGCAAGCCGGTCGAGCGGTATACCAGCTGAGGAAGTACGTCAATTTCAAGCAGTCCAAAACAGATTTTGGTCACTTACCGTTCTCGGTGGCTTCAAATACTGACTCGAGCTGCAGTCTTATCTGAGGATCCATACTCTAGAGACGAGTCAGTTAACTGCGCCGAATGAATTTCAATGAACGGGATGCGTGAATTCTGGGAAGGACTAACACTGGCGACATCTGTTGAGAAGTTGAAAAATCCGGCATCGAAAAGAGATATGTCATCCTCCAGGAAGTGGCCGCCTTTGGCACTTGTCTTGATAGTTGTCAACAAACAATACAATTTCTTTCTTCAAGCACTGTCGTCGCGAAGATGTCTGCGCTACCTACCATTGCGAGCTTTCCAATATCCCCGTCATAGAAACTGTCGTGATTGAATCTGCTCTCTGGAATTTTAGACCATGCGCTGCGTTTTTGGGCACAAAGCTCCCAGAGCTTTTCCGGATTTTTTACTCCTCCAGCAAATTGGCAGCTAATCCCGACGATGGCTATAGGAAAGCCGGGTTGCTGGAGAGATGCAGAAACCGGGCCTACATCAGGATCAGTGTCGCTGGAGGGTAGGTCGCCCGTGAATAGTACCATCGCAAGATTGAGCTAACAGGATGCTGTGTTTTTGTTCGAAGAGAGGCAAGAGAAGGGGAGCATGAGATTGCAGTTGTCCTATGCACGCCTGAGTAAATATATTTGAAGATGGGGATTGATGTGCGCATTACTCTTTTTACTGCGCGCATCACCCCCCTTTCCTAAACTATCATAGTGTTGAAATCAAATTTCCTAGTAAATTCTTAGTGGTTTTAATCATCTAATCCCTAGAAGCCGTAGTATATGGCCTCTAAATCCTAAGATAAAGGCTAATTTAGCTTCAAATAGGAAGCGTAGATTTTTAGTAGCCAGCTGGCCCTTTAGAATTACTACTCTTAAAATTTTACTTTACAATAGTTTTATAATCAGCATACAGAAATTTATATACATAAAAAGATTCTCAATTAGCTTCCTATGCTAATCCTAATACTGTTATATTAATTTACTTAACACTAAGAGATCAGTAGTATAGCGTTAAATAAAAATATTAATCTAGCTTCGTCATTTTATATTACCAAGACTAAGTAACAATTTCTTATTATTGCTAAGGGTAAAGATCTAAAAGATAGGCAGTAGGCTTAAATTAAGTTAATTAATATTATATTTTTTACTTTACATGTGTATTTTTATAGAAAATCTTGATAAATAGCAGTCAGGCATAGACCCTAAACTGGGATTGGGTAATCAAAACCACTAAGAATTTACTAGGAAATTTGATTTCGAAGCTACGACGGTTTGGGAAGGGGGTGGTACGCCCCTTTGATGATATAGCGGGGATGGTTTTAACGATAACATACATCTCGGGAACTTGGTTCACGCGAGTGCTCACAATTCGAGTTGCTCCGCGTGCCTGAATGATTGAATGACCTTGCAGTACTTGCTGTAGGTGTCTGAAGAATCTTAGTTGCGATGCGGAGCCTTGTAGAATGCTGCCCCATCTCTGCGGTTGCCGGTACATACCTTCTCTGCATAACGCCAGCACCTTCTTCCATCCAGCAACACCGACGCTGTCCAAACAGATCTCTTCTATTAGCAATGTCAACGCCTCAACTGCAAAGTCATGATCCGCAATGTCGCGGTCGTCTGCAGTGTCGTGGTCTGTCGTGTCGTGGTCTGCAATGTCGCGATCTGCAATGTCAACGGTCTGCAATGTCAACGGTCTGCAATGTCACGATCCGCGATGTAGCGCCGTAAGTGCGGCGCCAGAGCTGTCAGGGACGGAAATGACAGCCAGGTATGGGTTCTAGGTTGTCAGGACTCTCCGGGTCAGCAACGCACGTAGATAGGGCCCACCGTCGAGGATTTCAGGTATCAGGTACCAGTCGTTGCATCAGGAAAGGAACTGCTTGCTGTGGCTTGTCGAGAGAGCTTATCGAGATCAAGAGAAAACCGACCAAATCGCGTTGCCAACACGAGAAAATCTGACCTAGTAGTACTGCTGAATTGCGATTTAGAACGAACCTTCAGCTTTTGAATCTTCAGCTTTTGACCAGCACTATCACAATGGCGCCTGCCGTTATTCAGCAGGGAAATTATCACGACCACTCCTCTGGCACAGAGATCGCAAATTGCAAACACCAAATTTCGCCACAGCATGTCGACATGCGTCAACAAAGGCAGGAACAGCAAAACCCTGACTTTATCGTTTCTAGTTACTCAATGGATCGAAAGGAGACCGAGGCGCTGATATCCTCCTCTTGCAACGGCGCGCTGAACACTGAGACGATGGAACTAGTCATAGCCGCGGCAATTGATGCCTTCAAACTTGTGTTCACTGACCTGGAGTTGCTGGCAATCCTGTATGAAGTAGATACCGATGTAGTTTCGGGAGGCGCTTCCCGGAAAATCCGCCCACTCGCGCTCAATAGAGCCATCACGGCCGGAAATAGTTATGCGAACGAAGAAAAACTTGGAGAGAAAGAATCGGAATTAGAAGAGAAAGAGGAGGCAGTGAGAGAAAAGGAGGAAGAATTGAAGGAGACGATCACGGTGGTCAAGGATGCATACCGCCGCGATCCTGCAGAAGAATGGAAGAGCTCTCAGTATCCTACTGAGGGTATAGAAATCCTCTTCAGGGCTTTCAGTAATGATGTTAAAGAGCTCGGCGGGACGAGTCTTCTGAAGAATAACTACAAAGCTCCTATGGCCAAGCTCGATATCGCTACTATATTGGAGCAAGGTTTACTCTGCATCAAGATCAAATATCTAGCGGCCAACACAACTATGCAAGAGTGCATCGGCCGTTGGATAACCGCCTTTGAACAGTCGCTCCGGTCGGTGATTCATCTCACGCAAACACTAGAGCAGGAAATCCCGCATCCAACTCTCCAAGACTACCCACTACTCCAACTACAGACGGACGCTGAGCTCGAGGAGGTGATGGAGAGTTGCCGCTCGCAACTTAGGGGGCGGCAGCTGGTCGAGATTGAGGATATTTTCCCCTGCACACCGATGCAAGAAGGTATGCTCGTTTCGAATCTGAGGGCCGCCCACTTGTACCAGGTGCGAGGTACAAAGGAAATCAAACCCAAATACCGGATCGGTTCGATCGACATCTCCACACTGCAGGAAGGGTGGCACGAGGTAGTCCAGCGCCATCAGATCTTGCGCACGGTTTTCGTGCAGGCTAAAGTTGGGAAAAGAAGCTTCCTTCAAGTTGTTCTCAAAAGCCCAATGTCAATGATGAAGTCTGTTTCTGTCGTTGACTATGAGAATGAATCGCAAATGCTGGATGATGATCACATCCAGCTTCCCGGCCTTGATATGCCACAACAACACTTCAAAATATGCCGAGTCGCCGATGGGGGTCGTCTCTTCTGTCGCGTATACATGCACCATGCTATCATTGATGGATTCTCCATGTCGCTCCTCTTTCGGGATCTCACGCAAGCAATCGACGGTACTCTTGCCTATGAGGCTGAGCCTCAACAATACAAGGCATTTGTGAGCTACCTCGGCGAACAAGATCGTCACGCCAGCTTGTCTTTTTGGAATAATTTCCTTTCTGGAGCATCAGCATGCAAACTTTCGTCTTTCTCTGGTGGTTATCCAGGTGCGACGAATGTGCTCCGGCGACACGTAACTTGGACTGCTACCCAGACTTCCACGATACGAAAGGTTTGCAAGCACATCGGCATCTCGCCTGCGAGCTTTTTCCGCTCAATCTGGGCGTTGGTACTACGATGCTACGCAGGATCTGATGACGTTTGTTTTGGTACAATAAGTTCTGGTCGCCTAATCCCTGTGACAGGTAACACTAGCGTAGTTGGACCCATGATCGCAAATGTGACTTGCCGAGCTCAAATGACAGCGTCAATGAGCATCACAACACTTTTGAAGACGATGATGAAGGACTATGGGAGAAGTTTACCTTTCCAGCATTGCTCCCTCGCCGAAATTACGCATAGTCAAGGCTTGGGTGGCTCACCTCTTTTCAATACCGTGGTCAACTTCCTGGCAGGTCATCCAAAAGATGACCTGCTAGAAACTGCTCTGTGCACCCTTGAGTATGTCGAGTTTTACGATCCCTCAGACTACGATATAATATTGGAAATTGTGGATGAATCATCAATTATGTCCATGTCGTTCAACACCTGGAGATCATTCATCCAGGAGGATGAAGTAGAATGCATCATTGGCACTTTCAGCCAAGCTATTGCATCTGTCGTAGCAGACCCTGATCAAACCATTGGAGGATTGAGCCTCTTCAGTCCGGCAGACATATCAAAGGTGCAATCATGGTCCAAATATCAGCCTCCGCCAATCTATAGTACAATCCATGAGCAGGTTAGCCGTCAGGCTGCATTGAATCCCGCAAAGATGGCTGTTTGCTCAACGTCGCTAAATCTGACATACGGAGAACTTGACTCACTTTCAGACTGCCTAGCTCATATGCTAGTAGAATCGGGAGCGGGAAGAGGTAGCGTGGTGCCGTTTTGTATGGAAAAATCCGTGTGGGCAACTGTCGCAATGCTGGGTGTGCTTAAAGCCGGAGCGGCCTTTGTGCCCCTAGAACAAGCACATCCGATAGCTCGTCTAGAATGGTTCATTGACGAGATAGGGGCAGACATCATTATTTGCTCGAGCGACACGCTTCAGAAAGTTCAAGGTCTCTACAAAAACAGATCAAGTGCTCAAAATAGACTGAAGGTGGTGCTGGTGGAAGATGCGACCAGTCGAACACCATCCCCAGCATCATTACTCCCTTCGGTCGATCCCCATGATACGGCATACATTATCTTCACTTCAGGATCGACGGGCAATCCCAAAGGAGTCGTAGTCTCACATAAAGCTGCATGCGGCAGTATGGCGCAATGTGCAGAAGCATTCCAAATGGACTCTAAATCAAGGGTACTCCAATTCTCAGCATACACTTGGGACGCAATAGTATGCGAGATATTTTCCACTCTAGACTGTGGTGGAATAGTATTTGTACCTAATGAGGTAGAACGAATGGATGGGCTCGTCGAATTTATCGAGAAAATGAAGCTGAATTGGCTGTTTCTTACTCCGATAGTGCTGCGACTCATCCCGCCCGAAAAAGTAACCCAAAAGCTGACTATTATCACCATTGGAGAACTACTTGGCCAAGATCTTATCGAGATGTGGCATGAAAAAGCACTGTTGATCAATGCTTATGGGCCAACGGAGATTTGCGTCGCATGTACAGCTGGAGTTGTCAAGAAAGGAGCATCCGGCCGTTCCATTGGCAAGCCCTTTGGAAGTAGGGCATGGGTGGTTCTACCAGAGGATCATAACCGCCTTTCGCCGCTCGGAAGTATTGGTGAACTCTTAATCGAAGGACCAAACCTCGCACAGGGATACTTCAAAGACGAGCAGAAAACGGCAGCATCGTTCCACAGCAACCCTCCTCGATGGGCTGCTCAGTTTGACCTAGAAACGAGCTGTAGATTTTTTCAAACCGGCGACTTGGTTCGACAAAATATCGAGGATGGCTCTTTAATGTTTGTTGCTCGAAAGGATACCCAAATCAAAATTAATGGGCAGCGTGTTGAGCTCGGAGAGGTAGAGCACCACCTTCTAAATTCGGAGAGTACCAGTATCAGGGATGCAATGGCTATGGTTCCTAAGGATGGACCATGGAAGGGCAAGCTAGTGGCAGTACTCTCTCTACCGCACTATGGTACCTCAACGAAGACAAATACAATCCCTTTGGTTTCACCGTCGCTCCATAACGAGGTAGCCAAGGAGATTGTCCGATCCCGACGAAGGCTTGAAGACAGCCTCCCAGCATATATGGTTCCGACTTTCTGGATTCCATTGACAGAGCTTCCAGTACTTTATTCTGGGAAAATTGATCGCTCACAGGTTTCTCGTTGGCTTAGTGAACCCGATGAAAAGAATAAGGAGCAAATACAAGCATGGGTGGACAGCATTCATACATTAGACGAGCATCAGAAACACCCTACAACGCCGGCCCAAGAGAAGCTGCAACGAATTTGGGCCAACGTACTACATCTTCCAGCAGGCAAAGTCGGCGTTGACAGATCCTTCCTTAGCCTTGGAGGTGATTCAATTTTGGCTATAACAGTCGCTACACAGAGCCGCGCTGCTGGTATTCCTGTGATAGTTCAGGATCTGCTTCGCCGAAAGACCCTCGAAGAATTGGCGCCAGCAGCTGAAATAGAAGCACCAGGACTGCAGGAGCCGAATTCAGAGCAAAGTTCCAAGCTTTCATCCGCACAAGCATTTTACCTTGCTGCTGGTCAGGACCAGCTTATCCATCCAGGCCTTCTTATCAGCTTACGGCAATCTGTGGAGTCTGACGAAGTCTTAGCAGCCGTCAAGATTCTAGTTGATCGTCATCCAACGCTGCGAGCTCGCTTTGAGCAGAATGGAGATGAGGATTGCAAGTGGACGCAAAGACTAGTTCATGATGTACAAGATTCGTGGATCTCCCACTCCCATCAGCTTGACAGCGCGGAAGAGATTGAAATGGTCTATGCTAGCAGCCAGAGTGATGTGGCAATCCAACCTGGCCCAGTCTTCTCTGTTAATCTAATCCATATACAGCGCAAAGTGCCCTGTGATTATATACTCTTTACAGCAAACGCTCTGGTCGCTGACATTGAGTCTTGGCGTATCATATTCGAGGACCTTGAGAATATCTTACAAACAGGCGCTCCTCTGCAATCGACATCTATGCCATTCCTGGACTGGATTGACCGGCAGCCAATTACCGCAGAGGCTGCACTGTCTACCGAAGTAAATCCTGATGACTGGGGCTTGAAAGCTGGCTACTACAATGACTTAGCCGTCGCTGACTTCTCAATGAGCCAAGATGAGACCGAGCTGCTGCTGACCTCGTGTAATCGCGCGCTACGGACTGCACCAACGGATCTAATCATTGCTGCCGTGCTAGATGCTTTCGAACATGTGTTCACTGACCGGAAGTTGCCAACAGTCTTTAGTGAACAAGATGCACGACAACCTTTACAAGGTAACATGAACATTGCCAGGACAGTAGGTCTGTTCACGAAGATATTTCCTATTTCGCTACAGCCAGAGGACACGGCGGAGCAGCAGCACGAATTGGGCAACTCGAGTATAAGGGAAACAATCATCAAGGTCAAGGATTGTCTCATGGCGGCTAAACGTACACATTGGAGTGGTAAAGCGATATCTGCCAGCCATGAGCCAATGGAGATCCTTTTCAGGGCATTTAGCACGTTTCAAAACCTTGGAGGGGAAGGAACTATGCTTCAAGCCAGAATCTTAGCAGAGCAACGCCATGTAGCGTCATTGGCAGTATTCGAATTTTCTCCCTCCTTAAAGCAAGATTCACTGGTCATCAAACTCAGCTACCCCTCCTGCATTCTTCTGCATGAGAAAATCAGCGAATGGATGGAGCATTCCAAATACTCACTCCAGGCACTGATTCGTCTTACTAAATCCCTCGAATCCCAACCCACGCTTCAAGACTATCCACTACTTGAACTAACTTCATATAGCAACCTTGATAAAGTGGCAAAGAGTTGTCAGATGCAACTTGGTTTGCATAACCTAGCAGAGATTGAGGATATCTACCCCTGTTCGCCGATGCAAGAAGGCATCATTCTTGCGCAAGCAAAGACTTCATTATCAATTTATGATCAGCGGCTAACATGGAAGATCCAAAACTCTGATGTGGATTTGTGCAAACTTCAAAATGCGTGGCAGACTTTAGTCGATCGTCATACGATGTTAAGAACTGTCTTCATCGAATATCCACTACAGGAACACCACGCCGTCCAAGTGGTTTTCCGTCAATTTACCGCTAAAATATCGCGGATTGAGTGCAAGGATATCGAAGAATTTCGAATTACCCAAGCAAATAGACCAGAATCACAAAGCAAAGTACTTCACGACCTTGTGATCTGCGAGACTCAAGACGGCAATTTCTACTGCGCGTTGAGCTTTAATCATATTTTGGGTGATGCTAGCTCAGTCCATCTTATAGTACGAGAGCTTCAACTTGCATATGAGGGTCATCTCGAATGGGCTACTCCATCTCCATATGCTGAATTTGTTTCATACCTGACACGTCAAAACTCGAGAGCAGTATATCAATACTGGGAGACTGCTCTGGCTGGTGTGGAAGCGTGTGCCTTTCAGAAGCTTACTGATATCGATCATGACATCTTACAACTAGAAAGCTCCTCTATATCAGAACAAGTTTTGCAAATGACTCCTCACCAAATCCGCCGGCTTCGTCGGTTAGGCACCGAATTTGGCATCACAACCGCGATGCTATCCAACACAATTTGGGCCATAATATTACGTACCTTCCTAGGCCGTGAAGATGTATGTTTCGGATACCTAGCATCGGGTCGAGATATTGATCTAGCTGGAGTCGAAACAATGGTGGGTCCCTTAGTAACTTTACTTGTTTGCCATGTCAATATTCACTCAACAACGCGTCTTCTTGACTTGGCTCGAGCGATTCAAGACAATTACTTGCAAAGCCTACCAGCGCAGCATTATTCACTAGCCGAAGTTTACCATTTACTAGGCTTACAGGGCGAGCATCTTTTCAACACGGTAGTCAATGTAGTACCAACACGTGTATCTATAGAGCCAGGAAAGCAACTATCCAACGAAAGTTTAGTCATGGTACCAGTTGAAATCGTCAATCCTTCCGAGTTTGATATTGCTCTCGATGTCATATACACGGATTCAGAAGCGAAGATGGTGCTTAGCTACCGACAGGAATACCTTTCTGAAAGCCTCGCATCAAGTATAATAGCCACAATATCGCGAATTATGGACGCACTTCTGGAAAGCCCTGAGCTAGAGGTCGGTCAACTCAAGCTCTGTGACGAGTTACAACAGCAATCGATGTCAACTTGGGAGCCTTCAGACGACATTGAGTCCCAAATCTGTCTGCACGAGACTATCGAGGAACGAACGAAAGAGACCCCAGATGTTGAAGCAGTATGCGCCCACGATGGGAACTTCTCTTACCATGAGGTATCTAGTCTATCGAATCAGCTTGCTCATAGTCTTGTCGCTCTTGGAGTTGGTCCAAATATCTGTGTAAGTGATAACTGTGCCTCAGTCGTCCTTAGCCTCTCTTTTTGCACGCCATGAATGCACTCCACTCAGTTACCCCATGTACATGCTTGAAATATATTCAACCTAGAAAGCCACTGACTCCATAATCATCAGGTGCCGTTCTGCTTTGAAAAATCAAAATGGGCTGTTATTGCAATAATCGGAATTCTCAAGGCGGGGGGCTGCTGTGTTCCTTTAGATCCTTCATATCCAGAGGCCCGATTGAAGTACATGGTCGATCTCACAGATGCTTTTATTATACTGGCATCAGAGGAACACGCCGGCTTAGTGAAGCATCTCGCTTCAAACTCATTAGTGGTATCTCCATCCTTCTTCACCTTTCCCAAAAACACAGATACACCGCCTGTCACAGGTGTACGAGCAAGCGACCCATGCTATATCATTTTCTCCTCTGGGACCACTGGAGAACCTAAAGGCAGTGTGCTTGAACACCAGTCAATACAGGCGTCGTCACGGATTCTCGACAACAAACTCAATTTTGGGCGACATTCAAGAGTTCTGCAATTCTCATCTTATGTCTTTGACGTAAGTATCGAAGAAGTCGTCTGTACGTTAATGTTTGGTGGCTGTGTTTGCATTCTTTCCGAAGATGACCGGCTCAACAACCTAGCCTTGGCAATGGAGCGTATGCAGATCAATTGGATTGATTTTACTCCTACCTTGTTACGGACTTTGACGCCAGCTGAGGTACCTCATCTCAAGACCCTCTGTCTAGGAGGCGAGCTTCTAGGCGATGACTTGATTAGACTTTGGTCTAATTCGGTTGACATGTTCAACATCTTTGGTCCGAGCGAATGCTCTATCACTCTTACATCTTCAAAGAAACTAGAGCCAGGAGACAGCGGGACAAATATTGGTCGAGGTTACAAATGCAGATTTTGGATTGTGGACCCTAAGAGCCACCATGTGATGTCCCCTATTGGCGCTATAGGCGAAATGTTGGTCGAAGGAGGCCAAGTCGGGAGAGAATACTACAAAAATCCTTCACAGACCGCGGCGGCATTCATCAAAAATCCAGAATGGTCCTTGAAGTCCCCCAACAGCTCGGATCGGAGAATGTATAAGACCGGAGACTTGGCTCGCTTTGATCAATGGGGTAACCTGGTATATCTAGGCCGTAAAGATCAGCAAGTTAAGATTCGAGGTCAAAGGGTGGAACTAGGTGAGATTGAATTCCATTTGGCAAGGCATGCCGCAATAAACTCCGCAGTTGCTGTTGTCCCATCTAGGGGATGGAGTAAAGGAAGTTTAGTGGCAATCGTGGTCTTGGATATCTTAAAGGACGTTGGGACAGACAAAGAACCCTTAATGATCTATAAGGAGGCATTGCTACATGGATCCAATGAGTTGGCAGAAATATCTGCATCTCTCCAAGTTGCCTTACCGAGGCATATGGTTCCATCGACCATCATACCGGTCTACTCGCTCCCATTGCTACTTAGCGGTAAAGTCAACAGGCGAGCCATAAAGCAGTGGGTTGAAGGGATGGATAAAGAGACAAGTGAGTTGTTAAGAGGTGGGGCTGAAATTGCTGATGCGCCTTCCACGGAGCTTGAAGAGCAGCTTCAGGCAATCTGGAGTCAAGCTCTCGACCTTCCCTCGCGCCTCATAGGGGTCAATATGTCTTTCCTCAGTCTCGGGGGTGACTCGATTTCGGCTGTTAAAGTCGCATCGCTGAGTCGCGCGAGTGGCATTGCTGTAACAGTCCAGGATCTTTTACGGCGAAAGACGATCGCCGAATTGGCATTCTCAACTGGAGCAGAGGGGGGGAAATCAGCACAGCAGGAAGAGACCTTAGAGCGAGCGTCCAAGCTTTCACCTATACAAGCCCTACAACTCGTCGAAAAGCAGGATCAGTTCGCGCACAGCCTCCTATTGAGCATGACCCGGCATTTTGAGGTTGACGTTATTATGGCTGCTATTCAGCTTCTAGTCAACCGTCATTCGATGCTGCGTGCCCGCTTTTGGCGGGATAGTGATGGTGAATGGAAGCAGAGGTTGGTCGCAGACGGATTGAAGTCATGGACCTGGCGCACTCACCAACTCGAGACGTTCGAGGAAATCCAAAATGTCTGGGCCAGTAATCAAATCAGCGCCGGGGTTGAGGACAGTACAGTGTTCTTTTCTGATTTATTTCAAACCAAAAATGGAGCAGACTATATCCTGCTTATGGCCAATAGACTGGTCGTTGATTTAGAGTCCTGGCGCATCATCTTTGAGGATCTTGAGGAAATCTTGCGGACCGGTGGTGCTCTACAGCAACCGCTTTCTCTATCATACCAATCCTGGCTTAATCGGAAATCGTCCAAATCGGAGACTGCACCATCTCTGGACGAGATCTCTAGATTCTGGGGCTTGGAAGCCTTCGATGGCGGCGAATTCCAAGCCAGCTTCTCGATGAACGAAGGGGAAACCCAGTCTTTGATGACTTCCTGCAACAGTGCATTTAGTACTATGCCGATTGAATTGATAATGGCTGCTGTGCTAGATGCGTTCGAGCGTGTGTTCAATAACCGGGACCTGCCAAATATTTTTATTGAAGGGTCCGGGCGAGAGAATAGTGATCTTGATGTAGACAGGACAGTGGGCCTATTCAAGAATAGCTACTCAATCGCGATTCAACGAGCAAAGACAACCATCGGACAGTATGACTCAAGCAGGACAAGATTAGTTGAGATGATCAAGATTGTTAAAGATGCGTGCCGCAGCCACGGTAATAAGGCAGCTTCAAGCAACGAGCCGATGGAAATTATTTTCCGGGCATTTAACGATCTCCAAAGGCTTGCAGGAGACATACTCCACGTCGTTCCTGTACCACATCAGCGACTGACAACATCGGATACAGTGCGGCGGACTGCTCTGTTCGAGGTTTCCACTGCTTGGGAGCAAGGAATTTTAGCCGTCAGAATCAACTATCCGGCTAGAACTCTTCAACATGAACAGATAACCAGGTGGATAAAGGAATGCCAAGATTCGATCCGATTTGTGATTCATTTGACAACGACAATGGAACCAGAGGCAACACTGCACGATTACCCCTTACTTCAACTACCGTCATATTCTGCGTTAGATGAGGTCATAAGTAATTGCCATTCGCAGTTAGGTGTTTACAAGTTCGCGGAGATTGAAGATATTTACCCTTGCTCGCCAATGCAGGAAGGAATGCTTTTAGCACAATCGAAGTCGACCAATCTCTACAACAGTCACATACTATGGAAGGTCAAGAACCCATCAGGCAAGGTAAACACCTACAACATACAGCGAGCATGGCAGGCGATTGTCCAACGACATCAGATCTTACGAACGCTGTTTATCGAGGCTACCGGCGCCGCCGGGACATTCCTTCAAGTGGTCCTATCCGAACAAAATTCGTGTATACAATGCTTGGAAGTAGATGGTCTTGACGATATACCTCTTACCACAGGAGCGGAGGAGAACAATAATCAAAACACTAATAGTGACTCCCAATTCGCGCTCTTTCAGACTGCTACTGGAGACATTTACATCAGGCTCGCCGTCAATCATGCCATTTACGATGCGGATTCGTTCGTTATTCTCGTCAGAGATTTTATACTCGAGCTTAATGACAGTCCGCTCTCTAAAGATGTGCCGCTATACCGGGATTTTATCGCGCATCTAATCGATCAACAGCCAAAAAGTGTCGCAAGTCACTGGCAAGACCAATTGACAGGAGCCTCGGCCTGTAGATTTCCTGTCTTGCGGTCTGCCGATTTCACAAACTCTACTTACGACCGGAAGCAGGTCATCCTGCCAGCAGAACAAGTGCTCTCCATTCGGAAGTTCTGCAGAGAAGCAAATGTTACCCTATCAACATTTTTCCGCGCCCTATGGGTGACCATTTTGAAGGGGTTTACAGGATCCGACGATACTTGCTTTGGTACCGTGGCATCTGGCCGCGACATTCCGGTACCTGAGGCGCAGAATATCATGGGACCTATGATCACCTTAATAGTATGCAGAACCCAGTTGGACGCATCAATGAGCTTCCTAGCGGTTCTAGAAAGTATGCAAAATAGCTACTTGAGTAATTTGCCATTCCAGCATGTGTCTTTAGCCAAGATCTACCACAGCTTGGGTCTTCGCAGTGGTGAGCAGCTATTCAACACCATTGTGAACTTTCTGGGTCGCGTGTCACAGATTACACCCAATTATGACGAGTCTTGGGCCGTCTTAGAAGAGGTCTCTGGAGGTGGCACTATTGAGGTAAGCTGTATTGCTCATAATCTGCTATTTCACAATTCTAACACCATACAGTATGACATAACATTCACTATCGAGGAACTTCCCACGACGATAGCAGTGTCACTTGATTATTGGAGCTCTTGCCTTTCTGGGGAACAAGCGGAGTCGGTCATGGGTACAATCTGCCAGGCTATTACGTCTATCCTTAAGGATCCCCAACAGAGGATTGGCGATATTAGTTTGTTCAGTCCAGCAGACGCATCAAGGGTGAAAGATTGGTACAAGCCCGAGATAAACTATCCAGTCACTGACACAATCCATGGGCGGATCGAGCGCCAAGCCATTTTACAACCTACAAAGTTAGCTGTATGCACAACTGGGCTAAGTTTTACCTATGAGGAGCTGAACGACTTGGCAAATCGGTTAGCTTTTAAATTGATGCAGCTTGGAGTCGGCCGAGGCAGCATTGTACCTTTCTGCATGGAAAAGTCCGTCTGGCCCACTGTAGCCATGTTGGGAGTACTCAAAACTGGCGCAGCTTTCGTGCCTTTGGATCCATCACATCCACTAAGCCGTCTAGGCTTCTTAGTCAACGAAACGGAAGCAACAGTGCTCCTGTGCTCACACAATACTTACGAAAAAGCACAAAGCATAGATCGGCATGGATTGAATGTCATGGTTGTTGAGGATATAGCCAATACGACAACCCCTTCCGTGTCTTCGCTACCACAGATCAACCCTTCAGAGACGGCATATATTATTTTTACCTCTGGGTCAACAGGCATACCGAAAGGAGTAGTTGTGTCCCATCAAGCAGCATGTGGAAGCTTAGTTGAATGCGCAAAGGCGTTCCAACTTGACAATAATTCGAAATCTCTACAGTTTTCGGCATATACATGGGACGCGATGATATGCGAGATATATGCAACCCTTGATTGTGGCGGGACTATTTTTGTGCCAGACGAGACGGAACGTTTGGATGGCCTTGTCGATTACATCAAGGCGACGAGCTTAAATTGGCTATTTTTAACCCCTACCGTTTTGCGGCTGATTCCACCTCAGCGGCTGGAGGACCAGAAGCTGACCATCATCACTATTGGGGAATTACTCGGACAAGACCTTATTGAACGCTGGCATAATAAGGCTGTCCTCATCAATGCTTATGGGCCGACAGAGACCTGTGTCGCATGTACAGCGGGTGTTATACAAAGCGTCGACAAGACATTGAGCAATTATATAGGCAAACCGTTCGGCTCTAGAGCATGGGTAACTGCTCCTGGATATCACGATATCCTGTCACCAATTGGTGGTGTGGGCGAACTCATAATTGAAGGTCCAAATCTAGCGGACGGATATTATAGAGATGTCTCAAAGACCGCGGAGCTATTTATTGACAGACCGCAGTGGGCCAGCGAGACTAGCCATCAATTCTATAAGACTGGCGATCTTGTCAGACAGAACCTAGATGGATCGCTGATCTTCATGGGCCGCAAAGACACACAGATCAAAATTAATGGACAGCGGGTGGAGTTGGAGGAGGTAGAGCATCACCTCTCGGGTATGGAAGGCATCGAACATGCGGTAGCTTTGGCCCCTAGAGAGGGTTTACTAAAAGGCAAGCTGGTGACAGTGTTCTCCGCATCGCAGCACAATAGCACAACGACGGAGGATTCAGCTCAGGCGTTGGCACAGATACCTTTGGTAGCACCATCGGTACACAGCAATTTAGTCCATGAAGTTTTGCAGTTCCGAAAGCAACTTGAGGAGAAGCTTCCTATTTACATGGTTCCTACAGTTTGGATTCCTTTGACTCACCTGCCATCGCTATCCTCGGGAAAGAAAGACCGCTCCCAGATCTACCAATGGCTCACTCAGGCAGATGCACCAGCCTGGGCGATCAACGACGACGCGCTAGGTCAGCTACAGCCAGCAACACCCGCCGAATTCAAATTACAACAAATCTGGGCCGATGTGCTCAATCTCCCCGTGGCCAAGGTTGGTACCGATAGGTCTTTCCTCGGTCTTGGTGGCGACTCGATCTCAGCCATGGAGGTTGCGTGGCAGAGCCGTGCGGATGGTCATGCTGTCACTGTAACTGTCCAGGATCTCCTGCGGCGAAAGACAATCGTGGAACTAGCATCAATGGCTGGAGCTGAAGCAACACCACGAGCAATATCAGCCGAGGAACCGGCCCTGAAGCAAGCATCTGGACTCTCACCCGCGGAAGCGGAAGCGCTGCAGGTCTTCCCACTTCTTAAGCTACCATCGCTTACGGCGCGGGATGAGGTCTTAAATAGCTGCTGTTCACAGGTCGGCATACAGCCGGCGGATATCGAGGATATTTACCCTTGTTCGCCGATGCAGGAAGGGATACTCATAGCGCAAGCAAGATCTTCAAAAGTCTATGATCAACGACTAACATGGAAGATCTCAAGTCCGATCGCGGACACTCGCCATACTGCTTTTAAGCTCCAGAATGCGTGGCAAGATCTTGTCAACCGTCATGCAATTCTCAGGACGGCCTTTATCGAGTACCCGTTGCAAGGACACCACTTCGTTCAGGTCGTCCTACATCAATTCTCAGCCAAGGTATCGCAGATCGAAATTGAAGAATATCGCTCCTTCGACAGCAGCGCAAGCCCTCTGTTGGCTTTGCACAAAGTCCCTCACCACCTCACAATAAGCAAGACTCAAAACGAGGTGTACTGTACGCTAGACTTCAACCATGCCCTGAGTGACGCTACTTCAGTTCAGATTATGATACATGAGCTTTGCCTTGCATACGATGGTCAACTAGAGCCAAGCGCTCCCTCATATGCAAGCTTTATCTCACACTTGGCAGGTCAAGACTCTAGGGAAGTACAGTTCTATTGGGAGAGGGCGCTTTCAGGTGTGGAAGCTTGTACGTTCCCAAAACAGGGACATAGCGATGAAAACAGCTTGTCCCGAGTGCAGGAGTCTCTCAAACTCAATGCCCACCAAGTCGGCCAGCTTTATCGACTATGTTCCGAGTCTGAAATCACAATTGCAGCGCTGTCCAGTACTATATGGGCAGTAGTCTTATCACTCTTTCTGGGCCGGGAAGACGTATGCTTTGGATACCTGGCATCGGGCCGTGACATAGATGTGGAAGGGATTCAACACATGCTAGGACCACTGGTCACGCTATTAGTCTACCACACTAATATCAGTCATTCCAGTACACAGCGTCTCTCAGACTTGGCTCGAATGATCCAGGGTGACTATTTACAAAGCTTGCCTTCGCAGCACTACTCGTTGGCTAAGGTTTATCACGCTCTCGGCATGCTGGGTGATCGTCTTTTTAACACAGTAGTCAATGTGTTATACTCAAGCACTTCCAGAAAGGAGTCTTCAACCCAGGCTTTGTCCATGGTTCCGATCGATGCAGTCACTCCTTCTGAGGTATTTACTAATTTATTTTTGCGCTTGCTCAAGCAGCTAATATTTCTATAGTTTGAAATTTCCCTTGACGTTGTATATTCCGACACGGAGGCTACAATATCCTTAAGTTACAGCTCAGATTACCTATCAAAGGGTCTTGCGTCAAGCGTGATGACAATTTTTGCACGAATCGTCGACTCACTGCTCGCCAATCCTACCATAGAGGTCGGTCAACTTGCGGTTTGCAACGAGTTGGAGCAGGAAGTGTTGTCAACCCCTTCAGACAATGTCGTGCAGATCTGTCTACACGAAATCATTAAGCGACAGACTTTGGAAAACCCGCTTGCTCAAGCAGTTTGCGCTCACGACGGTGACCTTTCCTACCAGAAATTATGGTCTTTAACAAACCAGCTCTCCCGCCATCTTATTGCTCTTGGGGTCAAACCGAATACTTACGTCCCATTCTGCTTTGAGAAGTCAAAGTGGTCAATTGTCGCGATACTCTCTATCCTGAAAGCCGGCGGATGTTGCGTGCCTTTGGATCCAACCTACCCGAAGTCTCGACTGGAGTACATGGTCAATCTTGTGGACTCGACCATTATGCTAACATCTGCTAAAAATGTCGATCTGGTACAACACATGGTTTCAAACCTGCTTGTTGTCGATCAGACATACTTTGTTGCCCACTCTGAAGACGAAGACGTATCGCCAGTTACATCTGTGAAACCAAACGATGCTGCCTACATTATTTTTACTTCTGGTACTACTGGGGAGCCTAAAGCGAGCGTGCTAGAGCACCAGTCAATCGAAGCATTCTCACAAGTTCTTGGAAACTCGCTGAATGTTAATGCGCAATCGAGAGTCCTACAATTCGCGTCTTTTGTTTTTGACTTAAGCATTGAGGAAATTCTTGGTACTCTAATACACGGCGGATGCGTCTGCGTTCCCTCTGATGGCGAACGACTAGACGATCTTCCATCTACGATGGAAAGATTACAGGTGAACTGGGCTAATTTGACGCCCACCGTACTTCGAACGCTGGCGCCAGCTAGCGTGCCACATCTTAAGACCGTCGTTAGTGCGGGCGAGCCATTAGGGGATGACCTTATCAAGACATGGGCTTCTATTCCTGGAATCGACATGTTCAATACTTATGGCCCAAGCGAGTGCACTGTGGCTGCAACTATTACCGGGAAAATCAGGCAAAATGATAGCGGAATGAACATTGGTAAAGGCCGCTCTTGTAGGATCTGGATTGCAAACCCCACGAATCACCATCTACTAAGTCCAGTGGGTGCAGTGGGTGAAATCCTAATTGAAGGACGCCAGGTTGGAAGAGGATACCTGAAGAGCCATGAGCAAACCGCTGCGGCCTTTATCACCGACCCTGCATGGTCCAAGACTCCTTCAGCGAATCGCAAGATATACAAATCTGGAGATCTCGCACGCTTCAATGAAGATGGAAGTCTTGTGTACCTTGGACGGAAAGACCAACAAATCAAAATCCGAGGGCAGAGAGTAGAGTTGACCGAAATCGAGTATCATTTAGCCGCACATCCTGGGGTCCATTCTGCAGCTGCGGTCGTCCCGCGTCAAGGGTGTATTATGGGGCATTTAGTGGCTATTGTCGTCTTAACCACACCTTCGAAGCTTCCAGATGCGGACGAAAGGGAGATAAGAATAGCCAGCGAGGCAGTCGGATCCAGTGCTCTGACGGACTTGTCGACATCTTTGGAGCAAACTCTGCCAAGGCACATGGTACCCTCACTCATCATACCCATCCTCTCGCTGCCTTTGCTCGTCAGTGGCAAAGTCAATCGCCGAGCTTTGAAACAGTGGCTTGAGGATATTGACCAAGAAATGAGCGAGCTTCTAATTGGCGGTTACAAGTCTGATCCCATTGATCTGCCTTCGAACAACGTTGAAAGCTGCATACGAGACGTCTTTAGTGAAGTATTGAATCTTCCCCTGTCCAGAATAGGTGTAAGCAACTCCTTCTTCAGCCTGGGGGGTGACTCTATTCTGGCAATGCAGATGTCTTCAAGGCTTCGGGAACAGAACATAAAGATATCCGTGCAAGATATATTTGAACAGAAGACGATCGCAAAGCTCGCTGCTTCCGCGGAACGAAATAGCATTAGTAGTGTGGCATCTCCAACACGCGGGACACATCTCAGATTAGACACTGAAATCCGGACCGCTTTCCTGAGCATTTTCGAAAAGCAATACAGCCCTTCGCCTATCGAGGACGCTTTTCCCTGTTCTAGCATGCAGGAAACTATACTCACGGCTCAAGTATTGGAGCCTCAAGCTTGGACTGCCATCGTGCACCTCGAAGTGGAACTTCAGCTCGGCATAGTGCCGGTAGATCTTGACATGCTGGAGGATGCCTGGCTTAGGGTCGTTAATCATCATGGGATTCTCCGAACTGTATTCGTGCCCTTACCTCACGATAATGAGTGGCGGTACGGCCAAGTCGTCCTCAAATCCACCAGACCGTCCGTTGTCAGGCGAGAAATAAGTGATACCGAGGCATCCACACTGGACCTCCGACCAACGACTTTACCTCCGCACCTTCCCGCACATCATTTGACAATCACACGAACACCCTCCGGTAAGACTTTTATCAGCTTGCAAATCAGTCATGCCCTCTACGATGCTACGGCACTATCGATATTACTCAGAGATGTGCGACTGGCGTATGAAGGGGCAACTCTGGCAAGTTCCGCTCCCTACCGTGGCTACTTCATGAATACCCAGTTTTTGGAAGAGAACTCCGCTGTGACGCACTGGAAAGCAGTCTTAGAAGGCTATCAATATAAAGCCATTAAGTTTTCCGAGCCAAGCAATTGTCCTGATACATCAAATATGCGCATGGTCGAAGCAGATGTTGCAGACATCTCCAAGATCCACAAATACTGCCGAGAACAATCGACGACGATATCAAACCTTTTCCAGACTGTCTGGGCAATCTGTCTAAGAGATTTTGCTAGAGATGATGACATCTGCTTTGGAAACATGATCTCAGGTCGCGAGCTAGCCGGATCCCAATTCGGCAGTGTAATCGGCCCATGTGTCAACATCCTACCCTGTCGAGTCCGTTTCAGCCCGACAACGACGGTTCACGACCTTCAAAAAGCTCTCGAGGGGGATCTCTTCGCCACTCTGTCTCATCAGCACTGTTCCCTAGAAAAGATCAGACAACATGCAGGGCTAGAGGATACGCTCTTGTTCGACACGTATCTTAACGTGCGTAGAGCTCGGCATCAAACCCAAGACTGTGTGTCTGCACTCTCTTTACAAAGTGTAGATAGCTACATGTTTGAGCAGGTAAGAATACGATGGCTCTCTCGGCGCTTCCAACAACTGACCCATTTACAATAGTACCAAATTGTGGTGTACGTGGATGAACTAGATGATGGGGTAAAGATATCGTTAAGTTACCGGTCACCGCTAATACCAGATGACCGCGCCAATGCGCTTCTTGAATCTATCCAGCATGTCATGGGTGCTGTTATTGACGGGCCTTTGACAAGACTAGCGATTGCCACTTGATTTTAGATACGGGATTTGCTTCAGCAGGATTTCAGACAAATCATTTTTACTTTAATCTAGGCTGCTGGATCTAGAATCTCTCTCTTGGCTGCTTCGATTCATTTACGTTTTATTTATATGACTGTATAGGATTTTGTATACTATACAGTGTGCACTGATCGGTCTAAATATTATATTTTTGATTATGGTAATGACTCCTGGACTCCATGGGGACAAAATTTGGGAATATTAGGAGCCTCTAATCATACTCTGGGACACATGGGAGTTCATACAGGAACATATTTCAGCAGGAAAAAGAGACTTCAAGAAAGCTCCGAGGTAGGTGCAAAAATCCGTAGTAGGCAACTTAAGGGATAATTGCTCATTACCGGGACATTCAACAACACTTCAAGAAGACGATCTTCCTAGAGGAAATATTCTCCCGACCGGTCCCAAATAAGATGTCTTGCTAATTGGCACATATATTTCGTGAATGGGAGAAATGCCAGTTGCCGAAGAGTGCCATTCTGCTTTGGCTAGGACCAAACTCCGATAATTAAAGAGGGGAAATTATGCGACACAATATTAACGAATTCATGAAAACTAAGAATAGAGAGGAAACACGAGAGAGAAAAAAGACGAAGATCTTGACTACCTACGTGTTGTTTTAGTCTTCATTCCTCCAGGTTAAGGGAAATGAGAAAAGCGCTATTGTAGTGATGGGCGGACGTAAACACTAACAGCCACGTATCCTCGCCACCAAAACATTGTATGAGTACAATCATACTAATGGGGCTTTTGGCACTTCTGAAGGATCAATTTATGGACCAGGGGATTACATATGTAGTTAGAGTCATTATATACCGTTAGAAACCGACCTCATCCGTGACATGCTGCAACGTACATGTAACCTTGGAAGGCATTGCCCTCTATCTAGTTTCTAATAGCTCCTGTGAATCTCAGCCATCTATCTGTACAGATATTCTCGTTATCAAGCTTTATATGGTCTGATAGCCTGTAGAATTCGAATTTGGCGGGTTCATTCGGCTAAATTTTCATAAGTCACCCAGATACAGCCTCAGCTGGCAACACGGGGTAAATCCATAGGGCTTGCCTCAGCTATAAGGACAAGGGACATATATATTAATTGCCAACCAATAGCAGTGCATTGTCTAATAGCGGGCTGTGACAATACATAGGGCTAATGCGTCTTGACGGTGCGCGACGCGAGGTGACCGTGCATCATGGTATAGAAGCAGATCTCAAGAAGTTTTGCGACATTGCATTTCAACAGTAGCCAGTGAAAATGCGTTTTTATAACGTCATATTCTTCATCTTCAGTGACATAACTCCAAAAAAAACTTCTCAGAACTCCCCTTACAACTAACGTAGAGCTTCCAACGCCGTCAGAGACAAGTTGAGACGTGCAAAGAATATTATTCAAATCATGGAACCCGCGACTTCAAAACACACTGTCTTCGAGGAATTGCGGAATTTCCGCTCGAAGATACCGAGGGATAAGCTGCGTAACTGGGAGCGCCCTGAGGGATGGGAAGCTGTTCGGTCTGTATAATTAGCGACTTGTAACACCGACGACGTTGACCAATCTTGTAGCAAGTTCACACAAGACTGGGCGATTATCCTCGCTAGTCATCGCATCTTCACATATCATCCATCCGTCTTGACTTTCGTTGCGGCAGCATTTCTCATGGCTTGGGGACAGAGAGGTATAGCATGCGTCGGGCATGATGCGATACATGGGAATTTGGCCTCTCACAGGGTAATCCGCACTTGCGTTCTCAATGACCTTCCGGGATTACTGATTAGGAGCGATTTCAGAAAGTCAACGATGTCATCACCAACATCTTCCTCGCGCCTCCATTGCTGAGCACTGCGACGTCGCAACGAAAACAACACAGCTTGCATCATCACCTTCTTGGCACAAAAGAGGACCCGGATCATGGCGAAGACAATGAGACTAGCCTCAAACACTGCCGCGTACGTTCTGAATGCCCCTGACCCGAGTAATAATAGACTGCTTGCTGAACCGTTTTCGTTTCAGATGGGCAAGGTTGGGCAAATGAACATGTTTTCTCTCTTTCTGATAGATGTTATTGATCCTCCATTTTGGTCTACTTACGCTCTAGCCGATCTCAAGGACGCCTTTGTTCCACTTACCCTTTGGTGGACCATTGTGTACTTTCTCTCCTTGTGGCTTTTGGAACCAGCGGAGGCCATCTTCACTATTGGCTCCATACGCATCAGCTCATTTGTGATACTATTCCACACAGCGCGTTGTACCGTTAGTTACTGCTGCTACGTGTTCCGCGAGATCATCGATCATGGCGGCTTGGATCCCAAATCTGGCGTTCTTCAGGTGAGTAATCAGTACTTTCCTTGATAAGTAGTGCAAGAGTGTATGCGTAGCTAATGCACGCGCTAGTTCGGCCGTGTTACCCCCTGGGGTAGCCTCTTCCAGGTATACTTCCAGCCACATGATGATAATTACCATCTTCTCCATCACGCCCTGCCCAGAATTCCGATGAGCAACCTTCGGCCGGCGCACAAATGGCTCATGAAAAACTGTGAGGACTACGCCAAGGCAAATCGTAAGTCTTGCAAATCCCTTTTGCACTCTGTGCCCTCCTGAAAAAAGGATGATCTACGGTTACTAAACGCGAGGGAAATCAGACTATGATACGTATTTCGAAGGTTCTCATGCACTCTTTACCGAGCAGCTTTTCGCGTTCACGAAGCCAGGCGTACGGGAGAATGACTGATATTAGTCAAGAGCACTCGGAGGACAAAGACTTGGTTTCGTCTAAAGAGTGAGCGAGCTCGATGGGTGCGTGCCTATCAGCATTCCTCGCTCAGTTCCATGCAACCTGTATTAAGAATGACCTCTCTAGCTACGATTTAGTTGTCGATTCAGCGAATAGGGTAGTCTATTAGGACTACTTTAGCAAGAAAGAGAATAAGGCAAGCGTTAGAAGTGTGAAAACGCAGTTGGTACGGATATTATAGAAATACGATAAAGCAGAGGCTAGGGGATGAGCCAGAGCAACACAACTATATACTTGACATGTGAATATCTGACAAAGCACCCCCAATGATTGGCGGTAGAACAGAGGCAGTGTAACATATCCTTGCAGATTATAGCGTTGTAGCCGATTTAGGCTCCTCGGGTTCGCCTCCAGCAACTTATATACTAGGATTGGATCCTGGATCCATGCAAGAGATACATTAAGCTAGGATATAGAGTTACAACAACCCTTCGAGCTAGGGAAAGACAAGACAGAGTGGTAAGCTTCCTATCGCTATATATCCGAGATTAGGGCTGTACTATACCTAGTGTTGCGCCTGCGCTTTACTGTCACTGCGCCTCATGTAGGCACATTGACACCTCACCATATCACAAACCCCTGTTCCTGCATTGCAGAATTTTGTTTCTCCACTATCTCCCTGCTGACCTCTGTAACACTACGAGTTCACCCGAAACCCACCCCCAACCCCAAGACATGTATAAGAGTCCATTTTAATTCCCTTCAATATCCGCGCCGTGGGCCAGAAGAATCTGTACAATAGCGACGTGCCCAGCATCGATTGCGAGATCCAACGCGGTACGTCCGTTTTTATCACGGCTGTCGACATCAGCTTGATGCTGAAGCAACACTTTTACAATATCCTCATTGCCCGTGATGACGGCGCGATGCAAGGCAGGCTCGCGTCGAGAGGAGTGACTTTGTTGTTCCTGTTTTTGGGGGAGCTGAAACGGGAATTCGGGGGTAGAACTGGCCCACCGCGCAATGGCCGATTCCAAGTCACCCCCAGGCGCGCTTGGTCTAGGTGCATCCCTGTGATTGGCAGCAAGCTAGATGACGGTCAGTGCGATATTCAAACTTCTACGGTCAGGAAAGAGAATAGCACACTTGGGGATCAATGGAGCCGGCGCGTATTTGAGTAACGGGTTCCTCTGATGTGTATCCCAGACATTCAAGAACGCTTGGTTCGTAGAGAGCCGGGTCTAAGGCATACCCTTCCCCCATGCATGTAGGGTCAACGTGCTTATCAGCCAATACCGGCAGCAACATATCTCCGGAAAAGGTTACCGACCCCAGGCCATCCTGTGTTTCATTTGCAAGGGCCTGCTGGGCTTGCCGTTGCCCTATATGTCGTAATTTAGTTAGACAAAGGAGTCCCGATGGAGAAAGCTATATTTTGCAATTTACCTACGTGACTTGCGCTTGGCAATCCGATTACGCTTCTTTCGTTCTTCATCGGGGGCAGCATGTATCATCAGACTGGAGGCCTGCATCATTGAGGCACTTTAGGCCGCAAGCCCTGATCGACAAGGCAGCCTCCTCTTGCATGTACAACAGTACAGAGTACGCCTTTCCTGTTAGAATAGAAGAGAGTGGAAGCAGAGGCACAACCCAAAACTGGCAGAAACATTCAACTGGACAAGTTCAGAATTGCCTGTTTATATGAATATGAAATAATTACATGGGACAAACAAATTGACCGTCACAGAGACCAAAACCACTCACACATAGACAGATAAGAAGGTGGACCCCCAGGCTCGGCATCAGCCCCCACAAGTTAAATGTTGGAGCTATGATCGATACGTACTGTACCAAGAAAGTCGAATCACTACGGAACGGTTCCCAAATACCTGAAATACCACAAAATATCATATTCCCGCGTCCTTTGTGGGGGTATATGGTAATATGTCTTAATTCCGACAGTCAGTTCCAATTACATTCATGAGTGCGACGAGTTTAAACCTGGCTTTGAGTGGAATGAAACACTAAGGTTTCCCGGCCTGTATGTAAGCCCTGAGATCCAGTGAGATTCCAGAAACTGATGGGGATTGTGTTGGAAGTTGGAACTAAGATCATATGACCCTCCCAATACCAAGAAAGCTGAACTACAGTCACACTAGCTCATTCCTAACTAAGGGTAGTGCTATCGACGTAAATTTAAGGATACAAGGGAGGTTGCACTCGGGTAAGAGGCGTATACGATTAGAGCCCACGAGGGGTACGGTTTAGTGCCCACGCTAGGGTATTATAGGGAAGGTCCCAAACCTAGGAATCGCTATAAAAAAAATACCGGAAATATAACTGTACTGTAAATCAATTACCGAGTACAGTCATGTGGAGAAGAAAGCTCTAAAATATGACGCCAAAAGGGTCTTACAAAAGTAGGCGATCTGTGGGAAGTTGGTGTTGTAGGCATATTTATCCTATACATGTACTATATGGCCACTAGAGCCTTATTATTATAGTAATTAGAGCTTTAAAAGTACGGACTAGTTCCTTTTATATATATATATGCGATAGAATCAGAATATGTGTAGTTATCCTTGTTTGTTATGCCAATATTCTCTTATATGTTTAATTTACTATGGTGATTGCTTAGATTGTTAGATAAATTAGTGAATGAGGTCGTATATTACTTTTTACTAGTCTCTCTAGGAAGTTCATTGTCTTTTCTAGGGCAGAAATAAATGGGAGCATAGAACGTAGTTGACTGCCATTTCGGGCGTGGTACAAATTAATTAGTATGAAGTTTGAAAATTGGGGGGGGTGGGTCTAGCCGACATAGGCGGCTTTCAAAGTATAACTATGGAATATAAACTATGGCTGCTAAACCTCTCTAGAAGGAGGGAATGAAAGAGAAGAAACTCAATGCGCGGACTCGCTACGGTCTTTATACGAGCACGTAGAGCGTCGTCGGTGCCTGACTAGGAAGTGATGGAATGACTCCTAGAACTCGCGTCGCTTCGCCTCTGATCAATCATCGGGTACTCCGTAGACTAGTAAAGAAGCCGCGACAATATACTATGGTAGTTAAGCAAGGATAGTTAGTACGTTAACTATGCAAAAGAGGAAAGGTGGCTGCGATTTGGCTGGACTCTTGCAGAAACGTAATAAATAGCGCGACTGTCGCGTTTGGGTTGAATGAGGGCTGTAATAAGACTTGAGACCTGGCCTCCATTTAAATGCGCTGTCAATCTGTTATAAAGATTTGTGGACGGTGCAGTCATGGCACACTAACCATCGTACAGTACCTATGAAAGCATCACCATGCACAGTCAAAGGTACTACTAGCTCCATGCACAGTCATAATACACCGTTACTATGTACTGTCATATCATTACTACTAGTA
This sequence comes from Talaromyces rugulosus, assembly GCF_013368755.1. Classification (NCBI taxonomy): domain Eukaryota; kingdom Fungi; phylum Ascomycota; class Eurotiomycetes; order Eurotiales; family Trichocomaceae; genus Talaromyces; species Talaromyces rugulosus. The sequence goes on from NC_049564.1 coordinate 3,832,248, forward strand.
GTTAAGAGGCGGCTGATATGTCTGTAATGGGGTGGACCCCATATTGATATTTACCCCACTAGACCAAAAGGTCAACCAAGATTGACAGATTATTGTCAATCTGGCAAGTGGGACGTTATATAAACAACCAAAATCTCTGCTTCATGTATCCATTGAGGTCGCACAAGCCAGCCGAGGCATTCCTGCACGTGAGCCTGGCACTTTACACAGACATCACCCACTTTACAAAACCAGTCTTTATAAAGTAGAATTTAATAATAATAGTTTAGATTTATATATATGTTAAACCTATTCAATATTAATATGTAGTAAAGACCCTGTGTCAGTTACGTAAGCTACATGTGACTGTCAAGAAACCGGAACACTACCATCTATAGAATCCCCAGAGAGGCCCTTTTTGGCGTCATGGTTAAAGTCTGACAGTGACTTAAGGTCGCGTGCACCCATATATCTACATCGGTGCCTCGATTGCACCCAGCAACCGACACCATCAATATATACTCTCAATAGGTCTGGTTGGGATAATGGTGTTGATTGTGTGTGGTTCTCGGTAAGCAAGAACCTTTAAGCTACCTGCGGGTGGATTATATGGTGCCTGAGGCACCAAGATATACTCAAATGTCAACTTAAATAGTTACGCAGAAAGAAATAAAGAGTCACTGATCAATATACATGCCAGTCACCAGTGGACGCACCGAGTGAGTCACTCTTCATGTAGACCAACTTTGTAATTTTCTTTCTACATGTAGCAACCGGTTGACGTGGACTTGGAAGAAGAGTCACTCTAATGACGTGTTTTTGGGAAAATTCAGAATAAGAAGCATATTGTCTTCTACTCAAAGAGTCAACTGATATACTACACAATTCTCTACATCTCTCCTACCAGTTGGACCTATCCCATACTTCTACTACTATTTCTAAACTGCACAAGCCAAACAAAACTTTTATCTGCCCCCATCATGCGAGATCCGGATTTCATTCTTGGTCTCCTGCGGTGTGCTTTTAAAAAAGGCCCAAGCCAAAACCTCGATGACCACGATAAGCAGTTGGCTCAGGTGGGCAACGATGCGCAAGTGGTTAGTCTTTGGGAAGCGAGAATTCCCCAGGAACAGCTTGACAAAGTCTACAGCGTCCTGGAAATGGAAAAATATCAAGATTGGCTGAACCTTCCTGGCTCGGGAAACCTCTTGGTCCACTGAACCTATGAGAGGGGATCAGCAGCAGAGCCAGGGCCAGAGCCAGAGCCTAAGGGACCGAAACTACCCTTCCAGAATACACCGTTATGCGTTTTGTGCGACAAAACCGTCCAAAAGTTACGGCTCAGGGCGGACCACTTGGTGGTGCAATGGACTTGCGAGCAGATCTATAACACCGATGCTGGCAGCCCTCACGCCATGCTAGTGAGCATAATAGGCCAGCTCTTTAGGCAGTACGATTTTGACACTTCGTATATAATGAAACTTTTCGTGGATGCCAAAAGAGAAAGGCCCTGTTCTATCAAAACGTTGACGAGGCTGTTACAGGCGCTCATAGATGAGTTGCCGACGACAAAAACCGTGGTCGTCATCATCGAGGGTGCGGCCTTATTGGACACCAAAGAATTTGAGAATTTCAAGGGTGCTACTTTGCAGACGATGAGATATCTGTTGGAAGAAGTACACAACGCCACCACCAAAGCCATAATCAGCACCATCTTTAACACACCGACGAAATTCAAGGTGCTGGTTGCCAGTGCGCCTGCGCCGAGTTGGAATGCCATGTTTAAGCCGGAGGAGATTGTGCACCTGGAGGCTCCAGCGCCACCACCTTCTGGGCTAGGCCAGTTGGATATTAGTGAGGCAGTTGAGGATGATGACGAGAAGTTGGATATCTGGAACCCTAGGGCTTATATGGATAGCCTCAAAAGGGAAAGTAGGTGGTTCCCGAAGGAGGGTCCAGCACCGCCGCCTTCTGGGCTAGGCGAGTTGGATATTAGCGAGGCAGTTGAGGATGGTTACGAGAAGTTGGATATTTGGAACCCTAGGGCTTATCTGGATGGCCCCAATAGGGGAAGTATGTGGTCCCCGAAGAATGCTATCGACATATTTGTGGACCAATACCGGATGTTTCCGTATCCCTGGTCAAGAGTATTGCTTAGATACGGTCTTCAAGATCCCCCTTTTTTGCTGTGAATGTCAAGTGTTGATATCTGGGGGTACAATCAAATGACATCAATGATATACACAGCAAGTCTAGCCACCCTATATATCAATAGCTTATACCAGTGTTGATTATGCACCCTGTAAGCTTTCCAAAAAAATTTCCCGTCCAACTTTCACAGTAGACCCTTAAAAACAACAGATTTGCATATAATTTGATACATTATTCTTCACATGACGAATACATCAGGTGAGCCAATCAGGTGGATCGTCAGATCAAGCTTAGTCGTGTGATGCTTGGCATTAGCATTAGCGAATCACATCGAGTCCGCGCGGACCCACCCGTACCGCCGCGCATCATCGACATGTGCACCATTATCAACATGTCGAGACCTCCAGGACCTTGTCGTTTTACTTTTTAGACACATCTAGCTGCGTGCCTGTTTAGTATCGAAAATGAAGCGCAGAATTACCTATTTGACCTCCGCCGATGCGCCCTTTGAGCCCACGAAACAAGCTGTCCTTAACAAAAAGAGCTTGTCGATCCGCGAGCTCGATGCTGCTAAGGAAGAGCGCTTCACATTTGGAGCTGCAGAGCTGCCGGATGAGGTAAGTCGCGCTTTATAATAATGGGAATTTTTTAATGGTTCAATGTTCTAATGCCTGTTTTCTCTCGCCGACAAGTAGCTGTCTCGAGCTCTGACTGCGACGCACGAGTTTCATATTCGATGGGCAACGGAGCGGAATTATGATTCTGTGGCCCCGTTCCTGAGCAGAGTATCGCCGGGTCTACATGTATACTATACGCCATTAGAGAACAACGGAAATGAGGAGAATCCAGAGTACGTGCGGAACTTGACATCGCTGTGAAATGTGCTTACTCGTGTGTGTTCGCCGACTACAGAGACCAGCTATGTTCCTCGTTAAAGGATTTATTTGGAAAGGATATAAAGTGCCAGTCACTTCAGGTAATTGGACTCCACAGACCTAGTATCTGGGGCGTATTGTTTACAATTACGAATAATAGGAATCGTTCACACAACCCCCCATCTTATCCTCAAGATTTTCGTCTGTCGCCTCGCTCCAATTACACAGCGTCCTCCCCTCGATAAGCCACTTCGCCGAGAACGTCCAACGTTATGCCTGCAAATCAACAGATGCGGAATGTGCCGACCGAATAGCGGCTCTGGACTCTGCGGATTCCGTGGACATTGACTATGACGCCATATCGCACACATTGTCCATCTCGGCCTTTTGGTCTCGACCGCTTCCTGGAAATAGAGGTTGGACCGAGACTATCGACAAGTCGTCGAATGCCGTGTCGGAGAAGGTAGAAGTTGGGTTGTTGGCTAGTGAGAAAGCAGTAGACAAAGAGGATTTATCTCTTGGTGGCTTTCTGGCTGTGGTGGGAGAGACTGACATACTAAGTATGCTCTTATCTGGTTTTGATTTTGCATATGGAAATTCTGAACTGACAACGAGAAAGAACCAACACTGTTTTCGTTTCCTTCTCGACACCACCCTCTGTCGGACGCTGCTACATATACTACAACCCTTGAAACGCCTACAGGTCTGCATCCTACCTTGAAGATTTCGTTGTCCCCGACTGCTCTAGCTCGCCCACCTGCCCCCGAAGATGCTGCTTGCGCGCTGCACTCCTATTTGACACTCCCATCTGTGATATTTGCCGACAAATACCAACTGTCTACAACCGATGAACTCTTCCTCAATTCACACAACCTCGTCGCTCTGCGGGCGCTTTCCGGCGAGACTGACCTCGAAGCCCCCGACTGGGTTCTTCCCCGGTGGGGTTCCAATCTGCTTCTCGAACTCGCCGTTCCCTCAGATGAGCAGACTGCGGATACCTGGGACGTCACCATTCCGCTGCATCTTCGTTACCTGAAGCCCTCGGAAGGCGGGATTCAACACACGTATCTACCATGGCCGGTTGTTTTCTGGGCTTGTACGGCCGACGACGGCACGAAGATGGGAATCAATCCCTTTGACCGCGTGAACGTAGGCTTCGACGGCCTTTTTGGGCCCAAGACGATGTTTTTCCAGCTCCATCCAGAAACCAAAAACAACTCCAGACTCGTGGAAGATCTTCCTGTGCCGGTGCTGCAGACGGCCGAAGGTGACGTGGCGTGGCCTGGAAAGACGGTGTATCAACAAGTCGAGCTCGGCACGGTTGTTGCTATTGTCTTGGGCTTTGTGTGGGTTCTGTGGAAACTGGGGGCGGTCGTGAGGTCGTCTCCATCTGACCGCCGGTCGGGTGCTGCTGAGAAGAAGAAGCCATAGAGTATATACATCTTTGTTAGTTAATAATAATAATATAGCTCGGACACAGCTGTACAGAAACAGTAAATAATGTTGCTATCGTGAGTCATCCGCATCGGAAGCCTAAAAGTGGGGCTACGTGTAATCGGGGGCTGCTGATTGGTGGGGCCAGAGAGAGCGGTGAAGAGAGCGCGCCCCACCCGGCGTATCTCCGTTGCCGGCGACGAGCGAAGAAAAAAGTTTTAAGCTAAGGGCCCCGGGCCGGCGTCTCTTCGTTCTTTCTCTCTCCTCTCCTCTCCCCATCCACTTCCTCCCCAAACAACATCAATCAATCAACTTTGCTCCCTCCTTCTTGTCACTTCCAGCTTGCCTCGATTCTTCAATCGGCACCTGAAATTCCACCCTAGATACTGGTTAGGTCATAGAAACCGCGCTTATGCGTGTATTCGCTTCCACTTTCACTTCGCAGGTAAGAAAAGGCTCCCACCCAGTGTCTTGTGTCGACACACTATTATTTTCGAGGCTCTTTGCTAACTGGGTGGTTTTATAGGATTACATTTCGGGTATGAATTTATTCTAACGTCCTAGACGCGTGTTGTCGTGGCGTAGACTAGTACTAACATGCATGTTTAGATCACCTCTGGAAAGCTCGCATCAATTAATTTTGAGTCATATCTCTCGATTCCCACCTTTCACACGCTCTCACCATGTTCGCCCGATTCATTCAAAAGACTCCCGTCAAGCCTACTTCGGTGGCCTCTGTCAAATTGAGCTTCGCCCAGAGCCGATTCCTGGCCACAGTGAACCCAAAATTTGCCGCTCGCCCCTTTGAGCCAGCCACCTTCACGATCCGCAATGGCCCTGTCTTTCACGGCAAGTCCTTTGGAGCCAACACCAACATCTCTGGTGAAGCCGTGTTCACCACCTCCTTGGTCGGATACCCCGAATCCTTAACCGACCCCTCTTACCGAGGCCAGATCTTGGTTTTCACCCAGCCGCTGATTGGTAACTACGGTGTGCCATCAGGCGCTCGGGACCCAAATGGCCTTCTCAAATACTTTGAATCTCCCAACCTGCAAGCGGCCGGTGTTGTTGTAGCCGACGTTGCGGAGCAGTACAGTCACTGGACTGCCGTAGAGAGTTTGGGCGAGTGGTGCTCCCGCGAGGGTGTGCCTGCTATTTCTGGCGTCGACACCCGTGCTATTGTGACCTTCCTCCGTGAGCAGGGTTCTTCGCTTGCCCGCATCACTGTCGGTGAAGAGTACGACGCAGATGAGGACGAGGCCTTTGTCGACCCTGAGCAGATCAACCTCGTTCGCCAGGTCAGCACCAAGTCCCCGTTCCACATCAGTGCCGCCAACCCTGAATGTCACGTCGCTCTCATCGACTGTGGTGTGAAGGAAAACATTCTGCGCAGTCTCGTGGGTCGCGGTGCCAGTGTCACTGTTTTCCCCTTTGACTACCCGATCCACAAGGTCGCTCACCACTTTGATGGCATTTTCATTTCCAACGGCCCCGGTGATCCAACCCACTGCCAGGACACTGTGTACCATCTGCGCAAGCTTATGGAAACCTCTCAGGTTCCTATCATGGGTATCTGCTTGGGTCACCAGCTGCTTGCCCTTGCTGCCGGCGGCCGCACCATCAAGCTCAAGTACGGTAACCGTGCTCACAACATTCCCGCGCTCGACCTCACTACTGGTCGCTGCCACATCACTAGCCAGAACCACGGCTATGCCGTGGACGCGTCTACACTGTCTAGTGACTGGAAACCTTACTTTGTCAACCTGAACGATTCCAGTAACGAGGGTGAGTTACAAGAAATCAGGAAATCCGTCTTAAATCGCATTCACTAATGTTTCCCTCAGGTATGATTCACAAGTCTCGCCCGATTTTCAGCACACAGTTCCACCCCGAGGCCAAGGGAGGTCCTTTGGATTCCTCCTACCTCTTTGATATCTACCTCGACAGTGTAACCAAGTACAAGAAGAGCCAAGCTGCATTCCACCCTATGCGTGAGAGCCGCCCTAGCCCTTTACTGGTTGACCTCTTGCCCAACGAGCGTGTCGGTGTTGCACCTACAGCCGGTGCCCTCCGTGCTACTTCTGCTGCTGCCGCTGCTGCTGAGGCTCCTGCTGTCGCCGCCGCCGCTTAGGTCGCTTCGTTCTACATGTATTTAAAGGGTTGGGTATGGACTATTGTTCTTGTTTTGTGACTTATGTATTGGATTTCGGTTCTTTTTTTCATTATTTATAGTGCAAATAAATTTTTTACAAGAGAAGAGACTTCAGACTTATAATGAGTATTGACGCTGGCTTTGCCAGTATTTCGAGCTATTTGCCCGGCCCTGTGTCAAAGATGACGTCAGTGAATAGATGCGACGAGTATGAATATTCCTTTGAACGTAGAGAAGCTAGCCTGATAGTGATATAGTTCCTTACGGGGCCCCTTCCTAGCTAAGCGTAGCATTCCTTGATGAATGAAGGATAAGAATACTCTAAATATAGATATCTTTTTGTATGATCTATCGGCTACTGTTATAGGGCTACCCTTGGTTGTTACGTTTTCCCTGATAAGATATATGCTAGTTTACCTTTATAGGAGCCAGGTGTGAGTGGTGACCCAGGGTTGCCGTCCTAGAGACCACAGCGCCCGTTTTTACATATAAAATGTAACAGAGCTGCTCATTTGAACTCTGGCTTTAGTCTTTATAGGAATAGGGACCTGTCAAGTTCAGCACCAGATATAATGCCTGGTATTAATCGATGTATGTTATAACAAAAGGTGCTTGTGGCAGTGGTATCATCTTCAGACCGTTAACACCAATCCACCCAACCCGTCCCAATTCTAGTAACCCTAGACCCTAGTGACCCCCAAAAATCCATGAATGCAATGCCATTGACCTCGTGTCTAAAAGAATACAGTTCGAAACGAAACGAAAGAAAGACAGAAAAATAAATAGAGAATCCGAGAAAAAGAATATGCCGGCCGCTTCTAATGCTAAACGGAATGAGGAATATCAAACGAGTAATGTACAGGTCTGTAAATATACCGAGAAGGGGAGAGAAAGAAAAGAGAAAGAAACGGGTAAAAAAAAAGGTTCGTGATATCGTGTCAGCTCATTTCTAAGAGTCTATGTCGGCGGTCGTCGCCGACTCAACAACCGGAAGAGAAATAGGAGCGGGGAGGCCATGCGTAGGATGGTCTGTTGGAGAAGAGTTGTTATTGTTGTTGTTGCTCAAGTTTGAGAACAAGGTGAATGCCTGGGCTGGGCTTTCGGCCGGAGGTTCTTCTGTCGTGGTGGTGGTGATGTTCATTGAGACGACGTCTGGTCGGGTAGGTGGCGGGCCAGTGTTATTGTTATCGTTGATGAGAGCTTCAGTGACATTGTTGACTGCCTGGATGGTCGATGTGATGACGCTGCCTGGGTTATCATTCCACGCGAAGTTGGGAGCAGGAGCCGGTGGTAGTGGTGGGTTGTAATTGATAGTAGGAAAAGATGCGTATTCCATGTTGCTACTGTTATACGCTGGCACTGGCATCGTGTTCATTGACAAATATCTTTCAGCCATTCTCTTCTCGTACGCGGCAGGGTCAGACTGTCTCAGAAGCTCCAACTGGAGCTCTTCCTGAATCTCCTTCTTCTCGTCCTCGGTCAGCTTCTCATCGTCCTCGCGGCAGAATGTCTCAGTCAATGCAATATTGAGAATAGCCAAGGACTGCTGCTCGCTCTGCAGAATCTTATCAAGCACTTCACGGTCTTTGCCAATATACTCGGAAAAGTCCTCTCTCCCGACATCCTTTACAGGGAATAGGTAATCCCCCAGGGACTTGGAAGCCGAACGCTCGACGTTTTTCTTGTCAACGACACGCATCGCCAGCTGCGTCTTGAATATCGACTTGTTGTGTATGATCTCTTCAAATGTTCCGCCGGAAAGGAATCGGTAAATGTACACCGGTTTGTCTTGGCCCAAACGATATGCTCGAGCTACCGCCTGTTCTTCCCATGTTGGATTGAAGCCAAAATCAAAGATGATCACCCGGTTTGCACCGGTGATGTTGAGCCCAAGTCCTCCAGCGCGCGTGGAGATGAGGTAGACCTTGATATCTGGATTGTTATTGAATTCTTTAATCGCTGCCTGCCGAGTTTTGACCGCAGTGCTACCATCCAGTCGATTAAACTTGACCCCGGACAGACGAAGAAGTGCTTCGAGATAGTCAAGCGTGGGGATACTTTGAGAGAAGCACAAAAGTTTGTCGCCAACGCGGACTGACTCCTCCACGATTTTCTGGAAAATTTCGGCTCGGTGAGAGTATTTCGGGTCGTCGAGGTCTGTATATTTGGAAAGAATCTCCCTCTGAATAGCCAACATTGTATCATTAAAGCCAAGTGAGCTGAGTGGTAACTCAACCGGAGAAGCTTCCTGGTCAACATCATCGCTCACGGCTTTGTTCGGTTGCCCCTCGGCTCGTTTCTCGAGCTTATTGTAGAAACAGGCAGGATGGTTACAACACAAGCCGAGCACAGCAAGCCACGAAAGAATAGCCGTTGTTGTTGGCGATGTACCTGATTTTTCGGCCAAGAGAGACCTTGCATATCCATTATAAGCCTCTTTTTGCACATTTGTAAGAGGAACAGTGATGACAAATTCCACTTTTCTTGGGAGACTCCCTTCCAACACAGAGATATCTGCTCGACTAATTTTGGGGGTCAAAATTTCCTTCAAGACCTGCAGCTTTTTGAGAGACCTTCGCTGTTCTTGATAAGTGCTGTCGAAAAACAGACCCTGTTCAATCGGCTCTAGATATTTCGCACGAAAAACAGTAATATCATCCAAGTACTTTGGTGATATCCAATTCACCATTGCGTAATAATCGATCAGGTTGTTAGCCAGAGGCGAACCAGTAAGAGCAATGCGGCTTCTTGATTCTATCAAAGCCGCAGCTTGGGCAAGCAAGGAATCCTTATTTTTCATCTGGTGAGCTTCGTCGGCGACAACAATTCGAGGGCCTTTCAATAACTGGTCTCTAACTTGACTGGAAGCTTGAGCGGGAGCTGGAGATTCCTGGGCTGAGTTTTTCCCCTTTCGTGGCTTGGGCTCAACCCAGGTCCGAAAGAGATAGTAACTCAGAATCAGAATACCCCCTTCCGAGTTCCATGCGTCAACAGTAGATAGTCTAACTTCAGAAGGGTCTGCCGAGACAACTTTGCGTATAGGACCTAGCCCATGCTCCTTTGGTGTCCACATCAGAAATTCTTCATACCAGTTCTCGATAAGCGATGGAGGACATAATATCAATGTCTGAGAACGATGGAAACACTCTGGCACTTGCTTGCGAATAGATGGGTCTGAAGAATTTACCGCAGCAGCAATAGTAACCAATAAAGATATCCTAGCTCAAAAATTAGCCACAAAAAATAGATATACGAGATACGAGAAAGATGAACTTACACTTGCATGGTCTTGCCCAAACCCATGGTATGCGCCAAGAGACAGCCATCGCGTTTCTCATTCTGAATAAGTTCTCGCCACATAAACTGAATCCCCGCCAGTTGATGAGGTTTCACCCGTCGGCCAATATGAGGGTGAAGGAATATAGTCGGCTGCTCAAAGCTCACAGGCTGATGCTCCGAATCTGTATTGCTGACACCAACGCGCTCCAGTCGCTCTTCCAATTTCTTCCGCTGCTGCTCCTGTACCTCGACTCTCTGTTTCGCTGCCGCCTGCCCACTCTTCACGGCTTGGTCTTCTTTCACAGGTCTCTTTCTCTTCTTGTGAGGTGACAGAGAAGAGGGCGGCTGTTGGTCGTCATCGGAATCCCCTGTACTAGAATTCGCAGTCTCATTCTCTTTCGTATGATATGGACGAAGAAGCTCAAACAATTGTCCAGAGAATTTATCAAAATTGACAGGTGTGCTTGGGTCACGCACTCTTATATTAATAGAAGCATCTATGACGAAACGCCTACTAATACCCGAACTCTTCAACGGCTGGCAAGTGACCCATCCAATGTAAAAGACCGTGGCCCGTAAAATCAACTCGTTCTCCTGGCCACTCAAACCGCGAACGGACTGCTTACTTTTGAAAAGAGCCTTGATGCCAGTCTTTACAAGAGCCCTGAATTGTCCCTCAGGGTAAGCAAGAAAGGTGTCGATCAATTGGGTACGCTCGCTTCGAGGAATATGCCCAATCATCTTTTTCAAGAGCGCCATGCGGTCATCATCAGTGGGAGTTGAGGTCTGGGGCTTTTCCTTTTGAACTCTAGATTCATTTGAATTCTTTTGAGGGGGCTCTTTCTTTTTCCCTTGGGAGCCGAAATCAGGCTTTGACAATGAATTTTTTTGCCTTGTCTTATTTAAAAGCCGTGTTTCTGCAATATCTAGTCTTGCTGGGCTTCCAGTCAGGTCAATAACCTCAACGTCTTGACCTGCAACTTTCATAGTAGACTGGGGCGTGCCCATGTTACTCTCACTTTCGTCATCAGACGAAAGATAGAATCCACACCGAAGTTTATTATTCGCAGGGTCATCAGCGTTGTTTCCAGCGTTGGCATCCTTGACGCTTTCGCGAGGAGACATATTACTTGGGCTCTGTTTGACGGGAGTTTGGAAATCTGCGATAGGAGGACGTGGTGATGATTTCTTGCGTGGTGTATCTTGAGCAGAACGTTGCTTGTTCCTGTCAGGTGCATTGGTTGTCTCATCGTTGACAATAAAATCGCCAAGGCCGTCAGAATCAGAGTCCAGCGATTCTTCGTCAGGCTGGGCTTTGACGATATCCTTTTTAGGCCTTATAACCAAAGGTGCACGAACTTTTGCGGGACACTGTTGTGACTCCAGTATAGAAACGCGCCATTTCTGTGTTTCGGCCGCAAATACCGTTTGCTCCATACTTTGGCATTGATTTGAGAGATGGGATCGTTCAGTCCACTCATGGCCATGTAATTCTTTTTTTATCTTTTCCAGTCGTGATACAAGACGCCCAGTCTCATCCAGCGAGAATTTGATTAGCGAATTTCGGCATTTTCTTCGAAGGGCGTTTAGCCATAGGTTATGTGCCTCTAGTTCAAGCTTTGGTAGATGCTTGGCCTTCCATTTCTCTTGGTAGCTCTTTATGCATTCTTCGATTACGGCATCAATAATCTGAGGAGAAAGGTGCTTGGACCGGACTTGTGCTTGTAATGCCAACTCCTCTTTCTCTCTATCCATCTCTTGCCAGGTATCTGAATCGTAACCACCTTCGGAGCCAGAATCTCCAAATACGGGGTATAAATCGTCATCCTCTTTGACAGGATATTTCTGCAAGAGGTAATTGTACTGATCTTCTTCCTTGGCACTCGACTCACGGTGTGTTGGGCGTTGCGGGGCAGCATCGCTACCGGCTGTAGACTCCATGGTGACAGTGGTCCGACCTTTATTTGACGTGTACAGAGTGAAAAAACGAGGTCTGTCAGAGTCCGCTTTCTCGTTGTCATAAGGAAATACAGCCGTTCGGCTAGATCCATCCTGAGAAGGCAATGTAACCGTCGGTTTCCGATAAAAGCGAAAAAGCTTTCGCTTTACAAACAACCGTTGGCCCGTTGAGCAATTCGAAGGCAAGAGAGTCCAGTTGCCGTCTTTCACATCGGCCTGGATGGGATAGAAAACACTGGCAGGTTCAAGCTTTTGAGGACCTATATACCAAGTACCAGAATCTTGAAGTCGTATTGCGGCTGGAACATCTTTGGAGGGCTCTTTTGCAACAAGGTTAAGCTTTCTTCGTTTTTTGCCTTGTTCATCGACGTGTATGTGCTCATGTTGGCGGGTTTGAGGGGAATAATTGAGAGATGTCGTTTCTTGAAGGCTGGCGTTAGGTAGAGATGTTTCCAGGCCCCTGTTTTCGTTCAGTTTGGGTGACGGCGACGACTGAGTCACCTGGAGACTGGAAAAAAGCTGCTCATTTGCTAATTTGTCCCCTTCAGTTGAATATTCAATACTGCGAATCAAAGACGCTGAACGAGAGACATCTGGATGAGCTGTGAGCCGATTGAAGATAGCATGAGGGTTGGGCATGAAGGGTGACGGCATATGACTGTTCATGAAAGGAGTCATTGAAGCAGCTTGATCAAGGCGCTCTTGATTCAAAACCGCCTGATATTTGGCGGAATTTCGTCGCGCATACTGTATTGCCCTATCAACGCTGTAGTAGGGCCCCTCACGCAACTTCAGACTAGATCTAAAGAAAGTCTCAAGGCGCCCATTGAGCAAGACTTCCCCGGTAATGCCATGCTCGCGAAGAGCGGATTCAAATGGCTGTCGATCTGGCAGGGGACTGGGATTTTTCGACGACGTCCATGGAGTAGTTGAGTTATGGCACAAGTAGTTCACGACCTGGTCGACAGACCAGTCAAACGGATCTTCCTGACCGTGGTCCATGGCAGCCAAGAAGTGAGGAACGACTATGCCAGATTTTCTCCATTAGAAAACGCGTCACATGGAATCTGGCATCACTCTCTGTCCCTTGGTGATACTAAGAAAGATTTCTTTTCACATCAAATGAGATGTACCGTCTCAAAGCCGAGTGTCCAGACAAAGAACCAATCAACACAACGCCGACCCCGCTAAGTTTGTCGCGAGAAGAGCAGGAAGACCAGTCGAACAGGCCGTTTCTGCGTCTTTGATAGGTGAGAGCTTTGGAGTCGAGATGATTCCTTGGCTTCAAACGCCACTAATATCGGCCCGCGTCTCGTGGCGTGCTTCTTTTCTGCCGGCAGAATCCGGCGGTGAAGTGGGGTGCCCTCGATAATTATTAATCGGGAAGGCGGGGTCATGTATCGAAGGTTGTCTCGCCAATTCTCAGGTAACTCTCAAGGAAACGACAATTCTGCGTGTGTGAGATAGCTTGATTGTCAGAATGGCAGCGGCAGAGGCGGTACATGCTACTTATCCTCCTCGGTTAACCGCTGAGCAGGAGCAGTTTCTGGTTTCGACGATCAAGGACTGGACAATCCAAAATGGTCTGACTGTGAGACCGCCAGCGACATTTGTTTCTCAGGACGCAGTCTCTAAAGGCGTTCTCGGAACGAATGCACCAGTTACACTGTTTCCCAGCCCGTTTCCTCGGTCGTCATTTGAAGAAGCTAGAGCAGTGCAGAAAATATACAACAAGCTATATGCAGATATAACACGAGACGAGAAATGGCTGGGGGAGATTATTCAAGAGTAAGAATTCCCCCGGGGTTTTGAAAGATAGCTTTGCTAGTCACGAGAATTGAGCTCAAGACTTGTTCCTGCAGTAGTTGACCGTTGCCGTAGGCTCCTCGATGTTGACGACTTTGTCTCAGGTCTATGGAAAGTTCACGATGCCGTTAAAAAGGAAGGATATGTACAAGACTTGTCCTTGGGTCTATTCCGATCGGACTACATGGAACATACTCCAGCTGGCTCGGAGAACCCATCCCTGAAGCAGGTGGAATTCAACACAATCTCATCATCTTTCGGCGGACTGTCCTCGCGTGTGGCGGCCTTGCATTCAGAGCTGCTCTCATTCCCCCCTGGGCAACCCATTAATTATCCCTCACACCCATTACTTGACGGAAGAGTGCCTCCGAAGAACACGGCCGTTGAAACTTTGAGCGCAGGGTTAGCAGCAGCTCACAGTGCTTATGGTCCTTCCAAGAGCTCGCCTTCACTTCCTCTATGTATTATTTTCGTCGTCCAAGAAGGCGAGCGTAATATCTTTGACCAATTGGCGCTCTCATCAAGGCTATCGAACTTTCATAAGATTCCTGTCTTCCGATTAAATACAACAGACATCTTGGACTTGACATCGATTCCAGGCTCTAATTCTTCACGGCCTTTGATATACACCCCGCCTCATGCTCCGTCTACATCTTTTGAAGCAACAACGGTGTATTTACGAGGATTCTACGCGCCGACAGACTATACATCAGAACGGGACTGGGCCGCTCGGCTCCAGCTCGAGCGTTCTGCAGCCATTAAATGCCCTACGGTGCTCAATCAGCTCTCCGGCTGCAAGAAAATCCAGCAGGTCCTCGCAGATCCCAATCGGGAGGACCACCTTTCAAGATTTTTGTCTCCCGGGGATTCAGATACTGCCGACAAGCTTCGCCGGACCTTTGCCCCACAGTACGATCTCCACGAAAATGGGCGAGGCAGGGAGCTTGCTCTGAATGTGGAGACGGCGGCGTCCCACGTGCTCAAACCCCAGAGAGAAGGGGGCGGGAACAATATCTACAAGACAGCCATACCGGGCTTTCTCCGGTCTATCCCCGAAAAGGACTGGAAAAGTTGGGTTCTGATGGAGCTGATCCAGCCCCCGAGTGAAGCCAAGAATGTGGCTCTTCGCAGTGATGGGGCGGTTATTAGTGGAAATGTTGTCAGTGAATTGGGCATTTTTGGCACTATATTGTGGTCGTCGGATGGCCGAATCCTTCACAATGAAGAAGGCGGGTGGTTGATGCGGACGAAGGCTAAGGAAAGCGACGAGGGCGGGGTGGCAGCTGGGTTTTCTTCTCTAGACAGTGTTATTCTTTATTAGATCGTCCTTGAATGTGATACAGCTTTAGGTGCTTTGGAGTATTTAGTATGTATATATGATGAGTCTGTTCAATTCCATATAAGATAGGAGTTTCAATTCTGTATGTGGTGTTGGCAGAAAATCTACAGCTTCAAAATTCACCAAGTGGAAAGGAACTAAATATTGATATTGAAAGCTATTACTATTTTAAGAGTCAATACGTGTACGAGAAGTGAATTATCAGAGTACAAAGAAAACTTTTTTCCTAGTGGGGCATTAAAAAACAAACGTTTCACAAACTTGCCCCAGCTATTTCCTGTTTGTGTGAAAATTAATACCCTAATATGGACTAGCTCTATGGCGGTGACAGGCCAGGAAACCCCTGTCGTCAAATGTTCTTTTGGTCTCCCATTGGCAGAAGCTTAAGTTGCCCTAATCATGTTTTTTATATGGATTGTAGTATACTAACCTAACTTTTTCTTACAGTATCTAGGTATAGTACATGCTAACCCGTCTTCTGGGTAACATTTCTTCGTTTATTACACCGGTATTTAAGATTTAAAAGTAGAAGGTGTGCTGCTTCGGGAGGTTACAGAAAATGCTTGACCGGTGAGCGGCTACCCGGCGAAGGTCTAATTATTTTGACTCTTCAAGTCCAGGCCAACACCGAATGTCACTGTTACGTACCGAAAACGAATGGCATTGGTTTATGCCTGCCTCTCAACAAGAGTTTCCTGTGTCGGTTGTTGAAAGTGGCCGCGGAGACCCCAGGCTCCACCGCGGTGAGTGTTTATAACGTCGAGACTTGACTTGATCCACATCAGATGGGGCACATTGGTCCCTGAAATGAGGGTCGTTTCTCC
Organism: Talaromyces rugulosus; assembly: GCF_013368755.1. NCBI lineage: Eukaryota > Fungi > Ascomycota > Eurotiomycetes > Eurotiales > Trichocomaceae > Talaromyces > Talaromyces rugulosus. The sequence continues at coordinate 3,848,046 of NC_049564.1, forward strand.
AGGTCTTCATTGCGGAGATGCTTGGTCCGAATTACGGAGCAATAACCTTAACAATAGCCACCGGTTTCCAAGTGATTGTCGACCACCACAGATGTACTGAGGATACACCAGTCCTGGAAGCCGTGTCACATAGCTTAGGAAGATACTATAGAGAGATAGCCTCGTGGTAACGTCGGAGGAGAAGATGGTTGCACAGTATTGCATTTGTATATCAATGTATATCAATTCAAGCGAGCGGTTTCCGGGGTATCAATTGATAGCGGTTGGGTTTTCAGCCTCCTTTTTTGGTTTGGTTTGTTTTGTAATCTGCCCTGAATGGAAGCCAGTATTGATTCCCACTAAAGAGGTACTTGTCGTAGCATAGAGAAGTGGGTCGGTCAGAACGTCTCTGGGGGTAGACAGGCCCCATCCAGAGTGGGCTTGTTTGAAGCTTTCTTTGTCTGTTTGTGAGCTGCAAATATTGTGCAGTCACGCGACTGAATGTGTGCTCTTTCCTGTTTGGGAACTGTCGTGAGTGCAGCCTCCGCCCCACCTCCTTCCCTATATCACTCTGGCAACTGCCCTGTGAATTCTCCCTCCTCCGCTATCACTGTGTGGTCTTCTCTGCTTTCTCATCAAGGCTATCTTTGTTATCCATCCTCATCGTCTATCACTATCATCTATCCTTATTACTTATCATTAACATCTATCTTTATCATCATCCTTAGAGCCTAGCTCACTGCTTGGTTCAAATGGAGCGTGAACAGCAAGTTACCTGTGAATCCATCTCACACCTGATTTTCACTGACCAATTCTTAGTTGGCACGAAACTCCAGCTGGGGGTCATGGTCCCATATCCATGACAACCAAGGAGCTCGCCCGCGGCCGCGGCGAGAATCTTACTGGCGAGTAAGTAGCCCATAAACCACACTAGCAAAAGGTCAGCCATAACTCATACAGGATCAAAAACCCCCTCGTGGGAATCTCCAAGACTCAGCTAATGGCTGACGTCGAGGACTTTGCCCACGAGCACCAGCTGACAGAAATCCTGCCTCTCCTGAAAAAGGGAGCTTTGGTCGCTCAGAGCCCCAAGGAGTTTGAAAGCATTCAGGAACTGGACGAGAGCGAACGTCAGGCTCTGCGGATGGAGATTACTGGTCGCTGGAAGCACCCGTTCATTCTCTACTACACGATCATTCTCAATTCCATTGCTGCTGCCGTGCAAGGATGGGACCAGACTGGTAAGTGATATGTCACGGACACTTTGGATTCTTCTTGCTTACAATCTCAGGATCCAATGGCGCCAATCTGAGCTTCCAGGACGAACTTGGGATCCCCGATACCAAGGGCGGCCCTTGTGACAAACTCGGCCCTGGCGTTTGCGATAGGAACCTCTGGATTGTTGGACTCGTTAATTCTGCACCATACATTGCTGTTTGGTTGTTGTAAGTTTTAGACTTCCCTTGTGTTGTTTCTCGTACACTAAATTTTCATCTTGTTAGTTCCTCCTGGATTTCGGACCCCTTGAATCACTGGCTTGGTCGTCGCAGCGTTATCTTCATCGGCGCCATTTTCAGTCTCTTGGCTCCCATTGGGTCTGGCACTGTTCAGACCTGGACCCAGCTGATCGCTTGCCGTTGCTTACTTGGGGTCGGGATGGGACTTAAGGAAGTCACGGTTCCTGTGTACTCCGCTGAGAATGCCCCTACCAAGATCCGTGGCGCTCTTGTGATGTCCTGGCAAATGTGGACTGCTTTCGGGATTTTCTTGGGTTACAGCGCAAACCTTGCCGTTGTCAATACAGGAAGTATTACATGGCGTCTGCAATTGGGTTCGGCCTTCATTCCTGCAGTCCCTCTCGTGTTTGGCATCTGGTTCTGCCCGGAGTCTCCTAGATGGCTCATGACAAAGAAGAAACACGGCCAAGCCTACCAGTCCCTGCTGCGTTTGAGGAACACTCCGCTTCAGGCCGCGCGCGACCTTTACTACATCCATGCCCAGCTGGTTCAAGAGGATGTTTTGTTGGAAGAAGCAGGGCTCCTCAAGTCTGCCAACTTTGTAACTCGGTTTATTGAGCTTGCGACTATTCCTCGAAACCGCCGTGCTGCTCAGGCGTCTGGTATTGTGATGATTGCTCAACAAATGTGTGGCAGTAAGTGATTTACCAGTGTTGTCCTATTATACATTGCTGACGTATACTCTTTTCAGTTAATATTATTTCCTTTTACTCTTCAACGATCTTCTCTCAGGCCGGTGCTAGCAATGTCGGTGCTCTTCTTGCCTCTTGGGGATTCGGCCTTATCAACTTCTTGTTCGCATTTCCAGCTATCAAGACGATTGATACGTTCGGTCGGCGGGGTCTTTTGCTGTTCACCTTTCCCAACATGTGCTGGACCTTGCTAGTTGCTGGTTTTTGTTTCTGGATCCCCAAAGAGAGCGATGCTCATTTGGCCTTGATTGCCCTGTTCATCTACTTTTTCGCCATGTTTTACTCTGCTGGCGAAGGCCCTGTCCCTTTTACCTATTCTGCCGAGGTTTTCCCTCTATCTCACCGCGAGGTCGGCATGGCATGGGCTGTTGCAACCAACAACTTCTGGTCTTCGATTCTCTCCCTGACTTTTCCTTACATTCTCGACGCGTTCAGACCCCAGGGCGCATTCGGTTTTTACGCAGCTTTGAATCTTGTCGCATTTGTCTTGATTTTCTTGTTTGTGCCCGAGACCAAGCAGCGTTCGCTCGAAGAGCTGGATTATGTGTTTGCCATGACCACCCGCCGCCACGCCGGTTACCAGTTGTTTGAGGTACTTCCCTGGTGGGTTAAGCGATACATTTTTGGACTCAAGCACGGCGAGTGTCCGGAGCTCTACAAGACTGAGTCGAGCCTTGCTATGCGCGATTTTTCGGCTGGCAGAGAGCGTGTGTAGCCTCAAAAACATAGCCTCAAAAACACCACGACGACTTAATCGTACATTCTACGGAATGTTTTTTTTTTCGGCAAGCTCGTTCTTGCATCCATCCGTCGTTTTTTCAGGTTATTTTCGAGTGATGACGCTGCAAGTCTTATTTCTGAGTGACTTCCCGTATTGAGGACAATGTATGTTCTAGAGCAAGAATAGCATCAATGAATAATTTGAGTCTTGATCTTTACTTTACGTCGTAGTTCAACTGTTATTGGCCCGCGCTATGACGCAGGCGCCGGCGAGACTAGTGCAAACCCTAAAATTTATTTCGACATCAACCATCACCAATGATAATAATTTTCCCCGCGTCGACGATGATGAAATAAATACTCACGGTAAACCAAGACACGGCCCTTTCGAGAGTTGTATTTTATTAATTTAAATGTATAAGATAAACACGCCCTTCCAGCAGCAGCAGGAGCAGTTTTCACAAACACAAAATCATGGCAACCTCGCTACTCCCCCAGCAAGACTTTACAAACCGGCGCATCACATGCCGAAATCCGCAGTGGACATATCTCAAACTTGAACTGTACTTTCCTCCATTCATCTTTTAACTTGCAAAAGGGGGTTTAAAAAAAAAAAAGGTCTAACGAATACAGAATAACACACCCGATCCTTCTCCAAAACGCGCAAAAAGAAAACCTCGACGCGCTCACAGCACGCACATACCTTGGTTCCGCACTATCCCAATTTTTGGGCGTGCTGGGCACGGCGATTGCACTCGACATACTCAAAATAGAGACTACGTCGTCGTCGTCGTCACGGTCTCGCCAGTTTTTGTGGATTCGTGTTCCGCGCGACGACGCGGCTGGTGTGGTTGCGGCGTTGAGTTCGTGGGTTGGGCAGACTAGTACTGCTACTGAGGAATCGGTTGCGTGGAGGGTTTGTGCAAAAGGCAATTTTTTGGGGGCGGTTGTGCATGGATCTGGGGGGGGTGTTTTTGATGGGTAGTAGTATTTAATAATTAATAGATCAGTAATAATAAAAAGAAGAATTGTACAAGTCAATTTCGTCGTTATGTTGTATATGCTATGTAGATTTAAAAAAAAAAAAAAAAACAACGCCGTCTCTGCTGTACTCAATTTTTTTTTTGTAAAACGCCCCCGGCCCAAAAACACCCTCCGGAATCAATCACGCACTCACTGGCGATTCCGTAAACTCCATTGCTACATTCTTCTCCTCCTCAAGGACTCCCCGCGACTGCGGCTTTTGCACAATAACTTTCGACCGCAACGCCGCCCGAATCTCTGACACGCTGCGATTCATCCACTTATCATACCCATCGGGACTCAAGGGGTACAGCACTAGGTTCTCGCTACTCCGCGTGATGCGCTCCATCTTGGCCGGTGGGGTGGCAGTGATAATATCGATTTCGCTGGCGAGTTGCTTGCAGTACGAGTCGAGGGGGAGGTCGTTGACGTCGTCGCCAAATGGGTTTTCGAGTTCGCGGCCAATAGCGACGAAGCTGAGGATGATGTATGCAGCGACTGGAATGTGTTAGTTTTATTTCTTTTTTTCATTTTATTGTCGTAAAATGATGCAAGACATACCGACGGATCCTGGAATGGCGAGCCACTTGAGGTCCCCGACTAGCTGGAATGGAAGAACCAGCACGTAAATCCAGGCGATTTGGGAAATGGCAATGCTGTATGCTTCTGGCAGGGGAGTGTCGCGCACTCGCTCGGCGCCACTGAGACACTCATTCAGCGTGGCTACTGCGGTGACTATATATCTCGTTAGGTCCGGTTTTTTTTTTTTTTTTTTTTTTTAAAAAATAAGGGAACGTACTGAGCTGTCCCTCATACGTCGCCGACGGAAACAATCCCTGAACAGTACAATGATTGACATAAGTCGACAAATGATTCAAAATCTCAATCGGCAAATGGCCCAGCGGCTTTTTCGCACGCTTAAGCAGTTTGCGCGGGTTGGACTCGGCAAACGAGACACCAAGATACTCGCCCGCGGCCTTCCAGGGCGTCTTGTTCACTGTTTTGATCAGATCGGGGTCGTCGACGTGTGCGTCGCGCGCGAATGTTTCGAGATGGCCGACCAGGCCTATTAGGTCCTGGTACGCAACTGCTGGCTCGAAGCGGAGGTTGTGTTTGACGGCGACGGCAAAGGCTTGGAGGAGGTTCAAAGCAGTTCTTGAAAAAATCCAGTTAGCATGTCATCATTATAAACGACTAAGAAAGAGATAGGTGTACAGTTTGCTGAGAAGGTCGTCCTTGGCGAGCTCGCCTTCTCGTTCGCGGACGTGTAGCCATATGAGACGTGCAATATTTCGCGATGTTTGAATTAATTGTGTCCAGTATTTGCGGCCGTCACCATATCTATTATTGTCAGTCTTGATATATATTAAAGGGGAGAGGAAAAAAGTACCGTTCGTAGGCAGTGGAGCTTCGAAACGACAAAGCCAAACCAACGACGAAACCGAGGACGGTGAGAAGGATGCTCGACACCTTGACTGGGCGGTGTTAGTTATTTCGTTTCTTCCTTTTTGAAGATCCGGGAATTAAAAAAAAAAAAAAAATATGAGCTTACGAGGATGCACGATGATCGAAATGCAGGTGATGGCAGTCGACCAGCCGCCGACAAAGACCAGAGGCAGAATCAAACGCGGCAAGATACTGCCGTGTATGCGCAAAAAGGTCGGCCATTTCGTGTGTCTACTGAGATCGCGGGGACCGACCTGATAAAATCAGCTTTATCCTTCGCAAACACAAGTCTCAAAACACAGGCGGAGAGAGGAGAGACGACGTACAAAGTAATGGTTCAGATCCACGGAAATATCGTCCAGCGGAGTCATAAAACTCCTATGCGAGTCGTGGAAATCGGTCAGCGAGATGGGCCGCGACGAAGTCGGCTGCGGCGAGTCCTGCTTTCGGCGATGGCCATTGTGTATGTTGGCTGGCTGCTGCTGGTGGTGGTGGTTGTCGAATGCATCGTGGCCGTGGCTATGCACGTGAGCCTGTACTGGCGCTGGGCCATCGCTAGTCGCTGCAGCACTCGCTGCAGCGCCGGCACCAGAATCGCCGCCGGTGGGTACTGCTCCTCCGTCCATGGTGTGAGATTAATGGCAATAACCAAGTCGATGTGTATGGCAGTCCAGAATAAAGGACAGACGGTCGAAAAGGTAGACAGAAGAAAAACGGGTCTAAAACAGAGAAAGAGCGAGCGACTTCTTTATATAAACACGGGCCAAGGAGTGTGTGGAGGGTGGAAAAAAACGCATATCCGGCCTAACCGTCCATCAGCCTCGTTTTTTTCCCTTCTGGAGGCCCTGCGAAGGATCAATAATCAGCATTCAGGAGAACAAGTGACAAAAACTGACGACGCAGGCGGTCGATCGTGCAGCGGGCCGTTTTTTTGGTGGTCAGGGCTGAGTGCGTTGTATTCGACAGGCCAATCGCTTCTGCATCTGGACGATAAAAATAGCCGTTTTAAATGTCCGTTACACGTTTCGGCCGTCAGTTTCAGGATTGGCCAATCAGATAGTGCCAAGCCGTATAGGGGGCGGGTACAGCCGTACCCGAAACCGTATTGATACGCTTAAGCCGCGAGTCTAGACCGATCCTTTTTTTTCCTTCTCTTTCTGTTCTTTTCAGATGACATTGCAATGTTTTGGTGGTTTTTGGACGTGGTTTATTGTGGATGGTAGATTATATGTTCAAAGACTATCCTCCTTCATGCAGTGTTAGCAATACTGTGCCATGCGTGTGCCACATCGCTCAGTCCTGCAAGGATTCGGCCTACTGTTTCAGCTGCGCGGGTGCTCCACACCTGACAACACACCCTGTCGCATATACGGAAATACGTATGCAGTATTACCATTATGCAGCTGCACATCGTATTTAATGATTATTATTAGTTAATGCCCGAAATCCCCCCTTGACCACATACGGAAGTCCATCAGCAAAAAAGGTTCTAGAAACCTTCCGAAGTCTAAATACAGAGTACTACATCCAGCTGAATACAAGAATAATAAGGTTGATTGTTGAGGCTGACAGTGCACCTAAATAAATAGTTCTGAGCAATACTAGCTGACGTATTCGCCACTACACTCGTGGCCCTGACTGACCGACCCTGGATGTGTACTACGTACGTTCAAGGTTTCGCTTTAGCCCCCGGTGCGGCCCGTCTACTGTCACGACTCAGCCTGAGCTGTGTAGTACTAGTATGACTCATGAGCGCATGAATAGCGACATGACAGCATTATTTTGAAGAACATGCACCAGTCTATATATAGAGAAGTGTATCCTGCATGAGATGTGGACTATCCGCATCTTTATTATGACCCAATGTGATGTGTTTGTTTTTGCACTTTGGCCCTTACATGCCAAGTAACTCGGCTCGTTCAAATATATTTACCGACTGGTTTACCTGTCCGAGGCTTCACATGGAGGAGACATTACATGGTAATGTGTCTGTCCAGAACCAAATATTAACACTTCAATGTTGGAACCGGAACAAGAACCTGCTCCAGCAGAACCCAAGAACGAAAAACTATAATTATTAGCTGTTAAGCACAGCCAAACTCTCGATCCGGTCAAGACGGGTTTAGTTTCCGCGATTTATCATACTCTATACGCAGATCAAGAATCATTAATTGTGAAAAATTAGGTTCTTGATCGTGTCATGGGAGTCCCGGCAAGCAACTGCCGAGACCCCGCTAATTGCCTAATCCGGCGCATTCACGATCAACACCAACCAAAAAAATAATCCACCTGGAGTCTGGAGAAATGGAGTTTGAGTTTATGAGCAGTGTCCCAGGCTTTGTTTGACTCAAAAACTGGGCATTGCACTGAATATACAAAGTTTAGCACATGTTGATCTCGGTTCCGAGGGATTGGGTCTCCCCTGGCTGGTTCTGGCGAGAATTACCGAGTACATGCCCCAATGGTCGAAAGGTTCTTTCGACCAGAGTGATAAACCTATTAAATACGTACTCTCCAGAACTCGTCCAGGATAGGCCCTGCTCACTGGGCTGATCTGCAAAGCGAGCTGATGTTGCCTGCCAATGAGAAACCATCCACGTCTAGTTGACGATAGTCGGTCGATCTAGCCTGGTCCCAATCAATGGCCATAACCACTGATCAGCCTGATCAACCTAGTAATAATCAACCTGAACCAGCCCAACATTATTATTCAATAATTCGAGCAACTCAACTTGCGGGTGGCACATGCATTTTTTTATAGGCGGACCCCAGACATCCGCGTGTCTGAGAAGAAAGTTTTTGATTAACCGGGCCATGCGATATCGACCGGGGGACATGCATGTGATGGCCGACATTAATTTCGCCTTATTTCACCGCAGGCAATTCACTAGTCCCGTGATAGCGCGAGCCCTACACTGGACATTGATTAAATAGACAAGGGGATGTCGGCATTGCTAACCGATTCGGCTAGTCTCGCATCCGTGCACGGCGGACCCACCTGACCCGGAAAAACCGACGGCGGATTTCTTCAGGGCCGCACGGTGATTGGCTGCAACACCGGGGATTCAGAGCTGAATCCCTGCCAGGCACGCGCGCATCCACCAATCAGCTCCCAGGGAAATACGGCAAAATTCTGGCAAGCCCTAACCCTGCACCGAACTGGGTTTCGTTCTCCATCTGAACCAGTGGAACCGTCTCCACGTTTCAGCGGCTCAGCCTATGAGAGTGCATGGCCACCCATCTTCTTACGTGCTCCTGTCCCAAAATGGAAGTTTCGTCTTGAGGGGAAAACTCCCGGGTCCACCCGGTGATGCCAGAACAGGAAGCCTGTTGATCCTGGGCGATTCTCGATCGATCGATGGAAGGAGAGGCGCGCGCGCCCCTGCAAAAAATTTGTCTCTTCTTCGCCTGCTCATACCCCGTACGGAGACGAGCAGATTAAATATGGCGCTCTCGCCCACTATCACCCCCCCCTGGTGCAAACACAGCGTCTTCATCAACACCACATTAGAGATGCCTGCCCGTCACCTGTAACCTTCCGAATAATCGCCATTGTGCTGGAACGACTCTTCTCTCGGAACACGCTACCTCGGCTGCTACCATGGCCGATTTGATGCCCCCCGCCAGTGTCATGGCGACATGGCCAACTCCCAATTATGTCGACCCGGTCACGCGAGGCTCTGGTCTGCTGGTGGCCAACGCTCTGCTCTCGTCCGTTTCGTTTATTGTGACCTCGCTGCGCCTGTACACAAGAGTGTGGATTACTGCGACCCCGGGCTTGGACGATGTCTTTGCCATTTTGGCTTTTGTAAGAGGATCTCTAGATCCTACTATATTTGCGTGCCACTGACTCGATATAGCTGGCCGCCGTCGCCATGAGCACCGTGTCTTCCCTGGCCGATGCCCGATATGGCTGGGACCGACATATCTGGGATGTTCCGCTGACATGGATGCCCAGCTCGCTCAAGTGCCGCATGCTGTTCCAAATCACCTTTTCGCTGGCGTCCACCCTGACCAAGATCTCGCTGTTGTGGTTCTGTCGTCGAATCTTGGGCAATGGCATTAGCGGGCCCTTTCGAGGCCTGAACTACAGCTTGATCGCGTCAATGCTGTTTTTGGGGACATTGTCGCTGGCTTTTATCTTTGTCACCTTTTTGAATTGCATGTACGTTCCAATTCTTCCACACCCCCCCCACCCCCCCCCGGGACGACTTTTTTTAATTGACAAGAACGATAGCCCTATTAAAGCGTCATTCGACTTGGCTCCAGATTACCCACACCACTGTCTGGATGGCAACAAACTGGTCTTTGCGGCGAGCATGATTAATTTGTTTACGGATCTTTTGACTACTGTTGTGCCAATGCCATTGATATGGAGACTCAAACTTCCCCGTCGACAACGGCTTGTGGTGATTGCCATTTTCGGACTGGGCATCACGGTTGATATTGTCGGCTCGGTTCGGACGTACTATGTCTGGCAAGACGCAGTCGGCACCTGGGACTCGACATGGTACGCATGGCTGGTTGGCATGACTGGGGCTGTGGAGATTCACGTTGGGATTGTAAGTTTTTTCTCTCTCTTTCTTTCTTGCCATTATCATACTAATATATATCAACAACAGTTATGTGCATCCGTCCCCGCTCTCCGCCCTCTTCTCAAGACCATCTGGCCCCGTTTCCTCTCAACAGGCAAAGGCACATCATACGGCCAAAGCGGGCCCTCACGAAAAACCTGGATCTCCGGATCGCGATCACAGCATTCACACGTGCACGTCATGTCCAAAACGGGCGACGGCGACGGCGGCCCCTACGACCATCTATCGTCGAGCCAAGGTAGATCCCTTGGAATTGTGCGCACCGTCGAGCTGGAGACCTTTGTCGAGCAAAAGAAAGACACGGTTCGGCGGCCTCATACGGGGGGCCGTATCTCGGACGAGCTGGCCTCGATTGATGGGCATGGCTCGTCGAGTCGGTCGACTAGTATCAGGGGCTTTGAGTCGGAAGGTGAAACGCCGTTTCGACATGCGGTATGATATTATATTGTACATTTTTTTTTCTCTCTCTAGTTTTTTAGTAAGGTGTCGGTGGAAAAGTCTGAATCTTTTTTTCTTTTCGAATATATGTATAAATTCAATCAATTTGGTCAAATGTGATAGATACTATACTGCATACAGCTGGCGATAAGCTTATCGCCAATCAGTGGCCGATAAGGCCGCATGCAGGTTCATGGACATGGAGATTCACCTGGCCAGCAATCATGCCAGAGAACATTGAACGTGCTGATTAAAACTGGCTTCTTTCTGCACAGCATTTCTTTTTCTCCTCATCTGACTCAACTACTCAATGGCACGTCGGACTGCGCATCCCATCAGAAGGGCAGCTTACACATACTTGTTCCAGCATAGCGCGCCTCACCTTTTGGCCGCCGCTATTGGCTGAAATCGCCGACCGGCGTCACTATCGCGGGGCAAGCTCCGCGGCGCCTTGGTTATCGACGAGACCTATAAATGTTCAAGCATTTCCTCTCTGATCTGTGCCTCTCTGGTTTTTTTTAAACTCTGAATTGATTCTACTTTCTGGCTTGTTCGACCTGTACAATTGAGGTTGAGTTTTGGGTGAGTAACTGACAGACTGAGTGAGGCCCTAGCTAGCTACTTAGCTACCTAGCTACATCCCTAGCTCTAGCTACCAACTGCTGTCGTCGTGTCTGTCCAACTGACTGACAGCATCAGAAAATGACTTTTGCCCTTCGATCGAGCCTCAAGATCAGGCCTGCCTGCTTCAATGGCGCCCGCTCCTTCAGCGCTGCGTCCGTCCGCCGTGCAGCGCAGCCCTTCTTTGCCAACGAGCCCACGGCCCCTTCGGTGCAGACCGCGATCCCGGGCCCCAAGAACACGGCCGCTGCCCAGGAGCTCGATGAGGTCTTTGACGTGCGCAGCTTGAACTTGCTGGCTGACTATTCCAAGTCGGTTGGAAACTAGTATGTCCCCTTTTCTCTTTTTATAAGCGCATGGCCTTGGTAGAAGAGGAAAAAGGTAGCTGACCCCCCTCCTACTTACTAGTCTTGTCGACCTCGACGGCAACGTGCTGCTCGACGTGTATGCCCAGATTGCGTCTATCCCCGTGGGCTACAACAATGCCCATCTGGCTGCGGCGGTCAACACCCCGGAAATGGTGCGCGCCCTGATCGACCGCCCTGCGCTGGGAAACTTCCCTTCTGCAGACTGGTCCAGCATTCTCAAGACCGGTCTTCTCCGGGCTGCGCCCAAGGGCCTCAACCAGGTGTTTACCGCGCTGGCCGGGTCTGATGCGAACGAGACCGCCTACAAGGCCGCGTTCATGTACCGTCGCCAGCAGGAACGTGGTGGTGCTGGCGTGGAGTTTTCCGAGGCCGAGACTTCGTCTGCCATGCTGAACCAGAGCCCTGGATCGCCTCACATGTCCATCATGTCGTTCAAGTCGGCCTTCCACGGCCGTCTCTTTGGCAGCTTGTCGACCACTCGCAGCAAACCCATCCACAAACTCGATATCCCGGCCTTTGACTGGCCCCAAGCGCCCTTCCCGGCCCTCAAATACCCGCTGGAAGAACACGTCCAAGAAAACGCAGCAGAAGAGAAACGCTGCCTTGCAGAAACCGAACGCATCATCAAGGAATTCCACAACCCCGTCGCCGCCGTGGTCGTCGAGCCCATTCAGTCCGAAGGTGGCGACAACCACGCCTCCCCGGCCTTCTTCCAGGGCCTGCGCGACATCACTGCGCGCAACAATGTGCTTTTCATTGTCGACGAAGTGCAAACAGGTGTTGGCGCCACGGGCAAATTCTGGGCCCACGACCACTGGAACCTGCAATCTCCTCCGGACCTGGTTACCTTCTCCAAAAAGGCTCAAACCGCTGGTTACTACTACGGCAACCCTGCCCTGCGACCCAACAAACCTTACCGCCAATTCAACACCTGGATGGGCGACCCAGCCCGCGCGATCCTGTTCCGTGCCATATTGGAAGAAATCGAGAGCAAGAACCTTGTTGAAAACACTGCGGCGACGGGTGACTACCTCTACAAGGGCCTTGAAAGCCTTGCCCAAAAGTACCCTCAAGCAATCCAGAACCTGCGCGGCAAAGGCCAGGGAACTTTTATTGCCTGGGACTCGCCTAACCGCGATGCGTTCCTGGGCAAGGCCAAATCTGTCGGTGTCAACATTGGTGGAAGCGGTGCTAGCGCTGTTCGTCTACGACCGATGTTGATTTTCCAGAAGCACCACGGTATGTTTCCCACCCCCCCCCCTTTCCCCTTCTACCTTATCAATTGATGATATGATCATTGCTGACATATACTACTTACTAGCTGATATCCTTCTCGAGAAAATCGAGACCCTGATCAAAGCGTAACTGGGCTGGTTTGTTTTTTTGTTGACTACGAAATCATGCGGGTTTTTAAGGTAATGGCGTTTTGACATTTTGTTTTGTAGTAATGGAATATAGTAACATCTGGAGGTTAATAATTGCCCTGTTGAAACAAATGTCATATGACTATTTCAAGTTTCCAATATGTCTTACACTACGTTCTATATATGTTCATAATTGTAGTTGTAGAAGAGGTATCACATTCATGTTTTGTACGCTGATCCAACGCCATTCCCAAACACCAAACCGAGACAATGCAGGCCATAGCAAAAAAAAGAGGCCAGATAATAAACAAGGAAGTTCGCTTTTCGAGTATATATCAAATCTAGCTGTTCCTGCGGCCTATCACGACTCCTCTTCATTTGCACTTCCATCGCGCCTAGACACACACACACACACACACATGAATTATCAGCACTCTGTCCCTCTTTCCAAGAGAAGAAGAAGACAAAAAAAAAAAAAAAAAAACTCACGGAATGTATTTAATCCCAGCATCCTCCAACGACGCCACCGTCTCCGTCGGCAATGTGCCCGTCACTTTGATCGCATACGTCCCCGGCACATACCCATCCAGTCGCTGCCAGCGCGCGACCCAGCTCTGGCGCTCGTCGACAATGGAAATCAGCCCTTCAAAGACTTGCGACGTGCATTCTTGGATGGCGTCGTTGTTGCCGCGGAGTTGTAGGACGTGGTCGCAGTTGGGGCAGCCTTCGTGGTTGAATTTCTGTAAGACATTTGAGTCAGAGGAGAAGAGAATATAGGAGAAGAGAATATAGGAGAAGAGAATATAGGAGAAGAGAGGATGGGGAGAAAGGGAACGTACGCTTTGAGGCATCACGACAGAGCAGACCATGCACGCGCGAAGAGTGCGCATTAGGCCCGAGGGCACGGTGAAGGAGGAGGTCATGTCTGGCGCGGAAAAAGAAATATTAAAAGAGAGAAAGAAAAAGAAAAGAAAAACAAAAATAGTCGTGGTACTCCGTATATAGACTACTCTGGCCAGGTAAAGGCGAGTGAGCGAGTAAGTGAGTTGTGAAGAGAGAGAGAGAGAGACAGAGAGAGAGAGCCGACTGTTCTGGAAGAAGCACAAGCTCAAAGAACCAAGGCCGAGCGAATCAGATTGGAAATCGCCCGTTTGCTCCGCCGGAAGGGAAAAAAAATTCCATCCACGAGCGCAAACTGATTAATTATCTACTTACTCTCTCGAGGCATCTTTTATTCAAAATTTTGGATTGATCACGTCTGAGTCGCCAGGTTGGGCTCGGAGGTTTTTGTTAGCCATCATTATCGTCGTCTATTAGACTATTTCCCCCGCCAGTTTTCAGTTCCCGGTCTCGTGCCACGCCGCTTCCTCCCCCTCTTCTTCTTCCTCCTCCTCCTCACACCTTCGCCCTCTCCAACTTGCTTCGTTGTCTCACGTCGTCTTGCGACTCTCGCTCTCGTAATGGCTTCCGCCGCCGAAGCTGCCGTTGCTCTCAAGCAGCAAGGCAACAAGGCCTTTGCGCAGCATGACTGGCCGACTGCCATCGACTTTTATAAGCAGGCCATCGACAAACATGACAAGGACCCTTCGTTTTTCTGCAATCGCGCTCAGGTATTTGATTCTCGACTTTATTTCTGCAGCGCATGCGAATGCTGATAACTCGGTAGGCTTATATCAAAATGGAGGCTTTTGGATATGCCATTGCCGATGCGACCAAGGCCCTGGAGCTGGACCCGTCATATGTCAAGGTATGTACATACACACACATAGGGAAAAACTTGGGTTCCGGCGCTGATACTCGCAATTACAGGCCTACTGGCGACGAGCCCTAGCCTACACAGCCATCCTGAACCCGCGCGCCGCCATCAAAGACTTTCGATCCGTTGTCAAGAAGGAACCACACAACCGGGATGCCAAGTTAAAACTAGCAGATTGCGAAAAGCTCGTTCGCCGCATAGACTTTGAAAAAGCAATCGAGGTGGCCGACCCGCCGTCTGAGTTTGAAGATCTCGATATCGATGCCATGACCGTCGAAGATAGCTATGATGGTGTTCGTTTGGACGCTGAAATGACCCAGGAGTTTATCGACGACATGCTGGAGCGGTTTAAGAATGGCAAGAAGATTCACCGGAAATACGTCTTTCAAATCATCAAGAACGTGCTAGACCTGGTCAAGGCGGAAGCGACAATGGTTGAAATCGGTGTCGACGAGGGCACAAAGCTCACGATATGTGGTGATACGCATGGTAAGCTTTTTTTTTTCCCTTCTAGTTTTGAAGATTTCTAAGCTCACCCTGATAGGACAATACTTTGATCTCCTCGAGATTTTCCGCCTGAACGGTTACCCCTCCGATACCCATGCATATCTGTTCAACGGAGACTTTGTCGATCGCGGTTCGTGGTCGACAGAGATTGCCCTCCTCCTGTACGCATACAAGTGGCTACGGCCACAAAAGTTCTTCTTGAACCGAGGAAACCACGAGACGGACGACATGAACAAGGTGTACGGCTTTGAAGGCGAGTGCAAAGCCAAGTACAACGAGCGTGTCTTCAAAGTGTTTTCCGAGTCCTTCTCCGCTTTACCGCTGGCCACCCTGGTCGGCGAAAAGTACTTTGTCCTGCACGGCGGCCTGTTCTCCGACGACGATATTTCGCTTGACGACATCCGAAAACTGAACAGACACACCCAGCGCCAACCGGGCCAGTCGGGCCTCATGATGGAGATGCTCTGGACCGACCCCCAGACGGAGCCCGGCCGTGGTCCCAGCAAGAGAGGTGTTGGTCTCCAGTTTGGACCAGACGTGACGAAACGCTTCTGCGAAAAGAACGGGCTGGAAGCCGTCATTCGGTCGCACGAAGTCCGCATGGGCGGCTACGAGGTCGAGCACGATGGACGCTGCATCACCGTCTTCTCTGCGCCAAAGTACTGCGATGCTACTGAAAACAGGGGTGCATACATCAACGTCGGGCCGGAATTGAAGCTCGAATACCACGTCTTTGATGCCGTACCTCACCCAGATATCAAGCCAATGGTAATCCCCTTCAACCCACTCTCTTGAAGTTTGAATGACTAACACACGACAGGCTTATGCTCAAAACTCTCTCATGTCAATGTAGACGACTTATGAAACTGATTTCGAACCGCGAGGTGCTTGGATTATGTTTTTTTTTTGCTAGTTCTACTTTTTTTACTTGCGACCTTTTTGAGACCACGCTATCCATACTTGAGAAGCGTTCTTTGCATAGGGACTGGTTAGATAAAGATCTTTAGGGCGATTGATTAATTGAGCCTGGTATTATTCTCTTGTAGTGCTCTAGTATACTCTGTAGTATACTAGTTCTCTAAATGGATAGTATTGATACCCCGCCAATCGATATCGGACGGCGATCGGAGGTGCCCCGCAGCCCCTCATGTAAATTAACTAGCTATCACTACTCCAGAAAGTAATATTCTTCATCCTCATCGACACGCCGTCTCTACTTCCACACGTATACAGCAGCCATGGAGCTCGATCCAAAGACGCGTAAGGCAATTGATCCTTCTTGAACTTTATACAATGCAAGAATGCGTTACTGATTGCTACTTTCAGCTCAATACACAACCTCCGATCCCAACAGTTTCGCCTGTGTGTCGGCCCATGAGCGATGGCCAGTTATCATAGTGAGCAGCACAATTACGCAAAGCTTTCGGTGGAAAAAAAATAAAATAATTGAAGCTGAACTCAACAGACCGGAACGATCGATGACCTCCACCGAAGCGTTGGCAATGTCCCCACGACAGACGAGGAGAAACGAGCAGAGGGGAAGGGAATTATTGAGGATCTGGCCAAGCTGAAATATGAATTGCAGCACAACCGTCAATTGACGTGAGTTTTTTTTTTTTTTTTGTCTTCTCTTCAGAGGGATGTGATGTGCTAAACAACGGCAGTCCCCTGCTCGACGACGGCGAGTCTGATATTGCAGAGTATAACAAGGAGCTGGAAGCACGAGGGCCTCCGACGTGGCATAATGTGGCATGGTTGTTCTCGGAATGTTATCTCTGTATGTTCCCCATCGACAAGAATATAAAGAGAGAAGCTGATTTTTAAAAGACCGGCGAATCGCAACCCTGTTCAAGCGATCCAAGTCCTGGAAAGGCTACGACGTGTTCTCGCGCCAAAAGATGTCAACCTTTAAATCCTCGCGCCCAGCAGTGTTGGAACTAGCAGCCAGATACAAAGCTCTCGCTCTCGAGGCTGAAAAGCAGAATACCGACGGACTCAGCGCAGCCCAAATCGAGGACGCTGAGCGAGTCATCTTTACGGAAATGTGCGAGATTTGTCTATGGGGGAACGCCACGGACCTGTCGCTCCTCACGTCGCTCACATACGAGGATATCCAGAAACTGCAGGGCTCCGAGGCCCGTAAGGCTGCGGAAAAGAATATTCTTGTCAACGATACCAAGGCTGCCTACGACACACTGCGAGATGCGCGAAAGACAAAGAAGGGTGAAGAGCGCCGTGTTGATATTGTGCTTGATAATGCCGGCTTCGAGCTCTTTGTCGACTTGATCCTTGCAGGATACCTGCTCTCCTCGGGCCTAGCCACGACCGTCGTCCTGCGGCCCAAGACTATCCCCTGGTTTGTATCAGATGTCGTTCCGCGAGACTTTGCAGACTTGTTGAACGCGCTCGTCGATCCGCAAGCCTTTTATACCGCGGCCGACGACTCTGGCCGTGAACACGAGCCACTAACAGACAAGGAAGTCGAAGAAGTGAAGTTTCTCTTCACTCAATGGAGCACTTTCCACGCCGAGGGGAAACTGGTTCTTCGTCCTCATCCGTTTTGGACGGGGCCTGGCGGTTACTGGCGTTTGCCTACTACTGCCCCTGACCTGTTTGAGGACTTGCAGTCTGCCGAACTCGTTCTTTTCAAGGGAGATCTAAACTACCGTAAATTGACAAGCGATGTATGTCTCCTTTCCCTCTTTTCTTGCCGGCAAAATGTCTAACTTTGACTAGGCTGCCTGGGACCCAACAACCCCCTTCACAGAAGCCATCGGACCCCTCGGCCCCAAATCCGGAATCCGTATCCTGTCCTTCCGGACCTGCAAAGCCGATACCGTTGTCGGCCTCTCGCCAGGCGAAGATGAGCGACTGCGACAATTGCCCGGTGGAGGAGGTGATTCTGGTGCGCGCAAATGGGCCTGGAGCGGGAAATGGGCTGTTGTGTCGTTTTCTAACGGCAAGGCTTGAGATGAGTTATCGTTGTGTATATTGCCTTCTTGGAAAGATGAATAATAGATCTAGACGAATAAACTCAAGGAATATACATTGGGCTTCACGGCTCAAAGGGGTTCGTTCAATATTGCATATGTATTAGCACCTATCAATTGATACATGCGAGTAAAAGTTACTAGAAAGAAGTTGACTATGATACTATGATCCTGACTCGTCATACCGCATTAATCCATCTCTTTCAACTACATGTACATCCTGACCCCAAAAGTTACTCGACATCACAAGAGAAACCCATTCCTTTAGGTATTCTTCCAGGCAAAAGACGGTCGAAATTTAAAGAAAGATCTCAAGCTCATTCTCCT
This sequence comes from Talaromyces rugulosus, assembly GCF_013368755.1. Taxonomy (NCBI): domain Eukaryota; kingdom Fungi; phylum Ascomycota; class Eurotiomycetes; order Eurotiales; family Trichocomaceae; genus Talaromyces; species Talaromyces rugulosus. The sequence goes on from NC_049564.1 coordinate 3,866,389, forward strand.
TGTCTTCTCCTCCCTGCAAACGTTGTTTCTGCTCCAGTCGAGTCTTTGCTGCAGCGGCGCGCTCGGGAGCAATTCTCTCTTGTGTGACCATAGGCGTAGCCCATCGGCTTTGCGACAATGGTAACAAGGGCGTCTTGCTTATATCGGGTGTTTGAGTCTGAGTTGGCCTGGCCTTACCATCCCCACTGGAATCTGCCGCTTGCACTGATCGATTTGTCGATGGAGGTGTCACGGGGCGCTCTCTTGAATACGGCGGACGTTCCTTCTGTCCAGGCGGAGAGGGCGGTGGCAGGTCGGTGTCGATGTTTGGGTCCCAAATTTTGACTGTTCTTGGCAATTCTGTCGGTTTGTCTGCCGCTGCGTCCTTCACATCCCGTCGTTCATCTGGACGGTCGTCTTGTAAATCATTGGGGATCGTTTGGCAACTATCTGGGTCCTGATTGCCTACCTGTGTCATGTCCTCTGGGTTCCTTGAGGGTATTTTCACGCGCTGCCCACCAAAATCATGAACGCGCACCCCTGGGTACTCTTCTGGGGGACTGAGATCACTGTCTCTCAGGCCGTTCGATCGCTTCGAAATTTCCAAATCGGCGACTCTATTTTCCAGGAATCTGATTTTGTTTAGTTGATTTTCCCTTTCGTGCTCATACACCTGTTGATATTCCAGGAATTTCTCTTTGTATTCTTGGCTTCGTTTCTCAAATTTCGTCACTCGCTGTTTCAATTTCTCTTCTTTGTCCAATCGCTGTGCATCCCACTTGCGCTGCTCGCTTTTGAACCGTGTTATATTCTTCTTGAGTTGAGCATTTTCTTTCTCGAGTTGCTGCACCTTGGAATCTGAAGACTTGGCCAGTTCTCGAAGCTTTATTAACTCGTCGCCGTGGCTTCTCTCTTTGAGTTTTTTGTTAGCTTGTTCAAGGTCGAACTGTAACCTGTAGATCTCCTCCTTATCCTTAAGGAACCTATCCGATTCGGTCTGCTCCTCTTTCGTGCCTACCACTCCATGTCGCTGAAGAGTTTTCCGTAGCGTGTCTACCTTGTGCTTGTACTGAACAGCCAAGGCGGTTTGTATGGTGAGATCCCGAACGAGCTTCTCTTTGTCACCCTCGCCCCCATTGCTGACCATGTCGGAGGCAAGCCCTGTTACATGGCGCTCCATTTCCACAACTTTCTTTTCTTCGTTTTCCAGTCGCAGCCTCAGGCGCATCGCTTCTGCGTCTTTTTTGCGTGCATAAGATCTAGTGGCCGAACGGTATTGGACAAGTTTTCTGATCTCTATGTCTGTTCTTTTCCGATAGCTGTCAAATTCGGCTTTCCAGTATTGTCCTGATTGGGATTGCGGGTCATCGAGATTGACGGTTTCATCTTTTTTATCGGCAAGACCAGCATCGACAGCATCCAGACTCGCCTGTCTAGAGGGGGATTTTCCACTTCGTGCTGGCTCAACCTGTCTGGGAAGCTCTTCGGTACGGTGTTCCCGAGCGTCGAGTAGACTCTGCGTGAGTTTGCTTCTTGGTTTCGAGTTTGCACTGCTCTGCCCTGATGTCCATTGAGAAGATACGGAGCCGGGAGCGGGAAATGTTGTGGCTTCATCCGTCGCCAATGGGTTGTCTTTCTTCAACTCGTCGTGATGAACGGTGCTGCCGAATGAAACCGTTTTGCGTCGATTCGATGTTGTTCCAGGTGTCATTAGGATGCTTTTCGTCGGCGATAGACTGAGCTGATTTTCTGAGCTCAAGTTTTGCTTCTCACTGGGTTTTTGTCGATCCGCCTCCTGAGAGGTGGTAGCTTTGCTATTCTGCATCGTAGAGTCTGGCTGGTCTTTGGAGACAATTCGCTGTCCAACTACTGTATCATCTTCACCTGTGGGAGTCCCAAACACTGCACTTTTAAAGGCGCGTAAAGCGAAGACAGGGCCAGGTGTTTGCGGGGGGTCAAAAACTCTCGAATCATCTTTGCGACCTGTCAGCTTTTTCTTGTTCACGTAGATGCACCGCGTGAAGCTTACCCGTGGACGGCCTCTCCTGCCCGTCTTGCCCCGTGATCCAGCCCAGCATATTGCAATTTCACGTGTATCTGGTTTCAATGAGTCGCGAGACACGCCATGCTCGAGACCGCGGTCTGCTAGTAGGACTTGGTGCAGGTTGACGTGGTTTTGACTTGGTTTGTTTACACGGACAGCTTTGACGTGGGTCACCGCCTTCCCTACTTGGGCGACACCGCTGCGGGTGTACCCAACCGCAACTGGTTAGCGCTGGTGGGGCCTTATCGATACCGCTACTTCGCGCCAACACGTGTGACTAGTCCGCTGTTAAAAGATCCCTCCTCCCCCCGCCAGCTCATCCCATCTTGTCTCGTGTACTTTTGTTTTTCATGCAAACACACCAACACAGTAATTACGGAACCACGCAACGATGTATTCCTTCGAGATATAGAGGGCTGCAGCTTCGGCTGCAATCTTTGTCACCATTTCATGTGACAAGGGCCTGTTTTCGCCAGCAGACACTTTTGCTTCAACCTATGCCCAAAGCCCAGCTATGACTCACAAAAAGCAGAAAAAGAACACTCATGCCGTTCAAAATGGCAGTCCGAAGGCCGAAACCAAGACATTTCCGCTGGACGGATCACCAGTGAAGGGCTCAACACAGGGACCTACAAACTATAGAGAAATCCATCAAGATGAAGCTGACGCTTTGAGATCTATCTACGGGGAGGACTTCCAGGACGTGGAACATAGACAAGGAGCTTGGAAGGTAGCTATATCCCAACTAGCATTATAATTTTAAAAAAATTACCTTCTCTAAATCCCGCATCTAGCAATCGTCCGAAGTCACATTCAAACTGCGCCTCAAGGCATCAGCGAATCCTGACGTCAACGTTGCTCTACTTGTCGAACTTCCAGCAACCTATCCCAAAACCGTACCTAACCTTAAGGTCGAGCACTTGGAGGACCTTCGCCGCCATGCAAAATCAAAGATTGAAGATGTGATAAAAACCAAACCGAAAGAACTACTGGGCTCCGAGATGATATACGAGCTCGCTGTGAATATCCAAGACGTTCTGGAAGACGCAGCTCTGGCTCAAGCAGGGGATAAGGACATCCCAAGCTTGGAGGAAGAGCGCATCGAACAGGAGACTGCTGCCATCCAGCAAGCAGAGTTGGAGAAAAAGGAAGAACTGCGTAAGCAAGAAGCAGCCACAGCCGAAGAAGAGCGGGCCCTGCAGCGACTTTTGGAAGATAAAATGAGGCAGCGTGAGCGTACCAAGGCCCGGGATTCACGACGCAAGAGTCGCAACGCAGCATTAGATATAGACGACAATGTCGACGAGAGCCCCGGTTCCATCTTATTCGACCCGCCGCTAGTTATGAACGACAGCGAAAGCCGATTACTGGCTTTTCGAGCAGTTTCCGGCAAAACTATACTCAAGTCCTATCCAAACAAAGAAACGTTTACTGTCAGACCTTTAGTCCCAGAGAGTCGGACCCGCGTGCCTCTTCTCGTATTGAAGGAGATATATCTCGAAGAGAAAGGCGTAGAGACCTTGACTTTTCGACAGCAGATGCGAGCGAGCGAGGACAGGCTTGAGGCTCTAAGGAAACTACGTCATTCAAATCTTGTGGATTTCATTGGCTTCAAAATCTGCCCTCCTGTAGGCACGCCAGATTCGACAGACCACAGTTGGCAGATTTGTGCTCTCTTTGAATACGCCAATAAGGGCTCATTGTCAGAGCTTTTGGACTTAGTCAATACAGTCTCGGCGGATTCGATTCGCTCATGGATAATCCAGCTGTTGGAAGCACTTGACTTCTATCACCGAAACGGAGTGGTGCACGGAAACATCCATAGCGGCCGCGTAATGCTCTTCCGCCATGTTTCTGGAAGTACTACAGTCAAACTCCTCGGAAACATTGAAGACACACTCCCTCAATACAGTGATCAGAAGCAGACACTGGCAACCTCGAAATCGCCATTTTGGCTTCCTCCAGAATTAACGCAAAGCGATGCCCGTTCCTCTACCAAAACAGACGTCTGGGATCTTGGTATCGTGCTCTTGCAAATGGGCTTTGGAAAAGATATCTTGCATCGTTATACGTCTGCCAACGCTGTGATGGGCAGTTTGGATTTGTCACCACCACTGCTTGACCTTCTTAGGGAGATCTTCAAATCGGATCCGAAGAAGCGACCAACAGCTTTCCAACTTCAGCCTTCTGAATTTTTCCGCGTTGATACCCCGTTGCTTGAAAACTCCCCCACTTCTCATTCAATGTCGCTTTCGAGAAGACCACGTCTTGACTCTCAAGTTGGAATGCCTGCTTTCTCACGCTATGTCCATGACTTTGATGAAGCAGGACGACTTGGAAGAGGAGGGTTTGGCCAGGTGGTGAAGGCACGTAATAAATTAGACAGCCGCTTTTATGCCATCAAAAAGATTTCTCAGAACTCAGCCGGGGCATTGAAAGATACTCTTTCTGAGATCATGCTATTGTCCAGACTCAACCATCCCTATGTGGTGCGTTACTACACGGCGTGGCTCGAGGAAGACTTTGATACTGTTGAAGAAGACGCTATATCATCAACTGAAGGCGATTCATATAGAGATGGTGATCTTGCAGCCAGTACCAGTGGTTTGGATTTTATCAGTTCCAGCGGGTATCCTCAGGTTGAGTTCGGTTACGACACGGACGAAAATGGTGATTCAACAGATCAGGACGAAATGAAGGCCGAGAAAGCACCCGCTACCGACACAGATCCCGTCACTGAGATCAGTCGAGTGCGTTCTGGATCACAGGGGCGGCCTTCCACGACAACCCTGTATATTCAAATGGAATACTGCGAGAAGCATGTGAGTTTTTGCTTATAATATCCTCGTTGAAACTTCTAATTTATATATTTAGACTCTTCGTGATTTGATTCACAATGGTCTGTACGACGATATCGATCGTTCTTGGCGTCTCTTCCGTCAAATCTTGGACGGCATTAGTCATATTCATGGCCATGGCATCATCCACAGGGACCTCAAGCCGGACAACATTTTCATAGATGTTGCGAATAATCCACGAATCGGTGATTTCGGACTAGCTACGAGTGGTCAATTCACAACTGCAGTGAAGTCTTCTACTACCGAACATATCACAGGAGACTTTACACGTAGTATTGGGACAACTTATTACGTCGCTCCAGAGATCAAGTCGACTTCGACAGCCCAATACAATGAAAAAGTCGATGTTAGTAGATGTTGATGACTATTTCCTTTTTTTTTTTGAGCTTGACGCTAACAAAGCTAGATGTATTCTCTTGGCGTGATCTTCTTCGAAATGTGCTATCCATTGCGAACTGGAATGGAACGTGCCCAGACATTACAGGCTATACGTGAGAAAAATCATGAGCTTCCTGCGATTTTCCAGCAAGCAGAGAAAGCAATTCAGGGTGAAATATTAGAAGCACTGCTCAGCCACCGCCCTAGTGAACGTCCTTCGGCTTCTGAGCTTCTTCAAAGTGGCAAAATACCTTTGCAAGTCGAAGAAGAGACCTTTAGAAGGGCCATAATTGGCCTTCTTTCGGACCCAAATTCTCCGGACTACAAGAAGATATTGTCAGCAATATTTTCCCAATCCCCGAGGAAGATTGAAGACATTACATGGGACATGGATTCGCGTGGAACACCAGAAGCGAATGAGATGTTGATCCAAGGACTGGTCAAGGAAAAACTAATGCAGATATTCCGCCGTCATGGTGCTGTCGAAACTACTCGACAATCTCTTTTCCCACGGTCAGGCCACTACAATAACGGTGTCGTGCGGTTACTGGACTCGTCCGGAAACATGTTACAACTCCCTTTTGATCTCACCTTACCGAATGCTCGCGCAATTCCTCGGCAGGACTCTTCACTTGAGAAAACCTTCTCCTTTGGGAGAGTTTATAGAGAGTCCCCGCATGGTGGTGAACCCAAGTCTCATCGAGAAGCCGACTTTGATATTGTCTCCCACAATACTCTTGATCTCGCCTTGAAAGAAGCTGAAGTCATCAAAGTTCTTGACGAGATTATCGAGGGATTCCCAGTTCTACGATCAGCTTCCATGTGCTTCCACATCAACCACTCCGACCTGTTACAGACCATAATGGAATTCTGTCGAATTACGCCCGCTCAAATTCCTACTACCAAGGAAGTCCTCAGCAGGCTAAATATTGGAAAGTGGACAATGCAGAAGATTAGAAGCGAGCTTCGCTCCCCTACCATTGGTGTTGCGTCGACGTCTTTGGATGACTTGGCCAGGTTTGACTTTCGAGGTAAGATAGTTCCTAACATCGCGAATTAAATAGTAGATACTGATATATCTGTAAAGATACTCCTGATAGAGTCCAGCAGAAACTGCAAACAATTATGGAAGGTAGTGAATTTGCGGACAGATTAGCACCCATTTTTGCTCGGTTCAAGGCCTTGGTGTCTTATATTCAGGGGTTTGACGTGAAACGCAAAGTCTATATTAACCCACTTGCAAGCCTCAACGACAAGTTTTTCCGGGGCAGTATTCTCTTTCAGTGCATTTTTGACAACAAAAGACGAGATGTATTCGCAGCAGGAGGGAGGTATGACCGACTCATTCAAGAGATAAGCCCAAAGATGCTATATAGCCGCTCTCAGGCACATGCTGTCGGGTTTAATCTCAGCTGGGACAGACTTAGCTCTTCTATGACTGATTACCTAAAAACCTCTACGAGGAATTTCACAAAACACAACGAACATGACGTGGAGGGCTTCTGGAGATCTCGACGGGTGAGTGCCTTTTCGGAGACTTTTCGATTAGAAAGCTGACACTCAGGTATAGTGTGATGTCCTTGTTGGAAGCTTTGATCCAACTGTACTTCGTACGGTGGGTCTGCAAGTCGTACAAGAGCTCTGGACACATGATATAAACTCAGAATTGGCAGTTGATGCGACCTCATTTGAACAGCTCATGGCTCACTACAGAGAGGGCAGCCATACATGGGTTGTTCTAGTCAAAGCTGACAGCAAAGAGCGCGGAGTGAAAGTGAAAAGTCTCATCAAGAAGGAAGAGTTCGACATTCGATACTCTGACTTAGCGATTTGGCTGCGCACAGAACTTCGGATACGGAGTCATCGAGACATTTGGCCTGAACATCCAAAGATTTTTCGAAATACCAGCCAAACCGACACCGGTGGGTCTAGTAGCGAACGCGTCAATGATGTGCGTATTCTTGTTGCTCAGCACAGGAATAAAAAAACGAATCGAAGAAATATCATTGACTCGGGTACGTTCTGTGTCAAAAACACCTCAAAACTACTGTTATTATCTAACCTTTTTTTCTTTTCTTTCTAGCTCTTCTACGCTCCCGGGAACTCGTAGAAAAGGCCGTCAATGGCCCCATTGTTGCCATTGACACTAGGGATGACATTCTAGATGCCCTTCGAGACACAAGATTATGTGATCCTGATAGCTGGCGTACTGTTATACAGAACGCTCCTCTAACGGAGCGAAAATACCTTGGGCAGGTTCATGAACTGCTCCACGACCTCGCTAACGAATACCGTTTGCCAAGGGAAGGGAAAGAAGGCTATAGCAATGCTTTTATATATAATTTCCGCACTGGATCGTGTGTATATTACGATCTGGGTCGGTCAACGTAGTGATGACTATGAGCAGCTATTTTTTTTTTTATATAAGCTGACAGAATTCAAAATATTTAAAGAATTATAGTTTTTTTCCCAGGTATCTGATAAATAATAGTATACAAATTAACACCGAATGCACCAAAATATTCAAACCACATCATTCACTGTCGTCGTCACTGCCATAGGCAACCAAAGACCCTCCCAGATTCGCTGGTGCGGGTTTAGCCACCGTCGAATACCCCTTCAAGGCAGCTATGGTTGAATTAGACAAGATACCACCGCCAGACTGTTGCGTTTCGGAAGCAGCAAGCTGTGCGTGAGAAGCTTCAAGCAGTTGTTGCTGCTGTTCAGAATTTTCAATCTGTAGCTGTTGCTGTCCTGAAGCACCTTCAATTTCCTTGGTCCGCGCATACCAGATTTCGTCGGACGGCTCGTAGCCATCAAGGCCAAAGGTTCCCTCGATCTTTTTCCTCTTCTTCGCTTCTGGATCACGGCCTTCCAGCTCGGCGACGAATTCGGCGGGGAGAGCCCGTCTGACGGCCTCGGCCGCTTGCTCTTCTAAACGCTGGCCTTCGCGCTTTTGTGCTAGAGGATTTGGGTCGACTGTTGCCCAACGGACGTTGAGGATTTCGTTGTGATCCAGACCTGGGAAAATGTTAGAAACTCCACAATTCTGTAATGTCTTCATTGAGATACATACTTTGATGAGCCATGGCTTCTTTTGCGAATTGTGCATTGGCCTAGTGAACGTGTTAAAAGCCGCGGTATGGTTTCTAATTCAGGAATTGTACTCACCTCATTCGAATAAGTAACGAAAGCAACACCTCGTGAGGTCAGCACACGGGTGCGCTCTACCTGACCCCATTCTTGAAAATGCCGAGCAACAATTTCCTCAATGTCATCAGTGACGTGAACGCGACCGACATAGAGTGTCCGGTTCTGCCGCATAAATGAACCAACACCACCCATGTCATCTCTGTAATCGCTGAATTTATCTCGACCGAAGCAGTCCACGTTGGGGTTGAAAAGGTCGTGGATGGTTGGTAGACGATGAAGGTATTCGCATTCATGGCCTTTCGGGCTGTTTTTTTTTGAGAACTATTAGTATTCAAAAGTACGAATATCAAGTTCAAGAACTGATGCTTACCAAATACCCCTTGCGAAGAACAGACAAAAGTACGAGCCCGTCACTTTGTCGGCACGTGTGTAACCACTATCCTTCACAACATTACATCGTCCAGCTGCAGCTGTTTTTGAAAGATATTTGTCTTCACGATCTCCACCTGACCATTTATTATACCTATTAGTAGCAAGGTTAGCCGGACCACGTCCTCAAAACTACCATGACGATCAGAGAGGCGCATACCAAATATTGAAAATGGTTCCGGTCTGCGGCGGTGGCTCTGACTTGATTGTCGATGGATCGACCTGCGGCCTGGCCGGGCGCTTTTTCCGTCTAATTATTTTTTTCGTCTTCTTCTGGGGCGCATCGCCATCGGTTGTCGCGACAGCAGTATTGTCCGATGAAGGCTGTGTGAGAGCAGTCTGAGGGTCTTCAGGTGCTTCGGACTGCTCAAGCAATTCATTCACAGCAGTCTCCGCAGCCGCTGCTGGGTTTTCTGCAACTGCCGTGTCCGCCATATTTCCTTTTTCGCTTTGTCGATGTTGATATATGCAGACAAGTTTAAGGTCGGAAAGTTGAAGTTGCGGCGCAAGTTAAAAATAACGCTTACGTAATGTGGATTTTGCCGCTTTTTGCCGCTCGAGATTTGATATCAGTATCGGACCGGCAAATGTTTCGATTGGTAAAGATTCAGAAGCTACGGTTAAGATTCTCTGTTTCCTGTGATTCTGTTTTCTTGTTTTTCTTATTTGCAATCAATCTTTCATTTATAACCCGCATCCGCGTGGTCATTGAGACTTTCGTTACCTGATATCGTCTATCGTTGATTGCGGGGAAATCCCAAGAAAAAACAGGCACCATGGTGAACATCACGGATAAGATCAAAGAGTACGTTTCTTCCTCTAGTTTCAGTGTTGTTCTCGCTAAACAGCTATCGTCAGGATCGAGGATGAGATGCGAAGGACGCAAAGTAAGCTCAAGCATTTTTCTAGCCCCGCATTTCAAAGGCTTATCATATTGTTATGTTAGAAAATAAGGCAACAGGTAAGAAATCCAAGTATTTGACTCCAAGGACGATCCTTGAAATTTCTAACTTAATGGTTCAGAGTATCACCTGGGTCTTTTAAAAGGGTATGTTGAACTGGAACCCGAGAAGCAGATTCTGTCAGCGTGATGACCTGACGGATTTTTCTTCTTCACAGCAAACTCGCTCGCCTCAGAGCACAACTTCTCGAGCCAGCTGGAGGCGCTGGTGCTGGAGGAGGCTCTGGGTTTGATGTCAGCAAAAGTGGCGACGCTCGTGTTGCTTTGGTCGGCTTCCCATCCGTGGGCAAGTCGACGTTCTTGTCCAAAATCACAAAGACGCGCAGCGAAGTAGCCGCGTACTCGTTCACCACGCTTACTGCGATCCCCGGTGTTTTGGAGTATGGAGGAGCCGAAGTACAAATCTTGGATTTGCCCGGTATCATTGAAGGTGCCGCGGAGGGCAAAGGTCGAGGTCGACAAGTCATTTCTACCGCCAAAACCAGTGATTTGGTCGTCATGATTCTTGATGCGACTAAACGGGCTGAGCAGCGTGCATTGCTGGAGGCAGAACTTGAAGCTGTTGGAATTAGGCTGAATCGTGAACCGCCGTTAGTCCCCCCTCTTTTGATAAGAAATATAGCTCTGACTGTGTCCTACCACAGTAATATCTATTTGAAAGCGAAAAAGGCCGGTGGAATGAAGATTACATTCCAAAATCCACCGAAGAACTTGGACGAGAAAATGATCTATAATATCCTCCGGGACTACAAAATGCTCAATTGCGAAGTTTTAGTTCGAGATGACCACGGTTAGCTAAACAACCCACGTGCCACCGATGAGCCATGGCCATGATTTTCTAACAGCTCATAGCAACTGTCGACGATCTGATTGATGTTATTATGAAAGATCATCGAAAATACATCCGATGGTACGTAACTCTTCCCAGACCATATACTTGAACGGTGGTTAATATTCAACCCTTCTTTTCTAGCCTGTATGTATACAACAAAATCGACAGTGTTAGCGTCGACTTTTTAGACAAGCTTGCTCGTGAACCACATACAGAAGTGATGAGCTGTGAGCTCGACCTCGGTATTTCAGACGTTGTCGACCGCGTGTGGAAAGAACTTCGACTCATTAGAATTTACACAAAGCGGTACGCTCTCAGATCCCTGAAAGAAAGGATGGGGGGAAAAGTTTTGCTCTTTGACTAACGCACAATCACAGAAAAGGAATTGATCCTGACTTCGGCGATGCATTGATCGTCCGCAGCAACTCGACAATAGAGGATGTCTGTGACGCTATCCACCGTACACTTAAAGATACCTTTAAATATGCATTAGTCTGGGGAGCAAGCGCAAGACATATCCCGCAGCGTGTGGGTTTGAGTCATCCAGTTTGTGACGAGGATGTCGTTTCGATTATTGCCAAGTAGTCGTCATGTGTAACTCAAAAAGAAGTATCGTTAATTATGTTACGCATACGCATGAAAATTTCAAATTATGAAGTTGTTTCACGCAAAAGTCTATACTCAGTAGCCAGCCCTTGTAAAATACACGTACAAAAAATTAACCCGAAAATAATAACAAGAAGGAAAAAAAGTGTACAGGAACGAAAGGTGAAAAAAATAGACCGAAAATAGTAAGGAGAAGTCACAACTAACGCAGTAGCTTTTCAATGTCACCAAGCCTAGCGGCTGTGTGTTGACCTTTCTTTTTGTTTTCGGTTTCACTGAGTGCAGTCATCGAGAGAAGACGTTTGTTCTCTTGAATCTCAATGACACGATCTTCAATAGATCCTTCCATAACCAAACGCCAGATGGTAGTCTCACGCGTCTGGCCGAGTCGATAGACTCGATCCATGGCTTGGTCTTCAATAGCAGGAGCCCACCAACTGTCGCACAGGACAACTTGGCTTGCAGCCACAAGATTGAGGCCAACGCTACACACATTAAGACTAGCAAGCAAAACCGTGCAGTTTGGCTCATTGGAAAACTCGGTGATGGCTTGGTCTCGTTTCTTTGAGTTCAGTTTGCCATCAATGCGGACAAACTGGATTCCGTGGCGCTTGATATGGGGTTCCAAAATATCAAGAAATGAAGTCCATTGGCTGAATACCACAGTCTTGGTTCCCTCTGTTTGGCCTTTGGCGGTTAATATCTTGATAAGGGCGTCAACCTTGCTGCTGGTTGCATTGGGGTCCACGCTGTCAGCTCCCATATCTTCGCCCATTTCGGTAGCTGGTGAAACCAGATTGTTTGCATCTTTAATATCGGCACGACACATTGGACATTTGTGCTGTCTCTCGATGACCTGCTCAATACATGCTTTGTCGAAAGCGTGTGCGCAAGCAGTAATGACAGGTTGCTCCAAATTATCAAGACAGATTGCACATGTTTCTTGGCTTTCAATCCGTAGTTGTAGAAGTTCCTGAAGTGCCTTTACGTTCTCTGGTGTCAATTCCACAACTTTGTGTTGTTCAAGCATAGACGTCAACTTGGTCACACGGTCCTTGCACAGTGCCCAATGATTGCACACCTGACGCATTCGAAGAAGGACTTCGAGAATATGCGAGTAGGTAGGTCCCCCGCTGCCTTTAGTCTGATACTGATTGAGCATTCCCTTCGCTTCGGCTCTATAAAGTTGATTAGCGCTGCTAGAGCTAAGAAAGGGTTTGAAAGTACATACTGAAACATTTCATATTTCTCTTGCTCGTGAGAATGAAATTTGATGCGTAGAACATGAGATTTCAAAGGAGGAAGCCGTAGGTTGATAAACTCCATGTCCTTACGCCGTCGTAGACAAATCGCTGCCATCATTTCTTGGAGAAGGTAAACACCATCTGGATCACCTTGGCTAAGAGGGCGGATAAGGACGGCGTTGAACATGGCAAGGTCATCTAGCCCGCCGGAGAGCTTGAGGAAACGGACCTGCGAGTAGAGGTCTCTGAGTGAGTTGATGATAGGAGTTCCAGTCAGCGTCCAGCGGGAGTCGGCTTGTAGATTGTAAGCGGCGAGGGCGCCTTTTGATCGAGGATTTCGGATGGTGTGACCTTCATCAAGCACAACACGACGCCAATTAACGGAGTAAAGTCCAGAAGAACGTTTAACAGGAGGCCCGTCAGACTGCGTATATTCTGAAGCTAGTGCTCCATAGCTTGTGATGACAACGTCATACCCACTCAAATTTGCACCTTTTTTATTCGTTCCGTGATAGACAAGTATCTTCGGGATATGCTCTGGTTTCACATGAGCCTCGATTTGGCCTTTCCAGTTGCTCATAACGCCAACAGGGCTAATTATCAGAGTAATCGACGAAGATTGGGGGTTCCTAGGTTTTGAATTGGCCATTATTAACGAGATAATTTGAATGGTCTTGCCCAGGCCCATGTCATCTGCTAGAATACCTCCACTTGCAAGCGTTGGGGGTTGAGAGGTAGCAAAGTGGGTAGCAATATTTTTATATCTAATGCCCTCCCGTTTCCAAAGCTGTACAGTGCCAGGAGAACCTTGCTCTGGAAGAGAGGGCGCCTCTTTGGCCAGCATCCACGCGAGGCCCTGACGCTGATATGAAAGTAGCTGGGTCTTCATACTGGACGGGGTGTCAGCCATTGGCATGCTAGCCAGGTCGGATTCATTGATGCCGAATTTTTCGACTGCTTGTCCCATTTGACGAGGATTGAAGGTGCTGCTCTGGTTGATGAGGTCTTCGAGAGTTGCAGGATTGATGGCTTCCTGAGAACGGCCAGCCTGGGTATACGAGTCCTGCCGGCCAGCCTCCTCTGCATTGCCCCGTTTCATGGCTTCTTTGCGTATCCGATCACGCTCTGCTTCTGCTGCGCGATTGGGCGGTCTGATCTGAACTGGAAATCTATCTTGCTTCATTCGACGCTTCAGCGCCTCTTGCTCAACCGGGTTTCGGGTTGCGTAAAGTCTGAGTTTGAGGGGGCAATCATAAGTACCAATGACGCCAGTGAGAATGCCCTCGACCATCACACATTTCTCATCCTATATTCAATCAGTGGATAAATCAAGGCACAATTCATCAGGAGCTTTACCATATACTTTGCCAGTTTTGACGCTACAGTACGGGGGATATGGCCAATTTGTTGACCCATGACATTCAATACGCGAATAGCATTCGAGTCATATGGATTCTGAGGTTCTCTCTTGACTGTAACGTGTTCACCCAAAGTAGCAAACCCCCGGTAATATTGTACTCCGACAATCTTGGTGGGTAGGTCGGCTGGCAGTCAGTCAGCGAGAGTAGCAATCGCGATGACAGTGATAGACGACTTACTTAGGAATTCAGAATCACTGATGCTGTTGAAGTCATCGGCGTTCTGGGTGCTCTGGACGAGGTCGTCGGCACCAGCATCATCATCATCAAGCTGGCTGAATCGAATCGAATCGGCCTGACTGAGGGGAACAAAAGCAGTGTCTTGCCCAAAGCGCTGCCCCGCGTTCATGCTGTTCCCTGAAAACCTAGGCTGTGGACTCCGACCAACCTTGGCTGGACGTGAACTTCCTTCATCTTGGGTCAAGTCTATCGCGTCGACGTGACGCTTCTTGGCCGTCATTGTGCAGCAAATCGAGCAAAATGGATGATGAAGAAGATGAAGAATTAGGGTTCTAAGATGAAGAACAAAGGAAGGAGACGGAACACGGCAGCCTGAGGCATCAACAGAGTCAAACGAGCAAACGCGTGTGCGATGCAAAAGGCTAGAAAATATCAATTCTTAGGCCCGAATACGCCTACAAGGGGAGTTTCCAAGTCTGATTTTGACGCAGTGTTCAGTTCCTTATAATCAGGTACCCCCTAGTGAAAGTTGCTTAATCCCAGGTATTAGTGGATCATTTTCCCCTGGATCAAGCATGATGTTTACCCTCGACGCCAAAAGTCACGTGTTCACGTGACTCCGGTAGGACGGAATCGGATGGCAGTCTAACTATTTTAATCTTGGTCCTAAATTTGTAAATTATTTCCATGCTGTCGCAAAAATTCTGGTACGCCACTTCAGCGATGTTGATTTGGTCTGGACCCCCTATGGCATAGATCTGCGCCGCTTCGGGGGATATATAGGGAAAATAACAAGGGCATTATTATTATTACTCATTTGATGCCTAGTCCCGTCTTCTCTTTGTCTGTGGAATCTTAGCTCCATGGGTAAGTCTTATATTCTGTGAACTTCTGTAAACTTCCTCAGCCTTGTCTCTTTACCCCTCATTTTTCAACCCACCCCATTATAGAACTCTTGGTCACCATGACCCCGACAAAAGCGCTATCAGCTTTGGAGAAGCTACCTGTCGAGATCCTGGAGGCTATCATTGTTTGGTTGCAGTTTCCGGACATTTGCAGCCTTCGTTTGGTCTCACGAACCATAGCCGCCAAATCGGTTCAAAAGACGTTGAAGGGATACTTCGCAAGCAAGACAGTGGACTGGACATCAGCAACACAGGTGCAGGAATTGGTACAGCTTACACAGCCTCACCGGGTGGGGTGCCTTTTGCAGAATCTGTCTATTATCGGTACAGCGCCGTCGCATATCACGCCGTCTAACAAGGATATTCTCACCGAGGCTTTTATAAACCTCCGACTAAATTCAGTATACGGGGGTTTGAAATCCATTATCCTCTCAGTCCAAGGCAGAGATGATAGTGGCGATATCATACCCTCGAAAAAGGTCCATGAGTGGAAGCTAGTGTGGCAAACAGCATCCCAGACTTTTAAAATTGCCTGTCGAGCCCTTGCAGACAGCGCCCTCCACGTCGAAAGGCTGGATGTATTCGCCAGTATTACTCGTTGCAGTCTGGCTTGTAACAAAATAGCACCGGTTCTAGATTATACGAACATGTCTAGAGCATTAGCGAACTTGACCAGCGTCTCGTTAAGTTTATCGCATCACATTGGGGATGACCTGGGGAGTGATTCCGAGAGCGAGTCATTCGATTCTATTGGCCATAGCCAACGCTATACCAGTGACATTAGGCGCTTTTTAGAATTATGCTCCCACCTCGAAACCCTTGAGCTACATTGGTACAACCTGCCACGCAAGTCGAACCAAATCGAAGCACAGAAAGAAGAGAGACATTTCTTCAATGAGATTGTGAAATTAGACCGTCTATCTCAAATACGGCATTGTCGACTATACGGTACCGACACTAATGAGGCTGCGCTTGTTTCATTTTGCAAGCAGGCGACACAACTTTGCAGCTTAACCCTAGAGTACATTCACCTAACAGAGGGCAAATACGAATATGTGTTCAACTGTCTGGCCAACCAGTTACCAAACTTGGACTATCTTCACCTGGGTGACCTTTATGAACAGCGTGTGATCTACTTTGATGATCCTGGAACAGCGAGGTTCTCATACACGTCAGGTTCTAATGGGCCAGAAGTCATTACAAGAACAGGAGTAGACTGCCAACACCCAATCGGTTATCACCAGAGAAGAGGTCGACCTAAGGGTTCTCCAGGACTTTTGAAATGGACTAGAAAGAACAGGCTGCTATATGGTCCCCCGGATGCGGTGACATCATACCATAGCAGACTCTCAAAAAGAAGGCGACCCTAGTAGTGATTAAGTCGTGTTAGCAATTCATTGGCGACGGGAAGTTACGTATATATCATTGTGCGAGATTGGGGTTAGCTGTCCCAATGTAGTTTTCTGCGGCTTGCCGCCTTGAGGAACGGCGGGGTGCAGCCAGAAAGAGGCATCTGGCGTTCAGCTATCTGGGTGACTCTTCTTGATTGGCTGCAAATATGCAACCTTACGGCCCCGCAAAATACTTAGATTCATACAGGCTATCTAAAAGGTATAAGGTGTCAAACTCGGCGGCAAATCCTCCGTGTTTGTACCCCAAGAACTCTCACTGTCACCAAGCGTAATCTCCAACGTTCCTCCATTGAGGAAAAAATCATGACTTATCCAATTGTTAGTCCAGGGTTGTCCGTCCCTAGTAATATTTTGGATGTAAATATTCGTATAAGAAGAGTCGAAATTAAGATTGCGAATCGTTGCCACTTTTCCCGTAAGAGCATTTGTAATTGACACTTCTTCGAAGAACGGTGGACTGATTAGGTAAACGTCTTGACCGGCGACAGGCCAAATACCCATCATGCTTAGCGATTCAAAGGAGCCCATAGCGCCGGAGTCATCGTTCCCGGGGATTCCACTGTTGGAATTGTTGAACTGGGATGGGATATAGGTGTGGGCTTGTTTCGTAGATAGACTGGGGCGACCGGCGTAGTGGAACTGGTAGACGGGAAGGAAAGCCTGTTCGTCGCCAATATAGAGAAGCCCGGAGTCGTGGAGGTAGGAGAGACGGCTAGTAAAGCTGCCTTTGCCACCGAGGGTAGTAATCAGATCGCCCATGTCTTGTGGGACAAAACTTGGATAAAATTAGCCCAAAGACACGACGAAGTTCGAAGGACCTACAATGTGTATAACCAGACACTTCCCTCGTAGGTCTCATAGTTTTCCTCAAAAAGATAGCAAGATGTAAAGTCCAATAACGGTGAACAAAATATCGGATCCTGAGTGCCCCAGCTCCCGTTGTTATACTTCGGTTGGAAGAAGCCAACGAAACCAGTATCCACTCCATTGATACTTGAGGTAGTATCATTATTGAAAATATTCTTCCAGTTTTGTGCTCGACCGAGGTATTTGCTATAGTCGGCTGAATTACCTGTTTTATTAGCCATGGTGGCAATACAAAAGTCGTTGTATGCGTATTCCACGGTTCGTGAGATACTGCCTGTCATGAAGCCGGATGTATTGGGGTCGTCGTCATGGCTAGGAACATATCCAAGATTGTGCCAACTGTCTAAATTTCCACGCCCTTCTACAGACCAGTTATCTGGCTCCACCTCGGCATCCTTGACGATAGCTTCATAAGCAGTATCCCAGTCAACATCTGGAATCCCTTTAATATAGGCATCAGTGATAACAATATCCGCATTTGAACCTCCTTGTGTGAATCCCTTGCATAGTGACATGCGGCAATCAGGAAGATAGCCCTCGTTTCGGTATATGTCAACAAGGCTGCGAACCATGCGAGACTGAGAATAAGGATCGATGAGAGTGAGAAGAGGATGGACAGAACGGAAAGAGTCCCAGATACTGTTTGGTAAGATATTCCCATCAGAAATCTCCGTTGTATGGTCTCTACTTTATCGTGTTACACCCAGAAGAATGTACTCACCAGTAATAGCTGTCATAGTAAGGCTCATCGCTCTGCCATAGAGGATTCTGGCCCGTATAGTCCTGTGGGCTCAACATCGACCTATAAAGACCGCTCCAGAAAGACGTTTGCAAGTCATCAGAAGCACCACCGGGCTTTACAGAAATAACGTTAAGCTTTTCTGTCCACGCTTCTTTTGCTGCTTCGTATGTCGCGTCAAAATCAAAGTTCGGGATCTCACTTTGTCCATTACTACAGGCATTCTCGTTGCTTATGAAACTTAGTCCAACTCGAACGAGAAGCTCGTTCCTCACCGGTCCAGCAAACTGTGTCCATGCCCCTGCAGCCGGAGCAGAAGCGTAACCTCCCACCGCTTGAGTTGTATTGTCGGGTTGCAGAGCCACCTCGTCTCCGAAGAAAGTTCCAGTGTTCCGAATTCCAGCTCCTGCAAAGTCAATGCATGCATAGGATGCATAGCTACCAGAACCAAAGCTAGGGCCAAATGTCCCACTAACCAAGAGCTGACCAGAGGTTGGATCTACAACAGCCGTGCCACTTGCTCGTGATTGTGGCAAATCTCCCAGATCTACTAGAATCACGGGGCTATTGTATTGCACATTGGGGTCAAAGGTGAAGCGATACAATGCCGTGTGGTTTGTAACTGTTATCTCCACCTGCACGCCGTTGAATAGTGTTAGACCAAAATAACCCGGCTTAGCAGTGAGCGAATCTCCCGCATAACCGGTGTTTCTATTTGGTGAGCTGTAGGCACATTGAGTAACATCGTCATTCGTGCAGTTTGGGTGCGGGAAAATGGGAAAAAGACCGAGCGATGGTGACTAGAATTGACATTTAGCTCATCCTTTACAACGAGGGTTGGCATGATCAAATAAGAAAAATAAGAAACAGCTAAAGCGGTAACTTACACCGCCAGTGCCGGAATCATGCATATGAGAGAAGCCCATAATACTGCCAGAATCTGTAGAAAAGCCTCCCGCATTGTCGTAATCGGAATCGGGTCCAGCCTTGGCCATGCCTACGCAACTGCTGTAAGTGAAGGGAAAATATGCTCATGGCTGTTATGGGATTTCGTACTGAATGGTAAACTAGCGCCGGCAAAAACATGACCTATTCCTCGCGTCAGCTAACGTTTCTAGGCATGTTTAAAAAAAATACAGAATGATTCATTTCATACCCCCATTGGACGTCCCAATCAGGGGATCGACATATTGGAGGGGGTCAAAACTGCTACTGCTGGCCGAGCTGTGCGCCGCGATTGTGGACAGAAACAACAGTTTGGATAGCCCTAGAAACATGTTCAGGGACGGTAGTATTTGCATCTTGGTGAGTTACAAAGCATCAATTTCGATGGTGAGTGAAGAAACGAAGGGCCTCGCATCGACGAGGAAATCAATTGACTTTACAGGTCTTACATCGTAGCGGAACTGGTTACATGCACCTATATATACACCATCAATGTAATCAATCGATTGATGTAACTGTGGATGCCTATGCGCAGTATTCAGGGGCTATTCTCATTGGTGAAAATAAAGCCAGCCCCTGAGAAATCCTGACCCGGTCTACTACATATGTTTTTAGTGTATTTCGTAAACATGAGCCAGGAAGCGCCGGAGGGGGCCTTATCTGCTGTTACCTTGGGGGCATTGGCGCTGTCGCTGATTGGTATACACTAGGGTGGCGTTTCTCCACGAGAGTTTCCGAGCTTTAGAGTCAGTCAGCCCAGATATCGGAGCCGATCACATGATACATAAGATCTGTAAGCCTATACCTAACTAATAACTAAGGGTTGACTCTTTTTGGTCAAGTGGTATCCGTAAAAAGTTCAACAAGGGCTATGTTAATGACCCACCCTGGCCCCGATAGAAAACTGGGCCCGGCGAAATAATAAGCTTTTTCAAAACGCAGTCTTAGCCCTAAGATCTACTTCATTGTATGCGAGGCTTAATTTATTTTGACTAGGCTTCCTTCCTGGGAAGCCTTAGATTGAGTTGCGTTGGATATATCAAGGGGGTACATTTACGGAGATAACGTTTTAACAACTAATTCCGAGGTAATTAGCCTCAAAATTCCCTGTCTCACGTTTACATGTAGATTAAAGGTTGGTAATATTAAATATTATTTCTAACAAATTTTGCAGGTACTGCTCGGTGGATATCAAAGGAACGAAGATAGACCAAATTATGCCCGATCTACCTTCAAATGTTGTTACTAGCGTATATAATTAGGCAAGTATCAGAGAATAATCTAGTTAGAGCTGTGATCAGCCGCCAATCAAGCTGCTCTATGTACTTCGTAGCAAAGCACTAAATTTCAATGACAACCTATGTCCGGTGACGCTCGTAGACTAGATGCATCCTTGAAGTTATGTGAATCCCAATATTTTGCTTCTCCCTACTGATTATTGGAGTTTTTCAATGAAAGTGGTCTTCTATGGTGTCGAGGTTTTCAAGTCCACTCAGCAGGGTATAACACCTGGTGAGGCAGAAGAATTTAATAATCAGTCGTTAGTCCTAACCTGTAAGCAAGAAGACTCTTCAAAGTATAACACCATTTTGTCCTAGGATTGATCATTTCATATTAGTGTATAAAGATCTCCACCGTTTATTATCAAGTTTTATTAATTTGGATCGAGCTAGTCAAAGGAAAAGCTTATAGTGAAGTGAAGTGGAAGATCATGCATCTGAATTGGCGACTGAGTTGAGGAAACAAGAGAAAATTGACTCGTATTGCATGCTAAATGAAGTCGACCTATGTACCCTACACGTATATCCTAGTATTGGAAATTGTTCAAATGTTCTTCTTGGGTACGTCCACGCAATTTTCCTGCTAGGTCGTGTAGACAACCCGAAGTTGGAGATCGCCGCGGTGACCTCCGAGCTCAGTTTGTTCACCTTGTCCTCGCAATGACAGTTTAAGCAATTCGATATTCTCACTAGCTGCAGACTCTCCCGTCAACAACTGTCTTTGCCTTTTAACTTGCAGAAGGTCTTGAAGGTCCTCCTTATTGAAAGTTATACCCCCCACTGTCTCTCCATTTTGATCATGCCAAAATGTCAGCCCATTTCGTAATTTGTATTGATCAACAAAAAGAATGTCCTGGCGGTCGTAGCCGTAGTGTTCTGCCCCCCGACGAAGAAAATAATCAAAGTTTTCTTGGTCCAACTTCAACATTGTAATTAGCACTTGTATATGCGTGTTTTCTCTATTAGAGATAAATCATTCAAACTCACAGACTTGACGTTGACTTTCAGGTCACGCTTTCCCAAGATGACATCTTCATCACCGCAAGCAGGGAAAACATATTCTACATCTACCTGGATTTTTCCACCAAAGTTTAACTCATGTACAACAACCTTCTCCTCTCCGGCTTCGTAAATGCGTTGTTCGACATAAATGACCGGCTCTGGGTGGGTTTCATCTTGCTTTGGAATAACCACGGTCATTCGGACATATTGCAGGCGTTCATAAGTGCCCTTGGTGTTAAAGGTCTCGAAGTCGTCTGATACAAATTTCAAAAATTAGTCTTCTGCATACCCACTGATTTCGTTATTATTTGAGGTCTTTTCTTACCCACGAAAAATACTTTCCTATACTGGTATCCTTGAATCTCATTGCGCTCGCGACTCCGATCCTGGCTTTTGGAGAAAATCGTGAAGATATTGTCTCGACTCAGAGTATGCGTCTTCAGCGCTTCTTCGATAGGGCCAATACATCTTGATTGGCCCAAAATAGTTCCCTGCGGCCATGCCATTCTGATATGTTTCTTAGTCACTCTAGTAGCTGATCGCTTGCTATGTAGGACAGGATTGTCGTTATTGTCTATATCCTGAACTGTCGCTGGCTTGAGTGATTGCTTCATGTGTGCTGTAGTGTTGAAATCCACTATGGGTAATATTTTCGTATTCAGACTTGTCATACGTTGTGCTGCTCTTCTCTTTTTATAGACAAATTTCACCAGAAGCAACACACCTAGTCATCTAAATAAAGAAACACCCGCGTTTCATTTCCGTTTGGGATACATATCGGGCTCAGATTGTGTAGGGTACTACGCCACAAAATGTTATACTAAGGGTGGTTAACCAGCCAATCATTTTTCGCTACTCTGATGACACTAGTGACCACTGTCACATACATGCAGCTTGAACAAGTAGCTTGCATAGATAGCCTAAATTAATCCTTGCAAGTCCCAACCAATTTTGTGCGACTCGGCGCTTTAGTAACTGCATAATATTGCTCTCTTTACCGCATTTGGAAATCCGGCGTTTATGCTAATTTAATTGGCTTATATCAAAAGATACGCCAACTATCAATTAAATAGATAGAGTTATTTTTATCTATTTGCAGTGTTCTAGTTTATTTTTATTCTTTAGTTTTTTTTTTCTTTTTCCTTTTTAAATTTTACCGTAGAGACTTTTTTCTCCTCCAGTAGTGGATTTGCAACGTATCAAGAAGACTACACAAGCATGACCGTTGCAAATGTCACTACGTATCCGATTTTCTAAGCGTAGTGACTTTTTGCGACGTATCGGCAATATGGTGACGTTGCAAATTGTGAAACGGTTGCAAACCACTTGCAAGTTGCAGAATCTGATACGTCTATATTTCTTGATACGTTACAAATTAATTATAATTCAAATAGAAGCCGCTTGTATTTTTGGTATTCTAATTACAAATGAGAAGCCGCAGCGAGGCCTGCACCAAGCCCTGCAGAACTAATATAACAGCGTACTCAGGAAGCTTGCAGGGTGGCCTGCAGGCCTGCGCGCACTGATTTTGACCGAATTAGGAAGCCTGCAAGCTGGTTAGTGAGGCTTTTGGGGGGGGGGATATATATGTATATATATATAAATATGTGAGGGTATATTTACAAGGGCTAGGGTAAACGCGGCGACGCGTTCTGTTTTGTGGGTCTATCAATTCAAAATCGGTTTTTATTGGTTCTATATATGAATTATATGGTTGCAAGGTTCAAAACGTATCAAGATTTTGATACGTTGCAAAAATTGGTAACGTATCGAAATTTAGATACGTTGTGGTTTTATGATACATAGAAAAACGCTGATACGGTTAATAAATTGGCAACGTATCAATAATTTAACAGTATTAATACAACTTTTGGGTTGTATGACTGTTACCAAGCCTGTCAACGTTGCCGCGACGTTGCTGAACGGTATCCCCATTCCTCCAAAAACCGGTATAGATGGCTTTGGCGATGTACGATTCTGCCTTGATCTCTGTAAGCAAATAGAAGTTTTTTCCCATCAAATCCCAGTCAGGCTCGATAGTAGATGGGAAATCAATTTGGTTAAAGGTTTCTACAGCTCGAACCGCGTTGGTGATGAGGCATGGGGCGAAAGGCTAATCCGGAAACTGTCGATCCTCGACCTCTATTATAATACAGTACATATGTAGGAATGAGGTCAAATATATATGTAGAACATATATTTAAGAAAAAGCTGCTTAATTCTATTTTAAAATTGATAATAATATTGAATGCGATGATGATGTTCCTAAATAATTTCTACACCAAAACAAGATTGTATACGCTTGAGGCATGCGATTTAGAAATATAATGTCAGGTTGTTTTTGTGAGGATATTATATAGAGAGCAGGCAAGAGTTGGATTCGATAGTAAAGCTATGGTTCGCTAGGTAGTCAAACTGATTGCTGACCTTCGGCAACCCCTGTGCAAAGGTCAGTATATATATGCCGCTTCATTAGTGGCTTGGCAACCCTCTGTGAGGCTAGTGTAGCGAGGTGCGGCATCTGGTGCGTCCCGAAGGTCTCACGGCCTCACATTACCCCCCCTTTTCTTAGAAGCTGCGCCAGTGTTCTTCGCGCAGGTTCTTGTAGGAGGTGTAAATAAGCTCAGGCGCCGTTGTTACGGGGACCAGCGCGTGTGGTGTGTGGACCCACCTACGCGTGTTGTTGATATATCGTTTGTGGGTCAGGCTGTCGTTTGTTTCTTCTTCCTCACCACCAAATAGTCTATCGCGCTGCTGCCAATCCTGTGCTTGTCCCCCCTGCTCTCTTGTTTGTTTGTGCTGTCTGAACGTAAATAATATGTCCTCTGCTGGTTGTCTTATATTGATTACGATGCCTATTCAAATATTTATTTGGTTTGTTGTTCGCTGATGGTTTGCAGAATGGCTCTAAAAAAGAAGACCCCCCATCGCCTCCCAGCTACTTCGCTGATCACCTCGTCCTCTGGCGGGGATATCTCTACATTGGGCCGTACCTGGCCAACACGTACTGCTGATAATATGGCTGCTGGTGCGCTGTAGTCTGTAGTGTAGAAAAAATTGTTGAAGAAGTCACTCTTAAAGAAGGGCAAATCCGCCACTGCTCCCCCCTCTGTGAAGAAGCGTATATGCTCCCCCTCCCCTGTCAATGCCGATAGAGATGATGTCGAGGACAAAGACGACGACAATAATGAAGACGACAAAGCCAATACTGCGCCGCCCAGCATGCTGATTTTCTCGCCCTATCACAGGCCTTATACGCGTCTCCTGGAGGCGCATTTCCTGCCTTGCCAGCGGTGCCTGCAGTCATTGGGCCACAACCCTGATCTGGAGTGCCCCGGTCCCGGCGACAAACCCTGCCCTCGGTGCAAGGGGTTGAAAAAGTCTGCGGCTGAGTGCTGCCTGGTGAATTCCCCTTTCGCCTATGTGTTTCCGCAGGTGTTGATGTTTGCTAGATTCCTGTGGAGCAACTCGACCAGGCTGCCGTGACTGTGGAACTAGTGGCGACCTGTGCTGCCAGTTAGAAGGATGCCATCAAGGCATTGGACATAGCGATGCGTTGTTGGTCTAATCCTCGTTCAGCTAAGCCCCTAACCGGTATAGATAGTTCTGCTCCTACTACAGCGATGCAGGGTGATTCGCCCGCCATTATAACGGTGGATCCCCCAGCTGCTGCCCAGCAGTCCATAAGCTAATACCTTGCCCCCTTCGACAGCCCTATGTTGGGTGTTGCTGCCCTATATGGGCCGACTATGTCACTCTACATGCAGTGCAGGTTACCCACCCCTGGTTATAGGGAACCCTTTGGTGGTTATGGTGCTGGGTTCAATCCTGAACTCGCACGCCTGCTGGCTGGGGTGCACAAGGCAACTCGCGCCCTTGGTAACTACCTCCACTATTGGGGGTATGTCTGAAAAATTCCTTCTTGTACGGCGATGCCGCGGCCTTTGGGCCTGAATTGAAATGTGTTTGCTTGCCCTTCAGGGCTTTTTATGAATATCCTGGTGTTCTGGTGCGGTGCCCTGTGGGGCTTATGTTTAGATACCCCTGGGTGGTTTGGGTTTGTTTTGTTCTTTGTCTTTTTTGCGCAGTATGTGCGGCCTTCAGGCCCTTAATGGAAAGTCTCTTTCATTCTTCTTCCCTTTAGTTTGCTGGCGTAGTTCTAACGTAGTTTGCCCTTTGGCTTTCTTTTGTAGATAGATGTCAAGGGCTTTGGTTTCTCTGACAGTTTCTTCTGGTTCCTAGGTGGCTTCTTTAATCGGCCACCCTTTCTATTGGACTATATATTCTGTTCCCCTGCCTCTCTTCCGGTCCCGAACTATTCCTTGAATAGTATACTCAGGTTCGTTATCTACTAGTACCGGTCCTGGAGAAGTATGGTTCCTAGCGTTGGTGTAGTGCGGCTCTAGTAGAGAGACATGGAAAACTGGATGGATTCCTCTATATCTTGGAGTAAGGTCAAGTTTGTATGCGTTTGACCCCCATGTATCTACTATTCGGAATGGGCCTAGATATCTATTGGCTAGTTTTTCATTATATCGGAGCGAAGCTATATTCTTTGTCTGAAGCATGACTTGTTCTCCGATTTTGAATTTCTGATGAATCTTTCCCTGGTTATAGTACTTCGCTTGTGCTTCCTTAGCTTCTTCCAAGCGTTCCTGAATGTTTGCCTGTTTGGTACGGAGCTTTTCTATCCGGTTTATGGCACGTGGCTCCCAATCCTTCGGACTTGAGGGAGCGTCCTTGGGAACATCTATTCTCAGGTTTCCCTGGAATCCCATGAGGGTTTCCATTGGAGATTACCCTGTGACACTATGCCGACTGTTGTTGTACACATTCTGCGCCAGTGGGATCCACCGTGGCCAGTCCGTCTGCTCATAGTTCGCGTAGCATCGGAGGAAGTGTTCCACCGTCTGATTCTGGCGCTCCGTCTGTCCATCCGTTTGTGGATGGGCTGTCGTTGACAGTTTCCGGGTTATCTCCAGGTAGAAGCACATGGTTTGCTAGAATTCGCTGGTGAACAGCTTATCCCGATCTGAGACGATATACTGCGGGAAGGTAATCCACTGTACTAGATTCTCTAGGAGTAGCTTCGCTAGTCTTTCGGCCGATAACGCTTTCTGTGTCGGCAAGTAGATAGTGTATTTTGAGAATGGGTCGACGATGACCAGTATAGTGTTAACTGTCGTTCCCTGTCATCCCGCAGGTGGCAATTCTGTTATAAAGTCCATGGTTACTGTTTCAAACGGTTCTGATGGAACTGGCAACGGCTTAAGTAGCCCATACTGCCGGTGCCTGTGTACCTTGACCCGTTGGCAGGTAGAACAGGTTTGGATATAGTAGTCTATGTTGGCTTCTAATACCGACCAATAGTATTTCTGACGGATAGCTGCTATAGTGCAGGCTTTTCCGAAATAGCCTCTCTGCGCATCGTTATAGTTATTCTTCATGATTTCCGACTGCAAGGCCTTATCAGGTGGTATATATGTGGCCCCCTTGTACTGGAGAAGATCACGCTCCCTGATACTCCATACCGAACCCTCGGCCTGTCCTACATGGAGTTCTTTCGACTTCTTCCATACAAAGGCGTCCCCTTGTTGGCATATTTGAAGGAGACTCTCCATATCGGGTTTTATTTCTGAATAGGCCGTCTCAGTCCTTATAGCTTCGGTCGCTAGGGACCGTGGCATCAAGAGTTCTAGACCCCCTGTATCACTAGTGGTGGTATTCTTATCT
Organism: Talaromyces rugulosus; assembly: GCF_013368755.1. Classification (NCBI taxonomy): domain Eukaryota; kingdom Fungi; phylum Ascomycota; class Eurotiomycetes; order Eurotiales; family Trichocomaceae; genus Talaromyces; species Talaromyces rugulosus. The sequence goes on from NC_049564.1 coordinate 3,893,354, forward strand.
GCAGGGGCATTCCCCTCTTCGGGCCTGCGGGCATTTTCTTCGTCAACGGTAAAAGACGTCCTCTAAGCCTTCCATACTTGCGCCAGCACATTCGCAGATAATTCTTGGTTATGTGGGGAGATTAGGTTTTGTTCTTATTTCCCAAAGTAACCCCTTCGTAGCTTTTCCTGTAGGGTCAGGAGCGTCGTTATGTCTTCTTCAACACTGTCCATATAGTCCAGACGACGACTTGGCGCATCTGCGGGGTTCTTTGAACCCGGGCGGTATTCTATATTAAAATCAAATGCCGATAGATATTCTGCCCATCGGGCCTGACGCCTGCTGAGTTCCTTAGTGATAGCGAAGTACCGCAGGTTACTGTGATCTATCAGGACCCTAATTATATATCGGCTACCTTCTAGGTATTGCCACCAGTGCTTGAAAGCTTCTACTACCGCTAGAAGTTCCGAATCATGCACTTCATAGCGCACCTCTAGTCCCTTGAGCTTCCGGGACCAGAAGGCTATCAGATGCCATTGGGAATCCTCAAACAGCTGAGTGATTACCGCTCCTAGGGCTCCACCCGAAGCATCTATTTCTATACAAATCAAGAGCGCTGGGTCATAATGTCTTAGCACAGGTTCGCACTGGAACACTTGCTTCAAGCTCAAGAAAGATTCTCTAGCTTCCGAGATTATATTAAATCCTTGGATGGCGCTACCCTTTTAGCTATTGCGCTTTGTTCTCCCCACAGGACCCTTGGTCACCTCGGATAGTGGCACTGACATACACGAGAACTGATGTATGAAATTATAGTAGAAATTTGCAAATCCTAAGAATAACTAAACCTCCTTAACCATCCACAGTTCAGGCCATTTTATGATAGTACGAACCCGGTCTAGATCCATCGTTATTCCTTGTGGGCTTATAATAAACCTAAGATATTCTATGGTGTCCACTCCAAAGCTACACTTGCTTCGCTTGCAGTATAAGCTATAGCTTCTTAATTAATTCATAACTTCCCGCACCTAGGCTTCATATACCTACAGGTCAGCTGAATATATAACTATATTGTCTAGATATACTACCATACAGGTGTCTAATAGGTTCGACATTACCTTATTGACATATGTCTGGAATGTGGCCGGTGTATTTACAAGGCCGAATGGCATTACCTGATATTCAAAGTGGCCATAATAGGTTTGGAAAGCAGTCTTCCACTCGTCCCCCATTCAGATTCTAATACAATGGTATACATCTTTCAGATCCAGCTTAATAAAATACTTCACATTAGCAAAGTAGTCCAACATCTCTCGGACCAGAGGAATTAGGTAACGGTTCTTTACCATAATTATATTAAGTCCCCAATAGTCTACGCATAGTTGGAGCTCACCATCTTTTTTCAGTACAAAAAGGATAGAGGCTCCTGCTGGGCTTTTAGATAATTTAATTTAATCTTTTTTCTATACTTTACTCAAATAGTTCTTTAGGACCTTATGTTCGGTTTCTGTGAGCCCATATATAGATTTATAAGGAAGAGCTGTTCTTGGTTCTAAGTCTATAGTATGGTTATACTCCACATATTCAGACAGCATACTAGCAGCTCTCTCTAAGAATACATCCGTATAGTCGGATAGATAATCTAGCAGTCAAAGCTCATCCGTTCCAGACATTTCTATATCCGACAATACTTCCCAGATACGCGCCCCGTCATCCCCTTACAGGATATGAGCGGCATATAAGCGCAAGCCCAATTCTGATGCGTCTTAAGAGTCTATCCAATATACCACGCACCCGGCTACCAGGCTTTCATATGCTTCATGGAGAGACATAGTCTCTATCCCTTCGGCCAACGCACGGTCCCGGTATCTAAACCGCCCTGCGACCTAATCTATATCAGGATTTATCTTTTTTAACCAGGGCATACCGAGGATTATATCATATCCATCGATATCCACTATATAAAGAGGGTGCCCACTCATTCAGGTCAGTCCCTCAGAGTCCGTGACTCTTATATCTATGTAGCGTTGCCCGTATATTCAGACAACTCGCCCATCAATGGCTTTTACTAGCCTAGGGGCTTTTCCAGTAGTCCCAATAAACTTCTCAGCGAGTTCCCGGCTTACAAAATTGCCCTGGGCACCACTATCAATAAGGGTCCGCACCTTCGCGGTTCCCAGTAGCTTGGGGAGTTCTGTTTCTATTATCAACAGTTGCTCTTCCCCCATATCCCCCTTATAGGCTATCCCCAGCGCGGCCGCTACATACAAGCACCAGAGTCCTAGTTTTTTGACAGTTCAGACGCCTTTCACGCTTCATTGAACCCCTTTTTGTAGCATTCCCTTTCCCAGTGTCCTACCTTGCCACAATAGTTGCAGGTGGACCCAGTCCGATCCCCTTTAGGCTTCCCACGTTTCTTTCTCTTTGGGTTTCCGCCACTGCTTCTGCCTGCAGCGGCCTCGTCCCTTCGGGGGAACTAGTCATCCTTCCTACGTTTGTCTATAAGGGGTCTCGTTCCAGCACAGCGATGGTTCAGGGCTGCCCGGTATTCATTACCGCTGCTGCTGTGACTATCTTATTATCAGGAATTTCTTGTCTTTTGACATTCGGGCATGGCATCTTCCAGTTTCTGTAGGAATTGCACGGTGCCCTCATACGTTCGGGGTTTCTCTGGATACTTCTGTGACTCATCTTGGATAGGCCACAGGACCTTTATTATGAGAAGCTTTATATGCTGTTCCTTGCTATACTGCATGTCCATCTAGTCTTTGAGGGTTCGTAGGTAGCGGGCAAATTCCTATATTGATTGACCTTCCAACTGCCTGGCATCATTATGATCTCGTGTGGCAGCAATGCGAAGAAGCTTAGGATCATGAAACAGTCGCCGCAGGTATGTTTTGAAGTCTTTCTAAGTGATAGGTTCTGGTTCCTTCTTCTTCTGGTATATATTGAAGTTGAGAAATTGCTTGGAGCTTAGGTTGTCCGAAGCTTCGCCAACTTTATGGTGTGGATATTGGCTATACCACTCTGGATATCTACCGAACCATGATTCCGTATGTTCTATGAATGTCTTGAGTTCGGTCAGGGATTTCTTACTGTAGGGATCCTTCATTTTGAATCTTGAGAGGCGCTTCTCCACAGGAATCGTATCGGTTCGGGGTCTCTTTTCCCTATGAGCGCTGCTGTTGGGGGTTCTGGTGTCTTGGTTCTCGTGCGCTGGTGTGCTATATAGCTGTGCTCAGGTTTGTAGGATCTGCCATTTTAGATTCGCGATATGGAGCTCTTAGTCTAGCTAGGTTTTTATAGCTTTGAGTTCTTCCATCAACATGTCCTCCAGTTCCTGTTCTAAGGATAGCTATACCATCCTTAGATCTAGGTCTTTACTGGTGAGATGATTTCTTTCCAGTTCTATTACCAATTCTTCCCTATTACCATATCCATCCAGTGTTTCCGATATGCTAGGTTGGATTTCTGCCGCCAATACAGAACGTTCAGTAGTATTAGTGGGAATAGAGATGCTCCTAGTAGTAACCATAATTCCAAAACTTGCTAGCCCTCTTCCCGAAGGTAAAGAGCAATCAGAATATAAAGATATTATATAGAGAGCAGGCAAGAGTTGGATTCGATAATAAAGCTATAGTTCGCTAGGTAGTCAAACTGATTGCTGACCTTCGGCAACCCCTGTGCGAAGGTCAGTATATATATGCCGCTTCATTAGTGGCTTGGCAACCCTCTGTGAGGCTAGTGTAGCGAGGTGCGGCATCTGGTGCGTCCCGAAGGTCTCACGGCCTCACAGTTTTTTAGTATACCACATGTAGTAGCACTGTCTACGAATGATATACTATTAGCACCCTTTCACAATATTCATAGTTACTGTATCATATCTAAGGAAATATCTATAATTACTTGAATTTAAAACTTGTGTTACTTGTGTTAACTACTATATGTATGGTGAAAGGAGATATACGGCGCTAATCCATAAACAGGAAAGCGCAATCTGGGGCCCAATCGACAAATGCTGCTACCCCATTGGCTGCCAGCGCTGCAAACCTCAGCTTCTTTATTCTTGATACGACAGAATAACTACAACAACTGTCAATTGCATTGTTTTTGCCATTCTTTGCTTTTTCTTTAAATAGCATCGTTCTAATCAGTTATTATGGTTGATGCTTTTTTGCCTGCGTTCTTGATCTGGTTTCCTGCAACAGTGAAAATAAGCATTTGAAGCCATGGGTGAAATCCCATTTCAGTCCCATCTCGACCTCGTTGAGTTCAGACAGGAGGCCTTTGAGAACCTACTCCATGAAGGATCGTTTTCTCCCCTACTCCTGAAGCACATATTGGGAATGTTTTGCCTCGTACTCGTGCCACTTCTTATTCGTCCTACAAACACATTTCTATCTCAGCTCATACGGTATACATTTCACGCAATATTCACTGGTTTCAGCATATATGCAGTCCTTCATGTGCGATTCATTGGGCCTGGAAATGGGTATAGTGTTGGATTAATTGCGACTTGGTTTTTTATATGGAGCTCGACTATACTTGTCTTTAATGATGTCCAAAAAGACTTTAAGCGAATCGAGAAAGAATATGTTCAATCGTCAAGCCCACCTGTGCATGATTCATTTCAATCTAGGGGGACTTTGGGGCCGAATGATACAAAACATCACCCTGATACATCGTCCATTGTGGTCCCACGACATAAGGGTAAAAGAAAAGTCTACCACTGGCAGTCATTCCCAGATTCATTTCCGCATCGTGTTGACTGGGTTCTCGATCTTATTTTGAACTTTCGAGGCCCCAACTGGAGCTGGCGGGCTAGAACGTCACCACTTCCAAATTTTGTGTTGAATGATATCGGAGACCAGGGGGGATCTCGACAAGTGATAGTATCCAAGCTAATTGTTCCTGATTCTTCAACAAGGCTACGACAAGCCTTGCTCTCTTTCTTACGAGACTATATTGCCTTGGATATCATCAAGGTGCTTATGATGCGAGACCAGTATTTCTGGGGGTTTGTGGACAACTACCCACCACCGCCATGGCCCTTTGTCATAGTATCCTTTTCCCCAATTTTGGTCCGCATCTATCGATTACTCCTCAGTATGTCGGGAGTTTTTTTTGCTCTTGATATTATTGTATCGTTGGATCCGCTCTTCTTTTTGGGGCTGTCTCTCGCCTTTCCGCGATTTTCCCGGAGTATCACCCACCAACCGCTTGATGAAGCGTGGCTCTACCCACCACCATTCGGACCGGCGAGCTCTGTTTTGGATTACGGGTTGATAGGTGCCTGGAATACGTGGTGGCATCAGCTGTTTCGGTTTGGATTTTCCGAAAGTGGACGATTTGTCTCATTTTTGATTATACCAGTTACCCGAAAACAACAGCACTCGTCTTACACACTGGTCCGACGCCTACTCCAAGTCCTTGTCGCTTTTTCCATGAGCGGGTTGATTCACGCCATGGGAAGCTACACTGCTTTTGCAGATACCAAGCCTTTCAACACATTCCTGTTCTTCTTCCTGCAGGGCATTGCCGTCCTTGCCCAAGGTCTCTTCTTTTCCCAAAAAGCACAACCACAACCACGCCGTGCAGCACCACTTACTACTCGCGCACTAAATTTTGCCCTCGTCTTTTTATGGTTCTATTTCACTGCCCCGCTGGCCGCCGACGATTTCGCTCGAAGTGGGCTTTGGACGTTTGAGCCTCTACCGATCAGCCCTATTCGCGGGCTGGTTTTGCGGTGGTGGGGTGTGGAGGGCTGGGAAAAAGAAGGATGGTTCTGTTGGAAGAGTTTGTGGGTTGAGAGGTGGAATGGTGAGACTTGGTGGCAGAGTGGGACTCGTTTTCGGTAGGTTATATGGTATGGTATGGGGGTTGATGAGTTGGATGGAAGTACTAACAGGAAACGTCTGAACATGACACTTTTTTGCAAACATTGAATCTAGCATGTTATATAAACATCAATGGATATAATTCTATACATAATAAACTTTTGGGATAAAATCATATTCTATTCATCATCGTCGTCAGTGTCCGGCTCAAGATTCAAAGTTGGCATATCTTCATCGCTATCCTCATCATCATTTTGAGCTTTAGCCACAACTCCCGACAAAGCTGTAGACTCAACCGGAGGAGCTGTAACTGAGCTGCTGACAGCCGGCAAGGGCGGTGCTGATGCTAACGGGGCGACAGCAGGCGACAAGCTTACTTCCGACAGGGTTACGGGAGTAGATCGAAATGTAGTTGAGAAAGTTCCATCTTCGAAACGTGCCTTTTTAGCCAACTGGGGTTCCTGAGGTAGATCGTTTGGGCGTTTGGGATTGCTTTCATCGAGATTATCGTTCTTATTTCGTGACTGCACTGTGTGTGTCTCAGTTGATTCTGACGAAGGCTCATTCGTTGCCGCAAATCGCACATCTTGGGCGTTGCTGAGAGCGGAAACAGTGACAGGTACATGGTTCGAGTCGTCTTCTTCTTCTTCTTCGTAGTCATCTGCCTCGTAAACTCCGCCGGCACTTCCAACTATGACAGGCATTCGTGGCCGAAGCAAACACTCAACTTCTAGTTCCTTGGAATGCCTTCGCGCAAGGAATGGTAGAATACTTGGAGTCGTCCTGCGTCCTTTGACGGGGGGCATAGGATTCATCACACTAGAGCTCATAGCTGCCCGATTTGCGGTCAATATAGCAGCTCGATCCATCTCTGTTCGCAGCGGTAACGGAATGTATCCAACTGGCAAGAAATTGTAGAGGTGAGGAAGGAGTTCCAGGGCTGCTGAATACGTCTCTGTTGATGCAAGGTCTTTCGTTTGACTGACACCGTGCGCAGGATTGAGAAAGGCATCCACGTTCATAGTTTGGGCGCCTTTGGATTTTGCTTTGGGTTCTGAATGCTGAACTTTAGAAGTTCGGTTATCATCGGCTGGTATAAGGTCATGGCAGCATTTTCGGATCAGAGTAGCGACGGAGAAGACATTTGATTTTGACATTGAAGGTCCTACCAAAGGTAGGATCTCAGTTATCAAAAGATAACAAGATGTGCGGAGATGACTATTGAAGAACTCCGCTTCGAAAATCCAGGTTGTTTGTTCAAGGATGGATTGCGCAACAGATATTAGACTCGATCCGAGCGTTCGGGTAGTTGCGCGAAAGAGATCTATACACGCAGTATGGATCCTCGGCAATTCGTTCCAGAGTGCCACTCGCTCTTCTCGGCTGAATTCTCGATTTGCCTGAGTGTTGTCGTCACCAGCCGCGGGAAAAGTGACAGCTGTTAGTCGAGATGTCAAATCCAGGATAGCCCCGACGGGGATGTTGACAACGGATTGTGTTCGCCCTGAGATAAAGCGAGAGAGCAGGCCGAGGAGAGTTACCACTCTAGTCGCACCTGAATTGACCCCTTGCCATGACGGGAGACCTAAAGCGTTTGATCCATCGTCTCCAGGCGTCGGGCCTTGAACTATCGAGCTTTGGGTAGCTTTAAACTGAGGGTTGGAGGATTCCCACTGCTCCACCACACTCCGGAAGATATGATCTGCAGTTTGATGTATAGAAGTGATGGTATTCTTACAGTCTTTTGTCCATTTTTCGCTTGACGTGTTTTTCGGCGCGCAGTGATGCAAGGACACAAAAAGGGTTTGCGCGAGGTGGACGGTCTCCGAGGATAGGGAAGAGCTGAGATTAGACGAGCCCACAATTTGCAACAACAAGTTTTGTAGCTGGTTGGAGAAGGGGCGGAATATCGTCGGGTGCCGACTGATGAGTTCTGTGAATGCTGATAGAACGGTTTCCAGAAGAAGTGGCGCTTTTGACAGCGACTGCTCTCCGTTCGGTTGCTTCACGGAGACTAGATTCAGCAGAGCCGTGACAAAGTTCGGCAAACTCGGGGTTGTTATTTCTCGAACCAATGTTGGATATTGATATGTCAAATGGAAAATGCGAGTCAAGGTTATAATGGACAGCCGTTTTGTCGATATCGGGTCGTATTTCTGTCCAAACATTGTTAGCACACACATATATCTATATATACGCAATTTCCATACACAGGAGGACCACGTACAGAGAGAATCGACAACAGCCCGCGAACCCAAGGAGCACACTCGTGTAGAATTTCCCATTGGCCAGCTTCTATCGTCGCCTTGACCAAAACGACTCCAGTCCATCTGCCCTCAGGAGTGCGGTCCTGCACCAGGCTCGTCACGCGGGCCTTGAGTTTGTTAACGAGCAGAGCATCGTTGTCGTCCGAATTGGCAGTCTTTTTGGCTTGCGGCGCGGAGATTATATCACTGCAGTCGCTGAGCGACGCCGCGACGTATGGAGCCACATGCGGGAGGTCCTGGACTGGGGTCGTTGTCAGACGGTGGGTGATGGCGCGGAGCGAGGTGGAGGAGCCCATTGGGGGCTGACAGCAATGCAAGGTGCAGGCAAGCAATTATAACTGATTGTATATGGAGGTAAAGATGAAGTTCTTCACATGAAACTTTTTTTTCCCATGCGGAGTCAGAAGCTCGGACCCTCCCGAGGCGGCAGGAGCACACGCCGCGGCGGTACCCAATCACACATGGACTGTGGCTGTGGTTGACCGCCCTCAGCGTCGGCCTCGGGACGTGCTTAGGGCAGCCTGTTCCTGCCTGCAACATACAAAACACTCGGCAGTCTGTCTGTGTATAGAAGAAACCTCAGGCTCATGCTCGCCAACGGCCGCCAGGGTCGCTCTGCTGTTTCAATTGCCTGTCGGGTTATGGACGGATCTGAACGTTCCATTTGTCTCAATACAAGATGAGTGCCGCAACTTCGGTAGGCACCCAATTTCCCCCCTCCTCAAACTCCGCAATTGCTCCTGTATTTCTTCGGACTTGCTCTAATCCTGTTGCTTTACTAGGGCCGAGAAACAGAGAAAGCGCAGAGCTACATCGATGCTCTGGATAACGCGCGCAGCGAGGACAAATGGGGCGAGATTCCCGAGTTGATCCGCAAAATAACAAAGCATGCGCCGCATCGGAAATGTAATTTTGCTTGCTATGCTCAAAAAACCTCGCTAATGAGCCGCCCACAGGCCTGATTCAGACTGCGATCGCCGAAGTCCAAGTCATCGCCCACATCAGCAAAACACGGCCCGGCACAGCCAAAGGCCAAACAGCCCCGAACCATGTGTCTAATCTGCCCGAGTTGATCCCAACCCTCCTCGCGGCTGTTGAAGAGGCCGACGGGACCCCGCAAGATGTGTTTCAAGCCCATGTCTGCTTAGGCTGGATACACTGGACATTGTCAGAGCCCGGTTTAGCTGTCAGGCGTCTACCCAATGATTTTGAGGAGCCCACGATCAATGCTCTCGCTGACGGGAAAAACAACATCACAAAATGGACTGAGATATGCATTGTGAAAGCAGGCTATATAAAGAGTACGGACCGACACATCATCTGCCCTGGATTGCTGCTAATTTCTGGCTAGGTGCCGCACAATCGGTTGTTTCTGGTGCGGATGACGCTCTGAAAACAGCATCGTCGATCCTACCCCGACTCTCCACACCGAACTCGATATTGGCATCATGTCCTCAGGCCTTGTACTGGTCAGAAAAATTTCTTTCAAAGGTAGCACAGGTGGCAAGCGAGGTAGTCGACCCTGGCGACAGAGATGACAACTCCATCGAAATTGGATTGGCTTTGAAAGCTTTCCGATTTTGGTCCGGACATCCGTATGTCAAACGACGAGATATCACATCTGTGAATCGGTCTGCTGGATCTCCCGAGTCTGGCTCCCCATTCACCATGTGGATGTCATATTTCGGCCTCTTGTCCATGATATTGCAGAACGGCATGGAATACTTCCCTCCGTCAAACGGGGCCCCGCGCAGTCAGCTGGCCGAAGAGCTTCGCCGTGTAGAGACTGTGTGCGAGAGTGCTCTCCTGAGAGAAATTCGATTCCCTACAGCCAACGCCAGTAATCCTCAGGTCGAGGTATGGGTCGAAGAGGTAATCCATAACTGGGAAGTGCTGTGTGGCCCCAGTTGGCAAGATAGCGACTTGGGAGAAGGGGGACAGGATGCAATTGGGCATAACGTCTTAGATGTAAGTATCATAAAACTGTTCAACCACCTCGCTAGGTCTAACTTTTCCAGGTACTCTACCGAGCCGCCACCAAAACCTATCACTCTCATTTGATTATGCGGCGACTGTTTCACGTGCATGCTTCCTTGGCTGAATTTGAGTTGGCTATGAAGGCCCTCGACACGTACATTGATATTGTCATCAATGCAAAGGATAGGGCTGAGAAGGCAGCGGAGACTGGCGAGCTGGAAAGTGATGAAATCTTGCTTCAAACCGTGTCAGAGGGTGTGCTCCTACTATCTTGTTACGGCGCAGAAAATGAAGCACGAAAAGCAAAAGACCTCACTGCGATTCTAGAGAAATATATTGAGAAAAGCCTTGATCCCGAATCCAATGCCAGTGATCAATTGAGTACAGTATCTCCTAAAGTCATTGCCATGGCTTATCGAGCTATTGGCGTTGGCTCGGGTAACTGGGCTAGATGGACGCCAGTCAACGAGTCCCGTGATGACATCCGAGCAGAAGCCATCGAGAACTTGGAAAGGAGTATTGATCCTGCGTTCAAAGCACAGAACAACATCTCCACACGCTACGCCCTCGCCCTTTTATACGCAGAATCCCGGGATTTGGATAACGCGATTCTCCACGTTAGGACAGCACTGTCGACCAAAGACGACTGGGCACAATCAACGCATGTTTCTTCTGAGCTGGACGGAACCAGTTTCTCTCGAGAGCCAGACTTGGTGCCTTTGTGGCATCTTCTCGCGCTGCTTCTCAGTGCAAAACAAGAGTTTGGCGTCGCTAGCCGGTCTTGCGAGGCTGCTTTTGAACAATTCCCTTCGACACTCACCGCGTTTGCTCAAAGTGGTAGACGTGCAAATAAAGATAAAGAAAGACCCGGTTCTGGAGATACGAAGAAAGATCTATTACGCCACTTGCGCGGCCGCGAAAAGGAGCGCATTATCGAAACCCGTATGACCCAAATCGCTCTCATGGAAGTTATCGATGGTCCTGAAGGCGCTGTAAACCACAGTGATCAACTCCTTACTCTCTTCGCTGCCTTGTTTGAGGATTTGGAACTTGAAGTTCCTCAGAAAGTTAATGGAACTCAACAATATCTGGGCCCGCCAAAGAGCGCTTCTGGCACAGTGAAGAGTTTCCGTGGCAGTATTTTTGGCCGAAAGAAGGCGTCGAAAGCTCCTAGTACCAATGGTGCCGACGATATACCACCTCTTCCAACGCGTACTACCGCTGACCCCGACGCTCCATCGATTCAAGTGACAGATGAGCACCACCCGCTTCACAAGCAGCGTTCAAGCCAAGCGCCGAAATTAAACGGTTTAGACGGGCCAGCAGAACAATTAGACGGGTCTGAAAATGGCTCCATTGATAATATTGGTATTGCTGTGAGTGATATCCCCAGTCACCCGGCTGGCGCCAAGCAAAACGCGAAGCAGCCTCTGCCTGCTGTAGCACACAACCTGGATCACACGCGCGTGCCTCAGCCCGCTGGTCATTCCAGACAACCTCCCGAGCAGGACGTTCGCTTGCCTCCGCCTCATCGGTTCGAGTCTCCTACCAAGTCGCTCACTAAGTTCCCTGCTGCCCAAGCGCAAAAACACGCCCTCGCAGTGCTAGTTAAAGTCTGGCTCCTCATTTCGGGCTTGTATCGTCGGGCTTCGCTGTTCGAAGACGCGCGCGAAGCCTGCCAAGAAGCACTCAAGCAAGTTGAGAAATTCGAAACACTTGTTGCCGCCCAGGACTCCTCGGCTCGTGCCTTTTCAGAGCGCGTGTGGGGGGTATACAAGAGCTCCGAGGAGCTCTGGGGAGATGTGTATGCTGAGCGAGGGGCTCTTTCTCAGGCACAGTCCTTGCCGCATGAGGCAATGGAATTTTACGAAGAAGCCATCACGCGTTTCCCTGATCATCCGAGGGCCACGATCGGACTATCAAATTTGCTCTTAGATATCTGGGAAGAGAAAATCCCAGCCGAGCCCTTGCCGCCTCGACTAGATGCTGGTATCCCAACATCCTTGTCTGCGAAACCCGCAACCAACTTGCGCACCACATATACAGACGGTTCCTCTGTAGATACCACCGACGAGGATACCGACCCTTCCATACAACGCGCCGAAAAAAAGACTGACGTCGACTCGAAAGCCAACCGGGTAAGGTACATGAGCCGGCTTGCCGCGCGCGACAGGGCCTACGGGCTTCTTTCCATGTTGACCAAGACTGGAAGCTCGTGGGACAATTCCGAGGCCTGGTTCACACTGTCTAGAGCTTATGAGGCAAGCTCGCAGCTTGAAAAGACCAAGGATGTCTTGTGGTGGTGTGTTGAGCTGGAAGACCGCAAACCCATTCGGCATTGGTGGAATCTGGGTAGCGGAAGCTATGTCCTGTAAAACGTAAATGGATGTGTGCTTTTTTAATGTATATACATAGCTATAATACTTTGCGATATAAAATCACATCTCGTTACCAAGTTTAATGTTTCATGAACTATTCTATAATCTTGTCAATTGACAGCAGTCATTTACCTCGGCTAATTTTAATATCTACGTAGCGCCAACCCAAACACAATAGACACCTTAAGAAAATCTTTGTTTGAAAAGAATGACAGATTCTTTACAAAAGGAAATAGAAACATGAATAGTAAACTTCAATTGAATTGTACAATCTATCGGGAAGCAGCAACTGGCTGCCAAGCGGAATACTTGGGTCGGACACTTCGGAAAACATCATCAGCTTGTCATCCTGGTGAAGAAGAAAGAACAAAACTCACGTTGAGTATGGCTTGTAGGCGCCACGAGACAGAGTCAAGTTTGTACGATGCTCGGGCAGTTCCCAGGTGCGAATGCCGGTCTGCATGATCTTGTCGGCGGTGGGGGGAGCATCAACCATGTATGAAATCCAAGCGTGCCTATACAATCAAAAGTCAGCCAAAACCATTGCCATAAGTTTGGATGTTCTGTTTTGTCTTTACGTACCAGCCAGGCTCAATCTGACTCGGGTCGAATTCCTTGTCTTTGTAGTCGACCCATCGGGTACGCACTGAAATAACACCCTTGTTAAAAAAATTGCTGGTATATTTGCCATAGGCTTTTCTAGTGCAACTCACAAGGCAGTTCTTCCTCCAGGTTTTCAAAGTACTTGTTTCCGTAGCGGTCGACAGCGATCAAAGTTCCGGCTTTGGTGTCACCTGCAATTGCGGTTTAATCAATGGACTCTACAGCATTCGCTCTCGAGGAGTCTTACCGATGTACTGTTATAAACAGGCATATCAGCATCCGAGTCACGGTTTCAAAGCGGAGGAATTGTTGTACGTACCTGCATTTGGTGGCCATAATCCTATTAAACCAATAAGTAAGCATTAGACCGTTCGCAAAAAAAGGATGAAGCAATATCTTTTTTTTTTCGGGTTGTTTACCTTTAGGCCAATCTTCCACAAGTTCCTGAGCGTTCTAGAGATAGTCGACATCTTGAATAGACAGCGACCCTCAGCCAATTGCTCGCTATCACGTCGTCCGGTCGCAGGTGCTGGGGAAGTCAAGGATGTCGTCGACGGCGGCGGCTCGGCATCCGCCTAATGGGGCATAGCGGCGCAAGTCGCAAAAGCGGCTCTGTTTGCAGTGTTTGCAGCGACTGAGGAAAGTAATTACCATTCTGATTCATTATTTCATTGGAAACTCAATGTATTCGTTAAACAGATGAGAACTCCGAATCTGGGGTAAAAGCGAAGATGTTCAAGCGCGCAGGAGCATATACCGTGCGGTGCACGTGCAAACGGCCTGTTACTGTCCGAAAACAGTTCGCTGTCCGCCGGTTTTCTGTTAATACAAGCTCCAACGCTTCTGCGGTGTCGCCAGCTTCTCCTCTCGGGGGGTTGACTGTCGAGCTCGATCATATCGCTCCTCGCTTCGAAGTGCCGGCCTCGGAAATAACGATTTTGGAATCACCTAGCGCGTTCTACGAGACGTTGAAGGTTAGCAAACACCCGCACTGCTCTGCAACAACCACAACAACATCATTCAGCTAATTGTCTTGAATATAAAAGAACAAAATCCGAAATGCGAAACGAAGAGTTTATTTGTCGACATTATACATTGGCAAAACAGAGCACGAGCTGATCGACACATTGAACCAAGCATTGCGCGACAACCCAGACCTTCAAGTATCGGTTCTCACCGATTGTCTGCGAGGCACGAGAGAAACACCCAACCCTTCGTCCGCATCGCTTCTTGCGCAACTGGTCGAAGAACATGGCTCTGACCGGGTCGAAATCCGCATGTTCCATACCCCGAATCTTACTGGGTTGCGCAAAAAGTACGTTCCGCGCCGTATCAATGAGGGATGGGGTCTTCAGCACATGAAGCTATACGGGATTGACGATGAGATAATAATTTCCGGGTGAGATACACGCGGATACGTTGGAGTTGTTATTATATGGCACTGACTTCGGGTTAGCGCGAATCTATCCAACGACTATTTTACGAATCGTGTCGACCGGTATCATGTCTTCGCCTCCAAACAACTAGCCGAATACTACTCCAGGATTCATCATGCGGTATGCCAACTGAGCTTTCAGGTTCTTCCAAATTCGGCTCGGCTTGGAGGTTACGATCTTGTCTGGCCCACGTCTAATGGGTCAAGCTCGCCCTTGGACGATCCGGAAAGCTTCATAACCCATGCATCATCAAAATTGGAGACTTTGATCCAACCAAACCGGCAGGAAAAGCGTCTTCCTATTCGCGATTCGGATCAAACTTTTGTATACCCTGTAGCGCAATTCACGCCTCTGCTCAAGCCCGACACATCTACCGAGTTTCCTGCTGTCTCGAGTATTTTGCGTCTCCTTGTCAGCTCTCCTGCATTTAAAGATTCGCGCTGGCTCCTAACTGCAGGATACTTTAACATACACCCTGCTCTTTCAGCACTGTTGATCCAAAGCACATCGCAAGTTTCTGCACAACCAAACACAACAACAAAAACACAAGGGACTGTTCTCACTGCGTCCCCATGGGCCAATGGATTCTACGGCTCTCCTGGAATATCCGGCATGCTTCCAGCAGCATACACGCACCTATCAGCAAAATTCCTCGACCGCGTCGCCGAAGCACAGCGCACAAACTCGATTCACCTGAAAGAATGGCGTCGCGGAACCGTCGGCGAACCGGGAGGCTGGACGTACCATGCCAAGGGTCTCTGGATCACGCTTCCAAATGAACAATACCCTAGTTTGACGTTTGTTGGTAGCAGCAATTACACAAAGCGCAGCTACAGTCTCGACCTGGAGGTTGGGGCTCTAGTTGTAACGTCGGATGAGAAGTTGAAAAAACGCCTCGGAGAGGAGACCGAATGGCTACAAAAGGACGCTCGGCCAGTTTCGAGAGAAGACCTCCGTAGGACAGAGCGTAGGGTGGGATGGAATGTGCGACTTGCCATGTGGATTGTCGAAAAGGTGGGCGGTGCATTATAGGTATGCATTCAGAACTGTACTATCGTGTGCTATATTGTATAATAGAAATCACTAGAGCTTAATAAAATCAATTGATACCCATTTAGAATCATAATTCATTATAAAAAAAATAAATAAACAGAAATTGAATCGTAAGCTGCAAGAATGCAATGACCGTCTATCCAACTCCGAGTATATGTTGGAAATTTTTTGGGGAAATCAAGACTAAACTGTTTGGTTTATGCTTTGCTTTTAGAAGGAATCCTGGCAGGTCCTAGCCCCTGTCGAACTTCATCCAGCATTGCAATGCCGAGAACTTCGTTGCCATTTTTCCCTCTCTTCGCCTTGGCGCCCTTGTGTTTTGTCTGCTTGCTTCGATCCTGCCAACCAGATAGGAAATCATCCATGACGTTATCAAAATCGCTGCGGAGCGGGACATCGCCATAATCACGTCTGGATACCAGGCTTGGCGCTTGAGAGGATGTTGCAGATGCACCGGTCATGCCGGTCATTCCAGTCATGCCGCTAACCATCGAGGCGCCGTCTGCAAAACTGGCGTCCTCGTACTCGCCCTCTTCGTCAAGAGCGTACAGGGCTTCGACCTTGTCGAACCGATCATCCAACAGCCGTAGACCGTCTGTGCGGGCAAGCGAAGACGATGTCATCGAGTACGCTGACGGATTTGTCATGGCGCCCTTGCGCTTCTTTTTCCGAATCGGGGTGCCTCCGGCCGTGAACATGGTCGATGCAGCAGTGCGTTGCTCAGAGGCTTCTTGTTTCCCTGCTGCTGGTACGTTGGGGGTGTTCTTGGCCTCTTTTTTGAATTTGGCAAATTCATGCATCCAGTTTGAATCCTCTGGTGCCATGTCTGGGACCGGCTGGTCGTGATTCGGCATTTCTGAGGGGTCGTGTGTTTGTACATTATTGTCCTTGGGATCGCTTTGAGATGCCTTTTTGGTTGTATCGGTCTGAGGGAACGCTTTTTCTGTGACATCAGACTCCCAGCCCTCGTCGTCTTCATACTCGTATATGGTATCTTCCCAGTCTCCCGGATGCATTTCTTCCGCATTGTTAACGAGCTCGCCAAAAACGTCCTCGCCGTCTCCGTCATCAACAAAGGCCTCGTCCTCGAGAGCCTCCAAAGCCTCACGCAGGCGAGGGTCCATATTCGGTTGGAGTCCTGCAATGGCATCTGGGACATTTTGCTGATCCTGATATGTCGGTTGTCTCGAGTAAGACGACATGCCCGAAGGAGCATATTGGGAGCCGTAGACACTTGCACCACCACCGCCAGCAATCTGGCTTTTGGAATCATCATCAAGGTTAAAATCCCGTAACGCATCCTCCAGTTTCACTGCCTTATCCTTGCCTTTTCCTTTCTTGGCTGCGGCCTCGACAAAGTATGCATTCCCGCCACCGGTACCCAGTTCCCGCAGGTGCTGCATGTAGTCGTATTTGCTGTCATCGTAGTAAATGCCATAGCCTGCCGCCTCGCCCTCATTCTTGCGGATGCCTTCTTCTTGAAACTCATCTGCCAAGTCGACCAGATGCCTCGAGGATTTGTGGGATGCTGTCGACGAGGCAGACGAAACAGGTGTCTCGTTGTTGTTGTTATTGTTGTTGCCTGATTTGGGACCGGATATTTGGTGTAAAACGCGGTCGTCTGCTTGGGGGTCATGGATCAAGGGGTCATGTTGCGATCTGTGGAAGAGCTGGAACTTGGCCGCGCTTTTTTTGTCTCTGCCCAATTCTCTTGTCAGCGAACGAACTGTGTGAGCTAGGATAAATTTTTTTTGAAAAACTTACATCCACTGGCGTCGAGGAGGCATTTTGAGAAATCAATTATGTTATTTGCCAAGTTGACGTCGTAGCAAATGGTATATACACCCTTCAAGAAAACATAGAAGTTGACCCCTCTATTTTTTCCAAAAAAAAGTGGGCAGAAATGGCATCACGTGCGGCTTATCTTATCGATTGGGCTGACTAATTTATCTTATCCGAATTAGGGCGGGGGAGTGTGGAATTTTGTATTAGAAATTCAAATTCGCCTTCTCCCTCTTGTATTAACCCCGCGGCCAACCAGAGTTGGTTACTTTTTCTTTTATTTTCCTTAATACAGACAGAGAAGAGAAAGAGAAAAAGAAGGTCGACATCATGGTGCTCGCAAAATCCAAAAACTCCGTAGGGCTGGGCAACAGCCTTATGAACGATCGATTTGGCAAAGGCAAAGCTTCCGGCCAGAAAAAAGTCTCACACAATGCTGCCATCGCACGCAAGGGAATCAACGGTGAAACATACCTCACAAATGCAGCCAAGGAAGCGTCATGGGTGAAAATGCGCAGTGTCACCGAGCAAGCCGCGCTCGACGAATTCTTGAGCACGGCCGAGTTGGCAGACACGGATTTCACGGCCGAGAAGATAAACAATGTGAAGATCATCCACACCGACCAAAAAAACCCATATCTTCTATCAGCGGCAGAAGAGCGGTCCGCGGTGAAAAAATTCCAGAAGAATAAGGAACGTCTAACTATCCCGAGACGACCCAAGTGGGATGAGAAGACAACCCCGCAAAAGTTGGACTCTATGGAGCGAGAGAGTCTGCTCGACTGGAGGAGAGGCCTTGCCGAGTTGCAGGAAAACCAGGATTTATTGATGACCCCCTTTGAGCGAAATCTGGAAGTCTGGAGACAGTTGTGGCGTGTTATCGAACGCTCCGATCTCATCGTGCAGATTGTGGATGCGAGAAACCCGCTTCTCTTCCGCTCCGAAGACTTGGAAAAATACGTGACGGAGGTTGACCCCAAAAAACGAAATCTGCTACTGGTCAACAAGGCAGATATGATGACATTGGAGCAGCGCGAGCTTTGGGCGGATTATTTTGAAAAACAGGGCATCAGTTATCGGTTTTTCTCTGCTCATCTGGCCAAGGAGCAAAACGAGGCCCGTCTTCTCGAGGAAGAGTCGTCTTCTAGTGACGAAGATGACGACGCCGAGGGAGTTGATCTGGCAAAAGAGACGCAGAAAAAGATGGACCTTGCAAATGAAGAAGAATCCAACGAGGAAGAATCAGACGGCGACGAGAACGACTCAGGCTCACTGAGAACTCGGATCCTCGACGTCGATGAACTGGAGGAGCTGTTCCTTGCCAACGCACCCAAACCAGGCGAGGGCGCACAACAAAAGGAAAAGACAACCATCGGTCTCGTTGGATACCCCAACGTCGGAAAATCCAGCACAATCAACGCCCTTCTCGGCGCCAAAAAGGTATCTGTATCAGCAACGCCCGGCAAAACCAAGCACTTCCAGACACTGTACCTATCGCCAAATCTCCTCCTCTGCGATTGCCCCGGTCTCGTATTCCCAAACTTCGCCAGCACCAAGGCCGAACTGGTCATCAACGGTGTACTCCCCATCGACCAACTCCGCGAGTTCACGGGACCCGCAGGCCTTGTGGCGCATCGCATCCCCAAGCACTTTTTAGAAGCCGTCTACGGCATGAAAATCCCCACGCGACCCTTGGAAGAAGGCGGTACCGGCGTCCCCAGCGCCAACGACCTGCTCCGTGCGTATGCGCGAGCCCGTGGTTTTGCAACCACGGGTCTGGGCCAGCCGGACGAGTCGCGCGCGGCTCGCTACGTGTTGAAGGACTATGTCAGTGGAAAACTGCTGTACTGCCACCCACCTCCAGTTTCTTCTTCTTCCGAGACAGGAGATAAAGAAGAAGGCGAGGCTGTAGTCGACCCAGCCGAATTCAACCGCGATCTGTACAACCTCGCACATCTCCCCGAAAGGCGACGCGAGCAAATCCTCAAAGCTGCAGCTGACCGACAAAAGCTTGACAGCGGTGTTGCTGGTGCTGCTGACGGCGACGATACATCATCGCTAACTACCGACTTGACGACAGACATCCCAATACAACCACAAGGCTCACGCTCCCGCCATCTCGACAAGGGTTTCTTCGGCCCCGGCTCTTCCGCAACAAATGGGCATCTCAACAGACCATTCAACTACAAATACTCTGAACAAGGTCAAGCCACCAAGGAACTCACGGGCCGTAAACAGAGGTTGATGACTGCATTGGAAAAGAACATTGATCCGTCAGAGGTGCGGCTCAACTCGTCGTCGAAGAAGCATTTTAAAGGTGGGAAGAAGGCAAAGGCAAAGTCCAAGGCGCCGAGTACGGATGATTATGAGTGAATTTTTTTTTTTTTTTGGTCTTTTTAAAAAGGTTTCTCGCAGGCGTGTTTGGATCATGTGCGTGCAATATTTCAAAGTTGAATGTTTTAGTGGTTTAGTAGGTAGAAGATTAGGTATACTGTCATGTCTATCTATAAATGTCAGCCGGTAATACATATATCGGTATTCATTATCATTGATTATATACGTCATATATAACTTATCTGTCTATTGTTCACTCTTGTATATCAACTGAATATCAAGCCAGGAAAAATTCAATTCGTTGTAGATATCGTAACAAAACAAAAAATGAACCAAGTACCAAAACTAACAAATACTGAAAAAAACGAAAAAACAACAAAAACTCATCGCAGTAAACGATCCTTTTGCGCTTTCTGAAACATAAGGGGTATCGCAGAGAAAAAGTTGAAAAGCCGACTACCATGCAAAATCAGAGGCACAACGGCAATAAGCCACATAAAAAAGACAAACCCAATAGCCGCATTCACGCGCAACTGCTCGATCACGGGCCAGAGGATATAACTCTCGGCCTCGCGGTAGCGGGTGGCAATCCAGTTGCGGATCGGCTGCTGGGCTCTTCGCAGCTCGAGGCGTCGTTTGTGGGTTTCCATCCCTTCGACTAGATGCCATGCCACGCGGCAGTTGATTTTATCCCATGTGGTCTCATCCGCAAAGGCGCGTGCGGCGATGGCGAGGTTTCTTCGCAGAGTTTCGTCGCGAGCGAGGCGCAGGGTTAAGCGGACGAATGTGTCGAGATCGTCAGGGGCCACTAGATATCCTGTCTCGCCGTCCTTGACAATGTCTGACGGACCTCCTTGGTCGCGCGCAATGACGGGCACTCCGCTCGCCATGGATTCAAGAACGACTAAACCAAAGGTCTCGGTTATGGAGCAATGCAAAAACACATCGGCGGCGGCGTATGCTCGAGCGAGAGATTCGCCGCCGAGGAAGCCTGTGAAGATGACATGGTCTCGGACTGGTTCGAAGAGGCTACGCACGTCTGCCTCGACGGCCGGGTTTCTGTTGCCTCCAACCACCAAAAGCTTATAAGGGAGCCCTTCCTTGGCCAATCGAATGGCAACATCAGCAAGAAACTCAAAGCCCTTCTCGGGGGCTAAACGGCAGGTGTATGCCAATATCAGTTCGCCGTTTGGTGCGAGCTGGCGTCGATAAACCTCGTCGCGGTATTTGGGGTTGAATGTAACGGTATCGACGCCTCGGCCGAGCTGGACAAGGCGGTTTGAAGGCGCCCCGGCCTCTTCGAGGTAGGCCCGCACGTCGGAGCAAGGATAGAAGATGGTCTCGACGGACGGGTGATTGAACAGAAAACCCTGGACGCGATTGACTAGCCAAGTTCCAAAGCGACCCATGGGGCCTGGAAGGAGAATGGACGAGTATGCAGCCAGGTCGGTCTGGTAATTCAGGGCCACGACGGGCGGCTCTCGCAGTTGGCGGATCTGCCATAGGAACTGGTATCCCACCGAGGCGGGACTGGCCAAGTAGACAATGTCCGGCTGGAAGGTCCGTTGGCAGACGCGGTCGAAGCGAAAGGGGTATACAACAGTCAGATCCGGGTTGTAGGGCAGCGGATAGCCGTGTAGGCGCACTTCAGACTCGGAGCGCGGGCGCGACGTGACGGTAGTTGCTGAGGAGAGGGAAAAATGGCGGCCCTTTTGCTCATAGCGAGGAGCGACAATGGCCACCTCGACGCCGTTGAGGCGCAAGTACTCGATCAGCATGCTTGTCGTGCGACTGACTCCATTGACTGGGCCCAGCGATTCAGTGGCCAGCAAAATGCGTTTCCCCTTGAGCGCGACGGGGAACTCGTTCGACCTGGCGACGGGGGTGGTTTTCAGAGACGTCATGGCGGGATTTTGTTTTCCTTGGACCAACGGGGACGAAAATAGCGAGCGCATGCTCGACGAGGTCCTTCTCCTGCAGAGAGCTTGCTTATTGATGGAGAAAGAGGAGAAGTATAGAGGGGAAGAAGAGATTCATGGTGGTGCGGAGGGAGGAGTGGGGTGCTTCCTTCCCTATGTGCTTCCCACTATGTTCAGTTCCGGTCTGCGCTCCCCTCACACATTTTAACTGCCCCGAAGCTATCGTCAGATGACTGTGGGCTCGAGAGTGCCTTTGGCCGTCCCATGGTCACTGTCACCATCACTATTCACCGTCACCGCCATCTCAGGTGCAACGTTTGCCGCTGGATGGGGTTGAGGTCGTCTGGCACGCGCGACATGCCGGCGGGCAATTGGCTGCTGGAGCGGCGTATGCTTAAGTAATCGGATCGCCGCGTGCCCCTCTTCCGGAATGTCTTCTTCTTCGACTCTGACCTTGCGATATCGCGAACTGCTGCAGAGGAGAACAAAAAACAAGAGCAAGTGGTGGCCGCACGTGGCGCGCGCTCTTTATCGCGTCCTGTTTTTGGCTTATCTTAGCGCGGGCGGTGTGGGGCGGGCTCCGGGCCAATCAGGACTGCCAATGAGCTGCGCGTGCGTCGATCCGCTCTCGGCACTCGACGAAGCCCTAACGGCACGCATCGGGCAATCACCACGGCCTTGGAGATGTACTTGCCATGTACTCCCATGTACCACTGTGCTCTGAGTATCGCAACTGCGACTGTGAGCGCTGTGGTCGAATCATGCCAGCCCGGGGTCGACGCCCTGATAGCGTGTTCCTGGCTGCACATCACACACACACACACGCTTCCTTTGTCCTATTCTTCCTGTTATTATTATTTTCCATCACAAAACTCTTGTCGTCCTCCATCTCCTACTCGCGTGCTCTATCTCAGCGACCGCGTTTTGCCTGTCGTGTCGTGAGTGAGTCGTGACTGCCGGCTCCGTCGCACCTTCCGTAGAGACAGCGAGAGTTGTTGTACCACTTCAATCTTCATCCCCCGCAGCCATGGACTTTCTCTCTTCTTCGCCGCCAGCCACCTCGGACGACAGTTCCTGCGACGACTCGACCGGGCCCATCACTCCAGACAGCAGCCCTATGTTCGGCGCCTCGCGAGTCGAAGACCTCATCGGGACCCCGTTGGCTCACTATCTCAGCTCTCCGAAGCAGCACGAGGCTGGCGTGCTTTCGACCGACGGACTGCGCTTTGCCCCGCCAGTCAGTCTGTGCGAGCTCTCGTTTGGGACGCCTGTAAGGCACATTGCCGTCGTCGGTGCTGGTTATGTCGGTAGGTCTTTGTCGTGTTTCTTGCTATATCGTGCTGTCTCGATCAATCACATGGATGCCAACTAACCGCCTGGACAGGTGGTCCGACTGCGGCCGTCATTGCCTTGCACAACCCGCATATCCGCGTGGAAGTGCTGGACAAAGACCAGCGTCGCGTCCGCCGTTGGAACTCGCCTCATCTTCCCATCCACGAATCCAGCTTGATTGATATAGTCAGGGTGACACGGGACGGAGCCAGTCTCTCGTCACGAGACAATTCAAATGTCCCTACGGACCGTCTGCCGAATCTCTTCTTCACCACCGATTCACAGGCCAGCCTAGCCAAGGCCGACATGGTCATGATGGCTGTGAACACGCCCACCAAGACCTTTGGTATTGGTGCCGGCCGGGCCACCAACATGACCACCTTTGATGCTGCTGTAAAAGAAGTCGCCTTGTACGCCAGGCCTGGCACTATCATTGTCGAGAAAAGCACGGTTCCCTGCGGTACTGCCCAGCGCGTGCGCCAGATGGTATGTTATCTTGATATCAGAGTTTTGGCGGTACTAACTAAATCTAGCTTGATGCCGTCCGCCCCGGAACACCGTTTGAGATTCTTTCTAACCCTGAATTCCTGTCCGAAGGCTCCGCCGTGCGCAATCTGCTACATCCTGACCGTGTGCTCATTGGATCGGCCAAGACACCTTCGGGTCGTCGCGCAGCAGATGCCCTGGCAAGCGTCTACGCCGCGTGGGTGCCGCGCTCGCGTATTCTCGAAGTCGATGCGTGGTCATCTGAATTAGCCAAACTCGTGAGCAACGCCATGCTCGCCCAGCGCATCAGCAGCATCAACTCTATCAGCGCCATCTGTGATCGCACCGGAGCTGATGTAGACGAGATTGCTCGATCCGCCGGGCTCGATCCTCGCATTGGCCCACAGTTTCTCAAGGCAGGGTTGGGATTTGGAGGCTCTTGCTTCCGCAAAGACATTGCCAGCCTGACGTATCTGGCCGAGTCTCTCGGACTGCCTGAAGTAGCACACTACTGGAGCCAAGTGAATTCGATGAATGACTGGCAACGAGACCGCTTCGCCCACAAGGTGATTCACCGCATGGAGGAGAATCTAGTCGGAAAAAAGATTGCCATCTTGGGATTTGCTTTTAAGAAGAACACTGGAGATACGCGCGAATCGCTCGCGGTGGACGTCATCCGGGTCTTGCTTCAGGAGAGACCTGGTGAAATCGCCATCTTTGACCCGTGTTGTCTGTCAGAAGACATTATGCGCGAACTCGAACCAGTCTTGGATGCCAATAACCGTGAGCGAGTCCACGTTTACACTGATGCCTACCAGGCTTGTGAACAAGCCAATGCGGTGGTGGTTGTCAACGATTCCGACCCATTCAAACAGGCCCCGGGTAGGAAGCTGGGGAAATCAAACAGCAAAAACGCCAGCACGGAGCAGCAGCCGTTTGAAACAAACGACATGGCCAAAGAGATTCACATCGACGGGTCCCGTTTCTCCTACCACCCAACGCAGTCGCCGATCTGCGCAGAGGACTGCCCGGACTGCCAGTCAACCAAGTCGCGGGGCACCATGTCGATAGAGCCAGTGGAATGGGCTCGCATCGCGTATGGCATGAAAGAGCCTAGATGGGCATTTGATGGACGCGGTGTGCTAGATGTGTCTGAGATGGAGAAGCTCGGGTTCCGCGTTGACACACTGGGACGGCACACGGCGTCGCGGGACTTTAATTAGCTGCAGGTTGAATAATTTTTCTGTTTTTCTGTTTTTCTGTTTTGTTGATGATGATACCTGGCGTTTGGCACGAGAGGCAGTTTGGATTCAACTCTTTTCTAGACCGAGGGGATTGATTTAGAGTGCACCAAGACTGCTTGTGAATAGTAATAATTTTACCTCGTATACATATTGATTGAAGATGCAATACATGTAGCTGTCACCACATGTAGTTTAAACATATAAACATTGAATATACTAGTACGTATTTACATCTTCGCCTTTGGCTGGAACCCATTCGCCGACAACAGCGAGTTCGCCCGCTCCCTCTGCCAGTGCAACTTGGCAATCACCTCATCTTTACGGGACTTGTTCTCACGCTTGGCCAGCTGCTGAAGATGCACCTCATCGGGGCCATCCGCAATCCGCAACGTCCGGATCTGCGCCCACATATTGGCCAGCGGCGTATCCTGACAGATACCCTGGGCACCATAGGCTTGCACGGCACGATCAATAACGGCAAGCGCGGCTGAAGGGGCAAGCACTTTTGCCTGCGCGATTTCCTTGAGCGCAGAGCGTGCATCGCCCTGGTCGATCTTGAGCGCGGCATTCAACACAATCAGGCGCGCGGCGTCGATTTCGATGCGTGAGCGCGCGAGCCATTCGAGAATCACGCCGTGCGCGGAAAGAGGCTTGCCAAAGGTCTTTTTGCGTTCGTCGTTGATGCGTGCAATCAGCCATTCGACGGCGCGCTCGGCGGCGCCGATGGTGCGCATGGCGTGGTGGATGCGTCCGGGGCCCAGGCGGCCCTGGATGATTTCGAATCCGCGTCCCTCGCCGAGAACAAGGTTGCTGACGGGGACACGCACGTTGTTGAAGCTGATGTGGCCGTGGCCGTGCGGCGCATCGTCAAAGCCGTATACGGTGAGCATGCGATGGATTGTGATGCCAGGTAGCCCCGCTGGTACAAGTACCACGGATTGCTGCTGGTATGGGTCCTTGTGGGACGAATCGGTCTTGCCCATGACGATGTACAGCTTGCAGCGTGGGTCGCCGGCGCCAGAGGACCACCATTTTTGTCCATTCAAGACATATTCGTTGCCCTCGCGCCGGATGCTGAGTTCAATGTTGGTGGCATCGCTCGAGGCGACTTCGGGTTCGGTCATCAGAAAGGCGGAGCGGATTTGGCCTTCAAGCAAAGGCGTCAGCCACTCTTTCTTTTGTGCCTCGCTGCCGTATTTGGCGAGTACTTCCATGTTCCCAGTGTCGGGGGCGGCGTTGTTTGTTGCCTAGAAACAGCGTTAGATCAAAGAAACTCCTTTTATTTTTCTTTTGGAGAAGAATGAATAATACCTCCGAAGCAACCCGGCTCTTCCCCAAATACTCGGCCATCAACCCATATTCAACATTACTAAACCCAGCGCCCTGGCTGAAATGGCTCTTGGGCAAAAACATATTCCACAGCCCCAGCTTGCGCGCTTTGGTCTTGAGCTCTTCAATCACAGCCGGGTGCGCGTTCCAGCGCTGTTCGCCGTGGCCGATTTGCTCTTCGTAGAGGGGGTCGGCTGGGAGGCATTCCTTTTCGACGAATTCCTCGACCTGATTTGTGGTCAGTCCTGCTTTCTATTGCTTTTGTTGAAAAGGAAAGAAGTAAAAGTAAAGGGAATACCTACCAGGTCGAGGGTCTTTTTGGCACGCTCGCTGACATAGGCCTGCGCAATGGCAGGGATGTTGGCAGAGGCAGGCATCTTGAGATGTGTGATGTGAGTTTCGGAGATGTGTCCGATCCGAGAGTCCCGAGGCGTGGCACCAGACAGCACTCAGACGGCTGTTGAGGAAATAAAAGTATAAAATAGAAAAAGATTGGGCAATTGAACAACTAAACAAATGCGCATCAGAAGGGAAAAAGACAGAGAGAAGGAACAACAGGAATCGAGGTCGCATATAAGTCAGACGGAGAGCTACCCGTGCGGGGCGGCAGTTGCCTGTTCGGGCTTAGCGGATTACGGGGTAGCCGAAGCTGCCTCGGCTCGGGCGACATTTCCAGCATTTATTATTACAAGGATGGATAATCTGTTTGTAGTATTATTCATACGAAATAAACACCTCTATCCGTCCCAGTACCACTGATTGACAGTACCCCAGACACAATTTAGTGAATCCACACAAAGGAAATCAACAAAAGAAAAAAACAGAAAGCAATCCAAGCCGAATAATCGAAAAATAAGAATGAAGAAGGATCATCAGTGAAGAGTCGAGTAGAGGTAAAAGGGTATCATTAAAGTTTCTCTTCACGGTCTGCTCGTACCATCTGCTAGTTGGCATTCTCGGGAGAAGAGGCGACAGCAGACGATGACTGCTCAAAGTTCTTCTTGCCCAGCTTGGCGAACAGCGACGTGGGCTTTCCGGCACTATATATCTCATTAGTGGAACGTACAAGCCATGTCCTGTGAATAAATCGTACTTTTTAAACCGCTTGCCCTTCAAGTCGCTCAATTTCTTCGTGCAGGGACTCATAATGTCGTCTGACGGAGACACATACGACGTCTGGGACCTGAAAAGCATTAGCAATGGCTTTTTATGTACGAGGGAGAAAAAAAAAAAAAAAAAAACATACTGATCGCTATCCTTGAGCTTCTCTTGCAGCGCATTGCGGTGATACTCCATCGATTGCACCGCAGCGCCTTGCTTCAATCCGTCATTATAATTCTCCGATGCGGCGTGTAGCTTTGCGTTGGTGGAGCGGTCGCCGAGCGGCTGGACTGGTGCGGAATTCATATTTGCGTTGTATAGGATGATGCGAGCGCGTTCGATTGAATAGTAGAATTGCAGTAAGCCAGAGTAGAGAAGAGGAGTTGTAAAAGAAAAAATCAACAATGGCTCACGGTGTTTGTTAAGAAGTTGGAGGAATGAAAAATGTGGATAAGCGGAAAGTGAAACAAAGCGGCCGGCCCGATTGTTGCCCCGGCAACAGCTACCTATGACGAGTACTATTGCCAGATATGCCAGCTACTAGAGTGAGAGATTTAACTAAATTATATGAAAAAATATATTTATATATGCTTAGAACAATATTGTCTTAGACAGGAGGATGATATTCAAAGCTCATTCGACGCGAGTGCGCAAGTATATTTTGTAGCTCGTTCTTTGCTTTTGCGCATTCCAGTATTCAATGGGCCCTTGCTCTTTTTAATGTCCAAGGTAGACGTTGATTTTTTTTTTTTTTTCTCCAAATCATAGTCTTTAGTGAATCTGCTTCACGTGCTTGATTTTATAACAGTCATAGGAAATTGGTGATATTGTACATACATACCAGCTTCCAACGCCAACACATCTGCAGGTAGGGTGGTGCTCCGAGTGAAAGCCCTGTTCCTAGCAGATATTGGCTAGCATTACGTATATACCTATTACCGTTCGTATTTCAGAGCATCTCCCGAATATAAATATAGAGTAGGGATCCCGCACAAAGGCTGTGAATACTTTTAGCTAGAAACTGCAGTTACATGGAACACAGACAAGATCGGCCGCCAATACATGTACGCCTTCAGATGTTCGAATTTTCATTATACAACCTGACTTCCAGACTTCTCCACACTGTCAGACTCGACTACACTGCTGTGCGTTTGCTTCACATTCAACCGCTCCTTCTCCAATGTGACAGAGACATGGTTCGTCAAATACGGGGAAGGGTCGCGCACGAAGGTCGCCCCAATAAACGCAATGACACCAAACGGAATGGTGGACAGCCACACTATCTTGTACGCATCGCTCCACCCCCATTGAATAGCTTTCTTCGCAGCATCGATTACATGGGCTGATGCGTCGACGGTCAGATTTGCAGATAAGCCACTGGCCGACAAGTAGGAAATAAGACTTGGGATTTCACTGGACGGGTACCCTAGTGGCACCACGGCATCTGTGACTCGGCTGAGAATTGCCGGGGTAGATTTGTTGTTCAATATCGTTGTGAAGATCGTGGTGCCAATGGCGCCGCCGAGGAATCGGAATGTGCCTAAAAGGCCAAGAGCTAAGCCAATATTTCTCTGAGGCACGTGAATACTCGCAGTGAGATAGCAGCACGTGGTAAGCCATGCAAACGGCAGATTGGCGAAGAATTGACAGACCAACGCCAGTGGTAGTCGGTTGGGGGTGCTGAGAGCGA
Organism: Talaromyces rugulosus; assembly: GCF_013368755.1. Taxonomy (NCBI): domain Eukaryota; kingdom Fungi; phylum Ascomycota; class Eurotiomycetes; order Eurotiales; family Trichocomaceae; genus Talaromyces; species Talaromyces rugulosus. Next base: position 3,922,101 of record NC_049564.1, read on the forward strand.
GCAGGGCCGTGAAAATAGTCTGAATGGCGACGGCCACCGCCAGCTGCCAGTGGACATGGCGAATACGGTAGGCAAATGTACCAAGCACCACGCCTCCAATCGAGCCGCCGAACCCAGCTGGGATGTTGTAGTATCCGGCCTTGATACCGTCGCTGGTGTACACAGCCGCGATGTTCGCGGGGATCAAGTCAGTCATGGAGATGTAAACGAGGCCGACCACGAAGATGAGAATCAACAACATGGTATACTCGCGGACCTTCGACATGATGTGGTATGGGAAATTTGGCCGTTTGGCATAGCCCCCGAAATCCCAGACAAAGGCCAGTGTAAAAATCACAAACCCCAAAATCAACGGTACCAGCACGGCGGCGCTCTTCCACGGTTGAGTTATCCCAGCCCATCCAAGACCGAGAAGGAAGAGGGTGAGACCAGCACTATATAAAAAGATACCAGGATAATCAAGCTCACGCAGAATCTGAAGGCGGGTGCGATCCATTAGTGGTCGCGATGGTGGTGTGTAGAAGATAGCTGTTCCTACTAAGGAAATCACGCCGGTGATAACACCTAGGATAAAGACCCAGCGCCAGGTGGCCCGTTCTTGTAGACACAGACTAATAAGAGGCCCAAATGTGCTGAAAGGTAGTAAACAGAAATCAGTGAAGCCTACTCCGATAGATCGGTAACGGTTGGGTAGCAGTTCAGATATACTAGGGTACACACTATGGGTTGTCAATATTTCTGCGGTTGGAGTTTGAGGTTATTGGGGGCTACACTGACACAAACATAGTACCTGTCCCGGTTCCCAGAATGACCATGCCGGCAATACATTGGTTCACACTTTGTGCAGTAGCGGCAACGATGTGGCCAATGATTAATAGAGTCTGGCCGGAGAGAATGATATTGCGCCTACCAAAGTAGTCACTGAGTTGGCCGGCGATTGCAAACGCAACGCTGCCTGCAATTGACCAACCGGAGGCCATCCAGCCAACATTTTGAGTTCCACCCTGCAACTCCAATCCAATCCTATTGGCGATGGGGAAGACTGTCAGCAGAGTGAAACTCAAAGCCGGATGCACAGTGAAAGATAGAAAGAATATGGCCACGATGGTCGATCGGGACACCTTGCCGTCGGCATTGCTGTCCTCCAGCGCGGTGCGATGAGGATCGCCCTTGTCGTCGTAGATATGAGGGTCGAGCTCTTCCTCGCCGATATTGTGCAACTGGCGAGGGTTGTCTGCTGCTTCGTCGTGGATCTCCATGGATGCTCGATTCGACATTCTGTAGCACAAATAGAACAAATAGAAAATACATTACGAACCGACGGGTTCTTCCTGAGGAATTTGTGCGATATTATAACCGATCAACTTGTCAATACATGCAGATAACTCGGACCTGCATCTACTGATTTCTTGGTGTGTTTCCTCTTTCGGGTGAAAAGGCCGGCCCGTCCTCCTAGCTATCACGGCCCGGCTATTTCACACCAACTTTAAGTTTTGGCACTTCTAGTCATTGTTTTATTAACGCCTATCATGGCATAGGCGGTTCTCCATTCGGCCGGGGTCTAGTCTAATTCAATCTTGTAACGCTGGCTCGTAGGGAATGGGGTTTATGTGGAGACAACATGCGCAGTTGACACCACGTGCAGTGCTGTTTGGATCAATATATACGTCAATATAGTTGACGCGGCGTGGTACATGTCAACGCTGGCCCACGTGCCCGCTTTCTTCATCATACGATGCAGCTATGCCTTCATCACTATTAGGTGTTTCCATATGCCGTATATTGGAGATTTTTGTCCGAGACCATCCACTAAAGTATTGAATGCATTCATTGATGATTCTTGAATTGAAAACTACTGCGGCAAATTTGCCGCGAGCGCGAGTCAAATATCGCTAGTTCGGGACTAGTTAGCACACTATACTCGATTTACGAGAGGCCTGGTGGGTCGCAAACATATAGTTGGCCAATAGGAATCATTCGACTCTAAGAATGGGTCTATCCCCAGACTTCCCCGCATAAATCACGTGTTTGCAGCGCCTGCCTGCCAAACCTTGCCAGAACTCAGGAAGGTTGGATGAGCCCATAAGAGATAATCACCAATTGATGAATATGTGTTTAAAATATAAGCTTGAGGTGAAATGATTGCCAACAAATACCATCCTTTTCGCAATGGTAGAGCCTCTCAACCGCGTCCGTGAGGAGCCGCGACGGCTGCACGAAATGCTTTCCCCGACAGCCTGTCGCAGCTGTCGAATGTTAAAAGTAGCTATCACCGGCAGCTTCCTGTGTTTCCTGCAGTGCTTGTATCTCTTGCTAATTGTCATTTGGCAACTAGATCCGGTGCTCTCGAGGTTCACCCAGTTGTTCTCGTTGCCAGAAGAAGAGGGTTGCATGTGTTTATCCGGAACCACCGAATCGAAGACTCCTTGCGGCTCGACGTAACGAGAGGGTTGCCTCTTTGCAGAATCATGGTAGACCCGATGCCAATTCTGAAGGCGAAGAACTGTTGCGTTCAAGTGGACCAGTAAGGGTACCTCCCACATCTGATCCAGTTGATGATGAAATGGCTTTCGTTGAATTCATGATGGATCCCCAATCACCATCAGGCGCTGCTCCATTACCCCTATCCTCAGAGTTTTTTCCTATATCTCCAAGTCATGGTAGTCCCGCACCAGAAGCTATTCCGCCACCAAATGACAGCTATAGGACAGCCTGCTTTGTTGGCAGTCCGCGGGACTACGCAGTATCGGAGGATCGACGGAGCATGCCAGAACGGGAGATTGGCCTGTTGTTAATTGAGGTATATTTCTCAAGGGTTTTCTCGGCCTCGTTGTTGTACGATCACAAAGCATTTGTGGAGGGTTATTGTGCTGGTACGCTTTCAAAGCATACCCTGCTTAGCACTTTTGCGATTTCGTCGCTGTGCGTATGACCTACTCCATAAAAGTTCCAATATACTGAGGGAGGGACCATTGCTAACCGGGAGACATCCGAATACGTAGATTCTGTCGTTCTTCTCCAGCTGAAACGTGTGGCAAAAAATCATCTCTTGGTGAGCTCAAATCGTTGGGAGACCGCGGTCGCGAGTGGGCGCAATGGGCGAGCGAGTTGGTCTTGGCCAACTCTGACACTCCAGATTTGGCCCGTGTATGCTCCTGTGACGTACTTAGTCTTTACTGGTTTGCCGTGGGTGAGAACGAGAGGTCTATATTTCATGCCAGTGAGTATGGATTGACCACTAGTCATTCTCCGACTGATCTTACAATGCAGCCGTCTCACAAACATCATTATATATCCTAGATCGCAAGACAAGTCACGGAAACACAGATCCCCAGTTCTGGATCCCTCGGGCTATTTCGAGGGAACGTGTCCACTGGGCTTGTTTTGTCAAGAGCTGTATCAGTGAACTTGCCCCAGGTTGCCGTCCTTTTGATTTGGATATAGACTCGATTATTGAACGAGGGTCGCCACAGCCGGGTCGGGCTGACCCACTATCCTTTGCTTCACCTTCGACTGTCCTCAACGGCTACATTGACTGGTTGGTCTGGGACGAGACCTTTTCTCAGACTAGTGTCATATACATGCTTGAGGCCTTTGGACTTTGGTAAGTGTTCTCCCTTTTAGTGCCCAGGACGACAAATCGTGGCACTTGGATTCAGTTCTCACCGCTCACATCTCTTTCTCTACCAGGCGTAAAGTCAAAGACTTCGTTCGACAACTGGAAAAGTCAACTTACCAATCGTGTCTAAGCACATTCTTTGAACTAGACGGCAATTTGCAGCAATTTCACTCGTCGCTTCCTAGCGAATTCAAGAATGATAACCTGATGGACCACCACCCACATCGGGAACCCCTCCAGCGTAATGCATTCTTTATTCTTTCGGTTTACCATCTCTGTATGATATTTCTTCACTCTTCCATGGTACCAGCCCTATCACTCTCAACAGCAGGACACAAAATTCCTCCTGCAGTTATCAAAATTTCATCCAAGACTGCGACAACCCACGCTCAGCTCTTTGCGAAAATGACCTGCAGCTACCTAAACACAACGCCGGACATAGCAAAGGTTCCCTCCTTCGTGGGGTACTGCGCGTTTGTGGCGGGAATGGTGCTTTCAGCAGTCATGGGTTTCACCGGCCTGGAGAAGGGACAGGGCGTTCGGCGTGATGGTGCCATTTGCACATTGCTTTTGTGGGAGCTCAAGGTTTACTGGCCAACCCTACAAATTTTCGTATGTTCCTTCCCTCCTCTATATCCTATAACATGACTCTAATTAATTCCAAAATTGACTATTTGATCATACGTCTATTCCTGCTGACGCTATTACAGTACCAAGATTTGGAGACACATTTTCATTTATCTGAATTTGACTATCCCTCACTTCTCAGAAATGGTTCGACGAATTTGCAACCGAACAGCTCATTCAGGATAAGTGATCTAAATGACTCTGGCGTAGCAGCTTTCATTGCAGCGTCATGCGATGTAGCCTATTCACCTAAAAGCGAATTCATTCATCGACCGTATTCTGACGGTCATGTGGAACACTCCAGTATTTCCAGCACATCCCCAGAGGGGAATCGTTCCACTAGTGACAACACAGGCTACGGCGAATCAACAAGTGCTGATGCCCAAGTTAGATACATAGACGCGATAAATATGGGGTCGCCGCCAGGTGAGCTCCCACCAGACTTGGGACATTCAACGCCAAATTGGAGCAATTTTTTTATCTCTGCCGAAGGCGGGCTTTTTGGGAAAAATTGAAAAACATTAGGTGCCTATATTTCGGTATATTTTTCGGTCTTGGGGATACTTGTATTATTAATTGTATCTTTCCAGGGCTAATAGTACATCACTAGTAGCTAACCAGGAATACTGGGCGGGAATAGATGAGACATCCATCTTTAGAAATTCCAGATATCCTCCAAAGTTCCAGTATGCGCGATCCAGATCAAGGCGTTCTCACCTTCGCCCTTCTTTAACTCTGCAGTCTGTCTGATTATTTCTCTTGCGTCTTCTTCGTGTTCATGAAACGTGTCTGTTGGGGTGACCTTCACTCCCTTGCCAAACGGAGCCTCCGGATACTCGACAAATAGGTGACTATGGAAGCAATCGCCGCCCAAGAATGCCCACTTCACCTTGCCATCCTTACGTTTAACACGCGCCAGTGCAGCCAAATTCCCAGGGCAATGGCCAGGGGCGTCAATCAGCCAAAAACTGCCATCACCGAAGAAATCGTATGCATTTTTGAACGGACCAAGAGGCTGCCACTTTTCCGGGGAAGCCTTGGGAGAAGGTAGTTCTTCTACGGGAAGCTCCGATTTCTCCTTATTCCAGATGCGACCATCAAAGGTGCTGTCGGCCTCGGAGGGCCATGATTTGGATGCCCATTCGAGTGTACCACTACCACACAGCACTTTGGCATTGGGGAAGAACTTGCCAGCAGGAAATATATGATCCCAATGGCCATGACTAGTTTTCATAAGAATTAAAACTAAAGCTTTTGCTTTTCGCACGTAAAGTTATTTGGCCATACCTTGCTATTATGTATTTCACTTCGTTAGGATCGGCACCCACGGAAACGACATCCTGCGCAGGGTCTCGCTCGGCTGGGGTTGTAGAGAAGACTGCGTGCTGGACTCTTTGAATTCTGGGAGGATACAATGACAGATCCTGCGTGGCTCATATGTTAATGGTGCCTTGACAGAGCTTTAAAAAAATGTGCGGATTTGTTAGGCATACATGAGCAACCCCCAAATCATACCAAAACTTCGTGTTGGATTTCTCATGTTGTATGAAAAATCTCCAGGAGGTCGCATAATTGGTACCTTTCAGTCCGGCGATTGCAGTTGATGCCTTTATCTGCATCCAACCGGTTTCGAAGGCTGCAATGGAGAGGACGGCGCCGCCGGATTCCAAGGGTGGGAGGGGATTGGTTTCTTTGTAAGCCATTTTTTTATTTTAATGTGATTGATCAAAATAATTGAATATTCTCTGAGGTTTATTCTATGTAATATTCGGTGTCCGAGCCTATAGATATAACTAGGACTTCCAGATATCCCAAAAACGCGGACCGAAAAGGTCGGCCCGGCCAAGGTTTGTGTACCTCGACCGGGGGATGATCTAAATATCCAGTTCTTTAATGTATTTTTCTGAAACTCAATTGAGACCCCAATATTATCCAATTTCTTGAACAGAATTCCTGACAGGGATACGTACAAAATGACAATTTCATTTCCATTTCCTATCCTTAGTGACAGCCCGTTTGGGATCTACAATATTCCCTATGGGATATACAGTGTTCCGGGACAAGTAAGTAGCGTGGGTCATCAATATAGGAAGTCAATATTTATATTTCTCACTTTAAAAGACACCCAGAGCTGCCACGGCTGTCGGAGACTATGTCCTCGATCTTGATACTTTAGTTCAGCGCGGGATGCTTGCAGATCCGAAGCTGACACAGTCGTTGGATGGTGTTTTCCTAAAGGTGCGCATGAAAGAATTCCCCTTATCTCCTATGTCGATGCGACCGTATGCAAAAGTACAAATTCTGACTGGGTTTAAATAAAGCCGTATCTCAACGACTTCGCAGCGCTTCCGCTCTCTGATCGCCAGGCGGTTCGCCAGGCTATCGTTCATCATCTTACGAGCGCCGACTCTCCGATTTTCAATGACGTGGAATTTCAAAAAAAGGCTTTCATTCCAATTCGGGAGGTTAAAATGCACCTACCCATGCGTTCGACCGACTACACCGATTTCTACTCTTCGCTGGTGCACGCTGATAAAGTGAGAATCCACCTCTCCGTAAACACGACAAAACTAGGCAGTGATGGATTCTTACATTTTTCCTAGGCCGGAAAAGCTATGAATATTCCCATTCCACCCGCATTCTATGAATATCCCATGGCCTACAATGGGCGCGTTTCTTCCGTTGCAGTATCCGGAACAGATGTCATCCGCCCTAAGGGCTTCTTCCTCCGCAATCCCGGTGACAAGCACGTCGAGTATCAAGCTTCCCGAGAGCTTGACTTTGAAGTTGAAGTGGGATGTTTCGTCTCGACCCCCGTGGCACTAGGCAACGTGGTCTCTGCGAGAAATGCGTGGGCACATGTCTTTGGTTACGTCCTGCTGAACGACTGGTCTGCACGGGACACGCAAAAGTACGAAATGCATCCGTTCGGACCGTTGCACTCCAAGAGCTTTCTCACTAGTATTTCGCCTTGGGTCGTTACTCCAGACGCGCTTCGTGGTAGTCTTGCTCGTCCAGTAGCATCTAACAACTCCGAGTTGGCGAGCTATCTTAAGAATGATCCTGATAACCACGCCGGTTACGATATTGAATTGTCGGTGACATTGTCTCGTAAGAGCCCTTCTAGTAAACATGTAGATCTGACAGCCAATTAATCTGACTAACTTATATAGGGAAACGATCAAATCCAGTAAAAATCGTACAGTCAAACCTGACAGACGCACACTGGGACTCACTGCAGATGATCGCCTACCAATCGTCTAGTGGCTGTGGGCTCAACACGGGCGACCTCCTAGGCTCTGGTACAACCTCTTCTCCTGTGAGCCGATACCCATCCTGAATATATATAATATAATAGATAAATAATTGTGCAGACACCCGAATCGAGTGACCCCAGAACTCCTTCTGGATGCGGCTGTCTCTTCGAGGCCAATGCCTGCAAGGAGCCCCTGCCAACTGTCGCTAATGAGGAGATAACTTGGCTGGAAGACGGGGACGACGTAACGATGGAAGGCTGGTTTACTACTGCCGATGGGAAAAGGGCTGGGTTTGGCCCTTTGAGTGGATTGGTGCAACCGGCGTGGGAGGCGAAGATTTGATGATTCCACTTGGGGCGATGTTACGATGGATAACTACTTTAACCATGAACAAGATATGAATTTCTCTCTTATGGAAAATCGTTACATGTATAGGGTAGTAAATTGGTTTGGAGGGTCGTATGTACAGACAATCGCTTGGAGCATCCATGAAATGAGACTAGGGTTAGGGTTAACGCGTGTCTGTGTCTATTATCGTCCCCAAGTAAAATTTTCCCCAACAGTCGCTAGTGTATCTAGAAACTAGATTAGCAATGGTGAAAATTCCCATTAGCAGAACTTCCAGTGTTTCTCGGCATCGTGACCGCTAATAGCCGCCATAGGCCGTCATCGATTGATGTTTTCGCCTCGGGCCAGAGTTAGGGCTTGTATGTAGTAGGGGCCGGCCCGTCCACATCGGACCGGCTTGCTTGTCACGTCCGCGGGGAGATACTAACAAAAAACGGTCGCGTGTGTACCTAAGTAGCTTGAATAATTAATTCTTCTTTTTTATTGAATCGAGCATGATTTATCGTTCAACATATTTGTGAGCAAATGACCACCACCATGTCACACTCCGAACCCCCTACGCCTCTCTATACACCTCCGCCGGGACTTCGGACCTATATGGACGATTTCCGCGAATATATCAACAAACGACATAGCCTTCAATTACAAACATATGACGATCTACATTCATTCTCAGTTGGTGCTCATGCCTCAACTAGAAACGCGTTCTGGACGTATTTGTGGCAATATCTTGAAATCAAAGCATCAGCACAACCCACGATTGCCATTGATGAAGCCAGAAATATTGCCAGTTTCCCAGAATTTTACCAAGATGCAAGACTTAATTTTGCTGAGAACCTTCTATCTCGACATGGCCATGAAACTGCGATCAAAGTGCTGAATGAAGCTAATCTGGACTCTGGACCAGAAAATGTCTCCTGGGACCAGCTGCAAGAGCTCGTCCGTCAATTAGCAGACGCACTATCAAGCTCTGGTCTACAGAAAGGTGACGTGGTAGTTGTTATTGGGGGGAACAACAAGATATCTCTGGCCTTGATACTGGCTACAGCCAGTTTAGGAGGAGTAATTTCGTCCTTGGCAACGGATGTGGGCGAACAAGCATTACTCGACCGATTGTCACAGTTACGACCACAGTTCCTATTTGCCGATGCAAAATATAGATATAATGGTAAAATTCACAGCATCCTACGCAAGGTGAATTCAGTCTGGGACAAGATTAGCAAACCCAATAACGCAGAGCTCGTTATTACAACGCCGCATAATAACGAAGACAAGTCAACTCAGTTCGGAGATTTTCTCAAAAGAGAAACAGGGAAACCTCTCACGTTTTTACAGGTTCCCTTCAACACTCCACTATGTGTCATGTTTTCATCGGGGACAACCGGTGTCCCCAAGGCTATTGTTCATTCTCATGGAGGTGTGGTTATCAACCTCAAAAAGGAATATAGACTGCATTGTAATTTTGATGACAAAGACGTCTACTTTCATTATACCAACATCGGCTGGGCGCTTTGGAATATCATGCTGGGTGCACTCTTCTGTGGTAGCACAGTTGTTCTCTATGATGGATCCCCCTTTTATCCCAATGCCGAGCGGTTTCTCCAGCGAGTGCTCTCTACTGGAGTAACTGCATTTGGTGCTGGTCCGAAGTACTTCTCCGAATTGCGGCGGGTGAATATCCATGCCAAATGCATGGAGAATAACCGTTTGAAGATTCTCCTAAGTACCGGCGCTGTCCTCACACCGGCGCTGTCAGAATGGATGGCCACTTCTTTTGGTCCTCTGTGCCAAATCAGCTTCTCAGGTGGAACTGAACTATGTGGGTCGTTTGTCCATGGCACTGTGAGCCTACCAACCTATCCAGGCGAGATCACCGTTAAGGCATTGGGACTCGCCGTCGACGTTTATTCGTCCATGTCATCAGCAAATCCGGGTCGTCCCTTACAGGCAGGGGAGACCGGGGAGTTGGTTTGCACGCAGCCGTTCCCAAATATGCCCTTGCATTTTTTACACGATCCTGAAAGGGAGAGATATTCGAAAGCATATTTTTCCGACATACCGTGTATATGGACTCATGGCGATCGCATGTACATCTCTCCTCAGACCGGGGGTATCTACATTCTCGGACGCAGTGATAGCGTCCTCAATCCAGCTGGTGTACGGTTTGGGAGCGGGGAGATTTATTCCATTATCGAAAAGCATTTTGCTGTTGATATTGTGGACTCAATTTGTGTTGGTCAGCAACGAGCATCTGATGAGACAGAAAGGGTCATCCTATTTTTGGTGGTTCGATCAACACCAGAAAAATCCATATCCGACGGCGAATGGAGAAATCTAAAAGGGAGAATAAGTGATTGCATAGCTAGTAGTCTTTCGCGTCGCCATGTTCCATTCGCCATCATTTCGGTATCCCATATTCCATATAATGCCAACGGGAAGAAGATGGAGATTCCGCTCAAGGGCGTCTTATCAGAAGGAAAGCAAGCCTTTGTTAAGAGGAAATTCACCCTTGATGAGCTGAATGCCTTGCAGAGCTATGCCCGATATCACGAGAGTTTGGAGGTAGCGCCAGATCAAGAACATCACAAAGTAACCAAGAGTAAACTGTAGCAAGATAGAATATCTGTCTTTTTATAGATACTATCTTATTGAATACATGTCTTCTTCCGCGGTCGATCAATGGGCACAATTCAAATCAATGAATCATAAGCCCAAAACCCACTTTCGCCTCGATCCCATTCAGAGAATTCTCGTACTTGATCTTTTGGGGCTTACCAAGATGCGTCCTCTAAGCTCAGACAGAATTTCATTATGGAGCATAGAACAATCGGTCAACGTTCGATAACGACCTAAGACTGAAAGTTAGCGATAGTAAGGCAAGTTACTCGAAGAATTTTTGGGCTTGTCAGCCTGAAGACAAAGATTTCCAACTACATGTGGGTCCTACTATCCTTCAGTATCAAGCCACCATCTTGAGTAAATGAAAGTAATTGTACGCAATTCCGAGCATACTGTCCTACCTTGTTATTCTATTATACTATTGGGATGCCCCTTACGGTAATATATATCCGATACCCGAGGCCCGAGCCTTGGCATCCCGATAGCCCCTAAGCCTATTAGGCTCTAGTGCCTATATTACATACTATATGTATCTACAGTGGGGTGACTAGTTATGTAGTATTCTAGATTGATTATTATTATTACGAGTCATTAATCTTCTAGCTTTCTTCGTCCCGCCATCTTGTGGCGTTTATTTTGTATACGCATCAAGTATTATTAATTAGGCAACAATGTTCTTAGATGTTACATATACGTCCCTTCGCCTTATCAATGGAGAATAGACATATCTATGTACATGACACCTGGTATATAACAGTTGATACATATTAATTGAAATGTCTGACCTCACAATAAGACCGTACGATGGTTCCATCGATGCAGACCCAGTTTCAACGCTGTGGCAAGAGACATTCCCGCAATACCCCGTTGCCTCCCAGCATTTACAACACCTCCTTGCCCAGCCTTGGGGATCGCATTTTGTTGCTATCCAAAATGATACTTCATCTCGCCTGGTCGGGTTCTGTGCAACTTATACCGAGATATCAAAAACTGCAACTGCAACAACGGCATACTTGCCGATAATCATCATCCAGTCTGGCTTCCAGAACCGCGGCTATGGGACAGCGCTTCTGCATTACTCTCTGGATCACCTGTGGAAATCTTTCAAGACCGTCAAGCTGGGATGTCCGATTCCCAAGTTCTGGCCAGGCGTGCCGTCGGATCTGAACAAGGAGTTTTTTGCAAAGAGAGGTATCTCCTTCCTATCATCCGTATCCAGCATTATACCGTACTAAATGACCTCAGGCTTTAAAGAAAGTATAACCTGCAAAGATATGTACCAACAACTCGCCACATTCAAAGCACCCCAGTACGTGCTCGACCGCACCTCCTCCAGCGGTGTCACTTTTGCACCTCTAACACCATCCGGAGTGGATGAATGCCTCGCCGCCCAGGAATCAAAATTCCCGCAATGGGCAGGCGGCTACCGGCTCCTGCACGCCGAGAACCAGCACGACGATATCATGGTTGCACTAGACCACGACGGCATGCAGATTGGCTGGACGCTGATGCTGTCTCCGGGCCGGTCGAGGTTGTGGTATGGCTTTGCGTTTTTGCCCGTTGCTGGAGGTCCAGACGGGAACGTCAGTGGTACTGGCAAGACGGTTTTAATTGCTGCGGTGGGTGTCGGCGAGGAGGCTAGAGGGAAAGGGGTTGGTTTGGGCTTGATCTGTGCTGCTATGGAAGAGATGAAGAGGAGAGGCGGCATTGACGGTGTTTTTATCGACTCAGTGGAGTTGAACAATTTCTACGAGAAGATTGGCTTTGAGACTTGGAAGAATTATGTGGATATGTCCATTGAACATTAAAGTTTCTTTAATCAATAATGATACATAATTCAACGTACAAATTTTCACTCTGTGGATTTATTCCAGCACTAAAATATTGCACTTTTTCTGGATAACTTTGTTATCCGTCTTGTGGATATGTTCGTCGTGTCAAAATAGGCCTAGGAACCAGTGCAACTGAGCCTGCAAGTTAACGGAGAAGTCTGCGCCTAGATATATTCTGTCGACTAATATATGACTCTCGCTAAGCAACTTCTCCAACGGGTCCCCGGTGCCTGGTCTCGCAGCCTACAAGCCGTCGGCCCCGATAGTGTTCAGTATGAGACCCATTCCCAGTGCTCCCGGTTCACACGACCAAACAGGGTTATTATGACGGTGGCTTCTGGTGCAACAATGGCTGACCGACTAATCACGGTCCCTCTTTGATACCCTCTTTGATACCCTCTTTGATACGGTGGTAAAATTCCGAGTCGATATAATTGCAATTCACCTAGTTAGAGACTCGCAATACGGCTGTTCAGTCACATCCTCAGGCGGCCTTCCATCTATTCTAGTGCGAAGTTCTCCGTGTGTTGTTTGTTCATTGAGCATTAAAATCTCGCAAGTTCTCCCGACTAACAAAGTCAAGACAGCACGTCGTCGGCTGCCATTGCGAGCGCAACCACAGCATGAGCAAAGCAGTACATGTGTTTGTGGTCTGTGATTTTGTACGGGCCGTAAGATGCCAATTTGAGATAAGACTTTGGGGGGGTCTCCCCTGCCAGGTATTTGGCATAGGCGTCGTCGTAGGTCGCCATTGTAATGAACAGTTGGTGCCGGTCTTGCGAAATTATCACACGCCTAGAAAGTCAATATTAAGTTGGTTGACTTGCCGGCCATTGAACGCTGCACATCGCGAGCGAATCCACCCGACCATCTCGGCAGTTTCCTGCATTTTGATAGCGTCATTGTTGTGGTCACGACTCATCTTTTTGGCTTCAAGAATACCAAAAATCTTCCCTCCATCTTTGGATCGTATGATCCCATCGGTGTGACTGTTCATCACTACATGTTCCCTAAACTGGGCGGCGAAATGGTGACGGTTGGGAACACATTCAAGACCCACGTCGGGAACAAGGTCTAACAGGTTCTGCAGCAGCAAAATAAGAGCAATATTAACCGTTTCTTCATCCTCTGCAGGAGGAGATTATTTTCCCAATAGTCGGTAGCGGTGTATTCGTGTGTTGCCGGCTCAGGGTAAAGGTTGACTTTGAGGAGAGTTGGTCTCTGTCTTGTCACTGGGCGGGAATCGTCGAGGTTGCGATCCCAGTCGTAGACCCCATTGACTTTGGAAACCAATTCCTGGGCAACCTTCACTGGCTTGAACGAGCCAAGCCAAATAGGATCACTTTTGCTGACGGTCTCCACAAGCGTATTAGACTCAATCAGCTGCATGTATCTACACAGTTCCTGATCGGCATCTACAACTTGCTTGGCATCCAACCATGTGTCCGCAAGACCAAACTGGGCCATGTCATCCTCTAGATCCTGAGCCTCCCTATCAGGGGTCCAGTAGGCCCGAAATGCGACGAACTGCTTCTGGTTGACCTCAGATCCAGCGCCCATTTCTTCCGAGGGGATGTCGTAGATTCCCAGATGCTTTAATCTGGCAGATTGGCAAAGCTTTTCCCACTCTTCTTCACTACCAGGATGAAGAAGTCAGGGACTGTCAGTTTCGATCTTGGTATCTTATTCTTTCGTGTTTTTGGCATCTTGTTATTGGTTGTCAACCACAGGAGGATACAAGATGTACGTGGGAACGAGCGAGAAAGGTGATATCATCAAGAGCGCGCAGAGGATCTGGCAATATACCTTCAGCTGACGGACAAAGAAATCTTCGAAAACACTTCCAAACAGTTCTGTATGAGGCCTGCTGCCCCCAGGGGTATTCACGCTGCAGATATTGGTGTCAGCCAGGAGGCCCACTTCTCCAACTTATGCCTTATATATACAGCTCCAAGTCCATTTCTGGAGCTGAATAATGGTGCTACCCGAGTAATCAATAGTATTTTACTCTGTCCCTTGTCCTTTGTTTCTTTGTTTTTGTTTTTATGAATGGTGTGAATGGGAACAATGGTGTGAATGAGAACAATGGTGTGAATGGGATAAATGGTGTGAATGGGAACAGTAGTGCAGAACAGGAGTGGGAGCACAGCAGTATTGGCAGCAGTATTGGAACAACGGGAGTCCAACGGAGCAGCATTTGGAGCAGAGCAGCATTGGAACAGAGCAGCATTGGAACAGCAGTGTTGGAACAGAAGCGTTTGGAGCAGCTAGAACAGGGAAGCAGCTTTGGAATGAACATAGAAGCAGTTTAGGAACAGAGCAACATGAACAGTGTAAATAGTGTGAATAGTATGAATGGGATCAGTGTAAACAGTGAGATTGGTGTGAAGGGTATAAACAGTGGGATCGGTGTGAACAGTTGCAATAGTGGGAACAATGGGATCGGTGTGGACAATGGCGGTGTGAACAATAGTGTGAGTAGTGTGGATGGTCTGAGACAGTGTGAGACAGTGGGAGGACCCGTGAAGAACTCCTGAACAACCTGTTAACTCAGCAGTGATAAGATTTCTTCTGCCTGTTACTCCCTAGTATCTTGGTTCCCCAGCATTTCTCCCACTTCTCAGCATTTGTCATTCTCATCATTTCAGTGTTCTGGGTGTTTCTTCTCAAAATGCCATTTCAAACCACAAAAGCACGAATCCTTTCCGCCTGCTTCCAAAGCTTCACTCCCAAGAACGAACAAAAACGCCAACAAATTGTTAGAGAGCTTGAAATCATTTATCTAGAGATTGAGAGAAACCGCTGGGGCTATTGCTATGATGCACATGACCTTGAGCTGTACAATATCGTATTTCGTGGACTTTCACTCGATAAAACCCCCACTGAAAACGAAGACACTTTTTTCATTCCCATGGCCAAGGAAGACCTGGATAAGTACCCGCCAGATCTTGCTCATGAGGATACAAAAACGACGGTTGAACGGTTACACCGTATCTGGGACGAAGGGGATTATCCAGATTGGGCCAAAGGACGTCACCCAGCCAATCGACTCAATGACCGACAGACTGATGCAGAACGACTATGCAAATTCATGAGAAAGCAGTTTGTTGAAATAAAAAGAAATGTTCCAAATAGCACAGATCGGACTACACTACCCACAGTTTCTGGGTGGATTCGCACGTGAGTCAATGAGCCAAATTTAGGACCAAGAAAAGTAAACTAACAGGAACCATTACGGTACAGATGTTACGGTGGCGCTCTGATTGATGAAGAGTTATGCAATGATCTATTTGACTCGTCTATTTACAGTCTCCATGACCCCCTTAAGGCAAGCAATGGCCGCCCACACGCAATGATCAGCATATCCCAGGGCTACGAATCTCGCAACGAAGGGCTTTACCGTCATGAACTCCTCGCAATTCTGGCTGTCATAATATCCCAGTTCAAGAAGCCTTCGCTAAAGAAACACAAAGTCATACCAGTAGGGGGTTCTCGTATATTCCGCGCAAATTCCCAACATCTCTAATCAGGAGGATCCTATAGGTCAAGGCGATATCGTTTACTGGACAGGATGGCCGCCTCATTGAGGCTCATTACAACAGCAGCATTTCGCGTCTCATTTTCCGCGCGTCCGATCTATTCGACTTCTCGTCTTACGAGGTGGCGATGAAAAATTCCGAGCCATTCCTGCGCCATATGGCGAGCGAAAGCACGGGCAAAACAGAAGCTCTGAAATCTAAGTTGAAGTGGTTTTCTTGTCCTTTTTTCTTTTCCTACTTCCTTGTGATCCTTCTGATCACACTCACGCGTCATTATTTGGCTCAGAGGTGGTAGATCATTCGGCTTGTAATAGGGTAAAGGTGTCAAACTGAAATTACTACCACTTACAAGAACCCCCACAGAGGGTTCCCTTTTTAGGGTAGTGGTAATTCAGTCTTACAAAAGGACAATTATTATTTGATTACAACAGATTATCCTGAAAATCATCTTATATTAGTATGGTGCAAGACGCAGTGTAGCCAGGCGCTTTTTCAAATTTTCAGTCCAGTGGGTCATATCACACAGCAAAAAGGCACAATAGACAGATAACGCAAATATGCCACGTAAAAATGCAAAGTAAACAATCTAACCCAGATACAGCTTAATTTTCTCTCACCCTGGCTATTAATTTTGAAGCTATACGCACCTCAGGCCACCAGCCCTGAAACTTTACCGGATCTGGTGAAGTTCCACCAAACCCTTGGGCACTTCAGCCCACTTGTATCTCTGGCTGTCTGATTAGGCCATTCTCGGTCCTGCAATCATGGCACAATAGAAATGTCTGTGAAGAGATGTGGTGGCCTGTAGGCAGAAGAACTCATATCATTGACCAGATTTGGACTAGCGCACGAGCCGCCCCACACTTACCAAATCCTCAAAAAATCCATAAGATTATCTAGGGCTCACTCTTAAGAGGCTATGGAAGCTGAAGTACTGTATGTTTTATGAAATCAAAAGCGAATTTTCTCATTTTAACCTAGGAAACCGTCATTCAGAGACTGAACGCTTGACACAGTTCAAAATACAGTCTGATAAAAACTCAACGTATGTTTTCACTTTCCAGCATGCCAATCTGCCGCTATCTGACCCTGATCTGACAGAGCCCCTTCCAGGTCTAGCCCTGAAGCTTTGCCTTATGGCAGCGACTCCACCAAGACATTGAGTGTCAAAAGAATGATTAACCCACAGCCAATCGATAGGCAACTAGCTACATCACCGTTGTTTCTTTTTCCTCTAACAGCATCAATTGATCGGATCTTCCGAAAATTCAAAATGTTAAATGACAAGCTCAAGAACATATGCCAAATTACTGAATCCATCAGTTATTATACACAATAAGAGTACGAGGAAATGCTCAATCCAGAAGAAGAAGAAGAAGAAGAAGAAGAAGAAGAAGAAGAAGAAGAATGCTTAACCGAATGATATATTTCATTCCCAGTAGTATCCAGAAAATTGGGTACTTGCGCCAAGCCAAAAGAAGAAATCAAATCAAATCGTAAAATCATAAGGTACAAATCTACATCACCACTATGTTCTAGATAGTCTTTCCTTGGAAGAGTGGTACTCATGGTACAGGCATCTCAAGGAATGGGCTCTGTAGCAGATCATCAGCATCGGGTCGCTTCTCGTGATCTACCTCAAAGGTCGCTTCCAAAAATGCCCGAGCCTCCTTGCTTGCATGATCCGGTATTGTGGGCTTAGCTTGGTTATTGCCAATGGCGAATATGGCTTGAAGTTGACTGCAATCAGGGAAAGGATGAGCTCCGATAAACATCTCAACGACCAAGCACCCCAAGCTCCAAATATCAGCCTTTTTGGTATGAGCTGTTTGACGAACAACTTCGGGCGCCATCCAATAAACACTTCCCTGCAAAGATGGACGATGCAAGTGACCCCTACCACCGACAGCGCTGGGGCCCAGCATCGCCGACGCTTCAACGCGCTTGGAAATACCGAAATCGGATATCTTAATACCACCCTTATTGTCCACTAAAATGTTCGCACCCTTGATATCACGGTGAATGATGTCACGGCTATGCAAGTAAGACAACCCCGCAAGAATTTGACGGACAAAGTTTCGTATCAATGGCTCTTGGAAATTATGATATTGCTTCAACATCTCAGCGATAGAGCCACCAGGGACGTACTCCAAGAAAATATTCAGGTTGTGGTCGTCTGCAGATGTGCCGAGATACTGGACGATGTTGGGGTGGTGCATACCCTGCAGGAGCTCGATTTCGTGTTTCAGCGCGGTAACCATGGTGTTCTTCCTCTTATCAAACTCCGTGCCTTTGGTTGCCGAGGGAAGGTCAACCTGTTTTACAGCCATAAGCTCGCCAGTAATCGAATGAAGAGCAAGGAATACGCTTCCAAACGATCCCTCTCCTATCAAGGAGCCCTTCATCCAGTTCTTGGCAGCGAAATTGTCACCAGTCAGGAAGTCTACTAGGCCGGCATCGTCGTCTTCTTCATCCTCGGCCACAATCAGGCTCAAACGCTCACTCAGGGAGCCTCCACCATCAGTCGCTGCGATGCTAAGCGACTCATCCATAAAGCTTGGCTGCAGTGAACTATGATCACTAACTAACGGGTCGGAGCTGCTCTCAAAAGACACATATGACTTGCGGTCCGGCTCAATTGGTGATTCTTCCTGAAGCGGCTGCAAAGAACTAGAAGCGATCGAATCACGGTACGAAGTTTGGGGGAGACTGAATTTGGAAACCGAAAGCGGCCGAGCTGCGCGTGTCAACTGGCCTCCAGTGAGCCATTGGTCGGCAATGCTGGGGATTGGGGGAGCGTCCTTCAAGCTAGACGCAAAGCTGATATTGCTGACAACACTAAGACGGCTGGCAGCTCGACTGAGTCGTTGAGACCTCCGCACAGAAAGGCGCATGGTCTTTTCAATGTCTTCCCGTTGGTGACTTGGAAAGTATGATGTCAATTCATGAATGATCATCTCACTAGGAGGTCGGGCGCCGAAAAATGATCGTAATTTCGACGAAGAGGCACGGTCCATGTTCGCAGATGTCGGAGAAGGTTCATAATCATCGTTTAATGGATGCATTGGGGACATGGGCTGCTTAATGTTATGCCATGGCTCGCCTGTGAGCTGCTGAATCTTGAGTTGGTTGCGAGCGTTAGAGCTACTCAAGGCGTTCAGGTGTGCGGCTTGGCTTTCGTCGATAGCTAGCTGTGAGGCACGACGAAGCTCGTCTCCATCAGGCTCGCCAGCATGAATTTTCCTCAGGATGAGACGGCCACGCTCCGACTTATTTGCCCCGTCGCAAATTTTCATGATTTCAGAGTCCGACAAACGCCTGCAATTTGCAGGTGTTGGGTCTAGGCCATCAAGAACGTAGAAGCAATAGTTGCGCCACTGAGTCTCGGAAAGCTGCAATTTTCTGAGTACATGGATCATGACTTCCTCGGGCGACTTGCAGCCCTTTACGTTCAAAGCCTTTGTCTGTCCGCCAGTATAGATTACCCGAATAACCTGCGAGTTAAAAGACAACGAGCCCATGGTCAAGCCGTCGATGCTCGAGTTTTGCCGCAAGTGAAGAGAAGCATGGCCGGGGTCACCAGGTGTTGTAGGGCGACGTCCTGACCCTGATCCAGCAGAAGACGGATGACTTAGGTAGCCTGAAGCATCCCGCCTCGTACCATCTATCGGACTTGCTGCGACATATCGAAGTCCTCGGGCTCCCCGGTCGTCCATCGCCAAGGGCGACGACGGCCGTGAATATGACCTTCCGGTAAGTGGGTGCAGTCGGGAGCTGGAATTATACAAGTCGGACGATGGTGCGTAAGCCGTGGCCTCAAGAGATGCGAGTGAATCCTAGGAAGGTAGTTAGCATGCTGAATATAGAAGAAAGAGAAAAATCCAAGGAGACTGACTAGATTGAGTCTTTTGCGGTTGATGAGTGCCTTGTTCCTTAGTTGTTTGATAGCGATGAAGATTCGCACCCGATCGCCGATCTTTTTAATGCCCATCTCTTGCAAAATCTTCTGGTCACATTCCAGAAGATTATCACCGTTGAAATTGTTCTCTAACCAGCGATCAGCAACAGCGTCGTAATTGTGGATGGAAAGGAGGACGTACCCTTAAATAAAGAATCGTATTGGCCGCAACGTATGCTATGTAACCATTCGCTGACTTTCTTCTCGTCCCAAGATCTGACAGATGCACAGTCAGTACCAGCAGAAAACTAACTAGAGACTTTGCTTACCGAACTGAGTCCAACCCATCGTTGCCGTCTGAGAAATCCGACTCGGTCGGGCTCATATACAGACCAGCATCGTTTGAGGTCATCGTTGTCCCCGTCTTAAGCGAAGAACCTGTATTATATGAATTCCCTGAAGACGAGCTAAGCCCCAGAGAAGGCTGGTACGGGGGCTTCGATGGAGCCAACATTGTCGGGGGTTATCTGGGTAGTTGGCGAGACCGAAGAAGTGGACGTTTCAAACAGCGGACAAATAACCAAGGTACGGCCTCGCCTCCCTGCGGCCAAAGCCAGTACCGATATAGCGTGTGCCGAGAATAAGCAGGGTTGACTAAAGGCGACAAACGAGCATGACCACGGGTAATCTTGCTGCTGCTGATGATGACGGCGATGTTGTTCTAATAATCAAGAATCACGAATCAAGAATTTCGCGCAACTCCAAATGCGCGGGGCGTCTAACTCGAACAGGGGATGCTGGTGACGGTCGATGATCTCGGGGATTCGCAAGCGTGCTGTGTGTTGGGTTCGTGGTGTTTCTGTCCCCGCGGTCGGCCAGAGAGAACAAACAGCGTCAGCGTCTCAAACGCCGGGCGCGATGAGGAACGGCGGAGAGCGGCGTGGTGATGGAAATATTGAGAAATATTGGCAGTCGCGATGAGTGCAGACGAAGAGGGAGAGATGCAGAGAAGATGAGTGAGAGAGGGGAGGACAGAGAGAGAGGAAAGAAGGCGGCCGGGTACGGCTTTCGGGCAGGGAAAGAACGAAAATAGCAAGATAGCTGAAACAGCCTGTTTTGGGGCTAGTGCGGGCCGGAGCTTCGCAGGCAAATAGTTCCCATCTCACGCGGGATATTATTGTTATTATTCTTGTTGTTGTAGTTATTATTATTCTGCTAGTGACTACATAGGAGTAATCGTCTCCCGGGCGTCCGTCATCCGGCGGCCACCCGTCCACGTGTCTCGCCAGTAATCTTGAAACATTGTGAAACTAGGTTGAAACTTCCCTGCTGTGTCACGCCCAACCAGCTTTCTTGGTTTAACATCAGCCATCTACAGGGCTTCTTTTCCCGGCAGATGTATTTATATCGCAAGAAACACTTGGTGTTTAATGCTGCTGCGACTACAGTCACAGGTGCATGACGATGGGGCGATTGCTTCGCTATCAAAGCACAAAGGCTGATGCATGTATTAAATGCTCAACACCTCAAGTGCTAGCTGCTTTGTGTGTTTGATTGGACATTGATTGATAGAATCCAATGTTATTTTTAGAACATAGAACATAGAAACTATCAATTAAATCTAGATGTGTGGTATTATATTGATCAATTTGTAGCAACACTGAAACTAGAGGCATGATAGTACGTATATATATATCAACATAGTCAATATACCAGACATGTTTAAGCAACGTCGAATAATATTAAACACATGTAACCAATACAGTACTGTATATATCAGGGGAAACAAGTAGAATAATAACAATAACAACAACAACAATAATACAACAGCCCTGCTCGTTAAAATGTTGGTTAAGACCAGTTAGTCCGAGGAAGGAGCAGCCCCCTCACCAAAAACCAAAAACCCCACAGCCCGTCGCTTTCCCCGCTCAAACCCCCCAAATGCTTCACGCTTCGCAAGCGCTGCCGAGTCAAACCCTTTCTGGGGACACTTTCAGGCGCTCCAGCACAACCACAGCAGGACCATTCGCCCATGGAGGCTGATCAGGAATCGCCAGGCAAGGTGCGCAAGAAGACTGCCGCGCCGCACCGCAAGTCCTTGTCGTGCGAATACTGCCATCGCTCCTTTGCGCGGCTGGAGCATCTCCAACGCCATCTCCGCACGCGTCAGTTTTTTCTCTCCCCTCCCAGCTTCAGTCGCACGCTCCGGCCCAATGCCATCGAGTCCTAGCTGACCTGCCGCCTGTAGACACCAAGGAAAAGCCCTTTTCATGCGACATCTGCTCCAAGTCGTTTGCCAGAAGGTAGGCGTGCAACCCCTGCTGTCGTGCAACGGGTCCGCGGATCGCTAACAGAGTGCGCTCTCGCGGACACAGTGATCTTCTTGTCAGACATGAACGTCTGGTACACCCGGCTGAAGCTGCTGCTCATCGCGGCGAGCGCCGTGTTGCAAATGACGCCCACGACATTGCATCCAGTCCGGCTTCTTCGATGATTCAGTCGGTGCATCCGGAATCACGCATGCTGGACATGCATGACTCAGTCCCTGGCGTGCAAGTTCACCATGCTCCTCCGCCTCCTGCGCCTGCTCCTATTGTAGAGCAAAACCAGTTTAACCCGTCTTGGGGCTATGATCTCAATTTGCTCTCTCATGCCGCCAGCCATGTAGCTCTGGAGAACCAGCAGGAATTGGCTCTGGACTCTGTCCGGAAGCCGCCCCCCCAGGCTGCTCCACCGCCGCAATTGCAGCCGCCAGTACATGAAAAAAGCATTGCAGACACATACGGAGTCGAGCCGTCGATCCTTGATCTTGCTGACCTAGGTGATCCTGTCCAGGATTTCACCATCTTTTTAGAGAGTGTCGGCATGTCGTCCGACTGGGATTCCGGCGTGTTCTCGTCAGTCGAGACAGACTCGCTGTTACCCAACACCCTTCCGTTTGAATCAAAACCGCCAGTGCGGGAGTTTGCGCCCCAAAGATTCAACAGTGACCTTTTGAGTGAACAACGGGCAGCAGCAGCAGAGGAAACCCCCTCTTTCTCAAACTTTGGCTCTCGACTCCCCTCTTTACAGCCCGAGCCTCAGGAATCCGAGGAGCGCACGAGCTTGCTGGATGATCCTACAAATCCGCGGCCTGCATGGGACATTTCAAATGCAGATAGACAGCTGTTTGTGAGCAGGCTGGATGAATTTGCGCATGTTCTGCCTCGCGGCTTCATACCTCCTTCAAGACACGCATTATCGCGCTTCATTGCTGGTTACATTAATGGACTCAACGAACATCTTCCATTCATCCACGTACCCACCCTTTCGATCGTACGAAGTCCTCCAGAACTCACCCTAGCTCTGGCAGCGGCCGGTTCACATTATAGATTCGAAAACACCCGGGGGGCCGAATTATTCCACGCCGCCAAAGCAGTTCTATTTGAGCGTCTTCGCCGAAGAGACTCGAAACAAACTCCGATGCCGACGTGGGATATTTATGTACCGAGTTCACTCTCTCAAAGGAGCTCAATCGCATCGAATACTCCAAGCAGCCCCTTTCAGGCACATAAATACCCCCTTCAACTCGACCATATGAACTATGTGATGGACGAGTCAGACGCCCACATGGAGATTATCCGCACATTTCTCCTGCTTACTGTCTTTGCCTCCTGGGAACGACAACCAGAACTCCTACGGGAAATCCTTGCATTGCAAAGCACTCTGGCCAGACTGGTTCGCGAACACGGCCTTTCAGAGCCGATTCCAATTCCTGACAACAGCCTCAGCTGGGACGACTGGGTCCGGCTAGAAGGGAATAGACGCACAAAGCTAATTGTTTACTGTTTCTTCAACCTGCATTCCATCATGTACAACATACCCCCTCTGATACTAAACTCGGAGCTCAAGTTGAAGCTTCCTTGTTCTCACGATGTTTGGAAGGCAAACAGTGCGGCTCAATGGCGGCGCGTCTACCGTTCTCGCTATGACTCGACGATTACATTTCAAGAGGCATTCGCAAAGCTATTCCTCAAGCCACCACCATCATACCCGCATCCTATATCGCCCCTTGGGAATTATATACTTATCCATGCCATCATACAGCAGATTTTCTTCGCTCGTCAATTATGTCTCTCGGCCCCCCTCATGCAGAGCCATAGTCTCCGCCCCGATGATTCGTCAATAATGGACAATGCCTTGAGTGCTTGGAAAGCAGGCTGGAAGCGAACGCCTGAATCTAGTATCGATCCCCAAAATCCCGCAGGTCCTATTGCCTTCACCTCAACTGCACTTTTGGGACTGGCCTACATACGGCTCCATGTAGATTTGGGCCCCTGTCGGCACTTGGTGACCCAGGACCCTTTGCAGATTGCCAGGGCTTTGCAGGAATCGCCACCCATTGTACGCAGTCCAAAGCTTATCATGGCGCTTCTTCATTCTGCCCACGCGCTGTCCATTCCTGTCCGACTTGGTATTGACTTTGTGGCGCGGACTCACTCTTTCTTTTGGAGCATTCAACATTCGCTGTGCAGCTTAGAGTGTGCATTTCTCTTGAGCAGATGGCTTATGTCTATTCCACTGACTCAGAATGAGCAAAAGCTTTCCGATCATGAGCGGAAATTGTTGCTGTGGATCAAGAGCATGATGGACGAAACTGACATGGCAGTGGCACCATCAGATGGGCTTGACCTAGACTTTATCCATGATCCGATCAAAGTCAAGCAACTCAGCGTTGCCGTGGTTCGTGTCTGGGCCCGGACGTTCAAGGGAAATACGAGCTGGGCTATTGTTGATCTGGTTGGATACAGTCTTGAAGCATACGCAGACCTCTTGGAAGGTTGATTTTTTTTTTTTTGAAATCCTCTTCCTGAACAACAAACTATTATTCCTTTTCATATCATATTTTGATCTTTGATACCCACTGATGCATCACGTTTGACGCTGACTGCAAACTACACCCATTTACCCCCTTTTTTTTTTTTTAACTCTTTTGACTTTTGTTGCGGATTTCTCTTGTACAACGTATGCAAACGACCAACTTGGCTTGAATGTTTGATTATGATCAAAACTGTCTGGAATTTGGACTTCGGTTTCTCTTCTATCTATGCAACGATTTATGCAGCTATTGGACGACGACGACATGATGTGGGAGGGTTTATTCAAAGTGCGCAGAGGTTAGCTTGTTATTTTATTTTTGTTACTTTATTGTTTATTGTCCATATAAGCCATTGAACTAGTTCGGTTTTTCTTCTTTAACCAATTTTTCTCCAGAACTGTATAGATCAATTGATATACGTATGGGCAACTCCTATCCCTGGTCCATCTTCCTGTGCGACTCCTCCTCCAACCTCCTCGTCACACTCGCCGGCACAAAATTCAACGCAGACATGGACGACGTCAAAGAGTCCATTTGCTGCTCTGTGTCACCTTCCTTTTTATTCTTCTCGACTGTATTCTGGCCAGAAACGTCAAGAGAAGAAGAGAGCGACGTCTTTCGGTTTCGAAGTCGACCTTCTAGCGGATACTGAGAAGTCGATATTAGGGAACGCCGTCGGGGCCCATTATTCGAAAGTCGAAGCAGGGATGTTTGTTTATCGACGCCGTCGTTGACGATGAAGAAATTGTAGTTCTACAAGTTTCCTAGAAAATTAGTAGTCTTTTTTTTAAAAAAATTATAAATCTACAGCGAAAGTCTTGCCCTGGGAAACATGTGCTTATCAATAAGATGCCTCCGGCGTTTCTGCGGAGTTGAGCATTTGCGGTCACATCCTTCTACGAAGCAGCTAAACTGAATTTTTTCATTAGCTTTTAACTTGGTTTTTTTTTTTTTTACAGCCAGGACAATATATGAAACTTACTGTCTTCTCACCTCGGTCTCGCCGAGCCAAGATGAGCGGATCGTGGTTTTCCTCGATATGGATGCCGAGAAAATGCAGCGTGGGAAAGTTCTTTGAACACTCCGAGCAGCGATTCACATGCATCTGGAGGTAATGTGTTTCGTACTCGTCGTAGGAGGCGAAATCAATGGTATCTCGATGTGGCGGGAGCGAGCAATGCATCGTCATGGTTCGCGCCTGGGGTTCTTCTGTTGAGGACGATGAGATCTTGGCCACGGGTGCCACAGATGAGCTTCTTCGTCCGGGGCCTTCCTGGTAAGTCAGGATTGGCACGCTCAGCTCAGAGTCGGCAGAGTCTCGTCTGGGACGTTTTGCCATGTTTGAGAGGAGATGCTACTAGTAATGCATGGATGCCGTGCGTGCGGCAAAAGGCCCCGCCGATCAGACTTGTTTTTTTTGTTGTACCCAATGCGAAAAAAAAAAGAGGAGCCAATTCAACCGTGTCCGAGAGGGTGAGTGTGTCTGCTAGAAGGTCATGGTAGAGAGAAGATAGAGGAAAGAGTTGAGGTTCAGCATTGAAATGATATGATGAATGATGAAAGCCACGCGAAGGACCGCGGGTCCGCCAATCAACAGCCGACCTGCGCCACAGGGGCCCCACTGCCGGCGCGCAAGCCACAGGGCGGCGGCCCGGCAAATCAGAGGAAGGAACCGAGACGAAGTGGAAGTGTTGCGGACTTGCGGTCGATGCTTGTCGCACTCCCATCGACCGGCGGGGCCTGCAAAACTGTTGTCGCAATTGACATCTCTTCTGGCCCTCGTTTTTGTTTCTTCTTTTTGTGCAATCCACTCGCTGTCACAGATGGATCGTTCACCCCAATCCTTGCGCCGCCAGGACCTACAGCCAGCCATCTGACGGCGAGGTGATCTGTGAGGTGTCGCAAAAGCGCGCTTTACCTTTAAGCACCTGTGAACATGGCGACAGCCTTCAAGAATTCCTGGCAGTATGTACTTTTGCTACTTTTTTGAGTCCTTGACAATTCTTATTTCTACCTTCCTGCTTGTTCGCCATGTGACGTGATGCGCTGTTCGCTGACACCGCTCAACAGGTCTGCAGACCAAGCCGAGAAGGAACTATTGAAAACACTTGCGGACAAGGAGCCGACTTTTGCAGAAATCACCCATTGCCTTAACGAGTCAGTCAATACTATCGGTTTTAGGAAGTCCATCAATCCTAACTGCCTGTCACAGGTTTCGCCAGGCTTGCCAAAACGCCATTTTCGTTGACTTTGATGCTGCCGCCTCGAAAAATGCGGAGCCCCGACTATGGGATGCTCATGTCAAAATAAATGCGCGCTTTCGCAAGATTTTGGCTCGAGTAAGTCTTGCTTGGACGTTGCTGGAAAAAAAATATATATATACAAACATAAAATGGGGTGTCATCTCTAACTCCCCCGCCTTAGTTTCGAGAAAGCACTGGCAAAAAGAAACCAGTCGAGCGGAGAAAGCTTGAAAAGCATTACCTTGAATTCATCAAGTCGAGCCAAAAATCTTACAGAGGCTATATTCAGCACCTATCGTCCCACTTTGGAGGTATTTCGGAGTTGGAGCAAGTCGCAAGGAAATTCAACTTTGAAAGTAATTTTTCCAAAACATTTCTCTTTCAATCTTCATTCTTGCTAATCGTGTCGGCCATTCACTAGATCTTTCGGTCGACTCTCCCGTCAAGCTAGATCCCGGTCTTCGCCAACGTATATTACTCTCCTGTCATGCAACTCTGATCCGTTTAGGTGACCTTTCGCGCTATCGCGAGACGGAAATTATCACGGGAAAAGCCCGTAATTGGGGGCCCGCAATCGGTTATTATGACCTCGCAGGTATCATTCATCCAGCTTCTGGAGCTTCGCACAACCAGTTAGCTGTTATCGCGTTGGCAGATGGCAACCATCTACGCGCGACTTATCATTTATATCGAGCGCTTTCTGCACAGGAGCCTCACCCAACATCAAAAGGCAATCTGGAAATTGAATTAAGGAAGATTCTAAGTGCCTGGGCCAAGAGAGAATTGATTCCCAAGGAGGATGCAGGTATTCCGGGCAAGGCGTTGACTCCGTGGTTTGTTTATCTTCACGCCCAGTGCTACAAGGGTCTCGATTTTGCCGAACATGACGAGCTTGAAAATGAAGTTCTCAGCCAATTGGCCGTGGATCTAAAGGAGAGATCCCTTGAGGGGACTCTTCAGAAATTTGTCCTGATAAATATCGCCGCGGAAGACTTTGCCAAGATTAGATCCAGTAACGGTAAGTGGTTTCAATCTCCGGGTTTCAAATTTCTGGTTTTATGGGCTATATACTGATAGCTTCATTCAGGCGAGTTAACTCACAACGCCGCACTTTTCTTCCAGAGGATCAATGTGAAAACCTTCTTCACGCTTCTTCAGATCCTATTGGGTGAACTGGAACGCTTTGCAACTGAAGATTCGGAGAGCAAAGAAGAATGCAGCACAGGCTCTGATAAAGTCACCGTTGTCGCGCGGCGAGTCTTGCCTGCTCTCCGAAACTACAGCTCGTGGTTACTTGCCAATTGCAGTTCACTTGCAGCTCAAATACAAGACAAGGACACGGTTCTCTCGGTGCAGATCAAAGAGTTCTGGAAAATATATGCAAATACATTATCTTTATTAGCGTCTACATTTGACGTGACAGCCCTACCTGAGGTGGAGTATCTTCTGGAGGAAGACGAAGAGGTTCTCGGCTTCAACCCGCTCATGAACGATGCAACCAGTCGTCGTTATCACCTCGAGTCTGCTGCAACAACAAAACCAAGGACGATCAATCCTGGTGTTGAAAGGAATCACCCCAACCTCGAAATGCTTTATCGAATCCGCGAGTTCGTTATTGACGGTTTAGACCTTGTCGTTGGTAATGTGAGTTTCGTGATATAAAGAATGCGTAGTAAGGTTACGGCCAGCTGACATCTAATGTAGCGAATTCCTATTGCACTAATTGACGAGAACGAACGGAAGATGTTCGTGTACAAAGAAGAAGGGCTCCCGTCTCAATTTTATTCAAGCCCGCAGGGTCACCAGCCTACAATGTCTGCAGCCAGCATTCAAAGAGAGGAAATAACTGGCGCTCCGGCAACTGAAAAAAGTACAACAGAGACTCGGAGCGCATTTGGCGGGTCGCAGTCGGCATCTGTATCAATGTCTGCAAACTTCAATCGTATAGCTGAAAGTGTTGAAAGACTGGTGGAGTCGGACACTTACGAAGCGCCTCCTGCTGTCTCGCGACTGCCAGAATTCCTGCAGTCATCCCAAGGTCTTCTCCCCAGATCAAGTGGCATCAGCCCGCAGCATACGATCCCTGAGAATCGACCAATCCAGACACACATGGCACCACCTGGTCTCGGATTGCGGCCCCAGTCATATTCTCCCTTTTTTACGGGTTCAAGCATCTGGAGCCCCGGGTTTCTCGAAGAAAACAACACCCAGCAACAACAGCCAAGCGCGAGTTATATTGCTCTCCGGAATGACCTTGCACAGAGACAACAGGATCTCCAAGACCAATCGTCCCAGCTTCCATCCAGCTGGAACATGTCCATTCCAAGCTCCCTGCCGAGCCGGAACAACCGGGCCAGCTACTACGATTTTCCGCATCAGCAGCAGCAGCAAGGCTTTGAATACCCTTCATCGCATAACTATGGATTTATTGCTTCCAGCAACAACAGTGTGCCACCGGGATTCACTCCGTTTTCCACGCCTAGCGAGCACAAGACGAGCCAGGAATCTGTTGCCGCACGCTTTGGTGCCATGGAGAACCATACTCCTCCTTGTGGACAAGCAGGTTGAGAACTATAACAAGCGATGTTTTTTTTTATTTATATTCCATCTGTGAATATGATGAAACATATACTACATACTATATATAGTATTGCCTTTGCCGTTAGCTTCACACATTGGCCTCATTATCTATGAGAACGTGCCGGCACAGCAGCGCCAATTTCATCCAGACCAGACGTTCGACGCTACCTCGCTCCCCCTTTTTTTTTATATTTTTAAAATTCAGGGGAACATCCGTTGTTGTTTCGAAAAATCGTCTACTGAAAGACGCGAGTCGGGATTTCTTATAACACGGTCGATCTGGTTCTTTGGGTCACACAGTCCGTCAGCATTCTTCTTGTTTGATATTTATCAAAGTAAAAGCTCTGTCAAGCAACCCTGAGCATGAATGACTCTTCCTCGTGATTAGTACAACATTTAAAAATAGTGAACATTCCTTACCAAACCAATATATTACTGAAAAACATACACCCTTTTTTAAACATTTCTTTCTTTCTTCCCAAGTCTATTTGAATTCGACCATCTAAATAATAACCGTCGATAACAAACAAAAAAGACCCAGCTGAAAATGCTAAAATTTCTTAAAATCCTTTTTTCGTTTTTTGTTTTCTTCTCTCAAGCGAGATAGATAAATGGGGGATGGGTATATAATGGGTTGAATCATTAAATCTGCGATGCGTTAAGGCGTCCGTCAGGTCATTAAAGCCTCTCTCGCTCTTTTTTTTTGGTTTTCCTCTTTCTCTACAGCTATACTCTACTTGCGGGCATAGGTCTGCTTGGGGAAGGGGTAACTAGATTAACAATGTTAGCAGGAGGATATAGATAGGTAAAAAAGAAAAGACATACGAAGGACCCAATTCTTGGATGCTGAGGCTGGCGAGCCATTGGCCAAGGTCGACGCTCTCGTCGAGGGTCTTGCCCTGCACGATACCGGCGGTGAAGCCTCCGGCGAATGCGTCACTGCAGAGATGTTGGTTAGTAATTGTTGTCTTTTCATACAAAAATCAAATAAAGGAAAAGGGGGAACGCACCCAGCACCGTTGGTATCGTTAATCTTCTCCTTGGCGATCTCATGGACAGGGTACTCCTTCACCTCCACCGAGCCATCGGCCTTGGCAACAGCAGTAACGGTAGGCAGAGTTCCCTGAGTGACAATGGCGACACGAGGACGTTGAGCGTTCTTCTTGGGCAAGGTAGCCAGCTTCTTGGCGATTTCGGTGATGTCGGTGATGCCCCAGCCGTGGTTTTCGGCGTAGGTGAGGGCTTCGGTTTCGTTTCCGATCAGGTAGTCGGTGTACGGGACCACGCTGTCGAGCTGGTCCTTGAAGAATTGGGGAATGAATGGGGCGGAGAGGGAGAAGATGAAGGTCTGTAAAAGCTGTCAGATCACGCCATGCAAGTGTTCAGACGATAGTGGAGAGGGAGAGCTACCTTGTTCTTGGAAACAGCCTCCTCGGCAAGCAACAAAATGGCAGGCACAGAGACCGTCAAGTGGTAGCCACCGACGTAGTAGACCTGAGCCTTTTCGACCAGAGACCACACATTGGGCTGCTGAAGGTGCTCGGGCTTGTATTCGTTGGCGGCAGCAAGGTGAGTAACCATGCTACGGTTGTGACCAGTGATGACAACACCACACTTGCCAGTGGGCTGGACATCGTCGACGCGGTATTCGGTGTACACACCGGCCTTTTTGCAGGCGTCGGTCAGGATGTCGGCGTACTTGTCTTTGCCGACGCAGCCAATGTAGACGACCGAGTTCTCGGGGAGGATGTACTAGAGACCATGTATTAGATATGTCGGTACAGAAAATTGCAAGTTAAAAAAAAATGCAGCGTACTTGAGCACCTCGTGCAGTGTTCTGGGCAGCACCGCCGGCAATCAACTTGGCGTCGCGGTTCTGCAGCAAGTCCTCGTACAGTCCCATGTGCTTGTCCTCGGCGAGGATGGCATCGTTAGCCTTGATGTCGTACTGCTTCAGCAAGTCATCGTCTCTGTGAAGTTCGTTAGTTTCCCGGGCAAGTTGTTGCGAAGAATATCTCATACCCAACGCCCTGAATGTCTAGTTGAGGTTAGCAGCAACACTTTTATAGATATATAACAATAGAAGAACACACCGAGAAGAGGGTTCTCCAAGCACAGGAGAGGGTATCCTTGAGCAGCAGCCATTTTTGCGACGAAATATAGACGGTATATTCAAATCAATTGAGTATATTTGAAGACAGGAGAGAAAGATTGCAGCGCGCTACGTTTTTCAAATCTGAGAGGCGCGGGGCGGCGGGGGGGAGCGAAATCCACGGCCGACGCAGTTTACCCGGTCTTCGGTGTCCGGGACTAGTCTGTCTTCGCCGTGCTTGCACCATCACCATATATCCCCGGCATCCTGTGATTATTATCGACCACCGAACGCAAAGCGACTCGCCCCGGTTAATCCACTATTGTCAAATCCGGTCTAACTGTTTTGTTTTCACTGCAGCCAGCCTAAAACAAAAATGTCGAACCATCCCGCTCTCGGCATCGCGGAGACGCTCCAAACCGCCTCCCTCAATCGTCATCCGTCGCCAGCACACGATATCAACCCAGCCACCGCAGCTTCAAGAAAGGAACCTTACGAAATTGCGCACTCGGAGGGAGATGAAACGGCCAGCATCCCTTCAGATATCGTAGACCCGAGCCATACGATTCGACCTATTCCGCGACGCGCGAATAATCTGCCTCCGCTTCCCGACCTGCGGTTTGAGCAGAGCTATCTGGCGAGCTTGAAAAATGCCGAGTCGTGGCGCGGGGTTGCTTGGATTACGCTGAGGGATCAGGTATGATTGTATTTTTCCTTTCTTATGGAAAGCTATTTGCTAATGCATCGCCGGTTTTGTAGGTTCTGTTCCCTCTGATTCAAGGCACACTCTGGACGTTGGCGCTCACCGGATGGCGATTCTGGAATCGCAATGCCCAGCTGCAGGGCACCAGTCTCGGGACAAGGATACGACGGTGGTGGTACGAAGTGAACAATTGGCCTGTTCCGCAGAATAAAAAGGCGGACAAGAGACTTGCTGGACGAGTCGCGGATGTGAGTGACCTTGCTCTTGGGGAGGAAGCAAATTGCAAAACAGATCCTTACTAACCTGGTGGTAGTTCTACACTTCTATATTCTCCAATGAATAATATAATATAATGGGTGCTTCGAAAGAATTTATCGTTGGATGCATTGTTCGGTGTTTTGGGGTGACTTGACTGCTTTTTATGCCGGGAGGCCTCAGTTAATGTACATTATTATTATTATCATCTCAAACAATTCACAGTTCACTGGTGTCAACTGGTAACTATATTAAATTGTGTAAATTAACTAAAGGGTGCTTTCCATGAATGAATGACAATAAGAAGTTTCAGTGATAACCCCGTCACTAGTCTGATATATAACCAGTCGAGTCATTATCCTCTATCAAGCTCATATTACTATTGCAGTCCCTCTCGCGCCATAAGAAGAAAACCGGAAAATCCCATAACATAACCGAACCCGTCGCTAAAATATCAATTCCTTGTTAACACACAGACCCATGGTGCTTTTATTATAATTTATGCTCAACACATATTGGCTAACAATAGTAAATAAGTAAAATGTTGTTTACTCGCCACCATTTTGAATCCGAGATGGTTCAAGTGGTGGCACAGAGTGTTCTTGCAGGTT
Source organism: Talaromyces rugulosus (assembly GCF_013368755.1). NCBI lineage: Eukaryota > Fungi > Ascomycota > Eurotiomycetes > Eurotiales > Trichocomaceae > Talaromyces > Talaromyces rugulosus. The sequence continues at coordinate 3,955,182 of NC_049564.1, forward strand.
CTTCGCCCCGACTTCCTCGGGTTTGTCGGTTTTGACCTGGTCCTCGACATTCGATATGTTTTCCTTTGCATCCTCGGGATGTGAAAACGCTGAATTGGACATGATAAAATCCAATCTACCCTTCTCTGGCAGCTGTTGCTTGGTGGTTTCTCGTTTCGGTTCAACTTCCATAGCCGAGTTGTCGACAGAATTTGTGGTGTCTGCAGCAACCGAGATGCTGGACGGATTAGGTTCGGGAGCAGGACCAGTATGTTGTTGCAAAGCTGGGCCCGGTTTCTCTTGAGACTTTCCGTAATGCAGGTGAACAACAAGACTATGCTGCTGACCGTCCTCAGCGTCTGAGGACTCGCCCTCACTAGCCTCCTCTTCTTCATCGTGTTCAAATTCATTCTCATTCTCATTCTCGTTCTCGTTCTGGGATTCATCATCCCCTTTCCAGCTGGAAGCAGCATCTGATTCGTCGCTCATACCATCAGCGTAATTATTTGCATGGCCATTTGCCTGGCCTCGAGTTCGAGGCTGGGCATCTTCGCCGTTATCTTCTTGGTCTTCTTCGGCATCGTCTCGCTGTCCACTTAGCATCGATTCTCCGTATACGCCTCCAGCGCGAGCCCGAACTTGTCGACCACTGGCTGTGAAAACCGGGCCTAATGGCTCGCCTGGTGTGGCGGGTCCCGAGACATTACGTCCTGACCGACGCGTAGTAGGTGCGTCGTCGGAGAAGATATCCTCGTCGTCTGAATAAGTGTATTTAAGCTTCTTGCCTCGAGTCCGGCCCTCGTAGAGAGAAAACCCAGGTTCTGGTCGGGTAAATGCAGCCTTTCGTGCCATCCGGTAATCGCGCCGTCTCCGTTTCTTGACAAGGTTAGCAACTAGCGCACCTACTTTGTAGAATGACAAGTACATACCTCTTCGCCGCCTTCAAATCTAGGAACCGCATTCAAAATCCTGTCACTGAGCTTTTTCGAATTCTGTGACTTCTCTTTTTGCAGTCTTTCTGCGACAGCTTTGACTTCCTCGATGGTACCAGCCACACTCCACCAGGTGTTGGTCTTTAATGCCGGGTTACTCTCTCTATAGAGGCGGAAATGGGTGTCATCCTGTCCCTCGACTAGCCAGTATCGTCGTTTGATCTCGTCCCTACCCCAAGGTTGTACTGACAATGGCTGGTTAAGGTCATCATCATGTCGTGCTTGTTTGTAGGACTCTTTGATTTTCGATTGGATCGCTTCGGAGGAGGATAATGACCAGAGGATAAGAGCTTTTAAAAACCGCAACTAGAAAAAACGTTAGAACTGGTGATTCACACAGGTTATGAGAAAAGGTACTAACCCGCTCTTCAGGCGTCATGGAAGCAAACGAGCCACCTCCATGCAAAGGATTCTTCCCTCCCCAAGCCCTGGGCCATTGCGAAGAATGCGTTTGAACCGCTTCCTCCAAAGCTCTCTGATAGTGTCCTTTTCTAGATATTCCCAATTCCCAGTCAGCTTCACATTGCGACAAAAAAAAAAAAAAAGCTTGGTGCTGCCGCGAGCGACAAGGACAGACATACTCCACTTCCTTCTTGCGATTCAGTACCAGACCAATTAAAGCACACAGTAGTCTTTCAATATGTTCGCCAGGCACTGTGTCCTGTACTCCTCGCTCAATATCTTGCGGGCCATAGTGTGGGAGCGATTTCGGCAAGGCATCGCTAAAGCGCGCGCGAAACATGACAATGAACTGCAAGAAGGCCACACGAGTCAGTAAAACGTGTCAAGACAGCATTAAAACGCGTCAAATGTAGTCTAATAAAGCAGAAATTGACGCAGAGCTTCAGCAACGTACAGCAACGTCAGGATTGTCGGCGAGCACGTATTCATGCGGAGGCGACGCAGGGCGCTTGGGCGGCGGCGTCTCCTTCTTGAAATAGTTGGTGATGGGTGCATCAGCTCCAAAAGCTAGAGACATTGACTCGTCGTCTGTCGGCGGCGCCGATGACAGGGACGAAGAGTCTGAAAGCGACATGGTTGTGTGTTGGCATGGGATTGTGTCAATGCACGTCTCCGAACCTGGGGTGAGAAGGAAGTCCGTCCGGGAGTGGAAGAATCACTACGGACGGCGGCTATCTATCACGCGCTCGGCATCTACGATATTCTATGACATAGCCTAACCGGAAGCGAGTACAGAGGTCTAGTGCCAACAAAGACAGCCATATTCACTTGCAACAGGTCCTCGCGCATCTCTTTCTTTACATATCCAGTATCAATATCGAGGAACGCGCCTATAGGAGGGGAACAATGCGAATGAAACGTGTCGTCGCGGTTAAAACACGCAAACTGTTGATGGACAGCGCGAATCGTCGAAGATTTGCATATAAAATGTTCATTGAAAGTATATAGATAATTCAGATCAGGGCGTGTTTGTCCTGTCCTCGTAGGCGACGCTATCTGACCAGTAGTTGAAGAATTTCGACGGGTTGCCAGCGCATAAAATCTTAGTAAGAAAATCTTTTCAGGGGAAGACGCTAGACCCGTCGGAACTTTTGATAGTTTTGAGCCCATGAGGATTCGAAAGAAACTGCAAGCCTTTGTTCACTAGAGGATGTGTCTCTAGGTAGGCGACCGAGTCCCTGTTGATGAAATTCAACTTCGTGCTGAAACGGCAATTTCAGTGTGCAGAAAGAGGGCGAAACGATCGGTCATAAAGCCCGAGCATCAATCAAGCGTTGACAGACGAGTTTTGTCTGCTATGGCTCGAGTCTCTTGTATGAGATCGGCAAAGACCGGCGAATTCAACCCAACTCAATGGTGTCGCTTGCCAGGTCGGCAATATTTGAACCAGCCCCAGCCATATTGGTAGGGGCATGCCAATTGGTAAAGCACTAAATCACAACGTTAGCACTATTCCGAGATTCAAAACGGCGGTGTATTGCAAATATCTGTTCGGGAGCCCCTCCACCGATTACCACCATTATCAATAACGCATTTCCCTCCCTCGGCTTGGTGTCTTGTACAATATTCTGTCAACAAGCCTGTGGAAATATTTCCGAATATCCACTGTTCCTAAATAGAAATTCCCGGATAGAAGCCTCGTTGTCGAAAGACTACTGAAGGAAAGGCAGTGATTCTCTATCAGATGTAGAAGTCTTGCTCAAGCGACTCAGTACAGCCAGTCACTGTTTCGGAGTTTGATCGTATTTGTATTCCACAAAATGTAAGACGATCATTCGTCGTATCGCGAGACGCGAACGCACGCACATGTACAAGGCTACTGGGTGTATTCGGGGTTGAGGGCGCACCTCACGCCGCGACACAATTACGTCGATAGTAAAACGATCTTGCAAAAGCGGCTGAAAACGCGATCCGCAGGCGACAGGGTCTTTCGATTATTCCGAAAGACTTGATACTCAAGAGTCAGACTCAAGACTCAGGACAGTCACTAGCAAACAAGGCAAATGAGGGCGCGTCGGCTTGGCTCAGCGAGCAGAGCGGGACGGCGCCAAGACCCTGCGAGGCTAGTCCCGTTTGGGCCCGGCTACCAGGCGCTATCACGGACTCGGCTAGCTTAGCGATTACCCTAAAGCCCACACAGCCTTTTGTCGAATTCTCGCACCATCCGATTGTCTGTTTGATTGAACCGACAAGTCCAACATCAAGTCGAGGTACGCTCACCTGCCACCATCCCTGTCGACAAATACTGTCTTGCGAATTAGACAGCATCGCTAACGTCTATTTGATTCTCTAGACAGACAATATGGGTCGCGTGATCCGTAACCAGAGGAAGGGCCGTGGCTCCATTTTCAGTGAGTGCAGTGGCCTGGGAATAATATCGCGAGGCTACAAACAAGCGAAAAACAAAGCATCGCCATACTAATCGCGTTTATAGCGGCCAACACCCGTCTTAACAAGGCCCCTGCCCAATTCCGCACTCTCGACTACTCCGAGCGACATGGATACGTCCGAGGTGTGGTGAAGGAGATCATCCACGACGCTGGACGTGGTGCGCCTTTGGCCAAGGTCTCTTTCCGCCATCCATACCGCTTCAAGAAGATCACCGAGACCTTCATCGCCAACGAGGGCATGTACACTGGTCAATTCATCTACGCTGGCAAGAACGCCGGTCTGACTGTGGGCAACGTCCTCCCTCTCGGCTCCGTCCCCGAAGGTACCGTCGTCAGCAACGTTGAGGAGAAGATTGGCGACCGTGGCGCTCTCGGCCGCACTTCTGGCAACTACGTTACCGTCATCGGCCACAACCCTGACGAGGGCAAGACCCGTGTCAAGCTCCCTTCTGGTTCCAAGAAGGTCGTGAGCAGCAAGTCTCGTGGCATGATTGGAATCGTTGCCGGTGGTGGTCGTACCGACAAGCCTTTGCTTAGTACGTGATATTCGATGATCTGTATCGGTGGAATATGTGTGCTAATTAATTTCTACAGAGGCTTCTCGCGCCAAGCACAAGTTTGCCGTCAAGCGCAACTCCTGGCCCAAGACTCGTGGTGTTGCCATGAACCCCGTCGATCACGTAAGTTTTCTCTGCAAACTTTTTGTTTTGGAGCCGCGTTCTGACATTTACTCTAGCCTCACGGTGGTGGTAACCACCAACATATTGGTAAAGCCTCTACCATCTCCCGTTACGCCGCCCAAGGTCAAAAAGCCGGTCTTATCGCTGCCCGCAGAACAGGTCTGTTGCGCGGTGCCCAGAACAAGGATTAACTTGTTTTTGGAAGTCGTTAGAACGGGGACTGGTTTTTTTTATGGGTTGCAAGAAAATTTATTTTACTACGAGAGCATTATGTACTTGGACGATTGTGGACAGCCACCCGCGCGTCCTTGTAGGAATCAAATTATGATGGCCAAAAGTTATTTTTTGAATTTTGTAATTGTATAGTCGGGACTGTAAGTGCTTGAGGCAATTCGCCTGTAGTGTGGGAAGAAAAAACACAACCAGCGGGTTACTGTGTAGGAAGAAAGAGCGTTCTATTCAATTGAAATAACCAAAGACTCTTTCCTATATACGATTACAAAAATAATCCATTCAGATGTAGGGAGCTTTTAAAATAGAACCGGGTGGCTATGATTGGCCACTTTGAGACGAGCCGAATATCCGGGACAGCTGATAAGCCGAGAGACATCGCCAATACCAGTATCAACTTCACGTTGCCAACGTCAGTGCCAGCGCCAATGCCAGCGCCAATGCCAGCGCCAATGCGAAGCTTCTATTTCTGACCACATCAAACCCCCCGCAGCTAGAGATGTGACAATGAGCAAGCGGGCCCTTGAGGAATCCGCGTCTGGCTCGCCGGAACCCGTCGCCGGCGGAAACATTTCAATCAACGAGCTTTTGGCAAACTCCGAAGACCCAGAGTTCCAGGGACCTGGGTCTAAAAAGCCTAGAAATTTCATTGCTTCAGTGGTATTTCCTCTTTTCTCGAATTGCTTTCGAATAGATTTGCTAACCCAACTAGGCTTGCGAAAACTGTCGTCTGAAAAAGACAAGATGCGATGAGTCACGGCCCAAATGCGGCTTGTGCAAAGCCCTAGGGCTCGACTGTGTATACAGTGAACGAAAGCTGTCTAAAAAGGACCAGTCGATTGGCATGATCATCAGCACGTTGCATCGCATTGAAACAAAGCTGGAAAATTTGCCATCTGCCATCTCCGCAGACGCCTTGCAAAACCACCACGTCTCTCAAACGGCGACAGAGAACGGGGGTGCCCTTGCGCATGCGAGAACTCGGTCGCAGACGGTCTCGCAAACTACCACGCCGGCTGCTGCGGCTGGCGGTACTGGTGCTGCTCTAGTTGACGTAGAGGCTCGAGGATCTACCGATAGCAGAGATCTTTCCATCTCTTTCAGTCAGCACGGAGTCGTCATCTGGCCCGGTGTCGGCCAATGTTTGCCCGAGAGGTTTTTCCTCTCGTACAACCAGCTAGGGAGGAACTATGTCCTGGATCTTGAAATGAATAGGCCGTTTCTTCCCCCCTGGGTGCACGGATTTCCTTCACATGATGGAGAGAGTTGGCTGGAAGGGCTGCCCGTTGCCTTGGCCAAGGGACTCTGCGAGGCCTTTTTTGCACTGTTCCATCCTTTTACTCCATTCATGGACAAACACTTTTTCTTCTCGTTCACGCTGGGGGTGGCCATGAAGGATGGGTTCGGCTTTACGATTGAAACGTGCTTGGTGCTGAATGTAATGGCATTGGGCTGTCTAGCAGTGCGTGCCTATGAAGAGGCAGACTTTCCATTGCCAGGCGCAGCCGGAGACCACTTCGAGATGCCGAGCTGGATGGACGTGACGGGGGAAGAGCCGTCTGGTCTGTGCTTTTTCAATGAGGCTCGAAAACGAATAGGCTTCCTTATAGAGAGGAACGATCTACCAAGCTGTCAATATTATCTTTTATCAGCGTGAGTTTGTTTCTTTTTGTTGAGATATTGCTCACAGGCGACTGCTAACAATGACCAGCATGTATTATACGCAAATCATCCGTCCCTTGGACTCTGGCGCAATGCTCAACCGAGCAGCGGCTTGTCTCAGTTTTATGCTAGCCAATCGCGATATCAATTATAATGAATGGGAAGGTGATATGAAATCGAGGTACGTTCGTTTTCTCTCTCTCCCTGGATGTTGCTGATTTGATAGGGTGTTTTGGAATACTGTCATGTATGAAACGATCCTCGTTCAAGAATTAGACCTCCCACCTAGTGGCCTTTCTCGACTAGAAGATTACGTCCCTATACCGAAATTTATTCCTTTCCAGCCCGTCGGGTTGTCGTCCAGTCTTGCTTCAGCACACGATCCGGACGACTCGTACTTTCATCAGTGCCATTTTCTGGCTCAGATAGCCAACCGGATCATTCTCACTCGCATCAGACATAGCTTGTATTTGTTTTGTGAGTTTTCTTTTCTCGTATGGAGTTGTTGAACGTGTCTAATGTTAATTCATAGCCGAGTCCGGAAGCCTTCCTAGCCCAGCAGTCACCGCCGAACTGCACAACCAGGTCGAGCAGTGGCGCACCAATTTACCTTCAGCTATCCAATTTTCCAATTCACACAACAGCGACGACCCCCCTATCATCCACGAGCCACGAACCCCATCTTCCCTGGCCGCCGCAATCGCCGATGCGATGCTGCAAGCGCGGTACAGGATATGCAAGTTCCACATCGGCCGGCCATATCTGTATAAAGCTCTGCGTGCGCCGACTTTACTTACCGAAGAGGATCTTGAGCAGATCCGCAGCGGGCTGAAGTATGCCATGGACTGGCCCATGGTCCGCGGCGTGTTTCAGCAGATGAAGAGCTGCATTCCGATCAAGTTTGCGTTTTGTTCACAGTAAGCTCAACCCTATTTATTCGATAGATTGAAAAACAAAAAACTGATGAGGGCATAGATTCTTCGGCCAGTTGTTGATCTTTTATTGTATTTCACATTCGTCGGATGCCAGGCTCCGAGCAACCCTCCCCGGGGGCTGGGAACGGTGGCATTCCGAAATGATAGACTTTTTGGCCTCGTGTGCTCCATTTAGCCCAGCGATTGCACAGGACCTAGAATTAGTGCGGTTGTTATAGTACCTATACCATACATAGATATTGTTTGTTATGCTGTCATGTTCTCATATTGTTCAAATGTTACATATTATAATACATTACTCAAAGACATATCTATACAAGTCTCATTCTCCCTCATTATCCGGTCAAACTCATCCCAGTCGATCAAATCATCCAACGTCAACGCAGGATCAGAAACTTCGAACTGAGCTGTCAACCCTGCAAAATCACAACCCATCTCAACCACTTCTTCTTCTCCCTCCATCCCTATCGTCTTCCCAGCAGCTGTAACAGTAGTAGCTTGCCCTGTTGCAGCATCCCTAATATTACTAGCATACTGCCCCGGTGTCACACCGGCCACTTTCTTAAACACACGATGAAAATGACTCGCCGTCAACCCAGCCTCCCGCGCCAACTCGCGCAGCACCGGGGGATTCCGACCCGCTGTAATCGCCGACGAAATAGTCTCGCACGTTTTAGCAATCGTCGCGCTATGCGGGCCTTTTATTATCATTGACTCCGGCTCTTGTCCTCCTTCTTTGGTTGCGGCCGCACGGTAATGTTCATCAGGTTTACACCGTTTGCACGCGCGATACCCCGCCGTTGATGCTGTGGCGGGGGAGTCGTAGAATTCGATGTTTGCTCGGCGCGCCAGACGTGCTGGACATCCAGGGCGGCAGTAGATGCGTGTTGAGCGAACGGCGTAGATGAAGCTGTTTTCGGTGGCGTCGCGATATACGAGAGCTTTCCAGCGGGCGGCTGCAGTGGTGGCGGCGGCGTGTGTATTTTTTGGTGTTGGAGGGAGGGGGAGGGCGGAAATCATTATGCTTAATTTATTTGGGTAATGTTGGTGGCTTTTTGACTCTGTTATCGTGATTGAAGTATGTATGATTGAAAAATCATGTCTAGATGTAGTCGAGATATAAATGTAGGCAGTCGGCGCTAGTGGGCGGAGCAGTGCTCTGATTGGCCATATTGAGAGCAGTCGATAATCTATACTACTTACGCCACTTTCTTGTATTCATTGATGGAATTATTTTATTCGGGGCTTAATTTGAAGTGGCTACGTACCTTCTCGGTGTTAATATTCTATTATGCGTAGTAAATTGTATATGTAGTCGTGATTTATATGTAGATACCAATCGACGTTTTACTAGACAACATTTGAAGCTTGCGATTCATACATGTAAATTGCCTGAAATTAAAAAAAATTCATCACAGTCAGAATTGCTTTAATCTAGTTATCGTTCATTAGTTATTCAATTGATACAGTTGACATCCGCAATTATAGCATGTACCGGAATCCCCTATGCAACTGACGAGCCGCAGCAATATCAACGCCCTCTGCATCAGCAGTCTTCTGCAACCTGCGCAGCTCCTTTTCGGTCAACTGCACATCCTCATTCTCCAATCGCTCCTGGCGTTTGTTGAGCTTGTTTAATGTGAAATACATAAAAACAGCCGAGAGACCCCCCAGCGCTTGGACAGCAATACAGATCCCAAGCGCAACACGGTAATAAGGTTTCTCAGAGTCGTAGTAAGTATAAGGAGTCCAAATGCTGGCCGAATTACCAAGAGAGTTAATAAAGGCGTAGGCGGCAGCACGCTTGGCTGGAGGTCGTGGCAAAGAGCTGGCGATCCAGGAATACAGCGTGCCGTTTTGAGCAAATGTAAAATTCATCAGAAACAAGGAAAGATACCGTGGCCCAAACGAGTCGGTCGTCATGAAAATGATAAATCCGATAATGGTGATCGGAATCGGGTAGAAAAAGAACCAGAACCGCATACCGAGTCTATCTGAAATCCAGCTGTGTGCAAGACTGTAAAAGACCATAAAGACATATGGTGGTGCTACCAACAACAGCGAGATTGTGTTACTGTAACCTAAGGTGCTGGTCAGAGTAGGGAAGAAATACTGAAAGCTTCCGCCAGCAGCGATGCAAAAGTATGCGAGAGCCAGGGCGTATGTCTTGACATCGGTCACGGCCATCTTGAGACCCTTGAGTTGGCTTGCACCTAGTATCAAAAAGTTAGTTATAGCCATATTAAACTTTGTTTTTTTTTAAAAAAAAAATTGGTACATACTGCCCTCTTCATCGACATCGGTCTCGGCCGCATCGATTGCAAGTCGTCGTATTGCGACCTCCTTCATCTCTAGCGAAAGAACTCGCCATGTTTCAGGAAAATCGGGCAGAAGAATGGCAATAGCAATGCCGATCACACAGGTGATAGACCCCTCGATAACATAGAGCCATCGCCATGCAGACATTCCACGTTTGCCATCGAGTCCGCTCAGAATTCCGGCAGCAATCAAGTTTCCAAAGGCACCACTGAGCAGCGAACCTGAGTAGAAAACACTCATACGAAAAGCTAGTTCTTTTTTGGTGTACCACTTGGATAGATAGAACAAGACGCCGGCGAAGAATGGAGCCTCTATATTTGAACCAAATTATTATCAGTGGTAATAAACGGATATAACTAACGTACCGACGAGCCCCAACAGGAATCGACACGCAACCATGCCTCCATAGCTTTGGACCTGGCTGGTGCATGCAGACACAAGTCCCCACGCACAGACAAAAAAGCTTATATAGAGCGATGGCCGACCCATATAATTGAGCAGGAGATTGGACGGGACTTGCATAAGAATGTAGGCGATGAATAGAATAGAAAGCCCAGTCTGATATTGCTGATTAGTGAGGGAAAGCTCCTGAATAAGGCCCTGGAGTTTTGCAGCGGCATAGTTGTTTCTAGGAAAAGACAACATGAGTGATAGGCTTATAATCACGGAACAAGTTGAAATTACCGATCAATATAGTTCATTAGGTAGACCAGAATGATCAATGGCATGATGAGAGCATCGATGCGCCGCGTCAGTTTTTTCTCGAGCACCTTTTCCCCGGCAGTCAACTGACCCAGATGCACGAACTCTTCGTGTTTTGCTGCAGTTTTCTCCATAATAGTGTTTGTATTTGCAAGAGAATTGCCTTCTATGGTGATAAAATATTAAAACGAAATAGTAGTTGTGAAGACAAAGTTATAATACCGGTATCATTGCTACCTGTCCTCGACTTGCTTTTTATCTCAGGAATAGAACCTGGTCATTCCCTAACCCCATAGTCCATTGTCATAGCTCATTGTTTCCCCGCATTTTCACTAGAATTCGTAGCGGAGAAAAATGGCAGGGACCAGGATCAGGAGCATTTCCGACTGACATCTCCGTGTCTCCCACGGAACCACCCCTATATTTGATTTAATGGCGGACAACCGCATCTATCGATACTCCGACTGGTCAACTACTGGGCCCGAACCCCGCTCACGCTGTATTGTTGACATGAAAAGCCTTTCTGTCTATTCATGTGGTGCTTTTCCGTGTGTAGACCTTTTCCGTATACACGGAACTACGAAGACGCTACGCGTATAGTCTCATATAATACCCACGGGTCGATCCCTTCCTTTTCATGATTACAGATCCTGCTGGGGCTTGTGGTAACGATCAGCACCCCAAGCTGAAATGACTTGCTCCTTCTGACCTCTATGTCACGCGAGATCTAGTCAGTGCAGAAATACTAAGGAAAGGGCAACATTATTTTAACCACCCCCTTTAAAATAAGAGTTGAAAGGTTTTGGAGAGAGGAATATAGATTTTATACTATCTTGGTCCTGCATTCTGCCTCTCACTCACTATTCCAAATGTTGAGAACCAACATTTTTCCCTTTCTCTAGGACATGGTTCAATGTCACATCTCGACCTTCTTTGATTCCACGTCGCATCTCGTTAGCTTTCTTCACGGGGTTTTGCGCTTGGTCCATGAAACAAAGATCAATTGACTCGAGGCTGAGCCCAGCAGTCTGATCGAAGGATGTCAGTCTTTAAACTTCAATGCTCTCTATACTTTAAAACTTGGCTTACCTCTGGGACAAAAAAGTATATAAACGGAATGAAAGCGAGATTAAAACAAGCGAATATAAGATACACTCGCCATCCAATGTTATCAATTGCGACGGGGACAATCTCCACAACAACGAAAGTAGAAAGCCATAAACAGGCCGTCGCAAGACCTTCACCTTTGGCTCTATGGGCGAGAGGTAAGATCTCCGGAGCATAGACCTTGAATAGGGATTCAACGTTAGTTGGGGGGATCAATTGGATAAGATTGAATAATGCGAACTGACCCATATTGGACCCATAAATCCCCAGGCATAGAATGCTTCGTAAAGAAAAAGCATAATGGCTGCAACTATTCCAGCAGTCTGGGTGTTGACTGCAATCATTGCTGCCATTACAGCCATCACAATCGTCATGCCGAGCGCTGTGACCATAAATGACAACCGGCGGCCCTGGGATGAGACTTAGTAACGTACCAGCTGAAGGGGGGGAAAGACTTACCCATTTCTCGATCGAATACCAGGTCCCTACACTAGCACACATGCGAAAGACTTGTAAGACACCCGCAAGTAGAAGAGCCTTTTTGTATGAAAGCCCGATTGAGTTTTTAAAACTGGTAAAGTACCACGATAGTTAGTGTACGTCTTTTGGTAAACGACGGCATACTCACATGAATGTCGTATAGTAGCTGACTGGCGTACTGCCACTCCATGCTTGACAAGCATTTAGAATGCAAGAAACTACCACTCTTCGTCGTGATCCTACGTTGTCGCCCTTGAAAAGATCTGTCCAGCCCGCTTGATTGTGTTCGATGGCTATTGCGTCCGTAATATCAGTGACGGTCTTGTTCATGGCATCTTCATCAAGCTGGCCGTGGTGAGTATGCAAGCGAGTTAGGACATCGATCGCTTCCTCTCTATATTCGTTTTGAAGCAGCCATCGTGGAGCTGGACAGACATTAGTTATTTGTATCTGGCTAGTCGCCGGAGAAACTTACATTCAGGCATCACGAACAGAAGCGCGCTCAGTAAGAGGGCCAATGCAGCTTGCAATGCCTGTTTAGACATGATTGTTAATTTGTGTGGAAAAAAACATCTGCAAAGAGGTCATACCAGCGGAAGACGCCAGGCATAGCTGCTCGCGCGATCAGCAATTCCGTACTCCAACCATAATGCTATCAACTGTAAGACACCAATGAATCAGCAACAGTTCGAAGTATTTCGAGTATTTTCTTTTAGATACGCACATCTCCAAGAATAAGAAACGTCAGGGCAGAAGCCACCAAGCGACCTCTCATATGACTTGGGCTTATCTCTGTTTGCCACATGATGATATTGGACACTACGAGCTGATATTCAGTTAGTCTCCTGTTCAGACGGATTGGGGAGTTTGACAAAACATACCCCCAAGCCAATGCCTGCGACTATGCGTCCAACAAGCAGCTGAGGAATCCCATAGCTTGCAGCCTGTAAGACAGCGCCGATAGTCACACCGAATGAGCCAAAATGCGCAATAGTTTTTCGACCGAGTCTCCCATTAATTAATGCTGAGATGAGACATCCTAAAAACTACACGTACGATTAATTAAGCGCATCTCTCTGGACAATAACACTTACAGCCCCAACCACGAATAGTGATGTAACAGTTCCTTCCATTGCAGAGTTCAGATGAAACTGAGACTCAAAAGTTGGCGCCGTCCTAAGAAGAAAGTTTTTTAGTCAAAAGGCAGTTTCAATTTAAATGGATATTGATATCTCCATACAAAAGCCCTCCAATTACACCATCATCGTAGCCTATGTTCAAATTTCTAGTTAGAAAAGGCAGCCGTAGGGTTTCGCAACGTGAATAATACCAAATACGATAAATCCCATCCCGGCAGTGATGGTTACACCAGTTAAAAGGCCATTGCCTTTCAAATTGAGGTATGCCATGATTACATACGTATAGCACTATGTAGTGAAAATATCCCAAATAGAATGGAAAAGGCAATTGCAGTCGAAATATGGAGCTATCACTTGATAGCTGGGGTCTTGGGGTTTGCCATTATATGCCAAGACGTGAGAAAACCAGTAACTTACGTAGCACTAGGCTACTCAACTAATCTTGAAGTTTCCGTGTGAGAGGCGGATATGTTTCCATTAGTGAGTGAATGGGCGATGCAAGAGCTCTCCACATTTCCCCCACAATTCCCCGGAAAAGAAGATTATTAGGACATCAACTAGTCTTGAGAGCTCCCGGAGAACACTCCGATTATTTAACTTTCTATATAGCCAATTTCTCTACGTTTATTTAAGCGCCTATTTTCTACGACTTTCTACGCATGAGCGCTCACCGAAGTTTTATACTCGACGCTTTCATTATTGCCGTGGTTCTCAAACTTAGGATGTAGCCGCCATAGATTCTCAATAGCGAGGTATCCCATGACGAAAATCGAGATTCAAATCATTTCTTGTGAGACATTACCAACGAAAAGAAGAGCCTTGGCGGTTGCTAACGCATGACCGGCGGATATAAATGTTATTGATCTGATACAATAGATAAGTCGAATAGGGTCGGCCTATCGAGATTCCCGGATCAATCAGCCAACATGGCCACGGTGAAAATTCTGATCAGGAAGTAATAAGCGAAATTAGAAAATTGTGTGGGAACTGCATATAAATAGAAAATTAGGGGGGAATAGCAGAAGAGACCTTTTGACACCTCTACGGAATTGGCACCCTTAAGAAGGCTCCATATAATTTCAAAGCTTGGTCCGCAAAGTGGGACACGGCACTAGTACTTTGCCCCACCAAAGTCTTAGTTAACTTTTGCCATTTTATATCAATGATTCTGACAGTTGCACTTGTTTCTTTTTTCTAAATTTCACACTTTTTCACTTTTTTCATACCACTTGACATAGGTCCTTCGGTATGGCCACAAGTGAGAACCATCTGGTAATAAAAGATTCTCTTGAACGGCGCCGTCACCATGAGCCAACATGTTATCTCGCCAAGCATCGGGATACCATCTACAAGGATATTCCTATCAATCACTTGATTCCTCTAGCGTTTCATGTAAAGGTGACTCACCTGAAGACAGCCGATCTTCAACTGCTGATCACACTTGTCTGCAAAAAATACGACAACTCTAACCTGCTTTCTGATTGGCACAAATATTGCAAGGCTTTAGACCCCGAAAAACGAATAATAGCTACACTTGGTATGTTAGCCTTTTTTTTGTTATTAATACTATGCTCATTTTATGAAGAAGGGGCACTATTTTTTGCAGCAGTATCTTTACCCCCATCGGAAGACCGAGAATCATGGAAGTCGACATGTCTCAGTGGTTTCTATTTATTGAAGCATGGCAATGATGCGAGATCCAAATCCCCAGACGACCAGTCGGCCCATGGTCCTGTATCGCAAACGCAAATTAAGCCTACACCCGCTCAACAAGAAGCGAACGGAATTTTTCCCCATGGTTATCCTGTACCACCTCCCTCAAAGCATGCTTCTACAGAGAGCCCATGAGCAGACCAGTAACATGTTGATTTTTTTTCAACATCCAAAATCTTGCCGTCTAATCCAGTGGCAACTGTGGGACCTAATGCGATGAAAATAGTTTTCACGGACTCGATTCATACCAAACGAGCTTAGGCCATTTTATCTCGTTGCAGAGTACCATTAGGTTAGGAATTGACTCATCGTCACAATGATTCTATTCTATTACTAGATTTACAAATTGGGAGAAGTTATTAACTTAAAATTATTCACAATAAACATAAGACTTTAAGGAAGCATGAAAACCGACTTTTATAAGATAATAAAGCGCACTGATTCGATTGACTTTTACCAGAATGGGATTAGCTTATGAAGTGGATCCGACAATATAGATCACCATATTTCACAAACACATTCAGCCAATATTCTCCAAGGATTCTGAAGAATTTGGTGACGTTATGCCGTTTTATTGGGACAGGCAGGTGGAGAATTTCGCTGCCGGCAAACTATCAGACAAGAAAAATTACGGCATTCAGCCTCAACAAGCTTTTTGAGGACAGCTCTCTCGTATAATGTGAGTTTCCGTCTTGTCATTTTTGGCTAACTTTAGCACCGTTTGAAGTGTCATTTTATGAGCCATCTTATTAGCATCCCTGCTGCTAACTCTCATGATCAATATCATTTCTATCTCAGTCTATATTACCAGGGATGGTCGGTCTATAGTCATAAAACAACAACTCACCGGCCCAAAGCCGCGGTTTTTAACCCAGTTTCACTCCATACTTTGTGTGCATCGTGTGGACCTCATACCGTAAAAAATTATGTAGTATTTACAGTCTTGTATTACTCAAAGCTAAATCGCAAGCGGATCATAATTCGTAAACACGCCCATAGTATTACCCAGCCCCGAAGATACCATAGATGTGAACTGATCCCAGTCCGAATAATCAGAAAACGAAAAGCCCGGAATAGTATTATTGCCATTGAAGTCAACAATATCCGGTTCTCCTCTTAGGTCAGTAGTATAATCAGTAGGGTTTTCTCGGGGTTCGCCCATTGGAATTCCACTACTACTAGCCGTGGGGTGGAGCCAGTTACCATTAGTCGTACTAGTATCTTGTGACTGAGTATTCACCATTTCTCCCAGGTTCGTTGGTTTTGTTTGGCGAAGAGCTTCGACTCGTAGCTCCTCCAGGACGAGGCAATACCGTTCCGAGAGCGACCCCTTTTCAGCAATTGCAGAGATATGGG
Organism: Talaromyces rugulosus; assembly: GCF_013368755.1. Lineage (NCBI taxonomy): Eukaryota > Fungi > Ascomycota > Eurotiomycetes > Eurotiales > Trichocomaceae > Talaromyces > Talaromyces rugulosus. The sequence goes on from NC_049564.1 coordinate 3,971,329, forward strand.
ACTGGCATCGAGTGGCGGCAGAGAGATAACTACTATAAACTTCTGATGGAGAAGCACACTCCTGTATTACGTAGATGTACAGCATGATGGTAGCGTTGAAACCAAAGTACGTGGTGATCTGCAGCAGATCAGTCAGTAAAAAGACCAAGAAAAAATCACACAAGATCTAATTGAAACAAACCCAGAACGCGCGGAAAAATTGACGGCTTTCAGTGATTTCGTTGATTGTATTCACCGTATTCATCGCGGCATCTAGACACTCTTTCAGCGTGTCCTCGGTCCGGGCGTCGTCTTCATACCGGACGTCCCCCTTATTCCGTTGTGAAAGGCGTGCGAGACTGCCCAATACAAAGGGCCGATGGGAGAGAATAACGGCATGCCAGTAGGTCAGATTGAGCACATTTCGTTGTCGCTGAAAGAGTGGAATCAGAAAGGATGTGCTGAATTTGTCGACATCCAAGAACCGAGTCAACTCTGCGCGCCAGTTTCTCAGGTCTTGTAAGATCTCCTCCACAGCAGCTTTCCGACGGGTGGCAGATATTGGCTTGATGGAGTAGAGATTGGTTAGAATTTTACCAATCACTTGTGCGAGTCTGTTCTGTCAGTTAGAGGAACTAGTAAGGAGAAACTGGGCTATCTCACTTCATATGTGAAAGTGCAGCAAGCATGGTTGACGGGCCCCTGCTTGAAACCACTGGCAGGTTCATATCATTGGTCATTAAATCCTCATCCTCGATACAAGCCGGAAGCTCCGTGTCAATATCGTCGTCATGAAAAGTCCGCGGCCTACCCAAAGCAGCGCTGAGGTATGCGTCGAGCGTGTAGGCGCACCAAAAGGTTCGACGGCGGCACTCGGCCTCAACAACATTTAACTTGTTCGTTAAATTAGGGGATATGTTTCTATTAAGGCCGATAGCGAGTGCCAGATGTGAGACTGTTCCAAACAGGCTCCAGCAATGGTTGATCCGGGATTGGGTGAGCAGGTAATAGCACTGCGTCAATCGTGCTTGAACACTGGTTAAGCGTATTGAGCCCTTTTCCTTTGTGAGCTGATGGTCTGCTGCCAGGAAGTATCGTGTGCTGTATAGTTACTTTATATTAGCATGCCTTTATTCGTTTCCGAGGTTTATGGCTGACCTTAAGTCCGGTGGCCCCGGCCTGTCATCCTCCGGCATATAAACCCTCGCGTGGGCAAAGACCATGAAGAGCAAAGCAACCTTGGCTGGAGCCTTTTGCACGTCACGCATTGTGCCAAGAGTGTCATAAAACTCATTGAACCATTCCTGTATAGTAGGACGGTGCAGGAAGCGGTATGTAGGCATCGCAAAATCAAAGTACCGATCTATCAGACGCTGGGCATCCGGCCTGGGAAGCATCATACAGAACGACGGGTCAAATTCGGCAAGCTGTAGAGGCGCGTCACCAAATGTAAAGATGCTGCTAGCTGGGGAGAATGATATGGCTTGGTGCAGGCGTTTTTGGATGCGGTGAAGAAAGGACACTCCGGATGCAGGTCCAATATAGTGTCCCTGCAAGTCAGTCTGAGAAGGTTCTGGTGAGTTGTGCGACGATGCCTCTGCATATATGGCGGCAGAAGGCGCCACCACGTCAGGCAATGAATCATGTTGGTTTTGCAAATCGGTGGTATTATTTCGTTCGGTCCTGGAGAGCAGCTGCTGTTCTGATACCAAGCTATTTCTAGTTGCATCCTCAACTAGTGCTAGATTGCTTCCATTATCATCACCAGGAACTGAAACTGAAAGAACAGAAGGAACCCTTCCTCTTGAATAGGCCGAAGTAAATGTGCAATTCGCCTTGGCCCTGAGGCAAAAATCGCACGGCTGTGCGCTATTACATCTTATCTTTCTCCTAGAAATTGTTACTCTCAGAGGATAAACCTATGAATCAAAAAAAGCCCTCACCTTTTGCACCTATCGCATGCCCTTGTGACCTTGACCCTCTCCTTGTTTCGACTCCGCTTTCTTCGTATCTGTGACCGATTACTATTCTCCACAGATGACGGAAGTGATATTGATTGACCGGAAGCCATATTATTGACGCGTTATAGAACAATATTAGAACGGAAATGCAAGGATGGGGAACGGAAGCTCTAGACTGTCTGACAAGCGCGGTCTTCTTTCCGGTTTTCTTCCCGGGGTCTATGGTCTAGACATGTTAGGGCCAACGGATTATTTTCCGTGTCCACAGAGAGTATTCTTAGACATAGGCCAGTAATATACCTTTGTAAAAAAGAGCTCTATCCTTGGTGTATGAGGAGCTCCATAGCATAGTGGGGTGTTCATTTAGTATATCAATCTTGACTTTTTTTTTTTTTTCACCACCCTCATAACTGGTGCTTCAATTGAGACATCCAACCTGAATAACTAAAACCACCAAATCCAATACCATGGCAGCAGCAGTGTCCCAACGCCTCGCCGGCAAAACAGTCCTCATCACCGGTGCCTCATCCGGCATCGGACGGTCTTCAGCCTTTGAATTCGCACGCACATCTCCACAGAATCTCAAACTGATTCTGACCGCGCGCCGCATTGACAGCCTCAACCAGATCGCCGCCGACATTGTCAAGGAAGTTGGTTCTGGGGTCAAAGTGTTGCCCGTTCAGCTCGATGTTAGCAATGCCGACGAGGTGCGGGCGTTTGTGGGTAAATTGCCTGCAGAATTCAAAGAGGTTGATGTGCTAGTGAATAATGCGTACGTATTTTCCCCCCCCTTTTTATACACACTGGCGCAATTGCTAAGTAACTTACCTGTGTAGTGGCCTAGTCCGAGGCGTCGCCAAAGCCCCCGAAATCCTCGAAGAAGACATGGACATCATGTTCAAAACCAACGTAACAGGGCTAATCAACATGACCCAAGCAATTTTACCCATCATGCTAAAACGCAACAACGGCGCTGGAGCCGGCGACATCATCAACATCGGATCCATCGCAGGCCGCGAGCCATATATTGGCGGCGGAATTTACTGTGCGACCAAGGCTGCCGTCCGATCTTTTACGGAAAGTCTGCGCAAAGAGCTGATTTCGAAGCGTGTCCGTGTTATTAGCATTGATCCGGGTCAGGTTGAGACGGAGTTTTCGGTTGTGCGGTTCTATGGGGATAAAAGCAAAGCCGATGCTGTTTACGCGTGAGTTAAAATAATATACTATGCTCTTCTTTTTTTTTTTGGAGGCTTATGATTCTGTCTTAGGGGCTGTGAGCCATTGACACCAGAAGATATTGCCGAGACGATTGTGTTTGTTGCTGGACGAAGGGAGAATGTAGTCATCGCCGACACGCTGCTCTTCCCAAATCACCAGGCTAGTGCTACTATCATGCATCGGAAATAGATGAAAGTACTTTTGATCAAGCAGACTTGATTATGTATACATTTAGGGTTTCAACGAGAATGGGTAGGTAGTACATATAGATGTGCTGGAATGCAAATGGAATTATCCGAGACAAATTTAATACTTTTATTAAAATTCACTACAGGCAGCTGCATCATTCTCACATGTTAAATTCAGAGGGAGATCTAATTGACGGCATTGAACGTAGACAACTGCTTATCCGTCGGAAATGCCTTGTATAGTATCCGTCTAGGCCGTCACGGAAACATCGAATCCGTGAACTGAGTATGGAGATACCCCGTGCTTATTCGTCATCGTAATAGCCTTTTCCTCAAATGATGTGTATTCCCCTCATCAAATTGATATAGCAACTCCGATGCCGGATAAAGTTGCAAGATAACAAGTTAGTAAGGCCTATTGAACCAAGAATTTCCAGAGCCTGCAGATACAGAGCTTGACTATTACAATTCAGACAAAACTTCCTCGCAAAGAAAAAGAAACAAAATGGCATCCTCCAACGTCCCACCCAGCGGCGTATGGGCCCCAACAATCACCTTCTTCAACCACAGCACCGACACCCTCGACACCGACTCCCAAGCCAAATACTACACTTATCTCTCCTCCCAAACCGGCCTTTCCGGGCTCGTCGTGCTAGGCACAAACTCTGAAACATTTCTTCTAACCCGCGAAGAACGCAAAACCTTGCTAAAAGTCGCGCGCAAAGCATGCGGTCCCTTTTATCCGATCATGGCCGGCGTAAGCGGACATTCAACAAAACAAGTCCTCGAGTTTATCGCAGATGCAAAGGAAGCAGGGAGCAACTATGCGCTTTTGCTCCCACCAGCGTATTTTGGAAAACAGACGACGGCGGCTGTGATTAACAACTTTTTTGATGATGTAGCCGCGGCGAGTCCGTTGCCCATTGTGATATACAATTTCCCGGCGGTGTGCAACGGTATAGACCTCGATTCAGCAACCATTGCACACCTCGCCAAAAGGCATAGTAATGTGATTGTCGGCGTAAAGCTGACTTGCGGTGCCGTGGCCAAAATCACACGTCTCGCCGCCGAGCTTCCAGCCGAGAAATTCGCTACGTTTGGCGGACAGTCTGATTTTCTGATCGGTGGGCTTGCTGCGGGGTCCATGGGCACTATTGCGGGTTTTGCGAATGTGTTTCCAAAAACTATTGTGCGGATCTATAACTTGTATCAAGAAGGAAATATTCAGCAGGCGATGGAGTTGCATAAGCAAGCGGCGCTGGCTGAGCAGCCGTGTAAAGCTGGCATTGCCTCTGTCAAGTATGCTGCTGCGTTGAATACGGCCAAGGCGGCGGGCATTGAGGACGCGATAGAAAAGTTGAAGCCGCGAAGGCCGTATACGGAGCCATCTGAGGCGGAGAAGAAGAGTATTGAGATGCAGATAGCGAGTTTAGTGAGTGTCGAAGCAGGCTTGTAGTTAATTGGGCTAGTACACTAGAACTGAATCTATTAAGTCATGGTTTTTGTTATGTTGACCCTATACTCACATTCCATTAGGCCTATAGAAGCAGCTACTATAGCGTGAAAGACACCTGTGTATGCTGTCACAAGTCCAAGCATGATCCAAGACTTTTTTCCGGACAGCTGCTGAGTACGGAAATGTACATATACAGTCTCCGTGCGGATAACCCTAACCCGCAGCTACCCCCGATGTGGGGCTCCTGACTATACAGAGATTGCGGAGTAGGGCCGAGTCAGTGTATTTGCTCTGGGATATTAAGTTATATTCCACGAGTCCAGAAATAATAATATGCGAAAACTGTCATCTCAAGTATATACCACCGCATGTGACAACTCTCAGTCCGCAGGCCAACAAGTCGGAATCATGTCCATCATAAAAGACATCGTCATCACGCCCGTGGCATTCCACGACATGCCCTTACTCAACAGCGTCGGCGTGCATGAACCCTTTGCGCTACGCAGTATCATCGAGGTCATCACCACTTCTACTCAATACGGCCTGGGCGAGTCCTACGGTGACTCGGCTCACCTATTGCGACTGCAAAAAGCAGCAGACAAACTCACGGGTCTGTCCGTGTACGACACAAACGCTATTTACAGAATCTGCGTCGAGAGTTTGGCGGGCGATGATGCTAGTACATCTGGCGGTGATGGGATGGCAGGTATGGTTACTACTGCCTCTGTGGCAGATAAAGTGTTCTCACCGTTTGAGGTTGCATGTCTCGATATCCAGGGAAAACTTGCTGGTGTGCCTGTAAGTGAGTTGCTGGGTGGACGTGTCAGAGACTCGGTGCAATACTCTGCATATCTCTTCTACAAATGGGCGAAACACCCGGACCAGCCAGAAGACGATGAGTATGGCGAGGCACTCGATCCAGCAGGTATTGTCAAGCAAGCCCGCAAGATAATCGACGAGTATGGCTTCAAAGCCATCAAACTCAAAGGCGGTGTTTTCCCGCCTGCGCAGGAAGTTGAGGCTGTCAAGGCGCTACATGCTACGTTTCCGGGAGTGCCGCTGCGACTCGATCCGAATGCTACATGGACAGTTGAGACGTCGAAATGGGTCGCCAATGAGTTGCAAGGTATTGTCGAGTACTTGGAAGACCCAGCGCCTGAAATTGAAGGGATGGCTGCTGTTGCCAAGGAAGCCTCACAAATGCCTCTGGCCACAAACATGGCTGTTGTGGCCTTTTCACATCTTCCTCCCTCAATAGCCCAAAACGCAGTACAGGTAATCCTGTCAGATCATCATTTCTGGGGGGGTCTGCGCAAATCGCAAACGCTGGCTGCTATCTGCGCGATTTGGGGTATACGGTTGTCAATGCACTCCAACAGTCATCTGGGCATCTCGCTCGCGGCCATGACGCATCTGGCCTCTGCGACGCCCAATTTGGATTATGCGTGTGACACGCATTGGCCGTGGAAGAGGAGCGATGAAGATGTTGTTGTTGATGGCGCGCTCAAGTGGGTTGATGGGGGTGTGGTTGTGCCTACTGCACCGGGTTTGGGTGTTGAGCTCGACCGAAAGAAGTTGGAGAGACTGCATAGGCAGTATTTGGACTGTGGGATTACGAAGAGGGATGATACGACGTATATGAGAAAGTTTCGGCCAGAGTTTTCGCCGCATATTCCGAGGTGGTGAGAGTGTTGAGTGTTGTAGATATTTACGGATAACCATGTGGTATATGCCTTGATTGTTCGAAATCAGTGTCATGTCGAGTACAGTAAAATACAAGAGAAAAAAAGTTGAACTAATAATATTCATGCGATCACCTAGCACTGAAGCATTCAATGTTGAATGAGAAAGTTGACTCTATATATGTAATCGTATAACTGCATCAACGTGTGAAAGCTACTGCCAAGTGGCATCATTGATGTCGCTACGAGAATATCGACGACACTTATTTCTACCCAAAGCACCTTGTGACATAAATTGTAATTTAAGAATTAATTAATTAAAACTATACGACTAGTTCCGATTTGGTTTTAACTGATGGATGGACAACATTGATTGAATTACGGACTATTGACAATGTCGTGACATATATATATTTTTGTATATACAAGGTATCAACAATTGATCAACTTCAACCAGACATTGAGACATCGTTTCACATAACATTGAATCAATTGATAAATATATTAGTATTATTTTAACATATCGAGTAATTTAATTGATAATCATATCAATTGATAAACCATTCAAAGACAAAACAAACCACACAGCCGTCTGCATATGTGATATGCCGCCGTCCGTCCTAGGTAACCACCATACCAGACCCCCTTTACCATTGGTCTATATCATCCAATTACACCAGTCAATCCCGCAGAGGTATGCGTTGGACACATACATGTACATATTAAACGGTACATTACTGGCTCTCTGGGCAGAGTTAAAATGTATGATGCACTCATACTGTGTATGACATAATGCCGTAAAAGTAAGCACATGACCAGTGGCAAATCAGATAAAATATGCCAAGGTGCATGAACAGATAAAATTCTTAAAAATTAATAATATCAATATTATTACGGAGATTAATTATCTAATGCGTGCTAATGCATGGTCAGAATTTCCCGTTTCATGTCGATTGCTGGCTGCATGCATGGGCTAGTTAGGTATTCATTAATCGTCACACCACCTTCTTCATGAATGAAGACAGTAATGAGATCACTGCATACTCGCGCAGAAGAATCCTTCCTTCACTCTTTACATTCCGCAGACGTAGTAGGTAGTAGTAGTAGCAGCGACAGGCGAATTCTGACACCTCGAGAATGCGGGGAAGGAATGTAGGCACTCGGTACGGACATGTCTGTTGCCGAAAGCAGGAGCATAAATATGTTCCAGAACATGCTTGAATGTACTCCATTTAGGTAGCTAGTAGTACGAGATTGAACAAGAATCTGGGGGTTGACAATCCGGGGTCGTCATGGACACAAGCGACAATAGTGCTGCTTCCCCCCCATGGTGACTGCCATGGACATGGTCGAAAACAACCAATACAACCAAAGGCTAAACGATCGGTTGGCATTACCTAACAACGACCGTCAACGGGACAATCGACGATCATCACGGCCAATAGCCGGGTGATGGACTGATAGTCGGGTCGATACTCGATAGTCCATAATAGGGGGTATAGGAGGGTGAGCACTGAGTTGTGCTCTGCTCACGGCTGAGACCCGAGTCGTGACTAGCAAATCTTCTTCCAGGTGGACAAACTGTAAACAATGGGACAACACGATAGTCTGTACATAGTCGAGCACCCGTGACAGAATCATCAATCATGAGATTGCTATGGGCTTATCGCGAGTGGGTCGGCGATAAAGCTGCCGCATCCATTGTCTATCAGTTTCTATCTCGACCGCAGGGACACTTGGCATCTTCTCAAAGAGAAGAGGTCTGGGGACGCAGCCGATCAGGTTGACCAGCAACGGCGCATTGGTCAATCAATGACAATCATCCGAGTAAAATAATAGGATCAGACAATGAATGCCAGAAGAAGCCGAAGAAAGCGAGAAGGAGGTGCATCACGCGACGTAGCACAAGGTTTATCCATACCGCATCGGGCAAAAAGTCAACTGAAACAAAAAAATCGGCCTGCGACGCGGCCCCAGTGGAGAGGAGTGCGAGGACACGACACGCATCGACAAACCATGTAACAATGGCAAATGCTGATGAATCATTTCAGTTGGGCAGACGCAACATCCAACACCCATCAGCAGCAACGACGAGTCGACGACAACAACGACGATAACAAGTCGCGTCTCCTTTGTCGAGGGCGGAAAGAGAAAAGCGGTCTGGCAGCGCTTGTCCCGAAGCGGACTAGCGCGGCATCCATGCTCAGGTACCTGAGTGGAAAGTACCCTGTACATGTATGCACTCATGCCTTCCCAGTCATGCCTGCATGCATCAGAGTGACCAGTCGCCTTGGCCAGGGGCACGGGCTGCTGATGACCTCAGTCAACGGCCAGCCCCACCAGGCCCTTGTTTCGGTGCATACGACATGGGCAGCGGACCAATCAGGGGCTGCCACTCGCCGGTGGAGAGGGCTACTGGCCAACCAGCTCGCAGGAATTAGATGAAGCTGCCCTTTTGGGTTTCACTGCATGCATGTTTTGGGTCTGATCGCGCCACTCTCTGGTTGCCAGGTCGCCTGTTTCGGCCATGGCGTGATCAGGGACCCACTGCACCGCCCTGGACTGGCTGGCCGCCCCCCTAGCCGATGGCGTGCTGTTGCCGGATTCGTCAGGCGGTCGCATGGGCTCCGCTCCACCCCCAGACAACTGCATGAACGCTGAATGAGTAGTCTGTATCAAAAAAAATAAGTGTTGATTAACGACTAGTTATCGAGTATCAAAGCACTATCAAAACACTATTAATGACGACTGTTATTAGGGATCGCCCCCAACCACAGGGCGATATGAGATGATGAGAGAGTGGGAGTGTGTGTTATCATAGTGGTGACGAACAATGGCTTTCCGTCGCCATGGGTCGCGGGCGCCAATCGGGGATAGCTGCAACAATCATGAAAAACACTCATTTTCAGGCGCTGATCTGGAAGCTTCTGCACCCCCCCGTTCTGCGGGCTGCAGGCATGCGTAGAGCTCAGACTGCGAGAGCCGTGGCGGTGGGGCGCGTGCTGACGCCGTGAGTGGACACGGTGACACCCTCCTTCGAGGGGGCAAAACCGCCGTTCTGCCGTATCGGAACCGTACGAAACCTTGCCGCCTGCAGCCCGCGCGCGCGCCATTGGCTGGTGGCCTACCCGCCGTGACGGACCCGTACGGGCTGCGCTTTCCTCTCGTCTGCGCTTCCCCAGCTTAAAGCAGCTTTAAGCCTTCGTCACGCCCTGCCAGCACGCCGCCCAATGCGGCTAGCCCCATACGCACGCCGGCCAAGTTGCTGCTAGACTCGCCGCGCTAGCCCGTTTCGGCCCACGGCCTCGAGCAGATCCGGCCGGCCCATCATCTCGTGCTGCGCTCGCTGGCCTGACTCACAACATCCCATCCCATCCCGTCTTATCGCTCCTCCCCCCAACCAAAGCTTCTTTCCTCACCTTCATTCTCCGTTCCATCATCGATCGTCCTCCCCTCCCGCCCCCCTTGCCATCTCATCTCTCTCTCTCTCTCTCTCCTACTTCACCGACTCTCATCCATCCTCGTCCTTCCACCTCCTTCTCGCCCTGCCTTCTCTCATCCGATCCATCCTCGCCCCATCTCCATCTCATCCCATCTCGTCCATCCCATCCTCTACTCAACTCCTTCCAACCTCACTTCATCCTCGCAACCTCCAGATCCATCGATACATCCTCGTCTCTGTCTCTCCTGGCTTTCCGCCGCCTCGCTTCAGACTATCCGGAAACCCGGCCCAGACCGTGCAACCTGCCATTGGAGATACAGCTTTCGTCGATATACGATCTGTCCTTCTGCTGCTCTTGACCCTCGCCGAGATCCCACGTCTATCAAGCTGATTTTGATCGTCTGCTGGCATTCTCGTTGACCTCCCTCCGTGTGGCTGCTACTGTCGATACCGCTGCCTCCGTGTGACGTCGCTCTGCGTCGAGCCGCTGGAGTGCAAGTTGGGGTGTTGATTCTCGACCTGTCTCGAGAGGTGCTTAATTGAACCTGTAGTCAGTCTCCTGGAGGGCCTCTTTCGCTCGACCCTACGCCGTTTTCGATCATCGCCCTGATCTGATCCGGCTCTTTGATGACTCAGAAGCGACTTGCTCTGCAACTCGGCTCATTTCCATGATACATCATCATCCCAACTGAGTCACGGCCGCTTCCTGTCCCCCGTTTCCAGGACTCTTATTCAACCTTTGTCTTTTTTTGTCTTTTTTTCACGATATTACGCAGCGAATTCACCATACTTAAAGGAAACACGTCAATTTCAACTTGCCGTCGTCGGAACTTTCCATCTCCTGTTCTTCTCCGTCGACCTATCCTTTTCGGTCTTCAACTCTACAACTCTCCCTTTTTTTAGCCGGCACGACGCCATACTCGATTATTGCATATATACACCAATGAAACTATAACGCCCACTTGTCTATTTACAAACAATCCCCACCCGGGGTATCCGACTCACGTCCTTTGCCTGCTTGGCCTATCGTTTCGATTTCTTTTGTCAACCTATCGTCACTCGATATTTATACATGACCCTCTAACAACAAACCATTCTGTCTCTGTCGAAATTTCTTATTACAACCGCTTTTTTGTTTGTTACCTCATCAGCTGCTACTGTCCAGCGTGGTGATTGTTTAGCGATATTTCCGTTTCTCCCATCGATTCAACGACTATTACATTGTTTATATCCTCACTTCTCCCCTTTTCATTTTCTCACACCTTGTCTTGACGAGTGGACTGCTGGATCACCCTCTCATCACAAATCACTTTCATCGCCATGGATTGCTTCAAGGATAAATTTGTCGAAGGACAGCTGCTGGATGGCCGCTTCATGACCGTGGCTCCCTTGAACCATGGCTCTTTCGGAATGGTGTTTCTAGCGAACGACACAGCAACTGGTGAAGACGTCGCTATCAAGTGTTTGTCCAAGCCCTCATCCGATGCTGTGGCTCTCGAAGACCGGACCGAAGAGCTAGACTGCCACACCCGCCTGGCCTTTCATCCCAACATTGTCAACCTAGTTCATTCTTTTGAAACAAGCGTTCACATCTATCTTGTTTTGGAATACTGCTCTATGGGTGATCTATACGAGGCTATTCGTGTCAACCGTGGTCCTCTGGAAACCGAGCATGTCCGTGATTTTATGCTTCAGCTTATCGATGCTATCGACTATATGCACTCTCATGGTCTCTACCATCGCGATATCAAGCCCGAGAACATTTTCCTCACCCACGATGGGTCCATGAAGCTTGGAGACTTTGGCTTGGCTACACGACTGGACTGGTGCCACGAGGCATGCGTTGGCAGTGACCGCTACATGGCGCCCGAACAATACGAACCTCCTCAGGGAGGCTACTCTCCTGCCAAGGCTGATATCTGGTCTATTGGAATTTGCCTCCTCAACATTCTGTTCGCCCGGAACCCGTTTGTCACGCCAACCGAGACTGACATCCTCTTTGCCGACTACGTGCGCGACCGCCAGTCCCTGTTTGACATTTTCCCCAACATGTCTCAGGACACCTTTGAGATCTTGCGCCATGCATTGACCATTGATCCCAGCAAGCGCAGTCTCTCTGGCGTTCGTGATGCAATCATGCGTACCGTTAGCTTTACCACCGATGATGAGTCTTTGGATGACTTCTGCACCGAGGACCGGAGCGTCGTTCCTGCCAGTGCCAACCGCGAGCCCTTGCGTACTCCATCCATCCAGTCTCCCCATATCAACTCGGGCGACTCGTTCCCCTGGGCCAAAGCACTGCACGCCAGTCCACCGCAGCCGATCCGCCAACTCTCTATTATTCCGGATACCGAATACTACTCGGAGGATCTATTTCCTCCGTCCGAGACTGCTGGCACATCATGGTTTACTGTCCATCCAGATACTCCATCTGTCGCTTCGGTTCTTGATTCCGCCATGGAAGCTTCTTACAAATCTGTTGCTCCGACCCGACCAGCTCTTCCTCGCAACCCCCCTGTGGCAACCTCTTTGCCAAGCCATGCCATCAAGCCTGTATCTGCCATGTCGATGGTATTTGGGAACAAGAAAGACAATCAATTCTCAAAGAGCTGGAGCGACCTATGGGACGAGGAGTGGGAACTTGAAGAAGAGGATACCTCCTTCCAACAGCGCCGCGAGAACAATGCTCGCAGCTGGAGTCAAGATAGTAAGGAGGTCGAAAGCCCTGTGCACCCAGTCGGTTTGTTCGAACCGGAATCTTCGTCTTTCCTCAACTCCCGATCTGCCATTCCTCGTCGTGGATCCGAGTCATCCGTGTTCGCAACTCCTTCTAAAAAGGATGATCTCAAGGGGGCCAGTCCTACCTCGCGCTCCCAAAACCGCAGTCCTCGCAATACCGAGGGCCAATCGAACGTGGACAAATGGGCCGCGCTTGGCGATCGTCGCAGGAACTTTCATCCGAGGGAAGAAACTCCCAGACTGAAGAAGCAACGTTCGATGAACCTCAGCTGGAGACGTGATTCTGGCCCCTCCCGTTCCCCTCAGCGGCGAAACCCCTTTCTGGACAAGGAATGGCGACGCTATGGCGAAAATATCAAAGCCAAACCAAACCATGATTACCATGGTAGTCTCGACGAGGATCTTGATCTAGTTGGAGGATGGCACGACCTACACCTATAGGCTGTCAGCTTCCTGGTCTTCGCGCGTTCTGTTCCTTTCTTTCTTCCCGATTTGCCGCACTTGCCACTTCTCACCCTCTCTACTCTTATGTTGTTTGACCTGACCGGCCAAGACCCTTCAAAAACACTAATTATATATATATATTTTACTTTTTTTTATTTTATTTCACTCGATCGGTGTTCGCTTGTTCGAAATTTTCAGCCTTGGCTCACTTGGACACCGATTCGCCCTGTCACACTATATATATCCTCCGCAATATTTCCGTCGCGGGCGATCGAAACCGGACACCTGGTGTCTTATGTATACTATGGCGACATTATCTGTTAACGATGTGACAAAGAAGACAAAATGAACATTGTATGGGGGAGGGGGCTTTGGAGCATAGAATCCGGTTATTTTTTTTCTGGTCGGCGTTATTTCATTACAAGACTCTGTTTCATTCTGGGTCGTTCTCTTGGTCTTGGTCATGCAACATCACAGATTGTCTTTGGTAGTGGAGGTTGGGATGAGAATTGGTTTTTCATTTGCAGTGTGCAACGGAAAAATACAAGAAAAAGGAAGACGTGTAATATCAACTGGATATTTGTTAGTATTTAGCATATTCTTCACTCAATGAACTGAAGTGATCCTCGATTATTGTTCAAATTGTAGATTTCTCTATTCTGCAGATTACTCGAGACAAGTATCCGGCGGTCGGAGAAAACAGTCCGAGCGCCTCGCCAAGACGCAAGTTGTCAAGTGTCAACGCTTATCTCTCGCTCCGTGACACCCCCAACGCTTTATCCAATAACAACGCTCTACGACTCGCTGCTGAATCTCTGGACAGTCTCCTGATGCGACCTACAGAAGGACCTGAACAAACAGGTGCCTTTTACCTTTCAAACTCCCTGCGACGCAAGACCGACTTGCTTGCTCCACCGGTACTCGGGAAATTGCCCGACTCCACAAGCGTGTTTCGACCTTGACTTCGACCTCGACCTCGACCACAACGCAATTCGCTTTGACCGCTATTTTACTTTATCGCAGTAATAAACAGCACACACACAGTCTAGGCCTGGATCTCGTCTAGTTCACCGATATTCGGGCTTGCGTTGCGTGCGAATGGGCTATTGTCGTTCCTTTGCCAATGTAGGTTTTCTCGTCTGGCTACTGGGAAGACGTGATGAGAGCCATCAATATTTGCGATTTTTTTCTTCTCTCGTCTCTTTTTGAGAAACCGCAACTAATAAAATGGTTATTTGTATAGGAATCTTTCCTCTTTCTGATAGGAGGACAGCGGCGTGTGGCCGTCGCAGTCCATCTTCCTTTGCGCACACGTATCGCTTCAAAGACCTGATCGGATTACAGTATCACGTTAGCATGCACGAGCCACGGATGATAATAGCTCACATTTTGATGTGGATGCTGCTCGCTTCTGTGTTTTCGCTGGCGTATGGAGTGAGCACAACAACAACAGATGCGCGGGCTCCCGTTTGCGCTATTCGCAAGTTCAACAACAGCCCGCTTGAATTACCGATATGTTACCTTGACGGTGAGAGTAATAGTCGCCCTGATGACATTGTAGCGGAGTCTTCCGGGACGACTGTCCAGAACGCTACTTCTACCGCAGCAACCCCGCCGGTACAGACTGCCGCTGCTGATAGCGAACTCGACTCGGAATCGCCCCTCGACACGGCCAATTTCCTGTCCTTTGAGGACTGGAAAAAACAAAACCTCGCCAAGATCGGCCAGTCGGCTGATACCGTCGGTAGCAGACAGCGACAGGGTGGCGGAAACCAGGAGCGACGAACTCCTCAGGCGCGAGCTATCAACAACGCGCTTGATGCGCTGGGGGACGACGCAGAGATTGATTTGGATTTTGGCGGGTTTGGGACTGAGAATAATAATAATGCGGAGAATGGACAGACCGAGTCTTGGGGGAGAAAGGTTGAGGATAGCAGCAGAACAAGCGAGACCGACAGAACTCAGAATGCTGGTGGCGACTCGGCTGAAGGAGTCTCGGCAATGGGCAGGAGAAAGGATGCTGGGACTACTTGCAAGGAGCGATTCAACTATGCTTCCTTTGACTGCGCCGCGACTGTCTTAAAAACAAACCCGGAGTGTTCGGGCTCGTCTTCTGTTCTGATTGAGAACAAGGATAGCTACATGCTAAACGAATGCCGGGCCAAGAACAAGTTTTTGATTCTTGAGCTCTGTGACGATATCCTGGTGGACACGATCGTGCTCGCCAATTACGAATTTTTCAGTTCTATATTCCACACTTTTAGGGTCAGCGTGTCGGACCGATACCCAGCCAAGTCGGACAAGTGGGAAGACTTGGGCGTGTTTGAGGCGAAAAACACGCGTGCCGTGCAGGCCTTTGCGGTTGCGAACCCGCTTATTTGGGCGCGGTATGTGAGGATTGAGTTTCTCACGCATTATGGGAACGAGTTTTATTGTCCGCTGAGTCTGGTGCGTATCCATGGCACGACGATGCTGGAGGAGTATAAGAATGAAGGGGATAATCGGGCGGAAGAGGAGATGGAGGAGGTGTCGGAGCCAGTTGACCCGGCTGTTGTGACTGAAGCAGAACCATCGCCTGTTGTATCATCGCATCCGGAGAACACTACCACTGTATTGACGACGCCTGACGAGGTGTTTTTTAACGAAACTAGTCATCGTGCCCGAAATAGCCTGGAGGAGGCTGTCTTTAATCATTTTCTGGCTGCGACATGCGCTGCGACCGAGTATGCGTCTATGACTGCTTCGGTCACGTCGACTCCAACACAGTCAAGCTCACCGGCAGCTGCTACGACTACGACTACGACTTCTGTAAAAGCTACAGATACTACAACAACAGCAACTCCTTCAGAACCGACAATACCCTCTGAGCAGGTCACCGGTCATGCTGAACATACAAACAGCAGCCATGTTGCTACGCCATCTTCTTCTACCGCACAACAACAAAATACTACACAGCCAGAATCCTCGGCAAGCGATTCCACGACGACAGCGACGACAAGTAGTGCGAAAGAAACCCCTTCTACTTTTGCAGAAGCAACCAAAGTCACCCCATCAAACCCGCCGTCCCCAAATCCGACAACGCAAGAGTCTTTTTTCAAATCCGTCAACAAGCGACTCCAAATGCTCGAGTCCAACTCATCTCTTTCCCTGCTGTACATTGAGGAACAATCGCAGATTTTGCGTGACGCATTCAGCAAAGTCGAAAAGCGGCAACTCACCAAACTCAATTCGTTCCTGGAAAGTTTGAATGCAACTGTCATCGACGAGATTCGAAATCTGCAAGATGTCTACCAGTCGCTACGAACCATCATCCTCGACGACTTTGAGACGCAGCAGCGCGAAGTCTCGTCGACGGCTTCGCAGCTAGCCGTGCTCACGGACGAGCTTGTGTTTCAGAAACGCATGACGGCGATATCGAGCATTCTCATTATTCTTCTTTTCGCGCTGATTCTGATCCCGCGTGGAGCGTCTGGTGGTGCGGTGGGGAGTATGATTGATTTTCAGAGTATGATGGCTTGGTCGCCGCGTCAGCCGTCATCTCCAAAGACACCGGAAGTGCCTAGTAGCACCGAGTCTGCGACGACGACGCCAAGTTCGGAATCCGAAGAGGGCACGCAGCGGCGGCGGTCTATGAACCGCCATGTCGATAGCTATGCCGTCCCAAATGGACTGCCAAATGGACTACCAACAGGCCTATCAACGGAATCCGTCCCAACCACATACGCAGAAAAGCAAGCTCGAGCCCGCGCTCTCTCCCAGCTGTCGGACACCGATAGTGGGGATTATTCACCGCCGTGTTCGCATGATTTGCTCGCTGAAGGCGGACTCCTCGACGACGCCGCGTATGAGACAACCCCAACCCTGGAGCCAGGACTCATGCCTAGACTCATGATGAAGCGGCCACCGGTACAGCCTGAGCGGCCGGTGAGCAGTCCACCGGTGCTAACCCGTACCGCCGCCGCCGCCGCCGCTGGCGGGGCTGCTGCTGAGCTGGCGGTGGTTTCTGATACTGAGAGTGTTACCTCCACAGAGCCGTTTCCACCATTTCCACAGTGAATATTAGTTACGATACGACGAGCATCATCCTACGACACATTCGAAGACATTCTACGACAATCCTACGAATATATCCTATCAACAAATACTGCTTGGTATACATTCCATCCTGTATTCTATTCTATCATCATATATTATGCATCAGTGGCGCGATTGATATTGGACAAGCACTTTTTTTTTCCTCTTTCAGTTTGGTTTATGATTACATGTATACCCTGTATATTACCTTTGTTGTATATTATTTAATTCTATTGGTTTATACCGAACTCTGAGGAAATATACAGAAATGGTACCGCCGGTGAGCCCGTGCTCGCCACACACAAGAGAGCATTTAAAGGCACAGATTTCTTCCCTCAGAAAATTTCCTTCTCTCATAGATCTATTTCTCTTTGTCTTCTAGACAAGGAATGTCGTTTACCGAGTAATGGCAAACGCTTCCAGGTTCGACCCTGGTCCCAGTTTTTCCCTCTGAGGTCGATAGCCTCTATTCCATCTAGGATTCAGCACGACTGGGGAAAGAAATCGCCAAGTCGTTCCAGGCAGTCCGATAAGTTGATGTATCTCGCCACCGCCGCCAGCGAGACTGGCGCAGTCCAAACCGCGCTCCATCGTTCATCGATTCCGATAGCCATCTTTGATCTCTCGTTCTATATTGGATTGACCAATATTCATCCCTTCTCTTTTCTGCTGTCATGTTTTTTTATGTCGACCAAAAAAACATGTCGACATAAAAAAAAAAGAAGAAAAGAAAACAGAATCAGAAAAGGTTTAGGAATTGCCTAGCCTTCGAAACCCCTCGTTCAACAATGGCTTCTTTGGTTGCTTTTGACCTTTGAAGATACGGACTGAAGATACGGACGTTGACGAAGACTATGACGACATGACATTACAAAGTCCGGTAGCCCTCCTCCTTAGAATCGAGATGTCGTCGGGACGGGATCCCAAGAAGAAAGCTCTGCATCGTGAGATATCATCATGGTTCGGCGACAGAAAAGAAAGGAATCTTGGTGCTGAGCACAACAGCACGGAAAATGATCTGCTAGTTGGATTCCATAGAATTGGCAATTCATACCTAGACTTCAACAAGATTGTCTCAGTGAATACAAGTTGGGAACATGTGAGGGCCGCAGAGCCCTTCATTACTACTTCATTTTTAAAAGGGAGATAGATGGTCATTAGGCCATGAATTTCAACAGCCTTTGAAGTATACCCCAAGATTTGGTCAATAATGGGACAGCTTGGGAATATGTCTCGTACACCATCTATGGCGGAAGCAATGAGCTCCGGCGCAAAAGGCAACCAAAGACAATTTATTGCCTACCGGGCTTGTTGGTTCCCAATTCAGAAGTCTCAAAAGTTGAAAAGTCGGCTTGCTAGTAAATAGTTGGCAGCCAAGCAAGCTGTAGATGCCAACCAGGAACTGCGAAAATACATACAGCTGATTGGGTCTAAAACGTTTATAGAGACCGTCAGCAAAATCTATTCTATCTATTTGACCTGGCTTCTTCAAACCAGTGAAGGTGGGAAAAAGACCGGATGTCAGAGACCTTTTTCATCATCACGAAACCGAAGATGATCGACACCATGCGCTCAACTGGCATCGGTCGTTCGAGAAGCTATACTTCCTACCCCTTCATTTCTTCACATCAACATATGCCACACGGTCACATTCGTTTGGTGAAGCTATGCAACATTCGAGCCAATACATGCACAACCACGCCGTGGGCTGATGATGAATCTGGCAAGAAGGAGGAGATTGATTAGCTGTTTCGAGTGGATGAACCAAAGCTATCCAACAGATTACTGGGATACTGAATCAACAATGACTTCCGCCTAATAGCATAATTTTTTGGTCGGAGTGTATCGCTTGAGCCATTGTTAGCTATTAGCTCTTTGCATTTGATGTCTGTTTTAGTTCTACATTTATTTTTATCCCAGAACTCTTAACCCTTATTATGTACGGCTGCTGAGGAGTCATTCTAACTATTGCTATTATTGATATGTGCTTTGTCCTGTGAGCAAGATATCCTCTCTGTAAAAGATGTAAACCATTATATAAAAGTAAGAAAGGAAAGAGGAATAAGAAAACCTGTCTTATTAATTAATAGAAAGCCGAGAAGTACTATTAAAAATAATTATTTAATCTAATCCTAGCTAACTAGAGTACTTAAATAATTATAAAAATAGCTGCTGTAGACACTGGGCAGTCTATTGAAGAGTTATTTTATATATACACAAGGGTGGCGGGTGTAAATAGTCGATTTTTTGGAGGTATATAGAAAAATATGCATTGGACCGGTGCGCAAGTAGCATGATTAGTAAAATACATGTCCTTTGCAGTATATGTATGCTTAATAAAACAGGAAAGAAAATAAAGAAATTCCAGAGAAAAGAGTCGACAAAAGGATGCGGCATAATCTAATCGACAAATTTGCCGTGGAAGGGGATGCCTAGTGCGCTAAGGAGCAGTCTCGCATCTTTATCCATGGTGGCAGAGGTATGTAAAGTGACGTGGCAACCGGGAATCATCTTGGGAGGGTACCTGTGTAGGAAATAACGAGTTAGTTTGAAACAACCTTTTTTTTCGGCCTTGGGTACGGAGTTTCAACAGGGTTCCAACTTACATGTCGTAGTTGACTTCGATTTCTGGGAAAAGAGCGACCTCTTCTGGCTCCAAACCAAAAGTGATGTTTCCACTGCTGTCACCGCTAGTTCCCTTGATACCTTTCCATTCCTTGATCCTGGGCAGGACGACTTCGACCAACTTGCTGATAAAATGTTGCATATTCTCATTGTACAGCTCTGCCTTTACGGCAACAGTGTCACGGCCGGGAGCAATACCCCAGGGGGAGACACTGGCCTTGGACTTGTAGGTCTCAACACGGACGTTGGAAATAGCCTGCACTGCCATACCGGCAACATGCAGATACTGCGAGCCTTCGGTAGCTGCACGTTTCACATAACTGTGGATAGTGACGCGTTCAACTTTAGGTATGTTTCCAAACGTGATGGGTTTCCGCAACAGGCGTAGCACGTCACCACCGCGGGGGCCACGCAGAGATCGGTTTTTGTGGTATGGAGAGCTGCCATCCCATGAACGCAGACGAGGTGCTTTCGGAGGCGGTTTGAAGCCTGGTGGCATATGCACGTAGCAAAGCGCCAGTATGTCTGAAGCTATGGTGGAATCGTAGGTCTGCTGGAGGCGAGGAAGAGAGAAAGGACCGGGAATGTAGAGTCGCGAAGAAGGGTCTGAGGGGGGAGGCGGCTGATGGGGGTGAAGGGGTCCTCGGTCGTATTTGGGAGAGCGGAATTGGTATCTATTTTATCGACGGGACTTTGTTAGAAGAGTGTTGCTGGGTATGGATCTTTTTGGGAGGATTAAGATAAACATACCGGCCAGGAGGAAGCCTGCCCTTGCGTGCACTCGCGCGTGCAATTGGGTCGTATGATTTAATAACAGACTCTGGAACAGTTGCTCCTAGAGATGATGCTGATTCGACATCGGATGCTGCCTGTCCGGAGGCATTGCGAGTGAAAACCAGGCATTGCGAGCGTTTCGATGCTGTAAACGCCCGGGAGATTCCCGTTGACAGGAATCGAGACGGCTCGCGAGACGCCATGTCTTTTGGGGGTGGCTAGGTGTGATGGCCCTGGACGCTGTTCCGCAGCTTCAAAAGAAAAACTTCCGAGACCGAAAGGGTTAACGCCGGGATAGTATCACGTGACAGGTGCGACAAAATATTTATGCCTCAGGCACCAAGTCGTGGCCGAGACTGACTACGTAAGGTACCCACAAGGCGGGGTAAGATCTCTGGACGAACTCACCAGATCAGCGCACATGTTCATGTTCTGAGATCGCAGACGTGTCCGAAGAACTGCCATCGTAATAGGCAGTCGGGTTTCTCGCCGCTTCTGTGGTCCGAAGAACGAGGATGGGTTGCTGCCTTGCGCATCCCAGGTAACTGTTTCATCGGCCTCAGCTGATTCAATTGGCCCCGCGTGCGCAAACTCCACTTTTTCAACTTGCTGTCATGGCATATTATCTTCTCGAAATTAAACGTTGTCATAGTCATGCTCTAGAAACGTGATTCTTCGCCCACCGTGATACGTTGCTGTTCGACATGACGCGTGGCCTGATACTACAAGAGTTTTATGCGCCGAGCTGTCTCTTTTCAGAGTAACTTTCTTGTCCATATTATTTAAATGGTGCTGGTCGTGAGATAGAGCTAGTTCGATTCACGATGAGCGGAATACAGCGTTTTCTCACGAGACGGGGTGAGAGACACAGGCGCCTTGGGAAAAACGAGAAAGAGGTATGCTCACCATCTAATTGAAAAGTAGGCATGTCTAATCGAGTGGCGGCTTTCAGACACCCAGCTCAAATGTACGCAACCATCTTCGGGGGCTCTTCCTTGGGAGCGACATGTCTTCTAACCTGGACAAGGACGATGAGAAGAAGGTAGACGCTTGTTCAAAACTTGGGGTTACGGACACTTGCACTAATACCATGTTAGCTGAAAACCCTCGAGAAAAAGATCGCCTCCGTTGGGATACCAGATTTGAAGACAGAACAGATTCAAGGCGCACTCGTGTCGACTTATGCGCAAGGCGATGTTGAAAAGGCATTTGAACTACTTCTTATTTTAGAAGACTCGATCGAGGGCATCCTCCGAGATTATAACCCAAGCACGAAGCTTTTGGGAGCGCAAAATCGCAAGGGCGTTACCTGTTATCTCGACTCGATTCTTTTCGCCATGTTTGCGCGACTTGATTTTTTCGAGGCAATACTGTACAAATCATTTACCGATGATAAAGATCCGAGGAAGAAATTGGCTATTATTCTTCGTCTATGGGTGAATATGCTTCGGTCTGGAAAGCTCATAACTACAGATATTGTGAGTCATATATTCTTCCAGCACTTGTCGAGTTAGGTGCTGATTGGTGAAAAGACTGAACATCTTCAGAGGTCACTGTCTGAGTGTGGCTGGCCAGAAGCCGCCAAACTTCGTCAACAGGATGCCTCCGAAGCCTTCACGTTTATCACAGAGAAGCTCGATCTGCCTCTACTCACGCTCAAGATGGATATATACCATACAGGAAAAGAAGATACGGTGGACGATCATAAATTTATTAACGAACGACTCCTTGAAGTGGCAATCCCCCCAGAACACACCG
The DNA here is from genome assembly GCF_013368755.1 of Talaromyces rugulosus. NCBI lineage: Eukaryota > Fungi > Ascomycota > Eurotiomycetes > Eurotiales > Trichocomaceae > Talaromyces > Talaromyces rugulosus. The sequence continues at coordinate 3,993,669 of NC_049564.1, forward strand.
ATGGGACTCCGATCACACTAGAAGAGTGCCTCGAAACTTATTTTAACAACAAAATAGAGGTGAAACGGTATATGGAAAGACGCACGACGATCAGTTCTGTAAGATCTTTCGACTCGACTGCCAAGGGGGCTTCGATGCATGTCGAATCTGTTGAAATTGGATCATTTACCTCGTCTCCGATCCACACCAGTTCTCCTCAACTCGAGTCTCCTCTAACTGAAGCGACATCGGCCACGCCTGTGTCATTTCGACGCTCTAGCATTGTACAGGAACGCTTCATTTCTGACCGGGATCCCCAGGATAACCTCGTTCGTCCTGGCCGACGGAGAAAAGGAAGTTATCGAAAAGAAGTCATGATGCCGGCATGGCAGTTTTTCAGCCTGATACGTATGTATAGACCCTTAGAATATTTTTCCAACAGCTGACGTAACTACTAGCTTGGTATACTGATAATGCGCCTATGAACGATGCGCAAGTTGCTGCACACTTCTCCTCAAAGCGACCGATTCTAGGTGTATGCTTGAAACGGTATTCTGTTCTACCCAACGGAAGCGCAATTAGATTAAATACTTATATCGACATTCCAACCGAAATCGGACTGCCGCATTTCATCCAAGACGACAAAATGGACGAAACAGGGCCATTGTATGGCAACTTCAAGCTGCGGCTTCAATCTGTCGTTTGCCATCGAGGAAACTCGGTGGATTCGGGGCATTATATCTCTCTAGTACGCAGTGCTGGTTCTAATATAACTCCTCCGGCATCCAGTGGCACTGATTTGGATTTTGTTGCGGGTTCCGAGCCTTGGATGCGGTTTGATGACTTGGCTGCTGAGCGTGTTACTCTAATAAACATTGAGCAAGCGCTGAAAGACGAGTCGCCCTATCTTCTTTTCTACCAAATAGTACCCATTGACGAAAATGGTATGGAGACGGACCTGTCGGACAACCGTGCAATATTTAGCGATTTCGAGGATTTGGACCCTCACGTTCGTAAACACCTGTCTGTTATTAGTAGTGCTAGCGAACGCACTATTGATGGGACCGTATCAACCTCGCTCCGGCCAAGCCTTGAGATCACCATTCCGAATGAACTCGAAAATAAGAAACAGGCTGCCATCGCTGCAGAGTCTCGAGGGACAATTAAATATGCAGACACGGAAGGTTTACGCCCGTCGACTGCTGGCACAGACACACCTACTCATCGCCGATCGTTATCACTTCCTCGATCACGTTCGAAAGAAACAAGCCGTTCTCGAAGTCGAGGGGAAGGGGGGGAGAAACGCCTGAGCGCTACTATATCGCGACTGACAGCGCGGATGAGCAAGGACAAAGGCAGTGAAAGCCAGACAGACAGTGCTGACGACCAAAATACCAAGTTAGCGAAAACCGAAGAGAATCCAGAATCGACGCCGTCGAAACGAGCAGAGACGTTGCAGGGAGGAGAAGATCGTGAACAACCGGAAACGAAGCGCAGTGGGAAGCAGCGCCAAAAACAGACTCTATATAAGAAGGAGAGAGGAGATCCAGAGAGGGAGTGTTCTGTTATGTAGATCGTCCTGGTTTGCACTTGTTCGGTGAGATTTCTCAAGTAATGATACCCCAAAGTTGAGTAGTAGATAGACATATATCATAACCAATATTATGTTTGGCGAAATTGAATGCAGCGCAGCAACCCATAGCTCCATGTAGAGGTACATATACCATGCAAAGATGATCGAAAGAAGTACACTTCCGCATTTGCGTTAGTATAAGGGGTTGAGTAATTATTTTCGGTTAGGCGGCCCGCGGCTCCCGCGTGTAGATCCACCCTTATTTGGACCGTTTCTCTGTTTGGACCTGTGGGTCAGACAGACATTTACGCTTTTTCTTCTATGCATCGCCTACGCCAGGAACAAGTCGAGGTAGTAGGAGAACCTTCTGGGCCTTGCTTGGGCCCCACTCGTCATATTTTTTTTTTTTTTTTTAAATTTTTTCTTCTTGTTTCTCTGCAATGGAGACTGGTAACTTCATTGCTGGGTCAAGTTCTCACGCGCGCGAAAATGATGCATCGTTATACGAAAAAAAGACCCGGAAAAGCAATTCACAATGCTATATGGTTATATGCACAATATTTTAAGGTTTAATGACAAAATAACGTATGAAAACTATGGTTGCAACATACCAACCAACCCATGGTGCGGTAATTTAAATATTAATGAGGCCACCAACTACGTAGTGCCAAGACCAATGTCCTCTCCACGACACTTTTCATCTCGACTTTTTGACCTGGAGTGTCACTTGTTCATTCCATGCTTGTCTGCACTCACTAGGTTTCAAAAAAAAAAAAGAAAAAAAAAAGAGAGCCGTTACTATGGAATCGACAAAAACGACAGCGTTCGGAACAAGAGATGTCGCTTCCCCAGAAGACGAGAAAGATGGGACACTGGTCGATCAAGATGACATGCGTCGCATGGGGAAAAAGCAGCAATTCAAGGTGCGTAGGCAGTACACCGAGTATATACGGTCCAATATTGCCGCTGACCTTTCTCGCTCTCTACTAGAGAAACATGCGACCTCTTGCAGCATGGAGTTTTGCATTAGTCTTGCAAGCGACCTGGGAATATCTAATAACGTCAGTTTTTTTTTCTCCCCAAAGATTTCGCGCTCTAACGGATCTACAACTAAACTATTCAGTTCGGACAACACAGGATTACAGGACGGTGGTCTAGCAGGGTTGTTCTGGTCATATATCTTCACTTTCGTTGGATTTAGCTTCATCATCGCCTCGCTGGCAGAGATGGCATCAATGGCGCCAACTGATGGAGGACAGTACCATTGGGTCTCGGAGTTCTGCCCGCGCCGGTACCAGAAGTTTGCAAGCTACGTAACCGGTATTTCCCTCTAGCCTATAAGTTTTTTTTCTTCTTCTGGGATATCTCTAACACATTATTGCCTCAAAAGGCTGGATATCAGTTTTGGCGTGGCAAGCAGGAACAGCCTCAGGCCCCTATCTCGTAGGCACTATTATTGAAGGGCTCATTAGTGTCCGTAATCCAGACTTCGCTGCCCCAGGCTGGGTTGGCACGCTGCTCATTTTCTTGGTGGTTCTGGTGACATATGTTGTCAATATGTATGGCTCGAAACTAATGCCAATTTTGAGCAACTTCTTGATAGTCCTCCATGTCCTACCCTGGGCCGCGATCCTGATTGTTCTATGGGCTATAGCACCCCATCAATCCGCTAAAACGGCCTTCATGGATTTTGAGAATTTTGGGGGGTTACCTGGTATGGGAGTTAGTGTGTTGGTTGGGCAAATTTCTGCCATATATGGTTGCCTAAGTATGTGTTGTATAGGTTTTTCGTCTGAAAAAGCGATGCTAACTTATTATATAGGCTCAGATGCATGTGCGCATATGTCCGAACAGATTAAAGATGCCGGTCATAATGTGCCAAAGGCTATGTTTTGGGGGTACATTATGAATGGTATTATGGCTCTCGTTCTGCTAATCGCAAACAACTTCGCGACTCCCTCTGTTGAGGACTCTCTGAACGATGTGACTGGCTTCCCCTTCCTTTACGTCTTCAAGCAGTTCACGTCTACTTCAGGAGTGAATGCGCTTACGTCAATCATCCTACTACCCATGATTTTCAGCAATATCCTGTTCAACGCAGCCACATCTCGGCAAACATTTGCATTCGCCCGCGATAAGGGCCTCCCATTCCATCGGTGGATTTCCAAATACGACGAAGAGCGCAATATCCCCGGCAACGCTATCGCTTTATCTTGCATCATAACTTGCCTGCTTTCTCTCATCAATATTGGCTCTACTACTGCATTCAATGCTATAATTTCCCTGAATACGGCGGCATTGATGTTTACTTACACTATTTCTATTTCCTGTGTCATCTACCGAAAGATATGGCTCCCTGAAACCCTTCCTCGTCGTCATTGGGACTTGGGGCGCTGGGGACTGGTCGTCAATATTGTTGGCGTTTGCTATTGCTCCTTCGCCTTGTTCTGGTCTTTCTGGCCGACCGAAATGCCGGTCTTGGCTGACAACTTCAATTGGAGTATCGTGATCTTTGGTGCAATCTTTATTCTCAGCCTGGTGATGTATGCTGTGAAAGGAATGAATGAATATGAGCCCCCAGTGGAGTCTGTTGACACCAATGTGTCATAAAATCTATCGTCATCAATTGTATAGCTGCTTTGATGCACTGTTACTGTCTCTGATTAGTTCTCATCTGCAGCTGGAACCACATACCGTTTGTTAGGCGTATTTGTCATACACTTTGCATCTTTGATCACTTGTGTGACAAGTTCAGGCTTTTTAAGTTCATTTTAAATAACGTTAAAAGTAATATTCTAAATAGAAAATATACATATATTAGTTATAAGCTTTTAGTGGTAAGAATAACATTTGAACTATTTAGTAGATAAAATAAATGTTAAGGCATATAAAGGGTTAGGGTTTCGGAGTTGACGCGAGCAGAGTATGCATGTGGGCGTGCGGGCGATCAACAACCTCGATTATTTAATCGAGGCTGCTTTTGTATCAATAGACTTATATTATCTGTTAGTGTTTATGTGATATCAAGCGATATTTTTAAATAAGCCAAGAAGTGGTGCATAATTACATTTGTCTTAAGATAAGAGGTGACGAAATACGCTAACATCTGATGTGGATCCCCGCAAGTAGAGAGCTCCGGCAGGCGCCAGCGCTCCTCCAAGACATCAACATTCATGACCTTTGCGCAACAGCAGCTGAGCCTCCTGTCGTTAGGTCGCTCTTGGATATTAATCCTGGCATAGGCAAGCTATGCTACGAATCCGACGATAAGGAAGCGCAAAATGGCGCTCGACCAATCGAGCAGCGGTTACGTTGCTCCGAGCAATCTGTCCGAGGCACAGGGAGGAGCAGCGGCTTCTTCGCAACCTATCTTCGACGTTCGACCTGTACAGCTTCAGTTTTCGCTCGGAGCGGACTTTGTGGCGGCGCAGGTGGCGAATAATGTTTTGATTTTGGCCCTGGCGACTGGGAGGATTCTCCGCATTGATCTGGATTCCCCGGAGGACATTGATGGTGGGTAGCCGCCACTTGCAGTGATTGACACGGTGAATACTAATATATCGATCGTTCTTAGATATTGATCTTCCCAAGAAATCCTCAGAGACCGGTCTTATCCGACGCCTCTTTCTCGACCCCTCCGCTTCTCACCTAATGATAACCACCACCCTCGGCGACAACTACTACCTCCACACCCAATCCCGCCAGCCCAAGGCGCTGTCGCGTTTAAAGGGCTTGATTGAAAGTGTCGCTTGGAATCCGTCGTTGCCCACTGCATCTACTAGAGAGATTCTAGTAGGAGTCACAGACGGACACGTCTATGAAGTATACATCGAGCCGACCACCGAATTCTACCGCCGCGAGGAGCGCTATGTCACAAACGTTTACCGAGTCCCCGATACCTCGATTACTGGAATCCATGCCGATTCGATACCCGGGCGGCCTGATCAAAGGGAAGTGATCATTGCTACACCTACAAAGTTGCTTCATTTCTCTGGACATGTTGGGCGACACGGGAAAGAGGGCGTTTATGCCGAGCTGCTCCAACGAAACAGCCCTACTGTCCATGAGGGAGGTGCATCGAGCAAGTTAGCAGCGCCTTCTTCATTGGCGGTTTCACCCAATCCTGTTGAGGATTATCATGGAGAAAGGCAGTTGTCAGATCAGAGGTTTGCGTGGCTTTCGTCGCAGGGCGTGCTTCATGGCTTGGTCGACCACAAGGCATCAAATTCCAGTAAAGCGACAGACAATGCCAAACTGCTTCCTCGCTCGGCTTTCCCAGCGACTGAATCTGCGCGAGGCGGGAAAAAGCTGATTCAAGATCCCATCACTGCCATCACTCTGTCACAATGGCATGTGCTTGCTTTGGTGGAAGGGCGAATAATAGCGGTGAACGTACTAAGCGGCGAGAACGTGTATGACCAGTCGGTGCTCGAACCGGGTCAGAGCGTCCTTGGGCTTCTGAACGACCGTGCAAAGGGCACGTACTGGCTGTTTACGCCTCAGGACATTTTCGAGGTAGTGGCCGAAGAGGAAGACCGAGATTTGTGGCGCATTTTTCTCAAGGAGCAGAAATTTGACGACGCCCTTCGATATGCCCAGGGCTCGGCGCAAAAAGATGCTATTGCGACTGCATCCGGCGACTACCTGGCTAGCAAGGGCAACTATCTTGAAGCTGCTGCTGTATGGGGGAAGAGCAGCAAGAGCTTTGAGGAAGTTTGTTTGACTCTGATCGATAACAGCGAGCATGATGCTCTCCGGAAATATCTCCTCACCCGACTTGGCAGCTACAAGAAGTCTGGTGTGATGCAGCGGGTGATGATCACCAGCTGGCTCATTGAGGTTTTCATGGCAAAACTCAATTCTTTGGACGATACCATCGCGACGAAAGCGGAACTGACAGAAGGGACCAGCACGGGAGAATCCAAGGCACAGCTTGACGTCGTTCGAACGGAATTCGAGGAGTTTGTTACGCGATACAAGTCAGACCTCGACCAGAAGACTGTTTACGATATCATCAGCAGCCATGGGCGTGAGAAAGAGCTTTTATTCTTTGCAAATGTCACAAACGACTACAACTACGTCCTTTCGTATTGGATACAGCGAGAGAAATGGACCGAGGCACTGAATGTGCTCCAACGACAGACAGACCCCGAGGTCTTTTACAAATATAGTAGTGTCCTGATGGTTCATGCGGCTGCGGGATTGGTAGATATCATCATGCGGCAGACAAATCTTGACCCGGAGAAATTGATACCGGCCTTGCTCAGTTATAACAATGCGGTGAAAACAGCACTCAACCAGAACCAAGCAGTGCGGTACCTCGCATTTATTATTGCAAACCATCCTCGTCCTGCGGCGGCGGTGCACAACACTTTGATATCGATTTATGCTTCCAGCCCGTCCTCAAACGAAGCAGCGCTTCTGACGTATCTCGAGTCACAACCATCGGAGCCATCTCCTTATGACGCGGATTTTGCTCTTCGGCTCTGTATTCAACACGAGCGAGTGCAGTCTTGCATCCACATCTACAGCTCAATGGGCCAGTATCTACAGGCGGTCGAATTGGCACTCAAGTACAACGACATTGAACTCGCAGCGATTGTGGCTGACCGGCCCGAGGGCAACGACAAGCTGCGAAAGAAGCTCTGGCTACTGGTGGCTGAGCGAAAGATCCGACAACCAGGCACAGGGATCAAGGACGCGATCGAGTTCCTTCGCCGATGCGAACTGCTCCGGATCGAAGACCTCATCCCGTTTTTCCCAGACTTTGTGGTGATTGACGACTTCAAGGACGAAATCTGCAAGGCGCTAGAAGACTACTCAATCCACATTGACGAACTGCGACAGGAAATGGACAACTCGGCGCAGACGGCCGGCCAGATCCGAGGCGAGATTGCAGGCTTGGATGCGCGGTACGCGATCGTCGAGCCCGGCGAGCGCTGCTGGATCTGCTCGCTGCCGTTGCTGAGTCGGCAGTTTTTTGTCTTTCCGTGCCAGCACGGCTTTCACAGTGACTGCCTGGGCAAAGAAGTGCTCGAGGGCGCTGGCGGCAAGAAACGATATATCCGAGACTTGCAGGCGCAGCTCAGCACGGGGGACATAACGGCGGGGCGGCGCGAGAAGATTATCAAGGAGCTTGACTCGTTGATTGCAGAGGCATGGTCAGTATTTTTTTTTATTGTCGCTAAAAGGAAAAGATGCTAACGGATTCTAGTATCCTGTGCGGAGACCACGGGGTCAAGCAAATCGACAAGCCGTTTGTTAGCGAGTCGGACAATACGGGCGAGTGGGAGTTGTAGCACGTTATCTATAATAGTTAGGGCTGTATATAAGGAATGTCGAGCTGTGTTGTTCATCCATCATATGGTCACGTGCAGATGCATGTTTTCGATTTACGTACACATTTACTAGTCTAAAGATAGAACGCATGGACCGAGACAGTTTCAGGTCGTCGATGTTTCATGTTGGGCGGATCCACCGAGGGGAGCGCCGATCGGCTCTCGACGCGTACTTTCTACGTAACATCTGGACATGGCGAGGGCAGTGCAGACCGGGCCTGTGCGTGGTGTGGTGTATATTACTTCGCATATTATTATTATTAATCGGTCTGGTAATATAGGGGAGGGGAGGGGAATGCTATCTATCAGTCTATCAGTCCAGATCGTGCTGTATGTACAATGCAAGACATTCGTTTTAATTTAAACAACATCGTAGTACTAGTGCATGTAAATAAGAAAGGGCCTAGACTCGCCTGCTGCTGTCAACTTGTCTGAACCCCCTGATTAGGATTGACGCCTTGGCTTATCGTTTTTTTTTTTTTTTTTTGGTTTTGGCGGCTTTTTGACCCAATTAATGCAATTGACGCCGCATCCCCTTACTAGCACACAATCGTTAGTAGTACGTACTTGGTAGTTACATCCCTGTTTTCTTCTTCGCAAATCAATCGGTCGATCGATCGTCTTCCACTGTCGTTCTGTAACGCGTTCGTTGTTCCTTCCCACCCTGATAAGCCGGGGGGATCCGCTCTTGTTTGTCCTCGTGCTCCGCTTCCTGCATTAACTAACATCATCGACAGCATCGCGCACGCATCCCTTGCTGCTGCTGCTCCAACCCCCACACTTTCTCGTCTTCGTTCTCTCGTTCTGCTTGTTCGTCGCTCACTCGCTATTTTTACTGTCAATCATACCACACCGACTTTCGTTGATCGCTTGCGACATAGTCCTTTCTTTACAATCGCTACTTCTCTTACTACCGCCACTTGCAAGACCGCTCGTAACTCGTTACACCCGCTCGTCAAACCGCCGACATGAACGTCAACAAAAAACTCGACCGCTTCAAGCAATGGGCCGGCGAGAGAATGGGCGGCGAAGCCAGGACCAACGTGTCCGACGACTTCAAGGCCATGGAGAGCGAGATGAATCTGCGCCACGACGGTGAGAGAGCCCCTGCGTTTACAAACTAGCGTTGCAACCAAGGTGTGATATAATGGTTCTGACTGTCAACTAGGAATGGACAAAATGCATCGGTCCATGACTGCTTACGTCAAAGTCATCTCCAAGCGCACCGAGGGAGACGACAAGGAAAAGACGCTTCCCATTGCTCATCTGGGCAGTGTTATGATCCAGCATGGCGAGGACTTTGACTCGAGCAACGATTTTGGACAATGTTTGGTTTGTATGTTATGGAAACGAAGTCCTGGGGTCTGCCATATATGCTGACTGATTATCTCTAGTGACTGGAAGAGCTCATGAAAGACTGGCTCGAGTACAGGTGAGATTTGACACGCCTTATTCTTTTCGTCAACTATTTGACTAATGAAACTTCTCTAGGAATCTTACTCCGTCCAAGCTACCACAACCTGGCTTGAAGCGCTTGAGCGAAATCTGGCGTCTATGAAAGAATACCAGGTGTGTTCCCCTGCCGTATGGATACCGTCTTGCCATGCCCTAATTTCGCAAAGAATGCCCGCAAAAAGCTAGAGACTCGCCGTCTGGCGTACGACACCTCGCTGGCAAAGATGCAAAAGGCCAAGAAGGAAGATTTCCGCGTTGAAGAGGAGTTGCGCACGCAAAAAGTCAAGTACGAAGAAACCAACGACGACGTCTACCGCAGGATGATCGATATCCAAAGCTCAGAGGGCGAGAACGTTGCCGACTTGACCGCTCTCGTTGACGCCGAACTCAACTACCATGACCGATGCCGCGAAGTTCTGCTGCAGCTGAGAAACGAGTTGCCGGTAGCGTGAGTACTTTTCGTCTCGTAGGAAGATGACGCAAAACAAGAACTGACAAACCCGTGTGAACAGCAACACGCAAGCACCAGTGAACAATACTCGTCGTCCTGGCCGCGCACGGTCAAACACCGCCCACTCCTACCAAGAACGATACGAGCCGGTCCAGGAGGAACACCTTCCGCCGCCGCAGCCTCCTCGTCCCACCATTGGATCGCGATCGCCGTCTTCAAGCAGACTGAATGAGCCCTTGCGGGATAGATCGAACAGCGCCTCTATGCGTACAGGACTAAACCGCCCTTCGACTTTTGAAGGTCCTACTCAGCTTCGACGCGACGAGTCCCCTGCTGCCACCTATTCTCCGAACCGTGTCCACAGCGACCTTTCAGTCCGAACGACCCGGGCCTCGTTGAAGCCTGTCAGCAAGGCATACGACAACTACCAGAGTGACTCGAACTCACACGGAAATGTCAGCCCGTACGATGAAAGATCCGAATCACCAGCGACGTCGCAAGGCAGCTACTTTTCACGGAACCCCAGCTTCACAGCAGTAGACACTGTTGGTACAACGGGGATCAAGAAGGGCCCGCCGCCGCCGCCTCCATCGAGGGCTACCAAGCCGAAGCCGCCTCCACCACCGCCGTCGAAGCGCCATTTGGTTGGGGCATGATCGATATCGATATCGATATCGCTGTCTTTATTCTTTCTCTTTCTCTTTCTCGCTCTTTTATATTTTCTCTTGATTGTGTTAACACGTGGTGAACTGCTCGTTATACTGTTGTTTTTTTCACTTGATTACAAAACTTGCATGTATAGTTGGATTGTAACTGCTAGGACTTGAGTGTATCCTACTTGGGGCGTCATAATGGCGAGAAGGGAATGCTAGGACGAGACAGGTTGATGGGCTGGACCCGTAGCAACAATAACATGCAATCAGACTTAGCATTATGCCCAATAGAGCAACTCGTGAATATACCAAGTACGTAGTAATAAGCAAGTACTGAGTACTAATAGAGAGCGAGCGCCAAGCCGGAAGGACGCATCCGGCTAGCGCGGCCGGTCACGTGCAAGCGGCAAGCAAATCTTCGCCTTCCCGAGCGCCAGGCAGGCTTTCCCTTCCCGCCAGCGCCTCAGCCAGGACCCCGACCTTCCTCCCCGTCGCGTCCTTCCCCATCCATCACCATTTCTATCCGCCCTTGGCCTCGTTTCCCATTCCACGCGCCTTTTTCATCCATTCTGGGCCCTGTGGCCCGACTTTGATCGCCATTCTCACCGGCCTCTGCTGGTAGACCGCCGTCCTCCCCTCTCCTCCTCGCCACCCCCCCCCTTGTGAGCTGAGTGTCCAGGGCAAAAAAGTCGGCCTTTGCCAACCGCGCAACCCTCCCTCCTGGTCGTCCCGGCGCATTTTCATCGTCAGGTCCCGCGCATATATCTCTGCGCCCTTCAGGTCGGCCCGACTAGATTTTTTTCCTTGACGCGTCGCCCGACCCGACTCTGTTCCAAATAACACGGGAAGTTTTCAATATTGTCGTGAAGCGGTTGCCCATAATGGCTTCCATTCAGTCAGCTCCCAACCCGGGAGCTGCCCATATGGCATTACCCCCTGATCTCACGCCAGCTCGCGTGCAGGAAGTGTACCAGGTATTTATTATTGCCTATTATTTTTTCTTGGGTTTTCCTTTTGCGACTTGACCTAAAGTCTGACAACCTGGCTAGAAATTTCGCGAAATGCAAAAGTCTGGCGTGCGCCCCGATGACCCTGAATATATCAAAGCGCATAACATTCTCCTCGCGGTGCAGAAGCAGCAGGCATTTGCCAAACAGCGATTCCAACAGCAGCAGCAATTACAGCAGCAGCGACAGCAACAACAACAGATGCAACAGGCGAATGGAAATGGCAATGAACAACTACAACAGCAGCAACAGCAGCAACAACAACAAGCTGCCAATGGTGTAAATAGTGAGTACCGAGTTACCGGCGCATGCTTTTACTATTTTTTTCTTGTTTGATTTTCAATGCTCACCTCCATTTTTCATAGGCCGAGCAGGCTCAGTCACATCCGCCACCAATGCCACCCAGGAACAAAAAGATGCCACTGGCAGTGTTCAACCACCTTCCGGTCAGAATGCCGCAGCGGGCGCGACAAAAGGCCCATCGGCTCCTTCAGGCAATTTCTCGACCGAGCAACTTGATACCCTTCGAAAGCAAATCCTCGCTTTCAAAATGCTCACCAAGAATGTGGCCATTTCACCCGCCGCTCAAATGCAGCTTTTTGGCGGCGTCAAACAACAACCAGCTTCTCCCGCCGACAAGGTTGCAGCCGCGGAGGCTGTCGTTGAGAACGCCGCTGGGACCCCAGGCGATAAGCCTGTCGACAACGCGGAAAAGGAAGCCAATCTCAAGAACTTTTACGAAACATTGGAATCGCCTTGGGACCTTCTATCGAAAACTATCAGCTACCCAGACCACGCCAAACGGGCAAATCGTCCACGGATTCCGAGTGTTTTTCCTACAGGCGTCGACTTGGAGCAAGTTCGTGAGGATCGCGAGTTGCTTATCTATAACAAGATAAGTGCTCGGAAAGCAGAGCTCGCGAATCTTCCTGCCAACCTTGGTGTCTGGGATTTGAGTCGAAGTGAAACCCCGGCACCCGATAGCTCTTTGAAACTCAAGGCTTTGATCGAGTTCAAGATGCTGAATCTGCTGCCAAAGCAGAGGAAATTCCGTCAACAAATCCAGCATGAAATGTTTCACTACGACAACCTCGGAATGACTGGAAATCGGTCTACGCATCGCCGCATCAAGAAACAGTCACTGCGAGAAGCTCGTATCACCGAAAAGCTGGAGAAACAACAGCGTGATGCCAGAGAGAATCGCGACAAGAAGAAGCAAGACGAAAAGATACAGGCAATCCTCGCTCACAGCCAAGAGGTTGTCCAAGCTGGTATCCAACAGCGTTCGCGCATGCAGAAACTCGGCCGCGTCATGATCCAGCAACACCAGCACATGGAGCGCGAAGAGCAGAAACGCGTGGAAAGAACCGCTAAACAACGTCTTCAGGCTCTTAAGGCTAACGATGAGGAGACCTACCTCAAGCTTTTGGGTCAAGCCAAGGACTCTCGTATTACCCACTTGCTGAAACAGACCGATGGTTTCTTGAAGCAACTTGCCTCATCCGTGAAGGAGCAGCAACGATCTCACGCCGAAAGATACGGAGGAGATGTTCAACTGGAAGAGGAGGAGGAGGACGAAGAGGACTACGGTTCCGACGAAGAAGGCGGCGGCCGCAAGGTCGACTACTATGCTGTGGCTCACCGCATCAGGGAGGAGATCACTGCACAACCGTCTATTTTGGTTGGAGGAACCCTTAAAGAGTACCAGATCAAGGGTTTGCAATGGATGATCTCGCTTTACAACAACAACTTGAACGGTATTTTGGCCGATGAGATGGGTCTCGGTAAGACCATTCAGACCATTAGTCTGATTACGCATCTCATCGAGATGAAGAAGAACAATGGACCATACCTGGTGATCGTGCCTCTAAGTACTCTGACGAATTGGAACTTGGAGTTTGACAAATGGGCTCCATCCGTCACCAAAGTCGTCTACAAAGGCCCACCGAACGTGCGAAAACAGCATCAACAAACCATTCGGTATGGTCAGTTCCAAGTCCTCCTTACTACCTACGAATACATCATCAAAGATCGCCCACTGCTCAGCAAAATCAAGTGGCAACACATGATTGTCGACGAGGGTCATCGTATGAAGAATGCGCAATCGAAGCTCAGCAGCACTTTGACCCAGTACTACATGACCCGCTTCCGTCTTATCTTGACCGGAACTCCACTTCAGAACAACCTACCGGAGCTTTGGGCTTTGCTAAACTTCGTGCTGCCCAGCATCTTCAAGTCTGTAAAGTCGTTCGATGAATGGTTCAACACACCCTTTGCGAACACAGGCAGTCAAGATCGGATCGACCTGACGGAAGAAGAGCAATTGCTCGTGATCCGTCGTCTTCACAAGGTTCTTCGGCCGTTCTTGCTGAGACGTCTGAAGAAAGATGTCGAAAAAGATCTGCCGGACAAGCAAGAACGAGTCGTCAAGTGCCGCTCCTCCGCACTGCAGAGCAAGCTGTACAAACAGCTCCTCACATCCAACAAGATGGTTGTCAGCGATGGCAAAGGTGGAAAGATTGGTATGCGTGGTCTCAGCAACATGCTCATGCAGATGAGGAAGCTTTGCAACCATCCATTTGTGTTCGAGCCTGTTGAAGATCAGATGAACCCTACTCGTGGAACCAACGACTTGATTTGGCGCACGGCTGGAAAATTCGAACTTCTGGATCGCGTCCTTCCCAAGTTCAAGGCGACCGGTCACCGTGTCTTGCTGTTCTTTCAGATGACACAAATTATGAATATTATGGAAGACTTTTTGCGATACCGGGGAATGAAATACCTACGACTTGATGGTTCAACCAAATCTGATGATCGATCCGAGTTGCTAAAACTCTTCAATGACCCCAACTCAGACTATTTCTGCTTTTTGCTTTCCACTCGTGCTGGTGGTCTAGGTCTTAACCTGCAGACTGCCGATACCGTCATTATCTATGACTCGGATTGGAATCCTCATCAAGATTTGCAAGCGCAAGATCGTGCTCACCGTATCGGTCAGAAGAACGAAGTGCGAATTCTTCGGTTGATCACGTCGAACTCGGTGGAAGAGAAAATCTTGGGCCGTGCTCAATTCAAGCTTGACATGGATGGAAAAGTTATCCAGGCAGGAAAGTTTGACAACAAATCGACAAACGAGGAGCGTGAGGCCCTGCTTCGTACTCTCATGGAAACTGCCGAAGTCGGTGAACAGATTGGTGATCAAGATGAGATGGACGATGACGACCTGAATGAGATGATGGCAAGATCCGAGGAGGAAGTCACAATCTTCCAGAAGATGGATCGGGAACGCTCCACGATAGACAAATATGGGCCTGGTCATCGTTACCCTCGACTCATGGGTGAAGAGGAATTGCCAGACATTTATCTCGCCGAAGAAGTTCCTGCCAAGGTTGAGGTCGAAGAGTACACAGGCCGAGGAGCTCGTGAGCGCAAGATCACGAGATACGACGACGGACTCACTGAGGAGCAATGGCTCATGGCAGTTGATGCCGATGATGACACCATTGAAGATGCAATTGCTCGCAAGACAGCCAAGGTTGAACGACGTCGTGTCAATAAAGAAAAGCGCGGACGCAGGACCACAGGAGAATCCTCCCCCGAACCCGAACCATCTAGAGAAAGCTCAGAAACGCCACAACCAAGGAAACGTCGCAAGGGCCCCAGCGGGAAGCGCAAGGCGGATGAGGTGGTCGAGGAAACGCCTCTTGCGAAGCGAAAGAAGGGAAAGCCAGGCAAAGCTGTGGAAACTCTTAGCAGCGGCGAGCGCGCAACTCTGCAAATGATTTTGAACAACGTCTACCAGACGTTGGTGGATCTGGAGCAAGAGATTCCACCCGAAGACGACGAAAGCGGCGACGAAGAGCCTGTTTCAAGATCTATCATTGATCCGTTTATGAAGCCACCGCCCAAGTCTCAGTATCCCGACTACTATATGATCATCCACAACCCCATCGCCATGGACATAATCAAGAAGAAGATCAATAGAGAAGAGTATCAGAATTTGCGGGAGTTTAGAGAAGATGTCCATCTTCTTTGCCAGAACGCTAGGACATACAACGAAGATACCAGCATACTATTCGCAGACGCGAATCAGATCGAGGTAAGCTTTTTTTAATTCTCTCTTGGATTGAATGAACACTAACATTTGAATAGGCTACTTGTGTCGAAGCGTTGAAGAAGCACGTAGAGGAACACCCCGAATTTGCCGACATGGACGAATCTAGCTCAGCAGCTGCCGATGGCCTGTCCACGGCCGGCGTTTCTGGTGCTGAGTCGGTAGCACAGCCCAAGATCAAACTCACTTTCAACAGCAATCGGGACAGTGCCAGTGCGGCAAACGGGGATATTCCGAGTGACGAAGAATGATAAAAACCAAGGGAAAAAAAAAATAAACAAACCTGCAGACGTTGGATATTCTCGACTACCTAGTTAATAGCCACGACGACTACGCACTCATCGGTTCCTCGAAACAAACCGTAACGAAGCCTCTGCCTTTTTCTCTTCTTTACTTTTAGGGCATGAACTGTCCTAATAATGCTATAATATCTTTGTGTTGTATTTTCTTATTCTTTTTCTTTTCTTGAAATCATCGGAAATGGCGTTTTTTTTTTTAAAAATGCGTTCGTTGTTAAACACAACCGGCCTGGAAAAAAAACATGGGAGTGAAAGTGGTTTGTTTGGTGAAAGGTTTATTTTTTTTTTTTGGCTATAAGAGTTTGCCTGGCCTTGACCCGAAACAAATGGCGCAGATTCTGATAACCTTTCCCCGTCTTTTCTTCTTGTTTTCTTTCTCTACCCACTGAATCTGAAACTTTGTGTGTTTTGTGTGTGTTTGTCTCTGCTGAATTGGAAACTTGATTGTTTTTTTCTTTTCTATTTCTGCCCATTGGCATTCATTCACCCTCTCGCCCTCCTCCCTAGTTTGTTTGTTTCCCCCTCTGACGCGCAATTTTTTGATTTGGGTTCTATGTATTATTGAGAGCAATTAAATGGAAAGAGATTTGCCTTGAAATTTTTCTTGAACAAATAAATAGAAGATACCTGGTAGACTGGATGCTCTGGCTCTGGTTGATTGACAGATTGACGGTGACAATTGGTACATGTGACATTTGCACAATCTATCTGATAGCTAGCTAAAAGACACCGAGAAAAAATCAAGGGTAAAAAAAGGACCATTTCTTGTATACATCATGAGTGCACTGGTGTAGATCCAACCAGTCGAATTAAGGATCCATGCTAAACAACAACAACAACAACAACAACAACAACAACCTAAAACCTATATGCTCGCTCGTAACCCTCCTTTTTATCCCCTTCCCTTCCCTACTATTCACTTCTCCCCCCTCTTTTCATGGTTTCTGCAACTGCTCCTTTCGGAAAAACACAAAACACAGGATATTTACAGACAGTATGAACAAAAGGCAGACCCAAAAGTCCGCTTTTGAGACGGCGGCATGGATCCCCGCAGAGAAATCGGGAAACACATCGCCAGGGCCGAGCTTGTCTGGAGCGGTGGCTCGGGCTAAGATTGTCCCTAGGGAGCCAATGACTTGTGCTGCGATTAGAGTAAATGCAATATGGAAGCGAGTGAGGGTATTGAGGAGAATCATTCCGAAACCTAAGGCCAAGATGTCAGTTTTCTTTTTTTCTTCCGTCCGTGAGAACAGTTGACTTGACTTACCAACGCCTTGCAAAGAGTCCAATACACCTAGCCATAGCCAAAGGCCTCGTCCAAGAAGCGCGCTAGCTAGAGGGCTGCCGGCCCAAGGAACATACGACCCGATATTAGACGTGGACCAAAGCAACTGACACCATCTGGGCGCGCCGAGCCCTATCGCGAAGATGGGCACAAACCAAACGTGTCTCTTGGACAAGATGCTAAAGACCCAAAGTACAACAGCCCAAACACCGATGAAGAAAAACACGACAAGGAGAATGATCTCCCACCCATGCGCATGTTTGCTGGACCAGAGATACAGCCAGTTTCGGCCGTATGGAGCGGACAACCAATAGTTTTGAATAAAGACCGCATAAAAAAACCACTATATCGTCATGAGCTTGATAAAGAAACAAATTTTTTTTCCAATGGAACATACCAGTATTATTTTGCGCCGAGAGAGCGATTTATAGAACGACGGCACCTTGCCAGGGGCTTGTCTGTAATAGTCTGGCAGCCCGAGATATATGGCCGTACCGATCATCCACAGGAGGGCAGCAATTCCTAATCCAATACCAATCAACAGCCTGGGGTTGGAATCTGCCAAGCCGACTTGAGTAGACCCTGCCTGGGAATCAGCAGCGAGTTTGCTGCCCCAGCACCACAGGAACGTAACATAGATCTGCTGAGTGCCCTGGATGACACAAGCTCGATATACCCATGACTGGACAGGGGCACTGCCTGGATTCAATAAGCCAATTTTCTATCTCTTCTAAAGATTGCATCTTCTTACCTTCATCTCCAAAGTTAAGAGCGAAAAAGATCGATCCGCTGGAAGATGCAGCAGCATATAGCCCAGTTGCCACATTTTGCATCCACCAACGTCCCAGTGAGTTATTTGCAAGGGGAGAGAAGCCTATAAAGACAAATGCTGTTCCATATAACTGTCAAAGTATTTGTGAGTCACACTCGAGGAAACTTGGTTAGAGGACCTACCAGGAATGGGATAGACAGGACGTATATTGATTTAAACCAACGGAACAGCATCCACCACACAAGTGACGAAACGAGATAGACACTAGCGATAACGTATAATTTCTCAGCGGATTCGCCAACCTCGCCATTGAGCAGTGTAACTTGGTACGAGTTTGCGGCAATAATTTGACCCTGTAAAATGTTAATATGTGTGTAACTGAGTATCAGGGTTTTCACTCACAAAAGCAAGAAATACTGAGTATAGAGGCCAGTCACCAAGACGATATAGCAAAAGCTTTCTTAGGCCAGAAGGTGGAACATAGTCTTTCGGAAGTTCAAAATCATCAAGATTTTTCTCGTCCCCTGAAACCCCCGGAGCCGTTGGAGAAGGGCTGTCACTCTCAGTAGAAGAAGTATTAACCTTGACTTTGAAGATTGATGAAGTAGGAGTGCCATGGAAAGAACTGTTGCGACCAAGTTTGACGTCACGATACCGATTAAACCAGTCCTTCTCGCTTTTGGAAAGGTATTCTTCGATACATAACTGATCTTGGGAGTTTCTCCCGTCAAGATGAGATAATCTTCGTTCAAACTTCTTGGCATATACCTTTGTCGAATCCGTAAAGAACGGATTCACACTCTGCAGATTGAAAGTTGTCTTCTCGAGAATGACATTGTCAACGCTCAGCAAGGTTTGGCGTGACGAATTGTCATGTGGGTCACATGTTGTTGTTGATTGGCTTATTGTATCTTCAGATGCTGCAGGAATGGGCGTATTTACTCCCGAGGGACTGTGCGAATTCGCTTCAGAACCAGATGTTGAGTCATCTTGAGTGGATAATGCAATTGTCCTCCGGGAAGTAGGCGCTTGCTCCAATGATTCGCCATTCGCACGTGCTTCGGTTTGGATGTCTTGAGGCGAATTAGACGCTGTTCTGCTGCTGGACTGCGAATTCCGTTCTGTAGAACGGGATCCGTCTCCCTCATCGAGCATTTCCTGAAGGTTACTACCTAGCCAACTGAGCATTTGTGAGACACTCCTTCGATAAAGGCCTGGTCTATTGGTACCGGGCTCTATGGAAGTGCCTAATTCACTTGAAGACTCCCCTGATTCGCTATTGCGAAGTGATGCCTCGGTTACTCGTTGCTTGCCAAAGATTCGATCTACGAAGATGCTCGTTTGAAGTAACCAGTTTCGCTGATGACCAAGCTTTGCGTGTACCTTATGCTTTGTGATTGCCGATGATTGCAATACTTCAAGTTCTTCAACCCATTGTGCCACAGGAAACCGCTGCTTTCCTGATCGAGCGCGCATGATAGCTCGAACAGACGGTTTTGAATTGAGTGCCTCCTGAATGGCTTGTTTGAATTGATGAATTAGGTGTTTTGATGTCATAGATTCACTACGTCTGTTAGTTAAATAGCCTCAAATAAGGCACATAAACTTACATGGTGTACCACCAACCAGGCATCTGCCCTAGACCACCGACCCTAGAAAATATCAGTTGCATTGTTTTTTTTTTTTTTTTTTTTTTTTGAAAAAAAAGGGAGAGAGAATCTCTGACACTTACCGCGAACCAACTCCTAGAGCTCCCTTTCTTCCAAACTCAACAGCCACAAGCCCGAAAGGTTCATCGCGTGAAGGTATCAAGGCAAAATCAGTACCACTGAAGAGGTATGATGGCAAGATAGTGAACTCTGGCTTTGAAAACACCCTCTTTGGATACATTTCCATCAACCTGTTGAGCTTGATAGCTGCAAATCGACCATACAAATCAATGACGGGTCCGATACATATGAGCTGTGTCTTGGGATACGTTTCCAAGATGAAAGGGAAGACATCAGCGATCAAGTCAACTCCCTTTTGCATTGACCATCTCCCAACAAAAACAAGTAACTCTGCATCGGGTATTTGCTCAAGGCCTGCCCATGCCTGAGCTTGATGTTTTAAATCCGCACGAGCTGCTTCAAAAACGGGGTCGACAAGAGCTTGCTCGATTTGTTCATCTCGTTTCCACTCAGCGGTATCAGAAGGATCGGGGTTAGGCAAAGACCCTACCTCCTTGAGACCCCAGAAAATCGGATATCTCGCCCATGATCTTTTCCCATATTTTTTTGACACACCGACAGCCCCGAAGCCGCTTTGATGAATGTGTAAATATGATGCCCCGGCATGCAGCAAATTGAAAACATCGCCAAACTGAACGTATTGTTTGATGACAGAAAGCTTCAAGTTAAATATTTGGCTCACTTCTTGGCATTCTCTTTCTGTTCGCATTGGCCAAAGCCCTTGAAATTCGGCGTTGTGAAGAGACAGACAACAAGGAATCGTTTTCGGGAGTAGATGGAGCTGTGCAGCTGCACCATGGTAATCGTTAATGTGATAAAGATCCACGGGAAATCTTTTCAAAGTTTCTGCAATGCAAGAGTTCCACGCAGAATAGTAAATGGCAGAGTCTAGATCATCCATGCGAGGGGGATAAGGCTCGGATTTTGACTGAGCTCTGAAAACTGGGGCATCTAGGAGAACATAAGTGATATTGCGCACACAATGATATTGTACGTGGACCTGGAAAGTCTTCTCCATGACTGTAATGTTCATAGGATCTGCGACTTGGTCGACAGGATAATCAATCCCACCAACACAGGGCACTACCCATATCAAGTTCTGATGGCCAAGATTTCTGCTCATGAGGCGAGCCATAACTCCAAGTCCGCCGATTTTTATTTTAATATCCCAGTCCTCGATGTCGTATTCCATGGTAGCAATGAGAACTGTCCGCCGCGAGTCCCCAGCGTCGGCATTAAGAGCTTGTCGATGCACAGAAGCAGCGATGGTAGATGATCGGTGAAATAGCTGCGTAATTTTGTCTATATAATTTGGACTCACGTCTGCGCTCACCTGAGATTGATTTGCCGTAGTGCTTCTTCTCAAGTAAATAGATTCCCGATGATTTTTCTCACGTGCAACACCGACATCATTGAATTTGACCTGGTAAAATGCTTTGAGGTAAATCCACACTGCTGCCGCCCCTGAAAGAAGGGGAAGAATTGCAAAACAAATATATAAACCTAGTTGAACCTTTTGTGAGCCTTGAGGAGTAGTCCAATATCGGAGATTTCCGTCGTCCAGAGATATTTTCCATGATAGGTATGGCCAAGGAGGGGGATCAGTGACGTTAATGAAGTTCCTGAGTAGCGAGATTGGTGGTATGCGGTCGAGGACCATATCGCCATCTATGTCACCATAAAGTTGAGTGATGTCAGGTGCTCCGTCAGAATTCACGCCCCAGGCATTTAGGGCTACTTGGGACGGCCATTCGGTCATCAAGTTGTATTCCCACTGCCCACTCAGGTTGCTAAGGTGCATTTGACTACGATACCCTGAATCATAACCAAATTGATTGAGTTCACCTTGAACCCATAAGTTGGGAAATCTTCGTGGTGGTTTGTCATCCCACTCAAGATCTCCATGTTGGTAGTGATTGCTGCTCCCGGTAATTTTGTTCCAGTACTGGACCATGATATGCTCTCCATCCCAAGCCTGTAGTTTGGTTCCGGACCAGTTTCTCGGGGGAATAGAGGTGTTAAGACCCATATAAGGAATCCATGGGCTATATGATGCACCAAAGTCCAAAGTATAGCGCCATTTATCGGCACCAGACGCTTTGTGAGATACCCACAGAGTTCCATTACCAGAAGAATCAGCGTACAAGAGATCCCTACTGTAGTTTGCATGACTAGGCCACACCATTGGGTTGTCTGTTGAGCCTATCCGAAGAATAAAATGATCCACAGACTACTTAAATGTTAGAAGGTTCCTTTTTTTGTATGTAGAATAAGTAGATACTTACACCTGTGACTCTATTCTTCCCTTGACTCGTCACGTTCTTCACAAGTACTTCATGAATACCATGAAAAACATTTGTCAAATCGATAGAATAATTATAAGCACTGGTATAAGCACCTTGCCAAGGCACCGACTGGTCTTCTGGAATGGAATGGCAGGAGACAGAGTTAATGTTAAATTGTGCTTGTTGGCCATTCAAGGCAGTTGAGGAAACCGATATTCCATTAGTAATACTATCACAGTCCATATCCTCTGAAAATTGAAAGGTGATAGGTATTGTCTCTCCTGTCGTCACCGTTGAAAGAAGACGGGCGTCATGACCTGGCTCGAACTTGGTGATGAATGGAGAGGGTTCAGTGAATGCGTGTTTTGGAACAAATGCCTTGAATCCCCATGGCGAAAGGGTTAGATTATTCAAACATCCGTTAGACTTTTTCGAATCTTCGAGCCTAACTCTCAATGTTAAGCAAAGTTTGGTTTATTCATAAAGGAAGTAGGCACTCACCCTAACTTGTGGATGCTCGGTTGCAAACTATACTCTTCAAATGGCGGGAAAAGGTTTTTAACAATAGTGCCTTCATCAAATGGAGACACTAATGCCCGTTGGTCATCAGAGCAGTTGAATTGATAATTCACTGTGTGATTGTCATTTTGGTACACAAACCAAACGCTTTGATTGCCTTGTCCTGATCCCGTCAAATCTTGAGTTAGTTCAAATCGAGAACGCAAAACACTCCAGAGTCCTGTCTCTGTTCTGGTTCCATTGCTTCCCGGTAAATATATGTCGTATGTCATGTTTGAAAGCTGCTGCAAGTAATATCCGTCGTTGAGAACAGGGTAGTTTCGACGCATCTCGAACATTAATTTAACCACGCCGCGAACTGGGTGAGATGGATCTCGGTGGTCGAGGCTGACATTATCATCCATGCAACCATTTAAACCGCTGTCAATTGGAAAATTATCATATCTGACAGAGCCAACTTTATAACAGCCGTGCAACTGCCACGCTAGGGAAGAGGTCATGGGGGAACGACCGAAGACTATACACAGTTAGGGACCATGGGCTTCTGGAGGCACATGAACTTACCATAATTTGCATTCGAATTGTCCAAGATGTAAAATGCCTGTTCTTCTCCCCAGTAAACAATTGGTGACCCGGGGATCAACAATGATACGACATAGAGCCCAAGGACTTGCTTCTCGGTCCCGTTCCTGATGGACGGCCAACGAAAAACGTCCTGATTTGACGTGCCATAAAGATGGCGGGGATCGAATTTTCCTGTATTTGTGTTGACCATGTCATTTGTCTGGATCAGGCCATCCCACAGATCTACAAAATTCGTAGGTGGATCTCCTTCAGCTTCAAAGGTACCATCCATTCTGCGATGTGATTAGTTTTAATAAAATTCAACATAAGTTAGTTACTTACCCAAGAAACCGTGTAAGTGATCTATACAATGAGTATTGAAAAGCTGCAGCATCCAGAGCTGCCTTTTCTGCTGATCTAATATGTAGATCAGGCACAGACGAGTTGGTCATTGTCAAGGCCTCTGTCATGTTGTCATATGTCTGGTTCGTCTGTTGACCGCGACCGACATAGATAGCCCCAAAAGAATTCCCCGATACAATCTCGCCTGGTATGTAGAAATTGTTCTTGTTGAAACGTTGCGCACATTGGCGAATTGAGTCTGACCAATCCCCTTGTACATCGAGTGTTACTTGGATAGCTTTGTCGATACGGAAACCATCCACGTCCAACATGGCTATTGTTATGCACGAGAACAACTCTAGCTTTTGTCTAACATCCGGTCTCCATTCTCGAAGTCGGTCTTGTACGAAGGCGAATTTGGTGACTTGCCGTTCCCATTCCGTATAATCACCGAAAGAGGCAACTTCGCCGTACTGGTTTCATTAGTTTTCCCATTCACGAAGAAGCTACGGGATCCCGTTTACCTGATCAAACTCACTATCCTTGCAACCGGCATTCAAGGAAGTTTTAGTCAAGCCGCGCCCATAATCATCCCAGAATCTAGGATAGTCCCATTTACATTCCTCTAGCCACTCGTTTCCAGGCTGGAAATCATGATAACGACGAGATGTTTTCCAAAGGTAGTCGTATTCATGTGCATTGAGTGGGGCGGATATGTTCAGAAATCCATTGAAACCTATAAGATCTCCCATTCTGAAAATATGAGTTTGCTGTCAACCCAGTCACTTCTGGGGTATACTTACGTTGCCATTGTATTTTCAACGATAATATACATTCCCCGTGCATGTGCCTCGGAAACCATCGTTCGCCAGTCGTCAATAGTTCCAAAGTGGGGATCTAGAAGAGTGAGGTCCAGCGGCGAGTAGCCATCGGCAGCCCACGGTTGATTTATATGTGGCACACCTGCTAGGTATAATCCCTGGGCATTATTAGCACGTCAAATATCGTTGATAGATATGGATGGGGTCAAGTCCTGAGCCTTGACAATTACCTTTATACCCATTCCTTGTAGATAGTCAAAACTATCAACTAAACCAAGAACATCACCTCCATGCCTGAACTGGTTGGACAATATATCATGTTCCCATTGCGTTCCGTTTGCATTGTCGTTTGATGGATCGCCATTGGCGAACCTATCGAGGAAGATGGTGTAAAAAGGCATACGCCAATTTTTCGGCGACGGATGATATTCATGATCTTCCCACTGTCCCCAGTAGTCGAGTGGATTGGTAGCAGATTGGTTTTGGTTGAGATTGAAAGCGACCTGGTCTGGAGTATATGGCAAAGCGGTGATAGACAGAAACCACGTTTGAATCGAAACCCATGTGAACAGTCGGCCGAGCCACTTCATACCGCAAATTGCACTCGCTCTTCCCCATAAGGAGTGAGAAGTTTGGTAGACAAATATCCCGCCTAGTAGTAAAAATAACCCTCAAGGTTAGCAACGCATGGGCGCTTCTTTGAGTGCCTCGTATAGATGCATACCTTGAAGTAGTGGGTATGTGCCTGCCCGTGTATCAAAATATACAAGTTATAAAGCTAAAGCTTGTCTCATTCAACGCCAACACCATCAGATGCTGTGGAATATCCCGTGACAAGCTCCCACTGAAGATAGTGTAGCGAACTGTGGCGGTGCCCAAATAATAGCCCAGTGTTGATTGATAGAGAGGGTCTCAGATCGATGATTCTGTGTTTCCTTTGTTTTTCAGGGCTGTTTCCGAGTGGAAAGTATAAAACTTACCAACAGTTGTACTAGGGAGGTTGAGAAGGAAGACACAAAGGGGGGTTCAGCTTCCAGTCTCGGAAAATTGCTCCCAAATGTGTTCGGTTACCACGACGTCCGACTTTCCAGGCCAGGCCAGGACAGCAGAACTGATGTTGTTTACTAGGCCCACTCTCGGACCTTTCAACCGATTACCGTATACTCAGTGGTTTCCTAGAAAGAGCCTATAAAGCAGCCAAACAATGGTACGGGACTCGGTGGTATCAGCGAGTGGATCCCATGTAATGGATTGAATCTTATAGTCGACTGGGAGGGACTCGAGCTTCCACGAATCGTACGATTGGATAGACAAGCCGCGGTTCTCACATATTTAGATATGGAACCGGGTGGTGTCGAAGCATGCGGCAATAATTGAATCATATGCAGCATGGATCGAAATGACAAGGGTATTCCCCGATAAAAAAAGAACATTGTTGCACGTCGTGGATTTGAAATATCGACTGTGCACCGGTTTAGGAGATGAGCAGGGTTGAAAGGAAGAGGAAAGGAGCATCAGCGAGGAAAGAGCGCCGACTACGCGTTCCCCGTTTGGGCCGTCACGCTTTTCACGTCCACCTTTCGTTATCCTCTTTCCCCTCTTCATACTCTTCTTCTTTTTCCTTACTGGTCAGTATTAAGCCGTTCAATGGATAATCGAAATGCAGCCCAGCAACCGACCACTTAGCTGCGAGCCAAAGACGTCGAATTCTCGGTAATCATCACATTAATCCATGGATGTCATCATGCACCCGCCAGGGGCAACTATTTTTCATTGGCCATCATGACAGAGACATGGAAGCAGTCGAGGCGTTAATCTTCTGCCGTGTAACCCTAGCTGACGTGCCCGGAGCTGCAATATTTCAATAAATACGGATGATTTTGCATTATATAACCCCAAAACATACGAGGAGTACCGATCAATGTGGTGGCGGATGATATTCTCAAATACCTATCTTGATGTCCGAGTCGAGGAATCAACCAGCCATCACTCCGACCCTGCGTCCTCTTAGAAAAACGATTGGCTCGGAATATTCGCCCTGTTTAGTGTGTTTTCGATTTAAAATTTAAGCATCAACCTGGTGGGGCGCTATTACGCCGAGGTCAGTTTTTTCTGCAAATGATTGGACTCAGTTAACCAGGAGCCTGAGCTAAAAGCAATGTCCGGCAGACCCGGGTCTGTTTTTTGGACTGCGTATCCATGACATGCGGCGTGAAATGACCCGAAAGTTAGAGAGTGATTACGATTCGAACCGTCATGTCGAAACTATTTGATTTTGTTGGTTCTTGGCTGTACTTATAACAATAGCCCTAATTCCCGACATTTTTGTTTTTTGACACTAGCTGCATGCTGAATTTTGATATCTTAAAATAGAAGAATCGGAAGAAGAAAATGATAACAGAAGACCGAAAAGATAAACCCAACCATTACGCAGACAGGGGAAGGGAAATTTTCAGGCACGTTCTGCAATGACATTGAATTTTAAAATGAGGGTCATCTAGTTCTAGGCCGGTGAGACAGACGTCTCTTTATAAAGCCGGATGATAATACGAAATATTTGGCCATTATATGACGATATTTGATAAAAGACATGATAAAATCAAAGCAGTCCTACCACAGACTCGTATCTACTTCACTGGGAATCATTGTTTACTTGTTAAGCGAAGACATTGATCAGTTGACGGTGGCTTAGAATTACTTTATGTAAATGCTAATGTATACATATTATACTATAATCCATCAATGATAGATATCATAATCCTACTAGCTGATGATTATCAGCTTACCACGTCTCCTGTTTGTATCTTCCTATCTTCTCCATGTTTACCAGATACTGTTCTGCCTGCTGGCGAGCAGAACCATCCGCATCAGACGAACAAGCCTGCTCAAAACAATCAACCAGAGCTTCCCTTACATTTTCTGGCATTCGACCCGAGGAGCCACAGATAAATACGGACCCAGCCTGGTGATACAGCAGCTTCAAAAATTTATCCGCATTTTGACGTATTCGATCCTGAACATATACTTTTTCTTTTTGGTCACGCGAAAATGCCGTCAAAAGTTCTAGATTGACCAACCCTTCCTCTTCGAACCGCTTCCACTCGTCTTCAAAGAAAAAATCGGCAGCTCGATTTCGACCTCCAAAGAGGAGCAAAGTTGGGCCAATGTTGAGACTTGAAGTGCTGTTTTCTTCATCTTCTTCTGCTTCTTCGCGGGAAGCTTTCAGAATTGCAGCCTTTTCCCATATCATCGCCCGAAGTGGTGCTACGCCGGTGCCTGGCCCGACCAAGACCGAAGGCCCAGTAAGCTGGTCCAACGTCGGATTGAGACCACCACGTTGCAAGTGGACCTTGAGCGTGCTTCCTGGCTGCAGAGCAGAGAGATAGCGGGTACAAACACCCTGGCGGATCTTTTTGATAACCGTTCGATATTTGACAATTGCGATAAGAAGCTCAAACTTGGTTCCCTCGCTTTGTCCAGGTACTATTTGCTTGAGCTCACCGCCGCTGGCGATGCTGAATTGCCGGCCGCGGAGCACGGGTAGGACAGATGCGGCGTGTTGCCAGGGGATCTTGACAGAGTCAAACTCTTGCAGTACTTCTAAAATACTTCGGCGCGGACGCGTCGTGTAATCCCAGAGATCGTCGACGAATTCTGGATCTGGGTTTGTAAATTCAAGTAGACGCTCTTTATGCATTTCATCGTTGGAATAATGGGCGACATTTGCAAAGAAAGAACGCCGGGGAATAGCTCGGATATCAAGATAGTCAGTTAGGAGTATTCGAAGCGTCAAGGGTGGCGAGGCTGTCTGTGATGAAGAGGCAAGATATGGAATGGGAGCAGGCGGAAGCTCGTCCAGGGGTTTGTTTCGTAAGCCAATGCCAGGGGCAAATGATACGGGTTTATCTGCAACTTCTTTCCAGTCCATCAGTTCCAGTAAGATGTCGACATCTACAGAAAAGTTCTTTGGCATGATTGATATCATATCGCCGGGGGAGTAGGACACTGTCTCCGGGGTTGTCAGACAAATATGTCGGACATCTTGCCAATGATTGTCAGGAGTCACGCGTTTATTTTGCGTGAGAGTAGCTGTTAATGCATCTGGGATAGGTCTCGAATCCACTTCAAAACTGTTCTTGGGTAGCGACGTGCTTGAAGATGAGGCAGGCCCCTCTACTTCCTCTAGGATCCACTTGGGTGGAAGCTGAACATTATCTGGAATAGGCTGCACTCCAGACGGCAAAGGATATTGAGTCAGCAAAAAATTGCGTAACTCGGTGGCCCAGGGAAGAAAGGTGCCCTCTAGTCTAAAAAAGGCGATTAACCATTACTCTTTCACATTCAACCACAATATTAGAATGATGAAAACACACTCACCCTTCCGTGTGTTGCTGATCAGCCTCTCCAACTGGATAGACTTCGTTTGCACCAAGCTGCGAGAGACGTTTGTGTAGCTTGCGTGCAGCCCAATTGAATCTATACATCGTCATGATTAGTTTGGAGTCCCTTAAAAGGCGGCGCCTGCAGATTTTAAGTGGTGCGTGCGTACTTTGGATACGAACTGTCTCCCAGACCGAATTGAGTATAATTGACGCCACCGAGGAAATCAGCAGACAGTCGTTTCAGCAGCAGCGATTTCCAGAACGCTCGTCCATTGAGCGGGAAATCGCCCTGGCCAGTGGTCGAGACTACAAAAATAACCAGAGAATAGGAACGTAACGATTCCTAAAACCTGTAAGCATTTATTCTTCTTCGCCTTTTGCCATAGACTCAATACAAACCGCCTTGACACTATCGCATTCTCCAACATGCGTGACAAAATGTAGACGCTCTGCCGTGCGGCCGAGTTCTTCGGCTACCTCTTGTGCATTTCCAGTCTCGGAGCCATACAGAATCAGAGCTGTCCTGGACTCGTCCCTCTCGGTGGTCATTCTTCGAGTTCCCTATTATTCCAGGGTTTGTCGTGGTTTTGTTTCATGGATGTAGCCTCATTTGGCGGGTGTTTTTTTAAGGTTAATTCATTGGTGGCGGGGCAGATCTGAGAAGCACCGGTCTCGGAGCTGCCAGCCCTGGACTGTCACGAATCCACTAATAACTAGCTGACAAGCATCATAATATTATTAAATGTCGAATATGATTGATGTAGGTCAATTGCATACGAAATTTGATGAATGACATAATGTCTGATCGGTATCAACCTTCTGACAGATCTGAAGCATACGTTGATCAATCAGTAGGGCCAGTTTAAGGTGAGCTATAATAAAGTCTACGAATATACGTTAAAAAGACCTCGGAATTATTGGTTCCTCTGCAAATATAAAGCCGTAGGCTGATAGAAGCGCAACATGGATAATGCCGCGTTGTAATATGCAATATGGAGTCATGGACTCGTAAACGCTAAGAATGTGGTGTGAACTCTCATGGCGCCAGATGTGAATATGCTTGGGTATCTTTCGTAGAATGCAGAGAGACAATCTAGTAATAGTCATCGTCTCCTCCTCCACCGCCACCGCCGCCATCGCCAAACCCATCTCCGTCGCCTTCATCATCGCCACCATCAAAGTATTGCTCTGCGTTGTAATCACCACCCATCTCGTCATCGTCTTCTGAAAAGTCATCGTCTTGTAACGCCTCGTCGTCTTCGTTGTCTTCATCGTCCGCTTCGTCATCGTCGTTTTCTCCCTTTTGTCGCTTAGAAGGTTGCCCTTCCTCATCGTTTTCCTCCTCGGCTTCCTCGTCATCTTCAATCTGTCCAAACCTTTGTCTCACTCCGAATGCAGCATTTGATTTGTCTGGTCTGTAGTTTGGTTGAACGATAGGCCACATCTCACGGGGGAAGAAGTTGACGACTAGATCAAAGACCAAGTGTGTTAGCCTCATCGATTCCAACAATAGAGGAAAAATTGAGGGCCGCACTATATTCTCTATCGCTGATGTTCGGTATCGTCCTCTTCCTCTTCTGATACCGTGTACTGTATGACTCCATGCCATGGAACGGGTCAAACTGGGCTCTCTCTTTGGTGCCTTTTTTGGCTGTGGTGCTGGCGGCGTTGACTACCGCATAATAGGGCCCATTGTGGAAATTCTCTCTTAGAGCCCGATAATGGTCAACCTCGCCTCGTTCGCGTATCTGCAATATACCCGCTCGAGGAAGCTCGTATTCCTAGCAGAACCTGTCAGTCCCGAAACCTTTTTTGTGGCAGGCATTTTCGTGAATGTACTGGGAACAGCTCCGTCGGAGCCGTGTCTGGTTTCTCGCCTGGCGCCTTTTCCCAGTTGAGTTCTGTGCCAGGTGGCAATGGCTTCCTGCCACCACCGCCACCCCTCATTCCTCCGCGAGACATTGCTGATGAGAGATTTGTCAGAAGCAGCTGTTGTATTTTTTCACTAGTCAGACATTTTTTGATACTGGGTTCGTTTCCGAGAATTTCAGCACAACTCGAAAAAAGGTGAAGCGGGTCTCAGATCATGAGGAAGGATTTTGGGTTGTGATGCCATGCCACTTTGCATTCTCCGCTCCGAATTAAAGAAAAAAAGTTGCGATGCGACACTCACCGCCTTTAGCCCGATTCGGCATTTGAGCTAAACCCCTTTGGGCAACTATACGCTTGGAATTAGTACAGTGATGTGTTAGATATTATGCAAACTAGTTAAATCAAATTTATATTGCAGGTGCAAGTGCAAGCTGTGAGAAAACACTAGGATAGCGACTTGGTTGGCTTGGTAGCAAACGCAAGAATGTCCTGGAGACTAACATGCATACCAATGTAATAATGTATACAAATGCAACCTATAAAGCTTCAATTATGACGATTATGAAGCTACTTACTAATAAAAATTAAGCTAATGTCGGAGCACATGTTTATGGCCCCCAGTAAACATTTAGCTCATGTCAATCAAATTCAAGCGATATGTATATTGAATGGCCAGGGTATCTGATTGGTTGTCTCTAAACCATAACCTTAACCGCCTCGACTAAGAATGAACCACGCACCAATATTTTCCACTATTTTCCAATGTTTCTTCGTTTCTCTTCCTGGTTTCAGTTCAATTATATAATGCAGAGCAGCCCCCAAGTCAAACTGTGCACAATCGTCTACATAATTGACCAAAGCAAATAATCTAATCTATCCCGCTGGAAAAGACAAGAACTCCTCACTCGATATACTTCTGCCCTCCCCCAAACAACCAACATTTCACCCACCATGACAACCGTCAAGAAAATATCCGCAGAAGACTTCAAAGAATGGCTCGACGGTGCCTTTATTGGCGATCCTGCGACCGCCCGTTCCTGGTGCGAGCGCACCATGAGCCCCAACTACCTTCGTCACCAGGCCGGCGGCGACCGCACTGATTTCGAGCGAGCCGTTGAGAAAATTACCTTATTTCGCACTGTGTGCAAGAAATGGGCGACTTCAGTCAAGTTCTTTGTGCAAGAGGAAAACCGGATTGCGGCACGCGTGATGTGCTCGGTGCTCGTGGGAGACGGGCCCGAGAGGAAGATGGAGTTGATGTTTATGGGGGAGCTGGATGATAAAGGCCGTTATGAGTATGTGTGGGAGCAGTCTAGTGATTATACACAGGCTGAATGAGGTCTTATTTTATTTTATCCTACCTTTAATCTCTCTTGTCTAGATACCAAACAGTGGCAGAGTGGAGGAAACTTTGGTATAATCTAGTCAAGTGGCATCAATTTTGCAACCTTTATTACCATGAGATTTATTCTATAACTCCAACGCCTCGACGCGGCTGCCGACTTGGATCGCAGGTCCTTGGGGACCATCACGAATCCGCTGCTCTAGGGTCTTGATAATATCTTCAGACCCATCTTCCTGAATAGCAGAATTTTTCAGAGCAGCGTGGAATTCTACGAGCGTATCATACTTGGCCGTTGCTATTCTCCAGACTACGCTCTCCAAATCTCCTGCCCCACCGGCGACAAAATTGTTATATGTCAATGGTGGCTTGAATAGGTAGGGAAGAACGGTCGTCAGCGCCGGAGGTGTCAGGATAGCCCATGACCCAGAAGTCGGGAGTAACCCAGGACCATTGGAAGTCAATTCGGGCTCAGAAGGAAGTGTGAATGCCGAGTTAGCATTAATCAGACCAGCCTGTTCAGTGGACAGAGTGTTCCAGTTTGCAGTAACAACGGCTCTGATCAAGGCGATAGCGGCAAGAGCTACGTCCGGCATAGCAACAACATCTGCAGAAGCGGCGACATCTTTCCAAAAATTCGCATGGTCATTGAGATATGCAAAATAAAGAACGCGCGCTGCAGTTGCTTCCTTGTGTATATTGTCAGATGGCTCTCCCCCGGAATTTCGTGGTGGGCCGTGGAAAATCCTCGCTAAGGTACTGAGACTGTCTTTATTTGGAGGACTTGAGGGAACAGCCTGCAGTGGATTTAGAGATCTTCTGTTGGCTTCGACAAGCATAACCCGCGGCAAAGAGGCTAAAACGGCAAGATCTCCCGTCGGAACTTGCCCATGTGCCCATTGCGCTGATGGGATGGAGAAGGACCGGTGAATTCGAGCCAGTATGCGGTCAAGGACTTCTCGTGGATTCTGTAAGAGATGATTCGGGTAAAGTTGTGAATACTGGGCCACATAGGCGGTGATAGGGCTATCTAGAAACGTAATATCAATGGGGTCAACCTGTGACGAGTCTAGATAGAATCCAAGGATCTTCTGATGTAGGTTTTCCTTGACCAAGAAGTCGAGAGCACGCGAGGAAAACTGGGACGCCGAGGGGTCGCGTCGGGAGATATTTGGACCTGGAGCCTGGATCTGGATAAAATTCCGAATGAAATCCAGCAGCGTCATGTGCATCAGAACATCGCTAGTGTCGATCATTCGACAGGCGGCAAAGTGAAGCAAACTGTGGCTTTGGTATTTGGACTCAATTTCCGGGAAATGAGAATTTGATATGAGATCCCATCGTAGTGTCCCAGCCTTTGCTATGAACTCTAGAAGTCGACCTTGCGCAACGGACTTTTCTCGCTTCGATAGTTGCCCAGCTTGGTCATCGCTGACAAGACTAGTTAGGGAGAAGAAGAGGCCATAGACGCTTTTGTCGCTAAACAGTCTTCTCCATAGTAAGCCTTGTCCCCCCGTGTTTGAGGGATAGTTTTCAGCATCCTCGTTGTTCGCATGATCGACCTCCAGCAAGGACCACAAAACATCGAATGCGGCCTGGGCAATCTCTGTCGTCGAGGTTGAGAGCCATACTTCCACTAAAGTGGCAACCAACTCTGAGTTTCCAGCAATTATAGCTGCATCACCGGTAGATCCGTTCGCTTTAGCAAGCAGAGATAATGCAAGTAGATTTATCGGCGGTGAAGGTGCCTTGATTCCGGCGATCAAATTGACCGGCGGGTCCACAGCTTGGATATCGGAGAAAGTAAGGAATGCCATTGCTTTAATGCCAAGAGTTGTCAGCGGGGTAGGATCCTCTTGCAAGATAGGAAGAACTTGGGAGATTTGTGTGATAATAGATGCTGGTACGGAGGCGTCTGTATTTCGCGTGATTTCCAGCTTCAGCTTCTCCATGGCGGGCACGTCGAAGGGAGTTGCCGGATCCGCGAGGATAGCCTCGAGGTTTTTCGTCACTGCCTCGTAGGACGAGGGAATAGCCATGATGACCTGCTGCCCGCTATCAGGCGACGATGGAGATTCAGAAGACAGTTTGCTGTGTTGGAGGAAAAGAGACACAGAATTGTTGCTTAGAAGTGCGGGGAGCTCGCATGCAAACAATGCAAACAGCCAAAGCGGGACCGTCTTCTCCGCATTGTTTCTGGCAGCTGCATCTTTCTATCTATCTTTCTATCTATTATCTTTGTTCACACCCAGTCACGACATCTTCAACTGAACACCTGCAGGGCTATTTTGTCGTTGGTTGAATAATTTGAAATCTGGTTAAATTGTTGCCTTTGGCTCGGTAGAGACCATGCCTAGTCATCCAGAGAACCCGTTGATCTCGACAAAGCCCTCGGACTCGGGCCTCTCTGTCGCCCTCCATCCTCTGGTCCTCCTCACCATATCCGACTATGCTACAAGACATGCAGCCCGACAGCAGCAGGGTCCTATCGTCGGTGCGCTCCTAGGGCAGCAAGAATCACAACAGATCAGCTTGGAGTATGCCTTCGAGTGTCATACCAAAAAGGGCGACAATGACGAAACCCTTCTCCATTCGGCGTGGTTTGCAGACAGATTACAGCAGTGTACGATACACCAGATTTTCTATTATTTAGGATTCATACTAAAATCTATATTGAAACAGTCAAGGATGTCCATAAGTCCCCGATGCTCGACTTAGTCGGATGGTTTACCATTACTCCTCCCTCTGGGCCTTCTCCATCTCAGCTTGGCATTCACCGACAAGTGCTTAAAGACTACAACGAATCTGCCGTTTTCCTTGCCTTCCACCCTTCTCAGATAGGACCGGATTCCGAAAGTGGCGCCAAACTGCCTTTGACGATATACGAGAGTATATTTGAAGGAGATAATGCTGTTGACGCAGATAGGGCCATGCAACTGGATGGCGAAGAACAGGGAATACACATTCGGTTCCGCGAGCTGCCATACTCGATAGAAACCAGTGATGCTGAGATGATAAGTGTCGACTTTGTCGCTCGAGGCGGCGGTAACGCCATGGCCATCAAAGCGCCCTCAGAGTCAACAAAGATAAGTTCCGAAGAAGCAGATGCGAACAGAAAGAAAAAAGCCAAGAAAAACCCCCGGGATGAGAAGGAGGACGAGGAGTCGGCGGCACTGTCGCCAGAAGACGAAGATCGTAAGTGTTGCCCATGTTAACAAATAAAAAAGAAATCTTTACTAATTTTAATGTACAGTCATCGCAAGTCTCTCGACTCGTCTCAATGCCGTCAAGACACTTGAGTCTCGAATACACCTTATTAGATCCTTCCTCGAGAACTTTCAGTCGGCGTCCCTGGATAACGATAATACGGAGCAAACAGACATAACAAGCACAAAGTCCTACCCAATTCTCCGCAACATCTCATCTCTGATTTCGGGCCTCTCGCTTCTTAGGCCACAAGACGCAAACGCATTCGCCATCGAGACCCTCGCACAGAAAAACGACGTTGCTTTGATCTCCCTTCTCGGCCAGCTAGGTGACAACGTCCAACACATGCGCGAGCTGGGCAAGAAATCAATGATTACAGAAAGCGGCAAACAAAGTGGTGCCGCGGCTGGAGGACGCAAGGCTCATTTAGCTTTACATTCGAGATTTGACGAGGATCGTGAAAGCGTGTTTGCTAATATTACCAATGGAGGGCTCCAGGTGATGTAACGAACTTTTTGTCATGCCTCTTTTTTCTTTTATTTTTCTATTTTTCTCCCTCAATGGTCTCATAGAATACAATATTATGCAAGCAGGTTAGTGGCGTTTTCGAGGTTCTTGCTGTTTGTTGGTGGAGCGTCAACATTTGAAAAGTATGCGAGACTTTAGTTACATGAAATTTCATATCTTTATTTAGCTATCGTAGACATGTCGGATGCTGAGTACTTTTGAGCATTGATTCATGTTGATAATACCTGCCCTAATGAAATAAACTACCCCCCCGAAAAAAGACTGAAATAGTGCTACTGCTGTAATGTCTGTTCATGTGAAAAGATGAAAGTTTCAAATTTTATGAAATTTATGAAACGTCATAAATAGAGGGAATTAACACCAACCAAGTTTCAAAAAAAAGCGCTTGGGATATCACCAAAAATGCAAATAACACGGGGATATAAGGCCCCAAAAAGGTAGAAATGAAAATGAAGAGGAAAAAAAGAAAGAAATGCAAGAGATATACTCGTCATCTCAGAGGTCTAAATAAATAGGAAGATGAATAGTCAAGTCACACAAGCTGGCATGGTCATAACTGCTAGCCACGGAAGAAAATAAGAGGATAAGAAAAAGCAAAAAGGAATCATCATTTTCATCGTCATGTTTGCTTGTTGAATCATCGATGTAGCGGGTGTTTTCGCGGCGAGAGATGATTTTTGTTTTCGTTCGCTTATCAGGTTGTTGGCTATGGCGGGTGATATTATGTCATATGGCGTTGGTATTATACATGTCGTGTAGGGAAACAAAAAACAAAAAGGTTGTTATAGTTATGGTGGACTGTGTTGCGCGTTGTATGGATTGTAAGGATGGTATGCCTGGGGGGAAATCGGCCGAGGCTCAGCTGGTGCAAGGGCATGTGTTGGTGGCGGCGAATCGTCGTATCTTTGGTTGTAATACCGACCCTGGGATTCTTCATCATAATAAGAATGAGCCACTCCAATTTCGGTGTCGCTCGGCGTCGGGTGGTGATATGAAGTTGGATTCGACTGAGCATGTGATAATAACTCCTGGCCTTCCTCCCCAGATGCCCCGTAACGAGCAATGTCGGCTGGCTCTGCACCTTTGTAGGCCGTGGCGTTGGGTTCTGGCGTGGAAGTGTGCGGACTTGGTACGTCTGAATTCTTGAGCGAGAAGGTCGATCCTTCTTGACCCATGTAGCTGGGGTCCTGAGTGCGAGTTTTGACACCAACAAACAGCCATCGGAAACCACGCCCAACGGCCTTTACCAAATCCCACGGATTGAATGCGTCCACAAGCGCTTTAATTCCCATAGTACCGCCATGGTACTCGATTTTCCCGTTCATAACTTCAGCATCTTCCGAAGCTTGCTGGTTCTTCAGTCGGTAGGGCTGCCACGGGAAAGCCCAGAAATGCAAGACGGCGAAAATGGACATTTCCAGGCAGATCAGAAGGTTAGGAATACCAATTTTGATATCCTGGTTTTCCACCTTTTCGGACGGCTTCATGGCACCGGACGAAGTCAGGAAAGAAATCACGGTCTAGAAATATGTCAGTATAAAATTCTGAGCAGGACTTAAGGGCAATATATACAGTTTGCCAGAAAGAGAGGAAAATGACGAGTTTGATGGACAAGATCTTCAAGAAAGGCGAGTGTTGTGCTACATCTTGGCGGATTTGGACATAGAATTGAATCAAGCAGTACATAGCAATCGAGACGGCAACGGACTCGATGACCAAGGTCTAAAGGCGGGACAGTCAGTCTATTACTATGTAGCATCATTTTTTGGAACATGGTGCACCTACCCAAATATGCGAATATGCGGGACTCAAAGACGCTTCACAGTATCGGCCAAACGCCTCGGTGATGACGGCGACAATGGTCATGGTAACGCGAATAACACAATATTGGAAGATCGCAATCCAAATAACCTAACAGGGTCGACGTTAGTCATCGTGTGACAATTTCTTTCCATAGATTGTCACTTTTGACTCACATTGAACCAGGTCAACCCGCTTCGCGGTGTCCTCCAGCACCCACGGTCACCGCCGCAGCATTTAGCGAACCAGTTCAGCGGCCAGAGCCAGGGCTTCGGGCGGATGCCACGGAAGTAGTCCTTTTGGGAGTGTAGATCAGGTGCGATGTAATGGCAAAGCAGGGTAAAGAACGCGGCAATTGCAAAGGCTTCGTAGCATTCGCAGAGGACTTCGAAATACACGGACTTGCGGTAGTAGAGAAAGCACAGGAACGAGGCCACAGAATAGATCGGGACCATGAAGAGGATTCGAATGATGCTGGTAAGTATTAAGTTAGCAGTCTTGAAGTGTATCAGTGCCAACGCTGGGTAGATGACGCACTGTCGTTGCTCGCGCGGTTTACTGTAATGCGTGGCATGGGCGAGCATGAGAAAGACGGAGCAGCATACTGCGACCAGGCCAAAGGCGGCGCAAAGAATCAGACCTAGGCGATGGAAGGTGAGGCCATTATGCCACAGAGGGGCCTCGGATACTAGAGCAAGAGTGGTCAGCCAAGAAAAGATCGCAGGGTTGGCGCCCAGGAAGTTGCATACTGGAGTCGTCTTCCAACGTGGTGTTGCAGCTGGTCCATGATATGGACATTCGACGTTCGAAGGGAAGTAACATCATCGTCGCCTGTGGATGGTACTTCTAGAGGAGCAGAAACGGACGAGAAGACCACAGGAGACGAACAGAACCTCGAGAGATAAATAAAGAGAAGGAAGTGGACAGCCACTTGCCGGGGGGGCGCAACGTGAAACTAAAACGAGCAAAAGCTGAGCCAGTGCCTGGCGCCAAGCCACGCGTGAAGCGCTAAACCCTGTGAAGACTAGCGCTGCCCGTATCACGATACACTTGACGCAGTTTACACACACTTTATCGCAAAGCAAGCCTTGTTTGGAAGCGGGGAATCCCAAGCCCAACGTCCAGACGAGTCAGCCCGTAGGCAGCGACGTAAGGAAAGACGAGGCCTGAGGCGATGAGGTGGCCGTCACACGCCAAGCCTCCTTGACTGTTTAGTGTCAGACAATCCGGTTGACCCGAGGCGTGCACTGCCAGGATGGATCATCGGCTGTGGCTGGCCGATCGGCGAGTTCGCGTTGGCATGATATCGTATTCGTGTACAATCGCTTCACAACTTCATATACGTAAAAATGCGAGCAATATATGGACCAAACGGATCCAAAAGTAAGAGTCAAGCCCCGATGCTAAATATAGTCGACGGTTCCACGGTACGGAGCCCCTCTTTGTGGGCTTGCTGTCATATACGTAAACAAACATCGACACTGTCGGCATTTTAATTGCATTCCTTGCTGCATTGAGTGGTCTCTCATACTCAACAGTCATTTTTATAATTTGTATACGGAGTACTGAGCATGTACAATGAGTCTCTTGCTTGTGATTGGCCCAGACGATCAACGGAGCTCACCCCACAAGAGACTAGCCGCTATGGGTTAGCTCCCTGAACAAGGCGTTGGACTAGCCGCACTGGGACTAGCGGCGCAAACCGAGCATCGCAACTGCAGTCGCGAGGCGCGATCCTCAAACATGCTGCATGTCTGTCCTGCTTGCCTGACTGACCACGCGCGCCAGCCCCTCAAACCACAAGCATCCAAAAACCAATGTCCAACGGCATTCAACGAACATCGCGTCCCGATGGCCGATTATAACAAATGGAAAGTGACCGAGCTCAAGGCAGAGCTTAAGCGCCGCGGCGTGCCGCAAACAGGGCTAAAGCTCAAGCTAGACTTTGTCAACAAGCTCACTGAGCTAGATTCCGAGGCGCAAGACGAGCCTGTATCCGACGAAGTTGCGGCACCGCAGCCACCTAGCGAGCAGAAAAAGGAAGATGGTGGGGGTGCTGACGAGGCAAAGTCCAAAGAAGGAGAAACTGCAGCGCCGCCGCAACCCGCAGCCGAAGCTCTTCCCACACAGGACGCTCCCAGTCCGCAAAAGTCGGATCACGATCAAGCTACGTTAGATTCTCAGACAGTGTCCAAACCGGAGGATAATGTCCCAGAAGCGGATCAACCAGACAAACGCGACGAACAGCCGCAAGCCGAGCAGCCCGTAGCGCTAGATTCACAAGCAAAAGAACAGGAAATAAATGGTTCGACAGAACCTCAGGATTCCGAAAGCCGAGAGAAAAGCGAGCTTCCGACTACTGAGCCTGCTGCCGAAGTGCCTGTGGCTGCGGAGCCTTTTTCATCTACGCCCTCAGAGCCTGAAATTGAGAAGCGCAAACGCAAACGACGAAGTCGCAGCCCACCTCCCTCAGAAGAGACTGTCAAGAAATCCAAGGTAGACAATGAAAACCCGGAAGTCGTCCTCAAGGAGGACCGGTTATCCGCCACTGTTACTCCTGCTGCCGAACCCGCGATTCCGCAATCACGAGCCGAAATGGAAACAACTGAAGAAAAGGGCGAATACACACAACAGCCGTCCGATTCAAGGCCGGAGAAAAAACATGATGGTTCGCCTGAACGACGGGATCATAGATTTAAGGATTTGCTTCCCCCGAACAAGAAGAGAAAGCGAACGCCGTCCCCCAGACTGTCTGCTCAACCAGATGAGCGCGAGGTGGAACCTGCGCTACACCCGGCTACGTCTGCTATATACATTCGGGAATTGATGAGGCCATTGCAGCCTGCCAGTTTAAAACGGCACCTAACATCGTTAGCCTCCTCTGACAATGACTTCGAAGTCCTCTTGGACTTCTTCCTTGATCCGATCAGGACCCACTGCTTTGCTCTCTTTAAAAGCGTATCCGCCGCATCTCAGGTGAGGTCGAGGGTCCATGGTGTCCCTTGGCCCAATGAACGCGATCGCAAACCACTGTGGGCTGATTTTATCCCGGAAGACAAAGTGAGTGACTGGATTAAGACGGAGCAGGAATCGGCATCTCAAGGTCGGGCTGGCCCGCGTTGGGAAGTTGTCTACGAACAGACCGAAAATGGGTTCGAGGCTTCTCTACAAGAATATCGTGGTACCACCACTGGACCTCCCCTTGCTCCTCGCCAAAGCATTGACGCAGGCCCGCGGCGCCATAGTCAACCTTCAGGGTCGCAGCCGCCGCCAGCATCGCGACAGAGGGGCGGCGAAGGATTCAAAGCCCTTGATGATCGCTTCTTATCCACCACGACTAAGCCGAAGATATATTATCTTCCCGTGTCTCGCGATGTAGTTGACACGCGTCTAGAACGGTTTGCTACATTGTCGCGGCGAGGCTCCCAACATCGGCAGCCCAGCGGAGATGACATGCGGCGCATTACTTTTGAGGACGTCGATGTCTTCGTTGACGGTGGTCCAGAGTACGGTTTGCCTCGCAACCGCGGTGGCAGACGCCCTGGTCGAGGTTCGTGGCGAGGCAGGGGGGCGCGCTAAGGATTTTTCTTTTTATACTACTATCACGAAAAGTATTTGCAAATGGCGATGTCTTTGGGGTTCGGTTTATGTTATACCTTATTAATGAGGGCTGTGATAATACTGTTCATGATTTGATTCTGATGTGCAATCCGTGTAGGGATGGGAAAAGGGCCCAAAATCTAACGTCCTCTAGATTTAGACACCTGGCATTGTTCTATATCTGAAATTGTTGAATTATTAATCACGGATTCACGGCATCAACTCATTAATGGTGTTCGATGCCCCGCCCGATAAGTGTGGGCCAACCAAATACATGAACATATACGCGGATCCGATTTCAAAGCAGCGTCAATTAACGCCGTTCCGATCTCATAATCTATAAAAGCTGCACATCCTACTTCCTTGTCACCTGTATCCCGTATATATATACATGTACACTTCATATTTATGGTAGTGTGCTTTGCCCTTGTTCTCCTCCTTCTACACAACCCCCGCAATCAGTGTCAAAGTGCCCCACGATGAAAGCCGTTGTTACCAAAAGCCCGAAACAGGCAGTCCTCGTCTCAGACCGACCTATTCCCAAGCTTCGGGATGGCTATATTCTCGTAAAGACCACTGCTGTGGCTCTGAACCCTACGGATTGGAAGGGGTACACTTCCAACTCTATCGAAGACGGCGCTCTAGTGGGAGTTGACTACTCCGGCATCGTCGAGGAAGTTGGTCCCAATGTATCCAAGCCCTTTGAGAAAGGTGACCACGTCGCCGGGTTTGTGCATGGCTGCAATATCTCACAGTTGGAGGATGGCGCCTTTGCCGAGTATATTGTCGCCAAAGAGAGTATGTCGACTAAGGTCCCGGACAGTTTAACGACGGAGCAGGCTGCCACCTTGGGCTGCGGTGTTTCTACTGTAGGCCAGGGATTGTATGAGCCGGGCTACGGACTCGAGCTGGCTTTGCCTTCAAACCCAATCAAGACGCCTGAGCCTCTGCTCATCTACGGCGGAAGTACGGCAACTGGGACCTTGGGCATTCAGTTTGCCGGGGCGTACGTATTCAAACCCATCTATAGTCGGATATTGTGTTGATCTTCTTCCAACAGCTCGGGATACTCTGTTATCACTACATGCTCGCCCAAAAACTTTGAACTTGTGAAAAGCCTCGGCGCCGTGGAAGTTTTCGACTACAACGACCCGGAGTGCGGCAAAAAGATCAAGGAATACACCAAGAACGGACTGAAATACGCCTGGGACTGTGTCAGCACTCCCGAAGCCGCCGAAATCTGCGCTCAAGCTCTCACGTCTGAGCCAGGCGCTCGGTACGGAACGATTCTAGGACCCAAATTCCCTCGTGACGATGTCACATACACTGCCACTCTGGCTTACCGCGGCACTGGCGAGGATTTTACCAAGGGCGGCAAGCTTTTTACCGACAACCAAAAACATGCCGATTTCCAGATAAAGTGGTGGGACATAGCACGAACCCTGCTTGCAGCTGGCAGAGTTCGGCCTCATCCTGTGAGCGTGCGGCCGAATGGGCTGGAGGGAGTCATTGATGGGCTTAATATCTTGAAAGAGGGCAAATATAGTGCCGAGAAGCTGGTGTATAGGGTCTCTGAGACCCCCTGAATGGTCCGAACGTTTTATATAGCAATGAAAGCCTTTCCTCGCAACTTTTGACAGTCGAGCAATCTAAAATCAAGATTCTTTCGTGAGTGGAACGTCAAAAGTCCTCCGAGTCCTTGCAGCCTTGTAAAATATAATCACGTGTCACCGGATAAACTCACCGGCCCGCTCCGGTTTTCGGCATATCCGGGCTAAGACCACGAGCCTCGATTGGCCGATCGGGGTGACTCACTCACCCCGCCGGAGAATATGGATGATTCTTCTCCAGAAGTCGTACAGTTCTTCCTTGTCCTGTTTCCATCAACTGAACACCATTGAATTCACTCCATTACACAGAGGAATTTAGAAATTCGGCCAGAAATGACCGACCAAACGAGCCAGAGCGCGGGAAGCGCTCAAAAGTACCGTCAGTGAAACCCTTCCATTCTTCCCCCCCTCATTTCTTTGGACAGCTACTAAATCCCGTAGAGAGGGTCGCATCACAACCTGAAAACCCGTTTTCTCAACTCATCACCAATCAAGAAATCGCGATTGTCCCATCTTTCACTCTTGAATCAGGAGTTACTCTATACAATGTACCCATTGCATATACCAGTCGCGGGAATTTGTCTCCAAAGGGGGATAATGCTCTGGTTATTTGCCATGCATTGAGCGGCAGCGCTGATGTCGCTGACTGGTGGGGACCTCTTCTGGGAGGCCCAGGCCAAGCGTTTGATGTTACACGGTTTTTTGTCATCTGTTTGAACAGTCTCGGCAGTCCTTATGGTAGTGCTAGCGCTGTGACTGATAAAGACGGAGACCCTACCAAAGGTCGATATGGGCCCGAATTCCCATTGACAACGGTCCGCGACGATGTGAGGTAAGTTTTTTCCCCTTAATTTCTAGACGGAAGACTTTGGATTGTACTGACATCTTGTAGAATCCACAGATTGGTTCTGGACGATCTGGGTGTCACGCAGATTGCTGCCGTTGTCGGAGGCTCAATGGGAGGGATGCTGACGCTTGAATATGCCTACTTTGGAAAGGAGTATGTACGCGCTATTGTGCCAATAGCAACATCTGCGCGTCACTCTGCGTGGTGCATTAGCTGGGGTGAAGCCCAGCGGCAGTCTATCTATAGCGACCCCAAGTACGAAGATGGCTACTATACATTTGACGATCCTCCCGCCACAGGTCTTGGTGCGGCTCGCATGTCAGCTCTTTTGACCTATCGAAGCCGCAATTCTTTTGAATCACGATTTGGCAGAAATGTTCCTGATCCGTCCAAGAGACAGAACATTAACGGTGCCATCAAGCCACCGTCCCCTCCTTCGAACGAGCATTGGGTTGTCCACAATGATGGTCATAAGAGCACCCGTTCTTCCCAGCCTCCCAGCCAGTGCAACTCGCCGAACCCTACTGAAAACAATGCCGAAATCGAATTTACAGACCCCCAGTTTAATGGTACCACTACGTTTACTAAGCGTGTTCGCCCGACGACCTATTTTTCTGCACAGTCCTATCTTCGGTACCAGGGAGAAAAGTTCGTGACCAGGTTTGATAGTAATTGCTAT
Source organism: Talaromyces rugulosus (assembly GCF_013368755.1). Classification (NCBI taxonomy): domain Eukaryota; kingdom Fungi; phylum Ascomycota; class Eurotiomycetes; order Eurotiales; family Trichocomaceae; genus Talaromyces; species Talaromyces rugulosus. The sequence goes on from NC_049564.1 coordinate 4,037,723, forward strand.
ATTGCAATTACTCGCAAGCTCGACACGCATGACATTTCTCGTCACCGAGCAAGTCCCGACTCGGCCACCCCTGTTCAAGACGCATTGGCGCAAATCGAACAGCCTGCCTTGGTCATGGGTATCGAGAGTGATGGTTTATTCACGTTTGAGGAGCAGAAGGAAGTCGCCGCTGGCATCTCAGATTCGCGTCTAAAGACCATCGACAGCCCTGAAGGCCACGATGCGTTCCTCCTCCAGTTTGAACAGGTCAATCGCTACATACTAGAGTTTTTCCGCGAAGTTCTACCAGACATCATGTCAACTCCCGATGCCGACGGCGCTGCTGTCCCTGACGGTGTTGGCCAAATAACGAAGAATAGTACCTTTGGAGAAGCAGAGGTCGAGGACATCACTGCGTGGTAGATAAAACCAGCGTGATCCTCTTACAACTGCGTATCCCACACTACTTTAGGCAGTTTTTACCGGAAAGCTTCAGCCTCTTTTTTTAAGAAAAAATCCCGGTCATTTGGGATTGCGCCCAGCGCCGATAACAGGAGGAACAACACAATTCATTTCGTCGAAAATCTGGATTCGACAACTGGTGGTATCATCTTCAACTGATGAGGGTTAGAAAACGAGCACTTAACTGACTCGTTCACTCTGGTTCATCCGGCCTGCCACTCAATCTTCGAAGCATCCAACTGCTCTCCATCGAATATTCATTCGAGGCTATTATTCTCAACGGATGGCCATTCTTAAATAGTGTATCAACTTAGCTTGTTTTTTTTTTTTTTTAAATATTCAAAAAAGATCTACCATACAAGTACTCAATTATTATTGTCACGACGTAGCCAAAGTGGGGATTATTGTAGTCCTATTGTTTTCCAGCAACAATACCTCAGAATATATAGACAATTTGCAAAAACACTAT